>NC_053490.1:305572023-306867023 GCF_905171775.1 Rana temporaria | reverse complement strand
ATACCCCAAAGAATATATAGAAAAAGAGGTAGAAGAGGGTGAGCTGGAAAGAAAAAGACCAAGGGACAACTAGATGCAGGGATTTTTAACTTGGCAGGGGTAACATTTTCAGAAGATGAACTGCGAGTTTTAGCACAGGGTTTGAAATTTGCGCCAGATAAAAATATTAATACATTTTAATTATTTATTGATATTGAGAAATATATCAGGAAGCTCAATCTAACATTTTATTTTGCTTCCCGGACTTTTGCCAACCCTTTGGGGGTTAAGGAAACCGGGTATCAACATAGTGGTTTGAAAAACAATTCTGTGTTCAACCCACAAAAGGGAACGCATCATCATATAGAGGTTTTTAAACGTTTGGTACAGCATGAAATTAAACAACTAGAGGTCAAGAAGGCTAAGACCAATCGATCTCTGATTGAGGGGATTAAACAACTTTAACAAAACAAAAATATAGTGGTCCGCCCGGCGGACAAAGGTGGAGGCGTGGTGGTACTTACCAAAGAGAGTTATTATGGTGAGATTCAGAGTTTATTAGATGACACAAGTACTTATAAACCACTTTTAGCTGACCCCCTAGTTAGACTAAAGGCCAAATTAAACAGTTAGGTTACTAAAGGGGTTACTCAAAATATTTTAGACACCAAAAAGGCGCAATACCATCATGCCACAGGAATGTGATGTAATAAGGGGTGGGGTCTCCGGGTGGCATCACCTGGTGACCACGCCCCATGCCTATATAAGTTGTTGCGCAACGAGAAGAGGGAAAAAGATGGCGGAGAAGACCGGGCCCCCGCGGTGGAGCCCAGCAGGAGAGAGAACAGAGAAGATGGTGAAGAAGTCCGGAGCCCCCCCAGCAGAAGACGGCGGTGAAGTCCGGGACCCCCCGGCAGAAAACGGTGAAGAAGTCCAGCCCCCCCGCTTGTAAAAGGGCTTAAAGAAGAAAGCGGGGGGCCCCGGCAGAAGGCCCCCCCAGCTGACTAATAAATTACTTTAAAAACCTGTGTAGTGTGTTTTTTTAAATTAACATTTCCCCCCCAGGTGAATGGGTAGGTGTTTGATTCACATAGGGTGGGGGCCGGTATCTGGGGGCCCCCTTATTAAAGGGGTGCCCCGGATTCCAATAAGCCCCCCGCCTGCAGACCCCGACAACCAATGACCAGGGTTGTCGGGAAGAGGCCCTTGTCCCCATCAACATGGGGACAAGGGTGCTTTGGGGTGGGGGGCACAGTGCCCCCCTGCCCCAAAGCACCCACCCCCCATGTTGAGGGCATGCGGCCTGGTACGGTTCAGAAGGGGGGCGCTTGCTCATCCCCACCCCCATTCCTGACCGGCCAGGCGGCGTGCTCAGATAAGGGTCTGATATGAATTTTGGGGGAACCCCCACGCCGTTTTATCAGCGCAGGAGTTCCCCCTTAAAATCCATACCAGACCTAAGGGCCTGATATGCTCCTGAAGGGGAACCCACGCCGTTTTTTTTATTTAAAATTTGGCGCAGAGTTTCCCTTCATGGTCAGCGTAACTTAAAAAAGATTCGGCCATTCAGGTGCGCCTCTTCAACCATGCAAAGTCAGCTACGCCACTCAGTGCCGATCCTGACCTCCCTGGGGCCCTTAGCAAATTGACATGTCACATTCATTAAAGTTGAGAAGCGGGGTGGTGGGAGGGTGCTGCGGACAGTGACATGTCACATTAAAGATTAAAGTTGAGAAGCGGGGGGAGGGGGTGATCTGCTGTGGAAATGACATCTTACATTAAAGTGAGAAGCGGCGGATGCTGACTTCTTACCTCTTCTCCCATGCAGCCAATGAGTTGAGAAGCGGGGTGAGGGGCCTAAAATGACTTCTCACCAGGCGGATGCGATACATTGATGACATTTTTATGGTATGGACAGGCACCAGGGAGTCGCTGGATGAGTTCATTCAAAAATTTAATACCAGTCACTTCAATTTGAATTTCACCTTTAGCTGTGATATCAACAAAACCAACTTCCTTGATCTAACAATATTTAGGGGTGAGGATTACTCTCTAGCAACAGATCTCTACTGAAAAACGACTGCAGGCAACAAGTGTTACACGCGGCAAGTGCTCACCCCCCCCCCGTCTCTCATTCGAAGCCTACAGTATGCTCAATACATCCGATTGCGACGTAATTGCACTTTTTTTTACAGACTTTCAAAAACAAGCAAAACAATTACAAACCCGTCTGCTTGCATGGGGATACAGTAAAACAATATAACAAAGCTGCAAGCCAAACCAGAAATACATTGTTATTTAAGACTAAAGTTCCATATTCTAACCCAACGTTTAAACTAATAACCACATTTTCATCACATCATGAGGATATTAAATTAATGCTTAACACTCACTGGCATTACCTTAGGGAAGATCCCACTCTGAACAAATATGTGGGTGAACACCCACAGATCGTGTTCAGACGCGCTAATTCAATTTGTGATAAACTGGCTAAAAGTCACTATACTAAACCAAACGAGAGTACATTACAATTACCGTTAGGAACGTCACGTTGTGGCAATTGTTCTTTTTGTAAATGGGTTTTGCCCAGCAAAATCACTATACTTCCAAATGGTGAGACTTTCTCACCAAGATTTTCTGCTAAATGTCACACACAAGCCCTAGTTTATCTTATGGTCTGTAGATGTGGGGCTTTCTATGTGGGAAAGACGGCCAGGCAACAAAGACAGAGGATTAACGACCATGTATACTATTCGGGGAACGGCAAAATGCTAACCCCGATTAGTAGCCACCTCGACCTATATCACTGGTTTGACACATCTTGTGTCTCTTTTGTTGTCCTGGCCGCCATCCCCAAAAACCCGAGAGGAGGAGAGTGGGACAAAGCTATCCTTCAGAAGGAAACGATCTGGATCGAAAGATTAAATGCTACTCAGTTCCCCGGACGGAATGAAACCAAATCTTACAAACCTTTTCTCTAGTCTGTCTTTCTTTCTTCCCCTTTTTCTTCTCCCCTTTTTTGTTATCTTTCCCTTTGTAGTTGGCACGTTTATGGCTCTTGCCTATATAGGCATCAGTATGATTGCCATGGCAAGTTGCTATCACTATAATTGTTCATAATTGCACATACTAACGCTAATTAGTCACCTTATTTTATTTTTTTTAATTTACTATGGTAGACATATATGGGACATATACCATATTTATCGGCGTATAACACGCACCGGCGTATAACACGCACCCCAATTTAAGAGGGAAGTTTCAGTTTTTTTTTTTTTTTTAAATGAACCACTTAGAAGCAAAATAATGGTATCTGAGCATCAATGCAGCCTGATCTGTGCCTATCTGCAGTCTCAAGGCAGTCAGATCTGTGTCCATCTGCAGCTTCAGTGCAGCCTAATCTGTGCTCATCTGCAGCATTGATCTTCAATGCAGTTTGATTAGTGCCCATCTGCAGCCTATACATTTATCAAAATGCTCTCCCTGTTCAGTGCCAATCTGCAGTTTTTACCTTTCAGCGTCAGATCATCTCTGTTGTCACCGAGGGAAGAGGGGGAGCGAGATCGCTGCTGAATTACATAGAGCCGTGATCTCCTTCCTGTGTATCCGGCGCTCCGTCACATACAGCCACGCCTCCTATCCCTGCTCATATGATAGTAGTAGTAGATAGACAGTAGTCCAATGCGGGGCCAGGAGGAGTGGCTGTGCGTGACGGAGCGCCGGATACACAGGAAGGAGTTTACGGCTCTATGTAATTCAGTGGCGCTCGCTCCTCTTCCCTTAGACAGCAGCGATCGGCGTATAACACGCACCCACGATTTTCCCCTGATTTTAAGGGGAAAAAAGTGTGTGTTATACGCCGATAAATACAGTATTTGATAGGTGTGTCTCTATATGTCTCTTTATTTATATTTATCTCTTTCTTATAACTGTTTACACATTTACTTATTATGTCACTAAATTGATCAATAACATCGTTATTATGTGCTGTATATTACTATTATACAGCATTTGTGTACATCTATTTTTAGATGTATTAGAATCACCAATCTATGTCATATATATATATATATATATATATATATATATATATATATATATATATATATATATACAGTCCTGATCAAAAGTTTAAGACCACTTGAAAAATGGCAAAAAATCATATTTTACATTGTTGGATCTTAACAAGGTTCCAAGTAGAGCTTCAACATGCAACAAGAAGAAATGAGAGAGAGAGACAAAACATTTTTTGAGCATTCAATTAATTGAAAATAACGAATAAACTGAAACAGGCTGTTTTTCAGCTGATCAAAAGTTTAGGACCACACCTCCAAAAAAAAACTAAACCCCCCCAAAACAGAAATCCAACTTCCAAACATGAACTCAGTAATGAGTTGATCACTTCAAAAATTTGTTTCGGCATTCTTGATGCAAGCGTTTCCATGAGGTGAGTGGGAACATTTCTCCAAATGGTGAAGACAGCCGCACAAAGGCCATCTACTGTCTGGAACTGTTGTCCATTTTTGTAAACTTCCCTTGCCATCCATCCCCAAAGGTTCTCAATTGGTTGGATTTAGATCAGGGGAACACGCAGGATGGGCCAAAAGAGTGATGTTATTCTCCTGGAAGAAGTCCCTTGTCCTGCGGGCATTGTGTACTGTAGCGTTGTTCTATTGAAAAACCCAGTCGTTACCACACAGACGAGGGCCCTCAGTCATGAGGAATGCTCTCTGCAACATCTGGACATAGCCAGCGGCCGTTTGACTCCCCTACACTTCCTGAAGCTCCATTGTTCCACTGAAGGAAAAAGCACCCCAGACCATTATGGCGCCCCCTCCACTGTGGCGCGTAGAAAACATCTCAGGTGGGATCTGCTTGTCATGCCAGTAACGTTGTAAACCATCAGGACCATCAAGGTTAAATTTTTTCTCATCAGAGAATAAAACTTTCTTCCACCTTTGAATGTCCCATGTTTGGTGCTCTCTTGCAAAGTCCAAACGAGCAGTTCTGTGGCGTTCAAGGAGACAAGGTTTTTGAAGAAGTTTTTTGTTTATGAAGCCCTTCAGTCTCAGATGCCATCTGATGGTTATAGGGCTGCAGTCAGCACCAGTAAGGGCCTTAACTTGGGTTGAGGATCGTCCAGTGTCTTGATGAGAGACCCTGCTTATGCAGTTCAGCAACCCGACCACGTTCAAAAAGGGAGAGTTTTTTTTGCCTTTGCCATCACAACGCGTGTGACTACCTGACAGAAAATGACAATTAATCCACATCTTTGCACAGATTTGGCCTTTTAAAGGCATGTGGTCCTAAACTTTTGATCAGCTGAAAAACAGCCTGTTTCAGTTTATTCGTTATTTTCAATTAATTGAATGCTCAAAAAATGTTTTGTCTCACTCTCATTTCTTCTTGTTGCATGTTGAAGCTCTACTTGGAACCTTGTTAAGATCCAACAATGTAAAATATGATTTTTTGCCATTTTTCAAGTGGTCTTAAACTTTTTTTTTTGTTGTAATGGTTTTTATTGGATATTTAAACAATTACAATATAAATAATACATTGAAAAGCATATAGAATCACGGACGTAGCCGTGCGACTGAGTAGAAGCATACAGTAATAGATATACACAAGAACATTAAAGCATCAATGTAACCTACAGGTTGAATAAAGTATATATATATAAAATCATTGAGAAGCTAAGCTTTTCAAATAAACAATAGATACATTTTTAAAGAATAAACAGCTCGGACCCATGACATGGTCATGAATCTAGACTGCAAAACAATCCATCCAGGATAATGAAATCATCAAGTAAATAACAACATTTTGAATATAAATGAGGGAAAATAAATGGGAAAGGGAGGAAAAGAAGGGATCTGTCATATGTCTAGTGTATCAAGAGAATCAAATAAAGGGGATGTCAATTTCCAGAAATTACGACTTTGTAACTATCAGTCGAAATGAAATTTAGCCACTCGAACCAAATATCTGTGAACCTTTTTTGAGTATCTTTCGCTTGATGAATCAACTTCTCCATTTCCATGTTCCTCTGGGTGCGATTAAACCAGTCAATTATTGACGGGGGGTGATTGGATTTCCATTTAGTTGGAATACACATCCTGGCCGCATTGACAAGGTGCATTGCCAAGGATCGGTAATATCCTCCAGGTAATGAGGGAGAATAGTGGAGTAAAAATTGAGCAGGTGTGAAATCTAAATTAAAAGAGGTTATTCGGGAGATATATTTATGGACTTCTTTCCAATATGGTTGGATATCAGTGCAAGACCACCAAATGTGAAGAAAGGAACCTATTTCACGATTGCATCTCCAACAGGTATTAGACACCGAAGCATTAATCCGATGTAATTTAAGGGGGGTCATATACCACCTGGAAAGAATCTTATAAGCATTTTCTTGTGTTTGAACATGAATCGATCCTTTGTGAATAAATTTATATATATTCCTCCATTCTGAGTCTGTTAAATCAAGCGAAAGATCCCTTTCCCATAGTTGATTTGCCCAATTAATTTTAGGTGTCTGAGTGGAGAACAACAGGGAATATGTAGAAGAGACAAGATGTCTAAGAGGTCCATCATTGTCACACCATTTTTCAAAATCATTTTTTTCTCTTGACCAATTCGGTCTGGGGTTCGGTTTTATGAAAAAATTCCTCAGTTGTACGTAGGTCCAAAAAGGGAATGATTCTACGTTCAATTTATCGGCCAAATCAGATTGGGATATCAATTCGTCGCCCAGAAAGAACTGTCCAGCCCTTACGGTCGAGTGAGGCCATCCAACAGATAGAAAATCAACATGCATTCCCGGGGTAAAGACAGGATTAAGTTTGATTGGGGTCATTGGACCATTAGGAGAAGAGATTTTGTGTTTGTTGCAAGCTCGTCGAAATGTAAGAATAGTCGAATGGATCAAGGGGTGTTGTTTAAACGTCAAGGGAACATCATGAGGTTTAATCCATGGGATTTGCGAAAGTGGTATTGGCGAGAACAAGTGTTCTAATTTAACCCAATCTTTGTATTCATAGTGAATATTCCAATCAATAATTCTGGTCAGGCAGCAAGCTTGATAGTATTTATATATGTCAGGCAGACCTATTCCACCTGACGGTTTTGGGGTAGTAAGTCTATCATAACTTAATCTTGGGTGGAGTTTATTCCAGACAAAAACCGTGCACATTTTTTTGAATGAAGAAAAGAAGGCTTGGGGAACCGCAATAGGGACAGTTTGCAAGACATATAGAATTCTCGGAAGAATATTCATTTTAACGATTGCAGCTCTGCCGAACCACGAAAAAAATCCAGAAGACCATTTTAATAAATCAGATCGTATCTTTTGTAATAGAGGGGCATAATTCAGGGAGTACAAGTCGGTTAGAAAAACTGGGAGTAATATGCCTAAATATTTATTAGCTTGAGTACTCCAAGAGAAGGGGAAGTCAGATTGGCATAAATTGCACATTGCTGAAGACATGGAAACGTTAAGGGTGGTAGATTTTGAGAAATTGATCTGGAAGTTCGATAGAATCCTGAAATTATTAAAATCTTCGAGCAAGTTAGGTATAGAGGTAAGTGGATCTGTGAGAAACATAAGGACATCGTCTGCAAAAGCAGCAAGTTTATAGGTATGTTTTTTAATGTCTATGTCTTTAATGTTGGGATTGGTTCTAAGTCGGTTCAACAGTGGTTCTAACGTAAGAATAAAAATCAATGGGGACAGAGGGCATCCCTGGCGAGTACCATTCGACACAGAGAAGGCGTCCGACAGGTGACCATTCACACGTATTCTAGTAGTAGGCTTAGAATAAAGCGTAGAAATAAAGTTCAACATGGTGGATGGGAGGCCTAAAGCGCTTAATGTTTCGGTCATGTAATCAAATGCCACTCTGTCGAACGCCTTCTCTGCATACAACGAGAGCAAGAAACCGGGAGTTTTAGAAGAAGTGAGCCAATGGTGTACGTTGATGGCCTTAAGGGTGTTGTCTTTCGCCTCCCTGCCAGGTATAAAACCCGCCTGATCTAGGTCTATCAAACTGGGAAGGAGGGGAAGAAGTCTGTTCGCAAGAGTCTTTGCAAACCATTTTAGATCAACATTCAATAATGAGATCGGTCTATAGTTAGCAACCATGGAGTGATCTTTGTCAGGTTTCGGAATCATTACAACATGTGCTGATAGTAGGTCACGTGGTGGTTTGACAGGATCAACAAACAAATTAAAGGCTGATAAAAAGAATGGAGTGAGGGTTTCCGCATAGGTTTTGTAATATCCCACTGTTAGTCCATCAGGGCCAGGGCTTTTACCTGATTTCATCTGTTTAAGCACCATGCTTACTTCCTTTATGTTCAAAGGTGTATCTAGACGTAATTTTGTTTCCTCAGAAATGGGAATGGGGCTGTATTTTTGCAAGAAATTTTTATTCAAGTCTCGTCTGTCGTCTTTGGATAATGAAGGATCAGATTAAGGGAGGTTGTAGAGTTTTGAGTAATACTCAACAAATTGTTTGGCTATGGCAGAGGGTGAATTTACTTTGTTTCCCTGGGTATCAGAGATGGAATGGATCATTGTTTTAGCTTTGTTCGTTTGTAAGGCTTTGGCAAGCATCTTACCAGCTTTATTACCAAACTCATAGAAAGTTTTTTTTGCTAGAGCAAATTTGCATCTGACTTGTTTACCTAAAAAATCCAACATATCGGATCTAGCTTGAATAAGTTCAGTCAGGGTTGTCACGGCTTGTGTAAGTTTATGTGCATTTTCTAATTTTTGTATAGTATAAACCAGATCAGAGTATCTTTTTTTCCTTTCCTTATTACGTTTGGCGGCTGCAGCGATAAGAATACCTCTAATCACACATTTGTGGGTCTCCCAGTTATTGACAGAAGAAGTATCTAGTGGGTAATTTTCATTAAAGAATAATCAAATTTTGGACTCTACCTGTTGAGCTATAGAGGGGTCGGTGAGTAAGGAAGGATCAAGCCTCCAAATATTCATTTTAGGATGTGCATCTGGAAATGAAATAGTCAGAGAAATAGGGTTATGGTCCGAAAAAAACATAGGGTCAATGGAAGCATTTTGGAGCAAGGGCAAATCATTCTGGGTAATGAATAGATAGTCAATCCTGGAAAATCTGCCGTGCGGGGGTGAGTAAAAGGTGTAATCTTTACCGTCAGGGTGTAAAGTGCGCCAAGTGTCATGAAGTAAGAGGTCCCGAAGGTGAGACTTGATTTTTTTTATATGTTTGAAAGGGATCGAAGAAGTGCCTGTGGAGGTATCTTGAACAGGGTTAAGGGGAACATTGAAGTCCCCCCCTAGTATAAGGGCACCTTCTTTGAATGAGGCTAATCATTCGGAAACGGATCTGAAAAAAGAAACCTGATTCCTATTAGGGGCGTAGATATTTGCTAAAGTAATCGTATTATTCAAAATAGTACCTTTCATCATCAGCGATAGAAGCAGAAACCAGAAGGGGGCAGTTCTTAGCAATTAAAACCCCCTTTGATTTCGTCAAAGGATTAGTGGAATGGAATACTATGGGAAAATTGTGATCATATAATTTGGGTATCGAATTCGATCGGAAGTGGGTTTCTTGGAGAAACACAATGTCAGCTTTATTCTGTTTTAAATTTAAAAGTAATTGGGATCGTCTTTCTGGGATATTAAGACCTTTAGCATGTAGAGAGATAATCTTAACTGGAGGAACATTACCAGATGGAATAGTGGTCGTTATAATGTATCCGGAGCTGAAGAGTAAGCGAGATAGACAATGAAGAGGTATGTAAGGATATCGGCAGTCAGGGGGGAATGATATAAGGGGAAAAATCAAATAGGGAGAAAGGAAAGGGAGGATGTATATGGGGAAGGATTACCGGACTATCTGTGTAATCCCACTCAGTAGCAAACCAGAGTGGGCACACCAGAAACGGGGGGGGGGGGGTCCGGAATTAAATAGTAGTCTTCGAATATGAGTGAGGGAGAGGAATCACTTTAAAATAAAAGTGAGACTACTATAAGGGGGTTGACTAAACCTACGAGAAGAGTGACAAAAAGTGAACTCATAAAACATGGGACGGTCGTCACACTCACTACCAAAACCCTAAGATAAATGGAAATTTAATGCTCAGGGTTAAAAAGCAAGTATGGAGAACTGGAATAATTTGAATGTAAATGAGTGTATTTTTATTTAATAAATTATCACATAGTGTATGAGACAAAGTGTATTGAATATAAATTCAGGAAGGCCCAAACTGTAAAAACATTTTCCAACAGAGGTCCGAGTATCTAATTTGTGAGGTGGCTCAGATCCTTCACATTACAGCAGCCTCCTTGACATCACAGTTTCCCTTTTATATCCAAATATTCAAATTATTTCGATTAATAAAAAAGAAAGATTAAATAAAATTGATCCTCAGTTATTAATATGGAAGGCCATAGAGAATTGGATATAATTTTAAAAGCGCATGAAATGTGGCATAAGGACGGAAAAATATCCACCCATAATAATAATTAATCACTCAAGTGTGTGACTACCATGAATAGGGTGATAAAATGTGGGCATATATGTGAAATAACACATATTATAATCTCCCCTTTCATGTCAAAGATAGATAGTCATATGTAATAGAAATTAACTTTGTCAATACATTCATGTATAATCATTTATGTAGCAAACTATAAAGACATGCAGTACATATCCCAAAAGCAAACATTTCATTACAACCAATTAATAAATATATATATATATATATATATATATATATATATATATATATATATATATATATATATATATATATATATATATATATATATATATCTTTATTCTTTTATTTTTTATTTCCTAATATCCTCTCTTATTTTTTTTATTTTTTTTTTACCAACAATATTGTCATTTATCTCTTCTTTTTTTTTTTTCATTTTAATTTTTCTACTTCTCCTTTTCTTATTTATCGTATGGCTTCTATATCTCTTATCCTGCCCTCTCTTCTTTCCTTCTCTCCCCTCACTGCCTCTCTTTTTTGTATCCTTTTTTCTTTTTTTTTCTTTCTTTAATTTTTTTTCCTTTAATTAAATTTTTTAATTTAATTTGATATTATTATATCCCTTTTCCCTTGTTATCTTCACCCTCCCCTTGTTTTATTTTATTTTATTTCTCCTTTCTCCCTTCCTCTTTCCTCACCTACCTGACATCCCCCCCAACATTCCCCCAAGCAACTCCTATTTATTTTATCTCTAAACTCATCCATTTTCTTTCCTTCTTCCTCTCCATATCAATAACTCAAAATACCATTCCACCACAATTTCATCACCTTTAATATAGATATCATGTGTTAGTCTATATTTTATCTTTATTTATCCCTTTTCTTTATCTATTTTTTTCCCCCTCAATATCTTCGTTTGCGTAATCATCCAAATCAAGTATCGAATACATTGAAACAATACTTCTTAAGGACCGTCTTGCAAGAAGATGAAGGAGAATATGTAAACAGCACAGTATGTCTGTTTAAAGCAAAACAAAGGAAAAGAAAAATAGAGAAACCGAATACAATGTATCTCAAACCAAATATACTTTGCGCTAAACTTGCAGAATATTGTATCGGTAGGATAAAAATAGAGTAACTATAAACATGTCAACATCCGATAACCCAGAAATTACAGGAGAAGTAGCAGTATACATGAGCAGAGCCAATGCTTTCTATATGAAATACAACCTCATATATATAAATATGCTCTAACATTTTATTAAAATGCTTAATAGCATTCAGACGTTTTAGGTCACGTATAAAGCAGCTCAAAAAGGGTAGAGACTTCAATGGCCACATGTATAGTGCATGAGGCAAACACGTAGCCAAAAAGGTTGCAAACTTACAGGGGAGAAGGCGTCAGGGCATCAAAAAAATTGTAACTCAGAATCGATGAGGAGTCTTTTAGAAAGGCAAGAGGGGGATCAAAGATACAAATGGAGACCATAGAGCCAGCACACAGGAATCACTTCCAATAGAAAAACTTCAGGAGAACAGAAACAAAGAAAAAAGAAAAAAAGAAAAAAAAAGACTTTGGCATTAAGAGAAGGAAATCCATATGTAAAGAAAAGCCAGTTTGATACGCACTGATATCAAACAATTTCTACCTTCACATAGATGAGCAAGTTCAGCGGGGGATGTGAGCTTGATCACGACAGGTTCTGCGGGGCAAGGGTTCTGCAGGAGGACTATGCGGTAGAGGGCTATCACGTGACTGAGTACCAGCAATGGGTGATGAAGGCGATGGTGAGCGTCTGCGACGAGTCCCAGAGTTCAAGGCTTCCATCAGTTCCTCTGACGATGCAGGTCCATGAAGGGCTGGCGTCGCAAATTCGGCATACCAGTTGGGTACTGCGACAAGCGGTAGGTTCAGTTGTTTACAAAAAGCTGGCAGTTCTTCAGGTACTCGCAGAAGATCAGAGCGGTTTTGGTGGTAGGCAAAGAGTTCAAACGGGAACTTCCACTTGTACCGTTTATTTTTGGAATTGAGAACCTCCAAAAGAGTGCGCAGATCTCTCCAGTTCTTGAGAGTAATTGCAGAAAGATCCTGGAATATCTGCAATTGATGATCCTCAAAGAGTATTTTATTCATATCACAGGCTTTTCTCAGAAGGGATTCTTTAATTTTGAAGTCATTCACAAAGCAAATGACATCCCTAGGAGGTTCAGAGTCTTTACCTCTAGGGCACAGAGTTCTGTGTATTCACTCCATGGGGATGACAGAGCGCTCAGGATTATTGAGGATGTCATTAAATGCGTCAGAGATAACCTGAGGTAAATGGTCACAGTCAACAGATTCAGGTAGGCCACAGATCCTCAGGTTGTGGCGTCGTCCTCTGTTGTCGAGTTCCTCTACGTGACGCTGCATGTCACGGAGCTGACGGTTGTGGAAACTGATCCGGTAATATATTCGGTCAATCGCTTTATGATGTAATAAAGCATTTTCCTCCACTTTTTGTATTCTGCCCGTCATAGGGCCCTTTCACACGGAGCATATCCGTGTTACTAAATACACAAAACAAGACAAAAGAAAAATTAGAAATACACTATAATCCTATGATTTTGGGTTGAACTCTGAAAGGGTTCATTTTATGTCAACATTGATTAAACAAAATAGCCATGCATGGGGGCCGAAACTAACCAAAAAGGACAATAGACAATGGTAATACTTCACAGCCCTATTGTTGTTATAAAGCTTTGTATGTATATGTACACCTTCAGTGTGTGTATACTTTCACGTGTGTTTACAATTCCCTTGTTTACTTTAGCCTTTTGGCCTTTGTTTCTACATAACCACAGTATGGAGTAACACAAAAGTGTATTGCATTGTGCTTACATCAGGAACACCTCATCTTTTCCTGGTAAACAACATTTTTATACAACATACCTCACAATTTTCTGAAAAAGGAAAGAAGGACCCTCGGAGGGGTATGTTGACACACGCAAGTTAATACACAAAAAAAACGATTGGTTAAACCCACTAATGCTTTTTGTCAGCAATGCTTTTTCTCCTTTATACTGGCTTTTCAAAATAACAAATACAATAATTTAGGGGACGATTGAAAGGTTTAGAATAGCATAAGACTACTAGTTGGATTCTACATTTTTTTTTAAAGAATTAGACCAAAACAGGGGGACAACAGAGGAGGAATGAGGGATATAGTTCCAAAAAGAGCACAGTCCCTCCAAATGACGGACAGTTGAAAGTCATTATAGAATATCCCCTAACAGGCTGATGTCCAGAGTCAAGTGTCTTTTTCTAACTCTATAATGTGTAATAAGCCATTTGTTTTATGATAATGTGAAATCATACTTAGTCAATCATACTTTACCTCCTTCCGCCCACGCTATAGCCTAATGATAGCTACAGCGGGGTCCTTAATTGTCAATAGACGTCCTCCCGTGCATCAGCTGCCTGCACGCCCCCTGTGGGGTGTGTGCGGCGTGCTCTGTGATCACCAAGTCGATGAGACTCGGCTGATCACAGATCCCAGCCTGGCCCCTTACCACATGATCAGCTGTCAGCCAAAGATTGGTAATCAGCCTTTTTTCTCTTACGATGATAGCATGAGGGTAAAAAAAAGCTGATCACTGGCTTCTGATAGAGGGACATCGGTCCCAAACAGGGAATAGCACTGCTGCTATGCTGTGCCTTCCAGTGCCACCTGCCAGTGCCCACCAGTGCCACCTACAGGTGCATAACAGTGCTGAATACCAGTGCCCACCAGTGCCACCTACCAGTGCCCACCAGTTCCACCTATCAATGCCCACCAGTGCCTCATCATCAGTGCCACCTATCAGTGCTGCCAGTGCCGGCCCAAGACATTGTGCTGCCTGGGACTCTTTACCTGTCATTACTCTTTACATGTAAAGGAATATCAAGAGGACCTGACATGGCTCTATAAATGTATATAGGACTATAAAGAGTACTTGACATGGCTCTATACATGTATAAAGGAGTATAACGAGGGCCTGTCATGGCTCTATAGATGTATAAAGAGGACCTGTCATGGCTCTATACATGTATATAGGTGTATAAAAAGGACCTGCCATGGCTCTATACATGTATCCAGGAGTATTCCGCGTCGAGTATGCAAATGAGCTATTTCCGACGATCCATGAACGTACGAGCGGCCGTCGCATTTTTTTACGTCGGTTCCGTTCGGCTTTTTCCGGCGTATAGTTAAAGCTGCTATATGGTGGCGTACTCAATGTTAAGTATTGCCGTCGTTCCCGCGTATAATTTTAAAACATTTACGTCGTTTGCGTAAGTCGTCCGTGAATGGGGCTGGACGCCATTTACGTTCACGTTAAAAACAATGACGTCCTTGCGACGTCATTTGGAGCAATGCACCCTGGGAGTTTTTATGGACGGCACATGCGCCGTTCGTTCGGCACGGGGACGCGCTTCATTTAAATGAAACAGGCCCCCTCCCCGCCGAATTTAAATTCCGCGCCCTTACGCCGCGAGAGATACACTACGCCGCCGTAACTTACGGCGCGGATTTGTTGAGGATTCAAACAAAGGCAAAGTAAGTTACAACGGCGTAGCGTATCTGACATACGCTGCGCCCGGCTCAGATCTATGTGGATCTGTCCCAGAATGTGTGCTGACCACCCTTCAGAAACATAATTTCCTGCTTGTGTTGTTTTCTCACTGATTTTCCCAGAAGTCTGCACTAGGATACAAGTAGGATTTCAGACATCCCCTGCAACAAAAATGTCATTCAAATAACGTCTAAAGGAATGCAGACCCAGCAATTTTCCTCATTAGAGCCCTGTAGCTGCTGCATCTGGTTGATAACAGGTAGGACTCTGCAACAAAGTTTGTTATAATCCTTGATCGATCACTCAGAGGGGAATGTTTTTTTCTCAACAAAAGTGGAGTTACTCTTTAATAATACAAGTAATTATTAGACTTATTTCAGCCTCATCACCACCATGCTAACCTTGCCTATTAGTCATTAATGGTTGTCCTTTTTTGCATGACTGACCCTAATAATAATAAAGGTTAACACAAGACATTTTGCATAGCCTTCATTTGCTGGAAGAACACCTGTTACATCACCCTTCTGAAATGGAGTAGGCTGAAAATATGTAAGTACAGTATATACATCTTTTTTTCTTACACAGGTTAGCCAGCATAAATATAAGGGGGGGCAGTTATGACTAGTTAGGTTTATAATTGAATAAGACATGTGCAGTTCGTTTTGCTACGAATTGAAATCTGGACAAATTAAAAAATTTCGGAAATGTTGATGTAGTCAAATTTCCGAATTACAATAGAAACCAAATTTAAATGAATCCGAAAAAAAAAAAATTGGACAAAATTTTATTGATTCAAATCGTTTTTGAATCAATTTAGAATAGTTTTTGAATTTGAAACGTTTTCAAATTCGAATAGTTTTTGAATTTAAATAGTTTTCAAATTAGAAAAGCTTTTGTTTTCGAATTCAAATCGTTTTCCAATTTCCAAAGAGAATAAAAAAGAATAGAAAATAAAAGAATAGAATACATTTTTTTTAATAGAATAGAAAAAAAATAACAGAAAATAAAAGAATAGATTAGAAACAAATAGAATAAAATTAAAAATTGAAAAAAATTGAATAAAATAGAAAAATCGTAACCATCTTCTGAAATTCTAATTTGAATACATAGGAAAAGATTCGAAAATAATAGAATAGAAAAAAAAATTGTCTATAATAGAATAGAAAATAATAGAATTGGTACAATATTATTAGAATATAATTAAAAGAAAACCAATAGAATAGAATAGAAAGAATATAACCATTTACCAAAATTCTAATAGTATTAATTCGAATTTGAATAGAATAGAAAATAATAGATTGGAATAGAATAGAAAATAACAGAATAGTATAGAACAAACAACAGGATGGAACAAAAAACAATAGAAAGAATATAACCCTCTTCCGAAATTTGAATTTAGAAAATAATTATTTTTCATTTTGAATAGAAAGACTAGAATAGAATAGACTATGATAGAATAGAAAATAATAGAATAGAACATAAAATAAAACACATTGAAAAATAATGGAATTAAAACAACAATAGAATAGATTAGAAAGAATAAAACCATATCTCAAAATTCAAATAGAATCCATTCGAATTTGAATAGAATAGACTAAATTAGAAGAAGATTATTATATTATTTCTATTCTATTCTACTCAAAGATTATTATATTATGTCTATTCTATTCTATTCTACTCTATTCTATTCTGCTTTTTTTTCTATTTTTGAATTCGAATAGTTTTCGAATTAGCAAAGCTTTTGTTTTCAAATTCAAATAGTTTTCCAATTTCCAAAGAGAATAAAATAGAAAAGAAAATAAAGGAATAGAATAAAAACTTGAATAGAATAGAAAATAAAATAACAGGAAACAAATCGAATATAATAGAGTAAAACAGAACAAAATAGAAAATAAAAGAATTGAACAGAAACAAATAGAATAGAATAAAAAAAATCGAATAAAATAGAAAAAACATAACCATCTTCTGAAATTTGAATTTCAAATAGAATACATTTTAATTTGAATACATGTGCCACTGATGGACACTGATAGGCTGCACTGATGAGGTGGCACTGATGGACATTGATAGGCTGCACTGGTGGGCAATAATTAGGTGGCACTGATGGACACTGATGAGGCTTCACTGATAAGCTGTACTGATGGGAACTGGTAGGCTGCACTGGTGGGCACTGATGGTCATGGATAGGCTGCACTGGTGGGCACTGATGGACACTGATAGGCTGCACTGTTGGGCACTGATGAGGTGGCAGTGATGAGCACTGATGGGCACTGATAGGGTGCACTGATGAGGTGGAACGGATGGGCACTGATAGGGTGCACCATTGGGCACTGATGAGGTGGCACTGATAGGCTGCACTGGTGAGGTGGCACTGATGGGCACTGATAGGCTGCATTGGTGGGCACTGATGAGGTGACATTGATGGGCTGAACTGGTGGGCACTGATGGACACTGATAGGTTGCACTGATGAGGTGGCACTGATAGGCTGCACTAGTGGGCACGGATAAGGTGGCACTGATGGGCACTGATAGGCTGCACTGATGGGCAATGATGAGGTAGCACTGATGGACACTGATGGTCACTGATAGGCTGCACTGATGGACCCTAGCCTGTCCCGATACTACCCTAGCCTGTCCATATACTACCCTAGCCTGTCTATTTACTACCCTAGCCTTTCCTGATACTACCCTAGCCTGTCTATTTACTACCCTAGCCTTTCCTGATACTACCCTAGCCTGTCCATATACTACCCTAACCTGTCTATATACTACCCTAGCCTGTCTATATACTACCCAAGCCTGTCCCAATACTTCCCTAGCCTGTCCATATACTACCCTAGCCTGTCTATTTACTACCCTAGCCTGTCTATATACTGCCCTAGCCTTTCCTGATACTACCCTAGCCTGTCTATATACTACCCTAGCCTGTCTATATACTACCCAAGCCTGTCCCAATACTTCCCTAGCCTGTCCATATACTACCCTAGCCTGTCTATTTACTACCATAGCCTGTCTATTTACTACCCTAGCCTTTCCTGATACTACCCTAGCCTGTCTATTTACTACCCTAGCCTTTCCTGATACTACCCTAGCCTGTCTATTTACTACCCTAGCCTTTCCTGATACTACCCTAGCCTGTCTATTTACTACCCTAGCCTGTCTATTTACTACCCTAGCCTTTCCTGATACTACCCTAGCCTTTCCTGATACTACCCTAGCCTGTCAATATACTACCCTAGCCTGTCTGTATACTGCCCTAGCCTGTCCCGATACTACCCTAACCTGTCTATATACTACCCTAGCCTGTCTATATACTACCCTAGCCTGTCCCAATACTTCCCTAGCCTGTCCATATACTACCCTAGCCTGTCTATTTACTACCATAGCCTGTCTATTTACTACCCTAGCCTTTCCTGATACTACCCTAGCCTGTCTATTTACTACCCTAGCCTTTCCTGATACTACCCTAGCCTGTCCATATACTACCCTAGCCTGTCCATATACTACCCTAGCCTGTCTATATACTGCCCTAGCCTGTCCCGATAATACCCTAGCCTGTCTGTATACTACCCTAGCCTGTCTATATACTACCCAAGCCTGTCCCAATACTTCCCTAGCCTGTCTATATACTACCCAAGCCTGTCCCAATACTTCCCTAGCCTGTCCATATACTACCCTAGCCTGCCCCTATACTGCTATAGCCCACCCCTATACAGCCCACTGTGCTCACACACACTGCACCCATGGATGCCCTAGGGTGCCAAGATGGGGGATCGGTAACATGGCGGTCTGTCATATAATTTTGCACATAGACAATGTACTGATGCATGTAAATCTGACTTCCTGATAAATTGAATTTTAGTTTTAAGTATCATGAGATAAAATAATGGATGTGGGGTCTTTTGGTGGGTGTGATATTATTTTTATTATTTTTGGGGGGCAGCATTTCATTCTTGGACCCAGGCAGCACAATGTCTTGGGCCGGTCCTGCATCCACCTAAACTGACAGGCCGAGTGTTTTGACCAGTATGTGGGCAGGTCCTATTCACCCTGAAATGTGGGGGTTCCTTTCCTGCGGAGTGCACTCATCAATGCCCGGGACCAGGCAAAGACTGCAGTCATGAATAATTTAACATTAAAAAAGTTCCCCGACTTAGAGATGAGCTTTCATACTGTGTGCACTTAATTAAGTACAGAGTTTCTCTGAAAAGTGCTGTCCTGTAACTTGCAGGTTGCATTAGAAGAGATGTGCTGAGCCTGCATCCATTCCACTAGTTCAGCATACCTCTGTTACCATACTCCCAGCAACAGAATGGGGTCCCGCCAAGCACATAGCCTGGACCTCATGCATGCTCATTAACTCCTTCCTTTCCACAACTCGTGAACAGGCCATGAATCTTTGTTGATATTGGAAACCGACCGCTGGGGAAGGAGCCAGCAATGACCCCCTCTTTACCGGAGAACCTGTCACCTTTACCAGGTTCCATGCCTAACGACTGGTTGCTTTGGGCCAGATTCACGTAGAACTGCGGCGGCGTAACGTATCGTAGATACGTTACACCGCCACAAGTTTTCATCGCAAGTGCCTGATTCACAAAGCACTTGCAATGAAAACCTACGCTGGTGGCCTCCGGCGTAAGCCCGCGTAATTTAAAGGGGCGTGTGCCATTTAAATTAGACGCGCTCCCGCGCGGGACCTACTGCGCATGCTCTGTTTCGAAATTCCCGCCATGCTTTGCGCGAACTGACGTAATTTTTTCGATCGGCGACGTGCGTAGCGTACTTCCGTATTCCCGGACGTCTTACGCAAACGATGTGAATTTTTAAAATTCGACGCGGGAACGACGGCCATACTTTATACAGCACATACGTGTGCTGTGTAAAGTTAAGGCACCAAAAACGACGACTGACTTTGCGACGGGAAACAAGACTAGTGGCGACGTATCGAACGCGAAAATCCGTCCTGGATCGCCGTAACTCCTAATTTGCATACCCGACGCTGGTTTACGACGCAAACTCCCCCCAGCGGCGGCCGCGGTACTGCATCCTAAGATCCGACAGTGTAAAACAATTACACCGGTCAGATCTTGGGCCTCGTACACACGACCGGATCTCCGCTGGAAACGGTCCGCTGGACCGTTTCCAGCGGAGATTCCTCCTCCGGATTTGGATCCGATGGCGTGTACACACCATCGAATCAAAATCCGCACGGAATTCCTCCGCGGTGAGGTGTCACGCCGTCGCCGCGACGATGACGCGACGACGTGCGCCACGCTGGAAGGTAAGTACTTCCACGCATGCGTCGAATCATTACGATGCATGCGAGGGAGGGGAGCGGACGGATTGATCCGGTGAGTCTGTACAGACCACCGGATCAATCCGCTGGTCCCGATTCAAGCGGATAGATTTCTTAGCATGCTAAGAAATTTCTATCCTCTTGAAATGGACCGGCCGGACGAATCTCTGCAGATAAATATCCGCTAGGCCGTACAGACGACCGGATTTGTCCGCTGGAACTGATCCGCGGATCAATCCCAGCGGATAGATCCGGTCGTGTGTACGGGGCCTCAGGGATATCTATGCGTATCTGGTTCTATGAATCAGTCGCATAGATACTCTGAGAAATACGACGGAGTATCTGAGATACTCCGTCGTATCTCGGCTGTGAATCTGGCCCTTAGTGTCTTGAACTTGTGCTTTGTAACTCATAGCCACTACTTTGCTTCTCTTTGTCTTGCCAAGTTAACCCTTTTGTAGAAGTTTAGCTTTATATCCCTTTGTGTTTTACAGACCCTGGTTCTTAAGATACGCCAGAACCAACATGCATCTCTTTAATTAACTTCAGACCGGGCTTAGAACAGTTAATGTAACTTTACTGTCCAGTATGAACATTGTCCAATTCCTAACCCTAACTCCAATAGTGTCGCTGTCCAGGCATACCTCCATGAGGTGATAGTTCATGCTGGTAGTTTCCATTCCTTGTAAGGTACAGCAGTCCTGAAACCCAGAGCCAAGAGTAGGATCAGAACCAACCAACCAGAGCCGTAGACCTCAGCATTCCTCTTTTTTTATAGCACAGGTAGGCTGGCTAAGACCAAAAAGGACACATAACTTAAAGGGGTTGTAAAGGTAAAAAAAATGAATTCCCTAAATAGCTTCCTTTACCTTAGTGCAATCCTCCTTCACTTACCTCATCCTTCGATTTTGCTTTTAAATGTCCTTATTTCTTCGGAGAAATCCTCACTTCCTGTTCTTCTGTCTGTAACTACACACAGTAATGCAAGGCTTTCTCCCTGGTGTGGAGTAAGGATGAGCTCTGGCGTGTTCGCATGGTACACGTGCAGAGCCCGTCAGGAAGTCTGCACGGCGCTGCGCTAATCACAGCCAGGGAGACATTTCCCGATCTCTGCAGTCGAGCATCGGGACAATGTCTCCCTGGCTGTGATTAGCGCAGCGCCGTGCATAACTTCCAGGCGGGCTCTGCACGTGTACCATGCGAACACGCTGGAGCTCATCCTTAGTGTGGAGAAAGCCTCTTGAGGGGTGAGGGGGGGAGCAGGAGGGTCAGGACGCTCTCTACCTTCCAGATAGAGAAAGGAGCTGTGTGTTAGTGGGCGTCCTGACACTCCTGCTCGCCCCCTCAAGTGGCTTTCTCCACACCAGGGAGAAAGCCTTGCATTATTGTATGTAGTTACAGACAGAAGAACAGGAAGTGAGCATTTCTCAGAAGAAATAAGGACATTTAAAAGAAAAATCGAAGGATGAGGTAAGTAAAGGAGGACTGCACTAAGGTAAAGAAAGCTATTTAGGGAAAACATTTTTTACCTTTACAACCCTTTTAACCCTTTCCCCTGGCCTGGGCCAGGCGATAACTCACTTAACCAACATTGGCACAGCCTGTTTAAAAAGTATTAAGTCAATAAATATTCACTAAACTAATCAAAAGTTTGTAAAAGGGCCTTACTAAAACAGATATCTGCTATTACCATTTCAGAATTGCTTTCATAACGTAATTGAAGGGGTGTCCTATGTCGCCCCTCCTTTTTGCCCTTTGCAATTGAACCTTTGGCAGCCGCCCTCAGGTCCGCTCTGGAGATGAGGCTACAGAAGAGCTGAGGGGAAAGAAAAGGTCATACTATATGCTGACAATTTAATCTTGTTCCTTGGAGACACAGAGCTCTCTTGTGAAGGCAATGTATATTTTCAAAAAAAAGTGGTCAACTATATACTATAAATTGGGAAAAACCCACTCTGTTACCAGTAGACCCCCTAGAAGGTCCTCTCCCTGAGGAGGTTGCTCAGATTCAAATAGTGAACAAAATGAAACATCTGGGTATCAATATCTCCAGAGACCTGAAACAATATATAATAGACAATGTCATTCCGCTTTTGGCTAAATTTAAGAGGAAGATAAAAATATGGAAGCGATTCCCCATATCTGTGGCGGGGCATTGTAATCTAAAAAAAAATTGTGGATGCCGCAGCTTTTGTACGCATTGCACAACTCCCCAATATGGCTGTATAAAAAATGGTTCCTAAAGATAGATGCTCTCTTTAGAGAACTAATTTGGAAGGGAGGCTCGGCAAGAATTCGCTTAGCAACCTTACAATTACAGAAACAGGAAGGGGGAGTAGCACTTCCATACCCCTTTAGTTACTTTTTGGCATCACAACTTCAATATATGGGGGGATGTAATGGGGAGGAAGGAGAGGTGGGAAGGAGGATGCTCCTACAGAATACCCTACATAGTTCACTAGTGGAAGCGGTGGAGGCAGCAAGCTCTTTTCCTTTGGAACTCCCAGTATGTGCCACAGCGAAGACACTATTGAAATACAAGGGACTTAGAGAGTTTACCCCCTTATGGGAAAATAGTAACCTGGGGGAAATACAGAAAATGGGGACAATTAAGGAATGGGAAAGAGGTGTGTAGCGCACAACTGCAAAGAGATCCCAAACTGTCCGTCTACTAGAGGAAGCTTCTTAATGGAGGGAACTAGGGGAGGACCTGCCCAGGAGGAGACCAATCGGAAGGCTAATGTCTCGGGATAGGCCTGGTGACCCTATTAAGGGGGGGATCTACAGCTCAAGTTACCCTACAGTTTCGCCGGGTCAGCTTAAAGGCTCTTTAACTGTATGGCTGGAAGTTCGAGTGTTAAATCCTGTGGCAGAGGATTCCAGACTGTTCATTTTCGCTCACAACCAGTCTGTGGCAGAGACTGTTGTTGATCATTGTTTGTGCATCATTCCCTCTGCTAGGCCATGTGAGAGGGGTCTATCCGGGTGAGCAATACCCATTTGAGAGGAAGTGGTGAATGACTATTGGGAAGTTTTTCCCCAGTGATCTGTACTCTGCACCTGAACCTTCCGGCTCCACCCACGGCCTACGCAGTTAGTAAAGTGATCTGTACTCCTAACCCATTTTTTCTCTTTATATTTCAATAGTTTTTATTGAAAGAATGAAAAAGTATTACAACAATAGAAATGCATCGCCACATATTCTGAAAATGTCAATGAGCCCCCGAAAGGTCTCGATCACAGTACATAACACCTTATATTGTTTGGCATCTTCATCATAGCAAATAGGAAGAACACTTAACAAAATACTTCAAAATAAAACACGGGGTGTAGTTCCCCTCAAATATTCAATGGCCCAACCTAAGTAGGCCCATAACCCGTCAGTCAGGGGTCCCAGATCTGGAAACCCCAAACCCATCTTATCACCAATAATGCTATCCAGACGGGAGGACCCGCATCAAACATCTTCCGTAGGAAAGGTGGAGACGTAAAGAAGTGGACAGAAACGTACATAGTAAAGAAAAGGAAGAAAAGAAAGAGCAGAAAAGAGAGAGAATAGATAGAAGAGCAACCGGCCAGCCCCCAGTAATCCGCCAAATGGAACCATAACTGTAGCTCACCCCTCCAGCGATCTTAGATCGTTAGTTAAATAAGCCAGCCATGGATCCCAAACCTTTTTGAAATTCTCCAGCTTGTCCTGAACCAGTGCCGTCAATCTTTCATTTAACATCAACCATGACAGTTTCCTTTTAAGCTGTTCAAGTGGCAAGGAGGCGGAGCGCCAATTTCTAGCTATTGTGATTTTAGCTGATATAAAAATAAACATAAGCAAGCGCCTTTGAGCTTTGGAGGCCCCCACCACCCTGTCACCCAAAAGAGACTGCTTCGCAGATTTAGCCATGTTCAACTGGGTCAACGAGTAGATAAAGTTGTATACTCGAATCCAAAATCTTCTGACCCTTGGACATGTCCACCAAATGTGATAAGCAGTCCCCACCTGGCCACATCCCCGGAAACAGTTAGGGGTGGCCCCATGAACAAAAGTTGCAAGTCTGGCCGGCACCATATACCATCTAAGCAACACTTTGTAGTTGGCTTCTATTATGGATGTATTTATAAGAGACTTAGAAGCCGTTTCCGCCAACTCGCACCACTTGTGTAGGTCAAAGGTTTCCTGTAGGTCCTCTTCCCACCGGAGCATGTAATTTAGTTTAATTGAGGACGACATCAGCATCGCATATAGCTCCGAAATGTGTCCCCGCAAGCTATCATAGCGAACACAAAGATACTCCATGGGAGTATAAACCTCCAAGTCGCCCCTGGCGGGCCAACATTTGTATAAAATGACGTATCTGAACATATCTGTAACATTCTACCAATGGCATTTGATACTTCTCCTGCATAACATGCTCAGATAGAACCTTCCCTCTGTCATAAACGTCTGCTATGCGCAGCAGTCCCTTGTTTGTCCACCATTGAAAAGCAGCTGGGTCGAGACCCGGGGTGAATGCACGATTCCCCAACAGGGGAGCTAATGGGGAATGAGGTGACTTGAAGGTCTGTATTCTAGAGACCCTATCCCAGACATCCAATGAAAAAGACAAGGATGGGCACAGAATGGTGGGTCTGTCTTTAGGCGAGAGCCACAAAATATGAGATATAGGAGTCGGACGGCAAGCGTAGGATTCCATAAGCATCCAAATCGCCTGCGACCTCTTTGAGTGGAACCTGGAGAGCTGGGCCAACTGAGCCGCATAAAAGTATTTCAGCAGGTCAGGTAAGCCCAATCCTCCCTTCCTCTTCAAAGTATACATAGTGCGTTTGTTCACCCTAGGCCTCTTCTCTCCCCAGATGAATTCAAGGATTTTTCTTTGCAACATCTCCAAATCACTGCGTACCAAGGCTATCGGTAGTGTACGAAATAAGTACAGTATCCTCGGTAAGACATTCATCTTAATTGAGTGGAGTCTGCCGAACCACGATGGGGGGTGAATTCGCCATCTCACCAGGTCCTCGAGTATCCTTTTAATTAGGGCTGGGTAATTCTTACTATACAAAGTCTGGAGAGATGAGGTCAGATTGACCCCCAGATAAGAAAGTGCTTCAGATTCCCATTGGAACCGATGTGTCCGTTCAATCACCGACTGGGCTGAGCTAGGCTCTGAGAATGGCTTAAGGATATTATATAAGTTGGGAAGGGACGTGATTGGTGAGGACATTGTCAGTAATAGATCATCGGCGAAAAACAAGCATTTATGCTCGTAGCCTCCCCCGACGATCCCCCTAACATCCTGACAGTCCCTAATTTTTATTGCCAACGGCTCTATTGCCAGGACAAACAAGAGCGGGGACAGCGGGCATCCCTGCCTAGTTCCCCTTCCGATGTTGAAAGAGTGAGAGGGGTATCCCCTAATCATCAACGAGGCTGTCGGTGCACCATAAAGCGTTCGAAGGAGGACCAGAAAAAGCTCCCCAAATCCATATCGACGTAATACATCGAACAGATAATCCCAAGAGAGGGAATCAAACGCTTTCTGGATGTCCAGCGAAAGCAACATACCCCCCCTAGCGCCCTCCCCATCCCAATTAGATTGAATCGCAGAGATCAAATTAATAACTCTACGAGTTTGGTCCGACGCCTGCCTATTAGGCACGAAGCCCGCCTGGTCCGGATGAATATATTTAGGGAGAAATGTGTTCAGTCTCAGGGCTAGGACTTTGGTCAATATTTTCAAATCAAAATTAATCAACGAAATCGGGCGATAATTCGCACAATCCCCATGGTCCTTGCCCGGTTTCGGTATGACATGAATGAATGCCGCGTTATCATATGTGGGGATTTTGCCGTCCCTGCGTAAGTCATTAAAATATTTACATAAATGAGGGGTAAGGATGTCCCGATATTTTCTATAGTAATGACCAGAAAAGCCATCCGGTCCAGGGGCCTTCGTAGGGTTCAAAAGTTTAATGGCCGCCCCTACTTCTGCCTCAGTTATTGCATCGTCCATCAGGTCCGCATGGTCCCGGGAGAGCTTGGGTATTTTAAGGTCATGGAAGAACGCTTCGAACTTAGCCTGGTCCAGTCCGTCCTCCCGGAGATACAACGTCGAGTAAAATTTGTAAAATTCCCTAACGATCCGCTCGGGATTTTGTGTGAAGTGACCGGTCGGTAAGCGCAGTTTCGGTAGCGTCGGAGTGCACGGTCGAGGTACCAGTTTTCTCGCTAGCAGCGTAGACGGTTTATCCCCCATCGTGTAGAACCTATGTTTAGACCAACTGATGTGTTTCTCGGCTTGTGTGGTCAGACTAAGATTCAATGCCAGTCGTGCCTCGTCAATTTTAAAACTCAAGTCAGTCTGGGGGTTTCTATGTTGTTCCGCCAATAAAGCTTCCAGATCATCCTCTAACCGCGAGATCGTTTGCTCCCGAGTCCGCTTCAATCTACTCGCTAATTGGATCAGCTGGCCCCGTATCGTTGCCTTATGGGCCGCCCAGGTGATCGCAGGGGAAGTGTCAGTTGATTTATTAACTTCAAAGTATGCCTGTATCCCTTTCTCAATTTCTGCATAGTGGACAGGGTCGTTCAATAAGCTAGCGTTGAGGCGCCATGGCGAGGGGGTGGCTTTAGTCCATAACCCTCTGGTGGTCAATTTTATCGGAGAATGATCCGACCAAGGGGTAGTCAAAATTTTTGCAGAAGTCACATACGGGAGCAGTGGGGTACGGACCAGCAGATGATCTATCCTAGAAAAGGATCGATGCACCTGAGAGTAATACGTAAAATCCCTCGTTGAAGAGTTACATTCCCTCCAGATATCAATCAGATCGCATGAATGAAACAAACGGGCAACCTTACAGCTACTAGCCGGGGGACGTCTCAATATCGGCCTAATCGGATCCGATTTATCCATAGTCCTGTCTAGTGGGATATTACTGTCCCCTCCCATTATCACCTGCCCCTGGACCTTAGGTAGTAATATCTGAAGCATATTTCGAAAAAATTCCAGCTGACCTGCGTTCGGAGCATAATAGGAGATAAAAGAGACCAGCTGATCGTGTAGACGACCTACTGCCATCAAGTACCTCCCTTCCCTATCCTTGACTATAGTTATAGGTGTAAAGGGAACCCTTTTAGAAAAACAAATGGCTACGCCCCCTTTCTTTTCCGGACCACAGGAGAGGAAATATTGTGGATACCTGACATTAAGGTAACGAGGCGAAGAGGACCTGGCGAAATGGGTCTCCTGTAGCAGGAGAACGTCAGCTCTCTGTTTATGATAAAACTGAAAAGCTTTGGTCCTCTTGATAGGGGAGTTGAATCCGTGGACATTATGCGTAATGACCGCGTAATCCGTTGAACATGACCTAGCCATCGCAGCAGGGCAGAGCACTCTTACCTTGGTACATCAAATGAGTTGAGGACATCACTGGAGTGAAGGCTGAGGATCACAGGACATTCACTGGAGACACGAGGCGGACCGGGGACTGGAACGGCGCTCCCAAGAGGAAAGAAGAGAAAGTAAGTGAAAATAAAGCCAGAAACAGAGAGAATAACAATGGCCCTAGCGGCCTATATCTTGAATGAACATATCTGTAGTAACAGATCAACCTCATACCTAAACGGGGAAAAAACCCCACCGGGTGAAATCCCCGGAACAAAGTGTGCAAGGGTACCGCCCTCCTAAGAGGACAAGTAGTCTTGCAGTCGGGTGGCATGTGTAACCACTCCGACCCAAAAATTAAACACTTATGTGCTGACAACTGGGACAGAAAAATTACATGGTCAGACAACATCCCTGCTGTGGGGGAGAAAACAGGTCAACCATATACATACCCAACACCCCCCACCCCTCCAGCAACAACACCCCAGCCCCAGGCAGTCCATCAGAAAAAATAGTTCTTGATAATACTGAATTTTAACCTGTCCGGGTTCCATCCATCAAAACCCTGGGGGGGGGGGAGCAAAAAAAAAAAAAAAAAATGTAAGACAAAAAGCAGATACTCTAAAATGCAAAAAATGCAAAAATACAAAATCACCCTCCGTGCAAAAAAAGCGCGGCAAGGGAGGTCACAGGGGGAGAAGCTCCAAAAAGACAACCGAGCTCCTACTTTGGTGACGAGACCACCATGTCCCACCACAAGTGGAAAAACACCAAGCCAATTGGGTACCCATTCAGGTCTTTCGTTGCGACTGTCTGGTCTGGCGCCTCCTAACATCTTGCCATAGTGGAGAAATGGGACGATCTGCAACCTGCCGAGGCGACTGGGTCAGGGAACCCCGCGTGATGATTCCCAATTCTAGTAGCAGGTCTTCTCCCGCCTGGAACGTCGTGAACGAATAAGAGCGGCCTTTATAGGCAAAAGACAGCCTGAATGGGAAAGACCACCTATATTTTATCTGCTTGTTAATCAGTTGCTGCAGTAGGGGTTTTAAGTTTCTGCGTTTCATAACCGTCGATGGAGCCAGATCCGTGAACAGCTGTATCTGAGCCCCCCGCAACAACAGGTCCGGTCTGTTCCGAGCTGCCAACATCAGTTTTTCCTTAACACGGTAAAAATGCGGCTTGGCTATTACATCACGCGGCAATCCGTCCTGCCGAGGTGCTGTCAGGGCCCTGTGGATACGGTCAATCTCCATATGGTGGCCAGCAATGTCAGGTATCAGTTCTTTCATAAGTTCTCCCATGGCCTCTTCCAGATCTGTGCATGTCTCAGGAAGACCCCGTATGCGAACATTATATCTGCGAGAGCGGTTCTCTAAATCTTCAATTTTATTATTAGCCTCCTCCAGCCTGTTTTGAAGGTCAGTGATCATGTCAGCATTCTGATTGACTTTCTTAACCGTACCGTCAACTTTAGTCTCTATCTGATCAAATCGTTCCCCAAAGCTATGAATGTCCCTCTTGAGGTCTGTTGTTATGAGAGTACAGGCCTTGGCCAGTTCCTGCTGCAGCATGGTGGAGAATCTAGCCAGCAGCACAGCGTCTGGAGAGTACTGAGGGATCTGAGCCATCCCAATGTCCTGGCCTTGTTGACTAGCCTGGCTGGCCTGACTGAACATGGCCTCAGCCAAATCCACCATATTTCCCCCCAGGGATGAGGCTGGGGAGCCCATTGCCTCCTGCTGAGCCATATAGGGGCCTGGGGACGGAGGCTGTAGAGCCGACTCACCCCTTCTGTAGGCCGCCGAGTCTCCAGAGGACTGGGACGCAAACGGGTCTCCCACCAGCTCCGGAAAGCTGTCCTGGCTCGGTGTTCTCGTCAGGGGGGCTCCGGAGGCCTCGCCGCCTCGTGCTGTGCTCCGTCCCGACGCCATTTTAGGCTGCGGCCTAGCGTTCGGGGAAGGCCCCGTACCGCCGGACGGTCCGGCGCGCTTAGATTGACCCCTCTTCGGCTGTCCTCTGGCCCGCCTGTTCATCCCCCTCCAGGGAGCTCTGCCGCGGATGTTGCGGCGCTGGATCCCAGCTATCTGCGCTGATTTTTGCCTGTTTTAGGGCCGGAGCGAGCGAAGCTCAGCTAGAGCGTGTCTGCTCCGGAAGTCCCGCGCATGCGCCCATTTTTTCTCTTTAAAGCACAGTCAACCACCTTCTTGATTGCAGACTTTCAATAAAGCACACAAAACTTTCAGTCCAGTTGCAAGAGGTAACGGCAAATCCCAGATACAATCGATCGACGCCTAAGAGAGCGAAGGGCTGAGAGAGCTACGGGTTTTTCTCGTCCAACCTGGATGCTTCCAAAGGCCCCAAGTCATCTACACACGGTACCCGTTGCATCAACAGCCCCTACAGCTGACACACCTGAGCCTATGCAGCTGGGCGTCCTTCGTCCTTCCCTTACTCCTGAAGAGCGTCGACGTCGGGTAAATAATCTGTGTCTGTACTGCGGAGAACCTGGACACTACGTCAGGAACTGCCCTCTAAAACTCCGTAAGTGTCTCTCTATGTCTCCTGGCTACACAGACTCTATTACCCAGCCTGCATCTCATCTTGCCCTTTCTGTCTCATTACAGCTTTCAGGAAAGACTCTGCTAACACCCGCCATTATTGACTCCGGGGCCTGTAGCTGTTTCATGGACTCATCTTTTGCTGTTAAGCACCAGATTCCTCTCCTTCCCAAGACCCATTGACTTTCTGTTCATTTGGCTGATGGGTCTGCTATCAAATCAGGCCCTGTAGTTCTAGAGACTGCTCCGATACCTGCTGTCATCTCCAGTTCCCACCATTAACTTTTACGTATGGACATAATCTCCTCCCTGTTATTTCCTATAATCCTCGGCATGTCATGGCTACAAATCCATAATCCTGCCATCAACTGGGCCACAGGGGAGGTTACCTTTTCTTCACCTTACTGCCAGCAGTTCTGTGGGCCCCACGATCCTCATGGGCCATCTACCTTGCTATGCCTGGATTCTGAAGCTGAAATATGCCAGTCTATTCCCGAAGTCTACCCTGATTTTCTGGACGTATTCAGTAAACAAAGGGCAGAGGCTCTACCACCCCATCGAGCCTACGACTGTCCCATTGAGCTTCTTACCGGGGCCGAAATCCCTTTAGGTAGGATTTTCTCTTTGACAGAGTTAGAACAAGGGGCACTAAAGGAATACATAGATGAAAACCTAAAGAAGGGGTTTATTCGCCTGTCCACATCTCCATCAGGCGCAGGCATCTTCTTTGTCGAGAAAAAGGACCATACCCTTCGACCTTGTGTCGACTACCGCAAATTAAACAAAATCACTGTAAAAAAACATTACCCTCTTCCCCTGGTGCCAGAGTTATTCCAGAGGCTGGGGGCCGCCACCGTTTTCACCAAACTTGACCTCCGTGGTGCCTATAATCTGGTCCGCATCAGGGATGGGGACGAGTGGAAAACGGCCTTCCATTCTCGATTTGGGCACTTCGAGTACTTGGTGATGCCCTTCAGATTGTGCAATGCACCTGCTACTTTTCAGTACTTTATCAACGATGTCCTCTGAGACTTTTTGGACTTATTTGTTATCGTCTATCTGGACGATTTTCTAATCTTTTCTTCTTCCCTTGAATTCCACCGCAGGCATGTCAGAAATGTACTGGGCTGTCTTCGACAACATGGTTTATATGCGAAAGCTGAAAAGTGCGAATTCGAACAGGGAAGTATACCATTTCTGGGGTTAATCATCTCCAGTGAAGGCATCAAGATGGACCCCCAGAATATTTCTGCAATCCTGGACTGGCCGGTCCCAGCAGACAAAAAGGGAATCCAACGTTTCGTTGGTTTCGCCAACTTCTACCACAAGTTAAAGTATTCTCGGCCATCATTGCACCGATCACCCAATTGACCAAACAGGGGAACCGCTTCCATTGGTCCCATGAGGCCCAAAGAGCCTTTGAGGCCCTTAAGGAACTCTTTACCTCTGCTCCTGTTTTGGGACATCCAGATTCCTCTCTACCATTTGTTCTTGAGGTAGACGCGTCTGAAATTGCTGTAGGGGCAATATTGTCCCAAAGACAAGGGACGAAGGCCCAAAGTCATCCAGTAGCCTTCTTCTCAAGAAAACTCTCAACAGCAGAGAAGAACTATGATTTAGGAGATCAGGAGTTGTTGGCAATAAAATCTGCACTGGAGGAGTGGCGCTACCTGCTGGAGGGAGCTGCCCATCCAATCCTAATATTCACCAACCACAAGAACCTGGAATATCTGAGGTCTGCAAAGAGGTTGGAGCCACGACAAGCCAGGTGGGCGCTCTTTTTCTCCAGATTTTCCTTCCATGTCACGTATCGCCCTGGCTCCAAAAATACTAAACCTGATGCCCTGTCCCAGATGTTTCACAAGTCAAAAGAAATTTCTGCCCCAGATACCATCCTTGCCCCTGGTAACTTTCTTATACTTCAGGAAAATCTGCTTTCCCGAATTAAACAAGCCTCCACAGGGCAGACACCTCCTTCTGAACCAGGACTGCAAGTCAGGGATGGGGTATTTTGGCACGAAGACAAGATCTACACTCCCGAAAGCCTACGAGTATCTGTCTTGGAACTTTGCCATGACCATGCATTAGCCGGGCATTTTGGCATAACCAAAACCACCGATTTGGCACAGCGTACCTTTTGGTGGCCTCAGTTACGGGAAGATTGTAAAAAGTATGTTGAATCCTGCACTACTTGTATCAGAAACAAGACCCATAGAACCAAGGCTTGGGGGCTTCTAAAGCCCGTGGCCTAGATTCAGAAACGAGATACAATGGCGTATCTCCTAATACGCTGTCATATCTCTGAGTGCAGGCTGTCGTATCTATGCGCCTGATTCAAAGAATCAGTTACGCATAGATTTCCCTGAGGCCCCATACACACGGGAGGATTTATCCGCGGATACGGTCCAGCGGACCGTTTCCACGGATAAATCCTCTCGAGGATTTCCGCGGATTTCTATGCGATGGCGTGTACACACCATCGCATTGAAATCAGCACCGAAATCCTCTGGCGATGACGTGTCATATAAGGAATTCCACGCATGCGTCGAATCATTACGACGCATGCGGGGGATCCCTTCGGACGGATGGATCCGGTGAGTCTATACAGACCAGCGGATCCATCCGTTGGGATGGATTCCAGCAGATGGATTTGTTTGGCATGTCAGCAAATATTCGATCTGCTGGAATCCATCCCAGGGGAGAAATATCCGCGGAAACAGATCCGCTGGAGTGTACACACCATAGGATCTATCCGCTGAAACCTATTTGCTGGGATTTTTCAGCGGATGGATTCTATCGTGTGTACGGGGCCTGAGATCTGAAGTGTCTTACATCGTCGTATCTTAGGCCTGAGACCTGAAGTGTCTTACATCGTCGTATCTTAGGCTGCATATTTACGCTGACCGCTAGGGGCGCTTCCCTAGACTTCCGCGTATAATATGCAAATTAGGTTGTTACGCCGATTCAGAAACCAACGTCCGCCCGGCGCATTTTTTTTACTTCGTCTGCGTTAGGCTTTTTCCGGCGTAAAGTTACCCCTGCTATATGAGGGGTATATGAGGCGTATCCTATGTTAAGTATGGCCGTCGTTCCTGCGCCGAGTTTTGAAAATTCTACGTCGTTTGCGTAACTCGTTCGCGAATAGGGCTTTGCGTAAGTTACGTTCATGTCGATACCAATGAGGCTTTGCGGTGTAATTTCGAGCATGCGCACTGTGATTTTTTTTACGAACGGCGCATGCGCTGTTCATAAAAAACGTCAAATACGTGGGGTCAAGTGAAATTTGAATAAAACACGCCCCCAACATCCCCATTTGAATTAGGCGGGCTTACGCCGTCACACATACGTTATGCCGCCGTAACTTAGGGCGCAAGTTCTTTCTGCATACGGAACTTGCGCCCAAAGTTACGGCGGCGTAACGTATCTGATAGACCATGGAGGATGTTATCCATAGACTTTATCGTTGAATTACCTCCGGCAGAAGATCATACCACTATCTTCGTGGTAGTTGATCGTCTGTCAAAGATGGCACATTTCATTCCAATGAAAGGCACTCCCTCAGCTTCTGAAACAGCGCAGGCATTCATTAAGGAAATCATCAGACTCTATGGGGTACCAGCTAACATCGTCTCAGATTGGGGGGTGCAGTTTACCTCCCGATTCTGGAGGTCCCTCTGTAAGGCCCTGGACATTGAACTGTCCTTTTCCTCTGCCTATCATCCCCAGACCAATGGGCAAACTAAGAGGACGAATCAGACTCTCGAACAGTATCTACGCTGTTTTTCCTCTTCGGCACAAAATTATTGGATTTCTCTGCTTCCATTGGCCAAATTCGCCTACAATAACTTCATCCACTCCGCTACCAAGCAAACTCCTTTCTTCGCCAACTTTGGCTTCCATTCCTCATTTCTGCCCAATTCACTTCCTAAATGTACAGTACCAGCAGTCGAGGAGAAAATTTATTTCTTCTCTACTAATAACCAGCTTTTGCAGGAAACCATGACCAAGACTCAGGCCCCGTACACACGAGAGGATCCATCCGCTGGAATTGATCCGCGGACCGGCTCCAGTGGATAGATCCCCTGGTGTGTACAATCCAGCGGATCTGTTTCCGCAGATTTTTATCCCCTGGGATGGATTTCCAGCGGATAAAAATTTGAAGACATGCTTTAAAATCTATCCGCTGGAATCCATCCCAACGGATTGATCCGCTGGTCTGTACAGACTCACCGGATCAATCCGTCCGAAGGGATCCCCCGCATGCGTCGTAATGATTCGACGCATTCGTGGAATTCCTTTTATGACAGGGTCGCGCACGTCGCCGCGTCATCATCGCGGCGACGGCGCGACACGTCATCGCGAGGGGATTTCGGCGCGGATTTCGATCCGATGGTCAGTACACTCCATCGGATCCAAATCTGTGGAAATCCTCGAGAGGATTTATCCGCGGATACGGTGGACCGTATCCGCGGATAAATCCTCTTGTGTGTACTAGGCCTCAGGAACACAACAAAACAACCTTTGACAAGAAGAGACAAGGTGAATTTATATTGTCTCCTGGTGACTTGTTGTGATTATCCACAATGAATTTGAGGATGGCAAGCTGGGACCCAAATTTTTAGGGCCATTTCCGGTTAGGAGGAGAATCAACGAAGTGGCTTACGAATTGGAACTTCCAGATTCCTTAAAGATCCATTCTGTATTTCACATATAAGGCCTTGTAAACACGACCGTTTTCCTTGACAGAATCCATCAAGAAACTTGGTGGCAGAGCTTTTTTGCCGAGGAAAACGGTCGTGTGTATGTTTTTCGTCGAGAAAACTGACGTGGAACTCGACAAAGAAAAAAGAGAACAAGTTCTCTTTTTCCTCGTGGGGAGTCTCAATTTCCTCGTCGGGCTGGTTTTCGACGAGAAACACGTTTGTGTGTATGCTTAGAAACCCGCGCATGCTCAGAATAAAGTATGAGACGGGAGCGCACCTTCGGTAAAAGTAGCGTTTGTAATGGAGATAGCACATTTGTCACGCTGTAACAGACTGAAAAGTGAAAATCATCTCTTACCAAACTTTTACTTAACACGCAGTAACATGAGATTAGCAAAAGCAGCCCCAAGGGTTGTGCCAGTGGAATCGAACTTCCCCTGCCATCGTACGTGTTGAACGTCACCGCGTTTGAGAACGACAAGATTTAGTCTTGACAGTGTGTACACAAAGAAAGTTTGTCAAGATTCTCGACAAGCCTAACAAGGAACTCGTCTAGGAAAACGATGTTTAATTTACGACGAGTTCCTCGGTCGTGTGTACGAGGCCTCACTGTTAAAACCTTCTATTGCCAATCCTTTTCCAAATCGGAGTACTGCTCCCCCTGATCCTGTCATTGTAGATGGAGAAGAAGAATTCGAAGTGGAGGCTATCCTGGACTTCAGAAGGAGAAGGAACCAGAATCAGTTTTTGATAAAATGGAAGGAGTACGGACCTGAAGAAAATTTGTGGGAGCCCGAGGGGAACATCCACGCTAAGAGTCTGGTACAGTCCTTTAAGAGATCTCACCCTGAGAAGTTTGCCAGGATGGGCATCCGGAGGCTGCCCCTTGGGGGGGGGGGGGCAATGTCATGAAGATCCTGCCAGAAACAGGCGACTCAGACTTTGCGGTTCCCGATCACGGCTGCAATCATGCATGCGTGTGCATCCACGTGTGCACACCTCTGTTGTAGCCAGGCGGGGTATTTAAGCCGGCCTCTCACACACTATCCCTGCTGTCTGCTCTACAGCGTTGTGTATCTGAAACCTGATCTGAGACTAACACTGGAGCTGCTGACTTTTAATAAGGATACTTACCTGTCCTAGCCGCCAGCGATGTCAGCCCCTACCGAGGCCGATCCTCGATCCTGGCAGCTCCAAGCGCCACCATTCACAGTAAGGGAAACAGGCAGTGAAACCGTACGGCTTCACTGCCTGTTTCCTACTGCGCATGCGCAAGCAGCGCGACGCTTTGTGAATGGGCCGGCTGCTTTCTGGGACACACACAGTTCCCAGAATGCAGCGCGCCCCATTCACAAGAAGACACCGAGTGTAGAAGGAGGAAGAGAATCCGCCTCGGAGGATAAAGAGGCAGATTCGGCACTTCCGCATAGCAACAGCTATTTAGGGTAAGTAAAAAAAATTTTTTTTTTTTTTTTTTTTTTTTTTTAGATTTCTGGTGGAAATGTTTTTTTCAGGTGGAACCTCCACTTTAACCTGTGAAAGACCCCGGCTTACCAGTGACTATTCCAGCCATCCGCCTGCACCTGATCCTTGGCCTGTTCTGACTACCCTTCTGTCTGCACCTCTGTACCTCGCTGTCCGCCCGATAGCCGACCCGGCCTGTCTGACCATCCAGTGTGCTCCAGTCCAGCTGAATGATTCCAGTCTGTTCCTAGTTCCAGTCCAGCTGAACGATTCCAGTCTGTTCCTAGTTCCAGTCCAGCTGAACGATTCCAGTCTGTTCCTAGTTCCAGTCCAGCTGAACGTTTCCAGTCTGTTCCTAGTTCCAGTCCAGCTGAACGATTCCAGTCTGTTCCTAGTTCCAGTCCAGCTGAACGATTCCAGTCTGTTCCTAGTTCCAGTCCAGCTGAACGATTCCAGTCTGTTCCTAGTTCCAGTCCAGCTGAACGATTCCAGTCTGTTCCTAGTTCAAGTCCAGCTGAACGATTCCAGTCTGTTCCTAGTTCCAGTCCAGCTGAACGATTCCAGTCTGTTCCTAGTTCCAGTCTAGCTGAACGATTCCAGTCTGTTCCTAGTTCCAGTCCAGCTGAACGATTCCAGTCTGTTCCTAGTTCCAGTCCAGCTGAACGATTCCAGTCTGTTCCTAGTTCCAGTTTAGTTTGCTGAGCTGATCCAGTCTGCTAAGCTGATCCAGCCTGCTGAGCCGATCCAGTCTGCTAAGCTGATCCAGCCTGCTGAGCTGATCCAGTTCCGGTATTCCAGTTCCTGCAAGGAAGCTTCTGCTGGACTGATTCACTTCCTCTTCTTGTTGATCCTGCCAGGCACCCGTGCCACTCCTTACTCCTGTGCCTACTGTTACCCTACCAGGGGGCCACGAGTGGGAGCCATAAGAGAGGCCGTCCTCTGCAATTCGGGCTCACAACCATCAGGTACGTGACACCTTCTATCTTTGGGACACTGGAAAACACATTAGGCAGGTTCAGGAATTGGTTACAGGTGATACATACGTACTGAATGATCAGTTATAATTCAGATACAGTTAGGGCCGTCGATAGAAGAGTAGCACCAGCCCCCCTGTACCAGGCCCAACTACTCCAATTCAGCAGAGAGGAATTCCAACTTCTGGACACTGGTGGAGTAATCCCACAGTCTGCAGCAATCAAAAATACATTTCCTCAGGTCCAATTTGTTCACTAGGGGGCCAGAGGCAGAAAGAGGACTATTTTAATGATTTTTGAGTGCAGTTGGAGTAATTCCACAGTTCCTGATAATTAAATTAAAGTTCCAGCGCGGCTTTGGAGAATACTCCACTGCAGTGGGTAGATCATTTTAAGTATTTAGGAGTGGTAATTTCCTGTTAAGCTTCTGAATTTATGTCTCTGAATCTGACTCCAATTTTGGGAGATACCGAGTCTAAATTGAAAGTATGGAAGTCTTTACCATTATCCCTATTGGGACGCATTAATCTTTTAAAAATGAAAATTATACCTACATTTAAGTATTTATTTAGACACTTTCCCCAATGGCTCCCTGTATAATTTTTCACAAGATTAAATCAGCTGTTTTCATCTTTTTTATGGGAGACGAAAAATCCTAGGTATAAATTAAGCACCCTGATGCGCCCTTGTGAACAGGGAAGATTTGCTTTCCCGTGTTTTTTCCAAATATTTTTTGGCCACTCAGCTGGTTACGGCCACATGGTGGTAAAGCCCAGATTTATATAACTCCTCTACTCGGCTGGAAGCAGCAGTGGTGGGTTCCATAGAAGCTCTTAAGATACTTTTATTTAGGGGCCATAAGGCACCTCATCAGGTGACTATCCTTATGTTTAATATTATTCGAGCCTGGGAGGTTGGTCTTAGATGCGAGTGTTATCCAAATGGTGCGATCTCTCCAGATGCCCCTCTATGGCTAAACCCTACTCTCCCTCAATTTGTTAAAACACCAGAGCCTACTGCATGGACCAAATACCATATTAAATTACTTTCTCAAGTGGTTACTGATCAGAGACTTTCTACTTTCTCTACACTTACCTCAACTTTTAATTTACCTAGTCTACCTTATCTATTTAGATATTACCAGCTACTACATACTTTTCATGCACAGTTCCCACAGGATAGTTTAATGATGATACAATCTTCTCTGGAGTTAGTACTTAGGTCTGAGTGTCTGGATAAGCCTACCTCACGAATCTATTCTCATCTTACTTTAATTTCTATTCTACCATTAGAGGGTCTTCAAGCTAGGTGGATGCAATATATACCAGATCTGGGTATGGAGGACTGGAGTTGTGTGTGGGATTTCTCTTTCAGATCTCTGGTTTCCTTGAGGGATCGCATTATCCAATTTAAACTGGTACACAGAGTATATATTACGCCATATAGACTTCAAAAGATAAATCCTGCTTGTTCTTCTAAGTGCTGGAGGTGCGGAGCATCTTGAGGGGATTTTACACACATCTATTGGTCCTGATAAAAATATCGCAGTCCTGATAAAAATTGCTGATCACCGCCATTACTAGTAAAAAAAAAATAATATTAAAAATGCCATAAATCTATCCCCTATTTTGTAGATGCTACAACTTTTGAGCAAACCAATCAATATATGCTTATTGTGATTTTTTTTTACCAAAAATATGTAGCAGAATACATATCAGTCTAAACTGAGGAAAAAATTGTTGTTTCTTTTGTGAGGGATATTTAATATAGCAAAAAGTAAAAGATATGTTTTTATTTTTAAAATTGTCGCTCTTCTTTTGTTTATAGTGAAAAAAATAAAAACCGCAGAGGTGATCAAATACCACCAAAAGAAAGCTCTATTTGTGGGAAAAAATTTTTTTGGGGTACAGCCACGCAATTATCAGTTAAAGAGACGCAGTGCCATATCACAAAAAGTGGCCTGGTCAGGAAGGGGGTTAATTCTCCTGGAGCTGGTTAAATTGTGGATGCTATATTCATGCTGTTCTAAAGTTTTCGTTACATTTTTAAGTTATTATGTATCATAAAATATTTCTTTCTTTTTGATAACTTACCTGTTAAATGACATTATACACCCATGTTATGTATTGCATATGTATTTATAGCTCTTTTGCTTGATGCATAGAATGTAAAAAAAATTGGCTCCCTTAAGCACTGTATAACAGTTATCTCCCTGAAACTTTAAGGTGTAACAGCAGGATAATTGTAAACATCACATGTAAACCACAGGCAGGAACATGATGTACGATTTGCTTGGCTGTCTCACATATGCCATTCTCTGATGTCTAAAGATAATGTCTTTAAAGTACTCCAGTACTAGATAAATGAGGATGCTGTACCAATGTTCTGCTTTTTTTCCAGGTTAAGAAGAGGAAGTGGTGTGGGGCAATGACTGTGTTTCCCTCAAACGAGTTGCAAAAGAAACACCAATGTTGCTCATCTGGCTGGATCCTTCAGAAAGTCACAGTAGAAACGAAAATCTCACACATGATCTAGCAATGTATAGCTACTGTCAATTATTGTCATATGTACTTGTAGGGTATGAAGAGTAATTCCACTTTTTTTGTTAGCCCATTGCCATTGTCTGTTAGCCAATGACTTGTCCGCACCTTTATGATTTTAGAGAAAAGCTCATCCTATTCCTGAGCCTGACTCTGTTCTCCAATTCCACAACTGGAATAATAGATCTTTTACCTTGCTTGAACTCCATAATTCTAAAATTAACAATAATAATAAACATTGGCTTAGAATCATGGGTCTCATGGACAGCGTGGTACTAACAAGTCATTCCTGTGTCCCTGTAGAGCTGTTGGAACTGTAATTGATGCTTCAATTTGTCTCCAAATCCAGATTAAAGTAGAACACACATGGGGGCGCAAACATCTAGTGCACGGGTGCTCAACCAGTGGCCCAGGGGCCACATGTGGCCCGTGGAGCCCTCTGATGTGGCCCACGACCTACTGCTCTGGGATAGAATGAAATAGAATAGAATACTGTTACTAAAGGTAAGTTTATTACTAAAATCACAGTGTATATATGGGAAAATCTGTTCTGCAGTGGTTACTGGGCTGATTTTAAACTGATCCACAGGTGCAGAGAAGTGCACTTTTGGGTTACCTGCACTGAGCCATAGACTTCTATTACCTGCGAGTTTGGTGTGCTGAGAGTAGAGTGGGCTGCCATCCACCCGCTCCGCTCATTGTGGCCCGCAACTGGTTACCAAGTCGTTTAAGTGGCCCTTGCTATTCAAAAGGTTGGGCACCCCTGACCTAGTGCATTACCCAAGGTTTATTAAAGGAAACCAAACACCAAAAAAAATACACACAAACAGCAGAATGACAATGGTCCCAAAAATGTGTCAGATGCTCTGGGCCAATGTGGTCCCGGAACCAGGATCGCTGCGTAGCACGCACACCCGGCCCGGAAGGCCATTTGCTGGGGTGACGTGGAATGGCTACCCTGAAGGTGGGCGCCACACGGGAAGAAGAGCCAAGAAAATGGTGTCTGCCCCATAAATACCCCTCCCCAGCATGCACAGCGAGGAAGCCTCCTCCTGATAGGCTGCCGGGAATAAGCATCCAAACCCTTGACTCTGCTGCTGCCACCTGTCGGCCTGGGGTGTGACCAGTACCCCAGAGACAACAGCATAAATCCACAGCACAGCCAAAGCTGGGACAGAGGCTCCAAATTTAAACAGATTAACCTGGTCAGAGTCACTTAACTGTCTGACCCCCTCTAAATTTACACTAGCACCGGTTCTGAAAATTAACCAGGCGCTACATTTATATTGAACTGTATGCCGCATTATGTTCAGTAAAGTTATATTAACCATTATGAGCCTGCTCTGAAGTAATTCAAAGGGGTGCATGTTGATTCTGGTGTATCCCAAAAAACCTGGGACTAGCTATGAGGTATGAAGTAACACTTCTGTTAACTTCGCAAAGCAAGAAGAGGAGTGTAGTTGCTTTGGGTAACCAAGTTAAGGAAAAAGCTACAAGCCACCATTTTTTTTTTTACTTGGAAAAACCAACTTTATTCAGTCAAAGCACATAATACAAAGCAGGTCAAACACATTTGTCAATAAAAATACAGTGTCATACGGTGAAATGCATTTTCATCTTGTTCACTCATATACCTCTAGTCATAGTATCACATGGTCACCAGGGCAAAGGAACATTTTAATATGGAACAACCTCCTCATGATCAGACACACGCCTCCCCATCCTCTAGCCATCTATCCCAAACCTTGGAATACTTTTGTGTGGCGCCCCTGTGTGTGTAAATCAGCTTCCTAAATGGCAAGGTGTCATTAACAGCCTTTTTCCACATCGGTAGCGTGGGGGGCAGGTCCTGCATCCATCTCTGAGCAATTACTTTTCGAGCTAAGAATAAGGTTTCCAAAATGAAAATTGTGTGATATTTATCCACCTCTACGTCAGGCAGCAGCCCCAGAATACACAGCTTAGGGTCAAGTACCACAGGGGACCCCATATTGTCATGCAGAAAGCGGACAACCTGCGTCCAGTAAGTCTGAATATTTGGACAACTCCAAATGAGATGGTAAAATGTGCCACTTGTGGACTAACACAGACGACAGGTCAGATCGGGTGTGCGTTGGAACTTGGCCAGTCTCAGAGGTGTCAGGTAGGCTCTGTGAACAATGTAAAGTTGCGTCAGTCTATCTGACAGTTTAGGTGATGCAGTCTTGGTCCCCTCAAGTATTTCATCCCAGTCTGCACCCTCTATTGGGCCTATGTCCCGTTCCCAGGTCATCTTAGCTTTCTGAGTAACGGCTATTGTACCCCGATGCCTAATGGTGCGGTATAGGTGTGAAATAAGTTTGGAGGGATCAGTCCCCATGACAACATCTAATAACGGCGGGGACTCCGACTCTACCTCCAGGGACGGCAGCTGGGTTCGAAGTGCATGACGGAGCTGCAGGTATTTAAAGGCTAAGTGCTGTGGGAGCGAAAATTCCTCTCTAAGTGCCTGAAACTGCTTGAGCCCTGGGCTTGATAGGACTTGGTGCAAGTATATTATTCTGTGTCTGGCCCACACCACCGAGTCAGGGACCCCCGCTAGCTCTGGCATATGGCTGTTAAGCCACAGTGGGGTATGGGAATAAAATTTACCAATATTCTGTTTTTTAAGGGATATTTCCCAAATCTGTTGGTGATGCTGTAACATCCCTGAGTTATACCTCGAGGCCTGTTTTTGTGTTTGTTTCCCACGGAGGATTGCCTGAAGGGGTGTATGTGCCGGGTGCCCGGGTTTGTCGCAAACCAAAGACCTATAGCGTTGAAGTTCCGATGTGTTGAAGTGAAATAGGTGAGAGAGCTGCGAGGCCAAGTAATACTCATGGAGGTCCGGAAGAGAGACGCCTCCCATATCCGTTGGGTTCTTTAAAATGTGCCAGGCAAGCTTGTGTCTACCACTCCCCCTCACGAAGGAATTCAGAATAGCTTCCATTTGCTTAAAGATTTTTAATGGAATGTATAGAGGGGCGTGCTCAAGCCACCAGTTTTTAAGCGTGTTACCTGGTAAAGGTGACAAGTCCTCTGGTAGCGAGGGGGTTAATTACCTGGCTGCCTCCCTAGCGGTTGATACCTAATAGCAACTGGATCCGAACCTGCTTTATGGTCACGAGGTACGGGAAGGGAATAGTTAAGTGAGAACACGCATGAGGTCCATGCTATGTGCCCATTCTGTTACTGGGAGTATGGTAACAGAGGTATGCTGGACTGGTGGAGTGGGTGCAGGCTCAGCATGTCTCTCCTAATGCAAACATAGAAATTACAGTTGGGGGTTTTTACTGAAACTGGAGCGTGCAAAATCAGGTGCAGATCTTCATAATAACCAATCAGCCAACAGATTTTATTGTCAAAGTTTAATTGAACAAGTTGAAGTTAGAACCTGATAGGCTACCATGCACAGCTGTACCAGATTTTGCACTCTCCAGTTTTAGCAAATCAGCCCCAGCGTGTAGTGTTTTTCAGAGGAATGCTGTATTTTGTTACTGTACAGAGTGAAAGCTCATCTCTAAGTCAGGGAACAACCTTAATATTAGATTCTTCACATCACCCCAGTCTCTGCCTGGTCTTGGGCATTGAAGAGAGCTCTCTGCACAACAGGTACCCCCACGTGCATGGGCGAAGATGACCCTGCCCCCAACAAGCACTGCAGCCATTAGCTGCAACTGCTGATCCAATGCTTGTTTTCCAGCAGGACCGTTTGACAGAAGATGGTCAAAATGTTGAGCCTCTGGTATTGGCATAGGACTTTTGAGGCACAACAATCCTTTTCTGTCAAAACAAATTTTATTAATTTTTTTTTTTTAAAGAGTATATACTCTTATTGCACAGAAGATTTTTTATGTAACCTAATAAAATACAAAACCATCAAAAGGCCACAATTGACAGTATGATTTATCCGCATGTAGTAGTCTGTAAGGCTCGACGCGTTTCCTGGACATTGTCCACTTCATCAGGAGCCACCGATACAGACTTTATAAAGCATGCAATCCAAATAGAACAACAATTATCAATGATCACTTTAAAAAAAAAAAAAGATTAATCCTTGTACCACCACCCATTGTAATAACATGGCAAGGGTGAAACCAGACCCTCCAATAGGGAGATAGGGGAACCCTTCCACACAGGCACCCCCTGGATCCAGAACCTCCCTCCTCCCCTCTCCTCTCCCCAGAGACCTGGGTACTGTATAATATAGTGTCATTTTTGATGATAGATTATATATTGGAATGTGGCACATACAATTTCACTCATTTTGATTGGATCTAATGTTCAGCTTCAGTTGAACAGATAGTGGACCACATGGAGCAAAATTGAGCAGGTCCCTGTTGTATCGACCGATTTTAGGTCTGTGTATACCAGCCTTAACTTAGTTGAGATTTTCCTGAGAAGATTCAGAGAGGATATGTGAAGTACAACATATAAGCAAGAGACCAGTTGGTGCAGACCCTCCTTACAGCACTGGTTAAGGGCAAGCAAATGGCAGTGGGATGCATTCTGAGGACTGCTGATTTTGAACATTGATCCTTAAAAAACATCTGTTATCAGCTCTAATATCTGCTTAAAATTTTTCTTCAGAACAGCAAAAGATCATACTTCAGAAATATATCATAAGTTTCTTATTATTATATCCACATTTTTTTGTGATAAAATAGATAGTGGCAAAGAGTTTTCTTCATGCTAATGACACATATTAGGAATATTTTTTTGATGGAAAAACATGAGGAAACCCTTCACTTAAAAAAAAAAATGAAGAAAGAGTAGTGTATTTATTTCTTACTTTATATCAAGCAAACATGATACACATTGCACAAGTTTAATGACATGCAAACTTATGATTTGTAAAAGAACTGCAATGTTATACGTTTTCAGTAGGTGTCCCCATACAACATTTCAATACCGTACATAGTTTCTAGTAAGCTGTATGTAATAGCTGGTCTTGTCTATTTGCAATATATGTTTAGCATACTTTTTTTTTTTCCTATCAGGCTTTTTTAAAGCAGATTTGTGCTAAACTAAAGTATAAAATCACTGTTATATACTGTAGTTTGTTCCACATGGTGCCATTCCTTTGTTTCACAGTATTGGGAGTAAGGCATACAGTATCTCCTACCTTCACCCCATATAACAGTGCTCACTGCATGATCAACCATTTTCCAGGCCCAAGCAGTGCCCTGTGGGGTTATGTCTCAGCTAATAAAATAAAGACTTTTAAAAAGTCCGTAAAAAACTCCCTACATGTATGTTCTGACACTTGATGATACACACTATAGTTGGCCCCACAATGGTAGATTTTTTAACAAATGTCCGTACGAAAAATGTCATTAGTATAATCAAGTATAGCGTGGACAATCCGCGCTACCCCCACTTCTGCAAAGTGCACAAATGCAAATGTGATATAAATTAATAATAATGAAGGTGCTGCAATTAAATAAAAAAGCCTAAATACTCGGCTTAAGATGAATGAAAAAATAGTAAAAAAATGCGCAACCAGATAAAAGCAATCAAAATTGCAAAACTAATGTCCTTATTCCAGTAACGGAATTCACAATAAAAGCAGTGTCCTTTTCAATTAACACACAGTTATAGGAACTCCAATGCAGGCTTATTCCTCTGACAGATGGAATAAATGTGCAAATTTCCACAAATCTATGTAAGAAAGGGCTGCTTACCAGATCCGTAGGATCCCTATCACAGAGATCAAGCAGGCTCAGCACAACACTCCTTTCCGGTTGAGAAAAATCTTCCCGATCCCCTCGTCTGCTAGCAGTCTGTAGATAATACACCAATCTCCTGCAGATTCCCTTTGGGAGTAAGATGGACCTCAAGATGTATTGTGGAACGTGTTGGTAAAGGAAGAAAGAAGTGCTTCATAGTGCAGTATGTTTTAAAAATGTCTTTAATTCCACTTGCTGGATAAAGCTGACATTATAAAAGCTTCAGTAGTTACAAAGTATCAGATGAAAAGCATTTGAAAAACAAACCAGCCGCGCCTCGGACCACCAGCTGGGGGCGTGGTGACGTCAGTTGATATTGCTCCAACCGACGCTGCGTTTCTCCCTATTGGGCATCGACAGATCCATTGGATCCCTATCACAGAGATCAAGCAGGCTCAGCACAACACTCCTCAGCTGGTTGAGAAAAATCTTCCCGATCCCCTCGCCTGCTAGCAGTCTGGAGATAATACACCAATCTCCTGTCCTTCTGGGAGTAAGATGGACCTCAAGATGTATTGTGGAAGCGTGTTGGTAAAGGAAGAAAGAAGTGCTTTATAGTGCAGTATTTAAAAAAAACGTATTTAATTCCACTTGCTGGATAAAGCTGACATCATAAAAGCTTCAGTAGTTACAAAGTATCAGATGAGAAGCATTTGAAAAACAAACCAGCCGCGGCTCGAGCCAGCCAGCTGGGGGCATGGTGACGTCAGTTGCTATTGCTCCACCCAACGCTGCGTTTCTCCCTATTGGGCATCGACTGGGAAAGGAGGCAAAGAGGGAGCACTATCCCTCCTTTCCCAGATGTTAAGCACTCCTTTATAGTGCGAAACGCGTCAGCTGTTTTACTCCCGTGTTGTGTGCTGTGACTTGTAGTGCATTTTTCCTTTTTTAAACAATACATCTTGAGGTCCATCTTACTCCAAGAAGGAATCTGCAGGAGATTGGTGTATTATCTCCAGACTGCTAGCAAACGAGGGGATCGGGAAGATTTTTCTCAACCAGCTGAGGAGTGTTGTGCTGAGCCTGCTTGATCTCTGTGATAGGGATCCTACGGATCTGGTAAGCAGCCTTTTCTTAAAATGATTTGTGGAAATTTGCTGAGTAAGATACCTACACATTTATTTCATCTGTCAGAGGAATAAGCCTGCATTGGAGTTCCTATAACTGTGTGTTTATTGAAATATTTTTTTTGCCTTTATCTGGTTGCGCATTTTTTTACAATTTTTTCATTAGTGTAATCAATACTCCCAACAAAGTGTTAAAAAATGTTGTTTCAAAAGTAAATTAAAATTTTGTTTGCTTTTAACAATTGATATTGGCATAGAATTTCCTGAATGATGCAATTGCAATGCAATTAGCTGTTAGAAATTCATTGATTTGAGAAAGATTTTCCATCCTGTTCCTTCCAATATTTATCTTCTTTATGGTCAAAACTGACAATCAAGTTCGCCATACTAACCATTGGAAAATCAAACGAGAGCTGGAAAATTGCACTAGTGTATGACCAGCTCTAGTTTTAAAGTGATACTAAATTCACATTTTATGTAAAAGAAAATAAATGCAATATGTCTAAATATAGTTAAACAATACATTCTATATCTCTCTGTTCCTCTGTTTCATCTCAAATGCCGCTTACGTCACAGAGCTCTGGCAGGTTCTGGAAGTATCTGGACCATACTGTCGGGATTCACCCAGCTGCCCGACTGACAGCTGGCTTTAGCTCTCAGCACACAGAGAGCCAGAGCCAGCTGTTCCCCTCCCCAGTTCGGTGCTCCAGTGGGCGCTGGAGGGACAGAGTAGAGAACGGTTTGCTCAGAGATGACTAAGAACTGAGCAACCAGTGGACATGTGATTGCCCAGTCTTAGAGCTGATGTGGGACAGCTGCAGCATCAGACTGATGCTGCAGCATTTAGGTTTTTATGCATGTTTGTTTTTCTATCTAACCCAAACTTCTCCTTTAATGAATAAAGGCATCATTCTTTCAATTACGTGCTTTAATACACTGCAAGACCACCATGATCCCACTAACACTAGCCTACCAAAATAATAAACCATTCCTTAAAATTAGCCCCTAATATTTACCCCCCTCCCCACCAATTTTTTTCCTAAAACAAGCACTCAACATCCCCCCAAACTCAGCACTTAAAGCGGAGTTCCACCCACTTTTGAGAGGTGGGCTTAAACGAAAGACCACCTCTCCACCACTCGTTTTTGAATAGTAAAAATATATATATTTTTCTTCTAACATACCTTTTTTATGAAGTACAGCCTGTACTTCCAATACATCCGGTCCACGGTGCAGTACGTCATATCCTCTTCTTCGGCGAGCCCCCCCCCCTATGTGTGTCCCAGAAGACACCCGTCCATTCACAAAGCCCCGCGTGACTCACGCATGTGTAGTAGGAAATGGGCAGTGAGGCCGCAAGGCTCCACTGCTGGTTTCCCTTAATTAGAATGGCACCCGATCCGATGGACAGATTGGCCTCGGGGGGCCAACAGTGTTTGTAGCTGCTGACTTTAAAAAGAAAATCATTTTCGGGTGAAACACTGCTTTAACTTAACACCTAAGAAGGCCCCTTAACAGTTAACGCCCTCCGTTTACATTTAAAGAGAATGCATAGTGTGTTTTTACATATTTTCTTTCGTTGTTTTATGTTCGGGGCTAATTTGTGCAATTTTTGCACCTACAGCCATGATCCTGGTACTGTTGTTTTTTTTTCAGCCAGCGATCCTCTGTTATGTAAAAGTAGCTCTTTCACCTACACAAAGCTATCACAAGGGCATTGATTGCCCCCTTGTGATGGTAATACAATTAAGTAAAACAATTAAGAATTTAAAAAGATTTAAAAGCACTCCCATAAACTTTAAAAGCACCTACTGCCATAATTCACAATTAACACTAAAACTGATAACCTGCAAAGGCTTTTAAAGTGTCACCTATAGACAGTTTTAGGTACCATGGGCCAAATCCTCAAAAGGGATACGCAGGCGGAACTGCTGTTCAGCCTCCGTATCCCTGTGCCTATCTTTGGAACTGATCCTCAGAAGCAGTTTTCCAAAGATAGGCAGAAGATCCGACATCTGTAAGAGACTTACACTGTCGGATCTTAGGATGCAGTACCGCATCCGCCGATGGGGGCATTTCGAGTCGAAATGCCGCTTCGCGTATGCAAATGAGGACTTACGGAGATCCACAAAGCTTTTCAGCTTTTACAAAGTGTAAACTAGTTACACCTTGTAAAAACAGACCTTTTTTTCGATCGCCGCGATTTTTTTAAAATTTTTAATTTTTTTTTTCGGCGCGTAACTTTTTTTTTAACCGACGCAACTTTATTGTCCCATCGCAATCCACAAAGCCCGGCGTAACGTAATTTCGCGCGCTGCCCGTCGGGAAAATGACGTCACGAGCATGCGCAGTACGGCCGGCGCGGGAGCGCGCCTCATTTAAATTGTCATCGCCCCCTGCAGAAGAGGACCGCCTTGCGCCGGAGACATTTAAGTTACACGGCCTGAAATTTCTAGGTAAGTGCTTTGTAGATCGGGCACTTAGGTAGAAGTTTTAAGGCAGTGTAACTTAAATGGGAAAAGATAAGTTAGGCAGGATTTTTGAGGATTTGGCCCCATATTTTGTCACCATTTCACGGCGCAATTTTAAACCTTGTTTGGTATTTATGTACTCGACACAACATCATATTTTATATTTGATCAAAACATTTTGTATTATATTGTGTTTTCATACACTTAAATTTATTTGATTGTATATTTTAATGAAAATTTGCGTTTGATAAACTGCTGTGAAAATATAATTTGACATAAAAAGTTGCAAGAGCCACAATTTTATTTTTCAGGGACTTTGCTTTCAGGAAAAAAATATATATATATATAAAAAAATATATATATATAAATATAAAAGGGCTCTAAATAATGTTCTAGCAAAAAAAAAATATGCCGGTTTCAACAAGTAAGTGAAAAATTTAGAAATTGCCCCAGACTGCTAGTGGTTAAGCAACACGCTTGCATGTTTTGTAAGGTTTACTGCAGTGCACACTGTGCTGTTTTGGGTGGGGTCTGAAATATCCTTCAGATTTTAAATATTTTGTCATCTTAATGTGTTCTAAAGTCCTAATCCTAAAGTGTTACTAAACACACAACAGTAAAATCAATGTGTATATGCAGTAAGGGCTCATGCACACAGGACGTTCTTATGCCGTGTACACACAACCGTTTATCGGGATGTAAAAAATGACTTTTTTTTTTAATGTCATTAAAAACGATCGTATGTGGGCTCCAGAGCATTTTTCACGTAAAAAATGGCCATTAAAAATGTAGAACATGCTCTAAATTTTCACGTCGTTTTTAACGTTGTCGTTTTTAACGTCATAAAAAATGGTCGTGTGTTGGCTTTAACGGCGTGAAAAAAAATGTGCATGCTCAGAAGCAAGTTATGAGACGGGAGCACTGGTAAAACTAGCGTTCGTAATGGAGATTCATCACGCTGTAACAGACTGAAAAGCGCAAATCGTCTCTCACCAAAGTTTTACTAACACGAAATCAGCAAAAGCAGCCCCAAGGGTGGCGCCATCTGAATGGAACTTCCCCTTTATAGTGTCGTCGTACGTGTTGTACATCACCGCGCTTTGCTAGAGCATATTTTTTCACGATCGTGTGTAGGCAAGGCCAGCTTAACAATAATCGGGTTGAAAAAAACATTGTTTTTTCAAGACCATTAAAAATGGTCATGTGTACACCAAGGGTGGATCCAGACTCTAGTCTCGGGAGGGGCACTGCCAGAAAATAAGGTGTTGCTTACAGAACTCAATTAGGTGTCCTGTGTGTCCGCTGCAATGTTGCAGTACAGCTAAAAAATCAATGATCGCCGCCATTACTACGCTATTTAAATATAAATGCCATAAATCTATCCCATAGTTTGTAGACGATTGTCAGGGACTGCAGACATGGTACAAGAGATGGTCAGAGACTGCAGACGTGGTGCAAGAGATGGTCAGAGACTGCAGCCGTGGTACAAGGGATGGTCAGAGACTGCAGACATGATACAGGAGATGGTCAGAGACTGCAGACGTGGTACAAGGGATGGTCAGAGACTGCAGACATGGTACAAGAGATGGTCAGAGACTGTAGACATGGTACAAGAGATGGTCAGAGACTGCAGACATGGTACAAGAGATGGTCAGAGACTGCAGACATGGTACAAGGGATGGTTAGAGACTGCAGACATGGTACAAGAGATGGTCAGAGACTGCAGACATGGTACAAGAGATGGTCAGAGACTGTAGACATGGCACAAGAGATGGTCAGAGACTGCAGACATGGTACAAGAGATGGTCAGAGACTGCAGACATGGTACAAGGGATGGTCAGAGACTGCAGACATGGTACAAGAGATGGTCAGAGACTGCAGACATGGTACAAGGGATGGTCAGAGACTGCAGACATGGTACAAGGAATGGTCAGAGACTGCAGACATGGTACAAGGGATGGTCAGAGACTGCAGATATGGTACAAGGGATGGTCAGAGACTGCAGATGTGGTACAAGGGATGGTCATGGTACAAGAGATGGTCAGAGACTGAAGACATGGTACAAGAGATCAATGCAGCCTCATCAGTGCCCATCATTGCAACCTCACTGTACATATGAATGCAGCCCCACTGTATATATGAACGCAGCCCCACTTTTGTATATTAATGCAGTCCCACTTTTGTATATAATTGCAGCCCCACTTTTGTATATAAATGCAGTCCCACTTTTGTATATGAATGCAGTCCCACTTTTGTATATGAATGCAGCCCCACTTTTGTATATAAATGCAGTCCCACTTTTGTATATACATTCAGTCCCACTGTATATATAAATTCAGTCCCACTTTTGTATATAAATGCAGTCCCACTTTTGTATATAAATGCAGTCCCACTTGTGTATATAAATACAGCCCCACTTTTGTATATAAATGCAGTCCCACTTTTGTATATAAATGCAGCCCCACTTTTGTATATGAATGCAGCCCCACTTTTGTATATTAATGCAGCCCCACTTTTGTATATTAATGCAGCCCCACTTTTGTATATAAATGTAGTCCCACTTTTGTATATGAATGCAGCCCCACTTTGTATATAAATGCAGCACCACTTTGTATATGAACGCAGCCCCACTTTGTATATGAATGCATCCCCACTTTGTATATGAATGCAGCAGCCCCACTTTGTATATTAATGCAGCTGCCCCACTTTGTATATTAATGCAGCCCCACTTTGTATAATAATGCAGTCCCACTTTTGTATATGAATGAAGCCCCACTGTGCATGGCACTCACCATGGCATTGCCTCGATCACACACAGCAGGTATCTCCTCTCCCGACGTGTGTCATGGAACAAACAGGAGCTGTAGGTCTGTGTTCGGCAGGGCAGTGTGCTCTAGCAAGGTCCCCCCCTAGACAGGCTTGTGTGATAGACAAAACACTGATTCAATCAGCGTTCCATCTCCATCTACTATCACACAAGCAGGTCTAGCACAGGCAGCACAGCCGAACACAGACCCAGCTCTCACACACAGTGAGAGATGCCCGGTGTCATACACGCAGGAGAGAGGGGGAGCGCTGCAGTCAGCTACAGCTCAAAGCAGCCTAAGGACAGGCAGCCTACCGGGCTGGGCCAGTCCCGCCCTGGTGATGTGAGAGACTTGGCAGCGGCAGCTGCAGGCACCACAAAGCAGTTTTAAAAAAAATGATAAACATTTTTTTTTACAGCCAATGTGACATGATTGTCTCCGGGGGGGCAATTGCCCCGTTTCCCCCCCCCCCCCTGGATCCGCTGTTGGTGTACACGGCATTACAGCTGCTGTTAGGGACATTTGAAGTTTTTTTTAACTGCCTCTAAAAGCCCCTCTATGTTACCCTTTGTGACACTGGACACTGATAGAATCCACAAGACTGCTATATACTGCCGATAAGAAAAGGTATTTAGCAGCTTATATTTACTAAAGGCATAAGCGTTTAGTGGCAGTAAAAAAAAACAGCCAGCCTGTGCTTCTAGGAGCAGTAAAAATGAGCTGTAAAAATGAAAAACGCATCTAAATGCGACAAGCCCGGTTTGACGTTTTAAGGCTTTTTTACATGAGAGAGAATGTTTTCCCCCCAAAAAAATAAAATAATGCTCACACAGGAAAATGCATCAAAACTTGGCAAAACGTTCAAAAATTGTAATTAAAAAAAGTGGCTAAATGCGAAAAACTGCCATTTTTAGCGCTGCTGTAGCACTGGCAGGGCCGCCATCAGGGGGGTACAGGCAGTACACCTGTAAGGGGCCTGGAGGTCCCCAGGGGCCCGGATGGCAACCCCCTTTTTTTTTTGTAGGGGGCCTGGAGGTCCTTTTTTTTATATATATATATATATATATATTGTATTTATTTTTAATTAAATTAATTAATTAAATTATTTTTTTTTCTTTTTATTTCTTTTTCTCTTTTTTTTATATATATATATATATATATATATATATATATATATATATATATATATATATGTATATATATATATATATATTATTAACCACTTGCTTACTGGGCACATAAACCCCCTTCGTGCCCAGGCGAAATTTCAGCTTCCATAACTGCGTCGCTTTAACTGACATTTGCGCGGTCGTGCGACGTGGCTCACAAACAAAATTGACGTCCTTTTTTACCACAAATAGACCTTTATTTTGGTGGTATTTGATCACCTCTGCGGCTTTTATTTTTTGCTCTATTACTAGTAATGGCGGCGATCTGCGATTTTTATTGAGACTGCGATATTGTGGCGGACGTATCGGACACTTTTGACACAAATTTGGGACCATTCACATTTATACAGCGATCAGTGCTATAAAAATGAACTAATTCATGTATAAATGTGACTGGCAGGGAAGGGGTTAACACTAGGGGGTGAGGAAGGGGTTAAATGTGTATCCTTGGTGTGTTCTAACTGTGTGGGGGGAGGGGGGTGACTGGGGGAGGTGACCGATGCTGTGTCCCTATGTACAAGGGACACAGATCGGTCTCCTCTCCTCTGACAGCACGTGGAGCTCTGTGTTTACACACAGAGCTCCACGTCCCTGCTTTGTTACCGACGATCGCGTGTACCCGGCGGACATCGCGGCCGCCAGGTACACGCATCGGCTCTTCGGCGATATGCCGGGACAGTGTTTACCCGCTGCACGCCCCCCAGTGGCGCGCGCGGGTAATGCACATAAAAGGACGTCTAAAGACGTCCACTCGGCACTTGAGAGCCGCGCTGTGGACATCTTTTGTCTATAGCGTGGATCTCAAGTGGGTAAAGGGCCCAGAGGTCTCCAGGGGCCCATGTGGCAACCCACCCCCTTTTTTTTTTTTATAAATGTTTATTTTTTTTATTTTTTTATGTGTTTTTTATTTTTATTTTATTAAAGGGCCCAGGCCCCTTTTTTATAAAAAATAAATACTTTTTTTTAATATATTTTTTTATTTCTTTTTATTTCTTTTTTTTATATATGTATATTTTTTATTAAAGGGCCCAGAGGTCCCCAGGGCCCTGGATGGCAACCCCCCTTTTTTTTATTTATTTTTTTATAAGGGTCAGGACCAATCAGCACTGTCCAGACAGAGAGTCAGGGGTAGGGATGAGCCGAACACCCCTCGGTTTGGTTTGCACCAGAACATGCGAACAGGCAAAAAATAGTTCGAACACCGTTAAAGTCTATGGAACACGAACAGGGACATGTATCAATGCAAAAAAAGTTTAAAAACTGCAGTTTTTTTCGGGAGCAGTGATTTTAATAATGCTTAAAGTGAAACAATAAAAGTGAAATATTACTTTACCTGGGGGTGTGTATAGTATGCCTGTAAAGTAGCGCATGTTTCCCGTGTTTAGAACTGTCCCTGCACAAAATGTCATTTCTAAAAGGAAAACAAGGCATTTAACTACTTAAGACCCGGACCAAAATGCAGCTAAAGGACCAGGCCCCTTTTTGCGATTCGGCCTTGCGTCGCTTTAACTGACAATTGCACGGTCGTGCGACGTGGCTCCCAAACAAAATTGGCGTCCTTTTTTTCCCACAAATAGAGCTTTCTTTTGGTGGTATTTGATCACCTCTGCGGTTTTTATTTTTTGCGCTATAAACAAAAATAGAGCAACAATTTTGAAAAAAGTGCAATATTTTTTACTTGTTGCTATAATAAATATCCCCCAAAAACATATAATTTTTTTTTCCTCAGTTTAGGCCGATACGTATTCTTCCACCTATTTTTGGTAAAAAAAATCGCAATAAGCGTTTATTGATTGGTTTGTGCAAAATTTATAGCGTTTACAAAATAGGGGATAGTTTTATTGCATTTTTATAAATTATTATTTTTTTACTACTAATAGCGGCATTTTTTCGTGACTGCGACATTATGGCGGACATTTTGGAAAATGTTGACACATTTTTGGGACCATTGTCATTTTCACAGCAAAAAGTGCATTTAAAATGCATTGTTTACTGTGAAAATGACAACTGCAGTTTTGGAGTTAACCACTAGGGGGCGCTGATGGGGTTATGTGTGTGACCTCATGTGTGTTTACAACTGTAGGGGGGTGTGGCTGTAGGTGTGACATCATCGATTGTGTATCCCTATAAAAGGGATCACACGATCGATGACGCCGCCACAGTGAAGAACGGGGAAGCTGTGTTTACACACAGGTCTCCCCGTTCTTCAGCTCCGGGGACCGATCGGGGGACTCCAGCGGCGATCGGGTCCGCAAGTCCCGCGGCCGAGGTCACGGAGCTTCGGACCCGGTCGCGAGTGCGCGCCACGGGCGCGCGCCCGCGACCCATGGCTGGGCATTTAACAATCAGGTACAGGTATGTGATTGTGCCCAGCCGTGCCATTCTGATGACGTATATTGGCGTTAGGTGGTCCGTAAGTGGTTAAAACTACTCGTGGCTATTAATGAATTGTCGGTCCCGGCAATACAGTACAAAGTCATTGAAAAAAAATCGTCAGGGGTTCCCCCCTCAGTCCATTACCAGGCCCTTTGGGTCTAGTATGAATATTATGGGGAACCCCGAACCAAAAAAAAAGAAAAGCGTGGGGGTTCCCCAAATTCCATATCAGGCCCTTCAGGTCTGGTATGGATATTAACCACTTAAGCCCCGGACCATATTGCTGGTCAAAGACCAGGCCACTTTTTGCGATTCGGCACTGCGTCGCTTTAACTGACAATTGTGGGGTCGTGCGACGTGGCTCTCAAACAAAATTGGCGTCCTTTTTTTCCCACAAATAGAGCTTTCTTTTGGTGGTATTTGATCACCTCTGTGGTTATTAGTTTTTGCACTGTTTTTGCGACAATTTTGAAAAAAAATAATATTTTTTACTTGTTGCTATAATAAATATCCCCCAAAAATATATAAAAACATTTTTTTCTTCCTCAGTTTAGGCCGATACGTATTCTTCTACATATTTTTCGTAAAAAAAAACGCAATAAGCGTTTATTGATTGGTTTGCGCAAAAGTTATAGCGTTTACAAAATTGGGGATAGTTTTATGGCATTTTTATTAATATTTTTTTTTTACTAGTAATGGCGGTGATCAGCGATTTTTTTTTTTGGTACTACGACATCATGGCGGATACTTCGGACACTTTTGACACATTTTTGGGACCATTGGCATTTTAATAGCGATCAGTGCTATAAAAATGCATTGATTACTATAAAAATGCCACTGGCAGGGAAGGGGTTAACACTAGGGGGCGAGAAAGGGTTTAAGTATGTTCCCTGGGTGTGTTCTAACTGAAGGGGGGGTGGACTGACTAGGGGAAATGACTGATCGCTGTTCATACATTGTATGAACAGACAATCAGGCATTTCTCCCCCCTATTGGCTGCTCGGCGAGATGACGTATAGCTACGTGATCTCGCCCAGCAGAGCCGACCTGCCGCCGTATAACTGCGGCGGCTGGTCGGCAAGCAGTTAAGGAGAACCCTGTGCTATTTAAAAAAAATGGTGTGGGGTTCCCCCCAAAAATCGATAGCAGACCCTTATCCGAGCTCGCAACCTGGCAGGCTACAGGAAAAGAGAGGGGGCGAGAGAGTCCCTTCAGGTATGGTATGGATTTTAAGGGGAACCCTGCATCAAAATTAAAAATAAAATGGCGTGGGGTCCCCCCCAAAAATCAATACCAGACCCTTATCTGAGCAGGCAACCTGGCAGGCTGCAAGAAAAGAGGGGGGACGACCCCACAAACCTTGCCCGGTAGTTGTATGGGTCTGCGGGCGGGGGGCTTATCGGAATCTGGAAGCCTCCTTTAACAAAGGGGACCCCCAGATTCTGCCCCCCCCTATGTAAATTGGTAACGGGGTACATTGTACCCCTACCAATTCACAAAAGAAAGTGTCAAAAATTTTAAAAACCACACAGACACAGTTGGGATAATTTTTTTTTTAAAAAAAGAAAAAAGAAAAAAAACATTCCAGCGATGTAATCCAGTATGTCCAGCGTTGTAACCCATTCTCGATGTCCCACGGTGATCTATTCTTCAACGATGCTCCAGTCTCCACTCCACACGAAACCCCCATGACGTGTAAGAGGGGGAAGGGTCACCCGACCACGTCATTGGGTGACGTGGACGGGTGACCCCGCCGGAGGTTACCCAATGACGTGGACAAGTGACCCCGCCCCCTCTTACGCGTCATGGTGGTTTCGTGTGTAGTGGAGACTGGAGCATCACTGGAGAATGGATCACAGCGGGACAGACTGGATTACATTGCTGGAATGTTTTTTTTATTTTTTGTTTTAATTTTAATAAAGGACTTGTCCCAACTGTGTCTGTGTGGTTTTTAAAATTTTTGACACTTTATTTTGTGAAATGGTAGGGGTACAATGTACCCCATTACCAATTCACATAGGGGGGTGGGATCTTGAATTCCCCTTTGTCAAAGGGGGCTTCCAGATTCTGATAAGCCCCCCACCTGCAGACCCCCACAACCACGGGCAAGGGTTGTGGGGATGAGGCCCTTGTCTCCATCAACATGGGGACATCCTCCCCATGTTGAGGGCATGTGGCCTGGTACGGTTCAGGAGGGGGGTTTGCTCTCTCGTCCCCCCCTCATTTCCTGCGGCCTGCCAGGTTGTGTACTCGGATAAGGGTCTGGTATGGATTTTTGGGAGGACCCCATGCCATTTTTTTTTTTTTTGGTGCGGGGTTCCCCTTAATATCCATACCAGACCTGAAGGGACCGGACAATTCATGAATAGCCGCGAGTAGTTTTGAAAGACTATTTTTCCTTTAGAAATTACACTTTGTGCAGAGACCGTTCTAAACATGGGAAACATGCGCTACTTTACAGGCATACTATACACACCCCCAGGTACGAAATTTAAAGGAATATTTTCTTTTATCATTTTACTTTAAGCATTATTAAAATCACTTCTCCTGAAAAAAACTGCCATTTTTTAAAACTTTTTGGCATTGATACATGTCCCCTGGGGCAGGACCCAGGTCCCCAAACACTTTTTATGACAATAACTTGCATATTAACCTTTAAAATTGGCACTTTTGATTTCTCCTATAAACTTTTAACTGGTGTTCCGCGGCTTTCTGTATTTCCTGCAAACACCGCAAATTGCTCGCTGTTCGCCGAATGGGCAAACAGGCAATGTTCGAGTCAAACTCATGTTCGACTCGAACATAAAGCTCATCCCTAGTCAGGGGTCTTGCAGTCTCGTAGGACAGTCAGAAAGCTCCTCCTACAGGCTTCAACCAGTGCTTGGCTGGACACTGATAGAAGCCACGAGAACTTCTATACAGTATACTGCTGATGAGAAAGGGTATTTAGCAGTTTATATTTACTAAAATAATTGCATTTCTTCATGTTCTGTGTACTTTGGGAGACCAGATATAGTAAATGTATTGTCCTGGGTTTAGTAACATTTTAAGGTTATGTTGCCCTTTGCATCTCATGTGAAGTACAGTTAGGACTTGAATTTGTTTTTTATATTCACAATATTTCTCTTTTGACAGACTGCAACAAATAAATTAACATAAACTTCCATTTAGCCTTACAATACCATTGAAACATAAAAAAAAAAACACTTAAACACCAAATCTAAATAAATAAATGTACATTTATTAAAAACATTGCACATTTTACATTGTGAGTGGTCGAATTCTCAATTCAAACAAAAATATATATATTTTTTCTTTTATGGCACACTTGCAATTTCCTGCAGTCTTTGGTTACCATAATTTTAGGCATGAATGGTTTACTAGCCAATGCAGCTGCAAATTGGATACTACAAAAAAGATAAAAAAAAACAAAAACGTAAAAACCTAATTTATAAATGGTTCAATAGACACATCTTCAGGAATGTTGTACATACTCTGGGACCAACCATAAGCTGGCCAATGCCATTGTTTTCTATGACTATGACTATGACAGTGTATGAATAACTTTTCAGAGGATGGATGGGAACACTGAAAGATGACAAACCAGGGGTGTCCAACCTTTAGACCTTCCTGGGCCACATTTAAAGAAGATGAATTGTCTTGGGCCACACATAAAATACACAAACAATAAGGATAGCTGGTGATGAGCAGAAAAAGTTGGGCAGATCACAAGTTAACGATCACTGATATAGATAATGTAACTATCTGAGTAAAACTAGTACAACATTTGACACTGTTTTTGATAAACCAACACATCAATATCTGGTTGAATTGATGTAGCAATTCTCAATGAATTCTCAAGGTGCTCATCAGATGTTTTGGTTCTAACTTTGCCCTTTGTATGCTTCATCCTTAAAAATAGTTGCTCCCAAATATAGGTGCTGCCAAAACTGATGACATGAATAGGGTGTGTGAAGAGTGAGAGATTTTTCTTTGGGAACATAAAACGTATGAAAGTCCATAACGAGACTCTCAATTTTTTCTTTGTTCGAAAGTGTTCTCTAAGTGTAAACACATTTTTAAAGCAAGTTAACGATTTTGTGTTGGGCCACAGGTTGGACACTCATGATGTAAACACTGCTTACCACTGGGCAGGTCATAGCAGTGAGAGAAGGGCAAGGGGGCAATGGGATTATCCCAGAGAGAGAAATAAAACTCTAAAATAAAGATGATAGACATGTGCTATATCCAACAGCAAGACAGTAATCACAACCTGATGACATCATAGTAAGGAAAGAGAGAGGAAAAAAAGAAATGTATTATTAAAAATAAGTTATTGCAAGATTTGCAGAAATTAAGAATAAGCGCTCTTTTTTTTTTATATTTTTGAACTGGTAATGTAACCAAAAAGTATACAGAATATATACATCTTTATTCCATAAGGCAGTACAGAGATCAGTGAAGATAAGCAAAGTACAGTAACCCAAAGCAACCAATCAGATTTGAATTTATGGAGACAGAACAGTTCATTCTGATAGGAACTGTAATCTGGTGCAGCTCTGCATAGAAGCCAATCAGCATCCAGGTTATTTTGTCAAAGTTTAATTGAACGTTAGGAACTGATTGGCTACCATGCACAGCTGCACCAGATTTTGCACTCTCCAGTTTTAGTAAATCAACCCCTGTGCACCCACTAGGCGGGGATTTCCCCTCCCATCCAGTTTTGTCTAAGGCCCCATACACACTATTAGATTTTCTGCAGATTATTGTCCTCAGATTTACCAAAACCATGTAGTGCAAGAGCCTGCCTGATTGCATACAAATTTAAACTCTTATAGGCTCCATGCACACTGGACGCTAAAATAACGTTATAAAAACGCCAGTAGCTTTGCAGGGAGTCTTTCAAAGTTTTTTAACATTTTTGCAATAGCGTTTATTAGCGTTTTGTTTTTTTAAATGGTTCAAAAACGCTGGTGAGCGTTTGACCGTTTCTCGGCGTTTGGTTTTTGAGGTAAAAAAATGGCACTTTGAATGCGATTTTCGGGCTTTCAGAAAAAAGCCCATAAACTCCATAAAGCTGAAAAACATCCATGTGTGCATGGACACATAGGCTAACATAGGGTGGAGTTTATGGGCTTTTAAAAAAAATGCCCATACTCCAAAAAACTGCAGTTTATCAGCTCCAGTGTACATGGAGCCTAAGGCCCCTTTCACACTGCGGTATAGCAGCGCTATTTTTAGCACTGTAATGCCTGAAAAACTCCTCCGTGTGAAAGGGGCCTAAAGGTTTGACCTCATATTATATGGTTTTGGTAAATCCGAAGACAAAAATCTCCAGAAAATCTAATAGTGTGTATGGGGTCTTACGTCTGAAAATAGGCAAGAAACTTTTTTCTGTAAAATAGACAGGAAGGAAGGAAGGAAAAGGACCCCAAATGGGGATGTAGACAGCAATAAAAAGTTGACAAAGAATCTCAACTTCCCATGTTCTATCCAAAACAAAAAACGGTTTGGCAGTGTATTTATGTAAAGCCTCGTACACACGACCGGTTTTCTCAGCAAAAAACAGCAAGAAAACTGCTTCTTGCCGAGAAAACCATTGGTGTGTACGAGGCTTTCAGGTTTATCGTCTGGAAATCTGGCCAGAATCTCGATGAGAAAAAAAGAGAACCTGCTCTCATTTTTCTCGTTGAGATTCTTGTCGGCCTGTTTCCCTACGAGAAACCCGAGAGTGTATATACTTACCTGTCGCTGTGGAAATCGGCGCATGCTCAAAATGACTTTGACGCATGCGCGGTAGCTTCCACGGCATAGGTAGGGTGAAGCAAGATGGCGGCGACGGCATCAAATGTGACGAGCGCATGCTCGTCGTACGCGATGACGTCACCGCGTTCTTTCCTTTCAAGAGAACCGCGGTTCTTTTGAAACTAAAGTCTGTACACTCGGGCTGCAAGAGTTTCTTGCCAAGAGTCTCGTCAGGGAAAACAATGTTTTTTTCCTGACGAGATTCTTGCCCATGTATACAGGGCCTAAAGCCTTGTACACACGGTCGTGTGTATGTTTTTCGTCGAGAAAACTGTCGTGGATCTCGACGAGAAAAAAAGAGAACAACTTTTTCTCGTCGGGAGTCTGAATTTCCTCGTCGTGTTTCTCATCGGGCTGGTCTACGACGAGAAACACATTCGTGTGTATGCTTAGAAACCCGCGCATGCTCAGAATAAAGTATGAGACGGTAGCGCACCTTTGGTAAAAGTAGCACATTCGTCACGCTGTAACAGACTGAAAAGCACGAATCGTCTCTCACCAAACTTTTACTTAACATACAGTAACATGATATTAGCAAAAGAAGCCCCAAGGGTGACACCAGTGGAATGGAACTTCCCCTTTATAGTGCCGCCGTACGTGTTGTACGTCACCGCGTTTGAGAACAACGAGATTTTGTCTTGACAGTGTGTATGCAAGGAAAGCTTGACAAGATTCTCGTCAAGCTTGACAAGAACCTCGTCGAGGAAAACAACGTTTCTTTTACAACGAGATTCTCGGTCGTGTGTACGAGGCCTGACAGATTAATGTTAGACTCATTTAGTATATGTTATCGTTATTATTCAAGCATTCAGACAATCTGACTGGCTCCTTCTCATTAGATCTGGACCTAAAGAGGTTGTAAACCTCCCTCTAATGTTCGTACCTATAGGTAAGCCTATAATAAGGCTTACTTATAGGTACTGTAAATATTTACTGTATACTGCGCCAATGATGTTATCGGTGCCGGAGTCCATGGCCTCGGAAGGAAGATGGGCAAAGATGGATGCAGGTAAATGTCACATAATGTGCTAGCATGCAATGCATACTAGCACATTATGCCTTTACTTTGCAGAGAAGAGGGGAATTTTTTAGGGTTAGATTTTTTTGCAGAGTTTACTTCCTCTTTAACCACTTGCTTACTGGGCACATAAACCCCCTTCGTTCCCAGGCGAAATTTCAGCTTCCGGCACTGCGTCGCTTTAACTGACATTTGCGCGGTCGTGCGACGTGGCTCCCAAACAAAATTGGCGTCCTTTTTTCCCCACAAATAGAGCTTTATTTTGGTGGTATTTGATCACCTCTGCGGTTTTTATTTTTTGCGCTATAAACAAAAAAAGAGCGACAATTTAAAAAAAATATATATTTTTTTTACTTGTTGCTATAATAAATATCCCATTTTTTTAAAAAAAAACTATTTTTTTCTCAGTTAAGGCCGATACGTATTTTTCGACGTATTTTTGTAAAAAAAAAAAAAAAATCGCAATAAGCGACTGGTTTGCGCAAAAGTTATAGCGCCTACAAAATGGGGAACAGAATTATGATTTTTTTCATTATTTTTTTTTACTAGTAATGGCGGCGATCTGCGATTTTTATTGGGACTGCGATATTGCGACGGACGTATCGGACACTTTTGACACAATTTTGGGACCATTCACATTTATTCAGCGATTAGTGCTATAAAAATGCACTAATTACTGTATAAATGTGACTGGCAGTGAAAGGGTTAACACTAGGGGGTGAGGAAGGGGTTAAATGTGTAGCCTGGGTGTGTTCTAACTGTGTGGGGGGAGGGGGGTGACTGGGGGAGGTGACCGACGCTGTGTCTCTATGTACAAGAGACACAGATCGGTCTCCTCTCCTCTAACAGCACGTGGAGCTCTGTGTTTACACACAGAGCTCCACGTCCTGCTGTTACCGGCTGTGTCACTGGCGATCGCGTGTACCCGGCGGACATCGTGGCTGCCAGGTACACGCATCGGGTCCCCAGCGATGCGGCGGCACAGTGGTTACCCGCCGCGCGCCCCCCAGTGGCGCGCGTGGGTACTGCTTTCAAATGACGTCCAAAGACGTCCACTTGGCACCTGAGAACCGCGCTGTTGACGTCTTTTGTCAATAGCGCGGGGCTCAATTGGTAAAGCCTGGCCATGCACGATACAATTCTCCCATTCAATTTATTTCCGATTTGCCTGCAACAGTGTAATGGCCTGGGTTATTGCACACAAATTGAAAGTGTTTAGGTTTGACCTCAGATTATATGTTTTTTTTTTTTTTTAAATCTGAAGGAAAATTGTACTAGAAAATTGTATAATGTATGGCCAACGTTACTATCAGGCAGTGGGTCAAGGCAGGAGCATGCTCAAAAGTGTGTATTGCATGGCATGGGTTTGCTAACTTATATAAACATCGGAGTGGCTTAGCTAAACCCCTGCAGAGCATTTATATAGCACCGAAAATCATGTGACAAGTCATGTGCAACAAATACATTAAAAATAAAGCTTCCATTTGGCCTTACAATACCAAAACATACAAAAATACTTGACATAACAACTTCACTTGAAAATGCCATTTCTATATTAAGCTTTAGGCCTCGTACACACGGCCGAGGAACTCGACGTGCCAAACACATCGAGTTCCTCGGCCAGTTCAGCACTGAAGCCGCCGAGGAGCTCGGCGGGGCGAGAGCTCCCATAGAACAACGAGGAAATAGAGAACATGTTCTCTATTTCCTCGTCGAGCTCCTCGTCGGCTTCCTCGGCCGAAAGTGTACACACGGCCGGGTTTCTCGGCAGAATTCAGCCAGAAACTCGGTCGGAAGCTGAATTCTGCCGAGGAAACTGGTCGTGTGTACGGGGCCTAAGATGTGTTACATGTGGACACTCCAAATGTAGTCTAATATTTAGGTGCAATGCCAATATCAACCATACATAAATAAAACTTGCAAGAGAACACAAACAATCTATTTAGATAGAGGGAAAGCAGAACATATTTTATTTCTTTGTCCGTTTATCTTGGGTTTGGTACTGTCTTGCTCTGGAGTTTGAACCAACACCTTTTAAAGTCTTGATGGGTCATGGGAACAGGCCAAGAACCAAAATGGGCCATTATTGACATGTGGCTTCAAGAAATATACAGAAACAATGAAATCAAATGTACTAAACTACTATAATATGTGGTAAACATTTGGGGGCAGTGCTATCATTTTTTCATTTCTGAGGTTTCACATGATCTGATCTCAATACGTCAAATAGTGTCTTTCCTCCTGAATGAAGCATACAGAAATACTGTGTATCTGAAGTTGTATAGACCTGTCACCGGTGACTGATGTCAACAGATCACTTTGTGTGCTTGTGGGACCAGCCCAAGAATTCAGCTAGGATGATGATAGTTTCTTCAGGTTTTCAACCTCCATCTGCAGAAACAAGACAAAAGTTACAAAAATGACACGCTTTGTTAACCTAGTCTAGGGGTGTCAAACTCACTTTCATCATGGGCTGCATCAGCATTATGGTTGCCCTCAAAGGGCCAGATATATCTGTAAGACTAGATGTCCAGAGCTCCCCCTTACATCAAAAGCTAAGAGCCTCCCTGCAATCAGAAGTCAAGAGGCCCCCACCCTTTCTTGCATTACATTGTACCCCCTTTACCTTGTGCTACTTCTGTGAAGAAGCTGGGGGCAAAACTGGGAAGCAGAAAGTGCAGAGCCTGGAGGAGGATCAGAGGAGGGCTGGAGTCTACTGACTGCTGAAACCAGGGGGAGGTAGAGATGAGGGGGTGCTGCAGCTGCACAGAGAAGCACAGAATCTGTAGAAGGAGGTCTGTCCCCCTCTCTGTTGCCGACTGCTGAGACAGGGAAGGGGTTGAACAGAAATAAGCCTCTCCGAAACTGCAAGGAGAAGCGCAGGATCTGGCAGAGGAGTTATGACCTCCTCTCTGCTGTTGACTGCTGAGTCAAGGTGGGAGCAGAGACAAGGGGGTTGCCGCAGCTGCCGGAGGGGTGCGAGGGCCACATGAAATGGCCTGGAGGGCTGGATTCGCCCTAGTCTATTAAAACACATTGACCTTTGCAGGATTTGACAATACCCAAGCTTGTTTCCAGCAACAGAGAAGACTTCCATAGTTTTCTGTGGAAGTAATAATAAACAAGCAATAGATGTGTCAGTCTCCTAAATGTGACTGGTTAAGACCAAAAAAGAACATTGAACCATAAGACCTTGTCTTGGAGCATATTCCAGGGCTTTTTTCTATGTGGATGCAAAGGGCACCATTGTAATTTGGTACAACTGGTCCTTTCACCTTAAAGCACATCACCCTGCTTCCCTACTCAGACCTCCTGTCAACATGATGCTTGAGGGAACATGAAATAAAATTCCTAGGCCTAGGGTGAATAAACGCACTCTTTTTACCCCTAAAAGGAAAGGTGGACTGGGTACCCCAGATTTGCAAAAATACTATTACGCAGCACAGCTGGCTCAACTAGCCAGGTTTCACTCTACCAAGCCCCATCCTATATGGATGCAGATGGAGGAATATGCATGTAAGGAAAGGCCGATATCGCATATTTTATGGTTATCGCCTAAGGACCGGCCCCCAATTCTATGCCCAGGGCTATCCTCATCCCTGCACATTTGGGATAGATTGACGAAATCATACAAGTTCAAATCCCAGCATACTCCATTAGCCCCTATTTTCGGATATTCAAATTTCACCCCGGCCTCACCCCCAGAACATTTGCTTGGTGGACCAACAAAGGGCTTCTACGAATAGCTGTTTTGTGCGATCATAAAGGTATACTGACAAGACAAGTTTTAATGGAGAAATATCAAATGCCGCCCTCTCAATATTTCCGATGTGCTCAGATCTTGCACTTCTTGAGCACTTTGTTGCGAGGTTCTGATATGGCTACTATGTCCCTGATGGAGTACCTGTGTCAGAACTTCGATAAAATCGGAGGACATATCTCTGAAATGTATACTATCTTGACTAATTCCTCTATTAAACAGGCTTATATGGTGAAATGGGAGGCAGACCACCAGGAGACGATTGATCTGGATGAATGGCATAGTATGGCCCAAGGGGCCCTTAAAGGGTCACTAAAGGAAAAACAGTTTTTTGCTGAAATGACTGTTTACAGGGCATAGAGACATAATAGTTAACTGATTCCTTTTAAAAATGATTAAAAATAGATAAAAAACAATCATATAATGTGCCTGCAGTGTAGTTTCGTTTTTGCTGTTGTTTGCTGGTTCTCTGATGTACAGAGAGCCACTAGAGGGCAGTCAGCCAATAGAGAGCAGTGATACTTTGTCTAAAACTCCTCAGCACCAATCCAGTTTCGTTTTACTCACACCTCCTTGATTAGTGACCACCGTGAGAAATCTCCCAGTACTGTGGTCATCAGGAAACAGGCAACCAGGAAGTGTCCAGAACAGAGAGGATTTACAGCAACATGAAAGCAAAAACGAACAATGAGGACATGAAACCAGGACTGCAGCAAGGTAAAGGAAGCTATTTAGCTAAAAAAAATTCCTTTAGTGACCCTTTAAAGTCGTTTATAAATACATCAATTATTGAAGCCAATTATAAAGTGCTTTTGCGATGGTATATGGTTCCTGCTAGGCTGGCAACATATGTGCCGGCAGCATCCCCACTGTGTTTCCGCGGATGTGGACAGCAAGGAACCATGTACCATGTGTGGTGGCAGTGCCCTAAGGTACGGCGCTTCTGGATTAGAGTGTACAATTTTATCTACTCCCTCACCCAGGTCAATCTAGTGAAATCCCAGAGACAGGCTCTGTTGGGTAGTACGGTGGAGACGGCATCAAAATCTCAGAGACATCTCATATCATTTATATTTATTTCAGCAAAAATTATTATTGCAATTACGGCAGCCTTACCATTTGCACAACTTAAGAATAAACTTTCCTGGATTATGCTAAATGAACGTATGTCTGCAATATTACAAGATAAAATGCAGATGTTTAAGAAAGTGTGGGACCCCTGGGTGGAATACCTGACGGGGGATCCAAGATCTTTACCCGATTAGAGCTGTCTCTGGCTGGTGGGTACTGGAGCACAGGGTCACTTTCCTCTCTTCTACTCTCTACTTCCTCTTGGCTCTCCAGTGCAAATCGTCATTGTACACCGGCCACTTTAAGAGCTCTAGGGGGCAAGCGCGCCTGCGGCACAACGCCGGAGCCGATGCCCGATTTTCGCCGGCCACCCACATTCACTCCTCGGAGAGCCAGAACGGGAATCTGTCAATGTAAACAGACAGATCCCCGTTCTGACAGGGGAGGAGAGGCAGATCTGTTGTACCTAGTGATCAGGAACAGCAACCTCTCTCCTCCTCCAGTCAGTCCCATCCCCCCACAGTTAGAAACACCTCCCAGGGAACACATTTAACCCATTGATTGCCCCCTAGTGTTAACCCCTTTCCTGCCATTGACATTTACGCAGTAATCAGTGCATTTTTATAGCACTGATCGCTGTATAAATGTCAATGGTCCCAAAAATGTGTCAAAAGTGTCCGATCTGTCCGCCGCAATGTCGCAGATCCCAGCAATTATTAGTAAAAAATTAATAATAATACAAATATCCTTTATCTAGGTGGCAGCTCACCTCCTCATAGAAGGTTAATAGATTGGTTTGACAAGAACAATTCTTCATGAATCCATGCTGATTACTGCTAATAATACCGTTTTCATTACTAAAAATCTTGTATATACAGTAGTCACTTATTATCCCCTCTAAGAGCTTGCATACTATTGATGTTAGGCTAACTGGTCTGTAATTTCCAGGGATGTATTTTGGGCCCTTTTTAAATATTGGTGCTACATTGGCTTTTCTCCAATCAGCTGGTACCATTCCAGTCAGTAGACTGTCAGTAAAAATTAGGAACAATGGTCTGGCAATTACTTGACTGAGTTTCCTAAGTACCCTCAGGTGCAAGATATCTGGTCCCGGTGACTTATTAATGTTACGTTTTCCAAGTCTATTTCTAATTCTGTCCTCTCTTAGTCATGAGGGTGCTTCCTGTGATGTGTCATGAGAACAAACACTGCAGTTTTTGTTATTGAAGCCCCCAATTCCCTTGTGAAGACTGAGGAGTAGAATAAATGTAATATCTTCACCATCATCCCATCCTTTGTAATCAAATTTCCTTCCTCATTCTTTATGGGGCCAATATGGTCTGTCCTCCCTTTTTTACTGTTTATACATGAAATATGAACAAAGCATATCCCTCTATAGTGTGTACTTGTCTCAATCCAGAGCACTAAGTGTCATTTTAGCCTGCTGATTTGTTCCTCTGCTGTCAGCATGAATCACGTCTGACAATTTTTCCTGACACCAAGAGAATAATGGTAAAAGGGAAGGGACCTCCAGCAGATTGACAGCCTCAGCTCTGTTCCTGTGATCTGTGTGAAGGGGAGGGTGACCCTTCCCTCCAATCAGCTCTTAGACCTCTTCTCCCTGAGCTCTGCAGTGTGTCATTACAGCTCTCTGCCCCCTTTTTTTCTGAACTCTCAGACAACTTTATAAATTCTGGACTTTCAACGGATGTAGAGAAGAGAAGACTACAGATAAATATGTACAACTTATGTAGGAGGATTTGTTTAACCTCTGTGTATCACCAGAGGCCAGTCACTTCACTGGGTATATGTAACTACTTTAACTACAGTAAAGAAATGTGAGGTCACCAGCCTAGCTGTGCTGTGTAACAGTGCTGTGTACATCTTGGGAATGTATGCAGAGAAATACAGCTGGATGTAGGCAAATCAGCTCTCATGTGTATGTATTTCACATGTGTAGTTAGGTGTTTGTCAGGAGTTTAAGGAGGCCACAGGTTCGTGTTAAATATTGTTTGAATTTTGTAGTGTTCCACTGAAACAAAGGCTTTGCTTGTTGCTTTAGTGTCATTATTTCCATTCTTAGAAAGCTGGTGGAATGGTTGTGTTGTGTCATGGTGACCTCCTTGCGATGGTGAAGTACAATAGAGAAAATGTCAAATACAGAATATCTGGCTCTGCCAGGTAGGGAGGGCTATATAGAGCCTTTAACTCTGATGAAGAAACATGGATAGTTCAGAGTTACTATACTGTATTATTTTATATGTATTTATGATGTAGAAATATCTATACAGCTAATCCTGCAAAAGCATGTTTGTTTGGGCACAAGGGAGATGGGGTAAAGTCTGGCCTAATCTGACATATATGTAGCACTACCCCATAGGAGCTGCTGGTTAGTTTTGGGCCTTGCACGTTACCTTAACATTCATCATCTAGGGCAGGGGTCTCCAAACTTTTTACTTCGAGGGCCACATTCTATATTTTACACATATTCGCGGGCCGGAAAAAAAAAAAAAAATTTATAAATAAATCCACAGTAGAAGAAGAATAGAATAGAATTTGACTTACTGCTGACAGCAAGATTGAATGGTGCTCCTCTATTCTTTGCTGGCACCTAAACGCTGGAGCATCATGCAGCGGGGCTAAACTTCCAGCGTGCATGAGGCTTTACATCCGTGTCACCATCATCTGTGTCACCATCAGTCTCTCCATTCATCTGTGTCACCATCATCTGTGTCCCCATCCATCTGTGTCCCCATCAGTCTCTCCATTCATCTGTGTCCTCATCTGTGTCCCCATTCATCTGTGTCCCCATCAGTCTCCCCATCCAACTGTGTCACCATCATCTGTGTCCCCATCAGTCTCCCCATTCATCTGTGTCCCCATCAGTCTCCCCACCCAACTGTGTCACCATCATCTGTGTCCCCATCAGTGTCCCCATCTGTGTCCCCATTCATCTGTGTCCCCATCAGTCTCCCCATCCAACTGTGTCACCATCATCTGTGTCCCCATCAGTCTCCCCATCCAACTGTGTCACCATCATCTGTGTCCCCATCAGTCTCCCCATTCATCTGTGTCCCCATCAGTCTCCCCACCCAACTGTGTCACCATCATCTGTGTCCCCATCAGTGTCCCCATCTGTGTCCCCATTCATCTGTGTCCCCATCAGTCTCCCCATCCAACTGTGTCACCATCATCTGTGTCCCCATCAGTCTCCCCATTCATCTGTGTCCCCATCAGTCTCCCCATCCAACTGTGTCACCATCATCTGTGTCCCCATCAGTCTCCCCATTCATCTGTGTCCCCATCAGTCTCCCCATTCATCTGTGTCCCCATCAGTCTCCCCATCCAACTGTGTCACCATCATCTGTGTCCCCATCAGTCTCCCCATTCATCTGTGTCCCCATCAGTCTCCCCATCCATCAGTCTCCCCATTCATCTGTGTCCCCATCAGTCTCCCATTCATCTGTGTCCCCATCAGTCTCCCCATTCATCTGTGTCCCCATCATTTTCCCCATCCATCTGTGTCCCCATCCATCTGTGTCCCCATCCATCTGTGTCCCCATTCATCTGTGTCCCCATCCACCTGTGTCCCCATCAGTTTCCCCATCCACCTGTGTCCCCATTCATCTGTGTCCCCATCAGTCTTTCCATTCATCTGTGTCCCCATACATCTGTGTCCCCATCAGTCTTCCCATTCATCTGTGTCCCCATTCATCTGTGTCCCCATCCACCTGTGTCCCCATCAGTTTCCCCATTCATCTGTGTCCCCATCAGTCTTCCCATTCATCTGTGTCCCCATCAGTCTTCCCATTCATCTGTGTCCCCATTTATCTGTGTCCCCATTTATCTGTGTCCCCATTCATATGTGTCCCCATCAGTCTTCCCATTCATCTGTGTCCCCATTCATCTGTGTCCCCATTCATCTGTGTCCCCATCAGTCTCCGCATTCATCTGTGTCCCCATCATCTGTGTCCCCATTCATCTGTGTCCCCATTCATCTGTGTCCCCATCAGTCTTCCCATTCATCTGTGTCCCCATTCATCTGTGTCCCCATCCACCTGTGTCCCCATCAGTTTCCCCATTCATCTGTGTCCCCATCAGTCTTCCCATTCATCTGTGTCCCCATCAGTCTTCCCATTCATCTGTGTCCCCATTTATCTGTGTCCCCATTCATCTGTGTCCCCATTCATCTGTGTCCCCATTCATCTGTGTCCCCATCAGTCTCCGCATTCATCTGTGTCCCCATCATCTGTGTCCCCATCATCTGTGTCCCCATCATCTGTGTCCCCATCATCTGTGTCCCCATTCATCTGTGTCCCCATTCATCTGTGTCCCCATCAGTCTCCGCATTCATCTGTGTCCCCATCATCTGTGTCCCCATCATCTGTGTCCCCATCATCTGTGTCCCCATCATCTGTGTCCCCATTCATCTGTGTCCCCATTCATCTGTGTCCCCATTCATCTGTGTCCCCATCATCTGTGTCCCCATCCATCTGTGTCCCCATCCATCTGTGTCCCCATCATCTGTGTCCCCATTCATCTGTGTCCCCATCAGTCTCCCCATTCATCTGTGTCCCCATCAGTCTCCCCATTCATCTGTGTCCCCATCAGTCTCCCCATCCAACTGTGTCACCATCATCTGTGTCCCCATCAGTCTCCCCATTCATCTGTGTCCCCATCAGTCTCCCCATCCATCAGTCTCCCCATTCATCTGTGTCCCCATCAGTCTCCCATTCATCTGTGTCCCCATCAGTCTCCCCATTCATCTGTGTCCCCATCATTTTCCCCATCCATCTGTGTCCCCATCCATCAGTTTCCCCATCCATCTGTGTCCCCATCCATCAGTTTCCCCATCCATCTGTGTCCCCATTCATCTGTGTCCCCATCCACCTGTGTCCCCATCAGTTTCCCCATCCACCTGTGTCCCCATTCATCTGTGTCCCCATCAGTCTTTCCATTCATCTGTGTCCCCATACATCTGTGTCCCCATCAGTCTTCCCATTCATCTGTGTCCCCATCCACCTGTGTCCCCATTCATCTGTGTCCCCATCAGTCTTCCCATTCATCTGTGTCCCCATCAGTCTTCCCATTCATCTGTGTCCCCATTTATCTGTGTCCCCATTCATCTGTGTCCCCATTCATCTGTGTCCCCATTCATATGTGTCCCCATTCATATGTGTCCCCATCAGTCTTCCCATTCATCTGTGTCCCCATTCATCTGTGTCCCCATTCATCTGTGTCCCCATCAGTCTCCGCATTCATCTGTGTCCCCATCATCTGTGTCCCCATTCATCTGTGTCCCCATTCATCTGTGTCCCCATCAGTCTTCCCATTCATATGTGTCCCCATTCATCTGTGTCCCCATCCACCTGTGTCCCCATCAGTTTCCCCATTCATCTGTGTCCCCATCAGTCTTCCCATTCATCTGTGTCCCCATTTATCTGTGTCCCCATTCATCTGTGTCCCCATTCATCTGTGTCCCCATTCATCTGTGTCCCCATTCATCTGTGTCCCCATTCATCTGTGTCCCCATCAGTCTCCGCATTCATCTGTGTCCCCATCATCTGTGTCCCCATCATCTGTGTCCCCATTCATCTGTGTCCCCATCATCTGTGTCCCCATCATCTGTGTCCCCATCCATCTGTGTCCCCATCCATCTGTGTCCCCATTCATCTGTGTCCCCATCAGTCTCCGCATTCATCTGTTTCCCCATCAGTATCCCCAAAAATTGGTGTCCCCATTAGAGCCCCCCCATCATTTATCCGAGTCTCCCTGCACATTTGTGTCCCCATCACAGCCCACCCCCGCCTGCATATTTGTGTCACCATTAGAGCCATCAGCCCCCCTCCTCACATGTTTGTGTCCCCATAAGAGCCACCAGCACCCCCACATTTGTGTCCCCATCAAACCCCACAGATATTTGTGTCCCCATCAGAGTCATCACCCCCCCCCCCCCACATTTATGTCCCCATCTGAGTCATCACCCCCCCCCCCCCCATATTTATGTCCCATCAGTCATCAGCCCCCCCCCCACATGTATGTCCCCATCAGAGTCATCACCCCCCCCACATTTGTGTCCCCATCAGAGTCATCAGCCCCCCAACATTTGTGCCCCCATCAGTCTACAACCCCCCCTCCACGTGTGTCCCCAGCAGAGTCATCAGTCCCCCAAAATTTGTGTCCCCATCAGTATGAAAAACCCCCTCCACGTGTGTCCCCATCAGAGTCATCAGCCCCCAGATGTTTGTGCCCCATCAGCGCCATTCAACCCACCCCCACACAAGTGTATCAGCCCCCCTCCTTGCATGTGTCCAGCGCGTCTCCACTCTCCATCACTGGCTGTGCACTGCAGACCTGCTGCATCTCCCGACTCCCGCCCCGCTGGTATTACACACTCGTTACTGGTTAACAGCGAGGCGGGAGGCGGGAGCAGGGAGGCGGCAACAGGTCTGCCCTAAACACCTCATTGGCTGCTGGGATGCCGTGGTCCCAGCCAGCAGCCAACACACACAGTGAGACGCCGGGAGGGATTGCGGGACCTGCGCTGCATATTGCCTGGGGCGAATATGCAGCGCAGGTTCCACAACTAACAGGGGAACTAAGGATTCACGCTGCGGGCCGGAATAAATGGCCTGGCGGGCCGGATGTGGCCCGCGGGCCGTAGTTTGGAGACCCCTGATCTAGGGGAAGAAAGTCTGAAAGAATTCCAATGTCCACACAAGATGTAAAACCTCTAACTGTCAGGTTTTATTCTTTTTCTTAAAACCTGTAAAGAATGTAGAAGGATGAAGGGGAAAGGGAAGGTTCTGGTACTCGGTACAGATCACTGGGGAAAACCCCTAAACTCCAAAGTCATTCACCACTCCCTCCTGAGTGGGTATTGCTCACCCGGTTAGACCCCTCTCACCTGGCCTAGCAGCCGGAATGAAGCACGAACCAGTTCGATAACAGTCTCTGCCACAGACTGATTGAGAGCAAATTGAACAGTCCGGAACAATCCTCTGCCACAGGATGTAATACCTGAACTTCCAGCCATACAGTTAAAGAGCCTTTAAGCTAAGGTGACCAGATTTTTTAAATTAAATCTGGGGACAATTTTTTTTACTAGTTATGGCCGCAATCAGCGACTCTCTGCCCATCGCAGCCCACCTCACAACCTGTCAAGTCTCATGCCGCGTGCACACGATCATTTTACAGCATGAAAAAAACTTTGTTTTTCAAAAACATCATTTAAAATGATCGTGTGTGGGCTTCACATAATTTTTCAGGTTCTGAAAAACAAAATTTTTTTTTTTTTCGAACATGCTGCATTTTTTAACGTCGTTTTAAACTATGTCGTTTTTCGGGTTGTAAAAAATGATCGTGTGTGGGCTAAAACGACAAAAAAAACGAGCATGCTCAGAAGCAAGTTATGAGACGGGAGCGCTCATTCTGGTAAAACTACCGTTCATAATGGAGTAAGCACATTCATCACGCTGTAACAGACAAAAAAGAGCGAATCGTCTTTTACTAACACGGAATCAGCTAAAGCAGCCCAAAGGCGAATGGAACTTCCCCTTTATAGTGCCGTCGTATGTGTACGTCACCGCGCTTTGCTAGATCATTTTTTTAAAACGATGGTGTGTAGGCAACGTCGTTTTCATGGTGAAGTTGGGAAAACGTCGTTTTTTAGACATGCTGAAAAACTACGTTTCTTTCATGCTGAAAAATTATCGTTTGTACGCGGCATTACTCTCTGGGCCCCGGCTACTCCTGGGTGGGGAGTGGAGGAAGATCACTCCGCCAGGGAAGGCAAAAAGATAAGCAGGCAGTCGGCTGGCCGGGACTTGAGCCAAGGCAGAAGAATATGCGAGCGGAGCTGAATGGGCATGTGCTCGAAACTGAAGAAATATTCCCTCCGCTCCGACCAGCACATGATCATCAGAAAGGGGCACAGATAATGGAAAAAAAAATACACCCCTCCTAAACTAGTAGGAGCAATGGAGCGGGGGGGGGGGGGGTGTAATTCTGATTTTTTTTAGTCATTCTGCACCGACTGACTTTGAAATTGCCCCAGCCCCTGTTCAAATCCAATCTGGGGACAAAACCGGGGACAGACTTGGTCCGGGGACAGTGTCCTTAATCCGAGGACTGTCCCCGGAAACCAGGGATGTCTGGTCACCCTACTTTAAGTCGACCCGACGAACTGTAGGACAACTTGAGTTGTGGATCCCTCCTTAATAAAGTCACCAGGCCTATCCCGAGACATCAGCCTTCCGCTTGGTCTCCTCCAGGGCAGGTCCTCCCCCTGGTTTTCTTTATTAAGTGTAGCTTCCTTCGCTTAGATGGACAGCTTGAGATCCCTCTTGATTCTTAGGCCCCAGTCAGCATAACTGGGCCTACTGATAGAGATCCGGCCTCGGGCCAACGTGGTCCCGGGGCTGGAAATCACGCAACACACACCTCGTGCCAGGAGGGCCACGAGGCAAAGGACCCCAAAATATGGCGTCAGTTTACCATATGGTTTTGGAAAGTGTCACAAAATTAGAGCATTAGCTAGAAAAATGATTTTGCTGTGTGCCACTAAAGTGTTTGGGTTTGGCTGGAAGAAAAAGTGGCAACCCTAGCTGGAAACCTCTAAAATAGCCTCAGCCATGCAGAGCAGCTTCCTGGTAAAATTAAAATGCAGTAGCCGACTGCTGTATGGAAGGAGTGGTAAACACTGTGCTGTCCATGACATAGGAAAATACAGCATCTTATCACTTACCTGCAGTGCTAGTCGCTTCACTCTCTCTTCACTCATTTCTGATCTAATCTCTTGCATATCTGTCCTATAAAAAAGCGGGAACAACAATACTGGTTAATTTCTGTAAAAAGGCATAATATAACAGCTGAAAGTCAATATGGTTGTGTTTCTTTTGTTGTAGATGTTCAAGAAATAATAGACTCCTGGAACAATTAACATTGGGACTGGGTTCTCAATTATGCAAATTAGATGCAGGTTTCCTTGCATTTAATCCAAATGACAGAAGAGTGTGACCGCCTCTCTCAATGGCGCACACATCTCCGGGGCGGCTGGGGGCCAGTAAAGCGCCGCTAGTTTTAGCGGCCGTTTATCGTTGTTTTTGCAGCGTTTTTGCAGCGCACACATCTCTACTAGCGGCTGAAAAAAGGTTAAAAGTTCCGCTGACGAAGAGCTGTGCAGGCGCTTTGGCAGCGCTGGCCATCGATTTCAATGGGCAGGAGAGCTTTAGGAGCCGTGTATACACAGCTCCTGCAATGCCCCAAAGATGCTGCTTGCAGGACTTTTTTTCCTGTCCTGCAAGCGCACTGCTCCAATGGTAAAGCACTCGGGGTCTCACACTGGGGCTGCAGGGGAAGCATATTTCAGGCGCTTTACAGGTGCTATTTTTAGCCTTTTAGCGCCTAAAAGTAGCCTTATGCCTCGTACACACGATCGGAATTTCCGATGGAATTCTTTCATCGGATATTCCGACCGTGTGTATGCCCCATTGGGCAGTTAGAAAGAGAACATGTTCTCTTTTTTTCAGACGAAAATTCCATTCGTCTGTATGAAACTCCGACGGAGAAAAAAAACATGCATGAAACAATTAGACGCATGCTCGGAAGTATTGAACTTCATTTTTCTAGGCTCGTCGTTGTGTTGTATGTCACCGCGTTTTTGACGGTCGGAATTTGATGTGTCCGTGTGTATGCAGGACAGTTTGAACGGAATTCTGACGGAAAAACTCGTCAGAGTTTATTCCGACGGAAACTCAGATCGTGTGTGCAGGGCATTAGGGGCTGAAAAAAAAGTGCCACCAGCATGTTCAGGAGAGGAGCATTTGAGCAGAAAAAAATGCTGAGCATGCCTAAATGCACCTAAGGCCCCTTTCACACTACTGCGAATTCAAAGTCGCACAATTTTGCAGAGATTTTGCGGCCACGATTTTAACACGCTTTTTCCGCGATTTCAGAGAATGCCTGTGTAACTCGCATCAAAGTCAGACCAACGTAGTACAGGAACTACTTTGAAGTCGGTGTAACTTAAAGTCGCACAGATATGAATGCTATTCATTGGAAAACATGGGGAACGACTTCTTATGCCACTTGGCTGTCCCAAGTCGCAGGACAAATCATACAAGTGTGAAAGGGGCCTAAATGCATGTAAACACACCTAAACACTAGGGCCCGGATTCTCGTACGAGTTAAGTCTCTTACGTCGTCATATCTTAAATGCATATTTACGCTGGCCGCTAGGGGCGTGTACGCTGATTTACGCCAAGAAATATGTAAATCAGCTAGATACGCAAATTCACGAACGTACGCCCGGCCGACGCAGTACAGATACACCGTTTACATTAGGCTTTTCCCGGCGTAAAGTTACCCTTTCTATATGAGGCGTACATGCGGCGTACCAATGTTAAGTACGAACGTCGTTCCCGCGTCGAATTTTGAAAATTTTACATTGTTTGCGTAAGTCATTCGCGAATAGGGCTGGCCGTCATTTACGTTCACGTCGAATGCATTGGCTTCTTGCGGGTTAATTTGGAGCATGCGCACTGGGATACTTTCACGGACGGCGCATGCGCCGTTCGTAAAAAGCGTAATTTACGTGGGGTCACATTCAATTAACATAACACACGCCCACATCAACCACATTTGAATTAGGCGGGCTTACGCCGGCCTATTTACGCTACGCCGCCGCAACTTTGGTTTGAGAATACGGCACTTGCCTGTCAAAGTTGCGGAGGCGTAACGTATATAGGATACGTTACGCCCGCACAAAGATACGCGATTTATTCATAATATTCTGGCCAAATTAATGAATGAATGCCCAATCAGGCATTGGGCCTTTCAGTGTCCTTAAGGCCTCTTTCACACTTGTGCAACCTGAAAGACGTGCGATTTTGCCATGACTTTGATGCAATTTTGCCACGACTTGAAGCAATGCCTGTGTAATGTTGTAATGTTGAGGTCTAGGGACACCAAGTCGCCTCAAAGTCGGACCAAAGTAGTGCAGGGACTAATTTGAAGTCGCACAGATATGAATGGTACTAATTACTGAAAATCATGGAGTACGACTTGTCATGTGACTTTGCAGTCCCAAGTTGCAGGACAAGTCGCACAAGTGTGAAATGGGCCTGAAGGGGAAGTAAGGCCAAAGGTCTTTTGTCCTACTTTTCCTGTGGGTCATAGGAGATCACTTAGTTCTGAACTTCTGTGACCCATATTCAGCCTAGAGTGTGCCTAGAGTATATTTTCTGAGGCGCACTGTCTCCTGGGAGCTAAGTGTCAAGCTTCCCATGAGTCAGTGCGGAACGCCGCCGAGAAATCCTGAGAGGCCGTACACAATAAGCATGCGCGGGAACGAGCGGTGAATGCTGGGAGCTTCGCATTCCCAGAAATCAATGCTTGTGGGCTTCACATGCCCACAAGCAAGATGGAAGCGGCCATCATAAGATTTTATAAGTTCATTTTATAATCGAAAATGGACATCGGGGAATTAATACACCAAACAAGTGAGTGTTACATAGTGTTTAGCAAAGTGTCAGAATGGCTTAAAAAAAAAATAATAAGAAAAAGAATGGTTGGCGGACCTCCAATTTAACTTTGGAGATTAGGTTCAGATAAAAGGTTATAATTATGGGCTAGTTTGAAGTTAACGGTAAAGTTTTTAAGTGTTTATAAGTTATTTTCAGGTTGACGGTCAGAAAATTACTTTTTTTTGTATGTTCTAGATTTTTATTTATTTTTTCATATTGTTTGCACACGTTAACTGTATAACACATATGGTAAGATGTGTTTGTATGACAAGTTCCATAGTAAAAAGTATATAAAATATATAAATTACTATTGCAACTATAACTTGAGAAAAAAGATAACTCACATGTGCTTGTTTTTAAGTATTTCAAGCATAATTTTAAGTGCTTTGATTTCCTCTGTAAGCCCTTCTACTTGAGCATTCTGTGCAGGTTCTGGGCTCTTCTTGGATATTTGAGCATATGTACTGCTCTTTGTAGACGGAGTGGCTGATTTAATAGTGATTTTAGGGGTACTCTGTGGATGAAAACACAAGTGACTGCATTTATTTAAAAAAAAATAAAGGTGGACATTTATCAAGCAAATCAGCTACACAATTAAAAGCAATTTAGGCTGTTTCTTATTTGGCAAAGTATATGCAACAGCTATATATATATATATATATATATATATATATATATATATATATATATATATATATGTGTGTGTGTGTGTGTGTGTTACCCTAACAACTAGAATCCTGGGCATCAAACTGAGACAAACTTTGCTATGATCTGATAGATTTACCAGTGAACATGAATCAGATGTTATTCTAAACAGACACAAAGTTAAAACATGGTCAGGGGTAGGGGCAGGTTTTATTCTGTTAGAACTACTTAAAGGAGTTGTAAAGGAAAACATTTGTTTTGCTGAAATGACTGTTTACAGGGTATAGAGACATAATAGTTAACTGATTCCTTTTAAAAATGATTAAAAATAGATAAAAATCAATCATACCTACAGTTTTGTTTTTGCATGTTTCCTGCTTCTCTGCTGCATCTGTATTGGCAGTGATGGTTTGGATAACGAAACTGATTGGTGTTGAGGGGTTTTAGACACACAGGGCCAGATCCACACGTAATTTCAAAGTTCCCGCGTCGTATCTTTGTTTTGTATCCACAAAACAAGATACGACGGAATGAGGGATCGATCCGACAGGCATACGTCTTAGTACGCCGTCGGATCGTAGGTGCATTTTTCCGCCAACCGCTAGGTGGCATTTACGTCGAATTCTGCGTCGAGTATGCAAATTAGCTAGATACGGCGAACCACGAACGTCCGTCCGGTGCATTTTTTTACGTCGTTTGCGTTCGGCTTTTTCCGGCGTATAGTTACCCCTGCTATATGAGGCGTATCCTATGTTAAGTATGGCTGTCGTTCCCGCGTCGAATTTTGAATTTTTTACGTCGTTTGCATAAGTCGTTCGCGAATAGGGATTTGTGTAGAATGACGTCACCGTCGTAAACATTGGCTTGTTCCGGTTTAATTTCGAGCATGCGCACTGGGATACCCCCACGGACGGCGCATGCGCAGTTGAAAAAAAACGTCATTTACGTCGGGTCAAGACGTAGTTACATAAAACACGCCCCCATCACATCCATTTGAATTGCGCGCCCTTACGCCGCCAAAGATACACTACGCCGCCGTAACTTACGGCGCGCATTCTTTGAGGATACCAAAAAAAAGTAAGTTACGGCGGCGTAGTGTATCTTAGATACGCTACGCCCGACGCAAATATGCGCCGATGTACGTGGATCTGCCCCACAGTAATCACACCTCCTTGATTAGTGACCACAGAGAGAAAGCTCCCATTACTTTTTTCACCAGGAAACAGACAGCCAGGAAGTGTTCAGAACAGAGAAGGATTACAGCAAAAACGAACAACGAGGCCATGAAACCAGGACTGCAGTAAGGTAAAGGAAGCTATTTAGCTTAAAAAAAAAAATTCCTTTAGTGTCCCTTTAAGAGCAGTAGAGGGAAGAATATATGAAATATATGAAATCTGTCTCAATGCTCCTGTTTAGCATTGTTTTCTGATGGACAGATTTGAAAACTGTCCCTCAAGGCCCTTTAAGAACATGCATCAAACAGGTGTTACCTGTACGTATGCCCTAAAGGTAATGCTATATCATTATGTCTATTTTCAATACAGGTGTATACAGGTTAGAGCAGGCATATATAAGGCTGTACCTTAGCTGGAGGGCTTTTAATGTGGGAATTCAACTGATCTTCTTCTTTACTGCTTACGGAGTCAGTCTACAAAAATACAAGATTCCAAAAAGTAAACGACTTCAAATAATATCAAACAATTTCCTAATTTCTATATATACAAAATTTTGCACTTTTCCTAAAAAAAAGATGACTCAAATAAAGAGGTGTATCACTCTGAATGTATATGGGTTAAAAAAGATCCCAACACAAGCACCTTATCGTATGAGGCAGGTTTTCAAAAAGTCTAGCAAAACAAACTGACTTCAAATAATGCTTCTTAAACACAAACACACGGCAAGCTTTACTAGCCTGTAATGGAGGTGTAGGGACCCTACCCTAAAGCCCAACTCTGCACACATAAAATAATCCTTGCAGTGGGCCCCTATGAACAGCAATGGTTAGATGCTCATTAAGTCTAGAGGTTTGAAGAAGAGGCCGTATTACTTATCTGACTCCCTGCTCATCTCCTTTCTCTTAAGCTCCCTTTTGTGGATGGGGCCTTTGCATCGTCACATACAGTGTAGGGCTATTAACCCTATATTGTACGTGGTGGATGCCAGAATTCTTGCAGAGTAGGGAGCTCTGGACTGGCTGCACAGATCAAGGGAGCCTGCTGGAGTGGGGAGTAAGATAAGTTATACACAATGTTCTGCAACCCCCTAGACTTAACAAGCTTTTAACCCTTGCCACGTGTGTGTGGGGCCACCCAACTGCAAGGGTGTTTTTTTTTTTTTTTGTGCCTGCTTTTTAAGCTTGAGTGGCCATTTCCAAAATGTTATGTTTTTAGCTAGGCTGTAGCAAAGCAAAGCTTTGTTTATGTTATCAGTATTCATTGGTTTTGCCTTAGCCCTTCCTAAACAGCACACTTACCCTGGGGTATAAGCATTGGTGGCGCTGGATTTGGGCTCCTCTTTCTAGTATATGACCCCTCTAGAAGGGGGACATTGGTGTGGTGGGCCCTAGGGTGCTCATCTCCTCTGTTTCTTGGGGGACTCTCTCCTATGTTGACTTGCTGTTACCCCCTGTGTACACATCAGCACACTTCTCCTGATTGATAGCACAGGTGGGGTGTTGGCGGTACCTGAACTTGTTATGAGGATTTTTTCTACTTAATCAACTAATTTTGCATTTTTTTTTCTGTTGTTATATAATTACTTTGCTGGACAGTACTTTATACAGTCTTTTTATGCACTACTATTGGACTATTCACACATAACTATATTTTTCTTATATGCATTTTTCCACTTTTAATTTTTTTTACGTGGCTAACTGCCTGGTCAATTGCTTATTGTAATCAACTTGTGTTCATACACTTTTTTCTTCTTTGGCTTCTGATCATTGGGGGCGAGCAAAAGTGTCAGGACGCCCACTAACACACAGCTCCTTTCTCTATCTGCAAAGTAGAGAGTGTCCTGACACTCCTGCTCGCCCCCCTCGACAGGCTTTCTCCATACCAGGGAGAAAGCCTTGCATTACTGTGGTGAGTTACAGACAGAAGAACAGGAAGTGAGGATTTCTCAGAGGAAATAAGGACATTTAAAAGCAAATGGGAAGGATGAGGTAAGTGAAGGAGGACTGCACTAAGGTAAAGGAAGCTATTTAGGGATTTTTTTTTTTTACCTTTACAACCCCTTTAAGAACACAGTGTATATTCTTTACAGAGGTTTCAAATAGACCATAAAACTATTAGTTCACCTCTGAAGACATAACCTTGGTCTTCGGTGGCCGTTTACCCTGCATTTTTGGTCTGTCTGCTGTGGGATGTGCCAGTTTCATTGATGACACTTTAAGTCCATCTAGCGTAGAGGTATCTACAGGGTATGGAAAAAAAAAACATCAGAAGAACAGTCTGCCTAAGTTAGAACTAGCTACTTAGTTGGTATTAGTTGGTTAATATCAGTGTATTACACTGATATTAACCAATGACCCATGTTAAAGTCGGGTGGCTTTTGCTCAGGACTATCTTGATGGCCATTCTGACCAGCATGGATTTAAATATTTAAACAGTCATTCTCTTGTCTAAGAGGGTTCTTGAAACATGGAGCTTGGTAATGGAGCAATAGGTACAGCAGCATCACAGGTGGTAAAGGAGTTAAAGTGTTACTAAACACACAAGAGTAAAATCAATCTGTATATGCAGTAAAGCATGCTTGTTATACTCACTGTTCAACCTTATGGGGTTAATTCTCTGCATTGTGTAAAAAGGCTGTTTGATCCTGTCTCCTCTGAATCTATCCCTCTTCCAGAGTCCCCAATATATCTCCTGATACAGTACAGAGGCTTGGGGATAAGCTGCACAGCAGAGTTTGGTGTGTATTGCCAGATTGTTTTTTCTAAGGCTAGTGCATGTGATCAGCACAGGGCCAATCAGCCCTGTCTGCACAGAGGGTCAGAGGTCCTGCAGCCTCACAGGACAGTCAGAGTAGAATTAAAACTTCTCCTACAAGCTTTAACCAGACACTGATAGAAGTCACAAGACTGTTCTAACCGCTGATGAGAAAAGGTATTTAGCAGTTTATATTTACTAAAACTATTGTATCTCCATGTTCTGTGTACTGTGGGAGACCAGATATAGTGAATGCAGGTTCTGGGTTTAGTAACACTTTAATGTATAGGTCATATACAGTGGGAAGATGGAGATGAATGGGGTCAATGTTCAGATGTGCAGAATAAGGGAGATGAGGGGTTAATATACAGGTCATACAGAATAGAGATAAGATGTACAGGGGAGAAAAGGAAGGTTAAAGGGTACAAAAGAAGTATCCCAAAATCCACTCCCATCCAGAATTGCCTGTTTGTGCTCTAGAACTAATAAATGATAATTAATTTGTTAGTTCCTCCATCCTCCGTTGTAAGTGTTAGGCTGGCCATACATTAGACAATTTTCTTATTCAATTTCCTTTAGATTTACTTTCCACTATGTAGTGCAAGGGCCTGCTTGATTGCAACAAATTGAAAGTGTTTAGGTTAACCATATTATATGGTTTTGGTAAATCTAAAGGAAAGTTGTATAAGGAAATTTTAAAATAAATGGCCAGCCTAAGAGGTGGGCTCTCAGATGTACACAGTAGTAATGTTTACATTTACAGTAGGTGTTTGTGATATTGTGCTTTTAGCACGACAGCGTCGCGCTGATACTCGGCGACATGGTGCCGAGATCTCGCCGACATCTTGCACTCACTGGAATAGTGACAGCACATCCCAGCAAGCGCGTCATAGAAGCGACGGGAGATCCGACTTGGATTCCCGCCAATTCTACACGTGTGCGGCGTTTGTTATGAATCCTGAAGGGGAAGTCCCCGCCGGATTTTAAATAAAAATCCGGCATGGGTCCCCCCTCAGGAGCATACCGGGCCCTTAGGTCTGTTATGGGTTGTAAGGAGAGCCCCCCTACGCCGAAAAAACGGCGTAGGGGGTCCCCCTACAATCCATACCAGACCCGTATCCAAAGCACGCTACCCGGCCAGCCAGGAAGGGAGTGGGGACGAGCGAGCGCCCCCCCCCCTCCTGAGCCGTACCAGGCTGCATGCCCTCAACATGGGGGGGTTGGGTGCTCTGGGGCAGGGGGGCGCACTGTGGCCCCCCCACCTCAGAGCACCCTGTCCCCATGTTGATGAGGACAGGGCCCCTTCCCGACAACCCTGGCCGTTGGTTGTCGGGGTATGCAGGCGGGAGGCTTATCGGAATCTGGGAGCCCCCTTTAATAAGGGGGCCCCCAGATACCGGCCCCCCACCCTAAGTGAATGAGTATGGGGTACATCGTACCCCTACCCATTCACCTGCAAGAAAAGTGGTAAAAACACAAATAAACCACACAGTGTATTAAAATATTTTATTTTTCTGCTCCGGAGGCCCCCCCTGTCTTCTTTATTAGCTCTTTTACCAGGGGGAGCTTCTTCTTTGACGTCTTCGGGTGGGTGGGGGCCGCCGTCTGGTTCTCTTCCACCGCCGGGGGGGGTGGCTTTTAAAAAAGCCCCCACCCCCCCGGCGGGTTTCCTCCGGCGTCTTCGGCGGGGCTCTTCTTCTTCCGCTATCCCGACGGGTCTTCTCCGCTATCCGGGGGGTCTCGCCGCTGTTGACTCGTCGCACCCCGGTTCTTCGTCTCGCAGTCCGGTCCCTTCTTCCGTGCTGTACGTCTTCTTCCGTGCTGTGAGTTCTTCTTCGGACTGCGAGACGAAGAACCGGGGTGCGACGAGTCAACAGCGGCGAGACCCCCCGGATAGCGGAGAAGACCCGTCGGGATAGCGGAAGAAGAAGAGCCCCGCTGAAGACGCCGGAGGAAACCCGCCGGGGGGGTGGGGGCTTTTTTAAAAGCCACCCCCCCCCGGCGGTGGAAGAGAACCAGACGGCGGCCCCCACCCACCCGAAGACGTCAAAGAAGAAGCTCCCCCTGGTAAAAGAGCTAATAAAGAAGACAGGGGGGGCCTCCGGAGCAGAAAAATAAAATATTTTAATACACTGTGTGGTTTATTTGTGTTTTTACCACTTTTCTTGCAGGTGAATGGGTAGGGGTACGATGTACCCCATACTCATTCACTTAGGGTGGGGGGCCGGTATCTGGGGGCCCCCTTATTAAAGGGGGCTCCCAGATTCCGATAAGCCTCCCGCCCGCATACCCCGACAACCAACGGCCAGGGTTGTCGGGAAGGGGCCCTGTCCTCATCAACATGGGGACAGGGTGCTCTGAGGTGGGGGGGCCGCAGTGCGCCCCCCTGCCCCAGAGCACCCAACCCCCCCATGTTGAGGGCATGCAGCCTGGTACGGCTCAGGAGGGGGGGGGGCGCTCGCTCGTCCCCACTCCCTTCCTGGCTGGCCGGGTAGCGTGCTTTGGATACGGGTCTGGTATGGATTGTAGGGGGACCCCCTACGCCGTTTTTTTCGGCGTAGGGGGGCTCTCCTTACAACCCATAACAGACCTAAGGGCCCGGTATGCTCCTGAGGGGGGACCCATGCCGGATTTTTATTTAAAATCCGGCGGGGACTTCCCCCTCAGGATTCATAACAAACGCCGCACACGTGTAGAATTGGCGGGAATCCAAGTCGGATCTCCCGTCGCTTCTATGACGGCTCTGTCTCCATCGCGGCAAGCCAGCTCGGCGCTGGCTCCCGCGATGGGGCTCGTAGGTGCTCAATCTCGCCGAGAAAGAGAGCGAGATTGACACAAAATCGGGTTCACCTACTGTATGATAACTATGATTGGCCATCACAGCAATCACACTGTACAGGGTTGCTCAGATTGAGTCTGCACACCATCATGGCCCAGATTCAGGTAGATCCGCGCAATATTTGCGTGGGCAAAGGGCAACGATTTTTGCTCTGCGCCCACGCAAATATTTTGATATGCCCGCGATTCACGGAGCAGTAGCTCCGTAAATTGCGCGGGCGATATGCTAAATAGCCGGGCGTAAGGCTGCCTAATGTAAATGATCCCGCCGGGGGCGGGAATCATTTAAGTTAGGCGCGCTCCCGCGCCGAGTGAACAGCGCATGCTCCGTCGGGAAACTTTCCCGACGTGCATTGCGGCAAATGACGTCGCAAGGACGTCATTTGCTTCTAAGTGAACGTGAATGGCGTCCAGCGCCATTCACGAATCACTTACGTAAACGACGTGAAATTTAAATTTCACGAGCGGGAAGGGCGGCTATACTTTAGCATTGGCTGCCCCTGCTACAGCAGGAGCAACCTTGCGCTAAAGTCGCCGTACGGAAACTCCGTACCTTGCGTGCGCAGGGCCCGCGCAACTTTTGTGAATCGGTGGTAGTATGCTATTTGCATACTATACGCCGATCACAATGGCCGCGCCCCCTAGCGGACAACGCAAGAATGCAGCCTGAGATATGAAGGCATAAGGAGGCTTATGCCTGTCATATCCTAGGCTGCAGTCCGCGTAGCGATGTTCCTGAATCAGGGGCATTCGCTACGCGGGAGCAAAACAGCTATTGCGCCGCGCAACCTATGGTTGCGCGGGCGCAATAGCTTCTTGAATCTGGGCCCATGTCTGTAAATGGAATGTCCAATGACAGCTCAATTCACAGCCATTATTGGGTACACTGGCCGCCTGAGGGCTATTTCTGGAGTACCATTTATAAACATCACTCCAGAAACAGACAGGGACCTCCCAGCATTTTTTTTTTTTTTTTTTTTATAATACGGCAGTAGGGAGGTGGTTAACCAGCATGCTTCCACATGCTTCCAGATCAATACCAACATGCTTCTTAACTTTCAACAATATATATTTATATACATACAAGATTCTCCATAAATGCATATGTTATCTTTCAGTCCCAAGCTTATCATATTTTTTTTTTGTTTAAACCTCCTTTATTTATACCCGGTGATCTAGCTAGTAAGTCTGTTATTTTTGAGCGAAAAAAAAACTGTCCTGCAGATGTAGCAGTTTGAAGGTTGAGGCAAACCCTTTACAACCACTTTTTGCTACAGGTAAGCCTATAATAAGGCTTACCTGTAGCTACCCTGGATATCTCCCAAACCTGCGTATGTGCCATTGCTTCGGTGAGTGTGCCGTTACCGGCGGCTCCTGCATGAAGTCATTGCGGCTCCAGGCCAATCACAGCGCCGGAGCCAGCGATACCTGGAAGTAACCCCGGGAGCAATGTCGCCGGCCAGAGGGGGGTACGAGGACCGCAGCGGGGGCTTCGAAGTAAGGTAAGTAATTCATAATGAGCTAGTGTGCTATGCATACTAGTTCATTATGGCTTTGTCTTGCAGGTTTTTTTTTTCTAGGGTTTACAACCACTTAAAAAATGCAGCCATGACATCTAAGGATTGATAATCTGCAATGTATTACAATTTGTTTTTGGGATAATACCTTTTTAATGTGCATTGGACATTTTTACTTACTTGGTTCCTTGCTTTTTTCTTTCTTTTCCTCTGTTAACTTTGTCTGGGATTCTGTAGTGGACCTGTGGAATATTGATAAAGCATTGACAGTAAAGTAAGTTACATTTATCAAAGTGTTATTCAAAAGAATTGTGGGCCTTTCCCCGTATTTGGCAATCAGAATCATACTTCAATTTCTCCTGACACTATCCATTGTGGGCTAAAGGTTATATGTTTCTGTTAGTCTGCAAAACAGGTATTAGGATTCCCATAAAAAGTATGTCTCGAAAATGATCTACATACAGAGACAGTATCTGTTTTGTTAACAAGCTGTGTGTGTTATACGTTGACCAAGGTGGAAGGTTTCTGTTTTTATCATATTAATGGTGGTCATCTGCCTGGGATTCACCTGAACAGTCTGGGTTTTGAATCATGTTTCCAGTTTTCAGTCCACCTGAAACCCAGACACATTATTCAGACAGGAATGTGACTTGGAACAGGGCCTGACAGGAGGGTAAGGGAGCACTATGTGTGCCACATTACTATTCTCTTTGGGGTGTCCAAAGGTGCCTCAAGTCTGTTACAATCCTACAGTGTATATAAAAATAAAAATAAAATTGCTGTGCACCGCTAAAGTGTTTGGTTTTGGCTTGAAGAAAAAGTGGCAACCCTAACTATACATAAATGATGTTTTAGGTAAAAAGAGGATATAATGCAATTCATAGATTATGCATATGCTTCAAGAACTTTTAGAACAAAATCTGTTTAAAGTGGTTGTAAACCTCAGACATGAAATATGAAAAAAGCATATTCCTCTGTAGTGTGTACTTGTCTCATTCCAGAGCACTAAGCTCTGTTCCTATGTGCTGTGTAAAGGAGGAGTGTCCCTTCCCTCCAATCAGGACTCAAAAGCTCCCCTCACTGAGCTCTGCAGAGTGTAACTTCAGTTCCCCGCCCCCTGCTTTTCAGAGCTGAGAGATTCTGTGTAAATTCTACATTTTGAACAGATGTAGAGAAAAGTGGGGGAGGGAAAACGGCTAATTCGGCCCAATTTGGACATTTTCACTTAGGGGTGTACTCACTTTTGTTGCCAGCAGTTTAGAAATTAATGGCTGTGTATTGAGTTATTTTGAGAGTACAGCAAATGTATACTGTTATACAAGCTGTACACTCACTACTTTACATTGTAGCAAGGTGTCATTTCTTCAGTGTTGTCACATGAAAAGATATAATAAAGTATTTACAAAAATGTGAGGGGTGTACTCACTTTTGTGAAATACTGTTTGTCAGACACCGTTAGGATACAGTAATCATAGGGGGATATTGATCAATTCTGTCGCACAGCTAGGTTTTGCTAAACAGGAGCAGTGAGGCAGATTTGAGACGTTTTTAAAAACATCACTTTAAATGACCGTGTGTGGGGGAAAACGCTGTTTTATGTCTTGTGAAAAACGACAAAAAAAATTGAAGCATGCTTCAATTTTATGCGTCGTTTTTCAAAACGTTGTTTTTTACTTCACAGAAATTGACCGTGTAGCAAAAAACGACGTTTAAAACAACGTTTTCACACCCACGCATGCCCAGAAGCTAGTTATGAAGGGAGCTTCAATGGAAAAACGTGGTGAACGTTACCTCGCTTTGCTAGAGCATTGTGAAAAAACGATGGTGTGTAGGCAACTTCGTCTTTGAAAATTTAAGTTTCAAAAACTTCGTTTTTTACTTCACAGAAAATGTCGTTTTTTTCCATCACATAAAGTGATGGTGTGTATGCGGCATTAGGCAGCATCATTTATAAATGCCCTATCAGCTGCTCTAAAATAGCACTGCCACAAAATAAAACTTACCCCTGAACTCTTCCTAATTTGTGCAAAACTGCATCTTACAGTCATAAATATTGTTAAAGTATAATTCGACAAAACTTTAATTTGGTTTAGTATAGAATAGAGAAATGCAAGAAACCCTATCAAGCTAAAAATGTTATGACCTATTTTGAGGCCTTTACTACTTATCCCGGTGACAACATTGTTGCCTGGACAGGAAGTGATGGTAAATCTCTCTGTCAATGGCACAACAGTGGTTTAACACTTCAAAACAATCCAAAAGGTCCATCAGCATTTTTACTCTAAATGTGTATAATGTTGGAGCTGACCCCTCACTTTTAAACCCGGTCAAAGCACACTCACAGGAAGTGAGGTGAAATCTTCTCAACAGTTCCACCGAACCTGATGTAGGTTACTTTATCCAAAACAAGCAAAAAATAAAAGTTTTGGGTGGAATTGTACTCATTACTACTGCTGACATATAAAGCCCATCTTACTTGCTGGCATGACTGGCATTAGGTTTGCTCTTGACTGGCACTGGCGGAGGAGGTGCTGGCTTCCTTGCAGGTTGATGGGTCACTTTACTGGTTGGCTCTGCTTTGGTCTCTTTTGGCTCTAAAAGAGATGGACATTACATTATCAACACAGCAGAATTTCTCCATATGAAAATTTCAGGAGATTATACTGTTTAGAACAGGACAATTTTTTTATTCAAAAGTGCTATTTAACAAATATTTAACCCAATGAACGTTATGTCACCTTTTAGGATCATGGTCATTCTTTTATAATTTACAGTTTCATCAAAACCAGATAGTTTTGAAACCATATAGCTCTTGCTATACTTCAGGTGGTGCGACTATTAGAGTTGCAGCTCTCATACACTGAACCCATACTGTTGTTTATCAACCCCCCTCCTCTCCCTTTATCCATTCACAGAAAGCATTGCATCCTATGAACCAAATACAACGCGTTATGTGAACAGACAAGGGGAGAGGACATTAGATCTTCTGTGTATGAGAGCAGCAGCCCTCGTGGTTGCAGAGCTGACACTATAATGAAAGCTATACTACCTGACATCATTGAACCTGTAAGGGCTCATGCACACAAACCTAAATGCAGGGGTATGAGTGTGTTGGTTAAAATACACCTGTTTTTACAGTGTCAGGGAGTCCCAGCTGCTGTGTATTTCTGCACATATTACTGTAATACAAAATACACAGCGCTCCTGTAATCTCATGTTAACACATGTGCTCACTATTACACATGCATGGAAATATTTCCCCTACCGTGAGTATGGAGTGTCATGGAAAATACTGCAACGCGCGTGTAATCGTAAGCACCTATTTATTGCGTATTTTGTAAAACAGTAGTAAGGACAGAAAATCAAACCCAGCTGAGGCTCCAAGGTGCATAAAATACAGCCGAATTTTATGCTGTGCGGCCATACGCCTGCATTTGCGTTCGTGAGCATGAGCCCTTATAAACAAACAAAGGGTTAAAACATAGCAACAAGGTCTAATCTATGCAAATGTATATATCCTCAATCATAGCCAAATTCTCTGCTAATCAACATTTTTTTGATAAATTGTATAAAATGATGTGCCAAATATTGAATCAATCCAAGTCCGACTGAAGTTTTAAAATAAAAGTGCAGTAACCAATAGCAACCAAATCCAAAGAACCTCCTAAATAAAAGCAATTGTAGCCTTATATCTGGATGGTATGGGCTGTTTTTTTATTCATCCACAATACTTTTTACAGTGTCTTTTCGGATGTAACAAAATGTGAGCACAAAAGGTAAGGACAAAAAAGATATACCGTATATAATCGAGTATAAGCCGACCCGAATATAAGCCGAGGCACCTAATTTTACCACATAAAAATGGGAAAACTTATTGACTCGGCTATAAGTCTAGGGTGTCCATCTGCATGCCTCACTTTGCCTCACTGTGTCCATGCGCATGCCTCACTGTGTCCATGCCTCACTGTGTCCATGCCTCACTGTGCCCATGCCTCACTGTGCCCATGCCTCACTGTGCCCATGCCTCACTGTGCCCATGCCTCACTATGCCCATGCCTCACTGTGTCGATGACTAGACTGACGTTTAACATGGGAGTCTATGGAAAGGGTACCCGGCTTTGAAAAATCAGTACTTCCCAGCCGTAGGGCCCCCCAGACAACAAACTTTGCACATTTTTAGAGGAGAAATGGTCCGGGTTCCGGGTCCAGGGGACCTACGACCGGCCGGTACCGGGTCCCCAAAATCACCGGAGAAATGACCGTTTAACTTGGGAGTCTATGGAAGGGGTGCCCGGCTTTGAAAAATCGGTGCTCCCAGGCCGGTGGTCCCCCGGACAACAAACTTTGCACACTTGTAGAGTGGGGCTACATGCGTGCCAAGTTTGGGGTCCAGGGGACCTACGGCCGGCCGGTCCGGGAGATCAGGTGCAAAAAGGTGACTCGAGCATAAGCCGAGGGGGCATTTTCAGCACAAAAAAATGTAATTGAAAAATTCATGTAGTTTTGGTTTGACTTTATTGTTGTCAGCATTGACATTTTTGTATCTCTCAAATTCTCAAAAAAAAATGCAATTACGCAAAAATGCAATTTTGTACTAAAGCAAGGTCGGCCACAAGAAAAATATTTGGTAGCCATTGTTATCCTCCTATTGAAAATGCTAACTGGCAGCCAGACAACTAGTATTTTCAGTAGAATATCAGTAATGGCAGCCTTCGTGTTTCTCTCAAGTTACCTTGAACTACTGCTCATCTCACCGATTATCTGTGCATATTTCACAAAACACGTCAATGACTCAACTCATAACTGTTGTGTACGTGAGCAATCACCTAGAGTCACTCTCTACCATGCTGACTTCCTGTTAGTAATTTCTTCGAAACCTCAGATAATAACTGCAGTTCTTTTCATCACATCATGTATTTGGTTTGCCCTTCATGAAGATGTTATGTCATTTTTTTGTAAATGGGGTCCCTAATCACTGATCAGAAAATAATATATAAAAGTTATGTCCTATTTGCGTGGGGCTATAATGTTTTTCTTTTTTGCAAACAGGACTGCTTTAAATCAGCTGTCACAACTTCTCTCAAAATGCATGTGCCATGATAAAAATATGGCGCTTCCATCGTTGACCTTCAACTAGTTTGCCTGGTTGCCACACTGACTTTCTTGCTTCAATACTTTCCAAATCACGCACTCAGGAAAAGAATACAGATCAAAAAAAGTCAAAACTTCTGTATGCTTGTTCCTAACCAGCATTTACTGAAGCCCAAGGACAAGGAGAATCATGATAGGCATTCTGAAGATTTAACAAAGGTTTATAAAACATTATACAAAATGTGAGGACAAAAAAGATATACAAAAATCCAGGCTGTGCTGTAGACTGAATATCATCAGACGGGGCTTGCCAAGAACGGGTAAGGTTATATAATTACATATAATACATGTTCAGAATCATTATACTTTGTAAAACAGCAACTAAAATGGACTCTATAGTAGTGCAATATAGATACCCTAGACCAGAGTTCCCTGAACTTAAAGCAGACCTTTAGTCATTTTTTCATCTTTCCATCTATTAAATCTTTTGCTCTTGTTTGAATAGTAAAACATTTTTTTTTTCTGCCAGTAAATACCTTATACTGCGGAAAATACAAATAAAATAAACCATAATAAAGGAGAAATGTATCTACCGTATTTGCTGGCATATAAGACGACTGGGCGTATAAGAAGCCCCCCTAATTTTCCAGCTAAAATTATGGTTTTGGGATATACTCGTCATATAAGACGACTCCCTTCCTACTAGTCTGTCTGGAAGCTGAGGGGTAGCCGTAACAACCGCTGACAGGAAAAAACGCTGACAGGAACCGGCTTTATTCAGCTTTTTTAAATCTCACTGTGCCCATTACATGCCTCACTGTGCCATTACATGCCTCACTGTGCCATCAACATGCCTCACTGTGCCATCAACATGCCTCACTGTGCCATCAACATGCCTCACTGTGCCATTACATGCCTTACTGTGCCATCAACATGCCTCATTGTGCCGTCAACATGCCTCACTGAGCCATACCTTAGTCCTTTACTGCGGGCGTCCATTATTTAACCTCCCTGGCGGTATGATTCTGTCAGAAAAAACATGCTGAAAGCGGTACCATTATTTGCAAGGAAATTTGGCGTTTTACATTGTAGGCCTGTAATTTTTAGAAATAACTCACTTAAATCTGACCAAACAAGATTCTAATAGGCATCCCGGGTATGACATTTTTTTAAAAACAAAATTATAAATTATAATATAATAAATAATTATAAATAATTATAACAAATAATAATATAATTATAATAAAAATTATTCAATAATGTAATCAAATCAAAATCACTGAAATTTTCTCAGTTGCAGAATTGTTGCTGTCATAATTTTTTTTTTTTGTATGACGAATTTCCCCACAAATCGCTATCGCACAATTCTGCAAGTGATTATAATTTATTATCGCAGTTTTTTAGCTGATCTAAAACTATTTTTGACATAAAGGGACACTTTTGGTTGCTATGGACAATCTACAGTTTGCAGGGAGAAAGAAACGTTTTTATTATATAAAATGACATGCATGACACAGGACAGACCACTAGGGACAAGGGGGGGTGTGTTTTTTTTACATACAGTACTGTAATCTATAAGATTACAGTATACTGTATGTAAGGTGTTTGTTTACTTTTTTGAATTTGGCGCCGTTCTCCGTCCCCGTGCATCGTAACGTCGCAGGGAACGGAGATCGGCGTCACACGGAGGCACTGTGTGAATCGAGCGAGGTCCCGCTCGCTCACACAGCGGGGTGGCATCGCTGGATCCAGGGACAAGGTAAGTAACTTTGCCTGTGGATCTAGCGAGGCAAGCCCGAGTCTGACTCGGGGTTACCGCTCGCAGCAGGAAAATCTAACCCCGAGTCAGACTCGGGAACACCGCCAGGCAGGTTAAAAGCCGTGCCTTCTCCTTGTGCTGTTCCGTAATAGGTGCCTGTGTTCCGCCTATCACGGAGGTCCTCTTGTCCCAAGCCGAGGATGAGAAGACATCCTTGATAGGCGGAACACCAAACAGAGGCTCTGCTGGGAAACCAAGTGTTCCGCCTATCACGGAACACCACAAGGAGGAGGCGTGGCTTTTGAATAATGGATCCCAGAGACAGGTACCTGCGTATAAGACGACCCCCGAGTTTTGAGGCAAGTTTTTAAGCCCAAAAGGTCGTCTTATACGCCGGAAAATACGGTATATACATAGAGGGAGTCAAGAAAATTTTGATTATCTGGAAAGGCTGGGTAGAAGTTTGGATCACGAAACCTAAGATATGCCAATAGGGGAGAGGGATAATATCAGGAGAGGATGGGGGGGGGGGGGGGGAAGTGGGGAGAGCTGCGGTAAAAGAGGAAAAAAAATTGTGTTTTTTTGTTTTGAGGGTGAATGTCATATGTAAGATAATGTATCTGGATAAAATGTATGTGTAAATGTATAATTTGTACTGCTTTGGAAAGAGATAAAAAAAATACTGAATCTAAAAAAAACAAACAAAAAATACCTTATATTGCCCACTTCCTGTTTCTTGTCCAGCCCACTTCCTGTTTCTTATCGGGTAAAAAGCCTAGGCTTATGACATCATGCACAGATCTCTCTCACTGTGATGAGATTTTGCCAGGAAGGGATAATGAGTCATAAGAGGGCCAATGAGAGCTATAGGGCTGCAGAGTTGGAGGCGTGCCTCTGTGTGTCTGCCCACACTCTCCTCTCTTGCTTGGCACTGGACATGAGGAACACTATAGGATTGATTTAATAAAGTCAAATAAATCCTTGTATGGCCGGTGAATGTGTTTTTTGTTCAGGAAAGTCCATTTATTCCAAAAAGCGAATGTTCAAAACGCAAATGCAAACATTTTCTGAAACACTTTCAATCTTGAATCAAATCATTGAGAATGAGAATTTTCATATGAATGTTTGTACAAAAATCTACTAGTGTATGGCAAGCTTGTATGCAATTAAACTTTAATATTCAATTTTACCTAGACTGTAAAAAACACAACTCTTAATATCTGAAATCATAGAAGAAAAAAGAATAATATCTCAGCTCTCACAGGGAACTTCCTTGTAATGCCTCTAATAATTTTTACACTCTAACCACAATCACAAGCAAGTGACCAATTCTAACAAATGATAAAAACTGATTTGTCACTGTTACAAAACGAATGATTGTAATGTAATGATTTTTACATAAAGAGTTACAGTAACCATCAAAGACTACAGAATAGCAGATTTTAGATATCATAACTGCAGCACAGCCTTGTAGAAAACACATGCACAAACCATTAAATAAAACAAATATATACTAAAAATAAATACAATATTTGGCTTCATGCACATGGGCCATTAGCATAACTGTCCCTGATTTCGAGGGACTGTCCCTCATTCAGAAAAAAGTCCTTTCTGTCCCTCTTTCTTCCTCATCTGTCCCTGATTCTTGTCTGATCTATATAGTTGTATATTAAATGCACTACTTATCTATCAAAATTGATTACAGTGCTAAACCTTTTATCCCATTTCTAAATTGCTGCATTTGTAAAAAAAAAATATTAAGGAATAGTAGTGGTAATAAAATGTGCTTGTAGATTTAACCAATCATTTTTTTGTACAATTCTCCTTTAACCCCCCTGGCGGTATTCCCGAGTCTGGCTCGGGGTAAGATTTCATTACCAAAAGTGGTATCCCCGAGCCAAACTCAAGATCGCCTTGCAACATCCACAGGCAAAGTTACTTACCTTGTCCCTGGATCCTGCGATGCCTCACCGTTGTGTGAGCAAGCGGCGTCCTCGCTCGATTCACATAGTGTCCCTGTGTGCCGCCGATCTCCGTTCCCTGCGACGTTACGACGCACAGGGGCGGAGAACGGCACCAAATTCAAAAAAGTGAATAAACACATTACGTGCTGTACTGTATGTAAAAAAAAAACACACCCCCTTTGTCCCTAGTGGTCTGCCCAGTGTCCTACATGTACTTTTGTATAATAAAAACGGTTCTTTCTGCCTGCAAACTGTAGATTGTCCATAGCAACCAAAAAGTGTCCCTTTATGTCAAAACTGGTTTTAGAGCAGCTAGAAAACAGCGATAATAAATTATAATCACTTGCAGAATTAAGCTATAGCGATTTGTGGGGAAATTTATCATAAAAATAAAAGTAATGACAGCGACAATTCTGCAACTGAGCAAATTTCAGTGTTTTTGATTTGATTACATTATTGAATAATTTTTATTATAATTATATTATTATGTGTTATAATTATTTATAGTTATTTATTATATTATCATTTATGATTTTGTTTTTCAAACTTTATCATACCCGAGATGTCGACTAGACTCTTGTTTGGACATATTTAAGTGAGTTATTCCTAAGAATTGCAGGCCTACAATATAAAACGCCAAATTTCCATGCAAAATAATGGTACCGCTTTCAGCACCTAAAATCTGAAATAATCATACCGCCAGGGAGGTTAAGGGGGATGTGTCCTATCCCTACATACTTTTTCTAACAGGTGTCCCTCATTCACATCTTAGAAAGTATATTTCTGGTGCCTGAGATGTCACGGAGCTGTGTTCAGCTGCCCATAGACATGAATGCACAAAGTGGGTCCAGCAGCGATGGCAGCAATTTATCCCTAGCTGTATGAACAGCCACAAATAGCTGCAACCGCCGACAACCTTTCATTGAAGTGTACAGGTTTAGCGACCACAGCTAGCCGCTTACACCTGTCAATCACAGCAGCAGAAATTCCTGCCATTCACATTGTGGCAAAATGCCCACGTTAATATAACCTTAGGATGTGAGCCACGAAGTGATAGTATAAGATTTTTGGACACATAGGGGTCGATTTACTAAAACTGTGGAGTCAAAACTCTGGTGCAGTCCTGCATGGTAGCCAATCAGCTTCTAACTTCAACTTCTTCAATTAACCTTTCATTAGAAAACAAAACCTGGAAGCTGATTGGCTATTATGCACAACTGCACCATATTTTGCCATCTCCAGTTTGAGTAAATGAACACCATTTTGTCTGGTGGTGGAATAAAAATATATCAACTTTAATATTTTTTCACATGAACGGACTTGAGTTATTACATGGTGGATGTGTATATGAATTCTTTGAAAGTCAATATATATATATATATATATATATATATATATATAGCTATATCTATAGATATAACTATATAGATATATATATATATATATATATATACTAGGTACCGATACCACTTTTTTAGGACCGATACTTTTTTTCATGTACTCGCCGATACCGATTACCGATACTTTTTTTTAAATGTGTCCATGGGTCCCCAAATGCAGCCATGTGTCCCCAAATGCACAGCACCTGCAGGGCACTAAAGAGGAAAGCTGCTGGGCCTGCATCCCCTTTAGACGTGATTTCCTATTGGGAGTATTTTACCAAAAATTTGATTTTTGTTGCTCAGTTTGCACCAGCCTTTTCCCCACAATCACATTCATTTGTGCTTCTCCTGGCATAAATCATCAGAGAATTACAATCAATTGGATTAGCACTCAATCCCTTTGTAAAAACCCTCCTGTTGACACATGTGAACATTGATTTAAATGAAAAATAGTCCAATCCAGTATGGAAAGTTGCACAGCGAATGACAGCTTAGTCAGGATCTGGTCTTACAGGGCATGAAGGATTCTGACTGACACTGCATCTGCTTTGAAAATCATTTGCCCCAATGAACCCTGATGGATGAGTTATGGCACATCTACACTGATTTACTGCAAGAAAATAGCTGCTCCCCCCCCCCCCCCGTCTAGTTCATCAGCACTCAGGGAAAATACATAACAACTTTCATCTTTCATTTGAATAGCTGTGTGTTCCCCGCCGAGCGTCACATATAGCCCCTCCCCCTTGTCCGGGCACTTTGATAGACAGATCACCTGTCCAATCCTGGGACGGTAATCTGTCTATCAAAGTCCCCGGACAAGGGGGAGGGGCTATATATGATGACGCGCGGTGGGGAACACACAGCTATTTAAATGAAAGCTGTTATGTTCCCCGAGCACTGATAAACTAGACAGGGGGAGCAGCTCTCCTCCATTAGTTGTATGTAGTGGTATGTTTTACATACCGGAGGACTGCTCTGCTCTCCACCTCCTCAGTCAGCTCTCCGCCTGCTAGCCGCCCCCTCTCCGCCCACTCAGTCAGCTCTCTGCCTGCTAGCCGCCCCCTCTCCGCCCACTCAGTCCGCTCTCCGCCTGCTAGCCGCCCACTCTACGCCCCTTTCAGTCCGCCCTCCGTCTGCTAGCCACCCCCTCTCAGCCCGCTCTCCACCCCTTTTAGTCTGTCCTCCGCCTGCTAGCTGCCCATACTCGGCCCGGGTGAAGAAAAAAAAAAGTATCGGCGAAGCATCGGGAGCACTAATACTCGCGCAAATGCTCAGTATCGGTCCCGATACCGATACTAGTATCGGTCCCAATATCGATACTAGTATCGGTACCGATACTAGTATCGGTATCGGGACAACCCTAATATATACACAGTATTTTACAAAAGTGAGTACACGCCTCACATTTTTGTAAATATTTTATAATATCTTTTCATGTGATAACACTGAAGAAATTACACTTTGCTACAATGTAAAGTAGTGAGTATACAGCTTGTATAACAGTGTAAATTTGCTGTCCACTCAAAATAACTCAACACACCTTGTTACAAGGTCTTAGATGTGAATGGGGAGCAGGTGTGTTAAATTTGGTGTTATCGCTCTCACTCTCATACTGGTCACTGGAAGGTCAACATGGCACCTCGTGGGCAAAGAACTCTCTAAAGATCTGCTGCTCTACATAAAGATGGCCTAGGCAATAAGAAGTTTCTGAAACTGAGCTGCAGCATGGTGGCCAAGACCATACAGCGGTTTAACAGGGCAGTTTCCACTCAGAGCAGGCCTCACAATGGTTGACCAAAGAAGTTGAGTGTACGTGCTCAGTGTCATATCCAAAGGTTGTCTTTGGGAAATAGATGTATGAGTGCTGCCAGCAATGCTGCAGAGGTTGAAGGGGTGGAGGGCAGCCTGTCAGTGCTTAAACCATACGCCGCACACTGCATCAAATTGGTCTGAATGGCTGTCGTCCCAGAAGGAAGCCTCTTCTAAAGATGATGCACAAGAAAGCCCACAAACATTTTTCTGAAGACAAGTAGACTAAGGACATGGATTACTGGAACCATGTCCTGTGATCTGATGAGACCAAGATAAACTTATTTGGTTCAGACGGTGTCAAGTGTTTGTGGCGGCACCCAGGTGATGAGTACAAAGACAAATGTGTCTTGCCTACAGTCAAGCATTGTGGTGGGAGTGTCCTGGTTTGGGGCTGCATGAGTGCTTCCAGCACTGGGGAGCTACAGTTCATTGAGGGAACCATGAATGCCAACATGTACTGTGACATACTGAAGCAAAACATGATCCCCTCCCTTCAGAGACTGAGCCACAGGGCAGTATTCCAAAATGATAAAAAAAAAAAAAATTCCAAGATGACCCCTGCTTTGCTAAAGAAGCTGAGGGCAAAACTGATGGACTGGCCAAGCATGTCTCCAGACCTAAACCCTATTGAGCATCTGTGAGGCATCCTCAAATGGAAGGTGGAGAAGCGCAAGGTCTCTAACATCCACCAGCTCTGTGATGTCATCATGGGGGAGCGGAAGAGGACTCCAGTGGTAACCTGTAAAGCTCTAGTGAACTTCATGCTCAAGAGGGTTAAGGCAGTGCTGGAAAATAATGGTGGCCACACAAAATACTGACACTTTGGGCCCAATTTGGTTTAGACATCAATGGCTGTGTGTTATTTTGAGATGGACAGCAAATTTACACTGTTATACAAGCTGTACACTCACTACTCTACATTGTAGCAACGTGCAATTTCTTCAGTGTTGTCACATAAAAATATTTCCAAAAATGTATTTTGTGAGATACTGTATATGTATTTATAACTTATTGTAGGTGTTGATAGTTGGGATATTGTGGGATGGATAATGTGTTCATTATCATTAGGTGTATGTATATAGGGGAATGATCATGAATTAATAGTATGAATTATTGTAAATTTATATTAATATTTTGTTCCTTAGACTGTATCAGAAGTGATATGTTGTGTCATGCAAAATCTACAGTACAAATTGATGAAATACACAACATTGGATTTACAAAGTAACAAAAACATGTTTTAAAAGACTCTCTGTCAGTTTTATTGTACATGAACACAAGGCTAATGAGTTCAAAACCTTCCTTTTTTTTACCCTTTATCCATACTTTCCAGCTCAGGTTCATGTTTTTGAGGCAAAGTGTGTGAATTATAAATATTGTAATAAAAGATGGTTATTTAACATAAAGATCAATGACTAGAAATTGAAAATGTGAGTTGCTGGTGGTTTCTGAGAACCAAGCCAGGAAATAGCACCCTATTAAGTGCAACCAAAGAAGCCATGCAGACAGGCGGGCTCAAAACCGTTGCTGAAACTGCTAACCTACAGATACGGTTTAAGAAAGAAGTACATTGGAGCAAAATGATGGTGCAGTGATCAGCAAATTTCAAATAATACCAGGGCCTATATTCATATAGTGTACAAGTTTTCTCAGATGAGAAGGAGGTGAGTGACTTACTGGGGTTGCTTTGCTAAAGATAAATAGACTGTGCACTTTGCAAGTGCAGTTGCAATCATTTACACCAGAGTTTAGTAAATGTGGTGAAGTTCTGCTGATTTCCATCATTCAGATTAGCAACAATGCTGTTTTTTTTACTTTCCTTGCAATTGATTTTGTATTCCTTACAAAGTGAAGCTTCACCACATGCACTTAGATCTGGGGAAAATGAGCGCAACTGCACTTGCAAAGTACACAGTGTTTTTGCCTTTACTCCCTGTGTCTATAAAGTCAGGATAGCCCTAGGGATTTCATCGTTGGCAATGGCCTTTGAACAATGGACTTTGTGTTGAAAGAGCAGATAATGCCTACTTGTGATTTGGAGAGGGCAACAACCAAGTACTGACTAGACTGGTGCAATAGAAGGTGGCCAAGAAAGTTAAAGGAGTTGTAAAGGAAAACATTTTTTTGCCTAAAATGAATGTCTGCAAGGTAGAACAGAATAGTGTAATGATTCTATTAAATTCCTTCATCCATATCACCTCCGGCGTTCTAGTTTCTGTTCTCTCTTTTCACTTCCTGGTTTGCGGCGCTCGTTCATGTAAGAACTACATTTCCCAGTATGCATTGCGGCACGCCCAGTAATTTACACCTCCTTGAAGTCTCTAACACAAAGAGAGTGTCCTGCCGCATAGATGTAGTTCCCAGGAGGGGGCGAGCACGTTACTCACCACCGCAGTAAAGCCTCCCTTCACGGTGGTGAGTAACAATCAGACAAGCAGGAAGTGGACAGAACAGAGAAGAAATAGAGCAACTTCTGAGCAAAAACTAACAATGAGGAAGTGAAAAGAGGAATGTCTGCAGGTAAAGGATGCTTATTATGAAAAAAAATGTTTTTCCTTTACAACCCTTTAAGTGTATCTAAACCCAAAACCAAACATGTAAAATATTGCAGATTACTTGAGCTTGGTTTGGTGGCTCCATATGTTTTTCCCCCTTAATGACCAGGCCATTTTTTGCTATACTGCACTGCGTCTATTTAACTGACAATTGCGCAGTCATGTGTGGTTGTATCCAAACACAATTTATGCCCCTTTTCCCCCACAAATAGAGCTTTCTTTTGGTGGTATTTGTTCACCTCTGCAGTTCTTATTTTTTGCGATATAAACAAAAAAAGAGCGACAATTTTGAGAAAAAAAAATTACAGCGAGGCGAGCCCGAGTCTGACTCGGGGTTACCGATCGTAGCCCAAAAATCTCACCCCGAGTCAGACTCGGGAACACCGCCCAGGAGGTTAAGGCCCTGTTGACACCTGTGCAATTTACATGCCCTTGACCTGAAAAAATGAAATGAATGCAGCCACCACATCTAAGGACTTTTAATTGAAAATATCTAAAATATAAAAATAGATATGCCTTAATGGCTATTTTTGGTAATTAGATATTGCTAGATGTGTAACCAGGTCTGCGCTCACAAAAAAATATCACAATGAGCTCTACTTCTAGAAGCAAAGAAATATAAAAGAATTGCAAACAATAATTTACATGTTTACTGGCCACATTCAAGAATTTTACACTGCTATTAAAACTAAGAACAGTGCCAAAATGTTTAAGCATTTAAGTATTTTTTTCTTCTGTACGACTGTTAATGACTAAAAGACGGCTGATATTACATGTGCTGCGCTAGCAACATATTGTCATCAATTAGTTCAGTTAATTCAACAGCCCATGGAGTGAAATTTTAAAAACTGTAATCTCTGCATTTTTTTTATGAAGCTCACATACTTTATAATGCATTATTATATACTTTTTACTACTCTGCAGAGTAAATAATTAGCGAAACCCTAGATTTTTTGTAAAACGCAGTGTTTTTTTATCCTGTTTGCATTGCACAAATATTCTCTGTATATTTGGGTAATTATATGATCAATTTTTTTAGAATATATATGGTTTACATTCTAACTTTAGAACAATTATTTATTGTGGACGATGACAAGTGAGTACTGTCCATGATACTTTTTATATTTGCCTTAACATACAATGAATAAGTCTGCAGCAAGATTAAAAGTGCATGTATAAGCACAACTGAAGTATTTCGTTAGAACGTTCTTGCGGAAATTCTGCCACAGGTGAGTCCACTAATTTTGTTCAAAGGACCTTAAATTGTTGTCCAGACTTGCTACTTAAATGGCCATTGCCTAGATTCTAGGCCCTAGAACATGCACATCATAATACGTACAAATCTTCCTCTACAAGAACATTGTTCACAGTTAGAAATTTGTTTGTTTAAGTTTCTATCCTGCACCTTTTAATTTTCTCATCACTACTCTTGAAAAGGAATATCAAATTGATTTGATCACTAAGCATTGGAAAATTGAACAAAAATACTAAAAATGTATTTTTACTAGTATAAGGCCAGTTTTAGAACCCCACCCCCAAAAAAAAAAAAAAAAAAAAACAAATAGCATCCATAATGTCAGAAGTTTGCGTTACCTTTCTGTGCTGTTTCAGGAGGAGACAGTGGCCTGTTTACAGGTGACTTTAGGTCCATGTTGGGTGGATCTTTTTTAGCCACTAAAAAAAAAGCAGAAATAAGTTATTTGGGCATGTATGTAAAACCTGGCTAATTAGCAGTTAGCAGTTTACAAGCTATAAAGATGAATATGTATTCTACAATGCTTCCTCCTCCCTCCATAAATAAAGCTCTATATACCTAGTAGAGGAGGCAAGAAATGTTGAAAATATTCTGCTGCTTCCTTGCACATGTGGGAGCTTCCACCTGTACCGCTGTAGAAGTTATGAATGTTTTACTGAACATTACCACTTCAGAATCATAGTTGCTTTCCTGTGTGGGTTGAAAGTGCCTGAAGCTAATGCTCAGAGGGTATGTGTTTCCATTGATAATATCTTATGTATCATCAAAGCGTGATGAGTCTTGTCTACATATAAAAAAAATATTGTATATTTTTTCTTCAGCAGGGACAGGGAAACTGATCAGAGTTGATGGGAAGATAGATGGAGCCAAATACAGGGCAATCTTAGGCCTTGTACACACAACCAAGTTTCTCAGCAAAAACCAGCAAGAAACTTGCTGGGAGATATTTTTTTTTGCAGAGGAAACCGGTCGTGTGTACATTTTCATCGAGGAAACTGTCGAGAAACTCGACGAGCCAAAAAGAGAGCATGTTCTCTATTTCCTTGACGGGAATGGAGAAAATTGGCTTGTCGAGTTTCGACAGCCTAACAAGGAACTCGCCGAGGAAAACGATGTGTTTTGCCCGTCGAGTTCCTCGGTCGTGTGTACGAGGCCTTAGAAGAACATCTGTTAGAGTCTGCAAACAACTTGAGTCTGAGGTGGAATTTCACCTTCCAGCAGGACAACGACCCTAAACATATAGCCAGAGTTACAATGCAATGGTTTATATCAAAGCATATTCGTATGTTAGAATGGCCCAGCCAAGATCCAGACCTGAATCCAATTGAGGATCTGTGGCAAGACTTGATTGCTCTTCACAGACGCTCTCCATCCAATCTAACGGGAGCTTGTTATTCTGAAGAAACTCCTGTGTGTTTGTCTGTATCCATGTGGGAAAGTGATTCCAATGGGAGTAGTTTCATAAATATGAATTAGCTGCTGAACCTGCAGGGCTCTGCATCTCTTTAGACGTGATTTCCTATTGTAAGTATCTCACCAAATATGACATTTTTGTTGAAGGGGATGCCTGATATCTGACTTGAATCTTAGGCCATATAATCAAGTTGATAGAAATAAAAATCATCATACAAACCTGTTTTTTTCACAGTTGCTATTCTTTGAGGAGGTTTGTTCGCTTTCTAAAAGTATTTAGCAGGAGAAAAGAAAAAGACAACTATTAGAATATATTATTATGGACAAAATAATCTTGCGTTTGTATGTGATTTAGCTATAAAAGCCAGTTGTGTCCACTGATTAGGTATACTGATTTTATAAGTGTTGAATAAAAATATATAAATACATGGAGTTGGTAGAGAACATGACTGCATTACCAAACTATATACAGTGTTTGATTATACTGATTGGACTTGATTAGGAAAGCCACACACCTGTCTATATAAGACCTTATAGCTCACAGTACATGTCAGGCCGCATACACACGACCGAGAAACTCGACGGGCGAAAAACACATCGTTTTCCCCGTCGAGTTACTTGTTCAGGTGTCAAAAAACTCGTCGAGCCAAATTATCCCATTGCCCGTCGAGGAAATAGAGAACATGCTCTCTTTTTGGCTCAACGAGTTTCCCGACGGGTTTCTCGGAGAAAAGTGTACACACGACCGTTTTTCTCGGCAGAATACGTCTCCCATCGAGTTTCTTGCTGGATTCTGCCGAGAAAACTGGTCGTGTGTAGGCGGCCTTAGAGCAAATGAGAATCATGAGGTCAAAAGAACTGCCTGAAGAGCTCAGAGACAGAATTGTGGCACAGATCTGGCCAAGGTCACAAAAAAATTCTGCTGCACTTACGGTTCCTAAGAGCACAGTGGCCTCCATAATCCTTAAATGGAAGGCGTTTGGGGCGACCAGAACCCTTCAGCCTCGTACACACGACCGGGTTTCTCTGCAAAAACCAGCAAGAAAACTGCTTCTTGCCGAGATTCCCGTTCGTGTGTACAAGGCTTTCAGGTTTCTCGTCAGGAAATCTGCTCTCTTTTTTCTCGTCGAGATTCTTGTCGGCCTGTTTTCCGACGAGAAACCCGCGAGTGTATATACTTACCTGTCGCCGTGGAAACCTGCGCATGCTAGAAATTAGTTTGACACCTGATCGGTAGCTTCTAAGGCATAGGTAGGTTGAAGAAAGATGGCGGCGACGGCATAGAATGTGACGAGTGCATGCTCGTCGTACGCGATGACGTCACCGCGTTCTTTCCTTTCAAGAGAACCACGGTTCTTTTGAAACAAAAGTCTGTACACTCGGGCGGCAAGAGTTTCTTGCCAAGAATCTCCTCAGGGAAAACGACAGGTTTTTTCTGACTCCAGTCCAGTCTGCTCCAGTCTGCTGCACAGTTCCTGTTTGTTCCTGGTCCCAGTCCAGTGTTCTAGCTCCTGTCTGCCAGAACCTGTCTGCTGCTTCAGTTCCTGTTTCCCAGTTCCTGAGGAGTTCCTGGATATCTGGACTACCTCTATCTCTGTTGATCCTGCCAGGCACTCGTACCACTCCTCACTCCTGTGCCTTCTGTTACTTTAACAGGGGCCGCAAGTGGGAGCCGTAAGGGAGGCCTCCCTCTGCTATATCGGGCTCACCACCATCAGGTATGTGACACAGCCAGAGCCCTGACTTAACCTCCCTGGCGGTATGATTCTTTCAGATTTTAGATGCTGAAAGCGGTACCATTATTTTGCATGGAAATTTGGCGTTTTAGATTGCAGGCCTGTAATTCTTAGGAATAACTCACCTAAATCTGTCCAAACCAGAGTCTAGTAGACTATGATAAAGTTTGAAACACAAAATCATAAATTATAATATATTAAATAATAACAAATAATAATTTAATAATAACAATACTTTTTATTCAATATATTTTAGTAAATAATATATTCAAAAACTCTATTTTTTTGGGGGGTCAAACAAGGGTGCAATATTATTAGTCAGTAAACGTCTCGGGTATGGACATTTTTAAAGCAAGGTACAGCACAAAGTCCAACGTCACAGTTGGGACAATAGAAACGCGTTCCTTTACGGATTTTTCTTCTGGTGTCGTCACGCTTGGAGAAGCAAACCACACACATCCTTGTGGGTGATGTTTTTTTTTCAGTGGGTGGAATGTGGTCCATAAAGTGACGACCAGTCAGTCGTTCAGGGTTCACAACAGCCCGACGTCCAGATCGGTTTACAGCCGTTGGCATTTGGTGCTTTAGAAATATTAGTTCTGCAACCTTTCACACAAAGTCCGCATGGACCATAGGCCTGTCACTTTAGAGGCACTGTTCCAGAAGATGTCGGATTTTTTTTTTATAGTATTTTTTTTGTTGCTTCCTCATGGCTGGATTAAAGGTCATGGCCTGGTCAGCTCTGTCCACACCTCCCATAGTGTGGTTGTAGTCCAACACAACCTGTGGCTTCATCACATCCTTTCCACCTTTGGTGTGTACCATTAAGGTCGAGGTGTTATGAATGGTACTCATAAGGCACACGTCTTTTTTGTCCCGCCACTTCAGTGCCATCATTTTCCCTTTCTGCCATGTAGCTACTTCTCCTGCGCCAAGCTTTTTGTTGGCAAAGGTTGACGGCATGTCACGCCGGTTAGACCTCACGGTCCCATATGCGTCCGTCTTATTCAGGAGAAGGAACTCGTAGAGTTCTAGGGAGGTATAAAAATTGTCTGTGGTGACACAGTAGCCCTGGTTCAGCAATGGCTCAATCAAGGAAAGAACCAAAGCGGTTACCATTCCAAAACTGCTGAATCGCTGGCAGAATTTGGTCCCTTTCCCGGTGTACAGGACTGAGTTCCAGATGTACCCAGAGCTGGATTCACATAGCATAAATTACTTTATGCCAAAGTGAGTGCGCTTTGATGCGATGAACTGTATCCAGCTGAGTCTACCTTTGTAGGCCATGAGACTTTCATCAATAGTAATGTCTCTCTCTGGAATCTAGGTCTGCTGGAAATTATGTAAAATAAGCTGGTAAATCTCCCAAAATTTTTTCAGCTTTGGAGCTGGATGAGAACTCTCATCCAGCTCCAAATTTGGCGCTGTTCCCCAAATCCAGGTGTGAAAAACTTGTTGCATCTTTCCCTAAAAGACTCATGGCTGTATTAGATCAAAAGGGTGCTTCTACTTAATACTGAGCAAAGGGTCTGAATACTTAGGACCATGTGATATTTCAGTTTTTCTTTTCATTTTTATTCTGCAAAAATGTCAACAATTGTGGTTTTCTGTCAATATGGGGTGCTGTGTGTACATTAATGAGGAAAAAAAAAGAACTTAAAAGATTTTAGCAAATAGTTGCAATATAACAAAGAGTGAAAAATGTAACCACTTCCTTACTGGGCACTTAAACCCCTTCCTGACCAGAGGACTTTTTGCGATTCGGCACTGCGTCGCTTTAACTGACAATTGCGCGGTCGTGCGACGTGGCTCCCAAACAAAATTAACGTCCTTTTTTCCCCACAAATAGAGCTTTCTTTTGGTGGTATTTGATCACCTCTGCGGTTTTTATTTTTTGCGCTATAAACAAAAATAGAGCGACAATTTTGAAAAAAAAAAAAAAAGTTTTACTTGTTGCTATAATAAATAGCTCAATTTTTTTTTTACGTTTTTTTTTATCCTCAGTCTAGGCCGATACGTATTCTACATATTTTTAGTAAAAAAAAATAAAAAAAAATCGCAATAAGCGACTGGTTTGCGCAAAAGTTATAGCGCCTACAAAATAAGGGACAGAATTATTATTTATTTATTTATTTTTTTACTAGAAATGGCGGCGATCTGCGATTTTTATTGGGACTGCGACGTTATGGCGGACACATCGGACACTTTTGACACATTTTTGGCGCCATTCACATTTATACTGCAATCAGTGCTATAAATATGCACTAATTACTGTATAAATGTGACTGGCAGGGAAGGGGTTAACACTAGGGGGTGAGGAAGGGGTTAAATGTGTACCCTAATATTAGTGTTCTAACTGTGTGTGGAGGGGGGTGACTGGGGGGGGTGACCGATCTGTGTCTCTATGTACAAGAGACACAGATCCGTCTCCTCTCTCCCCTGACAGCACTGCTGCCTGCGAGAGCCGGGAATGAGAGATGATCTCATATGTAAACATATGAGATCATCTCTCATTGGCCGCACAGATCGCCTAGGAAACGGCCGCTCCGATTGGCCGTTCACGGCGATCTGTGACTGGCTGTGTCCAAGGGACACGGCCAGCACAGCAGTTCCCCGCTGCGCGCTCGGGAGAGCGCGCGGTGGAACGTGCCAAGGGGCGGCCGCAAAAAGACGGCCTGTTAGAGAATGGGAGCCGCGCTGCGGCCGTACAAAGTCGTACGGCCGTCAGCAAGTGGTTAAGGGGGTCTGAATACCCACTGTGTATGTGTATATATATACAAAGCATCCAGAAAGTATTCACGGTGTTTCACTTTTTGCACATTTTGTTATGTTACAGCCTTATTCCAAGATGGATTAAATTCATTATTTTTCTCAAAATTCTACAAACAATCCCCCCATAATGACAATAGGAAAGAAGTTAGTTTTTTCATATGTTAAATGGGACTTGCAACTTATATTTTGAGTCATATATTATTCTGTTCACAATTATATAGTTAAAGGGATAATGTACCACTTTTTTTTGTTTTATCCATAGAAATAAGGTTTTTAAAAAAGAAACTCACCCTAATGAGTTTATTTGGATGTAGCTAATATATATTGTAAGCCACTGGCTGGCAGGATTGTGTCACCTAAGTTTCTAATGAAACCTGGTTGTGGAGATAACAATTTCTATTTCTTTCCCAGACTGTTACCAAATGCTGTCTGGGTCCAGGGTTTATATAGCTTTGGGTGGGATAAATCCTCTATTCCTATGTCCATATCTTTCCTAGTAGCCAGACCAGAATAAGTCCCATCTGTTTATGGGTCTTTATATATGTGAGCTTATTGGTGCTCAGGGCTCTCTCTCTCTTTCTTTCTCTCTCTTTCGCTCTCTCTCATGAAAACCTGCTGCTGGGCGAAAAGGCTGAGTGCTGACAGAACACTACTTGTTTGTTCTGAGAAACCACTTAGGCCCCGTACACACGACCGAACATGTCTGCTGAAACTGGTCCGCAGACCAGTTTCAGCGGACATGTTCGGTCGTCTGTACGTCTGACCGGACAATTTTCCGGCGGATCGAACAGGTTTCCAGCGGACAAATGTTTCTTAGCATGCTAAGAAACATGTCCGCTGGAAGCCTGTCCGTCGGACATGTTCGGTCGTCTGTACAGACTCACCGTACATGTCCGCTCGGCCGAAAGCCCTCGCATGCGTCGAAGTGATTCGACGCATGCGTGGAAGCATTGACCTTCCAGGGCCGCGCACGTCGCCGCGTCATTGTCGCGGCGACGGCGCGGCCACGTCACCGAGTATCGTGTCCGCGCGGATTTCTGTCTGATGGTGTGTACAACCATCAGACAGAAATCTCCGAGCGGACATGTCCGCTGAAAACGGTCCGGCGGACCGTTTTCAGCAGACAGTCCGTCCGTGTGTACGAGGCCATAGGGGAAACCCTGTTCAATCAGAAGTACCCTAAGTTTAGTTTTTTGCTTCGATGTGCAGATGTTTATCTTGTTTTATGCTACAGACTTGCTGTACAAAGCCCTCCTGCAATGAAATTATGTTTGCTGCCTTGCTGAATAAAAGAACAGGACAAACCTGCTTGCAAATTTGCTCTGTACCACACTGGATGAGAGCTGGAATAAAGTTAATGTCCACACTGTCGATGTCTTTTCTGTGCTTTATTACCCAACGGGGTAAGATGATAAAAGTAGTACTAGGTGAAGGGATAGAAGAAATGGAAGATGGCGGATTCAGGGTTAACTGGTTACTGGAAACAGTCCCACTTCCAACGACAACTTTATTTGCCACTCTAGCCAGAGTGGGTACAGTGCACCTAGATAGACCTCTCTCACCAGCCTAGCAGCCAGAGTGTTACTCGGAGCTTTAGCAAAGTCCCTGCCACAGACCTTCCCAAAGAGTGGAGATATTCTTGGTCCAAAATCCTTCTCAAACTGGATTTATCAACTGGATATCCTTCAAACAGCTTTAGTGATTTCGGGACTGATAGGTGACCATCATTCAGCCTCTCAGAACGATGTATCTTTCGATGAGGCAACAGGCCTCTCCTGAGATACCAGCCTCATGCTCAGTATCCCCCTGGACAGGTTCCTCATCGGTCGGAACACTCTAACACAAACCCTGGCCAGGAGGGCCACACACGGGGGTGGTAGGTTGACTGCGCAGGCAGATGGCAGCGGGGACAATGACCCAAACCAATGGCGTCTGCCCCCTAAATACCTCTCCCCAGCATGCACAGCGAGGCAAACAACCCTCCTGATTGGCTGCTGGAGAGAAGCATCCACACAACCCTGACCCCACTGCTGCCACCTGTCATCTGGGGGGGGGGGGGGAAGAATCCCCAGACAACAATTGGCACACAGTGTAGCCAGAGCTGGAGCAGAGGCCCTTAAATTTTGCTAAATAAACATGGTCAGAGGCAACTAACTCTCTGACCCCCTCTAAATTTACAGCAGCACCTGCTAAAAAAAGTAGCCAGGCGCTACACATAAGAGGAAATTCAGAGAAAAGTCAGACGTCATAATTTACATACTTATTCTAGGTTAGTGACTGAAAAATGTCATGCCAAGGGAAGAGTTTAACAGACAGGTAGATAGCATTTGGAAAATGAGGAGTCATCAGTGCAAGTTTCTATACTTTTCTTAGCAAACGTTTAAAAATAATACCAGGGAAGAAATAAAAATATAAGGGCACATTGAGAGCCTTGTAACGGGATTGATTATGTACAATAAAGGTCTAGTCTAAACAAATGTGTCTGTGGATCCCCTCACTGGATTCACAGACAGCAATACACTCCTGATTGAGGTTCTAATGCTTCTCTTCCGTATAAAGAAAAAAAAAAAGAGGGGGTCTGGAGTTTCTTCAATGCCTTTTTTGCAGAGAATTTAGTATTCTGAAATTGCATGAGGGTTTTTTTAGATGGCCAGGTTAGATGCAAATATCACTTTGTGGCACTGTTCTATACACAAAGTTATTAGCTATATTACAAGATATGTTGTTTCAAATATCAGCCACATATTTTAACACACAATCTAACAAGTTGGATGACAGTTAAAAATTTAATATGGAAAGTATCTAAAATGACATAGGTGTGAATACAGTTAATATGACTAAAAAATGATTCCCGTGTATATTGTAATGCACTAAATATAATGTCAAGTAAATGTTACCCTTCTGATGCCTGAAATCCTGACAGTCTGCTACACAGAAATGAATATGTAGGTCAGACAGCAGAAATTCTGTTCTTTGGTATATAACAGGAAATGTGCACTTTGATGATAATTTATTTCAGACACAGGATGTGAATTGCCATTTCTTAGTTTTTCATAGTAGTATAAGCAAGGGTATAGTACGAAAACCTTATGTATTTAAAGCATAATAAAATGCGCATCCACTTGAATGGCAACATAACTTTTCTCAACATGTCTTTGAGCACATGTGTGGCCATTTTTAATTAATTTTATTTTATTTACACACCTGTTTAAAGCGGAGTTCCACCCAAAAACGCCACATCTGTCGCCTACTCCGTCCCCCTCCGCTGTGTTCTGGGAGACACACAGGTCCCAGAAGACAGCAGGGACCACTGGGATCGCGCAGCGTGATTCGCGCATGCGCAGTAGGGAACTTCCACCACCTTACTGAAGATGGTGATGGCAGCACCCGAGAGCAGAGGGAGAGATCGTCTTCGGGTGCCAACATCGCGGGTGCCCAGGACAGTTAAATGTCCATATATTAAAAGTCAGCAGCTGCAGTATTTGTAGCTGCTGACTTTTAATATATTTTTTTTTGTCGGAACTCTGCTTTAAGTAAGAACTTTCTTAAGGTGGAGGTTCACCCAAAAACTTAATTTTTAACATTAGATTGATGCTCATTTTGTCAAGGGGAATCGGGCGTTTTTTTTTCAAATCGAAGCAGTACTTACCGTTTTAGAGATAGATCTTCTCCGCCGCTTCTGGGTATGGGCTGCAGGACTGGGCGTTCCTATTTGATTGACAGGCTTCCGACAGTCGCATACATCGCGTCACGATTTTCCGAAAGTAGCCGAACGTCGGTGCGCAGGCGCCGTATAGAGCCGCACCGACGTTCGTCTTTTTTCTGATACTCGTGACGCGATGTATGCGACCGTCGGAAGCCTGTCGGAAGCCTGTCAATCAAATAGGAACGCCCAGTCCCGAAGACCATACCCGGAAGCGGCGGAGAAGATCTATCTCTAAAACGGTAAGTACTGCTTCGATTTAAAAAAAAACACCCGATTCCCCTTGACAAAATGAGCCTCAATCTAATGTTAAAAATTGTTTTTCGGGTGAACTCCCGCTTTAGAGAGGAAATTCCCCAAATTTTGTAGAAATTCCCTCTCACTTCCTGTTGCATTTCTGGGACAGGAAATAAAGCAAAAATGAATGGGAGGTTTTAACCCTTCTCTGTTACTGGAGAACTACCAGGGCTATTATCCCTGACCATTCTCTCAAAAATGTTCGTTCTCTAGCTGTTTTGCTGACCCGCTTCTCCATCACGGGCAGTGCATGGGTGCAAATGCACAGAGAAAGGCTTGTTCACTTATTGATTAGCATTGAAAAAGAAACAACCTGAGAGGACTGTCTCATGCAATAATAAAAAATAGTGGTGCGCCTTGCATGATGTCTACCACAGCAGCGTATGTGCTGAAGGCAAACTTTTGAGAAGTTTTAATGGTCATATGTGGGCATGTGGCAATTTGCCAAGTAGAAGCCTATCCAGGGGAATCAGAATCACATAGCAATTAAGGGACTGCAAAAAGATGGTTCCTTGTCCAGCTAATCCCCTCCAGCCTGATTGTAATTGCAAGAAATTGCTGAATTCATTGCTTTGCTTGTTTTAATAAGGTCAGATATGGCCATCCTTACATATAGAAACTATAATGATTCCTATAGCAAGAAATCAAAATTGAAATGTCATTCTTTTAGAGCCGTTTAAAATATCAGGCATTTAATTGGTGGGCGTTGAATGTTTTTTTTAATTTCCTTTTCTTCATATTGGAACAATAGGTGTTGATATTAAAGACAAATATGTCAATTTTTAATGGAATTCTCCCAGAGCTTAGTGGTGAGGTGAAGGTCTGCTAACTTCCATCATTCGACCATGCAAATAAATAAATAAATTTGTTCGCACATGAGAAAGGTGGCTTCGCTCAGAGTTAGTTTTAAATACTCCATCTTGTATTAGTTATATATGAATAGTCCCTTTTTAAAGTAGTCCTTGTCCAGCTGCTTTCTCACAGGAATACAAAAAGTGCTTCTTAGGCCTCGTACACACGACCGAGGAACTCGTCGTAAATGAAACACCGTTTTCCTCGACGAGTTCCTTGTTAGGCTTGTCGAGAAACTTGACAAGCTTTCTTTGCGTACACACTGTCAAGACAAAATCTCGCTGTTCTCAAACGCGGTGACGTAAAACACGTACGACGGCGCTATAAAGGGGAAGTTTGATTCCACTGGCGCCACCCTTCTGAGCATGTTCGGGTTTCTAAGCATACACACGAATGTGTTTCTCGTCGAAAACCAGCACGACGAGGAACACGACGAGGAAATTGAGACTCCCGACGAGGAAAAAGAGAACTTGTTCTCTTTTTTTCTCATCGAGTTCCTCGACAGTTTTCTCGATGAAAATCATACACACGATCGTTTTCCTCGGCAAAAAAGCTCTGCCACCAAGTTTCTTGATGGATTCTGTCGAGGAAAGGGGTCGTGTGTACGAGGCCTTAGTCTTCTGGGCATACAGCCAGCTAATTGAAACATGATCTAACCTTATCACTCAGCTGTAGAAAAGTCTTTGTCAATTGTAGAATAAACTGAGAAATCTTTCAGACTATGATTGAGTGTATGATTTCTCCCTGTGTGCACAGTTTGATATATTTTGAATTTTGTATACTGAAGACAGTTTCATTACACTTGATTTGGTATTTTTTGCAAGAGAATTTCAGCCTTTTACCTTTAGAAAATCAATAAATCTTTTGTTTGTTGTAAATTCAACAATAACGGCCTCTAAATCTTCTTGCAATTATCTGGAAATTATTAGTTATGAATATCATTATGATATTTAGGTAATTTAATCCTAAAATAGTATGCATGATGTTACAATCAGCACAGCCCATATGCCATTTACAATGCAGAGACTTACAATGTGTGAATTGGGAGGCAGTAATAATACAAAGTTATCTGGAAACAAGCCGGTTTTTCCATGTAGTTCTCCTTTCCACCAGCCCTCATCTTCTGTCTCCTGCATGACATAATTACAACATAGGTCAGCGCTGAGGTTTCTAATACATCACTGATGAATTTATACAAAGCATTCAGCATTCATATTTTTAAGATGCATAATAAGGTGAAAACAGATTTAAAGTAATAGTAAAGGCTGTTTTATTTTAGTTTTAAAATGACAAACATGTTATACTTACCTGCACTGAGTAGTCTTTTTTCACAGAGCAGCCCCGCTTCTCCTCTTCTCGGATCCCCCAACGACGCTTCTGGCCCCACCCCCCTGCCAAGTGCCCCCATAGCAGACCACTTGCTATGGGGCACTCGTGCGTGCTTGTGCCCAAACCTCATTCTTAGTGTCCATAAGACACACAGAGCAGGACTTGGCCCCGCCCTTGCTCCCTCCCCATTGCTTCAGACACAAGAGAGTCTTGGCTCTTGCGCACATCTCTGGATCCAGATCATGCTCAGGTAAGTATTTGGGGGTGGCTGTGGGGGAAGATGCATGCAAAAACATTTTTACCTTATTGCATAGAATGCAGATAATAATGAACATGCATCTTAATGAACACAACACACAGGGATATGGGAAATGATTATAGACACTGATACACCTACACCTACACAGGTTGAACCGGATGAACTATTGTCTTTATTCAACCTTACCAACTATGTAACTATGGGGTTGATTTACTAAAGGCAAATAGACTGTGCACTTTGCAAAGTGCAATTGCACTCTACAAGTGCAGTTGCTCCAGAGTGTAGTAAATGAGCAAAAGCTCTACTGACTTCTATCATCCAATCATGTGCAAGCAAAAATGCTGTTTTTTTATTTTCCTTGCACGTGATTGAGTATTCTTTCCAAAGTGAAGCTTTACCTCATTTGCTAAGGGGCAACTGCAACTGCACAGTCCATTTTCCTTTAGTAAATCAACCCCTCTATGTAGCATTGCGGCATCATGTGCTCAATCAGGAAGTAAGCAATTCTTGTTTACTTAGAAACTATGCAAAACTATAGATAATAGGGTTGTCCCGATACCACTTTTTTAGGACCGAGTACAAGTACCGATACTTTTTTTCAAGTAGTCGCCGATACCGAATACCGATACTTTTTTTAAATGTGTCCCCAAATGCAGCCATGTCCCCCCCATATGCAGCCATGTCCCCCACATATGCAGCCATGTCCCCCACATATGCAGCCATGTCCCTCTAGCCATGTCCCTCACATATGCAGCCATGTCCCTCTAGCCATGTCCCTCACATATGCAGCCATGTCCCTCTAGCCATGTCCCTCACATATGCAGCCATGTCCCTCTAGCCATGTCCCTCACATATGCAGCCATGTCCCTCTAGCCATGTCCCTCACATATGCAGCAATGTCCCTCTAGCCATGTCCCTCACATATGCAGCAATGTCCCTCTAGCCATGTCCCTCACATATGCAGCCATGTCCCTCTAGCCATGTCCCTCACATATGCAGCCATGTCCCTCACATATGCAGCAATGTCCCTCTAGCCATGTCCCTCACATATGCAGCAATGTCCCTCTAGCCATGTCCCTCACATATGCAGCAATGTCCCTCTAGCCATGTCCCTCGATGCAGCGGCGCGATGCGGCGGCAGCGGCGGGGGGGGGGAAAGGGGGGGGAAAGTATTCTATTTAGGTATCGGGGGTATTTGCGCGAGTACGAGTACTCCCGCAAATACTCGGTATCGGTCCCGATACCGATACTGGTATCGGTATCTGGACAACCCTAATAGATAATATTATAAAAGCTATGCTTACATCCATTTTTTTATGAAAAAAGCATCAATGTATTTCTAAATACATCTCACTATGTAAAGTGTTGTGAATACAGTTGACACTGTATTTTAATAATAATAATAATAATCATCTTGTATCAAGACCTGAATCTATCCTTATGTCAGCCTCCTGTAATACCCCTTACAAAAGACTGTGAAGACCTTTTAACCGCTTGCAGACCACTCCATGTACATACACTGCGGCAGGGTGGCCGGTTTGCACTGGATAACGTATCTAGTTACAGCACAAGCTGATCATCAGCTCCCAGCCAATGATGAATCACCGGGACCCACTGGTCGGCTCCGTCATTCATGGAAGAGAGCTATGTGTTGTAAACAACACAGAGCTTTGTACACTAACAGGTAATCTTGCTTTTTTTTTTTTTCCCCTACAACGCAGGGGGAAAAAACAACAACATCACTTAGTAACATAAGCACATATTACACACATTACACATTGTTAGGCACACAGTTAACCTCTTGATCGCCCCTAGATGTTAAACTTTTCACAGTCTGTGTCATTAGTACAGTGTCAGAGTATAGTATTAGCACTGTATCAGTTTCACTATTGATGTCAGTGTCAGTTAGTCAGCGTCAGCTAGTGTCAAGCCTCGTACACATGGCCGAGGAACTCGACGTGCCAAACACATCGAGTTCCTCGGCCAGTTCAGCACTGAAGCCGCCGAGGAGCTCGGCGGGACGAGAGCTCCCATAGAACAACGAGGAAATAGAGAACATGTTCTCTATTTCCTCGCCGAGCTCCTCGTCGGCTTCCTCGGCCGAAAGTGTACACACGACCAGTTTCCTCGGCAGAATTCAGCCAGAAACTCGGTCGGAAGCTGAATTCTGCCGAGGAAACTGGTCGTGTGTACGAGGCCTTAGACTGCTTGATGCACTATTCACATGCTGCTGATAAACCAAGCACCTCTGTAAATACAGTGAATATTCAGTAATGTCTGACACACAAGGCACAGAACAGCTCAGACAGCTACATAATTTCTCCAAGCAGAGTGTCTAGAGTTAAATAAAATAGAGCGACAATTTTTTGCTATAATAAATATTAGGGTTGTCCCGATACCACTTTTTTAGGACCGAGTACAAGTACCGATACTTTTTTTCAAGTACTCGCCAATACCGAATACCGATACTTTTTTTTAAATGTGTCCCCAAATGCAGCCATGTCCCCCCACAGATGCAGCCATGTCCCCCCATATGCAGCCATGTCCCCCCCATATGCAGCCATGTCCCCCCCCATATGCAGCCATGTCCCCCCCATATGCAGCCATGTCCCCACACATATGCAGCCATGTCCCCACACATATGCAGCCATGTCCCCCCACAGATGCCGCCATGTCCCCCCACAGATGCTGCCATGTCCCCACACATGCAGCCATGTCCCCCCCATATGCAGCCATGTCCCCCCATATGCAGCCATGTCCCCCCATATATGCAGCCATGTCCCCCCCATATGCAGCCATGTCCCCCCCATATGCAGCCATGTCCCCCCATATGCAGCCATGTCCCCCCATATGCAGCCATGTCCCCCCATAAGCAGTCATGTCCCCCCCCTTACCTGCATGCTGCCGCGCCGCTAATATGAGCGGGGAACATTACAGCTTTCATTTGAATAGCTGTAATGTTCCCGCCGCTCTGCGTATAAACACTCCCCCTTGCTCGGGATTGGACGGATCATGCGAGCAAGGGGGAGTGTCTATACGCGGCGCGGCGGGAACATTACAGCTATTCAAATGAAAGCTGTAATGTTCCCCGCTCATATTAGCGGCGCGGCAGCATGCAGGTAAGGGGGGGGGACATGGCTGCTTATGGGGGGACATGGCTGCATATGGGGGGACATGGCTGCATATGGGGGGACATGGCTGCATATGGGGGGACATGGCTGCATATGGGAGGGACATGGCTGCATATATGGGGGGACATGGCTGCATATGGGGGGACAAGTACAAGTACTCCCGCAAATACTCGGTATCGGTCCCGATACCGATACTAGTATCGGTATCGAGACAACCCTAATAAATATCCCCCAAAAATATATAAAAAAACTATTTTTTTCCTCAGTTTAGGCCGATACGTATTCTTCTACATATTTTTCGTTAAAAAAATCGCAATAAGCGTTTATTGATTGGTTTGCGCAAAAATTATAGCGTTTACAAAATAGGGGATAGTTTTATGGCATTTTTATTAATATTTTTTTTTTTTACTAGTAATGGCGGCGATCAGCGATTTTTATCGGTACTGCGACATTATGGCGGACACTTTTGACACATTTTTGGGACCATTGTCATTTTTATAGCGATCAGTGCTATAAAAATGCATTGATTACTATAAAAATGACACTGGCAGTGAAGGGGTTAACACTAGGGGCGAGGAAGGGGTTAATCATGTTCCCTGGGTGTGTTCTAACTGAAGGGGGTGGGACTGACATGGGGAAATGACAAATCGCTGTTCACGAGCGATCACGGGTGAACGGCTGTGATCGCACCCGCCGGGCACGCGCGTCGGGATCAGGGGCGAGCGGGGGGCGTGCACGTGCCCCTAGTGGCTGATTCGCGAGATGACGTAGATCTACGTGACCTTGCGCAGGGGAGCCTACCTGCCGCCGTATAACTGCGATGGCTGGCCGGCAAGTAGTTAAGAGCTATGGGTTGAAGTGAAGTTTTGACCTCGCTTCCGCCCTGCTATGGTATGGAGACGGGTGGAAGCCATCTTCCCCTCACTCCATACCCAGCCACGGACAGGTCCTGATCGCCTTCGTCGCTACCGACAGCTCTGGCAAGAGCAGCAGGGGGGCCCTCTGCCACCACCGATAGCGGTGATCTAGCGACAAATCTGCTGCAGGGACCACCATTATCGAAAACCGGACCGCCCACTGAAGAGATGGATACCTGGGTTATGGCAGCCAGCTGCTGCCATAACAGAGATATCCATGTTCAAAGTGCCAACGTATATATACAGTAGGCGGTCCAGAAGTGGTTAATTTGATTTGTTAATTTTTAAAACTGATTCTTTTTTGGCGCATGAATATTTGTAAAATATATGATGTGGCCCCCATACTGGATAGAGACCTCAGTTCTAAATTACATTTTGTATTGGGATTCATTTTGGATAGAATAAGTGAGTGTAAGGCCCCGTACACACGACCAGTTTCCTCGGCAGAATTCAGCTTCCGACCGAGTTTCTGGCTGAATTCTGCCGAGGAAACTGGTCGTGTGTACACTTTCGGCCGAGGAAGCCGACGAGGAGCTCGACGAGGAAATAGAGAACATGTTCTCTATTTCCTCGTTGTTCTATGGGAGCTCTCGTCCCGCCGAGCTCCTCGGCGGCTTCAGTGCTGAACTGGCCGAGGAACTCGATGTGTTTGGCACGTCGAGTTCCTCGGCCGTGTGTACGAGGCCTTAAAACCCCTGTCATTTTTTTTATTAATTTTTTTTATTAATTTTTTTTGTGTCATCTTTGTCCCACTGGGACATCTTCTCATTTCCTGTCCCATAGTCAAAACAGTAAGTGACAAAAGTGAGGGGATCCCTGGTTGTCACCATTGGTAGATTTCTCCTTATCCCTGTTCTGGTGACATCCAAAATTTGTCGTCCTTAGTGATAATTGTAAACAAGGACAAACAGAGAGGGTGAATCTCTGAAATTAGGACACACACAGCAAAACACGCCTGACAGGTATTCTGACCCTTCAAAAAAGTTTTGCCCTTAGTTAGAGCTGCACGATTAATCGTCAAGAATCATTATCGCGATCTTTTTCCCGTTGCAATTCTTGACACGGTTTCACGATCTTTGGCATGAAAAGAATTTTCTCTCTGCACTTTGGTATGCAAAGAATTTCCTATGCTCTCAGCCAAAAGTCAAAGTCTGGGCAATCTGTCAAGTCTGGGCAGCCTGCCAAGTTTTGAAAACATTCTTTATCAGTGGAAAGTTAAGTCTAAACATTGTATCACATCAAAGGAATAAACTTCTGTATGTAAATTAGGGAACGTTTAACCACTTAAACACCAAACCTTTTTCTGACAGCTCTTTTCAAGTTAAAATCATTATTTATTTTTTTGCTAGAAAATTACTTAGAACCCCCAAACATTACATATTTTTTTAGTAGAGACCCTAGAGAATAAAATGGCGGTTGTAGCAAAATGTTATGTTGCACTGTATTTGCTCAGCAGTCATTTTAAATGCAATTTTTAAAAAAAAAATTACTTTAATGAATTAAAAGTAAAGTTAGCCCTTTTTTTTTGTATAAATGTAAAAGATTTTACGCTGTGTGAATCGTGAGAGAATCGTGATCTTTATTCTAAGCAAAAAAACGTGATTCTCATTTTGGCCAGAATCGTGCAGCTCTACCCTTAGTTATACTTTAACTGGTATAAATGAGATCTTCCAATTAAAAAGATAAACATGAAAATTTGGGATTAGGATTTTTTTTACAGTGGCACTATATTTTTGTTAAATGAATTCATTTATTTAATAGAACAGTATTTGTTTCTTAAAAATAAAAAATATATTGTATTGACAATTGAAACAATTTGTTGTCTAAGTAATTAAGTTTAAAAGAAGAATATGGTAATATCTCTTTAAGCATGGTTACAAGTTTGTATTAGCAGATTAGTAATAGATAAGAGATAGTATTACTGTAAGACCTACAGTTGCTTTTTCTCCCTGTTTCAAGTGCTTATGTATTACACTCACCATTTGACATACACCATTAAGCATGTGACATTATTGAGTGTTGGCTGCTTCCCTGTCCTATATTAAATACTGTACTGGAATCAGGGCTCAAGTCCTGCGGGAATGCGTGGGAACGGAGTCCATGCACTTTTTTCACAGCAGGAACACAGTTCCCTTTGCAGGACTAGAGAAGCCGAGCCGCCCGAGCCAATCCTTCGCTAAGCGGCGATGCCCAGCTCGAGTCACTGTCAGGGGCAGGCGATTTAAAAAGAACTTGCTTAAAGTTATTTCTAAATCCCACGATAACTCGCGGCAGACCTCCGCAATGTCTCCTGGGAAAAATTACAAAAGCTCCCAGGAGACATTGCGGCATTGAGGAAGTGACGGAATACCCGCACACTACCCGATGAATCCATATACAGGAAGCGGCCAGTAACATAAAGGATTACTAAGTTACAGTGGATCAAAAAAAAAAAAAAAAACATGCATCTTAGTAATTATGCATATGAGCGTATAATTTTTATTTTTTTGGTGGGGGAGTGGATCTTGGGTGGGAGTTCCCACACTTTTTTCCCCAGGACTTGACCCCTGACTAGAATACCACTTCGCAATGGCTTCTGGTATGACAATCCAAGAATTGGTATTATCATGTTTCACCATGAATGTAAAAAAAAAGGTTAGACAGAAATCAGCAGTTCTGGATGGAAGTTTGGATGGCTAAAAGGGCAAAAAGGAATGATTTGTATAGCTCTGCCCACTTACCTATGATCAGAAACTGAGCTCCTTGTTTTTTGAGTTTTGTGCTGCAAATGAGGATTTGAAAATTCCTTCCAAGAAGGCAATTCTGGATCTCACAGTACTTTAGAGGTGGGCTTTTTGATTCCTTTTGTATGGCCTCACCACGTTCTTAATGTTTTTTCTGCTCCCTTGGACTAAGCCATAAACCGGAGATCAGGTAAAAACCCCCTAATGAGGGCTAAGAAGTCTAAAACAGCCATATGCAATTTTGTAATACTGGCTCTATAAAATTCTGGCTATATTCTGACAGAGATCATGGTTCAGGATGTTTGGATGGCTAACCTATTAGCAGATACTAAGCTCTCTGTTTTTGGAACTTGTTCTGGCCTGAACGTCAGGACATGTAACCTTCTGTTATAAGAAGGCAATGTTCTACTGTATCTCACAAATATATCCTTAAATGCTGTTTTCAAATTAAAGTTCAGTTTGGCAAGTTTTTTAAAATGAAATTTACTTTTTGAATGTACTCGTTTGACGATAACACTGTACATCACCCAAAACACACCATTGCCACCGTGAAACATGGTGGTGGCAGCATCATGTTGTGGGGATGCTTTGCTTCTGCAGGGACAGGGAAGCTGCTCAGAGTTGATGGGAAGATGAATGGAGCCAAATACTGGGCAATCTTAGAGGAAAACCTGTTAAGCCTCGTACACACGCTCGAGGAACTCGACTGGCAAAAGACATTGTTTTCCTCGTCGAGTTCCTTGTTAGGCTGTCGAAGAACTCAACAAGCCAATTTTCTCCATTCCCGTCAAGGAAATAGAGAACACGCTCTCTTTTTGGCCCGTCGAGTTTCTCGACAGTTTCCTCGCCGAAAATGTACACACGACCGGTTTCCTCGGCAAAAAAAAAAAACAGCAAGTTTCTTGCTGGTTTTTGATGAGAAACTCGGTCGTGTGTACGAGGCCTGAGAGTCTGCTAAAGTCTTGAGACTGGGGCGGAGGTTCACCTTCCAGCAGGACAGTGACTCTAAACACACAGCCAGAGCCGCAATGGAATGGTATAGGTAAAAGCATATTCATGTGTTAGAATGGCCCAGTCAAAGTCCAGACCTAAATCAAATTGAGAATCTGTGGCAAGACTTGAAAATTGCTGTTCACAGACTCTCTCCATTCAATCTGACAGAGCTTGAGCTATTTTTTAAAGAAGAATGGGCCAACATTTCACTCTCTAGATGTGCAAAGCTGGTAGAGACATCCCCAAAAAGACCTGCAGCTGTAATTGTAGTGAAAGGTGGTTCTACAAAGTATTGACTCAGGGGGGCTGAATACAAATGCACGCCACACTTTTTATGTATTTATTTGAAAAAAAAAAAATGAAAACCATTTATTATTTTTCTTCCACAATTTATATTTTTGGTTGTAACATGACAAAATGTGGAAAATTACAAGGGGTATGAATACTTTTTCAAGGCACTGTATATACTGTACCCAGATTTAGATTGGCAAACACAACACATCGTAATCTCTCTCTCTCTCTCTCTCTCTGAACTTCATGGAGGTGAAACAGTAGATAATGGGCACCATAATCCATGGGAATTTCAAGTCTAGAATGAATAATACCCTACATTTGTGATTCCCCCACTCTTTCTGAAATGCTACTGGAGTCAGTCATAGTACACCACACCCCCTTGACGGCTACACTCTAAAATTCGGAAAATCAATAAAATATATGTGAAACAATATTTTGGATCTTCCCTCATTTTTAGTGTCATAGTCATAGATAGAAAAAAAATGGAGAGGGGTGAAGTGGGGACAGACAGCAGTAAAAACAGGGTTGCTAGCCTTTCCGCATTATAGTAAAGTTGGTAAAGTTTTGGCTTCATATAAGTTTTACAAAATTTTAGACTGTTCTTTTTTTATATATATACAAAATAGTTTACATTTTATGCTGGCTAAATACATTGAAATGAGGAGTTCTGTTCTTTTCTTAAGTTAAAAGACATGTAATATGCAGTGGCACAGGGGCTCAGACCCCCTAATCCATGCACCCGGCCCCTAATCTACATGCAGGGAGCCGGACACGTGGATTCCAATGTCTGAGGCTCTAATTGGCTTTAAAAAAGGGTAAGCTCTACAATGCTTTGCGCCTCAGCGCCAACCTAGTTGTGTGACATTAGCGAATTAATATTCGCTAATGTCTTCCTGTTTCTCCTCCCAGCCAATCAGGAAGCAGGTACTGAGAACCCCGATTGGCCGGGAGTCCTAAGACCCAATTGGCCGCAAGTCCTAATTGGCCAGACGCAGGGGGCGGAAGTCGCTGAAGCCGCGACCTGGATGGGGTAAATGTGGGGCTGGCAGGGGGGCCCAGCAGGCGATGGACGAGTGATGCGGCGATCAATCGAGAAAATTGAGCACCAGCCGCCACTGGTAATATGTAATAAAGGTAATGATGGGAACGTAATTTTTACAGTATAGGGAAATTTCACAGATTTGTGTATTTATTACCATAAATAACTATACTTTCTTGTACATATAGCACCATGCCTGATAGCCTGATCCTAAGCACACAGCCAAGTCAACACAGAAGTGACTTAGGGACATCTCTGTGAATGTCCCAACGTGGCCCACCCAGAGCCCTGATTTGGACCCTATTGAACATCTCTAACGAGACTGTAAAATGGCTGTCCACCGATGGTCCTCATCCAACCTGACTGAGCTTGAGAGGATTTACAAAGAAGAATGGCAAAAATCCCCCAATCCAGGTGTCCCAAAGCTTGCTGTGTCATACCCGAGACTCGTCAAAGACTCAAGGCTGTAAATGCTGCCAAAGGTGTGTCAACAAAATACTGAGTAACGGGTCTGAATACTTAAAGTGCTATTAAAGTCTTTCTTTTTTTTAAATAACAAACATGTAATACTTACCTGCCCTGTGCAGTGGTTTTGCACAAAGCAGCCCAGCTCTTCCCCTTCTCTGGTTCCTGGTCGGCACTTTTGGCCCCTCCCTCCTTCCCCCAGGGCAAGTAACTTGCTATGGGGGCACCAGAGCAGGCTCATTTGTCCATTCACATACAGAGTGGTGGCTTGGCTCTGCCCCCTCTCACTGGCTGTGATCAGCCAATGAGGAGGGAGAGTCCCTGGAGAGCCGAGGCTCTCATGCACATCACTGGAGGAAGATCGGGCTCAGGTAAGTATTAGGGGGGCTGCTGCACGCAGAAGTTTTTTTATTTATTCTATGCATGAAGGTAAAACATTTTGAGCCTTTAGAAACACGTTGGGGGTTATTTACGAAAGGCAAATCCACTTTGCACTACAAGTGCAAACTAGAAGTGTAACGTGCACTTGAAATTGCACTGAAAGTGCACTTGGAAAGTGCAGTCGCTGTAAATCTGAGGGGTAGATCTGAAATGAGGGGAAGCTCTGCTGTTTTTATTATCCAATCATGTGCAAGCTAAAATGCTGTTTTTTATTTTCCTTGCATGTCCCTCTCGGATCCACAGCGACTGCACTTCCAAGTGCATTTTCAGTGCAATTTCAAGTGCACTTTGCACTTGTAGTGCAAAGTGAATTTGCCTTTAGTAAATAACTCTGTGAAATTTCTGTTTTTCTTTTTAATAAATTCACAGACATTTCTAAAATTCTGTTTTCACTTTGTCATTATGGGGTACTGAGTGTAGATTGATGAGAAGAAAAAAATGAATTTAAACAACTGTAGTATCATAACAAAACTGAAAAAAGTGAAGGGGGTCTGAATACTTTATGAATGTGTGTGTATAGTTAACTTGACTATATTTCAGGATCAGCAGGTGGTGCTGTTTTGTAACAGCCGATCTTCTCTGAACGCTGTTTTATTGGGTTATGGCTTATATTTATTCACTTGATTGCATTTTCCATGTTGCGTCACACATTTTAAGTATATGGCAACAGGTGCAGCCAAGGAAAGCAACTGCTCTTGGACCACAATGTTCAGCTGTGATTCACAGACACATACTTTTACTCTATTATTGTACTAAAGGAGGCATCGTTACGATAAGCTTATAAGAATTTTTTGTATTATAGTGTTACTAATACCCTGTATAAATGGATTTTATTAAAGCCAATTTCTAGGGGGAAAATATTCCCTTGCAGTGGGTTTGCCCCTACACCGTATGGGCTAAATGCTCACTTATGCCTAGTGTACCATAAAAAGTGCCTTTTCTTATCTGAATCCCCAACTTGCTAGTCAGACAGTGATCTTCTCTTTTCTCTTATGCCCAGTGGAGAGCTGTGGTGCCTGCATTGTACTTGATGACATTAGATGACCCATGACCACTGAAGCCTACAGGAAAAGAGGCCGTGCCTACTGGTCACACACCCTGAAGGGAGCTTGCAAGAGTGGAAAACCATGTAAGAAAAAGGTAAATGTAATTAAAGGAGTTGTAAAGAAAAAAAAAATGGCACCTTAATGCAATCAATGCATTAAGGTGAAAAAACATCTGATGGTGCTGCCCCCCCCCCCCCCCCCGAGCCTCCGTTTTACTTACCTGACCCCTCGAAAGTCCCGCGCTCGGTCCCGAGATCCTCTTCGCCCGTTCAGCGTGGCCGCTGATTGGCTAGAGCGGATGGATTGAGAGCAGCGCAGCCATTGACTGGCGCTGCTGTCAATCACATCCAGTGTCGTGGCGCGCCGAGGGGCGGGGCCGAGTGATACAGTGAGCGGCTATGGCCGCTCGCTGTATCACGGGAGCGCGCCCGCAAGGACTCATCACCATGCGCGCTCTCTCGCATGATTGTGGTGATTTTTTGCGGGGAGGACCAGAGACAGCTGCCGAGGGACCCCAGAAGACGTGGATCGGGGCCACTCTGTGCAAAACGAACTGCAAACCGAAGCTGGACATGTGTGAACCTAGCCTAAGATGCGTATGAGTTCTATCTGAATGCATTCCTATTGACGAACTGCACAGTGGAGGTAAGTATAACATGTTTGTTATTTAAAATATTTTCTTTTTCCTATAGTAACCCTTTAAACCCTTGCAGTAGGCTGCCTCCTAAATTGCAAGGGTTAAATGCGCTATTATGTCTAGGGTAATGAAAAAAGTACTTTTTCTTACGTGTTCGCCAAAAGATTTTGTTTTCCTTGAAATTCAGCTGTAACATTCAGAAGCTTTTCCGCCAATATATGAGTCAATAGGAATGCATTCAGATAGAACTCATACGCATCTTAGGCTAGGTTCACACATGTCCAGCTTCGGTTTGCAGTCCGTTTTTAAAAAGGAGTCAGGTGCAGTTTTGTTCACCAGTTCAGGTGCAATTCAGGTGCAATTTTTTTTTAAAGGCACTGATGTACTGACGGACCATCTCATTTCTTAGGGAGCAAAAATGTCAGGACAGTACAATTATCCCCCAAATGACCCTTTTTTGGAAAGTAGACAGTCCAAGATATTTAGTAAGAACCCGGAAGACACGGGCAGGCACATCGAGGAGCTGGCCGGCTCGATTTTTTATTCTATGCTTCAAACAATTGACTAATTGTAAGTGCGCATTTTTTATCTACTATTAAGGTTATCTTGGATTTTATACTATGCAAGTTTTTCTTTTCATGGTACATCTTCACATATAAAAGTCTGCAATAAGGAGCTGTTGGGAAGTTACCTGCCTTATGCGTTTGCGATCTTCTAATCAGAGATCAATTCCAGCTGGTAAGAGACAGTAATATCTATGGTGGAGGCTTTCCTTTCCTCACGTTCTTCTGGATGTTGGGAGTTTTCCTGCACTGAACAACTCAGTCCTGAGATTTCACTTATACTTTGTGGACTGTTCAATTTTTGGACTTTGTGAGCACACTTGTCACTGGGCTGTTGTGTTTTCCTATTTATTTATTTATATGTTGTGAAACATTTTTTTGCACTTTATCAATAAGTTTAAACCTATTCATTGGGTTTTTACCTATCTGGATTGTCAATACCTGGACTCATTATTATTTACACCCACCACCGGGCTATTTTATAGCTCTATTTTTTTATTTTTTCACTATTTGTTTTTGAATATTTTAATTTTTTATATAGCGCAGCTTTTTTTTGCATCCATTTAGTAAGAGGCATAGTGAGTTTTAAGTTGTAATGTTTTGTCAATTAAAAAAAAAAAAGGCTCGCCAGTGCAGTACAGCATGATAACTGTCATGTGGTGGTGATCAGGGACACTGTCTGGTGACAATACAAAAAAAATGTATATATAATGTTACCATAGTAATATTGTACTACCCTGGGGGAGTGATCAGATTTTTCTTACACCTTATGATTGCCTTTAGTGATGAATTTTATTGCTATAAGCGAGCATTCAGAATGATATTGATTCATTCAGTTTTTTTTTTACGATTAGCTGTTTCTAGCCACAGCTAATCACATGGTACAGATGGGCTGTGATTGGCCCATGTCTGTACCATGTGATCACTGTGACCAATCACAGCTAGCAACACAATTGTACACAATGGATGGCATGAAACAAAGATATCCATTGTTTATAATTGTCATGTGATCTGCTGTGATTTTTCACAGTGATCATATGATACCGGCAGCGGGCAGGTACACTGCTCAATCAATCAGTGTACAATTGGCCCATAACAAGATAAAGAGCAAAGCTAGGTCCAAATTTACTAGGGACACAGACTAAGCTGGGTTCACACTATTGCGAATTGGATGCGGGGAAAACCGCATTCAATTTCCATAGTAGGAGATTGTGATCGGCTCTCTATGTAGCCGGTTCAGACATCTCCGGAGAGGCTCCGATGCGAATTGCACAGGAGACCTGTGCATCTTTTGGTCCATTTAAGGTCCAATTTCAGCCCAAAATTTGGTTAATGGAGACGCACTGGACCCCCTGCTGTGAGCCGATCCATGCTCTAGTGTGAACCCAGCCTGAGGCCTTGTACACACAATTGTTTTCCTTGACAGAATCCATCAAGAAACTTGGTGGCAGAGCTTTTTTGCAGAGGAAGACGGTCGTGTGTATGTTTTTCATCGAGAAAACTGTCGAGGAACTCGATGAGAAAAAAAGAGAACAAGTTCTCTTTTTCCTCGTCAGGAGTCTCAATTTCCTCGTCGTGTTCCTCGTCGGGCTGGTTTTCGATGAGAAACACATTCGTGTGTATGCTTAGAAACCCGCACATGCTCAGAAGGGTGGCACCAGTGGAATCAAACTTCCCCTTTATAGTGCCGTTGTACGTGTTTTACGTCACCGTGTTTGAGAACGACGAGATTTTGTCTTGACAGTGAGTATGCAAAGAAAGCTTGTCAAGTTTCTTGACAAGCCTAACAAGGAACTCGTCGAGGAAAATGATGTTTCATTTACGACGAGTTCCTCGGTCGTGTGTACGAGGCCTAAGGCCTCGTACACACGGCCGAGAAACTCAATGGGCAAAACACATTGCTTTGCTCGTCGAGTTCCTTGTGAAGCCGCCGAGGATCTCGGCGAGCCAAATTTTCCCATTACCGTCGGGGAAAAAGTTTCCTCGTTAAAAAGTGTACACACGACCGGTTTCCTTGGCAAAAAAAACAACCCAGCAAGCTTCTTGCTGTTTTTTTACGAGAAACTCGGCCGTGTGTACGAGGCCTGAGGCCCCGTACACACGTCCGAGGAACTCGACGGGCAAAACTCATCGTTTTGCTCGTCGAGTTCTGTGTGAAGCCACCGAGGATCTCGGCGAGCCAACTTTCCTCATTGAACAACAAGGAAATAGAGAACATGTTCTCTATTTGGCTCGACGAGGAACTCGTCGGCTTCCTCGGCCGAAAGTGTACACACGGCCGGGTTTCTTGGCAGAATTCAGCTCCGATCGAGTTTCTGGCTGAATTCTGCCGAGAAACTCGGTCGTGTGTACGGGGCCTAAGACTTTACAGGGATTAAGAAACTACAGAGGATAAAGCAGTATAAAACAATCCAGCAGCAGGACAATATTAATAGGGGATAATAGGCCTAACCGGTGTATGGCTAATTTAGTTTTTATCTATGGGGTGAGGTGAGTGTAAGTAATATAATATGAGGTGGTGTAAGTGCACAATGTTTTTTCTTTTCTCTTAAATGACGCAACAATGTGCTGCAAAGAATTGCAGTTTCAAGAAGAGGTGGTCAGTAACATAAATGTTGTGCTTTGAGCATCCCAAACATTAAAAAAATGATCTACCTCATAAAATTAGAAAATGAAAATTCTTAAATACCTGAAACAAAAGCCCACTTTATTTTGAATGGAAGCATTGCAGCAAAAAAATAAATAAGCTATTTAATCCAAAAAAGGCCCTATCCACACTCAAACCATAATGAAACAATATATTACCAATATTAAATTATTCCTTGTTGCAAAAAAAGCAGTTTAACCTAAAATAAAAATTAACCTCAGCATAAAAATGAAAACCACAAAGTGCTACCCCTTAAACAAAAAAACATTTTCAAAGGGAACCCTTGCAGCAAAAGAAAAAAGTTTTCTATACACTGGAAAGCAGCTAAAAGTAACCAATGACCTCAAATCATTTACAAAATAAAATTAATAAAATACATTTTTTGGGGATTTTGGAGGTAGGTAGGCTGTGCAGTCCCCAGCACAGCTTCCTTTCACTTTTCTTCCCAGGTTCATAGTCAGCCCCTGTTCTGTCCAATGTTCCATGATCAGATGTCGCTCTCACCTCCATCCCTTCCTATGATGAGCGTATACTCTGTCTTGCTATACCCCCACTATCAGCTGCTGTTCTGTTTCTATCCCCCGAGTTAACGATCAAGTGTCACCATGCCTCTTCACCCTCCCTACCCATTGCCTGCCAATGCGTGTAAATGATATACAGTGTATGTGATATGCAGTGTAAGGAAGATTTAGATTCCTAGCTTGTTCTCACTTTCGAAGATATATGTTCCACCACTGATAGATAGATAGATAGATAGATAGATAGATAGATAGATAGATAGATAGATAGATAGATAGATAGATAGATAGATAGGTAGATAGATAGATAGATAGATAGATAGATAGATAGATAGATAGATAGATAGATAGATAGATAGAATACAGAGTCATTGACGTCATGTGTAACTTTTATATCTATTTACAAATTTATGAAACGGTTTAAACTTCTTTTGTTGGTTAGTAGGATTGAGGGCTGTGCATTAATATAGCTTATATCTCGGCTTGCTGGTGTCCGAGGATGATAAGAGACCTCTAATTTTAGAGAAAGCTTTTTTTTGTTTCATGCTGATAGTAAACACAGACACAAACTAATGTATGCTTACTGTAAGCTTAATATAACCATATACAGGGGTCAAGTCCTGGGGAAAAAAGTGTGGGAACTCCCACCCAAGATCCACTCCCCCACCAAAACAAAAAAAAATGATACGCTCATATGCATAATTACTTAACCGCATGTTTTTTTTTTTTTCCGATCCACTGTACCTTAGTAATCCTTTTTATTGGCCGCTTCCTGTATATGGATTCATCGGGTAGTGTGCGGGTATTCCTTTTCCTTTACCTTTAAGCAAGTTCTTTCTAAATCCCGCGATAACTCGCGGCAGATCTCTGCAATGTCTCCTGGGAACAATGACAAAAGGAGACATTGCGGCATCGAGGAAGTGGCGGAATACCCACACACTACCTGATGAATCCATATACAGGAAGGGGCCAGTAACATAAATAATTACTAAGGTTCGCCTGCCCCTGACAGTGACGCGAGCTGGGCATCGGCGCTTAGTGAAGGATTGGCTCAGACGGCTCGGCTGCTCAAAGCTGCTCTAGTCCTGCAAAGGGAACTACGTTCCTGCTGTGAAAAAAGTGCAGGAACTCCGTTCCCACGCGTTCCCGCAGGACTTGAGCCCTGACCATATACCCGACACAAAATCTCAAGCATTTCTGAGCCCTACTTATGCCCGGTACACACGTCGGAAATCCCGAGGGGAATGCCGAGAACCTGCTTGGTTCAGTCTTTCCACTACACATGGCCAGTTTTACAGACAGGAAAACTGTGATGGAGCTTTGGCCGGGAGTCCCGGCCATGTGTATGCTACATCGCAGTTTTTCCCATAGGAAAACTGGCCAAAACCACCGGGCAACTTTTTTTGGCCAGTTTTCCCGTCTGAAAAACTGCGAGGAGCATACACATGGCCGGGATTTCCGGCCAAAAGCGCTCCCCACAGTTTTCCCGTCAGGAAAACTGATTGTGTGTACGAGGCATAAGAGGTGATCCTTTCTTCAGGCTGGGTTCAAGCTGTCTTTGCATTCGGCTCATGGCAGGGGTTCAGTGCATCTCTGTTCTCCGTATCAGGGACGAATCAGGCACACATTTTTGGCTGAATTCAGACCTAAAACGGAGCCAAAGACACACAGGGCTCCTGTGCAATGTGCTTCGTAGCCGCCCCTAGGATCTGAAAACCAGCTCCATTGAGAGCCGCTCACAATCTCCTGTCATGCGAATTATATGCGGGGGAAACCCACATCCAATTCGCACTAGTGTGAACCCAAGCTCACAGGTTCTAATGGTCCGAGTATATTGTCTACATACACAAAAATATTGCTTGTGTGCTGTTCATTTTCTAAATATGAAACACACTTCTGAGATACAAATACACCTTGGTATTGGTTTACGCAGCCTATTGCATTAGAGTGTGCACCCCAAAGCTCAAACACACATTCCTTTCTCTGCAGCCTAAGCTGCCGTTGGCAGTGAATGAATGGGAAGGGCCCTGTGCTGAGCGGCTTCCTGTTCATTCACAAACTGAAGCATATTAAACAACAGTTTACTATGCTTCATTTATGAATACAGTGAGTGTGTTCACTGTGTTCATTTAGAAAAGAAAGGCGCTGGTGAATGACATATTTACCACCCTCTCCCTCTCCCCAGAAGCTGGGGGGAGAGGAGAGGGGGGAAGCCAGCAGCACTGCGGGACAGGAGAGCCAGCATGGGGGAAGCCCGGGCAGTAGGGGGAAATCAGCACAGCACGCAGTGATTAGGGTGTGCCCAGGCACACCTGGAACACCCCTGCACACGCCAATGTGCACCTTGGATTGGTAAAGGTAGAGCGATGAAGTTTAGCACAGTGGCTGAGTGTGTAGAACCTCTGCCTGGCAGCACTAGGGTCATCAATTTGAATGCCAGAACACAGCGCTACTATGCTGATGCCTGTGTGGGTTTCCTCTGAGTATTTTGGTTTCCTCCCACACTCCAAAGACATGCTGGTAGGTTGATTGGATCCTGCCTAAATTGGTTATAGAATGGGTATGTATGAATGTGAGATCTTGAAGGCAGGGACTGATGGGAATATAAAATATATGTAAACCACACCATAAAGTGTTGGCACTATATGAATACCTATAATTAATAATTATATCATATAAACATTATTTTCACTGTACCTTGCTTATGATTGATACAACATCTCCCTTCTTCAGCGAAAGCTCATCTGGCACAGCAGAAATGTAATCAAACATAACTCGGGCATATTCATTACAGGGTGATGGGCCTAGGAATAAATACATCAACATAGTTACATAGTTAACATAGTTAAAAATGATACACATTTGCACCGCATTTCAGGTTCTTCAGTATCTAAGACTAAAAGTATTCATTATGAATAATGATCGGTGACATATTTTCTGAGTGGTCTAGATTTGTCATATGTCAATATTGGTGTTTTCTGATGATACAAAGCTAAGCAAGGCAATCACTTCACACCAGGATATAGCAACTTTACAAGAAGACAAGAGAGTGGGGCAGCTATATAGCAGATGGTGTTTAATGTTAACCCATTCACACCTAAGGGTAAGACAAATATTAATATTAATGCCTAAGCACAATTTTGCAACTTGGAAATGTTAAAACTGTACATATCATCAACAATGTGCATCCAGTTAGATTATACCATGTTTTTTTCAGGACAAATTGAGCTTTCGTTTGGTGTTAAATAGTAATGGATGTCTCCTGATATCAAGGAAAAACTGGCTCAAAATAGTAAAAAAAAAAACTTTTTTTAAATTTAGCTGTATATTTCTTGCTAATACCATAACCTTCCACCAAAGAACAATCCAAAATATATTCTCCTGCTCCAAACCGTCGCAGCGATACCACATGTGTATGTTAGTAAACAGAAACAATAATGTGCATTTTGCTGTTTTTTTTTTTTTATATCCTACCTAAAACACACTGACACTGATACTAATTAAAAAAGAAATCCTGTCCAAAATATACCAACCCTGACCTTGTCCTTTGACCCTGAGCTTGACCCAAACACTAAGGCCTCGTACACACGATAGGTTAACCAGAGGACAGCGGTCTGATGGACCGTTTTAATCGGACCAAACCGATCGTGTGTGGGCCCCATAGGTTATTTATCCATAGGTTAAAAAAAAGCAATCTTGTTTTAAATTTAACCGATGGATACCTAACCGATAGTAAAAAAATGATCGTTAGTAGGCACGACCATTGGTTAAAAATCCACGCATGCTCAGAATCAAGTCGACGCATACTTGGAAGCATTGAACTTCGTTTTTTTCAGCAAGTCGTTGTGTTTTACATCACCGCGTTCTGACACGATCGGTTATTTAACCGATGGTGTGTGGGCGCGACGGACCATCAGTCAGCTTCCATCGGTTAACCGACGACAACGGTCCTTCAGACCGTTCTCATTGGATGGACTGATCGTGTGTACGAGGCTTTACCCTGGTACTGACCAAGATCAAACCTTGATCTAGCTATATTTTTGTCTTTTTATTATTTTTATTTTTTTATTATTATTGTTGTTATTATTATTGTTATTATTATTATTATTATTTACACAGTTTTTTCTTTCTATGCAAAGAGAGAGAGAGTAGGGCTCTATGTACACAGGACGTTTTTACAACTGCTCCTAAATGATTAAACTTGACAGATAGTAACCCACGTTTAAAATGTCAGTTTGGCAGCGTTTAGCTGCGTTTTGCCGCGTTTAGTGGCGTTTTTAATTCTTTTATAAGCGAAACGCTGCTAAACGTGGGTTAGTCACGTTTGGCGTCTGAAACATGGAAATCTTCTGCATCTGAACCCATTTTTTTTTGCTTTCAAAGAAACGCTGTTAAAAGCAACTACCTAAAAACTGCAATAAATGAGACTGTGTACATGGTCACATAGGATAACATTGAATGAGCTCAGGAGCAGTTGAAAAAAGCATCCAACTGCCTCTGAACGTATGTTTAGCAGCGTCTCGTGTACATGGGGCCTAATACAATGTATCTCTGTCCTCCATTCAGAGAGAGGAAACATGGGAGTGGGCTCCACAGTGACTGATCACTACGATAGCCAGTCAGAGGCTCTCACAGCGATCAGGTGACCTGGAATCGGGAGTTCTGGGTTCCAATCGTCAGTATAGGGCCCGGGGCGCTCGGGGAGACCCTGGTCTTTCTGCTGGGAGTGCACCATGCAGTGCGTTTCCAGCACAAAGACAGATACGAAAATCTGCAGCCCCACGGAAAAAAGCACAGTCCGGTAGGGCCGCATATTGGAGCACACTCGGCGTCAAGGGGTTAAAAAATGTAAAGTAATGCACTTGGGAGCTAAAAATATGCATCAGGGTGGAAAAGGATTTGGGTAGTAGATAACAGACTCAGCAGTAGCATGCAGATCTTCAAATATAAAGGTTTACTATATCCCCCCAAAAATTGTATGTATGATGTGACAGCAATAGGAGTAAATTATCAAAGCAATGTAAACATAAGTACATGCACAGAAAAAAAGTGGACATTTGCTTTTAGTAGGGTAAAGCGAGTCACTTGCAGGTAGTTAGTGGATAGTAGTGCGGCCATTTGTCCTGCACATCTGTAAGATGGGTATTTCTTTCTTTTGTATTTTCCAAAATAGCAGAAGCAGCTACAGGTTTCACATTAGCAACATAACTTGCATAACTTCTTCTGTGCAAAAGTTCAATTCTCAGGTTAAACACATACACAAAACTAGAGATAAGTACCTAGATTCACATACCTTGCCGCAACGTTGCGGCGGCGTAGCTTAAGGCATTTAGGCTACGCGGCCGTAAGTTAGCGAGGCAAGTACATGATTCACAATGTACTTGCCTGCTAACTTACGGCGGCGTAGCCTAAAGCGGGCGGGCGTAAGGGCGCTTAATTCAAATCTATGTAAGGGGGCGTGTTTTATGTTAATGGCGCTTGACCTTACGTTTTTGATGTCTTTTTTTACTGCGCATGCGCCGGCCGCCTACATTTCCCAGTGTGCATTGCGGCTAAGCACGCCGCACGGGCCTATTGATTTCGACGTGGACGTAAACTACGTAAATCCCGATTCACGGACGACTTGCGCAAACGAATCTACCTAAAAGTCTCCAGTAAGCATGTATACTAATATGACAATGCTTTGTAAAGGGCCATTGACCATTTACATCCCTTCGGTGATATCATAGGCTGCAGTTGAATTCCCCTATATCTAGTTGATCGCCATTGGTCTAGAGCAGGGGTTTCCAAACTTTCTAAACAAAGTTTATTGTTTTTCAGACTTTAGGGGGGCTGGAGTGTGGGAGTAGAAAATGTTCTGGCATAAGTAGGGGTAAACTATGCCTAGTAGGGGGAGGAATAGTGCCCCCTCACCAGTGTCAGTGGAATGAATAGTGGCCAATTATTGGTGTCAGTGGGAAACATAGTGGCCCATTATTGGTGTCAGTGGGAGAACTAGTGCCCCATCATTGGTGTGAGTGGGAGAACTAGTGCCCCATCATTGGTGTCAGTGGAAGGAATAGTGCCCCATCATTGGTGTCAGTGGGAGGAATAGTAGCCCATCATTGGTGTCAGTGGGAGGAATAGTGCCCCATTACCAGTGTCAGTGGGAGAAATAATGTCCCATCATTGGTGTCAGCAGCAGGAATAGTGCCCCATCATTGGTGTCAGTGGAAGGAATAGTGCCCCATTATTGGTGTCAGTGGGAGGTATAGTGCCCCATTATTGGTGTCAGTGGGAGGTATAGTGCCCCATCATTGGTGTCAGTGGGAGGAATAGTAGCCCATCATTGGTGTCAGTGGGAGGAATAGTGCCCCATTACCAGTGTCAGTGGGAGAAATAATGTCCCATCATTGGTGTCAGCAGCAGGAATAGTGCCCCATCATTGGTGTCAGTGGAAGGAATAGTGCCCCATTATTGGTGTCAGTGGGAGGTATAGTGCCCCATCATTGGTGTCAGTGGGAGGTATAGTGCCCCATCATTGGTGTCAGTGGGAGGAATAGTGCCCATCATTGGTGTCAGTTTGAGGAATAGTGCCCCATCATTGGTGTCAGTGGGAGGAATTGTTCCCCATTATTAGTGTCAGTAACAGGAATAGTGATACATAATTGTTGTCAGTGGGAGAAATAGTACACCATCATTGGTGTCAGTGGGAGGAATAATGCCTCATCACTGGTGACAGTGGGAGGAATAGTGCCCATTATTGGCATCAGTGGCAAGAATAGTGCCCCATCATTGGTTTCAGTGGGAGGAATAGTGCCCATTATTGGTGTCAGTAGCAAGAAAAGTGCCCCATCATTGTGTCAGTGGGAGGAAGAGTGTCCCATTATTGGTGTTAGTGGGAGGAATAGGGCTCCATAATTGTTGTCGTGGGATCAATAGTGCCCCATCATTGGTGTCACTGGGAGCAAAAGTGCCCCATTATTGATGTCAGTGAGTGGAATAGTGTCTCAATGTCGATGTCAGTGGGAGGAATAATGCCCCGGGAGATGGATAAGGGCAAGCAAAGGTCTAGAGCAACAGTCACACTTGTATGCATGAGATATGCCATGGTACTGAACACAAGTACACCTGCTTCAGCTGGCCACTGCTTAAATTTCAAACAATTTCTCCTGGCTCTGCAGAAATTCAAGCAGCTTGTGGCCCTGCTGGAACTGCTCCATTCAGGGCTGGTGCAAGGATTTTTGACACCCTAGGCAAAACTTAATTGCCTGCTGATGCTGAGACTTAGTTGCTTGCTTCAGAGAGAAAAGAGTAGGAACACCAACGCGCCCTAGGCAGTTGCCTAGTTTGCCTAGTGGTAGCACTAGCTCTGGCTCCATTCAACAGAATCCCACTGTTTATTTAACTTTTGTCAGAAATTTGTTGGCCAAACAGCTTTGCATCCACTCAGATGTTCAAGTATTCTGACAGCTGGTGGTGCTGGCAGAATAATACAATAGCCCAGCAGAGGGAATTTGTCACCACGCTGTTATTGTGGATTGGGAATCTGTTAGATTTCTAGCCTGTGGGCCCGACAATAGAAACCTGTATGTTTATGGCCAGGTCTAGCAGCAAGTGTCGGTTCACACAGTGACATGAAAGTCGGAACAACTTTGCAAGGCAACCTGAGGCAACTTTGAGGCAACTTCAAGTCGCCTCCAGGACAGGCAACTTTGCCAGTGACCAATCAAACAACAATCAGCTCTGTGGGAGGGAGGGGTTTGTCTGAGAAAAATATTTTCTCTTCCTGTATTGTTGCTTCAGTTAAGACAGAGATCTGATTTTGGAGGCGACTTCCATTGAAATTAATGAGTACAAGTCGCCTAGAAGTCGCCTTGAAGTAGTACAGGAACCTTTTCTGAAGTGAGAGTGACTTCAGTAGTGTACATTAACTACATGCCGACCAGCCGCCGCAGTTCTACGGCAGCAGGTTGGCTCTCCTGCGCGAGAGCACGTAGTATAACGTCGGCTCTCAAAGCGGCCACTAGGGGCTCCTGACTCCCGCGCGCGTGCCCGGCGATCGCTCGTTACAGAGCGGGGACCGGGAGCTGTGTGTGTAAACACACAGCTCCCGGTCCTGTCAGGGGAGAAATGCCTGACCATCTGTTCATACAATGTAGGAACAGTGATCAGTCATTTCCCCTAGTGAGTCCACCCCCCCCTACCGTTAGAACACACCCAGGGAACATACTTAACCCCTTCCCGCCCCCTAGTGTTAATCCCTTCACTGCCAGTGGCATTTTTATAGTAATCAATGCATTTTTATAGCACTGATCGCTATAAAAATGCCAATGGTCCCAAAAATGTGTCAAAAGTGTCTGAAGTGTCCGCCATAATGTTCGCCGCCATTACTAGTAAAAAAAAAAATTAATAAAAATGCCATAAAACTACCCCCTATTTTGTAAACGCTATAACTTTTGCGCAAACCAATCAATAAACGCTTATTGCGATTTTTTTTTTTAGAAAAATATGTAGAAGAATACGTATCGGCCTAAACTGAGGAAAAAAAATGTTTTTTTATATATTTTTGGGGGATATTTATTATGGTAAAAAGTAAAAAATATTATTTTTTTTTTCAAAATTGTCGCTCTATTTTTGTTTATAGCGTAAAAACTAAAAACCGCAGAGGTGATCAAATACCACCAAAAGAAAGCTCTATTTGTGGGAAAAAAAGGACGCCAATTTTGTTTGGGAGCCACGTCGCACGACCGCGCAATTGTCAGTTAAAGCGACGCAGTGCCGAATCGCAAAAAGTGCTCTGGTCTTTGACCAGCAATATGGTCCGGGGCTTAAGTGGTTAAGACAGCTCTCATTTACTTCAATGTAATTTCTCATGTCACGCGACTTGGGGCAACACAAGACGGATCCCAAGTCGCTGTAGTGTGAACCGGTACTAAGGTTTCCAATACATTGTTTTCAGGGTATTGCATGAGAACTGGCCAGATGTTGCTGTACAAGATAAAGTATGTTTATATTATGCATTCTAGTATGCTTTACAACATTTCATTAACAACAAAATAGGTAAGCCTAGTAAATGTCTGACATAGTTGATTTAATATGCATCCTTATTTATGAGAAAACTCAGATACCACTTAGCTACAGGTCTGTTCTTGCTAAAAAGAACAGATTGCTTTGAGATATTCCCTCCTACAAGCCAAGCCTTATTTTATTAATAGTATAACAGTGCACACTAACACACAAGAAACAGCTTGTCTATAATTTATGCCATATGTCACTGCTGTTGCATTGAGACTGGTAGTTCCTCCTCTGGGCAAACATGACCACAAATATAAAAGCAGCATACAGATTGCAGCAACCCACGTCACTAGGTATTAAGAAATGATCTTTCACTACACCATACAGTATTAGAAACAAATATCTCATCTGCAGTACATTGATAGATAGTTACAAATAAGTTTAATGCCAACAAGAAGCTAAAGTGACAATATTATTCTTAATCTCCAAAAAATCATCCCTGCACATCCACTACTTAAAGTGCATCTAAACCCAGCTACTTCAGCACGGTTTGAAAGCCGCCAATCAGTGCGATTTTGATGTGTCATTTCATTGCAGCTTTCGACTTCATTTAACAAAAGTCAATGCAAGTCGCAATAAAACTGCAAAAAACAAAAGTAGAGCTGGAGCCTTTTTTCAAAGTTTCTGCAACTTGAGTCGCAACAATTTGAACAGTTCCATTGCCGGCAATAGGGTGCGACTTGCCATGCGATTTTGAACTGTCAACTCGCATGACAAATTTGCACTGGTGTGAACCAGGGCTACATTTATTTGTTTTCTTTCCTCCGGGTCTCCTCCTTCCTCAGCTTCACGGAGGCGCAGCTTCCCCTGCGTCTCCTTCCTCTTCCTCCTTGGCAACCAATAGGATTACTTCTCCTTCTGGGCCAATCGGGTCTCAGGACCTGCTTCCTGAGCCAGGGTTGGCCAGGCCAGCAGGGACAGTCAGGTGGAAGATGGAGTTGGAGTGCTAGTCTGGGGGGGGGGTGACCTTGGGCTGGGGCTCAGGTGCTGGAAGGATCCTGCCAAAACACACGGAGGAAGCTCTTCCTGGGGACACGGGGGCAAGGAGAGAGGACAGCAGGAGCAGGTCAGCACCACTGGGAGATCTCCAGAGAGTCAGCTGAATGGGCTGGTGAGTATCAGTCTGGAGGACTGTGGTGGAGAAGTTAGCCTTCAAGGCTGGTGAAAGGGCCAGCTGCAGCCAGGTGAGTTGGCAATGTCTAAAGACGTGGTGCTGGGATCAGTAGCCACAGGAGGATGAGTACAAGCTGGACACTGTAATACTTTAGTACACAACCAAGGGGCCTCAGGTTCCTGCCTGTAATGAGCTATTGCCTTTAATCTGACTGAGTGATTCTCAGATCTTCACACAGTGATCCAGCTGGGTTCTGCAAGTGTTTGCTGGAGGAAGAAGTGGAATTGTATATAAAGACTGTATATAGTAAGTTGTCCCTGAAATTGTGAAGTCAAGTGGGCATCCCATAACCTCTCATCCCTATCCAAGTTATTACCCTCAAAACAAAAAACAAAGTCACAGACTGCTCTCTGACTCTGAAGTGCCTGTAAAAAATTCAGTGTGCCTGGTTGTGCAGCATGGGGATCCCAGTTCATATGTGTCCCTAAATGTGCGCTACACTTAGATGCACCAGCAGATTTAGAAGGACTTGACCAACAAAATTAAAGCAGAGGTCCCACTTAAAAAAAAATAATCTTAAAAGCCAGCAGCTACAAATACAGCAGCTGCTGACTTTTAATATATCAACACTTATCTGTCCATGGTGCCCGCGATGTCAGCAGCCGAGGGCGAGCAATCGCTCGGCTCTCGGCTGCCCCTGCGGCCATTTTCTGTGAGAGTAGTTTTGCGCCTCTTCACTGGTCTCCGCTGTGTTCTGGGAGCTGTGTGTCTACCAGAATTCAGCGGGGGCACAGAGTAGGCGCCAGAAGTGGCGTAGACCACCGGGGTGATCTATGCCAGGAATTGGGAGCGAATACCTGTATTAGACAGGTATCTGCTCCCCCCTTCCCTCTAAAAGGTGATAAATGTGACACCGAAGGGGGGGAGGGTTCCAAAAAGTGGAAGTTCCATTTTTGGGTGGAACTCCACTTTAAGCTGAATGCAAGCTAACACGTTATAACCAGTTACAGCAAACAGTTATTTTTTTTTCAATTTGGGATAAAGGTTTTACATGAATAAATAAAAGCTGGCCATTGTGAGCCCTCTTCCAGTGTTAAATAGTTTGTCTAAAACCTAAAACTGATACTTTTTATGAACAGCTTGATCTGGTTCAACAGGTGAAAATAAAGGAGAACAAGCCTAAAAACTAAATCTAATGCAGCCACTACACCTAAGAATTGGTAAGGTGCAATATTTAAAATTTTTCATATTGTGTTTAATACCGTTTTAATGGCCCTATACTCTATTTTTCATGAAATAATTTCTTACTGTGTTTTTCCATCTCTACATGTCCTCTCTGAGCTTCCAAACTTCTTTCCCCCCTTTATTTTTGTTTGTTTGGAACAAGCAAAGCACTTTAGTTGTGGTCGTATGCACACTACAGATTAGGGTTGTCCCGATACTAGTATCGGTATCAGGACCGATACCGAGCATTTGTGTGAGGACTTGTACTCACACAAATGCTCCCGATGCCAGATCCGTTACCTGGAACCGGAAGTCGGCGGACGGAGAGGGCGGAGCGGAGATCGGTCTGGCGACAGTGGTTCAGAGTGCAGTGGGTAAGCAGGCCAGGGCAGGGGTACAGGGCGCCGCCGCATATTCCGGTGACCAGAGACGTCACATTCACTACAGGAAGTGACGTTCCGTGTCTCCGTCGGAAAGGGTAAACATCATGACGGCCATCTTGGTACACCCTGCACTCGACTGCAGTAAGCCAGCATCTTGTTACACCAAGGAGTAAGAGAAGGAATAAAAAGAGAATACATGGAAGGGAGAGGAAAAGAGGGGAGGAACAAAGAAAAAGGGCAAGAATAAGAGAACAAGAAAGAAGCCTAGATGGATGGGGGAAAAAAACAAGGAATCTAGGATAGAGAGAGATAAAAGGGAAAGAAAGGAGAACAAAGAGTGGTAAAATGTACCATAAGGCTCCATGTACACGGGACGTTTTTACAACTGCTCCTAAATGATTAAACTTAACAAATAGTAACCCGCATTTAAAACGTACGTTTTGCCGCATTTACATGCCGCGTTCAGCTGCGTTTTGCCACGTTTGCGTTTATAAGTGTTTAAAATTTTCTTTTCTTAAATGGCCAAAAACGAAAAACGCCTATAAACGAAACGTGGAAATCTTCTGTGTCTGAACCCATTTTTTTTTGCTTTCAAAGAAACGCTGTTAAACTCAACTGCCTAAAAACGTCAATAAACAAGACTATGTACATGGTCACATAGGATAACATTGAATGAGCTCAGGAGCAGTTGAAAAAAGCATCCAACTGCCTCTAAAACGTACGCTTAGCAGCGTCCTGTGTACATTTAATATTCTACGAGTGGAAGGGACTCGGGGAGTGCTAAAATGTCCGTGGGTTAGGGGTTCAAATTAATTGTCTTGCCTTGGGTGCTGACAACCCATGCTACAGAAATGTTACTGTTAGGGGTCCCTACAACTTGGGAAATTGTATCAAGGGGTCACGGCACTAGAAAGGTTGAGAACAACTGATCTACATAAATTAAGTGGATAGAGAAATACTCCCCACCCCTGCTGGGCCACTGTATTTTGACAGCGGCCCAGTAAGGGTGGTGGGGGGATTGAAATTCTACCTGTTCGGCGGGGACGGCCACACAATGCCCAGTCCCTGCTGAAGCAGTAGAATTTCAATCTGTCTATTTTGCCAGTTTATGAGTTGAAGTGAGCAATGATACCGCTCAAAAAAACTGCTAATCCCTTGGCTTTGCTTCCGTCCCACTAAACCAAAAAGGTGCTGGCTATGCACAGGTGCATTGGATAGAAGAAGGTCCTGGACTTCCGCACTCCTTATGTCTTTATTATAGTTTATGAGTTGAGCTGGGTTTTAATTTTACACAGTTTTTTTTTTTTTTTTACCTTTTTCATTGTTCACTTCAGATTTTTCTACTTGTTTCACTTCAGCTTTATCTCCTCGTTTCACCTGAAACAAGATAAGCAATCCTAATCACATACTAAAATACACCCAATTTTAAGAGCACATGAGACTGCAAACCTTGTAATGTCAAGTAAAATTAATATATATATATATTTTTTTTTTTAAATCCATTTGATCTAAAAGCAATAAAAAAAATAAAAAAAATAAAAACCTTTTCATTGACATGAGTGTTAATTATGATGTCAAGTTTCGATTTCTTTTTTTGTCATAGTCTTTTAACTAAAATTTAATTTTAGTGTTAGTCCTATTTTTGACATCTGAATTGTTTTAATTTTAGTCGTATTGCAACTAAAATCTCCAGCATTTTAGTCGACTAAAATCAAATGGGTTTAAATTGTAATTATTTAAGCATTTCTCTAGAAATGATATACTCCTGGAGTAAAAATCTAATAACATGTTGTTATTATTTATGGTATTAAGGTTTGAACATGCACTACAGACACATACAATTTTTATTTGTACTTACAGTATATCACAAAAGTGAGTACACCCCTCACATATTTGTAATTATTTTATTATATCTTTTCATGTGACAACACTGAAGAAATTACGCTTTGCTAAAATGTAAAGCACAGCTTGTTTAACAGTGTAAATTTGCTGTCCCCTCAAAAGAACTCAACACACAGCCATTAATGTCTAAACCGCTGGCAACAAAAGTGAGTACACCCCTAAGTGAAAATTTCCAAATTGGGCCCATTTAGGGATTTTCCCTTCCCAGTGTCATGTGAATCGTTAGTGTTACAAGGTCTCAGGTGTGAATGGGGAGCAGGTGTGTGCAATTTGGTGTTATCGCTCTCTCTCTCACATGGGTCGAATGTTAGGCTTCTTTCACACTATGGATTGTATGTCCGTTTTATAATATCCGTATTACACCTATTAACGGACGTTTATTAACGGATTTAATAACGGATACATACGGTTAAATATTTTACCATTCTTCCTTTATTGAAAACGGATAATGTTTATCCGTATATATCCGTATACATCCGTTATATCATTCCTTTCTAACGTCCGTTAATAAAAAACATTTCACCCTTTCTTGAAGTCCAGCTCCAGAAGTCGTATGGATATTCAGGGGAACCCCGCCGTCAATTTAAAACAAAAGTGACGTGCGGTTCCCGGTAAATATCCATAACCAGACCCTTCAGGTCTGGTGTGGATATTCAGGGGAACCCCGCCGTCAATTTAAAACAAAAATGACGTGCGGTTCCCCCTAAATATCCATAACCAGACCCATTATCCGAGCACGTTGACCTGGCCGGCCGCAGAAAAGAGGGGGGGACAGAGTGCGGCCCCCCCTCTCTCCTGAACCGCACCAGGCCACATGCCCTCAACATGGGGAGGATGTCCCCATGTTGATGGGGACAAGGGTCTCATCCCCACAACCCTTGCCCGGTGGTTGTGGGGGTATGCGGGCGGGAGGTTTATCAGAATCTGGAAGACCCCTTTAACAAAGGGGACCCCCAGATCCTGACCCCCCCCCGTGTGAAATGGTAATGGGGTACACTGTACCTCTACCATTTCACGAAGGAAGTAAAAAGTATTGTAAAAAAAAACACACTGACACAAAAGAATAAAGTCCTTTATTAAAAAAAAAAAAAAAAAACTCCAGCGCTGAAAAATCCACTCGTTCCCGGCTTCCTGCGTTGTCCTGATCCTGCGACGGGTGCGGGTGATCTCCCGCGATGAGAAGATCCAGCGTCGGGTGATCTCCGCTCCGGCGATGTGAAGATCCATCCATCCGGCGCAGCAGCATCCCGGACCTCCTCTCACCGCTGGGCACAGCCCAGCGAATGAGCGGCTGAAGCAGTGACATTTCTTATATAGAGGAGGCAGAGCCACCCGTCACGTGACCCTGCCCCCTCTGACGTACCTCTGCTACATCACTGGGGAAGACCAAGAAGAGGAAAGACTTTTGTTAAAGGGGTCTTCCAGATTCTGATAAACCTCCCGCCCGCATACCCCCACAACCACCGGGCAAGGGTTGTGGGGATGAGACCCTTGTCCCCATCAACATGGGGACATCCTCCCCATGTTGAGGGCATGTGGCCTGGTGCGGTTCAGGAGAACGCACTCTGTCCCCCCCTCTTTTCTGCGGCCGGCCAGGTCAACGTGCTCGGATAATGGGTCTGGTTATGGATATTTAGGGGGAACCGCACGTCATTTTTGTTTTAAATTGACGGCGGGGTTCCCCTGAATATCCATACCAGACCTGAAGGGTCTGGTTATGGATATTTACCGGGAACCGCACGTCACTTTTGTTTTAAATTGACAGCGGGGTTCCCCTGAATATCCATACCAGACCTGAAGGGTCTGGTTATGGATATTTACCGGGAACCGCACGTCATTTTTGTTTTAAATTGACGGCGGGGTTCCCCTGAATATCCATGCTCAGTAAAATTAACGTCCGTTAACATAACGGACATTTACGGAGACATTTACTAACGTCCATGTGCCATAGACTTCAATGTTAAAATATAACGGGCGTTAATATATCCGTTACTTGCAACGGACAAAAAATTTACAAAAAATAGTGCAAGACCCGTCACATATTCCATTATAACTAACGTCCGTATGTTATAACGGACTATTACGGATCTTTACGGAACATAAAAAAATCCCATAGACTTTAATGATATTTTATAAAGGACGTATAACTTCCGTTTTTTAACATTATCTGACGGATTTTAAAACGGATTATTAAAACGGATTTATTTTGTAGTGTGAAAAGGGCCTTAGGAGACATCGGCCACTTAAAAAAAAAAAGATCAGCATTCGGTTCGTGTGTATGTCACCCTGTCCGACAGACACCGGCCATTTGGGCATTGATCGGAGTGTTTTGGCTGGGGGGGGGGGGCATCCCCCTGATAGAATACCATAGCTCAGTGGGGGAGAGCCAGCCAAAGCTGACGCTAAACCCCCTGGGTTACACAAAAAAATACTCATTGGGGGTTATTTATGAAAGGCAAATCCACTTTGCACTACAAGAAATTTGAAACTGCACTGAAAGTGCACTTGGAAGTGCAGTCACTGTAGATCCGAGGGGGGATATGCAGGGAAAATAAAAAACAGCATTTTAGCTTGCACATGATTGGATGATAAAATCAGCAGAGCTTCCACTCATCTGAAGATCTACCCCTCAGATTTACAGCGACTGCACTTCCAAGTGCACTTTCAGTGCAATTTTAAGTGCACTTTGCACTTGTAGTTTGCACTTGTAGTGCAAAGTGGATTTGCCTTTCGTAAATAAGCCCCCATAGTGTATGCATGGCTTTAAGTGATTGTAAATTCTCGAAGGGTTTTTTTTCTCTAATAATAACAAACATGTTAAACTTACCTGCTCCATGCAGTGGTTTTGCACAAGGCAGCCCAGACCTTCGGGGTTCCTTTTCGGCTCTCCTGGCCCCTCCCTCCTGTCGAGTGCCCCCACAGCAAGCAGCTTTCTATGAGGGCACCTGAGCTGAGTCACAGCTCCCTGTGTCCATTCAGATACGGAGCCCTGGTTTGGCCCCTGCCCCCTCTCTCTTTTGATGGGCTAACTGACTTTGATTGGCAGCACTGGGAGCCAATGGTGCCACTGCTGTGTCTCAGCCAAGGAACTCGTGGACATCGCTGGAGAGAGATGGGGCTCAGGTAAGTAATCAGGGGGCACTGTAGGGGGCTGCTGCACACAGAAGGTCTTTTATCTTAATGCATAGAATACCTTCTGACTTTACAACCACTATAACCCTCATTCATATATACTTAAATTTACATACCAGCATGTTTTTGGAGTGTGGGAGGAAACCCATGCAAGCACAGGGAGAACATGCAAACTCCAGAAAGGTGGAAAGGGGAAAAATTTGTTTTGTTTCGTTTTAATTCGTTATTTAATTAATTTCGTTAAGTTAGATTCGTTACATGTGTTAAATTCGTTTTCGGAATTCGTTCGTTTTCGACCAGATTTTCGAAAAATCCGGTCGGATTCGAAAATGTTTCGACCGGATTCGATAATATTTCAATCGGATTCGAAAACAAATTATATTCGAATCGAATTCGAAAACAATTCGATTCGAAAACAAATTTGAATGAAAATTGAACGCAAATTTGAATCAAAATCTAAAAAATATAAATCGATTTCTAAAAAATAATACAATAAAATAGAATATAAAATAATAAAACAATTGAATGAAAATCAAAGAATAGTAAAGAACAGAATGGAATTTAATAGAATGTTATCAAATACAATAGAATATGACCTGGCTTCTTCTATCTTCTATCTATCTTCCATTTTCTAAAATTTGAAATTCATATAGAATGAACTCAAATTCGAATAGAAAAATATTAGAAGAGTAGAATAATAAAATATATATATATATATATATACATATATATATATATATATATATATATATATATATATATATATATATATATATATATATATATATATATATATTTTATTATTCTACTCTTCTAATATTTTTCTATTCGAATTTGAGTTCATTCTATATGAATTTCGAATTTCAGAAAATGGAAGATAGATAGATAGAAGATAGATAGAAGATGCCAGGTCATATTCTATTGTATTTGATTACATTCTATTAAATTCCATTCTGTTCTTTACTATTCTTTGATTTTCATTCTATTGTTTTATTATTTTATATTCTATTTTATTGTATTCTTTTTTAGAAATCGATTTATATTTTTTAGATTTTGATTCAAATTTGCTTTCAATTTTCATTCGAATTTGTTTTCGGATCGAATTGTTTTCGAATTCGATTCGAATAGAATTTGTTTTCGAATTCGAGTCGAATAGAGTTTGTTTTCGAATTCGATCGAATTTCATCCGTGGGTTTTCGATTCGAAAATGTTCGTTCGGATTCGGTTAAATTCGTTATATTACAATTCGGGAATTCGTATGCATCCGAATGTCCGAATAATGAAAAATGCGTCCGAATTTCGATTCGGAACGAAACGAAATGCACATGCCTAGTGCCATGGTTAGGATTCGAACCGACAACACTAGTGCTCTTAGGCAGCAGTGCGTTATAACCACTTAGCCACTGTAGCATTGTCATATATAACTAGTGGTAATGATGATGTCAAATTAAAAATTTTTTTTAGTCAGTCTTTTGACTAAAATGCCAGTCGTATTTTAGTTATCTGATTTGTTTTCGTTTTAGTCATATTTTACATGACTAAAATAGTGTTAATTTCATCAACGAAAATATTCTCGTTGACAAAATTAATACTGAGTGACATATAGGGGTTGATTTACTAAAGGTGAATAGACTGTGGGCCTAATCCACAAACACCGGCGAAAATTAAGTTAGTCAAAACTTATGTCATTTAAGTTACGGCGCCCTAATTTGGTGTCGTAAGTGCCGTATCCACAGCGCATTTGCGCATAAAATTGCGCAAGCGTAACTCAAATCCCGAGGCGTAAGGCGGGGTTATTGGAAGTGGGAAGGAAGTGGGCGTGCTTCATTGTAATGAGCCGTGACCCCATGCAAATGAAGGACCGGCCGTACTGCGCATGCGCGCACGAATCTGCTGCTCACTGGGCATGTGCAGAACTTGGCTTGGCGCAATCAGTGAGATAGGTAAAAGGCCAAGCGTACTTAGTTTGAGGATCGCCCTGTGTATAAATAGCCCCACATAAACACACTTCCCTTGCAAAAGTATTTCCCTGTGTTACCCTTCCTAGAGCAAGTTGCTTCTGCTCTGAACGTTTGTCGGTGTTTGTTGGTGAGTTGTGTGTGATAGTAAAGTTTTGGAGGAGTATTAGATTGTAGTTGGTGTTTGATTCTGCTAAGTGTATTTTGTGTTTGTTTTTTTCTGAGTGTATTTTGTGTTTGTTTTTTTCTGATTGTATTTTGTTTTTGTTTTTTGCGTGTTTGTTTTTGAATTTGTAGTAGCTGTCTGCTTGTGTGTTTTTCTTTTTGTGTGTTTCTTCTGTGAGTTTTTTTGTTTGTTTGTTGTGTGTGTATTTTTGTTTGTTTGTCCTGTGAGTTGATTCTTGTTGCTGAGTGGTGTCTGTGATGGCACCCAAGCGCAGGAAGCTCAATTTTTCACAGGTAGAGAAGCAAATTCTTGCTCGGGCCATCGTCCTATATGGGCGATATTTGCATGGCCCTGATAACCGGAACACCTCCCTGGCCCAAAGGAAGACGATAATAAAAAAGATTACGGATCAGATCAATGCGGCGGGGGGGGGGGGGGGGCGAGGATCCCCGCAGGCATCCAAAAGAAGATTAACGATCTAAAGAGCCTGGTCCGTAACAAGGTGGCCCAAATAAATGCCCATACCACGGGCACTGGAGGAGGCCCAGCCTGCCCCATCAGGCTCAGTGAGGAGGAATGGGCAGTGGCCCGGTGTTTCCAGACAGAGCAGGTGGTGGGCCTGCGTGGATATCAATCTGATGCTCCTGTGAGGCCAGGTACGTTTTTGGTTTTTCTATCTGGTGATTAGCATGTGTGGGTGGGGGAAGGGAAGATGTGCCAAGTGTGTGGATCCTAAAACCTGTGATTGTTTTGTGTCCTCCACAGATGACCAGGAGATTGCAGGCCCATCAGGCCAGGAGGTTGCTGGCCCATCAGGCCAGGCTGCTGCACCACCCCAAGGACAAGAGGATGCTGATGAGTCCCAAGAAGGGCAGGATTCCCCAGGGGAGGGGAGTGGCCAAACCTCCCCTCATGAGGAGGTTGAGGGGGAGGAGGATGAGGGGGTGGAGGAAGAAGATCTGCAGATTTGCCGGGAAGTCCTTTTGGCCTCGGATATGTTGACCCTTGAGGCTACCCTTGAGGCTACCCCCGAGGCTGCCAGCAGTCAGGCCACCATCAGGGGTAGCCCCTCCCACTCCTCCCTCAACAGGCCTCAACCCACAAGGGTCACTCTCTCCCCTCCTCCAGGGCCACAAGCCTCAGGGGCAGGCAGGATGGCGACTCAGGAGACCAGGGGGGTGGCCGAGCGTCTGCCGGGCAGTCTGCAGAGGCACAATCCCCGGCAGACCCGCCATCTGGGTCAGATAAAAGAGACTCGTCTCTGACCCAGATGAAGCACAGCCTGGGTGCAATGAAGGAGTCCATCAGTGACCACAAACTCATTGGCGGTCATCACATGTTTGTGGGACCTGAAGACCGCCACAACAGGCGTGGCCCAGGAGGTGACTGCCCTGACCCAGGCTGTGCAGGACAATACCAGGGCTGGCCAGGCCAATACGGCTGCCCTCACTCTGTGTCTCACAAGGATAGCAGTGGCCTTGGAGGGAAGGCCAGCAGGAGGACAGTCACCAGGGGAGGCTCCTCCTTCCCGTGCTCACCCACCCCCCCATGAATATACTCCCTCCCCTGCTCACACCCCCCCCCATGAAGATACTCCCTCCCCTGCTCACACCCCCCCCATGAAGATACTCCCTCCCCTGCTCACACCCCCCCCATGAAGATCCTCCAGTTGGCCGTGGCCGTGCCCGTGGGATGTGCATGATGTGTCTGTGCTAGGGACCACAGTGGTGTGCATTCATGCATTCTCATTGTGACATAATTAATGTGCGTTTACTGTGCAAAGATACATTCTCATTGTGCCATGTTTAATGTGCGTTTACTGTGCAAAGATGCCTTTTGCAAGGCGTCTCCTGGCTGCTGTGCCCTCAGCAGACCGGGTAGAGTTGGTTGGGGGGGATTGTCAGGTTCGGGGGCCAGGTCTTCACATATGTCAATCTCCAGGCCCCTTCTCACTGCAAAGTTGTGCAGAATACAACATGCACCGATGATCTGGCACACAAAGTCTGGGGAATACAACAGGGTACCCCCAGACTTATCCAGGCATCGGAAACGTGACTTCAGGAGGCCAAATGTGTGTTCCACCACTCCACGGGTACTTATGTGTGCAGCATTGTATCTTTCCTCTCCTGGGGTTTGGGGGTTCCGGTATGGAGTCATAAGATGGGGTCCCAGTGCATATGCAGAGTCACCTGGAAGGGAAAAGACAGGAGGATGTTAGTCATGCATGTGCCCCTCGTGATGTCTGCATCATGGGGGGGACAGTCATACCTGACACCCATGTCACTCACCAACCAGCCAGCTGTCCCCATACACGTTCTGTTCCAATTCTCTGGAGATGTTGCTGTGACGGAATATATAGCTGTCATGGCTGGATCCTGGGAATTTGGCACAGACGTGCCATATGAGGCATTTGGCATCCACTATCACCTGAACATTGATTGAATGACAATGCTTCCTATTTCGGTACATGTGCTCTGTCTCATGGGGGGGTTGTAGTGCCACATGGGTGCAATCAATGGCCCCGATGGTGCGTGGGAATACAGCAATTTGGAAAAAATCAGTCATTGTGTTCATTCGCTGGACCTCCTGGGAGGGTTTGATGAATTGATTGGCCATGCGTCTCAGGATTGCAGGGACAACCTGGTGCACACATCTGCTAATGGAGGATTGTGCCATCCCAGCCACACCTCCACTTGTGCGCTGAAAAGAGCCAGTGGCCAGGAAATGCAGTGTTGCCATTACCTTGATCAGTGGCTGCACTGCATGTGAGCGTTGTGTTGGGCTGGTGAGATCATCCTGCAGGATTGTGGTTAATTCCAGGATGGCTTCACGGTTGAATCTGAAGGTGCCATACACCTCAGAAGCAGTCATGCCAAACACATCTCGGCCTGTGCGGTATACCCTCTCCTGTGCCCTCCTCCTCCTCCGTTCCCTCCTCCTTCTTAGCGCCTCTAAAGTCACTAGTGCAGTTATGATCATGGATGGCCCTGGCATGTTGGCAGACAGATTGTAGTCCAGCAAGTGTGTGTGCTCAGCTCTTCCTTAATGGTGTTGCTGTAGCAGACCTTTACACGGCAGGTGTAAAATTAGGGCTGCTTTTATAAAGTGTAAAATTGCTCCGGGAAACTAACAGAAGCGCACAGGGCGTAATCTACGGCGCACACACTTAATTTTGTGGATCGCCCTATCTCCCTCATTTGCATCTTTGCCTATCAAAACAGCGGCGTGTCTAGCGTAATTTGCGCACGAAGCGCCGGTGTAATTATTTTAGGTAGGACGGAAAAACCTGGATTTTAGGCGTAACTCATTATGAGGATCAGGCGCAAAGATACGCGCGGTGTAAATTTCATTTACGCCGCGTATCTCGAGTTAAGTCGGCGCATCTGCTTTGTGGATTAGGCCCTGTGTACTTTGCAAATGTAGTTGCACTGTGCAAAGTGCAGTTACAGAACTTAGTAAATGGGACAAAGCTTCTCTGCAAAGAATACCCAATCACACGCAAGAAAAAAACAAAAACAACATTTTTGCCTGCACATGATTGGATGATGGAAGTCAGCAGAGCTTTCTCTCATTTACCAAGCTCTGTCTGGAGCAACTGCACTTTGTAGAGTGCAGAGTTTGAGAGTGCTAGGAAAGGTATTAGTTGCTACTTCTTCTACAGTGGTTGTTTGATTGCAATGAATACACTGATCTGGGGCAGGAATTTAGGAAAACATGCCTGCACACTCAGAAATTACACTCCAATAACATAGCCTGGAAATCTGATATTGCTGTTGGTGAGAGATGGGGGTGTGTTGGTGGATGCACTGTTCTAACTCACAGGGACTTCTGCACACTGAGATCAGACATTCCCTCTGCTGTCCTGCATTGCCGGATAAACAAGGAAATTGCAAGGGATTGTAAATAAAAAGCCTTAGGGCCGGTTCACACAGGGGCGACTCGTCAGGCGACTCAGCCGCCTGACAAGTCCTGCTCCGCTGTTCAATGGAACCGTTCTAATAGGAGCGACTCAAGTCGGTCTGACTTAGAAAAAGGTTCTTGCACAACTTTGGGGCGACTTGCATTGACTTCAATACAGAAGTAATTTTGCAAGTCGCCTCAGAAGTCATCTTGAGATCGCCTTGCCGAGTCGTCCCCAAAGTCGTGCCTCCCCTGTGTGAACCGGGTCTAAGCAGTCCCAGTAAAAAATATGTTTTGACAACATAACTGTGCATCACAAATATAAATAGAACATTACTGGAAATTCTACAGATCAGCTTTAACAATATATTATTTATTTAAGTATCACAGGTTTCCTGCATGACACTTCCCTGTCTCCCTGATAGGTACATTTAACAGAGAGGCAAAATGGGCCGTTTGTATTGCTGTTTAGAGTAAGTCCACCAAGGGCTGCTGTTAGAAATCATGTACAGCCATGTACCCCCAACCCATTCATTGATCATGTAGTGGTGCCATTTATTTCCCTCTACACACAGCTAAAATTAGAGTAAATCTTCACATTAATGAGTTAGCAATTTTGATTTGTGTTCAAGCATGAGGCATGTGGCATGGCATTGCACAGGTTAATGCATGACCTCTAAAGTGTGAGACCTATATGTCCCACAATCCCTGAGTCTCTCAATCTAGTGTTCAGCAGGTGAGAGCTAAATAGTAATTAGATCTAAAACAGATACAAACAGGCAGAGCAATGAAATGGGGGGAAGAGATGTGTTTCATCACATTAGAGCTCCTACATTTTTATGGACAAATTGCATAGCATTGCTCTTATAACTACTAAACAATGAAGCAGAATAGTTAAATATACCGTATATTAAAGAAACAATATAACGTACATCAGAATGCCTACCGAAACCTGTTTTGTCACTCTAGGGATGAAGCCTAAAATGTAACTATGGGTAGAATCCAAACTAACATATACTCTACCTCGTCTCTCCCACTAATTCATCCTATCTACTTCCTAGACCGAGGACTACGGCCCTCCAGCTGTTGCGGAACTTTACAGCCCATGAGGCATTGTAAAACTCTGACATTTACAGACATGACTAGGCATGATGGGAATTGTAGTTCCTGAACAACTGGAGGGCCGTAGTTTGAAGACCCATGTCCTACACAGTGGATAGGACTAAAGCTGGCCATATACTGGTAGATTTTAAAAAGAACATTTGTTAAATACATTTTCATTGCATTTAATGACTTAACCCCCCCCCCCCCGGCGGTATTCCCGAGTCTGGCTCGGGGTAAGATTTCTTTACCAAAAGCTGTATCCTCGAGCCAGACTCGGGCTCGCCTTGCAGCAGCCACAGACAAAGTTACTTACCTTGTCCCTGGATCCTGCGATGCATCCCCGCTGTCTGAGCAAATGTCATCCTTGCTCGATTCACACAGTGTCCCTGTGTGCCGCCGATCTCTGTTCCCTGCGACGTTACGACGCATGGGGGCGGAGAACTGCGCCAAATTCAAAAAAGTAAATAAACACATTACATACAGTATACTGTAAACTTATAGATTACAGTACTGTATGTAAAAAATACACACCCCCCTTGTCCCTAGTGGTCTGCCCAGTGCCCTACATGTACTTTTATAAAATAAAAACTGTTCTTTCTGCCTGCAAACTGTAGATTGTCCATAGCAACCAAAAGTGTCCCTTTATGTCATTAGAGCAGCTAGAAAACAGCGATAACAAATTATAATCACTTGCAGAATTGAGCGATAGCCATTTTTTGGAAAATTCGTCATAAAAAAATAAAATTAATGACAGCGACAATTCTGCAACTGAGCAAATTTCAGTGTTTTTGATTTGATTACATTATTGAATAATTTTTATTATAATTACATTATTATTTGTTATAATTATTTATAGTTATTTATTATATTATAATTTATGATTTTGTTTTTCAAACTTTATCATATCCGGGATGTCTACTAGACTCTTGTTTGGACAGATTTAAGTGAGTTACAGGCCTACAATGTAAAACGCCAAATTTCCATGCAAAATAATGGTACCGCTTTCGGCACCTAAAATCTGAAATAATCATACCGCCAGGGAGGTTAATGAATGTCTTTCAAAAGTAATTAAAAATTCGGTTTGCTTTTAACGTTTGATTGAGGAACAAATGGATTTTCTTGAATGAAAACCTAAAGCAGGCCATACATGATCGAATTTCGAACAAATTTTCTTTTCAAAATCAGAAAGTTTTTTTTTTTTTGTGATCCGATGATGCCACCATTGATTTTCGAAATTCGGCCGACAAAATATTCATGTTGCTGGGAATATTCTTTTCTCTCCGGGAATATTCTTTTCTCTCCGGGAATATTCTTTTCTTGCACATGCAAATTTTTTTTTCTATTACATTTCTCGCACGATTCTCTTATCATTGATCAGAAAATCGTTAGTTTTTAAAAAAAATTCCAACATGTCGGATTTCTCAAATTTGTTTGCCGCACGAAAATCGGCTGTTGCTGCAGCCCACTAACGGTGCGAAATACGAACGAAAATTCTTTCATACGATTTACGAAAGAAAATTCTTTCGAAATTTGAACCGTGTATGGCCGCCTTTATACACGGTTAGAAGATCATTCCTTCTAGAAAAAAATTCTATCCTTTTCCTTCTAATATTCTCGTTATTAATGGTTAAAAATAAACATGAGTTTGACTCCCCTAATGATCAGAAAATTGAAAGAATGTTCCTAAAATTAAAAATGTCAAACAAAATTATTTTAGTGTATGGCCAGCCTAATCCCTCAGCTACTTGATTATGCCCTTTCCCTAGTCAAAAATCTCAGCAGACCTATGTGTCCTTCATATTTATCAACTTGGAACAAGACTGTGGTCATCTATGTAGGCTACAATTGATACATTGGAGTTAATTTGTTAAAAGTTAATTGGCTGTTCACTTTTCAATGGAATTTTCACATTTCAATTTTACTTTAGTTTAGTAAATTAAGTGATGCTCTGCTCACTTCCATCATTCAATCATGTTCAAGCAAAAATACTGTTTATTTTTTTTCCCTGTTGCCCTATTATAGGGAAAATATTGAAGCAGTGGCTGACCAGTTACAGTTCCATTGTCTAACTAGGGAAAGCATATCAGTTACCCAAACTAACCAGAGAAATATTTTTTTTAAGTGGGTGTGGCGCTGCTCTATACAAAATAAATTAATTGATGCTGTGTTAGCAGAGGTGTATATGTGAAAGTATATGTACATAAAGGTGTATGTGTAAAATGCACACCAGATACCAATGAGGTACCAACAAAGTGACAAAGTAACCTTACTTAATTAATTAAATAAGTACATAAAAATATCAATAAATATGGATGCAAAGATGTGATAAATTCATGTGCAGAAAATGCTAGGTACATGTCCAGAGTTTAATAATGTAATAAGTAGATATATGGTTCATTTTGCAAGTGCTTTAACAATTGTGCATATTCATAAATGTATGCATCGTGCTGGTGCTCCAAATCATGTTCCCCATTTTTGCTGCACTCACCAGAGAGCTCCCCCCACAAAACAGCATTCACAGCACACACTGACTGAAACAGTGGAACCCAGATCCTCAGTTGGTATATCTCTCCTTCCTTTTTTCAGTTCATCTGCCCCATCGCCTCATGCACCTTTTTCTTTCTCTCACAAAGAAAACTTCACATCAGAAGTTCTCTCAGGTATGGCTTCCTGAATCCCAGCCCAAGACCCATAAACCACCTGAAGCCTTTGTGAACAAGCTGAGTAATGCTCAATACAAGTAAGCTGAGTCATCTTTCAGCAACCATACCAAAGACTTAACCTGAGGCATATTAAAGGGAGGTGCAGGGAGCCAATGGGAGGGGAAACAAAAACTGGGATCAGAACCAAGGGGGAGCAGGTACAAAGCAGTAAGGTACAGGGCAGGATCAATGGCAAAAAGAAACTGGCAGCAGCAAAACACTGGAGTGGGCAGAACTAGTAGGGGAGGACCTACAGTAAATACCTTCCCAGCAGCCAGCATTAGGTGGAAACTGATAACTGGGATCTGCTGGCTGCTGAAAGACACCCTCTGGTGGACACCAAATCTACAACCTTCTACTCTGGGAAGCACACTGCCACCAGTATGTGGCCCAGGTCCTGGCAAACTAATTACATTATATTTGTCAGTTTTAATTTTTGCTCATAGTCCCACTTTAAGTACTGTATTAGTCAAACATTCCCAGTTAAACAGTAGTGAAATCACTCCTTATTGATGAGTATTTGGGCACTTGGAATTTGACCATACTTGAGAACAATGCATGGTTTCTACAATGACAACTAAATACCAGCCACAGTTTTAGAAAAAAAATTATCTTTAAAAAATAATTGTATTACTTATATTTGTTCATATTTCATACCCATATTCAATTTAATCACTTCTGGACTGTCTTACCTTCTCTTCTTCCTTAGAACTAAAATTTATATCCATCATCTTTGGTCTTTGTTTATTGTTTTTCTTAAAATTTGCAATCTTCTCTGCACAAGATAAAAAATATGTGACATTTTTAAACATATATTAAAAAAAGTCTGCATGCTCTAAAATGTAAAAGTATGTATGTCATGTAATTTTTTTCTCCTCCTTGAGAGATAAAAGTCTGTTCTACATATTTATAGAAATACCTTATTTTGGGTAAAGACCTTACCTGGTGGTGGTTCAGAAAGTTCCAGCACAAAGTTGGATGGAAAAGCTCCTACTAGCTCTCCATTTTTACCCAGCCACCAACCATCTTCAATCTGTTTAATGTAAGTCACAGGAAAGAAACAAAAAGTGATTATCTCAAATATGTTTTAAAAGGAAAGAAAGCATATTGTATTTTTAGTAGGCACCTACAGTATTTTGAGCTATTATTGTAGTGTTTACAAAAAAAAGTATTTCTTTGTATTTTTTCTTTTTTTAAATGCTTGTTCTAAAAAAAAATATTTATATTAAATGTTTGACATTCTCCAGCCAGGAAATAAGGCAGGCCCTATCTAGCTTGCTTCAGTTTCTAAGATGCCTACAGTGTTCAGTTATATCAGAGTAAGCAATTTCAGTACTGGAGAGGAGCTTGTATAACGGTGCAAAACTAAAGGTAAGACTGGATTTTAGGATTAACCCTTTTGCTCTCTACATTGCAGATAGAGACAGGAGCTGTGTGTTAGTGGGCGTCCTGACACTCCAGTAGTCCAAAGGAGGGATCGAGCACGACACTCCACACCAGGGAGAAAGCCTTGCATTACTGTGTGGAGTTACAGACAGAAGAACAGGAAGTGAGGATTTCTCAGAAGAAATAAGGACATTTAAAAGCAAAATCGAAGGATGAGGCAAGTGAAGGAGGACTGCACTAAGGTAAAGGAAGCTATTTAGGAAAAAAAATTGTACCTTTACAACCCCTTTAAGCCCCCAACCTTACAGTCCCTTAGGCGATTTAAAGTAAAGCACCTAACCTTAAAAGTCCTCAGCAATTAAAACTCCTAAATAAAATCCCTGGAATTCTACATTTGATAATTATCGGCTCTAGCAGAGCATGTCCTGATAGTGATGCTCTATTTACTGAACATTTCTAATAAACTGCATGTATGCAATAATTATCCACCAAATTCCTAATCCTAAACTCTGAACTGAATTGTCATTGAAGATACCTCATATTTCAGCCATGTTGGTTGTTGAAGCTCACACCATTCCCAGGTTAATGCAATCAGATCAGAAATTATATACCCTCCACTTTCATGTATTCAATGTTGGATGAAAATAGTTTCTGCCAAGCTTGGTCTAAATTAAATTAAGCCTAGATTGGCTGACAGGATAGGAAGTAGTGTTTTTGTGACTAATAGCATGCCTTCCCTTAACAAATATAAACTTCTTAGTTAGTTACTTTATAAAAATGTGCAATCACTTAAAAATGTCCACCACCACCCCACACCACCACAACCCACCATCCACCACCACCACCCAAAGAAAACCACCCACCAAAAAAAGAAAAAATGAAGAAAACAAATGTCAAAGTGTTATTCTGCCAACTAGTCACAACTGATGTATATTATTGTTCTTAATTTATAAACAAAAATCCCAATAAAAGGCATTAGCAGTAAATATAAAGATGACCTGGTAAAAGAATAGTCAAGCCAAAAGTTAAAAGCCAAATTGTTTAGGCTTTAAATGGCCTCACCTCCTCCAGGACTTCTATCACTTCCCCTGCTAAAAGCTCCAGTTCATCTGGCTTCCCTGGGTTGTATGAATACTCTGCTCGACACCATCGCTGCTTCTTCTTTTGAACAGTAACTGTAAAAATATAAATTTCAAATTAAGAAATACTAAATTAAAAAGACACTACACTGCTCTCTTGCTTCTGGTAGGCCCTCCGACAGCCTAGCAGCCATATGTCCCTGGGATAGGCCCAAGGCTTATGGCCTAGCAGCCTGGGGCATTACAACACATGAACACCCAGGCAGCCGTCCAGGTGGCACAGAACCCCGATCACCTGACTCCACCCAAATAAATAGGCTCTCCCAGCAGGCCAAGAAAATCCCTGCCTATTGGCTGAGACACCCAATTCATTTCTAATCTGTCCTTGCAATGCCCTTGTCTTATCTAATGACACCAGATAGCCAGCCATCTAGTGACAGAAGAGAGAAGAGCAGCAGTTCCAGAATTAGTGTGAAATCAATTGACCTCCTATCAATTGGCCAAGGCAACTATCACTTGGCTGATAAACTTAGTAGCCATCCTGCCTAAACATCAGGGTGCTACATCGTGTTGCCACTAGTCTGGGATTCATCTGGACAGTCCGGGTTTTGAATCATGTGTCTGGGTTTCAGTCTGCCTGAAACCTGGACACATTATTCAGACTGGACTGTGGCTTCCCAAGTAAACAAGATAGTCACACACAAATCTGTTGCCGTGTGCTGCTAAACTGTTCGGATTTGGCATGAAGAAAAGGTGGCAGCCCTACCTGCCAGATAGTGCCGCCAGTCTGTAAAGCCAGCCATACAAGGATCACAATTTGTACACTTCAGCAGGGACCAGTAAGTTTTGATGTAAGGACTTCCTGTTTGTACATTTATCATTGTTGTGTACAACTATCCTGTCAGGTTGTTCCTTAATAAATAGTGCTGCCAACTATAGCAGGGACCAGCCGAATTTCGATCCAGACATGGGCATCCTGGTTATACACAAGTCGATTACTCAATCAACTTGTGTACATCCAGCCTCTCAGGCTGGATGTCCCTGAACTAATCATTGTCCCTTGCAGTAGGGAAGGCTGGTCATGGTGGAGGGAAAGAAAATTGCCTGCCTTAGGCCTCGTACACACGACCGAGGAACTCGTCGGAAAAGACACATCGTTTTCCTCGACAAGTTCCTTGTTAGGCTTGTCAAGAAACTTGACAAGCTTGCTTTGCGTACACACGGTCAAGACCAAATCTCCACATACAATGGCAGGGGAAGTTCGATTCCACTGGCACAACCCTTGGGGCTGCTTTTGCTAATCTCATGTTACTGCGTGTTAAGTAAAAGTTTGGTAAGAAACGATTTGCACTTTTCAGACTGTTACAGCGTGACAAATGTGCTATCTCCATTACAAACGCTACTTTTACCGAAGGTGCGCTCCCGTCTCATACTTTATTCTGAGCATGCGCGGGTTTCTAAGCATACACACGAACGTGTTTCTCGTCGAAAACCAGCCTGGGGAAATTGAGACTCCCGTCGAGGAAAAAGAAAACTTGTTCTCTTTTTTTCTCGCTGAGTTCCTCGACAGTTTCCTCGATGAAAAACATACACACGACCGTTTTCCTTGGCAAAAAAGCTCTGCCACCAAGTTTCTTGAAGGATTCTGTCGAGGAAAACGGTTGTGTGTACGAGGCCTAAGACCTCACTTTTCTCCACTGCAGTTTGGGCCCTTTCACACGTGCTCCTCTATGGAGCCACAGATGTCAGCGGTGACATGCCCATTGACATCCGACCCGCTCCGATCCACCAAAGTGTGACAGAGGAAAACCCTACTTTTCCCTCGGTGTATCGGATCGGATGACGACAGACTCTACGGTCCGTCGTCATCTGTCCCCCCATAGTGGAGAGCGGTGCTCTGACAGGTCGGTCCCTGCACAGTGTGCGGAGACAGACCTGTCATCTGCCTGCTCAGCGGGGATCGACGGAGCAATCCCTGCTAAGCAAAGTGGAGCCCACACACGGACAGCCCCGTGTGAAAGGGCCCTTAATCAATATGACCTGATCTGAGATTTAAGACAGCCTGCTGATTTGACTTAGTGTGCTGACCCATCCTATCTTGCCTGGGTGCTGCTGTACAGAGATTTACAAGTGGCTTATATCAATACACAGTAAGAAACTTATGTAAGTTGTATGTAAAAATATATGTAATTATATCTGAATGAATACAAAATTGGACTAAATGGTGTTCTACATATCTAACTGGATATGAGCTGTACCTTTTTTCCATGCTATCAATACACCTCTACTGAGAAAAAGAAGGCAGCATAATTTTCTTCTCTATTAGGCCTGATTTACATTAGTGAAATTAGTTTTGAATGTGATTAAAGGTGTGATTATACAGTACAGGTGTTGTGCGATTTCTGTGTGCTGTGTGATTGTCATTTTAGTGCTGTGCATTTTTTGGATGTGATTTTATGGACTACTACAACAACTTCTACTACCTTATTGAGTGGAAAAACGCAACAAAAATTGCATTACAAACACATGCACATGCATTACTGATGTGTTTCCATTGAACTCTATGGACCACAAAATTGCTTTGCATCGCACCAAAGGACAGGAGCCTTCTCCAAATTCTCATCACAACTGCATTGCATTCATGTGAACTAGCACAACTGAAAACATTGTGATTTCTATTGTCATGTAAGTCTCAAAATCACACTAGTGTGAACCGGGCCTTAAGGAGAATCATATTCTTCAAGATGTATGAAACAATGAAGTAAGCGCCACATTGATGTTATTGTATCATTTAAAAAAAAAAATATCATCACAACAGGTACTAGCCTGCTGGAAGGTAGAGAATTGCAGATTGCTGTAACTGAGCTAAAAGATCAGGTCCATGAGTATTGAGGCGATTGGAGAACTTGAACACAATAATTAGGTAAATTAGTAACCACACACTGAACAGAACATGAACAAGGTGCCCAACAGTTCACAGTACAGATACCTGTATGCAGGTTATGATGGTAAATGCATGGCTTTGTTTCAAAGGCATTGTCATTACACAATATTTTGCACCGTGAACACCAGTAGATAGTGAGGTTGTGATATAAGTGGTTTGTGTGGTATTTATTTATTTGGCAACTCGGTGCCCACACTATGTTATGCCCTTCAGCCAGTGACAAGCTTGTGGTGACAACAATAGCCTGTGCTACTTCTAACACACCCAGCACAGTAATACATTTAGGGCTCTTTCACACGGAGCGGATCCGTATTGATCCGCTCCGTTAGCCCGTTTGGCTCAGCGGGGATTCCTCTGTTAATCCCCACTGAGCTGTCAGCGGACAGGGCAGTCCCCGCACACAGTGCATAGACCGCCCTGTCTCTCCTCCGCTCTCCCCTATTGGGAATCGGATGAATACGGACCGTGTGTCCGTGGTTGCGGACGTTAGAGGATGCATCATCCACTAACGTCCGCTAATGTCTGCAATCCCATAGGGATCCATTACAAGTCCGTAAACGAGCAGAGCATTTGTCTGTGTGTCAAGAACGAGCGCGATTTTGCGCGTGTTCCGCAACACAGTGCATAGACTGCCCTGTCTCTCCTCCGCTCTCCCCTATTGGGAATCGGATGAATACGGACCGTGTGTCCGTGGTTGCGGACGTTAGAGGATGCATCGTCCGCTACCGTCTGCAATCCCATAGGGATCCATTACAAGTCCGTAAACGGACTTGTAATAAACGGACCGTTTGTCCGTACGTCTGAAAGGGGCCTTACAAGTAACTATTCACACCTTTCGTGGAGCAATATACATGAAAGTGTAGCGCTCTCCCCAACCTCCAGAGTCAGGAAGGGCTGGCATTCCTCCTCAGGGTGGAGGTTACTAGGCATGGTGGGTGTTGTGCAAGGTGGAAAGATGGGCGCCAGTCACTTTTAAAATTGAACAAGGAAGGTTTTATTTCTCTTAACAGGAAACTGTGGGAGAGAGGGATATGGCACAGGACACCCTTAGGAAAATGCAATAGAAAATTGGCAGACTCCTTAGACAAAAATAGAACTAGGCAGACAGTTATACAGAAAAGGGGCCTTTAAGCTGCATTTGCCAATCTGTATTTCGTAACAACTACTATCTCCTATAGCAACAAGCTTAACTCACAGGTACCCGCTGGATTTCTCGGATTAATTTTCTCTTGAATCTTTACCAGCTACCTCACAGTACCCCACTGATGAAGAGTATCCTATGCCAGTGTTTCTCAACCTTTTTCCAGTAGGGGCGCCCTTGAAAAGTATTTTCAGTCTTGAGGCACCCCTGTCCAAGACTTGGTTCATGTCGCTGTGTGTTGCGGAACACGCGCAAAATCGCGCTCGTTCTTGACACACAGACAAATGCTCTGCTCTTTAGGGGTGCCATTAATTCTTAATGGTGCCCCATTCATTGGCAAACATGGGTTGCTTTTGTTGTGGCACAATAAAAAAAAAAGGGTCGGGGACTTCTTTCCCCGCATTACTGCGGGTAGGGAAATTAATGGGCTGCCCTACACGCAGCACGAATCCACACAGAACCAAGAGCTTGTTCACATGTCAGGCTGGAGGGGCATTAAAACCACATGGTTGAGCTGTTTTTACCAACCCCAACTTTTGCAGAGGCAACAGCTGGGGGTGTAAACATGCTGTGGCTGCAGCTGGAGGTATACCCAGGGTGAATGGGGCTGCACTGCAACTACCCCGCAACTGTGTGCATTGCATTTACGGGCTTAAAACAGGTGGTGAGGAGGCAAGATATGCCTCTTTACTGGCTGACAAATGCCCCTGAAAAGCGATATGAACACAAATTGCTTTTCAGAGGAGTAGCAGTCCTTGCTGCTATCTCGAACAAGCCCTACAAAAGTAGTTCTGATGGTACAGGAATAGGGGGGTCAGGATTAAAAGTAACATACATACAGACAGATGCGCACGCACACAGACACACGTACAAACACACACAGTGTGTGTGTTTGTACGTGTGTCTGTTTGTGTGCGAGCGCATCTGTCTGTATGTATGTTACTTTTAATCCTGACCCCCCTATTCCTGTACTATCAGAACTACTTTTGTCACAAACACACACACTAACAGACATGTGTACACATGCACCCATACACTGAAAGAAGAACTGTCAGAGCTGCACAACAACCAATCAGATCCAGAGTGCTGTAGCCATGAATGGAGGATGTGGGGTGTCAGTGACTGTGACAGCTGGTTATTCATAGCAGAGCCCCCCCCCCCCCCCCACCACCACCTTACCCTTGGCATTGCAGTCAGCGCAGTACTTGTTGTCCTCCTCCCTCAGCATATGAGACAGGATGGGAAAAGCGCGCCAGGCAGAGTTCAGGGCCGTACCCGCAGCTCTCACATCACAGAAGCAGTGCGTGCGTCCGACCCTCCCATAGCAACCGATGATGTATTTGGTTGGCAAGACGCGGTCAGGAGGCCCGCACAGCTTCCTGAGTGCCGGGAAGTGAGTTTTACACAGCAGACCGGCACCGCTGTAAAGACAAATGATAACGAAGTGCCCAGCAGTAGTGTTACATCAGATAGCAGCCATAGCTGCCAATATTTGGGGTCATTTTGCCGCGGCACACCTCGGGACTCTTCACGGCACACCAGTGTGCCGCGGCACACTGGTTGAGAAACGTTGTCCTATGGTACTCCTTCAAAACTCCATCCCTTTACACATGCCTCTAGCAACAAGAATGGTTGACCCTTTGGCATCTTCCTCTCCCACGCCTCACGGCAACAACCAGGCTCTCTCTGACAAAGCCGCTGATGCACATTGCAAGGCTTCAGGCCTACACCTCTGCTGCTGCTCCACACACACCCACCCAGGTCGCAGCCCAGGTGGAAAGTACCCGAATCACATGACCTTCTCCAAATAAATACACTCTCCTAGCATCCTTGACGGCCAAAGAAACTCCTGCTGATAGCCTGAGAAATGTATATATACTCATAACCTGACAATTTTAAAGCATGCTATCCCACATTTGTCAAGGAAAGTCTGGACAACAATTGTCTGATGGATCGTACAAACGGTAGGATTTTATGTCAACAACCTGTCGTCACAGAATTCCCGTAAGATAATCCGATCGTGTGTATGAGGCTTAAGGCTTCATTTACACAGGCAATTACGTATTTTCTGCACAGAATGCAGATTCTAGCTGGCAGAGCTAGAAGAAGATCTTGCATTGAGGCAGTAATTGCTGCAAAAGGGGCACAAACCAAGTACTGAGTACATATGCATGCTTATACTTTTCAGAGGTCTGATATTGTTCTATGTACAATACTTGTTTTATTGATTGCAGGTAATATTCTAATTTTCTGAGATTGTGGATTTGGAGTTTTCATGAGCTGTAAGCCATAATCATCACAATTATGACAAATCACGACTTAAACTATCTTGCTTTGCATGTAATGAGTCTATCTCATATATTCGTTTCACCTTTTAAGTTGCTTTAGTGAAATAAATGAACTTTTGCATGATATTCAAATTCTAATTCGAGTTTCACCTGTAAGTTCACTACTTACTGGTCAGAGGTCTTTGAGTTGATAAATCTTTGCCTACAACTATCATTTCCTGTCTTGCCAGATTTAGCCTTGCTAGGACTTCATGATGATGCCCAGCGGCCATATCATTTGAAGTTGCTTTTTTACCTCCTGTTTTATCCTAAAAAACAGATCCTGCTTAAGTGAACTTTGACAGAGTCTCCTAAGGTGGCGTCTTGGGAGAACACGGTAGATGCTTTGCTTCCTATGTAAAGGCTTAAAGGGGAGTTCCAGCCATTTGTATGTTTATTAAAAGTCAGCAGCAACAAAAAGTGTAGCTGCTGGCTTTTAATAAACAGGCACTTACCTGCTCCAGCGCTCCAGCGACGTGCCGGCCGGGGCTCCGCTTCTCTCCCCCCCTCCCCGGCCGGCGTCTTCATCTTCAGTGTGGGCACCCGGCCGTGACAGCTTTCGGCTTCACGGCCGGGCACCCACTGCGCATGCGCGAGCGGCGCGGCACTGCGCATGCGCGAGCGGCGCGGCCCGGCGCCGCGCCGTGTAATTGGCCAGGAGATCGCCTAGGACCTGTGACGTGTCCTAGGCGATCGTCTACAGCAGCCACTTCCTGAAGGCGATTAAGCTTAGTCGCCTACAGGAAGGAGGAAGTGGGACAGGAAGTCCCACTCTTCCTGAAGCCCCCACTCCCCCCCCAAAAAAATTACATGCCAAATGTGGCATGTAAGGGGGAGAGGAGTGGGATAAGAGGAAGTTCCAAATTTGGGTGGAACTCCTCTTTAACTACGTGAACAGCGGATGTCCAAGTGTGGCTTCCCTGGACATCCAACTAGTGAGGTTACTGTTTGTGTAATAATGTGTAGTACTCCCTTCTGTACTTTGGGCTCTAAGCCAGTAGCTAATACCATGATGGCTACAGCAGGTCTTCCAAATAGTTGAGACCTATGTTCAGTAGGCTGAATTTAAGAAAATTTTACAATAAAACATTGAAGTGAGTATGAAATTGGTCTTATGTAGACAAGACCTAAACTATGAAGATTGTTGTCCTCCAGGCACATAAAAATGGGATGTGAATGTTGTAATTTCTATTCTATGCTGTCTTCTAATCTCCAGAACTCCAGTTTTGTCTGTGTTCAATTTTAACCACAGTATTCATCCTTTCTTGTAGCTTCGCTAGGAAGAAATGTATGGCTGCTGATGAGTCTTTAAAACCCAGTTAAAGGATAAATACACTGCTGCATAGCAATGATAAGACAGACCATGGCTCTGGATTATGTTGCCCAGCAGCAGCATTTACACTACAAATAGATTCAAGGACAAGACTGAACATCATGCCATATTTTGGTTGTACTGATGTGGGGGAGAGAGAACCCAGGGCTGCTCTGATCTGCCAGCCAGGAAGAATCTGAACCATGTTCCAATAATCACAAGACTCCCTTAACATCTTTTTGCCTATTAAGATTTCAGGGTCAGCTGTGTCAAATGCCACTGTGAGATCTAAAAGCACTATCATGGAACACTCACCCCATTTCGTAGCTACAAGCAGGCAATTAAAGCTGAAAATGAATCTACCGTATGTTCCGGCGTATAAGACGACTTTTTAACCCCTGAAACTCTTCTTAAAAGTCGGGGGTCGTCTTATACGCCGGTAACCTAACATGCAGACCGCGGTCGTCCATTTTTCAAAAGCCGTGCCTCCTCTTTCTGCTGTTCCGTGATAGGCGGAACACTCGTCCCGAGGACGAGAGGGCATCCGTGATAGGCGGAACACTGAACACAGTGTCTCCTGGGAAGCCGAGTGTTCCGCGGCCTTTTGAAAAATGGACGGCTGCGGTCTGCATGTCAGGGATAAGGTAAGCAGTGACACACTGAGGCATGTAATTGGGCACAGTGAGGCATGTAGTTGCGCACAGTGAGGCATGTAATTGGGCACAGTGAGGCATGTAATTGGGCACAGTGAGGCATGTAGTGGCGCACAGTGAGGCATGTAATGGCACAGTGAGGCATGCAATGGTGGCACAGTGAGGCATGCAATGGTGGCACAGTGAGGCATGTAATGGTGGCACAGTGAGGCATGTAATGGTGGCACAGTGAGGCATGTAATGGCACAGTGAGGCATGTAATGGCACAGTGAGGTGAGGCGAGGCATGACTAGTTGGAAGAGGGTCGTCTTATACGGTGAGTATATCCCAAAACCAACATTTTAGCTGGAAAATTAGGGGGTCGTCTTATACGCCCAGTCGTCTTATACGCCGGCAAATACGGTACTTATATTTTGTCTTCCCTGGTTTATGCTTACCCCATCATCAAAGTCTGTAGCTGCTGACTTTTATTGTAAGGACACGTACCTGTCCAGGAATATAGCGATGTCGGCACCTGAGCCGATTCTTAAATCTTATTTATAGGAAACTGGCAGTAAAGCCTTCTGGCTTCACAGCCGGTTTTCTACTGCACATGTGCCAGTCGCGCTGCATTTTGTGAATGTAATAATCCATATTCCCATTGTACACGTGCTTTGTGAATGGTCCCAAAGTCTTCTGGGACCTGTGTGAGCCCCAGAAGGCTGCAGGGGGGGGGGAGGCCAAATATCATCATAGATCGCTGCAGTGATCTGACCTGGAAGTGGGAGCGGGTACCTGTCAAAAACCAGGTACCCCCCCCCCCCCCCCAAAAAAAAGTGCCAAATGTGACAGTAGAGGGCGCAAGCAAGCAGAGCTTCCCTTTTTGTGTAGAGCTCCGCTTTTAAGTACAGATTTCCCTGGGTTTTGCCAACATGAAATGCTGGGCCTCCATGATTGAAATTCAAGAATAAAGAGGCATCCCAAGGGACAGTAAGGGCTCATGCACACTGCATCTCAAAGAAGCGGCTCCTATAGACTTTTGAGCTTTTTTTTCTGCCTGGAAACTCCCCTCCATGTTAGCCAATGTGTCCATGCACACTATGGCTTTTTCATGAGTTTTCAGGCACATGCTCTTTGGCCTCGTACAGACGAGCTGACATGTCTGATGAAAACAGTCCGCGGACCGTTTTTATCGGACATGTCTGCTAGCAGATTTTGGTCTGATGGTTGTACACACCATCAAACCAAAATCCCCGCGGAAAGAATACGCGGTGACGTGGCGGCGACGATGACGCAGCGACGTGCGCGAACCCGGAAGTTCAATGCTTCCATGCATGCGTCGAATCACTTTGACGCCATGCGCGGGTTCTCGGGCCAGCGGACATGTCCGATGAGTCGTACTGACCGTCGGACATGTCCAACGGACCGGCTTCCAGCGGACATGTTTCTCAGCATGCTAAGAAACATTTGTCCACTGGAAACCTGTCCGGTCGGCCGGAAAATTGTCCGGTCGGCCCTACACACGACCGAACATGTCCGCGGAAACTGGTCCGCAGACCAGTTTCAGCAGACATGTTCGTTCGTGTGCACGAGGCCTTACAGGCAGAATCCCCCCCCCCCCCCCCCACACCAAATTCGCATTTGTGAGAGGAGCTTTCAAACAGAAAAGTGCCCAAAAATGCACAAAAAAGCTAAAAAAAGAAGCGCACACAAGAGCACAAAAAAGCAAAAGTTTCTTCAAGCTTTTAGGCAAAGAAATAAAAGCTCAAATGCCTGAAAAAGCAGCATTTTTGTGAGCTGCAGTGTGCATGTACCCTAATGCCTCGTACACACAATCTAAATTTCCGATGGAAAAAGTCAGACGGAATTTTTTCATCGGATATTCCGACCGCGTGTATGCCCCATCGGACTTTTTCAGAAGGAAAAAAATTCTATTGGAAATTCAGTTTGTCTGTATGGAACTCCAACTGAGAAAAAAACATGCATGCTCGGAAACAATTTGACGCATGCTCGGAAGCATTGAACTTAATTTTTCTAGGCTCATCATCACTGTGTTTTTGACGGATCGGAATTTGGTGTGTCCGTGTGTATGCAAGACAGCTTGAACGGAATTCCGTCGTAAAAACCAGTCCGAGTTTATTCCGACGGAAACTCCAATTGTGTGTACAGGGCATTAGGCTGAAGAGGAAAGTGCTTTATGATGCTGGATGCCCTCTAGCTAGGATATGAGGTAGGCTTTATGTGACTTGCTGAGGTTTTATGTGCCATAAAATCAGAGTAAGCAATTTCAGTACAGGAGGGGAACTTGTAAACTGAGCAAGACAGATGGCAAAGCTGGAGTTCAGATTTAAATCAAATGAGAGCAGTCTCACCTTTAAAATGGTTTACATTTCTATGTATAAGGCTCGGTTCGCACTGGTGTGAACACAGACATTGCATGTGATTCGCACAGCATTGCTGTGCAGATCACATGCAATGCTATTCAGCCATACAAACTGTATGACTGAAATCACATCGCATTTGCAGCAATTGATCTGGGGGTGTCATTAACTTTCTATTGACAACCGCAGCGATTCACAGAGGGCAGTGTGAACTTCCTGCGAGAGACATGCAATGCGGGAACCCATACTAGAATCGTGCTGGTTCGTGCATCGCATATGTGTGACCCAAGCCTAAAGCTGTAATCATTTTTTATGTAATTTATGTAATTAATCAATTTTTAGAGTAGAGTCAGAAAATTAAATCCTGCTAGATCACTTCAGGCTGGCCCCTTTTGCAGGTATAGCTATGTAAAACATAAAAAATATGTACCTATGCTCAGGCTTGCTTCACACTATTGTGAATTTGATGTTTCTCCGCATCCAATTCGCATGTCAGGAGATTGTAACTGGCTCTCAATGGAGCCAGTTCACACATCTCCGGAGCAGCTCCGTAGCGAATGGCACAAGAGTCCTGTGCGTCTTCTGGTCCATTTCAGGTCTGAATTCAGCCCAAAATTTGGACTGAAATAGGACCTGAGATGCACTGGACCCCTGCTGTGAGCCGCTCCGTGCATTGAAAGTGCACTTGGAATTGCAGTTGTTGTATAGTGTCTTATCTTATCTCCCTGATATTCTCGCCTTTCTCCCTCAGTAGGGGAAGCACTTTGAACCTCACTTTTCACTTTACAGCACTATGAACTTTTTACATACTCTTATCAATGCTCACCATTTCATCACCATAGCGTTGCAGGAAATACATTTGTTTGATAGCCCCATCAACATAGACAGTGTTAATGCAGGAATCCCTCCTGCAGAGCCAATGTGTTCTCCCGGCAGGAGGGTGGAAGTTATTGGAAGTTAATTAAATTTGCGTTCTCTGGAGAACCTGTGTTGCTGCGAAACAACGTAATTTATAGTCATCATACTAACATCTAAGATATTAATTATCTAACCGGACTACTGGACACTATACATCTAGATCACTACATTTATTGGAAACACACATTTATGAGATCACTACAAATAGGTTCCTTTAAGCTAGTGCATTATTGGGTCATTTACCTTTTCCTTTGATTTCCCTTCTAAATGTTTTTTTTCTTTGTCTGAATTTCTCACTTCCTATTTCTCCTCAGTAAGCTTGCCCCCATCATCTGACTGGGGGTTAGTCAGCCAGAACAGCTTACTGAGGAGGAACAGGAAGTGAGAAATGCAGACAAAGAAAACAAAGAAAAAAAACATTTAGAAAGGAAATGGAAGAAAAAGGTAAGTGAACCAACAATGCACGAACTTAAAGGAACCTATTTAGAAAATAAAAACAAACCTTTACAACCCCTTTAAGCAGGTTACCAGAAAAAAACAAGCACAATGGAAGGAGTGCCAGACCAGATAAAAAAGATAAAAAAGTCCAAATTTATGTATTAGTTTGTACTAAAAAACAGCCAGTGCGTTTTTGGGTCAAATAAACGTTCCTTTTTTTCTGGTAACCTGCCTAACCTGAACCAGTGAACTCTTCAAATGTTTTCCCCTCACTACTTTGTATGAACTCACATCAAAGTCCCAGCGTCTTTTGGATGCCTTTTTCTTCATTGGGGCCACACTACAATATTCCAATTAAAGGGTTTGTAAAGGTAAAATAAAAATCCCTAAATAGCTTCCTTTACCTTAGTGCAGTCCTCCTTCACTTCCCTCATCCTTCCATTTTGCTTTTAAATGTCCTTTTTTCTTCTGAGAAATACTCACTTCCTGTTCTTCTGTCTGTAACTATATGCAGTAATGGGAGCCTTTCTCCCTGATGTGGAGAAATCCTCTTGAGGGGGGAGGGGGCGAGCAGGCAAGTCAGGACACTCTCTACTTTGCAGATAGAGAAAGGAGCTGTGTGTTAGTGAGTGTCCTGACACTCCTGATCGCCCCCTCCCCCCTCAAGAGTCTTTCTCCACACCAGGGAGAAAGCCTCGATTTACTGTGCAGAGTTACAGACAGAAGAACAAGAAGTGAGGATTTCTCAGAAGAAATAGGGACATTTAAAAGCAAAATGGAAGGATGAGGTAAGTGAAGGAGGACTGCACTAAGGTAAAGGAAACTATTTAGGGGGAAAAAAAATACATTTACAACCCCTTTAAGACTGCTAAACCTCCTCCCATCAAAGCTCCTGTCTCTCTCCAGATTGGAGCAAAGCGTTGCCATGTCACTGCATGTTGAGCAGTTGTTGCTCAAGGCTCCTGGAAGCAGAATAAGGCCTCGTACACACCACCGGATCTATCCGCTGGGATTTATCCGCAGATCAGTTCCAGCGGATAGATCCGGTGGTGTGTACGGCCCAGCGGATATTTATCCGTGGATATTTTTCCGGCCGATGGATTTCCAGCGGATAAAAATTTCTTAGCATGCTAAGAAATCTATCCGCTGGAATCCTGTCCAGCGGATTGATCCGGTGGTCTGTACAGACTGACCGGATCAATCCGTCCGATCCCCTCCCTCGCATGCGTCGTAATGATTCGACGCATGCGTGCAAGTCTTTACCTTCCAGCGTCGCGCACGTCGCCGCGTCATCATCGCAGCGACGACGCGACACGTCACCGCGGATGGATTCCGCACGGATTTCGATCTGATGGTTAGTACAACCATCAGATCAAAATCCGCCAGAGGATTTATCCGCTGGAACGGTCCGGAGGACCGTTTCAAGCGGATAATCCTCTCGTGTGTACGGGGCCTAATAAAATCTTCTACAAGGGATCACTTCTGATCCCTCCTATAATATTCCCCCTCCAGTAAAACTCAGCATGTTCCTGTGCTATTTCAGTAGCAAAGATACCACATTTAATAAGCCACAACTGCAACAAATGAAAACATAATGTTTCTTGGCTATAGAAAAAAAAAACATTAAATATTTTAACAGAAATCCCTAGGGTAGAGTAATAACTAAGCCTACCGGTCTCTGGATTCCAATACTTCACATAGAATTCCAGGTTTGGAGCTCCAAGATGCACCAGAAGAACCTTCTGTTTTTAAATATGGCAGCCATTACTGAACTCTTTAAAACAATGCTGGTAGCCCCTCCCATCTCCAAGATGTTGGTATAACACAGCATGATTGTAGATCTCCTGGTGCTGTTCTTCTAATTTATCAAACAGGTCCTTTGAAACATACAGGAACGGAACTTCAGTCTGTACTCATTACTCCTGCATCATTTGGAGGTTGAAAAATTGTTGGGGATGTGAATGTTTAGTTAGCTGTCTGCCTGCTCCTTCTCCAGGAAAGAGTTATAAATCAGTCACCCTGGTATCAGAATATTTCAACACTAGCTAGGCCATCTACTGTAGCAGTACACTTCCCTCTCTCTTCAGTGGTCTCCTCTGGAGTCTTGGAAATCAAAATAAAGACTTTGGGCCAGATTCACAAAGCAGATGCGCCGACTTAACTCGAGATGCGCGGCGTAATTGAAAAATGCGCCGCGCATATCTTTGCGCCGTATCCTCAAAACGAGATACGCCTGAAATCCATTTTTTTCCGTCCTACCTAAAAGAATTACACCAGCGCTTCCTCGCGAGCAAAATACGCTAGACACACTGCTGTTTTGATAGGCAAAGATGCAAATGAGGGAGATAAGGCGATCCACAAAATTAAGTGTGTGCGGCGTAGATTACGCCCTGTGCGCTTCTGCTAGTTTCATGGTGTAAAATTACACTTTATAAAAGGTGCCCTAATTTTACACCAGCCGTGTAAAGGTCAGCTAAAGCAACACCATTAAGGAAGAGCTGAGTACACACACTTGCAGGACAACAATCTGTATGCCAACATGCCAGGGGCATCCATGCTCATAACTATACTAGTTACTTTAGTAACCCAGGGTACCCCCTCTTCTGAGGGAACAGCAGCCAGGAGACGCCTCGCAGAATGCATCTTTGCACAGTAAACACACACATTAATCATGGCACAATGAGAATGCTTGAATGCACACCCACTGTGGTCCCTAGCACAGACACATCACATGCACATCTAATTGGATTAGATCCAAGTACCCCCAATGGTACTTTTGAGCAGTAACGCCACGCCACGGCTCCAATTATGTCACTGTGCATTCATACACCATTCACATGGACCTGGGATCACTTCTCCCTAATCCTGGGGATCCCTACTCCACCAAAACTGAGGATGACACCCTTATTTAATCAGGAATGCCACCCCCACATTCACACATCATTCACACACATAAAACAAATCATAAGTACAGTATAATAATAAAAAAAAAAAAAGTACCCCAAAAGTTAATGGCAGTGGCGAGAGCTACGCCTGGGCCGCCCACGGGCATGGCCACGGCCAACCAGGGGAGACTCCTGGGGGGGGTGAACAGGGGAAGGAGGAGACTCCTGGGGGGGTGAGCAGGGGAAGAAGGAGCCTCCCCTGGTGACTGTCCTCCTGCTGGCCTGCCCTCCAAGGCCACTGCAATTCTGTTCAGACTGATTGTGAGGGCAGCCGTATTGGCCTGGACAGCCCGGGTATTGTCCTGGACAGCCTGGGTCAGGGCACTCACCTCCTGGGCCACACCTGTTGTGGCGGTCTACAGGTCACACAAGCATGTGATTACCGCCAAGGAGTTTGTGGCCACATCAGAGAGTGACTCCTTAATTAAGCCCAGGCTGTCCTCCATCTGGGTCAGAGTCTGTTTGATCGGCCACCCCCCTGGTCTCATGGGTCGCCATCCTGCCTGCAGCTGAGTCTTGTGGCCTGGGAGGAGGGGAAAGAGAGACCCTTGTGGGTGGAGGCCTGTTGGGGAGGAGTGGGAGGGGCTACCCCTGATGGTGGCCTGACTGCTGCCAGCCACAGGGGAAGCCTCAGGGGGAACCACACCCGTAGCCAAAAGGATTTCCCTGGCAATCTCCATATCTTCATCCTCAGCCCCCCCCCTCATCCTCCCCCCTCAACCTCCTCATGAGGGGAGGTGTGGCCACTCCCCTCCCCTGGGGACTCCTGCCATTCTTGGGGCTCCTCAAGGGGATGGTGCAGCCTGGCCTGATGGCCCAGCAACCTCCTGGCCTGATGGCCCAGCAATCTCCTGGCCATCTGTGGAGGACACAAAACATTCACAGGTTGGAGGATCCACACACTTGGCACATCTTCCCTTCCCCCACCCACACATGCTAATCACCACATAGAAAAACCCAAAAATTAGTCAAAGCCAGGCAGGCCCACCACCTGCTGTGGGTGGAAACACCGGGCCACTGCCCATTCCTCCTCAGTCAGCCTGACGGAGCAGGGTGGGCCTCCTCCAGTGCCCGTGGCATGGGCATTTATTTTGGCCATCTTGTCCCGGACCAGGCTCTTAAGATCGTTGATCTTCTTTTGAATCCCACCGGGGGTCCTCGTCTCCCCCCCCCCCTCGCCGCATTGATCTGATCTGTGATTTTTTGAATGATCTCCTTCCTGGCCGGGGGGGTGTTCCGGCTCTCAGGGCCATGCAAATAACGTCCATATCGGGTGATGGCCCGAGCAAGTAGCTGCTTCTCTGTGCTAGAAAAATTCAACTTCCTGCGCTTCGGTGCCATAACACCCACCACTCAGCACCAACAAAAAACAAACACAACAAACAAACACAAATACTCACACAACAAACAAACACAAATACTCACACAACAAACAAACACAAATACTCACAGAAGAAACACACACAAAAATCAAACCACACAAGCAGACAGCTAATACAAATTCAAAAACAATCAGAAAAAACACACAGAAAATACACTCAGAAAAAAAACAATCAGAAAAAACAAACAGAAAATACACTTAGAAAAAATACACAGCTACTACACTCTACTACTCCTCCAAAACTTTTATCTAACACTAAACTCACCAACACACACCAACAGACGACAGAGCAGAAGCAACTTGCTCTAGGAAAGGGGAACACAGGGATGTACTTTTGCAAGGGAAGTGTGTTTGTCTGGGGCTATTTATACACAGGGCGATTCTCAAACTAAGTACGCTTGGCCTTTTACCTATCTCACTGATTGCGCCGAGCCGAGTTCTGCACATGCCCAGTGAGGTGCAGATTTGTGCGCGCATGCGCAGTACGGTCGGCACTTCATTTGCATGGGGTCACGGCTCATTACAATGGAGCACGCCCACTTCCTTCCCACTTGCAATTTTGGGCGCAAATGCGCTGTGGATACGGCACTTATGACACAAAATTAAGGCGCCGTAACTTAAATGACATACGTTTTGAGTAACTTAATTTGCGCCGCTGTTTGTGAATCTGGCCCTTAGTTCTCCTTTGTCAGTACATGAGAGCTGTAGACAGGTGAGCGATTCTCTGTTATAGAGGTGACAATCCCCTCTCCAGGGTCAACACACAGGGCCACAGCAAATTCCAGTTCAGTATTATCCTGGCCCTCTAAAGATACTGTAGCCATAAATTCGTTGATGGAAATGTTAGGAAACTTTATAGGATCATCCACCTTATATGACTGTCAAAATTCCACCTGCATCATGGATAGTATCTCCTGAGTATCTCCTGAAGCAGCTCCTTACTGGAGGGGGTCTCTCGTACCAGGCAGCTCCATGCTGGAGGAAGTTTCTTGTCTCTTACAACTCACCAAGGTTGGTGGGAAGAATTTTTCTGGGACTCTCCAAGCCTCTTCTTGACCTGAGTCACCCTGCAGATCTTTGGTCTTTGTATATTTCCAAAGGAGCTCAAAGAGAAACTCTTTGCAAGGCACACAAACCCCAAAGAATAACAGTCAGTGTAATTTCTAGGCTTAAAACAGAGTCCCATGTCAAGAACAGTGCCCTTTTTAGTCTCAGGGAGTCAAAGTTGGTCACACCTTTCTCTTTTCAATTATTTATTTTAGGCAAGCTGACAGCAGGCTTCAGAAGCACATCCAATTGTTCTACTTACAGGCAGGTGCAAGGCAGGATATATATCTCACAAGACCTTTCTGATATCTCCTCTCAGGCCCATCCGTTTAAAATGGCTAAAAATGACAGCCAATCTAAAGCCTTAAGACAACTTTCAATTGGCACAATCCTGTTCATGACAGCAAAATTGTGACAGGGTAATGGTTGTTTTTGCACCATGGTTTTAGATGGATGAGATGTGTTAGGAATTCTATTCACCACAATTCTGATACATTATAGCCCACCACTACTTCCTTAACAACAGTCAATCCTGCCTCATGAGACAGACTCAAACTCGTGACTAAAACAGCCAATACTTCTGTGTTCATCAAGTTATGAAGGCCTTAGGCCTCGTACACACGACCGAGCAAAAGACACATCGTTTTCTTCGACGAGTTCCTTGTTAGGCTTGTCGAGGAACTCGACAAGCTTGCTTTGCGTACACACGGTCAAGACAAAATCTCCTCGTTCTCAAACGTGGTGATGTACAACACATACAACGGCAGGGGAAGTTCGATTCCACTGGCACAACCCTTGGGGCTGCTTTTGCTAATCTCATGTTACTGCGTGTTAAGTAAAAGTTTGGTAAGAGACGATTTGCACTTTTCAGTCTGTTACAACGTGAAAAATGTGTTATCTCCATTACAATTGCTACTTTTACTCCTCTCTCATACTTTATTCTGAGCATGCGCAGGTTTCTTAGCATACACACGATCGTATTTCTCGTCAAAAACCAGCCCGACGAGGAACACGACGAGGAAATTGAGACTCCCATCAGTTTCCTCGATGAAGAACATACACACGACCGTTTTCCTCTGCAAAAAAGCTCTGCCACCAAGTTTCTTGATGGATTCTGTCGAGGAAAACGGTCGTGTGTACGAGACCTTACTGCTCTCTCTCTCCCCCTTTTCTGGCAATCAATTAAGATGCATCACACACTAAAGTCAGCCATAGGTTAAAGCAAAGAATATTCAGCATTGGGCTTGGTTCACACTGATGCAGCATAGGATCCCACTTGTGAGACGAAGTTGGATGAAATGTGAAATTCAGTGTTTCCCAGCTGTCTTAAAGTGATTGTAAAGACCTGTTTTTTTTTCCTATATAAATAATAAACATGTTTTACTTACCTCCTCTGTGCAGTGGATTTGCACAGAACAGCCCTGATCCTCCTCTTCTCGGGTGCCTCTTTGGTGTTCCTGGCCCCTCCCTCCTGTTGAGTGCCAGCTCCATGTGTTCATTCAGACACAGAGCCGTGGCCTGGCCCCACATCCTCTCTCTCTTGATTGCCTAGTCAACTTTAATTGACAGCAGCGGGGAACCAATGGCGCCATTGCTGTGTCTCAGCCAATCAGGAGGGAGAGTTTTGGACAGCCAAAACACTTGTAGACATTGCTGGACAGAGATGGGGCTCAGGTAAGTATTAGGGGGGCTGCTGCACACAGAAGGATTTTTATCTTACAACCCCTTTAACTGATGCTGCACAAGTCTGTCCAACTTTTGAAAAGGTTTCTGCACTAATTTGGTTCCACTTTGATACGACTTCAATGCCACAAAGTGTAAAAATTTACTTCAAAGTCATATCAAAGTCAGACTCCAACGTTGCACTGAAAGTCACTTGACTTTGGAGTCGGGCTAGTTAGAAACAAGCCTAAGACACAGTTCCATGGTTGTGAGATGTCTGGTACCCCGCTGCATGATGTGGTTCCACCTTTTTTACTGCAATTTCACTAAACTGGTTTAGATGCTGCTATGGTGCTGAAAAAAAACAGATACATTTGCCACCTTCTTAGGCCGCGTACACACGGTCGGTCAAAACCGATGGAAACGGACTGAAGGACCGTTTCATCGGTCCAAACCGATGGTGTGTGGGCCCCATTGGTCAGTTATCCTTCGGTCAGAAATTTTAGAACTTTAAATTTGAACCGATGGACGCCTAACCGATAGGTCAAAACCGACGGTTAGTATGCAAAAGCATCGGTTAAAAACCCACGCATGCTCAGAATCAAGTCGACGCATGCTTGGAAGCATTGAACTTCATTTTTCTCAGCACGTCGTTGTGTTTTACGTCACCGCGTTGGACTCGATCGTTTTTTTAACTGATGGTGTGTAGGCACATCAGACCATCAGTCAGCTTCATCGGTTAACTGATGAGGACGGTTCTCATCGGATGGACTGATCGTGTGTACAGGGCTTTAGTGTTTAAAGCAGAATACAACCAGACATTTGGCTGGTAAAATTTAGCTAGGATCCCAAATTCAAATCCTGTGACGTGTATGGTGTATAATTGGATTTCCTCTGGGAACTCCATTTTCCTTCTATAATTCAAACATATTCTGTTAGGTTAGATGATTTCTGACCAGATGGATCTTAGTTTTAGTTAATACATCTAACTGTTCTAATATTTAAAAGGGAAATGTTCAGTGTCGAAAAGCTGGATAAAATTACATTGACTTTTAATTTTATTTCAATGTTAAAAAGTTAAATCCACATAAATACACAACCTCTTACCATTAGGTTTCCTAACAGATCTTGGGAACCTCTGTCCATTATCGCTTAGAAAAACTGAGGGTATTTCCTGCAGCAGAAACAAAAAAACATGCATGTAAGAAAATAGGCAAGCATATTAGCCTTTAATCTCTGCAAATGTTATTCAAGTGTGTTCAACAATAACTGGTATCAGGGGCTTCATCAACAAAAGCGCATTCATAATGTTACTACTTGACTTGAATCATTGTGTGGTAGAACAATATGCTTTTCCTGTTTCACAAATCTCGATGTACCATCAGTAGGTCTGTAAACAGTGGCGGCCCGTCCATAGGGGCGCCCGGGCGCCGCCCCCCATCCCACAGTCAGTAAAAAAAAAAAAAAAAAAAAAATTTTTAAATCTGTCCCTTTAAGAATTTTTTTTCCCAAAAAAGGGCCTTATGGGCTCTATGTCCGCGCGCCGGACGCCGGGAACAGTCCTGTAGGAGTAGCGCCACGTCTGTGCAATCACGGGATTGCAGACGCGGCGCTACATTGGCACAAAAAATATGCCTTTGTGGCGCTCTCCATCGCGCCATTTGCTTCCGGCGCGATGGAGTGTATAGTTATGGCCGGGCGGGTGCATACACTGTCTGTGTGCACCCGCCCGTCTCTGTGCTCGTTCCGACGTCACTGGAAAAACAGGAAGTGACGTCGGGTCAGCTCGAGCTCAGTGCGCCCGACCGTGGACGAGGTAAGCCTGCCCGTCTCTACATCGGCGGCCGCTTCACAGCTGCATCCAACCCCTCCCGCGATTTCGACAAAGTATGTTCGTATTCGGCGGCCGGCCTGAACATCCCCCCACCCCCCGCTTATTCAAAGTTTTTTTTTCAATTGATTATTCAAAGGCTTTAACAGTTTATTTTTTATATTTGATTCAGTTTTGCATTAAGTATAAAAAAAGTTTTTTTTTAAATAACTGGGGGGGGGGGTGGTCTGGTGGGGTCGTGTTACCGCCCGCTGTAGTGTTACTTGTGCTGTAATGAATTTTTACATAGAAAATAAATGTTGTTAATAAATGGGTAAATGAATTATAAAAAAAAGATTTTTCCAATAACGGTTATTAAAAAAATCTTTTTTTTATAATTCATTTACCCATTTATTAACAACATTACTTTTCTATGTAAAAATTCATTACAGCACAAATAGCGGGCGGTAAGACTACCCCACCAGACCACCCCACCCCCCCCCCCCCCCAGTTATTATATAAAAAAAACTTTTTTTATACTTAATGTGCAGGGAAAATATCGGCCGTCAACACCACCGCACCCCCCCGCTTGCAAATTGTCCTGCGACTTGGGACTGGAAAGTTGCAGGATAAGTTGGACCCGATGATTTCCAATGAGAACTGTTCATATCTGTGCAACTTTGAAGTAGTCCCTGCATTACTTTTGTCCCACCTTGATGTGACTTGAGGTCCATAGACCTCCAGAATACATAGGCATTGCTTCAAGTCGCTGCAAAATCGCACCAAAAAATAGTGGCAGAATCTTGCGACTTTCAGGCTAATGCAGTCTGAAAGTTGCACAATTCTACTGCAATTTTGATGTGACTTAAAGCAAATACCTGTGTATTCTGGAGGTCTATGGACCTCAAGTTGCATCAAAGTGGGACCAAAGTAATGCAGGGACTACTTTGAAGTCGCACAGATATGAACGGTTCTCATTGGAAATCATGGGGTACGACTTGTCATGCAACATTTAAGTCCCAAGTCGCAGGACAAGTAATTCCTGCAGTCTCTGGTAATCCTGTGCAGTATGTCCGCAGTCTCTGGTAATCTTGTGTAGTATGTCCGCAGTCTCTGGTAATCTCCTGCAGTATGTCCGCAGTCTCTGGTAATCTTGTGCAGTATGTCCGCAGTCTCTGGTAATCTTGTGTAGTATGTCCGCAGTCTCTGGTAATCTTGTGTAGTATGTCCGCAGTCTCTGGTAATCTTTTGCAGTATGTCCGCAGTCTCTGGTAATCTCCTGCAGTATGTCCGCAGTCTCTGGTAATCTCCTGCAGTATGTCTGCAGTCTCTGGTAATCTTGTGCAATATGTCCGCAGTCTCTGGTAATCTTGTGCAGTATGTCCGCAGTCTCTGGTAATCTCCTGCAGTATGTCCGCAGTCTCTGGTAATCTCCTGCAGTATGTCCGCAGTCTCTGGTAATCTCCTGCTGTATGTCCGCAGTCTCTGGTAATCTTTTGCAGTATGTCCGCAGTCTCTGGTAATCTCCTGCAGTATGTCCACAGTCTCTGGTAATCTCCTGCAGTATGTCCGCAGTATGTCCGCAGTCTCTGGTAATCTTCTGCAGTATGTCCGCAGTCTCTGGTACTCTTGTGCAGTATGTCCGCAGTCTCTGGTAATCTTGTGCAGTATGTCCGCAGTCTCTGGTAATCATGTGCAGTATGTCCGCAGTCTCTGGTAATCCTGTGCAGTATGTCCGCAGTCTCTGGTAATCTTGTGCAGTATGTCCGCAGTCTCTGGTAATCCTGTGCAGTATGTCCGCAGTCTCTGGTAATCCTGTGCAGTATGTCCGCAGTCTCTGGTAATCTTGTGCAGTATGTCCGCAGTCTCTGGTAATCCTGTGCAGTATGTCCGCAGTCTCTGGTAATCTTGTGCAGTATGTCCGCAGTCTCTGGTAATCTCCTGCCCATTTCGAGTCCTTCATTACTAACAGTGTCATATTTTAGTTTGTTTGCACCGATCTGTAAGGCTGCGCTATATACCATGATTTGTGATGCTGGGGCTATATACTCTGTGCTGTGACGCTGAGCTGTATACTCCTGACATTGAGTGGAATACAGGGGACGGAGTGGTGGATTCTATAAGGGGTGTGGCTTATGAGAAGTGGGAGGGACCAAATGTGGAAGGGCGGGGTATTGCGCCCCCCCATCATAAAACTTCACCAGCCGCCACTGTCTGTAAAAGACCAGTATTTGCAACCAATCGGAGCTCAATTATGAAAACCTAAACACATGAAAATAGATGTAGTAACCAATCAAGCCTTAGCTTTTTTTTCTTGTTTTAGAAAAGAATATAGAAACTTTTTTGTTTTCTCATAGACACTGTGCCCTTTTGCTTTGCTCAGAATGATACAAAGGAGCTGTAATATGTCTAGAGTAGAGATGAGCGTATTAATTTACCAGGTTTGAGATTCAACTCGGATCACCGTGATAAACTCAATAGGACACTCCCCAGTCTTTTTGTGTTATTTGTACATCATTATAATATTTCATGGGCTCCCCGATGCTGTTTTGCGTGTTCTCTAACCCCCATTTATGCCCTTCTGTAATTTCCACCACCAGATAGGGTTTGTGCCATTGACTGGAGCTCTTTCTCTCATCACTCATCATCATCCTATGACATCAGTCACAGCAAATTGTTCTGTTGTTTCCTGCTGAACCGGCCGGAATTCAAACCATCTACAGCCGGCTTAAGATAAACCGAATAAACTTTCTGGCCAGTGCAATTGTGTTTATATAGCATTAGTAGCATCACCCAATACATCTACTTGTCTAAAATTGCTTCTAAAAAATAGGCATACCAGTACTCAAAAACATAATATAATTATAATGATGTGTGTACCTTTACAAACAATTGGGGGAAAAGTCCTCTCCTTCCATTGTTCTCTCCTTCTAGCCATCCCTCTTCTGCTGTTTTCTTCACATTTTTTATTACGTCTCCAGCTTTGAGGTTCAGTTCATCTTCAAGCTGCCCTTGAAAGTCAACAAGGGCAAGCATGTCCCCTACAAAGATGCACATTCAGATGAACATAATATATGAATCTTAAATGCCAAGTGTCACAAATCTAACAAATTAATTCATAATGTGTACAAGGCAATGAAAAAGTGAATATTTATTGTAGCTCTAGGGTGAGGTGAGGGAAGCAAGAACAGGCAAAAGGAATTATATGAGTTTAAACACGTATGGTTGGAGCCCTGACATCCACTAGGCAACCTAGGCAGAAGTCCAGGACCGGATGGATGTCTGAGAAGCCTAGGTGTAATCCTATTACTTCTACAGCAAACCAAGGGGAATAAAGCATTTGGTCAAACCTGGATATCTTCCTGTCACTTCACAAGGGAGGATCCACTTGTAGGCAGGTTGTGTCTGAATGATGGTGCTTTGCAAATACAGCAGCTTTTCTGTACCCGCTGCATTCCCAATCAATGTCAGCTGAAGGGATTGGAGTTAAACAAAGCTTCTACTTTGCCAAGAACCTAATACATCACTACCATAGGTAGATGAGCAGTGATAGGTGAACTGCAAACCTCCACTTTGCCGAGCTTCATAGGTGTGGACATTTATTAGTGCATTGCTAAATTTTAACAGCAATGCCATGACATTTTACAGGAATATCCAGGTCCACTCAAAGTACAGTTGAAGATTTCCCTTTAGGCTTATAGCCCCTAAAGTAAAATCATTCTTGGGTGGTTGTACGTTACTTTTTAATAAAATTAGATTCAACTTGCTAATGAAGTTAAAGGCGAATGAATATTGATATTGGTTGTGCTGTAAAGCTTGTCTTTATGTGTGTATGTATAATAGCACACATCGCAAAGCTCAAATATTGCTTAGTCAATACAAATATTTGCTGACACAAAGTCATTTATATTGCTGCACCTCAAGCTCATGCACCTGTTTGTGCAAAGCTCAACCACAAGCAAAATATGACCTTGATTTGGCCTGCAGGAAAATTAAATGGTTTCAGAGCTACAACGAGGATACTAATTGTCTTTTCATTTTGGATGAAGTTAAGGGTTATATTTTCTGTTCATTTTTTATTTCTGTCATTGTCCCCACTGGGGTAATGTTCCCATTAATTCTTGACCCTGCTACACCAATACAAGAGATTGACAGTATGGTTGTCATTTGCAAAGAAAAGCACAAACAGCAATAAAAACATTATCATATGTTCTAACCTACCCTCACTATACTAAAAATATATTTTTGTTTATGTCTGTTTGCCCATTGAAATTATTTCCCCCACTTCCTGTTCTGACAGGAAGTATGGGGAAATACCCCCAATACTGACACAAATGGCAATAAAAAACTGACTGAAAATGTTGCGACTGTGAAGCAAAATGTCACAGCCACGGCATGTGTAGAGCCCCATCTGGCTGTATTCACACAGTTCAGATGGGCAGCTGGGGTGGTACAGTACCGTTATTACTGTCCCCTAAAAGAGCACGAAAGGTTTTCGAACTGGGCATTAAAGACTAAAAACATGTTATCACTTATAAAGTAGGGCCTGTTTACTGAAAGCAACACCTAATTGTGTTGTGTCTCTTGCAAATATTAGGCCATGTATGATGATCAGCAGCAAAAATAAATATAAAATACCTAAGATATAAACCTCAACTTCCGCTTTATAACCAATAGTGGTGTAAATGTGTTTCTGTAACCCATACATCCAGTTAAGACATGTTTAACTACCTCCCTACCTGGCATTTCTCTCCTACATGTAAAAATCATATTTTTTTTGCTAGAAAATTACTCAGACCCCCCACAAACAACATATATTTATATACCTAGAGAATAAAATGGTGGGTATTGCAACTTTTTTATGTCACACTGTATTTGTACAGCAATTTTTGAAACGCAATAGAAAAAGTACATATTGATTTTAATGCAAAAAACACAGTGGGCCTGATTTACTAAGCTATGTGCGCTGCGCTGGTTCATGCATTAATTAGTACTCCGGGTGGAGGCTTAATTCGGCGCATGAACCAGCGTAGCAGCCGGCGCATTGAAACTAATATGTAAAGCCGCGCCGAACTCCCTATAGAAGTCTATGGGAGAAATCAAAAGTGTTCATTTTAAAGGCTAATCTGCAAGTTTTGTCCTAAAAAGTGTTTGGGGACCTCAGTCCTGCCCCAGGGAACATGTATCAATGCTTTTTTTATTTTTTAAAACGGCCGTTTTTTCGGGAGCAGTGAAATTAATAATTCTTAAAGTGAAACAATAAAAGTGAAATATTCCTTTAAATTTCGTACCTAGGGGGGGTGTAATGTCAGCATGTGAAATAGCGCATTTTTCCCGCACTTAGAACTCCCCCTGCACAAAGTGACATTCAGAAGGAAAAAAGTCATTTAAAAATTCACACGCGGCTATAATGAATTGTCGGCTCTGACAATTCTAAAGGGATTCATTCATAAAACAAACAAAAAAATGTGTAGGGGTTCCCCCAAATTAAATTACCAGGCCCTTCAGGTCTGGAATGGATATTAAGGGGAACCCCGCCGTAAAAACCAAAAAAAAAAAAGACGTGCGGTTCCCGGCAAATATCCATTCCAGACCCTTCAGGTCTGGTGTGGATTTTAAGGGGAACTCCACCCCAAATTGAAAAAAAAAATGGCGTGGAGTCCCCCTAAAAATCCACACCAGACCCTTATCCGAGCACGTTGACCTGGCCGGCCGCAGAAAAGAGGGGGGGACAGAGTGCGGCCCCCCCCCTCTCCTGAACCGCACCAGGCCACATGCCCTCAACATGGGGAGGATGTCCCCATGTTGATGGGGACAAGGGTCTCATCCCCACAACCCTTGCCCGGTGGTTGTGGGGGTATGCGGGCGGGAGGTTTATCAGAATCTGGAAGACCCCTTTAACAAAGGGGACCCCCAGATCCTGACCCCCCCCCTGTGTGAAATGGTAATGGGGTACACTGTACCTCTACCATTTCACCCCAAAAAAAATGTCAAAGTGTTAAAAATGACAGTAGCCGGTTTTTGACAAATCTTTTAATAAAATCTTCTTTTCTTCTTTCCTTCGAGTTTCTTCCGCTGCTTCTTTCTTCTCGTCAACATCTTGCCCGACGTGTTCTTCTATCTTCTCCGTCCGTCCTTCCGCCTTCTGGTCCCGCATCTTGCCCGTTGTCTTCTCCGTCCGCCTCCTCGTCCGCATCTTGGGTCTTCTGCGGTCTTCTTCTCGGTCCGCCGCCTTCTCGTCCCCTGCGTTTGAATTTGATTTGGCCGCCGTTTTCCCGCTCCTGGGACCCGCCCCCCTCTGACGCCACAAGTAAACTCCTTAGAAGGTCATGTGCGTCAGAGGGGGGCGGGGTCGCAGAGCGTCACACAGCGGGGGAATTCAATTTCAATCGCGCCGCCCGGAGAAGAAGTTCCCGCCGTGTACACTCATGTGACCCCGCCCCCCTCTGACGCACATGACCTTCTAAGGAGTTTACTTGTGGCGTCAGAGGGGGGCGGGGTCACATGAGTGTGACACGGCGGGAACTTCTTCTCCGGGCGGCGCGATTGAAATTGAATTCCCCCGCTGTGTGACGCTCTGCGACCCCGCCCCCCTCTGACGCACATGACCTTCTAAGGAGTTTACTTGTGGCGTCAGAGGGGGGCGGGTCCCAGGAGCGGGAAAACGGCGGCCAAATCAAATTCAAACGCAGGGGACGAGAAGGCGGCGGACCGAGAAGAAGACCGCAGAAGACCCAAGATGCGGACGAGGAGGCGGACGGAGAAGACAACGGGCAAGATGCGGGACCAGAAGGCGGAAGGACGGACGGAGAAGATAGAAGAACACGTCGGGCAAGATGTTGACGAGAAGAAAGAAGCAGCGGAAGAAACTCGAAGGAAAGAAGAAAAGAAGATTTTATTAAAAGATTTGTCAAAAACCGGCTACTGTCATTTTTAACACTTTGACATTTTTTTGGGGTGAAATGGTAGAGGTACAATGTACCCCATTACCATTTCACACAGGGGGGGGGTCAGGATCTGGGTGTCCCCTTTGTTAAAGGGGTCTTCCAGATTCTGATAAACCTCCCGCCCGCATACCCCCACAACCACCGGGCAAGGGTTGTGGGGATGAGACCCTTGTCCCCATCAACATGGGGACATCCTCCCCATGTTGAGGGCATGTGGCCTGGTGCGGTTCAGGAGAGGGGGGGGCCGCACTCTGTCCCCCCCTCTTTTCTGCGGCCGGCCAGGTCAACGTGCTCGGATAAGGGTCTGGTGTGGATTTTTAGGGGGACTCCACGCCATTTTTTTTTTCAATTTGGGGTGGAGTTCCCCTTAAAATCCACACCAGACCTGAAGGGTCTGGAATGGATATTTGCCGGGAACCGCACGTCTTTTTGTTTTTGGGTTTTTACGGCGGGGTTCCCCTTAATATCCATTCCAGACCTGAAGGGCCTGGTAATTTAATTTGGAGGGACCCCCTTTTTTTTTTTTTTTTTTAATGAGCAATGACTCTATTCTTTATAGCCATGAGTACTTTAACCACTTGCCCACCGGGTTAATTCTGGCACTTCTCTCCTTCATGTGAAAATCACAATTTTTTGGCTAGAAAATTAATCAGAACCCCCAAACATTATATATTTTTTTTTAACAGACATCCTAGGGAATAAAATAGCAGTCATTGCAATACTTTTTGTCACACCGTATTTGCGCAGCGGTCTTACAAGCGCACTTTTTTTGGATAAAAATCACTTTTTTGAATTAAAAAATAAGACAACAATACATTTTGCCCAATTTTTTTCTATATTGTGAAAGATAATGTTACGCCGAGTAAAATGATACCCAACATGTCACGCTTAAAAATTGCGCCCGCTCGTGGCATGGCGTCAAACTTTTACCCTTTAAAAAACTCGATAGGCGACGTTTAAAAAATTCTACAGGTTGCATTTTTTGAGTTGCAGAGTAGGTCTAGGGCTAGAATTATTGCTCTCACTCTAACGATCGCGGCGATACCTCACTTGTGTGGTTTGAATATTGTTTTCATATGCGGGCGCTACTCGCGTATGCGTTTGCTTCTGTGCGCGAGCTCGTCGCGACGGGGCGCTTTAAAATTTTTTTTTGGGGTTTTCTTATTTATTTTTATTTAGTTTTATAATGTTTTACACTGAAATAAAAAAATAAAAAAAAAATGATCAGTTTTCTTCCTATTACAAGGAATGTAAACATCCCTTGTAATAGGACTAGTGTGTGACAGGTCCTCTTTATGGAGAGAGGCGGGGTCAATAAGGCTGGAAAGCATGGTATTGAAAAAAAAAAAAAAAGATCTCATGCTTTCAGCTGCAATCATGTTCGTTCACCACAGTGGTGTAGTGTATAGCACTTTGACCTAGCAGCAAAAGAGTCGTTGGTTCGAATCCCGCCCGTGACAGCATCTGCATGGAGTTTGCATGTTCTCCCTGTGCCTGCGTGGGTTTCCTCCCACAATATAAAAACACGCTGTAAATCGGTTCCGGTCTAAATAAGCCCTAATATGCAGTAGTATATTAAGGTTTGGTTCTGCCCTAGGCCTGACTACATATCTGCACCTCCTAATAGAAAAATGACCCACCCCTTCCTGTCAAGGTCACACCCTGTTTTTGTATAACCCCGCCCAGTAATTTTCAGGGGACCCACACACTAGTTCTGGGGGGGCACTGGATTCCCTTAACCACTTCCATACCAGGCACTTACGCACCTTCCCGGCCAAGCCAATTTTCAGCTTTCAACACTGTCGCACTTTGAATGGCAATTGCGCGGTCATACAACACTGTACCCAAACAAAATTGGCGTCCTTTTTTCCCCACAAATAGAGCTTTCTTTTGTTGTTATTTGATCACCTCTGCGTTTTTTTTTTTGCGCAACAACTAAAAAAAGACTGCAAATTTTGAAACAAAAAAACATTTTTCTTTTTTTAGGTAAATTTTTTTGTAAATAAGTTTTTCTCTTTCAATTACGGGCACTGATATGGCGGCACTGATGGGCACCGATGAGATGGCACTGATGGACATCGATGAGGTAGTACTGACGGCACAGATGAGGTGGCATTGATTGGCGGCGCTGCTATGCGGCACTGATGGGCACTCATAGGCGGCACTGATGGGCACTCATGGGCGGCACAGATGGGCGGCACTTATGGGTGGCACTGATGGATACTTATGGGCGGCACTTATGGGTGGCACTGATGGATACTTATGGGTGGCACAGGTGGGCACTGATAGGTGGGCACTGTGCATGGATGGGCACTGTGGGGTGGCACTGATTTTCCCAGTCAGTGCCCATTTGTGGGCACTGATTGGCATCTTTTTTCTTATTTTTTAATGCTTTTTGTTTTTTTGTTCTATATTTTTTTTGTTTTTGCACACCCTGGTGGTCCAGGGTGGGCATCCCTGGTGGTCCAGTGTGGTGATCCGAGGGGGGGCTGCGCTGATAAACAATCAGCGCGAACGCCCCCTGTCAGGAGAGCCGCCGATCGGCTCTCCTATACTCGCGTCTGTAAGACGCGAGTGAGGAAGAGCCATCGATGGCTCTTCCTGTTTACATCGTGATCAGCCGTGATTGGACACGGCTGATCACGTGGTAAAGAGTCTCCGTCTCCGTGAGAGACTCTTTACCGAGATCGGAGATGCAGGGTGTCAGACTGACACCCCGCATCACCGATCGCCGCGCTGCGTGCCCCCACAGGCGCGTGCGGCATGAAATCCTGCAGGACGTCCTGTCAGGATTGTGTAACCACTTCCCGGACGTAAATCGGCCATAGGCTGGGCGGGAAGTGGTTAATTTGCATAGTTTTTCTCTCACTTCCTGTTTGGCTATGGGGCAGGAAGTGAAGGCAAATCTCCCCAATTGGACACAGATAATACAAAATAAACTGACAGGGCCTATAACCCTCCCTCACTCTATCCAAAATGAAAGAAAATAAAACTTGTTGATTATAGTTCTTGTCAGGGGCGGACTGACCATTGAGTCACTCGGGCACTGCCCGAGGGCCCCATGCCACTAGGGGGCCCCATCCGGGTTGCCAGGCTCAGTAAAACCAGGGACAGTATGTAAAAATCTGTGTTTTTTTTAGATCTGTCCCTGATATGTCCGAAAATGACATGCTTTTAATGTGAATATCCCAAGATTTTAGCTGCCCGCCTCTGCACTACCTCCTGGCGTGGTGGTCATCTGTAAGCCAGAGGGGCCCCATAATCTTCTATTGCCCAGGGGCCCCATGAGTTGTCAGTCCGCCCCTGGTTCTAGTTTAAGCACAAATTTCATAGAGTTTTATTGAGAGCCCTAAGAAAATATAACCATGCCAATAGGCCAGGATACAGCGTTGCTAATATGTAGGAATGTGTGTGTTAGAGCACCCCACCCAATGTTAACTAAAAAATTATTAATTTGCAAATAAGTATTATCTGCTCATTTTTTTGGGGATGTCTGCACCCCTGATAGTGACAACATTTGTGAGGTGTCTTCACCCTTTCTAATTCATTCACTTCCTGTCACATAGCCAAACAGGAAGTGAGGGTAAAACCTTACTAATATATTTTCTTGTGGACACAGAGATCAATCTAAATAGTTTCCCATTATGTAAATTGCACTCTAGCATTTTGCTGTGTACACCCCAAATTATTAGGGATCTTGGACTTTGGGGTCCATTTACTAAAGGCAAATCCACTCCTACAAGTGCAAAGCAAGGAAGAAAACAAAACAACTTTGCTTCTACAGGATTGGATGTTAAAACCATCAGTGCTTCCTCTCTGATTTTCAGCAACTATGCTTGTACTGCAGAGTGGCTTTGCCTTTACTAAACCCCAAACTAAATAATCATTTGGGGCAGGGATCCTCAAACTACGGCCCTCCAGCTGTTGTAGAACTACACATCCCATGAGGCCTTGTAATGCACTGACATTCACAGACATGACTAGGCATGATGGGAATTGTAGTTCCTGAACAACTGGAGGGCCGTAGTTTGAAGACCCATGATTTGGGGTGTACACAGCAGTGCTGGAGTGCAATTTGCTTAATGGGGACACTAGTTAGATTGACCGGTGTCCCCAAGAAATGACACTGGTAGGGTTTTAACCTCACTTCCTGTTCAGCTGTGTGACAGGAAGTGAAGCCAATTTTAAGAAAAGGGACACAAAGCTCAACACAAAAATAAAAAAACACAAAGCAGGGGTTCTAACACTCACTTGGCTTCCCTCAAACACCCACAATTTGAATAGGATTGCCTTGCGCTAGATTTAAGCACAGTGCTGTAAATCAGCACGTCAAGCCTGTCCACCTATAGCAAACCCCCCCCCCCCAGGCCATGTTTGCAGGTTTTCCTTCATCTTGCACATGTGCTTTAAAATAGTCTGGACAGCAATTCTTGATAAGAGAAATCCCCAAAACATGTCCTGTCGGGGGTACTTGAGGGCTGAGGACCACTGCAGAATAAATAAAATACTTACCAGTTTTTGTCTTTAAAGTCAGGGAGAATAAACATGGCAAACATTTCATGATTACACACCAGGAAAGAAGCTTAGACAAAAATCACACATAATTTGTTAGGCCCAAACCTAGTTCAGCTGCAGCTGTCAACATATGTAGCATGAAAAAGTAACAAAAGACAAACTTAACAATTTTAAAGTAATTTTTATTGGTCAACAAAACAAGGAAAGCAAAAAAAGACAAACAAACAAACACAAACAAAAATACATTTCAAAATTCTAATTAACCATAGCTTTACACATTTTTCATAAAATAAGGCCACATAGACAAATACATCAAAGTGAACATCATTTAAAAATAAACCAAAACCATTGGCAAAATAAAACAAAACCCATGCAACAAACCACATTTGTGTTTAGCAACAGCATTTCTGCCAGCCTGCCCCTTCTGAGGGCAGCTGAGGACTGATCGATCCAAGCTTTTTATAACAGTGCTAGTAATGAAGCAATTGGAATCACATGAACAAATTGCAGTCTCTAGTTTGGGTGAGCTTGTAATTGGGCACACCTGCAATTAACCCAAACCACGCTCTATGAGCATCCAAGGAGTGTTTTTCACCTTTTAAAAAGAAAGGATAATTTTTTTCTAAGTGTTTGAGCATGCTCAGTTCATCACACATGTAGGAACCAAGCTGCAATGGAATGAGAGCTTTTTTTTTTTTGTTTCCCCTGATCTGATGCTTTCCAGCCTGAAGGGGAGGTGTTAAAGACAGAAGTAAACACGCACATTTAATAATCTATTTGTGTGAAAAAAAAGGTTGCCAATTTTGTTTGGGAGCCACGTCGCACGACTGCGCAATTGTCAGTTAAAGCGACGCCGTGCCGAATCACAAAAACTTGCCCGGTCATTGACCAGAAATATGGTCCGGGCTCAAGTGGTTAAAAATTAACAAAACACGGGGCGTGGTCTGGACATGGCTGTGTGAGGCTGCTTTTTCTCTGAGCTCCCGGCCGACAGACCCCAAAAACCAGCAAAAACACACTTAAATATCGGAATGCACCCGGCAAAAAGATATAGCACCAGAGCAACAACAGGCAAGACACCGTCCAAGGCGAAATCGGGAGGAATCTCCAAGTATTTCTGCACCCTACAAGACAAATCCCCCGGAGCTAAGGCAACTGCTCCACGTGGCTCAGCAAATGGACCCCGGCGGGAGGCCCATATTTTAGCAGCGGACCCCGACTCACCTTCTACAGACGAGCACCCAGCGACACACCTGGAACTGCATCGGGTCACCCCTGACACACTAACACCCGAGGATCAGCAGACAGGAGCGGAGATGCAAGACCAGGAGATAAGGTCCCTGCTGCTGGCCCTGCCGACACGGGCGGACATTGAGGCCCTCCCGACACGCTCGGATATTGAATCCCTCATCCTCCGCCTGGAGGAAACTCACAATAGGGACATCCAGGAGGTCCGCGGGGAGGTCGCCACGTTAGCGGAACGGGTGACATCCGGGGAAGTGTCTGTGTCCTCCTTGGAGGCCAGAGTGGCGGCGCTGGAACATTCCCGAGACCTCCACCGAGACGCAGCAGTAGAGCTACAGCTCCATCTGGAGGATGTCGAGGACCGCAGCCGCCGCAATAATTTGCGGCTGCGGGGGATGCCGGAGGGAGCCGAGGGAGAGAACCTTGGAGAGACGGTCATCGAGCTGTTTAGGGCAGTGCTGGGGGAACCGGAGGAGCAGATCATCCTGGACCGGGTGCATAGAGCCTTGGGACCAAGGCCGACTGACCCGGAGAGGCCGCGCGACATCATCTGCAGGCTCCACCGCTATGCCCAAAAGGAGGCAATCCTCAGAAGAGCCTGGGACTACGGTGAGGAGGATCATGAGGGCACCCAGATTAAGATCCTGCCGGACCTCTCCAGGGCGACGCTGCGCCGCAGGGCCCTGCTCCGTCCTCTCCTGGACCTGGCCAGACAGAAGAACCTGACCTACAGATGGGGATATCCGCTGTCAGTGACCTTCAGGAGCGACCGCGGATCCTTCACCCTGCAGACGCCAGCTGACCTCCCGGAGCTATTCCGCTTCCTGGACGCAGATCCCATCCGGGTACCAAACTGGCTCCAACTGCTCCCGAGAACGCCCGGAAGGTCTGGACCCTCGGCTCGTCGCGGCCCGCAGCAACCCCGCCAACACCGTGGTAGACGAAGGAACCGATCAGCGTCACGGGAAGCACCACGTGAGTAGGCCCTGGGCCATGTCTCCCCTTCTCTGAAACCACATACCTATGCACACGAAGCCCGCAAGCTTGCTCTACCCACACTCCCGCTCCCGCCCCCGCCTGGTTACCCGCCACCGTAACTATAGCCGCACTACCGACGGAACCCGGCCTGCATCACTCCCCCCACACCCCCGCCATATGGAGAAATATGGCTGAACACAGCTTCCCCTCGCGCCCCGGTCACCCACGCTCACTGATTCACCAGGTGGCCGTTTGTTCGCGGATCCCTCACATATCACCCCCCCAATGTGGTACCGGAGGACACGATTAGGCTGCTCCATGAGTACACCATGGAGGTCACGGGTGGGGAGGGTGGGCCGCTGTTGGGATGAGGGTGGGGAGGCCTGTTGGACGGAGACCCCCAGCCAGCCACAGACACATCTGCTGCACCCCATGAACCTGATTTTGTTGGGGCACTGCCTTGGAGATGGGGGACCTGGGAGACGGGGGTGGGTTGCCACAACCCTGGCATAAACTGGTCCTCTTCAACGAGATTGCCACTGGAACTGGCAGAGACAATGGACTTCTATATCTGCTTAGGGACACGGGAGAATTGGGGGCTTCCTTGATGTCGACCCAGAGAGAAGGGGCGACCTGCCGTTTATACTACATTATGGTTATACACGATCTGCTGAGGCGGAAATTTGCACTAAGTTTTTTCTTGCACTGAAGTTTAATATGTCACTTGTGTGTTGTTTAACTTGTTTCACAAGATTTTATATTGCTTGTGGCATTGCGACCGTTCTGTCTGCAATGCCGATAGGTGTTCCATAATAAGAATACAGTATGTATGTGTATGTTCTGCATATAGACACGAATAAGATGGGGGAGTAGGCCGGGTAGCCAGACCTATACCCCTGCCTTTGTTCACCCACTACCCCGAATAGGGCGGCACTCTATACCCCGACGCCTTCTCTGCGAGGAGACGTCGGCGAGTGCCATAGCCGTTAGGGCTACTTTAGATAATTTTGACAGCTACACACCCTAGTGTCAGCTCTTTACTTTCTTTTCTTTTCTTTCCTCTTCCCTCACCTGACACCCCCCCCCCCCCCCTCGTGAACCTATACACCTTAGCCTTATTCCCTACTACACCCACCCGCCCCCCCCCCAAAACCCCCACCCCATCCCCCCAAGTGCGGCCATGGACCTGCTCAACATAATATCCCTAAATGTGAAGGGGCTAAACACCCCGGAGAAGCGGCGGATGCTGCTGAATGACATGCGTCGGGCTAAAGCCGACATAGTTATGGTACAGGAGACCCACTTCAGAGACCTTAAAATGCCCCTACTCAAAAATAGATACTACCCTTCAGTGTACCACTCGGCATATGTAGAGGCGAAATCACGTGGAGTATCTATTCTTATTTCGGCACGAGTACCCTGGACACTAGATGACGTAAAGACGGACAGCGAGGGCCGATTCCTTTTCTTGAAAGGCTCTATAGGAGGTAAAAAGGTGACACTTGTAAACCTGTATGCCCCCAACACCCGCCAGGACTCCTTTATTAAGAGACAGGTAGACAAGGCAATGCGCTTCTCGGAAGGCCAACTTATTCTGGGAGGTGACTTAAACTTCCCCCTCTCTCCGATAGAGGACACGTCCACGGGAGTGTCATCTACCTCACGCGATATGCGCAAACGTATAGGAACAGCGTTACACTCCGCGCAGTTGATCGATACGTGGCGACTTTTTCATCCTGGGGAGCGTGACTTTTCCTTCTACTCCAAACCACACCAGTCGTATTCCCGCATCGATTACCTCTTCGTCCCACATAGCCAATTACACGCGGTTAAGGACACGTCAATTGGCTCTATTACGTGGTCAGACCATGCCCCGGTAGGTCTAAAATATGCGCTCTCGGAAGTCAACGCAGGACAAACCGCAACATGGAGACTCAACGAAAGTCTCCTACAAAACCCAGAGGTCCGGGCAGATGTGGTTGCCGAGATAGACAGATACTTTGAGCTTAACACCACGCCGGATAGTGACCCCGGTGTAGTCTGGGAGGCCCATAAGGCCGTCATCAGGGGGGTCCTGATCAAACACGGCGCTAGACTAAAACGAGAGCGGACGATACAGCTGAACCAGCTTTTGGATAAGTTGCGGACCCTGGAAGCGGCCCATAAGGCGGCCCCGACTGCCCGAGTAGGGGCAGACCTAGACATTGTACGCTCACAAATTACTGACATCCTGCAGTATAAAGCCAAAACGGCAATACAAGTGTGCCGGAGGAAGGTCTATGAGTCGGGTAATAAGTGCGGGAGGCTTCTGGCTCAGACCCTCCAAGCACAACGCCAAGCGTCTTACATCCCACACGTGATTACATCGGAGGGGCAGAGGGCATCTTTACCCCACCAAATTACCGGTGAGTTCAGATCGTTCTATGCGGCCCTCTATAACCTACACGGCCCGACAGCCACACACGACCAAGTGACGGACTACCTAACCAGATCAGGCATGACAGCACTACAGACAGAGGCGCGCGGGGAACTGGAAGAACCCATTACCCTAACAGAACTCCAGACTGCCCTTGGCAGTACTAAAAAGGGGAAAGCCCCGGGCCCGGACGGCCTTACTGTGCAGTACTATAAGACCTTGCTGCCATCACTGGGACAACAAATGGTGAAGTTGTTTAACGTCCTCGGGGGGGGAGGTGAATTTCACAGCTCCACGCTCCAGGCCCAGATCTCGGTGATACCTAAAGAGGGGAAGGACCCATCATTGTGTGGGAGCTACCGCCCCATATCCCTCCTAAATGCGGACCTGAAAATATTCACCAAGATCTTGGCCTCTAGACTACAGCAACACCTCCCACGCCTAATCCACCTGGACCAGGTGGGGTTCGTCCCAACAAGAGAAGCCAGGGACAATACCATCAAAGTCCTTAACTTATTACATGTGGCAGTGAGTAGCAGGAAACCCTGCGTGTTGGTGGGGACAGATGCCGAGAAGGCATTTGACAGGGTGAAATGGGACTACATGTTTGCAACATTGAGGCATGTGGGCCTGGGGGACAGGATGATGAGATGGGTGAGAGCCGCCTATGTCGGACCAACGGCCAGAGTTAAGGCGAACGGGGTGATATCAGAGGCCTTCCCGATATCCAATGGCACGAGGCAGGGTTGCCCTCTCTCGCCCCTACTCTTTGCCCTCTCCCTCGAGCCCTTCCTGTGTCATGTTAGACGGAACCCAGACATAACGGGGGTGACAGTGGGCAAAAGGCAACATAAGGTCTCTGCATACGCAGATGACCTTATGTTTACGCTCTCGGACCCCTCTACCTCCCTGACACATCTCATGCGGGAATTTGACACATACGGCCAGCTTTCGAATTTGAGGATCAATTTCACCAAGTCGGAGGCCATGGGTGTTGGGATCCCTCGCCACAGCCTTGCGGAGCTCAGGGGGAGTTTTGACCTGAAATGGACAGACGGGGCCCTGAAGTACCTTGGTACTTACATACCGCCGTCGTTTGCCAGACTCTTCCAATTAAACTTCCCACCACTCCTTACGACGGTAAAGAACTTACTTAACCAATGGAACGGGGGCTTACACTCATGGCTGGGCCGCTGCAACATCCTTAAGATGGCGGTACTGCCGAAGTTCCTATATCTCCTACAGGCCCTACCGATATGCATTCCGGGTGACTTCTTTAAACAAGTACACACCGCCTTCACCAGATTTTTGTGGGCAGGGAAAAGCCCCCGACTTAGCAGGAAGACACTCTCACTCCCGAAAATGCACGGGGGCCTGGCAATGCCTGACCTCCGTGCCTATTACCAGGCGACCCATCTCGGGAGGCTGGTGGACTGGTGCCGCCACGCCGAAACCAAGTTGTGGACCCAGGTGGAGCAGGAACAGAGCGGGGTTCCACTTCGGGGGGCGCCGTGGTGCGCGACGGTGCTGCCCCCGGAGTTGAAACGGCATCCTCTGATAGGGGCTACGGTTAGGGTCACATCGCAACTACTAACAAAACCACCTCTTGCGACACGCAACTCCCCACTGAGACCGGTACTGGGACACCCCAGCTTTGAACCGGGACTCCAGGACGGGAAACTCCTTGAACTACGTGAGGCAGGCTTTAGCCAAGTGTCACATTTTAGTGACAGGGGTAAATGGAAGACAGCTGCAGAGCTGATGGACCCCATGGGCCCATATAAATTGGACTACATGAGAGCACTTCAGCTCGGACACTTCCTGAGCAGCATGACACCCCCTGACGCCATACAGCAACCGCCCACGACCCTAGAGGAGATCTGTAACGGGACCGGGGTGATTCTGCACACCCTATCCCTGATGTATGCCATACTGAACACCCCCCCTGAGGGCAGCCCAATCCCATGCCTGCTTAAGTGGGAAAGGGACTTGAACTGTGTATTCACGACAAACAAGAGACAACGTATACTCGAACTTACTCATAAATCGTCCATATGCTCCAGAACCCAAGAAACGGGCTATAAAATACTTACGAGGTGGTACAGGACCCCAGCATTATTGAGCACTCTCTTCCCGGGAGCGTCGGACCTTTGCTGGCGCTGCCTGGAGGAGAAAGGTACCCTTGTACACATTTTTTGGTCCTGCGCACGGCTGCAGGACTTCTGGAGAGGAGTTCGGCAGGTAACCCAAAGGTTTACTGACCGAGTGATACCGGACGACCCGGCATTCTTCCTGCTGCACGCGACAGACACCCCAACCAAGATTTACAAAAAGTCGGTGGTACGCCATCTGATAGACGCGGCTAAGGCGTGCATCCCACTCAACTGGAAATCCCAACACCCACCGACCCTCTCCCTCTGGCTTAAAAAAGTAGACAGCATTAGTCGGCTAGAAGACCTTATCCTCACTAGCCAAGACAGACAGGAAACCTACAAAGACACCTGGCAGCTCTGGAACATTTTTAAATACTCCACTGAGGGCCAGTCCCTCCGAGGGGAGCGAACAGATGATGTAGCTGCAGCTGCACCCCAGCAGACACTGGCCACACCCCCCCCCTCCCCCCCCCCTCTGTGCCTCCCCTGATATTCTTCCTCTCCCTATCTCTGTACTATTATGTTTCTCTTATCTCTGCTTCTTTTCAGCTCTATAAATAAGAAATGGAAGGGAGGCCGGGCTGATGCGGCCTGGATTACCAGGAACGGATCCCCAGGGCGGAGTCATGCAGATCCCCCGTAGTTATAACCACATGCCATGGACACATGGGCACACGATGGTCTAAGTTCTCCACCCCCTATACTAACCTCTTCATGTGGAAATGAGATGACACACGGGGGGAAAATGGGCAAATATAACTCCGGGAAGGGCCCCGAAGAGGGCTCTGCTATGTTACATTGGGATGTATGTATTGTTTCGCCCTGCTGTACATGCTGTTAATTAATGATTCTGTATTGTGGGCCGTGAAGGCCGGTCTCTCCGTTATAAATAAAAAATTTCAAAAAAAAAAAAAAAATTAACAAAACACAAAAGTGAGCCCAATTTTTGGGGATAATGTGAAAGATGATGTTACACTGAGTAAATAGATACCTTACATGTCACGCTTTACTATTGGAAACACTCCTGCAATGGGGCCAAAATGAATTCCGTGAATATCCCCATAGGCGACCTTTTTCTTTTTTTTCCAGGTTACCAGTTTATAGTTACAAAGAAGGTCTAGTGGTAAAAGTATTGCTCTCGCTCTAACGCACGCGTCAATACCTCACATGTGTGGTTTGAACGATGTTTATATATGTGGGCGGGACTTGCGTAAGTCCCGCCCACATATGTAAAAATTATTTTTACTTTTTGCTATAATAAATATCCCCAAAAATATATATTGAAAAAACTAAAAAACCCCTCAGTTTAGGCCGATACGTATTCTACATCTTTTTGGTTCCAAAAAATCGCAAATAGCGTTTAGTGTTTGGTTTTTGCAAAAGTTATAGCGTCTACAAATTTTTTTTTTTTGTTGTTTTAACTAGTTATTGGGGCGATCAGCGATTTTTATCGGTACTGCGACATTATGGCGGACACATCGAACACTTTTTTGGAACCATTGGCATTTTTCTAGCGATCAGTGCTGTAAAAAATGCATTGCTTACTCAAAAAATGCCACTGGCAGGGAAGGGGTTAACACTAGGTGCGAGGGAGGGGTTAAATATGTTCCCTGGGTGTGTTCTAACTGTAGGGGGGGGGACTGACATGTGTAAATGACAGATCGCTGTTCATGAAGGGGAACTCCAGACCCCCGAAAAAAAAATAAGGTGGGTTCCCTCTAGGTGCATACCAGGCTCTTAGGCTTGGTCTGGAACATAAGGGGTTAAACCCGCGCAAAAAAAATAGCGTGGGGTCCCCCCCAAGATCCAAACCAAGCCATTATCCCAGGCACGCAGTCTGGTCAGACAGGAATGGGGGTGGGGACGAGCGAGCGCCCCCCTCCCTCCTGAGCCATACCAGACCACATGCCCTCAACATGGGGGAGTGTGTGCTGTGGGGGAGGGGGGCACTGCCCCCCCAACCCAAAGCACTCTTGTCCCCATGTCGATAGGGACAAGAGCCTCTTCCCGACAACCCTGGCCGTTGGTTGTCGGGGTATGCGGGCGGAGGGCTTATCAGAATCTGAGAGACCCCTTTAATAAAGGGGTCCCCAGATTCCGGCCCCCCACCCTATGTGAATGAGTATGGGGGTACATTGTACCCCTACCCATTCACCTGGGGAAAAAAATGGAAAAAAATAATACACCACACATGAATAAATTAATTTATTAGTCAGCCGGGGGTCTTCTGCCGGGGCCCCCCACCACCACCCCATTAGGCCCCGGGCTTCGCCATCTTCTGCCGGAACCCCCTTCACCAGTGAGGCTCCTGCCTTTGGGGGAGGGTGCCGGGCTACTACGACGGTTTCTGCGGGGGGGGGTGCACTGGCACCCCACCCCCGTCTTCAGCGACGTAATTCACCGGGACCCCCTTCACCAGGGAGGCTCCTGCCTTTGGGGGAGGGTCCCGGGCTTCCACGACGGTTTCTGCGGGGGGGGTGCACTGGCACCCCACCCCCGTCTTCAGCGATGTAATTCACCGGGACCCCCTTCACCAGGGAGGCTCCTGCCTTTGGGGGAGGGTCCCGGGCTTCCATGACGGTTTCTGCGGGGGGGGGGGTGCACTGGCACCCCACCCCCGTCTTCAGCGACGTAATTCACCGGGACCCCCTTCACCAGGGAGGCTCCTGCCTTTGGGGGAGGGTCCCGGGCTTCCACGACGGTTTCTGCGGGGGGGGTGCACTGGCACCCCACCCCCGTCTTCAGCGACGTAATTCACCGGGACCCCCTTCACCAGGGAGGCTCCTGCCTTTGGGGGAGGGTCCCGGGCTTCCACGACGGTTTCTGCGGGGGGGGGTGCACTGGCACCCCACCCCCGTCTTCAGCGACGTAATTCACCGGGACCCCCTTCACCAGGGAGGCTCCTGCCTTTGGGGGAGGGTCCCGGGCTTGTACGGTGTCTTCCGCCGGAGGGCGCCACTCTCCGGGCTTCTGCGATGCCTTCCGCTTCTGCCTGTCTCCTCCGCGGAGCACAGGGCTTGTCTCCGCTGTCTTCTCCCTTCTCTTCCATTCGATGTTGACACGACGAGGTCCGGCGCTGGAATGCCGTCTGAGCAGTGGGCATGGACTTATATAGGGCAATGCCACCATGTGACCTCAACCCATGTGACATCACATTCCCATCATGCCCAGGGAATGTGATGTCACATGGGTTGAGGTCACATGGTGGCATTACCCTATATAAGTCCATGCCCGTCGCTGACACGGCATGTCAGCGCGGAACCTCGTCGTGTCAACATCCAATGGAAGAGAAGGGAGAGGACAGCGCAGACAAGCCCTGTGCTCCCGGAGGAGACAGGCAGAAGAAGGAAGAGAGAAGAAAGAAGACGGAAGAAAGCCCTGGCTCCGCGGGGGAGCCAGGCAGAAGAGGGAGCAGAGAAAAGACCGGGGAGTTGGCGCACCCCCGGCAGAAGACCAGGAAGACCGGAACCCTGGCGGAAGGCACCGGAAAGACCGGGGGATAGGCGCCATCCCCCGGCAGAAGACCCCGAAGTCCGGATGCCCCTCCCTAATGAAAAAGAGCTTAAATGGGGTGGGGGCATCCGGCGGAAGGCTCCGGAGAGGACCGAGGGATGGCGCCCTCCCCCGGCAGAAATCACCGAAGCCCAGGGTCCCGGCGGAAGATCGGGAGAGAAGAAACCCCCCCTTCTAAGAGAGCTAAAGAAGAAAGGGGGGGCTCCGGAGCAGATTAATAAAATATTTTATTGTGTGTGGTGTTTTATTTTACTTTACATTTCCCCCATGTGAATGGGTAGAGGTACGATGTACCCCATACTCATTCACATAGGGTGGGGGTCCGGCATCTGGGGGCCCCCTTATTAAAGGGAGCTCGCAGATTCCGATTAGCCCCGCCCGCATACCCCGACAACCAATGGCAAGGGTTGTCGGGAAGAGGCTCTTGTCCCTATCGACATGGGGGCAAGAGTGCTGTGGGGTGGGGGGGCAGTGCCCCCCTCCCCCACAGCACACACTCCCCCATGTTGAGGGCATGCGGTCTGGTACGGCTCAGGAGGGGGGGGGCGCTCGCTCGTCCCCGCCCCCATTCCTGTCCGGGCCAGACTGCATGCTTGGGATGAGGGCTTGGTTTGGATCTGGGGGGGACCCCCGCGCCGAATCGGCGCGGGTTTAACCCCTCACGTTCCGGACCAAGCCTAAGAGCCTAATGTAGCCCTGGAGGGGGACCCGCGCCGATTTCAAGTTTGAAATTTGGCGCCGAGTTCCCCTTCAGGGCTGAAAACAGCTCGGAGATTCCCGTGCGCCGCGTCACGCAGCGCATTCACGGGTACGCCGCTTGGTATTTACCAAGATTTTCACGGCGTACTGACAAGGCGCACGGGAATCCCTGACTTTTCTCTCTGCGCATGCCCAGTATGCAAATGAACCTCCCGAGGTTCAGGCGCACTGTGCAAGCGTACGGGGATCTGTTTTCAAAAAACACTTTCCCTTTCAATTCGGCCCGCCAAACACTTCAAAACACATGTCACTTCACTTCCCCTGCATCCCCCCACCTCCCCCCCTAATAAACTCCCGCCCAAACCCCCGCAATTTACAGTTTAATGTGCCGTGCGCCAGGTCTGTACTGGTGCACAATGCACCCTCTCCTGGGCGCACGGAGCACATTAGTAACTAGGGAAATACACTGCACTAGCAGCGTATTTCTTTAGTAAATGGCAAAACGGCTGCTACTCCTGCTTTTACTCCATGAGTCATGGAGTAAAGGCTTGGTAAATCAGCCCCAATATATAACACCATTTTTGTTAAAACATAAAATATTGATGCATCATTTATACATTAATTATAGTCCATGTCAAGTGGTAAATTAGGAGATTTCATATGGGTCCAGTAAGTACAGGTCCACATAAAGGGTGCCAAGAGCAGAAGTACACACTGGGGTTGATTTACTACAGGCAAATATACTGTGCACTAGAAGTGCACTGCAAGTTTAGATCTGAGGGGAAGCTCTGAAATGAGGGGAAGCTTTACTGATTTCTATCATTCAGTCATATGCAATCAAACAATGCATTTTTTATTTTCCTTGCATGCTCCTCTCAGAACTAGAATAACTGCACTTGCAGTGCACAATTAAATCAACCCCACTGACCCTTACCCTAACAGATGGACCACTTAACCAGTCAAGCAGTCAAATGCATTTGAAAATAGTCAACTGTATTATAGCATCTCTTCCTTACGCGTTTTGTTTGAATATCGTTAAAATGTCCGCAGGGTCTTTCTCCCAACTGGTTTCATTGTACATTAAGGCTGGATTCGCACCTCACCTTGTGTGTTTTTTGCATTATTAACAATCATCAACACATTGTTGTTGTTTTCCCTGTTCATGACTGTGACCCTCTTCTATAATACAGAGAACTTCTATCTCTTGAAGATGGATGATGCAGAGAAAAGTTATGCTAATGTGAATAAAAAAACAAAAACTTTAGCCTAAACTGGGCCCCATCAAACACTGCTTCTCATGTCCATGTAGGACACTGTGGGCACATGAGCATGGTATCTGCTAATTCCACCAGCTAGTCATAGTGATGTCATCATAGTGAGTCCATGCCACCCAAAATGGGGATTGACAGCAGGGAGAAGAGGAAAAGGGGAAAAAGGAATGGAACGCATGCTATGCATTCCAAGGACCAAAAACTGGCAAATGCCACTGCCAGATCTTTAAGGACCTTAGTATCCCCCAAAAAGATATTTAGAAAACCATGATATGGGGACCTCACACAGGAGAGGTAGGAGAACCTTTTAATACTGAAAAGATATTTTGAACAGGAAATTAAGTTATGTTTAATGAAGTACATCTAGGACTGTAACACTGCTAGTTACTAGTTCCGGCTATAGTATAGAGCAGGGAACGTGTCATTCACTTTTCCCTTCCCCCCTCCTTATCCATTTACAAAAAGCCTCTTTTGGAATGGGTTTCAGAGATGGACCATATTGAGCATATGGAGGATCTTAATGCATGTGAACTGGAGACTTATGATTATTATCACCAAACTTGGCTCTCCTGAAAGGATTTTAGACTTTCATAAGAATTAAAATATCTCCACATTGAAGTAGAAATCAATCGCTCTCCTTAGTGTTATATTTCATCTGGGTACAGTGCTTGGGCATTTTTTTTTCTCTTCCTCTCCGCCGTTTCTTATTGTTTTTTACCCCTCTGTCTTCTTCCGAATTCTTGTTTTGCCTTTTTTTCCTGATGATTTTTTTTCACTTTCTTGTTGTGAAGGATGTCAGTGTAAATCTCCCTGCTTGGTTCATGTGTCACAAGCTATTGACATGTTAATGACCCTTCCTCAGCCAGCTCCCTAGTTCAAATGGTAATTGATTTATTGTGTGTGGGAAGGAGACCGGCCTTACTGTTTACAATGATTAGATAAGGGGCTCATGTTAATTATTCTGATTGCTTCATTGTGGTCAGGCTGTTACACCTAGTAATTAACTCCGCTGATGTCTTTATCTAAAGAAACATGTCTGCATGGTCGGCTCCGACTTGTCTCCTATAATCTGTATGGGAAACCCCACTGTGTGAGGGGGGCGTTCCTAACAGGCTGTAACCACATATAAGCTGAGTTTTTGTGTCAATAAAGTGTCTTGTTCCAGCAGTAAGCTTGTCTCATGTGTGGCTTTCTGGGCGATTCCAGGGATATCCCTCCTCGTGGAATATTGGGGTGATTGTCGTTATGGGAAGAAGGGAACGTTGACGGGGATATCATACCGATACCGTCACAATTGGTTGGTAGCAGTGGGATTTTTCCCTTCTATTCCCCTTCACACCCGGATTCCAAGCAGACACTGGAAGAACTACTGGAAGTTCGTGGAAGGATCGCTAGCAACAAAACCAAGCGGGTCATCATAGCAGAATTAATGGAGCTAGACCAGGAGGACGGGATTGCAGCAACGCCAGCAGTACAAGAGATAGAGACACCAGTGATTCAGGAGGAGGAATCGCCAGCCAACAAGCTAATGAGAGAGAAGCTAGCGTGGTTCGGCCCGAACCCAACGCCAGATGTGGTTCTGAAAGTGATGGACCTGTTAGCGGAGGAGGCTAAAGAAATAAGGGACGCAGAACTCCAGAAGGATAAACAAATAAGGGACGCAGAGCTACAGTTAAAACTGGCAGCAGTCCAACAAGCAGCCGCACATTCTCCAAACAGTGAGTACAGCACAGCAGACGCAAGGAAGATTCCGTTTAGCGCTTTTAAAGCTTTTGATGAAAAGGACTGTGAAATTGATAACTACCTGGCGGACTTTGAGCGACAATGTAACCTGCACCGAATTGCTAGAAGAGAGTGGGTTGCAATATTGTCAGGCAAACTGTCAGGCAAAGCTTCTGATGCTTTCCGGACCGTGCCAGATCAGGATATCCATAGCTACGCCCGGGTTAAAGAAGCGCTCCTGGCTCGTTATGCAGTAACCCCAGAGTCCCACCGACAGAAGTTCAGGGACTCACGCAAAACCACGAAAGACTCTTACGCAGAATGGGCATGCCAGCTGTCCCTGTCGGCCTCTAACTGGGTTAACAGCAGCCAGGCCACCACCGCAGAGGACATTTTGCAACTAATGCTCCTGGAGCAATTTTACAATCACATCCAGACGGACGTCAAAGATTGGGTGAGAGATCGCAGGCCCATGACTCTACCAGAGGCCGCGAAGTTGGCGGATGAATATGCGGATACTCGCAAGACAAACCAGGTCACACCCCGGGTACAACCTCCACAACCAACGGCGCCCTCACACCCACCAGCCGCTAGATACCAACCGCCTAACAGACCGATGACATCTAGCCCTCGCTACCCACGCCAGGAGGACAACGAACAACGCTGCTTCCGGTGCAAACAGTTGGGTCACTTCAAGCAGAATTGCCCCATGAACGACAACACCAGGTCAAATTGGTCTCAACCTGGGTACCGCCCACCAGCAGCAGCCCATTGTGTAGACTCGGCTTGGGATCTCCAGGAGCTGGGTCCGGAAGAACCATTGGGCACCCCTTACGAAGCTCTCATGGTACAATCTGTTATTACGGACAACAGGGAACACCATTGTCAGCTGGTCATGGGCGACCGCCATGAGCCGGAGGGGCCTTGGAGGGAGCTGGGCAGAAAGAGGCACCGCCCGCTACCCTCCAAGAAGAAGAGGTCCTGGAAGTCATATAACCAGCGGACATGGGAGGAGAAGAAGCGACTGGAGGAGATGGAATCGCAGCGGGCGCCCCAGATGCGGGCCGAGATGTTCGCCAAGGGCCCACCGGTGGCCCCTTACACCACCACCCAGTTCCTGATGATGAAGGACCACGTGGAGAGCCTGCAGGACATGAGCAAGCAGGATCTGATCCGTGAGTACATAGAGCTGGAGGAGTGCATAAGCCGCATGGAGGAGGAGAACAACCACCTGAGGTCACAGCGGGCTGACCCCCCCAGGCTCCATGAACTGGAGATGGAGCTGGAGAAGCTCAAAGAGGAGAACCGGCGGCTGCGGAGGGAGCAGGGGGTGGCTGACCTTATGGGGCTCTGAGTCCCCTCTCCCCCCCCCCCCCCCCGGACTCTGAGCACCAGTGCTACAGCATTTCAACAAATATAACTTTTTCTTTTTATGAATCTCCTGTGATTGTCACTTCAGAGCCATAACCTGCCCCCTCCCATAGCGGGACACCTAGACGGCGGCGCACAGACCCATTCGCTGTCTTCACACTGACTTCTGGTGACTTTGCAGATCGCACAAAGACTTGGGGACTGACCGGCGTGTGATCTGACGACCCGGTAGCATACCTGAGTCGGAAGCAGTTACCAATAGAGGTCAGTCACGCCAAACGGAGTTAACCTCGGACTAAAAGCTCTGAACCCGTCAACCCTACTGGACCAGGGAAGGTCCAACCGGGTTTGCCGGAGCAGGGAGAAAAAGGGGGGCCATTGTGAAGGATGTCAGTGTAAATCTCCCTGCTTGGTTCATGTGTCACAAGCTATTGACATGTTAATGACCCTTCCTCAGCCAGCTCCCTAGTTCAAATGGTAATTGATTCGTCACACTTGTCTTCTTTTTTTAAAAGAGATCTCACATTGATTTGCTTTGTAAGGGGAAATCCTGTTGATTACCCAACTTTTCTCCCCCCTCTTTTCCCTTGACTGGATGCTGCCATACTTGTATAAGGAACGTTCATTTCCATTTTTTTAATATGAGCTAAAGGCCTACTTTGATGACAACGGCAGTGCATGAAAATGAAAACACACATCAATTTGCCTTACAAATGTATATCAACGTAAAAGTTGCATAGAGATGAATGGCACAGCCCAACTCAACATTTACAAGTATTACTATGAAACTTACAGCCACACCTGTGCAGCGGGTAGGGAAAAGCTGCACATTGTAAATGGGAAACATGTTGTATGTAATGTCTGATCTTTGGTATTACAGCAAGGGGTGGTTGTAACTTTAAATAGGGGGGTAGGGGAAACTCATATAGGGTTTTTTTGTACAAGGGTAAAGCTATATAGGTCTAGATATGAAACAAATTAGAGTAGTAATTGTATTACCATATATACTCGAGTATAAGCTGACCTGAATGTAAGCCGAGGCATCTAATTTTACCACCAAAAAATGGGAAAACTTATTGACTCGAGTATAAGCCTAGGGTGTCCATCTGCATCTCTCACTGGGTCTTACTTTTCCTCACTGTGTCCATGCCTCACTGTGCAAATGCCTCACTGTGCCCATGCCTCACTGTGCCCATGCCTCACTGTGCCAATGCCTCACTGTGTCCATGACTAGACTTACATTTAACATTGGAGTCTATGGAAGGGGTGCCCGGCTTTGAAAAATCAGTGCTCCCCAGCCATAGGTCACCCAGACAACAAACTTTGCACACTTATAGAGAAGAAATTGGGCTACATGTGTGCCAAGTCCCGGGTCCAGGGGACCTATGACCGGCCAGTACCGGGTCCCCAAATTCACCAGAGAAATTACCATTTAACATGGGAGTCAATGGAAGGGGTGCCCGGCTTTGAAAAATCGGTGCTCCCCGGCCGTAGGTTCCCCGGACAACAAACATACACACTTGTAGAGGGAGAATGTGGCTACATGTGTGCTAAGTTTGGGGTCCAGGGGACCTATGGCCGGCCAGTACCGCGTCCCCAAAGTTTGGGAGATCAGGTACAAAAAGGTGACTCGAGTATAAGCTGAGGGGGGCATTTTCAGCACCAAAAAATGTACTGAAAAACTTGGCTTATACTCAAGTACATACGGGAATAATAATTCTTTTAAACTGCACACATAGACAAAATTTAGCATGTTAATGCTTAGAAATAATAAATGGATGCCTATTTAGCACAGCCCTGGTGAGTTAGCACAACCTGCATACCAGCCAATGCAATATCCTAAAAAAGCAGGTGACAACATGCTTGATGCGTGATACTAATTATATCTCTAAATCATGAGACTATGACTGATTGAATATCCATGTTTTTTCTGGAAGTGAATAATGAATGCTTATTTTTTGCTTCATGTGTAAGTACGTACTTTACTATGTACGCTATATCCTGACTCAAGTTGTTATTTATGTAAGCATTACTAATTACATTCCAGACTCTTTAAAGGATAAGTGCATAGTGCTTGCATGTGTTGAAAATTGTGTGACTGTGATAAGAGATATTAGATGATCAAAAATAAAATAAAATAAATAAATAAATAAAAGCAGCAAGGCCTGAGGGGGACAGGGGAAAAATTCTAAAGTAAGCACTACATTACAACCGATAAAATAACTACAAAAGAAATATAAGATAAAAATAGAAATAATGATACAGGCATTTCTCAAAAACCTATATTATATACAGCCGTGTGCAAAAGTAACTACATCCCATTGAAATTGTTGACTTTTTTTAACATATATGAACATTATGGGGCAGATCCACATACATACACTGCGCCCAGCACAGATGTAAGATACGCTACGCCGCTGTAACTTACCTGGCTTTGGTTTGAATCCTCAACGAATTTACGCCGTAAGTTACGGCGGCGTAGTGTATCTCTCGCGGCGGAATTCAAATTGGGCGGGTAGGGGGCGTGTTTCATTTAAATGAAGTGCGTCCCCGCGCCGAACGAACTGCACATGCGCCATCCGTCAAAGCTCCCAGGGTGCATTGCTCCAAATGACGTCGCAAGTTCGTCATTGTTTTCAACGTGAACGTAAATGGCGTCCAGCCCCATTCACGGACGACTTACGCAAACGACGTAACATTTTTAAAATTAGACGCGGGAACGATGGCCATACTTAACATTGAGTACGCTACCATATAGCAGCTTTAATTATACGCCGGAAAAAGCCGACCGAAAACGACGTAAAAAAATGCGACGGCCGGTCGTACGTTCGTGGATCGTCGGAAATAGCTAATTTGCATACTCAATGTGGATTACGAAGTGAACGCCACCTAGCAGGCGCCAAAAAAATTGCATCTAAGATCCGACGGCGTACGAAGACGTACGCCTGTCGGATCTAACACAGATGCCGTCGTATCTTGTTTTGTGGATACCGAAACAAATATACGACGCGCAAAATTCGAAATTACGCGGCGTATCAAGAGATACACCGCGTAATTTCTTTGAGGATCTGCCCCTGCATCTTCATTCAAAATGTGTCTACAGATAATGTTTAGAAAAAGTGACACATGGAAAAAACATGGGGGTAGATTCAGAGAGCAATTACGCCTGCGTATCTATAGATACGCAGCGTAATTGCTAAGTAGCGCCGGCGTATCTACTTTCTGTATTCAGAAAGCTAGATACGCCAACTGTAGCCTAAGATACGACTGGCATAAGTCTCTTATGCCGTCGTATCTTAGGGTGCATTCTGACGCTGGCCGCTAGGTGGCGCACCCGTAGTTGTCAGCGTAGAGTATGCAAATTGCATACTTACGCCGATTCACAAACGTACGTGCGGCCGGCGCTCGTTTTTTACGTTGTTTGCGTACGTCGTTTTCGTCGTAAGGCTGCTCCTGCTATTAGGAGGCGCAGCCAATGTTAAGTATGGACGTCGTTCCCGCGTCGCGATTTCAAAATTTTACGTTGTTTGCGTAAGTTGTCCGTGAATGGCGCTGGACGCCATTTACGTTCACGTCGATACCAATGACGTCCTTGCGACGTCAATTACCGCAATGCACGTCGGGAAATTTTAGGGACGGCGCATGCGCAGTACGTTCGGCGCGGGAGCGAGCCTAATTTAAATGATCCACGCCCCCTACGGGATCATTTGAATTTCGCGCGCTTACGCCGGCCCCTTTTACGATACGCCGCCGCAACTTTACAGGCAAGTGCTTTGTGAATCAAGCACTTACCTGTAAAACTTGCAGCCGCGTAACGTAAATGTCATACGTTACGCCGCCGCAGTTTTGCGCGCCCCTACCTGAATCTGGTCAATCAAGGTGTACAACTCTACAGATTGTAAACTAAGGGTAGGGACTCATGTGAATGTGTACAATATGTAAAGCGTTGCGTAAATTGGTGCCATAAAAAAACACCTGTAATAAAGAAATAAATAAAATGACTGCAGGCAGCTAAGCTAGCTACAGTATTCACCTCCTTAGACATTTTTATGTTTTATGTCATAGAACACTGAATCACTTTGGATTTAATCCAATTCTTTTTGATCAACAGAAATATATACCCCTTCATGATGGAGGGTAGAACAAATCGTACTGCCTGGACACAGTTTTTAACTTTGACATGTGTTAGTAAAACTGTACATATCAACTAATAAAAGTCAGTGTAGCACAACCAAAGTCTACCATATACTTAAAAACTATACTACAAAAATGTGAACACAATTTTTGTTGTACTCTGTGTAATTTAAGTATAATGGAATATTTACATTTTTTGTAGTACAGTTTTTTAATACATGGTAGATTTTGGTTGCACTACGCTGCCTTTTATTCTTGCATTTATTTTTGCATTTTTTTTTTTTTTGTCCCAATTTAACCACTTCCCTCCCGGCCTATGGCCGATTTACGTCCGGGAAGTGGTTATGAAATCCTGACAGGGCGTTCTAGAACGTCCTGCAGGATTTCATGCCGCGCGCGCCCGTGGGGGCGCGCATCGCAGCGATCGGTGATGCGGGGTGTCAGTCTGACACCCGGCATCTCCGATATCGGTAAAGAGCCTCCGGCGGAGACTCTTTACCACGTGATCAGCCGTGTCCAACCACGGCTGATCACGATGTAAACAGGAAGAGCCGTTGATGGCTCTTCCTCACTCGCGTCTGACAGACGCGAGTAGAGGATAGCCGATCGGCGGCTCTCCTGACAGGGGGGGTTCGCGCTGATTGTTTATCAGCGCAGCCCCCCCTCGGATCACCACACTGGACCACCAGGGATGCCCACCCTGGAGCACCAGGGTGGGCAAAAAAAAAAAAAAGCCAGAAAAAAAAAAAAAAAAAAAGTCTAAAAAATAAATTTAAAAAAAAAGCATTAAAAAAAAGAAAAAAGATGCCAGTCAGTGCCCATTTGTGGGCACTGACTGGCAACCTGGCAAAAATCAGTGCTGCCACCCCAGTGTCCATCAGCGCCACCCCAGTGTCCATCAGCGCCACCCCAGTGTCCATCAGTGCCACCCCAGTGTCCATCAGTGCCACCCCACAGTGCCCATCCATGCCCAGTGCCCACCTATCAGTGCCCATCTGTGCCACCCATAAGTATCCATCAGTGCCGCCCATGAGTGCCCATCTGTGCCGCCTATGAGTGCCCAGTGCCGCCCATGAGTGCCCATCAGTGCCGCCTATGTGTGCCCATCAGTGCCGCCTATGTGTGCCCATCAGTGCCGCCTATGTGTGCCCATCAGTGCCGCCTATGTGTGCCCATCAGTGCCGCCTATGTGTGCCCATCAGTGTCGCATACCAGCGCCGCCAATCAGTGCCACCTCATCTGTGCCCGTCAGTACTACCTCATTGATGTCCATCAGTGCCATCTCATCGGTGGCCATTAGTGCCGCCATATCAGTGCCCGTAATTGAAAGAGAAAACTTATTTACAAAAAAATTAACAGAAAAAAATAAAAACGTAATTTTTTTTCCAAATTTTCAGCCTTTTTTTAGTTGTTGCGCAAAAAAAAAAAATCGCAGAGGTGATCAAATACCACCAAAAGAAAGCTCTATTTGTGGGAAAAAAGGACGCCAATTTTGTTTGGGTACAGTGTAGCATGACCGCGCAATTGCCATTCAAAGTGCGACAGTGCTGAAAGCTGTAAATTGGCTTGGGCGGGAAGCTGCGTAAGTACCTGGTATGGAAGTGGTTAAACACACTGACATTGACACTAAATGTAAAAACCTTGTGACCTTTTACACTTTACAATGACTTTTGACTCTAACCTTGGCACCAACCCTAGCTTGGCACTCACAGATACTCCTCAAGCGTCACCCCACTGGCCTGCTTGGTCCCTGGCTTAGAAAACAATAATACTCCACAAGTGTCACCTCCACTGGCTGGGTCCCTGGCTTGGCATCTGCTGAAGTATTCCCAATTCTTCACCATCCCCGGCTGGTGAGAATACTGTTTAGGTACTTGCTTCAGCTACTCACAGTGGTCTCCGGTAGCAAAGTGGATGGTCCCTTAGTGGTGACAGCTTCCCCCTCTACCTCCGACCACAGCTGGTTCTCAGGCCCGCAGAACCGTTGCTTCTGGTTGGACTGTAAGCCGCAGTCCCAACCCTACACTGCTCTCTTGCTTCTAGATAGACCCTCAGACAGCCTAGCAGCCCGGGGCCATACAACACACATCCACCCAGACAGCCGTCCAGGTGGCACAGAGCCCTGATCACCTGACTCCATAAATAGGCTCTTCCAGCAGGCCAATGGACCCAAGAAAATCCCTGCCCATTGACTGAGACACCCCATTCATTCCTAATCTGTCCTTGCAATGCCATTGTCTTATCTAATAGCTACCAGATACCTGGCCATCTAGTGACAGAAGAGAGAAGTGCAGCAATTCCAAAAATTAGGGTGAAATCAATTGACCTCCTATTAATTGGCCAAGGCAACTATCACTTGGCAAATAAATGTAATAGCAACCCTGTCTAAACATCAGGGTGCTACACTTCATATCAGCATGTAACTTCTGCTGCAAAACACCAGACTGACTTCTTGTGCTGCTTCTTCATCCCAAAATTTCAGTACTCATAGTGGTTGCATTATTAAAAAATCAATATGTATTAACCTCCCTGGCGGTAATCCTGAGTCTGGCTCGGGGTCGAAATCCATTACCTTTGGCGGTATCCCCGAGCCAGACTGGGGATTGCATCGCAGTATCCAGGTGGAGAATACTTACCTTGTCCCCTGGGTCCTGCGATGTCTCCCCACTGTGTGATTGAGCTGTCTCCTTGCTCTATTCACACAGTGCCCGTTTGCCGCTGAGCTCCGTTCCCTGCGACGCTATGACGCACAGGCGCGGAGATCTGCGCCAAATAAAATAAAAAAAAAACACAATACCCATACAGTACTGTATAAAATAATTACACACCCCCTTTGTTCCTAGTGGTCTGCCCAGTGACCTGCATGCAATTTTATATAATAAAGACTATTCTTTCTGCCTGGAAACTGTAGATTGTCTATAGCAACCAAAAAGTGTCCCTTTATGTCAAAAGTGGTTTTAGACCAGCTAGAAAACAGCGATAATAAATTAGAATCACTTGCAGAATTGAGCGATAGTGATTTGTGGGGAAATTCATCATCAAACACTGAAAGTAATATTTTTTATTATTATTATATCATTATTTGTTATCATTTTTTTATAGTTATTTATTATATTACAATTTGTGATTTTGTGTTTCAAACTTTATCATACCCGGGATGTCTACTAGACTCTTGTTTGGACAGATTTGAGTTATATGATGTGAATTATTCCTTAGGCCCCGTACACACGAGAGGATTATCCGCTGGAAACGGTCCTCCGGACCGTTCCCGCGGATAAATCCTCTGGCGGATTTTGATCTGATGGTTGTACTAACCATCAGATCGAAATCCGCGCGGAATCCATCCGCGGTGACGTGTCGCGCCGTCGCCGCGATGATGACACGGCGACGTGCGTGACGCTGGAAGATAAAGACTTCCACGCATGCGTCGAATCATTACGACGAATGCGAGGGAGAGGAGCAGACGGATTGATCCGGTGAGTCTGTACAGACCACCGGATCAATCCGCTGGACAGGATTCCAGCGGATAGATTTCTTAGCATGCTAAGAAATTTATATCCGCTGGAAATCCATCGGCCCGAAAAATATCCGCGGATAAATATCCGCTGGGCCGTACACACCACAGGATCTATCCACTGGAACTGATCTGCGGATAAATCCAAGCGGATAGATCCGGTGGTGTGTACGAGGCCTAAGAATTACAGGCCTACAATATTTCCATGCAAAAAAATTGCACCACTTTAAGCATCTAAAATCTTAAAGAATCATGCCGCCAGGGAGGTTAATGAATATAGGCCTCCATGAATGTGTGTTTTTTCTATCTGCCTGGAGTCAGCTTTATTGTCAAAGTGAAAACAGTTAACAAAGTAATTTAAATAATTACAATGAAAAAACACAACACATAATAACTGGCTGCAAAAGTATACACCCCCTTTAATATTACACACCTAAAGTATGCCACACCTGACATTTATTTTTAATGTCACATAATTAAACGAAGATCACATGTATGTAGTTAAGAGGTTTCCAGTAATAATAGTAATGGCACTAGTCAGGAGTCAGATACAAGAATAGTCACTGAATAAACCTTGGAAATTGGGATAAAGCCTACTCTATATTTGTCACATGTCCCCATTAATATAGCAGTTTACCCTTTTATGTGCATGTTACTTTTATTTTATAAACTTCACATGATCTCCCTGCTTTGTAAGGTTTAGGAGGAAGCTGTGGAATATTGTTTAGCATAACAAACTCTGCCTATAGTGTTTTCAGTTCTTCATTATGAGCTGTAAACTAGATTTTGTCACGAATTTGGAAACCCGCTTCTACTAGGGTCAGAGTGGTTAACAGGACTTATAGCAGTTGGGAGTTGGGTGGATAGTGGTGAAAGCCACAGGGTGGACATGAGGAACTCGGCTGGCCATTCACTTGGCAGAGGTGAAAGCCCTGAAAAGGGCCAAGGCCAATCTAAGACACCAGTGCTACAAGAGGTGGAGAATAGATGTTGTGCTGCAACAGAGCAGAACTCACAGGAGTAAGTAACTCGAGTGAAAGACTAGGTTCATACCATTGCCGGTACAGGAGTGTGTGCAAATCACACACGCTCACACAGGCACCCACAGCCAAAATGTGCTGCTCCTTAGCAGATGCTTGGAGTGATATTAAGGCTGCATTCACACCTGAACGCGGCGTATTGTACCGCGATTTCCCGCGACAAATTGCGGCGTTTTGTCCCGCAATTTGCCGCGACAAAACGTGCCGTTTTTTGGCCTACAATACGCCGGAGGGGTGATTAACATTGTCGGCTATGCCGAACGCCGAAAGACGCCTGAAAAAGAGGGTCCGGGACTTGTTTTGAGCTTCAGGCGTACGGCGTGGAGATGTGAACCATCTCCACAGCCAACAATGTTAAATCACCCCTCCAGTGTATTGCAGGCTGCAATAGCGTGGGGCGTCGGGCGTAAAAACGCCTAGGTGTGAATGCAGCCTTATTGTTAATGGCACCACCACGCATCTGAAAACACAGAGAGTTTCCAGGTGCTCAAAACTGCATGGTACCATAGCACCATGCAGATTTTTTGTGTCTGCCCTGCTAGCGCATTTTGGAAAACGGGTCAGTAGCCTTTCCACTGCATTTGCTGCTGGCACAGAAGCCCATTCAAATTAAAATGCAGCATGAAGGAACCACAAAAGTCTGAACCTAGCCTAAGGCTGGGTTCACACTACTACACTACTTTCATCCTACTTTGCTCTGCTACATTGGTCCTACATTTATCCTACATTGGTCCTACATCCATCCTACTTTCATGAACAGGATACTACTTTGGTCCGACTTCAATGATATTCAATGGGCCTGAAGTAGGATCAATGTAGGGCCAAAAGTAGTACAGGGAGCATTTTCAAAGTCGGACCGACTTGTGTAGGACGCTACAAGACGCTCTCATAGGGAAACATTGAACACAGAGCAAAGTAGGATGAAAGTAGTGTAGTAGTGTGAACCCAGCCTTAGAACACACAGGAGAGGAACACAGGCTGGGAGTGCACAGGTGCAGATAATGAGGGACTGAATGAGACACAGAGAAACAAGCTTGTAGGTTGGGCCTACCATGCCTGTGCATGGGGGGATACCCTTCCTCTTCTGTCATGTACACGTCGTTCATCCATGACCAGCACCAGGCAGGGCCGCGTTCATGAGAAAGCCAATGTTAAGGCGAAACCCTGGCTTAGAGATGAGTCGTAAAGTAATGTAAATGTAGTGTCCCATATTACCATAGTTTGTACAGGTTATAATTTTCGCACAAACCAATTAATACACACTTATTTATCAAAGTCATGTAGCAGAATACATTTTGGTCAAAATGTTTTAAAGAAATTAGATTTTTTCCATTTTTATTGGATATGCTTTGTAACAGAAAGTTGAAAATATCAGGGGTTTTTTTCTTCAAAATGTTCGGTAATTTTTTAACCCCTTGCCAACCGCCGCACACACATTTACATTGACAGAATGGCTCATATAGGCAAATGGCCGTACCTGTACGTCCCTTTTAAATATCCGCCATTCTAGCACGCGGCGTGCACCCGACACATGCTGCTTGAGCGTGACTGCTGTTCACGCAAACTCATTGTTTGCCGGCAGACTGCGATTGCGACAAGGAGAGGCAGAACGGGGAGATGCCTATGTAAACAAGGCTTTCCCTGTTCTTCCAAGCAACATGACAGGGATCTACTGCTCCCTGTCATCGGAAGCAGTGATCTCTGTCATGTTGTAGTGAGCCCATCCCCCTCACAGTTAGAATCACTCCCTAGGACGCACTTAACCCCTTGATCGCCCCCTAGTGTTTAACCCCTTCCCTGCCAGTGTCATTTATACAGTAATCAATAGATCGCTGTATAAACGACAATGGTCCCAAAATAGTGTCAAAAGTGTCCGACATAATGTCGCAGTCCCGATTAAAATCGCAGATCGCCGCGATTACTAGTAAAAAAAAAAAAAATGCCATAAATGTATCCCCTATTTTGTAGACGCTTTTGCACAAACCAATCAATACACTTATTGCGTTTTTTTTTTACCAAAAATATGTATAAGAATACATATCAGCCTAAACTGAGGAAACAAATTGTTTTTTTATATATATATATTTTTGGGGGAAATTTATAATAGCAAAAAGTTAAAAATATTGCTTTTTTTTTCAAAATTGACACTCTTTTTTTGTTTATAGCACAAAAAATAAAAACCGCAGAGATCATAAAATACCACCAAAAGAAATCTCTATTTGTGGTAAAAAAAGGACGTCAATTTTGTTTGGGTACAACGTCACACGTCTGCGCAATTGTCAGTTAAAGCGACACAGGCCCAAATCGCAAGTAATGGCCCGGTCATTAAGCAGCCAAATCTTCCGGGGCTGAAGTGGTTAATATGTATCCAAAAAAATAAAAAACTTGGTGGTGATCAAATACCCCCAAAAGAAAGCTCTATTTATGTGAAACATAATATAAAAATGTAATTGATGTACAGTGTTGCATGACTGCGCAATTGCCAGCTAAATTACCACAGCGCTGAATAGCAAAAAATGCCCTGGTAATGAAGTGGGTAAAACCTTCCTGAGGTCAAGGGGTTAAACTTTGACAATTAATAATATATTTCTGTTAATCAATGTAAACATTTTATAGGAACAATTTTTTAATTATGTATACTGTATGTCAGGTAAAGCTATAGTTACAAAATGAATGTTGGAGTTACTAACACATAGGCTCATTGTTGTGTGATGAAACATCACACATGTGGCACTGGCCTGCTTTGAATGAGTACACTATTAAAAAGAGCAGAGGCCTCTGTATTATGGAAGTGTATGCAAGTCTGTTTTACTTGTAATAGATAATACTGGTTAGATGATCTATTCTATGCAGCACACGCTCTAGTAATAATATTTGCAATATTGTTTTTTTTTTTTTGGGGGGGGGGGGGGGTCTATATCATATATTTCTTATAATGTGTTACATTACATTTCTATTCTTCCAGCATGAGCAATGTGGTAAAAGTCACTCTCTGCTATACTAAAATATACTATTACTACTACTATATTACTACTTACTATAGCCTCCTCCTGCATCCAGCAATTATAGCCCATTGGAATTATTAACAAGCCGCAAAATAAAACTCCAGCCAAAAATAAAACACAGAGTAAAAAAAATTACTTTGTTGCTGTATTCACCTACAATCCAGAGCCACCTCTTATATTTTTCTGCCACTTCATTTCATCAGTCTTTTGGGTTGAATGACGAACTGCATCATTGAACCCATTTCTTCTGTGTAGCTGGTCAGCTAAGACCTGTCCTAGATTGCTAATGTGACTTACATGTATATACAGCTAGACCTGCTAATAACCTTAATACAGCTCATATGTGAGAGATAAAAGCAGAGTTATTTACTATGGGGCAGATCCACAAAGATCTGCCCCGGTGCAGCGTATCTGAGATACGCTACGCCGCCGTAACTTACTTCTCTTTGCTTCGAATCCAGAAAGAATTTGCGCCGTAAGTTACGGCGGCGTAGTCTATCTCTTGCGGCGTAATGGCACGTAATTCAAATCGGCGAATAGGGGGCGTGTTTTATTTAAATGAAGCGCGTCCCCGCGCCGAACGAACTGCGCATGCTCTGTTCCTAAATTTCCCGCCGTGCATTGCGCTAAATGACGTCGCAAGGACGTCATTTTTTTTTACGTGGACGTAAATTACGTCCATCCCGATTCACGGACGACTTACGCAAACAAATTTTTTTTTTTTAATTATACGCGGGAACGACGGCCATACTTAACATTGCGTACGCCACCAAATAGCAGCTTTAACTATACGCCGAAAAAAGCCGACTAGAGACGACGTAAAAAAATGCGAAGGCCGCTCGTACATTCGTGGATCGTCGGAAATAGCTAATTTGCATACTCAACGCGGAAAACAACGGGAACGCCACCCAGCGGACGCCGAAGAATTGCATCTAAGATCCATAGGCGTACGAAGACTTACGCCTGTCGGATCTAACCCAGATGCCGTCGTATCTTGTTTTGAGGATTCAAAACAAAGATACGACGCGGGAAATTTGAAAGTACGCCGGCGTATCAGTAGATACGCCGGCGTACTCTCTTTGTGGATCTGCCCCTGTGACTTTATATATGGATGTCATGTAACAGTTGTATATTGTGTTCACAGAAGCAAGAAGAGAGAATATGCCTTTTAAGATTTGTTCTATATACTGCAAGGAAGCTCAATGACACAGCAGAATTGAAACCAGAAAGCATAGAGTTGAGCTTTTGTGACTCATAAGGAGTCTTGGCCAATCGCAGCCAATCTCACATTGAGCAAGCGTCTTGGCCAATCACAGCCAGCCCTACACCCATTTTCTGTCTGGAAAGTTCCCTAGCAGAGTTACTAGAACTCATTACACCAGAGAGAGAAGATCTGAACAGACACACGCCACTCAGGTCTCATACACACGATCGAGTTTCTCGGCAAAAACCAGCAAGAAGCTTGCTGTTTGTTTGTTTTTTGCCGAGGAAACCGGTCGTGTGTACACTTTTCGACGAGGAAACCGTTGAGGATCTCGTCGGGCCAAAAAGAGAACATGTTCTCTATTTCCTTGACGGGAATGGGAAAATTTGGCTCGCCGAGATCCTCGGCGGCTTCACAAGGAACTCGACGAGCAAAACTATGTGTTTCGCCCGTCGAGTTCCTCGGACGTGTGTATGAGGCTTCAGAGTTCTGTTTTATGGAAGCAAGTGGCCAAAATAGGTATTTAATACAGTTATATATGATCCTATTGTTAATAATGTGATTGGAACTGTATAGTGAACTAGTTGTGTGTGTTCACTTGTAGTTCCACCAAACATCAAACCAAACTTTAGAGCAAATGTGCTACCAAACATCAAACCTCAAACTGCAAACAGCAATGTAGAGCGAGTAAAACTATTGATTAAGCCTCAGAGAGATCATAAAGTGTTTAAATAACTTAAAGTGAGAGTACAGATACTGAAGAAAGAAATATATCTACCATTTTATGTAGAATGACAAGATTAAACAGTTGAACCGGCATTTTGTTATACTTTATTCAACACATGTTTGTACATAGACTGCCTGCTGCGAAATTGTCAGTGTTATATATGAAGAAAATCTGAAGTTAATAAAGAAGTTATCTCAAGAGTTTGGTGTGCTTTTTAAAACTACTGCTTCCATAGAATGGCGCTAGAGGAATTATAGAGTAACAGATAGTCTTGTTTGGACTAAAAGATCAGAGAAATTAGGGCTCAAGTCCTGCGGGAACGCATGGGAACGGAGTCCCTGCACTTTTTTCACAGCAGGAATGCAGTTCCCTTTTGCAGGACTAGAGCAGCCGAGCCGCCTGAGCCAATCCTTCACTAAGCGGCGATGCCCAGCTCGAGTCACTGTCAGGGGCAGGCGAACCTTAGTAATCCTTTATGTTACTGGCCGCTTCCTGTATATGGATTCATCGGGTAGTGTGCGGGTATTTCGTCACTTCCTCGATGCCGCAATGTCTCCTGGGAGCTTTTGTCATTGTTCCCAGGAGACATTGCGGAGGTCTGCCGCGAGTTAGTTCTTTCTAAATCCCAAGATAACTTGCGGCAGACCTCCGCAATGTCTCCTGGGAACAATGACAAAAGCTCCCAGGAGACATTGCGGCATCGAGGAAGTGACGAAATACCCACACACTACCCAATGAATCCATAAACAGGAAGCGGCCAGTAACATAAAGGATTATTAAAGTACAGTGGATACAAAAAATAAAAACATGCGGTTTAGTAATTATGCATATGAGCGTGTAATTTTTTTTGGTGGGGGAGTGGATCTTGGGTGGGAGTTCCCACACTTTTTTCCCCAGGACTTGACCCCTGAGAGAAATCCAAATTCTTCTAATGCCACAGCGCATAAAGGCACTTCATAGTGCTGCGCCTGCCACATTCTGAACCCATGCTGTCATGGACCTGCCCCCTAAGCTTGTGCCTAGACAGTGAAAGAAGAAACGGCACATTGAAGAGCTTATCTCTCTGTCACTCTGCTTTCTCTTCCCATCAGCATCGGCCCCTTCTAAGGCCCCTTTCACATGTACGGATCCCGTGAGGATCCGTACATGTGTATCCGCTTGCTCAGCGGGGAACGCTCTGTTGATCCCCACTGAGCCGGCAGATGACAGGGACCACCCTGTCAGATCTCCACTCTCCCCTATGGGGTGATTGGATGAACACGGACCCTCTGTACATGTTCACCTGATCCGTCCTGCAGACGGATGGAAAAATAGAATTTTCCTCCGTCTGCAGAATCGGAGGATTGCGGACACAGATGAGATCGGGTGTCTGAGGATGTTCATCCGCTGACACCTGATGTCCCATAAGGATTAATGTATGTCCCTTTTTCATCCATAAACGGATGGATGAAAAAGCGAAAATACGGTCCACATGTGTAAAAGGGACCTTATGCTGCTTTTCCCACTCTCGCTCTGCTGTAAACAGACTGCAAGAGGTCGCCAGGTCAATTTCAGGTACTGCTTGCAGATACTTCAAACATTGTTTAGCAAGCAGATTCATTCCTTCATGAAACACACTTAGGTATTTCTTAGTAATGATGAGCCATACTAAATTAACACAAACAGTGCTAAAAATGGTTGACAACAATGTTTAGGGCTGGGTTCACACCATTGCGAATTGATCGCCGCATCCAAATCGTAATAGCAGGAGATTTTGACCGGTTCTCTATGGAGCTGGTTCACATATCTCCGCAGCAGGTCTGGTGCGTCTTTTGGTACGTTTCAGGAGCAAATTCAGCCCAAAATTCGTGCTGTAATCAGACCTGAAATGGTGAACCAGCACGCACCGGACCTCTGCTGAGAGCCGAATGCGGCTCATATGTGAACCCAGCCTAATAGTTTCTTAGAGCAGAATTCCACCCAAAAATGGAACTTCCTCTTTTCCGGTACCTCCCCTACCGGTGTCACATTTGGCACGTTTCAGGGGAGAGGGGAGCAGGTACCTGTATAATACAGGTATTTGCTCCCACTTCCGACAATAGATACGATTCCGCTGCAATCTACGCCATGTCTGGCCCCTCCTCTGTCCCCTCCGCTGTCTTCTGGGAGACACACAGATCCCAGAAGACAGCAGGGACCAGTGAGGACGTGCAGCGCAATCTCACCCATGCGCAGTAGGGAACCAGGCTGTGAAGCCGTAAGGCTTCACTTCCTGATTCCCTAAGACCCCTTTCACACTGAGGCGTTTTCCAGGTGCTATAACGCTAAAAATAGCGCCTGCAAAGCGCCCTGAAAGAGCCGCTCCTCACACTCCAGTGTGAAAGCCCGGGGGCTTCCACACTGGAGCAGTGCGCTGGCAGGACGCTAAAAAAAGCGGTGGAGCGGTGAAGGAGCGTTGTGTATACCGCTCCTGCCCATTGAAATTAATGGGCACCGCGGCGCTGCAGCAGGTGGTTTTAACCATTTTTCGGCTGCTGGCAGGTGAATAGCACTGTGAAATTGATGATAAAGCGCCCAGTGTGAAAGGGGCTTTACTGAAGATGGCGGTGCCTCCACCCGGGAGCTAAGGGACAGATCGGCTTCAGGTGAGGATATCGCGGACACCCTGGACAGGTAAGTGTCCTACTATTAAAAGTCAGAAGCTGCAGTATTTGTAGCTGCTGACTTTTAATTATTTTTTGGGGGGCGGAACTCCACTTTAAGATGGTAAATAATTTCTGAATGGCTTCAGGAATAAGGGAACTGAAGATCTGGTGACACAAAGTCAGATTGTGTTTTAGACTTGATTTATCAAAACTGACAATCAGCTGTCTTCTGAGAGAGTCTGCCTAAAATTGAAATTCGCTAAATGAAAAACTTGCAGTGCATGATACCGTGGAACTGAATAATCTAAGAGGATAATAGAGTATCTTTAAATCGAAATAAAAGAAAGTGTCTAAAAGGAGGGATTGTATGGTGTGTGGCCAACTCTACAATTTGCTTGGATCTAATGGAAAACATTCAAGTACTGTGGGCCAGATTCACGAACAATTACGGCGGCGTAACGTATCCCCTTTACGTTACTCCGCCACAAGTTTTCGTCGTAAGTGCTTGATTCACAAAGCACTTGCGTGTAAACTTGCGGCGGCTTAGCGTAAAGCCGTCCGGCGCAAGCCCGCCTAATTCAAATGGGGCGTGTACCATTTAAATTAGGCGCGTTCCCGCGCCGAACGTTCTGCGCATGCTCCATTAGGAAATTTCCCGCCGTGCTTTGCGCAAAATTACGGCACCCCAACGTGTTTTTTGAACGGCGACGTGCGTAACGTCCTTTCTTATTCCCGGACGTCTTACGCAAAAAAAAATTGAAATTCGACGCGGGAACGATGGCCATACTTTAACATGGCGGGTCTAAATCTAAGCCATGAAATAGCAGGCTTAAGTTTGCGAGGGGAAAAACCGACTAGCGACGACGTAAGAGAATGCGACGAATGCGCGTACCTTCGTCGATCGCCGTAAACAGCTAATTTGCATACCCGACACGGAAAACGACGCAAACTCCACCCAGCGGGCGCCGAAGTATTGCATCCTAAGATCCGAAGGCCTACGAAGCCGTACGCCTGTCGGATCTTAGCCAAAAGCCGTCCTATCTTTGTTTGTGAATTACAAATAAACATACGACGCGGCAAATTTGAAAGTACGCCGGAGTATCAGCAGATACTCCGGCGTACTTTTTCTGTGAATCTGGCCCTGTATATCTAATTATTGTTTCATGCAATATAACGGAAAATTTATTGCCAAATACTTACCGTAATTTTCCTTTCCTGATAGACTCCATGGCAGACTACGTGTGGGTTAACCCCGCCCCTCTCCACTGCTATAGGACCCCCTACCCATAAATTTGAGCTCACCTCCATAGACAGTGTTCCGTAATTAGCCGACTCTCAGTTCGACTCTTATATTCGTATTCATGGGTGGGAACTCCGTCTGCCATGGAGTCTATCAGGAAAGGAAAATTACGGTAAGTATTTGGCAATAAATTTTCCGTTTTCCTGACAGACTCCATGGCAGACTACGTGTGGGAAATAACTAGCCAATCCACACGGGAGGGTATGCTGAACAAAATATTTAATCTTTCCCGTCAAATGACTGGATTCTCAGACCAAAATTAAGAGGAAAAGGAAGCAGGCTCGATACAATAATGAGACATAAAAGCGTTGATCTATGACCACGAGGCTGCCTTGCATATCACATCAGGAGCCACATGTCGAGCTGCTGCCCATGAGGCTGCCATTCCTCTGGTGGAATGAGCCGTCACCGCCTCTGGAGGAGCCAAGCCCTTTGCCCTGTAAGCTTGTTGAATGGATTTGAACAATCCAGGCCGCTACCGATCTTGAAGAAGCGCGTTTTTCCTGTAACAAAAAGAGATGATTGGAACGTCTGAACGAAGAAGTGACTCGTAAGTATTCCCTTAGGGTTTCACCCATATCTAAAGAATGAGCTTCTGCGGATTATGGAGATTTGAATGTAGGAAGTACTATCTCCTGGTTTTCATGTAACACCGAAGTAACTTTTGGCTTGGAACCAAGGATGGGAATAAGGACCACCTGGTCCGGAAAGAAAGTCAGAAAGAGTTCCTGACATCCCAAAAAGCTTATCTCTGACACCCTTTTGGCCAAAGTAATAATACAACAAGGACGAGTGAAAGATCCCATTTGGGGAATCTAGGTTTCCTCTGAGGCCTGAGTCTTGATGCCCCATGAAAAACAACTGCCGTATCAGTGGGTGAGATGCCCATGATGTTCCCAAGAATGCTGAGAGAGCTGAGGCTTGCACCCTTAAGGAAACTAATAGACAAGGAAAGAAAGGTCCGAGCCAGACTGGAGAAAACTGAGGATGTCCTAAATTCTACATGATTTTCCTGTAGAAGTAGAAAAACTTGGCCCATATTCTACTGTAGACTTTGTATTTAGGCTTTCTGGAACTCATGAGGGTAGAAATAACTCTCGACACACACTGAGTCTTTAGCCTCTCCCCTTCAAGAACCAGACCATCAGGCCTAGTATCGCTGGGCAGGGGTGCAGGGTCGCCCCCTGAGAAAAAAGGTCCGGCCCAAGAGGGAGAGGCAACGAATCCCGCAAGCTCAACTGGTTGAGAAGGGGAAACCACGGTCTGCTCGGCCAGTAGGGTGCAATTGTCATCACCTCAACTGTCTCCATCTAGAGCTTCTGTAGGAATTTGAGAATGATCGGAGGTGGAGGAAAAAGCATACGCCTTGTTGAAATTCCACCGACTTGTTAATGCATCCACTCCGAAAACTTGACTGCAACAAACTTGTGTAGTACTTGTAGATTTTATAGTTACAGGGGAACGCAAACAGATCCACCTCGAGATCGATTCCCAACGATAAGATCCACTTGAAGGTCTGTGGGTGCAGTGACCATTCGTTGTTGTCTAGGTTGCTGTGAGACAGGAAGTCTACTTGAATGTTCTGCTCCCCTGGAATGAAGACTGCTGACAGATTGAGCAGGTTCCTCTGAGCCCCCAGGTCATGATTGGCTCGACCTCTTGGAGGAGGGAGGAGCTCCGAGTGCCCCCTTGTCTTTTCACATATGCCATAGCTGTGGTGTTGTCCATCTTGACTTCCCCTTCAGAAGGTGGAAAAAAGTGCACACCATGCCGCCCGAAGTTCCAGAATGTCTGAACCTGGAATGTGGAAAATGGGCATCCCACTTGCCTTGTGCTAGTTCTGATCCAAAAATGGGCCTCCCAGCCCGCATTGCTGGCATTGGATGTAACAGTCGCCCAATGGATGGGGGCAAGAGAGTGGCATGTCAATAGGTTTTTGTGTTGAAGCCACCGAAGAAGACTGTTCCTCATTAACTGAGTGATCGGATCAACTGACTGATGTCTTCCAACCTTCATTGATAAAGGAAGCACGCTTGAAAGGGGCGCAGCCTCCACATTGCCCATTTGACCATAGAGTCTGTGGCCACCAATGTGACGAATATCTTTAGGCACTGTAAAGCCCTCAGGAGTGAGGAGTCTAGGGTTAGGGAGAATCTTTCCCGAATAACTGAATTTTTTTTTTTTTTTAAAAGATAGATGGTGTTCTATATGGTATTGAACCGGGCTCCCAGATAGATTAGGCACTGGGTCGGCTCTAGCTGTCTTTTCTCTCTGTTTTAGAAGCCATACTAACTCCATTTGTGTGGAAATCACTTGTTCCTTGTGAACTAGAAGTTGCTGCCTGTCTTGGAATAGTACTAACAGGTCGTCCAGGTAGTGGTATAGTCGTACCCCTTTTGTCCTAAAAAGACACCACTGCCAAAAGAACCTTTGAAAAGACTCTTGGAGAAGTCATCAATCCAAAACGGAAGACATATAAACTGTAAGGCCGAGTACTCACGATCAAACATGTCCGATGAAACCGGTCCGCGGACCGTTTTCATCGGACATGTCTGCCCGGGGACTGCCCGGGGACTTCTGTTCGATGGCCGTACACACCATCGAACAGATGTCCGCGCGTAAACAATACGCGGGGCGTGTCCGCGGTGTCGCCGCGTCGATGACGCGGTGTCGCCGCGACAATGACGCGGCGACGTGGGCGGCCTGCCTTTAAAAGGCTTCCACGCATGCGTCGAAGTCATTCGACGCATGCGAGGGATGGCGGGCGGCAGGACATGTACGGTAGGTCTGTACAGACGACCGTACATGTCCGGGCGGACAGGTTACATGTCCGGGCTGGAAACCTGTCCGATCTGGCCGAAAATGGTCCGCTCGGGCCTACACACGGCCAAACATGTCTGCTGAAACTGGTCCGCGGACCAGTTTCAGCAGACATGTTTGGTCGTGAGTACGGGGCCTCAGTGCTCTTGTCCGACCTGGAACAGAAGATATTTGTGGAATAGCTCTGCCACTGGCACATGAAAGTGCTCGTCCTTTATATCTATTGAAATTAACCAGTCGCCTAGTTGAACTCTTCTCTGGACGGTCTAAAGTGATTCCATCTTGAATTGTTGAGAAAAGTAAGATCCATTACTGGGCACCAGAAGCCATTCTTTTTATATAGTAGAAAGAAGGGGGAGTATACTCCCTGGAATTCCTCGTTCTTCGGCACTGGCACCACCGGCTCGTGATCTTTCAGAGAGTTTACATATGACAGCAGGACTTGTCATTTTCTTCCGATCATAGTAGTGATGTGGACATGTCTGTGTGGCCTGTGGAGACTGTTTTGATGGTCCAATAATCTGAGATCAATGCCACCCAGACGTGCCGGAAAGACGTAAGCGAGCTCCTCTAATCCAATTCCAACTTCTCCTGAAATCCCGTCTGGATTTAAAAGAAACATGCTTCCCTTGAGTGTTCTGTACTGCATCTATGCTGAGGTCTTCTTTGGTTAAACAGGCGCCTATCCCGGGGGAAGAACCCCGACTTCCCGCTTGTGGCTTTTGAAATGGCGCTATCCCGCTTGTTACCAAACAAGGATGACCCCTCAAAGGGAACTTACATCATGCCTGCTTAGAGGTTGGGTCAGCAAGCCAGAGGCGCCGCCATAATGCTCTTTCGGCCGTGACTGAAGATAACATCGATCTAGCCAGCAGGCAGATGAGGTCAATTGATGCTTCCCCCCAAAAAAAGGCAACTGCCAATTTTAGTTCTTGCACCGCTGATCCTTGTGCCAGTTCTTCTGAAAACTCCTTTCAGAACAGAATCTATCCTTTTCAACCCAGGCCTCCATAGCTTTGGAAGTAACCGCAAGGGCCAGGGCTGGTTTGCATGCCATTCCGGCTAAGCTGTAAATCCTTTGAGGTTTTGGTCAAATCTGCATTCTAGGACATCTTAAAAAGATACCGTATCCTCTAGCGGAAGGGTGCTTCGCTAGGCGCGTCACTGCTGCATCAACGAGGGGAGCATTTTCTATATGTTCTACATCCTCGGCTTTAAAGGGATAGAGTTTTGAGGTTTTGTCTAGCATAGAAAACTTTCTTATCCCCCTTACTCTATTCTTCCTCAAAAACGTCCTTAAGTCCAGAGGGAAGTGGAAAGTTGGAACATTCTTTCCCTAGTTGTTGGAACAGCGTCCTCTGTTTCTCTGGGGGAGCAGCAGTCTCCCCAATTTTTTTGGGTCTCCTTGACCTCCTTGATTAGTGGGGAGACTAAAGCGTAGTCGAAACCCACAGAATAATCATCTCCCTCCATCTCGCTGTGCGAGGAATCATGGGAGGCATCATGAGGCTGGAATTGGCCAGGATCCTCCTGGGCCTCGTCAGCCAGAGAGCCAGAGAAGGTAGTGGACTGGCTCCTCGTGTGGGAGGTGTCTAGTTCCTTCATAGACTGATGCACCACACGTTTAACAAGAGACTCAAGATTTTGCTTTTCCGTCTCTTTCTCACCAACCGCTAGGGCATAACATGGGTCGCATAGCCATTTGTCCCTGGGATTCTGGTCTTACATCCCAAACAGGATCTGTGAACCGAGCGACTATCGCGGTGGTGGTAGCGGTGACTAGAGGAGGAATGGGAACGTCTCCTATGCTTAGGAGAAATGGAACGTCTCCTATACTTAGAGGGGGAATGTGAACGTCCCCTGTGATGAGGAGACTCAGACGGAGTATACGTCTGGATCTCGAAGAAGAATGATGGTGTTGCGGCCTGGCAAGGTCCCTGTCCTGTGAATGACAACCCGACTTAGCAGGGCTGAAGGAGAGACGTACGCTACAGAAAAGGAGAGACACGCAACCAGGATACTATTCACATCTCCTAATGCACAGCGACATACACCATCCCCCTTCCCTCATCTGCACATACCTTGTGCGAGAGGGCTGGCCAGACGGAGGCAAAAAAATTTGTCCATGATGTAGAACCACCAGGCACAAAATACAGAGGAAAACAGGGCACAACCAGCACTGGGGATACGCAACACAAGAGGAATAGAAATACTTTAAACATACATACACATATATATATATATACATATACATATATACATACATGTATACACACATATTCAATTATCTATTTATTTATTATGTTATTCATCTACTTCCCCTTTAAGAGACCTGGTAGCAGTTACTTATAGCCTGCTTACCTGCCCTTAATGGGCGCCGTGCTCCGGGATGCTGCCGCAGTAAGCCCACAGGTATCCACCTGTTTTGGGGCTACACAGTATTTTAAAAATGGTGCCAAGCCTCGGTTTCACCGCAGCCTCGCGCATGCGCAGACGTGCGCCGCTCCGGGAACCCGGAAGAGATCTGGCATCTTGAAACGCAGGAAGCGTTCCATGCGCCCAACGAAAACCAGGATCCTGGAATTAACTGAAAACAGTAAAAGGGGGACACACACAAAAACGATCTGCCATGGATAAGAAAAATAAGAATCTTCAGACCTTTGCCAGCCGATACCGTGTAGCGTCCATCCTGGTACATAGGGGTCACAACCTTCTCCCATCATAAGGGTAATATAGGCCCTGAAAACCACTCGCCCGCCCATGGCTGGGTCCTGGGTGCACCGCAATGAGGTACCAATCGGACAAACATCCTGTGATTCGTGCGATGTAGGGTCCATGAGAGGAGGACAAAAAAGGAACACTGTCTATGGAGGTGAGCTCAAATTTATGGGTAGGGGGTCCTATAGCAGTGGAGAGGGGCGGGGTTAACCCACACATAGTCTGCCATGGAGTCTGTCAGGAAATCATTATTTTTAGTTTTTCGAGGTTTATTTTACCTCTGTGTCCTATTTGGGAGATTTCTTCTCACTTCTTATTTTGACACACAACAGGAAGTTAGAGGAACTTCTTCAAGGAAAATCTCCTTTAGATTGAAACTAATATTCCCATTGGAAGATTTCCCCTCTACTCTAGACTTGGTGATAACTCCAACTTTGGGGTTTTCCTCCACTTTTAGGCTGGGTTCACACTGCAGCACACTACGGCTCACAGCAGGAGTCCGGTGTGTCTCCATTCACCGTTTCAGGTTTGATTTCAGCCCAAGAGTGCCGGTGACCTCCCCTTTAGTATTGCACAGCTATACAGGCCCCCCTTCTGCATTAAAGTTACTTACGTTGATCTTACTGCACACTGTGAGCTTCTCAAACTGTCAGATAAAGCCTGCATTCTTTTATTAGCTCTTTGCTCTCCAGTTTTACAGTCTCTGATCTGCTCTGATAATAAGTTGGATTTCAGTTGTTTCAATTTTGGAGGCTCAAAATCACATTGGGGCACTACCTATGGTGGTCTGTATGCATATACAGCTTATCTAGGAACTAGAGTTGCCACCTGTCCAGGATTCACCTGTACAGTCCGGATTTTGAATTATGTGTCCGGGTTTCAGGTGGACTGGGCTGGGCTCCCCAAGTAACCAAGATGGTCACACACAAATCTGTTGCCATCTGCGGGTGGCTGTCTAGGAGCAGGTTTGACATCAGTGGGGGGCAGGGTGATGATATCAGCAAAAGCAATTTGGCCACACCCACATTTTGCTGCGGGACGCTATACGCATCGCATTACTATTCTCCTTGGGGCACACAAAGGGTTCGGGTTTGGCTTGAAGAAAAGGTGGAAACCCTACTAGGAACATCCACTCTTCCAGACTGACATCCACCCATCAAGGCCATTTTATATCTACACAACTCCCTCCAAGATCCAACCCACAGCTTGCATTATGGCTGAGGACTCTTAAGAGGAGAACTACTATGTACATAGAAGCTATGAACAGCACTCATACCAGCCACAGTCTTCCCTACATTGCATAGAGAAGCACAGAGACCAAAGTGATAACTTCACTAGGTCTAAAATAAGGTAAGCAATGAAAACGGAAAGGCTTAATTTAAACAATTCATTTTAATATTGATAAAGGCAAAATACTATATAAGCTGCTTTATCCTTTTTGCCTGCTATCATTGCATTTATATTTCTCAGTACATTGTTACTTATACACAATAACTGCTTATTTTTAAATTTATTTTTTTCCAGCAAGACCTTTAGCAATACTTACATATAAAACCCTGTCATGCATATGTGCTTTATTTTTATATGGCACTGACGCATGCTTTGAACTTTGTAGCTGTGAAATTCAATGTTTCTATAGTTAGCCTGGAACCTGTCCTATAGAATGAATATTTAGATTTTATGATATTATTTCCATTGTTACATAAATGCACTAGACATAAAGTCGGTTAATTACAGGCGTCCTCTGTATATAAAATTCTTCTATAACCTCATAAAATGAATAGATCTGTTACATCATTCAGAACCAACTTTCACTCCTAGGGACCACCGTTTCTGTCTCCTGGTATCTATATTCCAAGTTAAAGCAGGTTTAAACCTAAAAAAAAAAGGTCCCATTTTATGATTTAAAATACCTGCTTGATCCTGCCTGTTTCTGTGTCCCCCTGTGTGTGCTGACCATGGTAATCATGACTGCTGATCCATGATCCCTACCACTCCCCCTCCCTCCCTGCCTGTCAGCTCAGTGGGAGATCTGATCTCCTCCCCGCCCCTCCCGCCGCTATTTCTGTATAATAATATAATAAAAATCCCTGGCATCCCCTCTCATTTAGGAACATATAAAGCAGTGTGTGTCTATTTAAAAAAAATAATTATATTCCCAAGTACTTTCTTGCACAGCTCCACTGTGTGGTCACGTGGTCTCCATCTGCTGGCCGGCTGACTTTAGAGGGGAATCTCAGCCCCTCCTGCTTATCGGGAGAGGACAGTGGAGGGGGATCACGTGACTGCACAGCAGCGCTGTGGAAAAAGGTATTTAGAAACACAATCTTTAAAAAACTGACACACCGTGCATTATTTACTGTAGCCCAGATTCTCAAAGGGCTTACGACGCAAAGCGCCATGTACACCGTCGTAAGTCCTAATCTGGGCCGTCGTATCTATGCGACTGATTCTTAGAATCAGTTACGCATAGATATCCATTCGATCCCAGATTCTCAAAGGGCTTACGACGGCGAAGCGCCATGTACGCCATCGTAAGTCCTAATCTGGGCAGTCGTATCTATGCGACTGATTCTTAGAATCAGTTACGCATAGATATCCATTCGATCCTTCATGAAACACACTTAGGTATTCCTTAGTAATGATGAGCCATACTAAATAAACACAAACAGTGCTAAAAATGGTTGACAACAATGTTTGCAAGAAAGACAGGCATAAGGCTCTTACACCGTCGGATCGTAACTGCAATCATTTTTTTCCCCGCTAGGTGCCGCTTCCGCCGATTTCCGCGTCGAGTATGCAAATTAGCTAGATACGCGAATTCCGAGCGTACGGGCGGCCGACGCAGTAAAGTTACGACGTTTACGGCGTATAGTTGCCCCTGCTATATGAGGCGCAGCCAATGTTAAGTATGGTAGTCGTTCCCGCGTCGAAAATTTATAAAATTACGTCGTTTGCGTAAGTCATCCGTGAATGCTGCTGGACGTAATTTACGCTCACGTCAAAACCAATGACGTCCTTGCAACGTCATTTAGAGCAATGCACACCGGGAAATTTTAGGGACGGCGCATGCGCAGTTCGTTCGGCGCGGGGTCGCGCTTCATTTAAATGAAACACGCCCCCTACCCGCTGAATTTTAATTCCGCCGGGTGATTTACGCTACGCCGCCGCAACTTTACAGGCAAGTGCTTTGTGAATAAAGCACTTGCCTGAAAAACTTGCGGCGGCGCAACGTAAATCAGATACGTTACGCCCGCCCAGTTTTACGCTAATCTACGAGAATCTGCCCCTGTATGCCTGGAACAGAGAGGATGCCAGCAATTTCAGCTCATGGCTTAACAACCTCTGTAAATGTGGTGATTTCAATTTTTAGGCTTTTCACATTTTATTTTCACCTGGTGATTCTGGCTGTAACATACAACCTCAGGGTGGCTTGTCAGTCTACGAAGGAGCAATGGAGTCACCCTTGGACAGCAGCACTGGAGAGGGTAGTTTTAGAAAAACTTTTCATATGTATTCAACAAATTAAAAAGAAAACTTATAGAATGAAAGCTGACTGTTGTAAGCACCCCTGGTATTGTTAAACAGTTTATCTCAACCCTCCAACTTCCACTTTTGATGCACAGCTTGGTCAGTTAAAGGAAGTTGAAAAATAGCAGGGTCAACAGGTAAAAAACAAAGTTACAGGAGGAACTGACAGCCTGCATAATATATGTCATTTGTGAGTTTGTTTTTAGTACCACTTTAAAATCCTGCATACAGCTTTATACATTTCTGTCTTCTGTCTTTCACTTTTTTGGATTCTTCTGTTACAATACGTTGTAATCAGAAATAGATTTTTGTTTCATATGCATTCTCTAGAGCAGTTAAGGCATAATAATCCTTCAAAAGTTATAGAAATTCTACAAAATTTGATGGAGCTGTCCCCACCTGAAAATCTCTGAAACACATATGTCACAAACAGACCAACAGAAATCTAGAGGACAATCCTTTGGAATACCTACTCCACAACACCTTTATCTTCTATAAAAAATACAAAACTTTTAAGGCACCCAATAAACACAAGAGTCTGAATCTTCTGGAAGCAAAAATCATTCCCAACTATACTGCATTTGTTCTCCAGAGTGAAACAAATTATGAAAACAGATGAAAAATTCAAAAGAACATGATTCCACTGGATAGTTTTTCACACAGTAAAGTACACTATATTGTCAAAAGTATTGGGACGCCTGCCATTACAAGCACATGAACTTTATTGGCATCCCAGTCTTAGTCCATAGGTTTCAATATTGAGTTGGCCCAGCCGTTGCAGCTATAACAACTTCAACTCTTCTGGGAAGGCTGTCTACAAGGTTTAGGAGTGTCTATGGGAATGTTTGACCATTCTTCCAGAAGAGCATTTGTGAGGTCAGGTACTGATATGGACGAGAAGGCCTGGCTCGTAGTCTCTGCTCTAATTCATCCCAAAGGTGTTCTATCTGGGTTGAGGTCAGGACTCTCTGCAGGCCAGTCAAGTTCCCTCACCCCAAACTCGCTCATCCATGTCTTTATGGACCCTGATTTGGTTTTCCCAGAATACTTACCATCTAGCCAGCAAAAAAAATGCACTAAGAATTTGGGTTAAAAACAAAGGATTTAGTTGCACAACATTTGCAAATATATGTGGACGCTGCACTGGCTCGTTAAGACCGCTCTGTAAAGTGTGGTTCTAACTCTGATCTTTGAGAGCCCCATGTTGAAGCATATATAGCAATGTATAAGCTAGGGAGCCCATTCCTCTTTAAAGTTGCTAGGACACATTGGAAGCCCAGCAAAGCACAATAGCAAATGAAGGAATCCAATCCATCTCCATGCTAAATCCTCATGTTTGAAATTCTTCTTGCGATTCTGTTGCATAGTGGCCAGCAAAGGAGTAATGCCAGAGGAGTAGGTGGGTGCTCTCTCGCCTCGATTTTAACAAAGACAGGATCACTAGTGTGACATGGCCTCTAAAAGGCTGTAACACACCAATCATACTGCCAAAATACAGTTAATTTAACTAAATTTAAACTAGTGATTGTCAACTCATGGAGTATGGGGTCCTTAATTGTGGCCCATGAAGTCACCAAAAGGCTCTATATATTTTGTATTTGTACTGCTACTGAAGACTGTCAGAGACTGCAGACTTAGTAGTTAATCACCCCAGACGATGCTCTATTTGATGCGAAACGCGTCGGTGGACTCCACCGCTGTCACTTTGTACATTTGAAAGCGCTGATCACCTTTTATAATGTAAGTTTTTTTACCTACTATTAAACATTGGTACCTTTCAGTATTACGCTATGTGCCTTTCTCTTCTTCCCCTACATCTCTACATATTGGTTTAAATTTTGGCCCACATTGGGTACCCCTGGAAGCGACCTTTTTCCTGGTTCGATCCCTGGGTTCCTCTCTGATTGCAGCCGATGATCCAGGCCTGAGAGTGGTTTATACCCTGCTTTACTGACCCTCTGGGCATATGTCCATTAGGATACAGTATCTCTGGTAAGCCTTCCTTTCAATGATCGGTGGTGGATTTCTTTACTGCACTTCATTCCGAGGCATTGGGACTATTATCACCAATTTTCATCACATTGGACTTTTTTTTCACATATATTTATTTAGATTTTATATATACACCATCCAGTGTTTATACATATACATCACTTTTTTGGTTGCTATATTGTCATCATAATTTTTTCACCATTTGTTTGATGCATTGTTTATTCATCCTTTTATTGGGTGATCTATTAATTTTATGCGCTAAACTTTTTATGTTTGTTTTGTATTCCACCATTGTCCATTGGTAGTGTGAGCTGCTTACTATTGATAGCGCGGAATTTTCTGTTTTCTGTTTCCAGACTTAGTAGTTAGAACTGCCCTAAACTCCTGACATGACACAGTTGTCGTTAGGAACATTCCATAAGAGATTAGGAACATGTTATAGTAGACTGCTAGAGATCACTGCCACTGCAGCCCCTTTTACAAAATCATCATCAACTGCTGACTTGTGGGGTTTCTAGGACTGCATGGCAAGCACAAAAGGGCCACAGATTGTGCACCAGGGGACCACAGCATGCTTCATTTCCAGTCATCAGTTACAACTGAGGCATTTTATGATTATGGCATTATTTTGTTACTCTGGTGATCTCTAAAAAGAAACTTCTCCCAGCAAACAAACATATACTGCCAGCTATATCTAATTCTCATTGGTGATTTACTTTTTGGGACACTTTCACTTTTCATCAGCGGTTCATGTTTAGGTGAGTTATTGTTTGTAAAAGGAGCGAGACACAAGATACAATGAATCTGTCGACTGTTTTTTTTTATTTTTTATCTGCTCTCATGCATTTTTGACAAAAACATCTGGGGCAGAGGCACTCAAACAAAAAAAACTTTGAAAGAGAAAAGGTGAACTTTTTGGCGAGGATTTGTGAGTGAATGAGTACCAGTTTGCCTGTTCTATTAGAACAAGCATGAAGGTTATCTACTATTGACACAGAGATAGGGTGAACAAACAGGACCCTGCCCTATACAACTCATGATATGAGAAACAATTTGCAAATGCATTTTAATTCTACAACATAACAGCTCTTCAAACGTAAGCAAACGCATATACAACCCTTTAAACTAAATGGTATAACACAAATGTATTCACATATTTGTTTATATGAAAAAAAATGCATACCCTTTACATTCATTTAATTCAAACTGTTTGCATGGTTTGAAAAATATACATAGACATGGACTCAACTCCCGATACTACAGTGCTGTACAATATTAAAACAAAGACATTCCTTTTTATATGCTAGATGTACTTTCTAGATTCCGCACACAAATAACTATCAGGGTACACTTGTTAACAATCTCTACTAGAAGACATAGCAGCTCAAAATACCCGAGCACACTTACCTAGCAAGCTCATTCTGTGATTCTGACTTATCACTGTAGGTCTGAGAAAATGACATGCAGATATGTGTGATAAGGCCTTGCAGTGGCCCTAGCTTCCTGCTTTTCACAATCAAGAGCAACTTTCTGAAGAAGCAGTTCCTTAATCCTGTCGTTTTTACGAGAGGGAAAAGAAAAAAAAAAAAACTTGCCTTAACACGAGCAAAAGGATTGGTTGTTAAAAAAACAGGAAAGGCAAGTTAAAGGAGTGAAGTTGAGGGGAAACAAATACTAAGTCTGATACACTTTATATACTGTAAAAGAGGCGTGAACAGGTTTTACAAGTGCCAGCACTGTGTAACACTGGCTGCATTACAGAAACTGGTATGTGTTCATAATGCGACAGGAATGCTCACAAGGTGAGCATGTAGTGTTTAAACCAATCAAGAAAAAAAGGTGTCGCTAAAAGAGGGCATGATAGATAATGAATTACAAAGCTCTATCCTTAGATCGCAACATATATACAGTGGGCCAGATTCACAAAGAGATACGACGGTGTATCTACAGATACACCATCGTATCTCTGATGTAAACTGGTCCTATCTATGCGCCTGATTCATAGAATCAGATACGCATAGATAGGGCTAGATCCGACAGTGTTACACTGTGTTACACTGTCGGATCTATTTTTAAATTTAAAAATGGCGCTCCCGCTGATCTACAAGAAATAATATGTAAATCAGTGAGATACGCAAATTCACGAACGTACGCGGACCCGACGCAGTCTTCTTACGACGTTTTCGTAGCGGCGTACCCGTCGTATACTTACCCTTTCTTTTATCAGGCGCAGCCAATGTTAAGTATAGTCGGCGTTCCCGCGTCAAATTTATATTTTTTAACGTCGTTTGCGTAAGTCGTTCTCGAATACGGACGGACGTCGTTTACGTAAGCGTCGCAACCACTGACGTCCTAGCGACGTCAGTGGGAGCAATGCACGCCGGGAAATTTCGCGGACGGCGCCTGCGCATTTAAATCGGCGCGGGAACGCGCCTGATTTAAATATAACACTCCCCTAGCCGCATAATTTGAATTCCGCTGGGGGATTTAGGATCCGCCGTCGCAAGTTTGGAGGTAAGTGGTTTGTGAATTAGCCACTTGCCTCCTAAACTTGCGGGAGCGGATCTTAATTCACGTAGATCGAGCGGATCTATAGATCCGCTGAGCTACGTGAATCTGGCCCAGTATGTACAGTGTATATACAGTGCCTTGCGAAAGTATTCGGTCCCCTTGAACTTTGCGACCTTTTGCCACATTTCAGGCTTCAAACATAAAGATATAAAACTGTAATTTTTTTTGGAAGAATCAACAACAAGTGGGACACAATCATGAAGTGGAACGAAATTTATTAGATATTTCAAACTTTTTTAACAAATAAAAAAATGAAGAATTGAACTAAGGACTAGTGAGTTGGGCTTTGAAGGCACACGATACAAAAGTTGTAGAAAACTAGAAAAATTTATTATAGATATAGAAATATCATAGAAACCGTTATAAATAAAAAATCACAAAGTGAAGTTCAATTGACAACTGGTTTACCACACACGGTTCACATACATTGTATAGTTCTAACATAAAAAGCTTAAAATAAAAAGCATAATTATAAAAAACGTTATATCACAAGTGACCAGATGGTTGTCCAGAGGACTAGGAGGATTTGCTCGACATGTTGCGCGCTTATGGAATTAGCGCTTCCTCAGGAGCATAGATATTTCATTCTAATAAAACATATACAAGAAACAGCATCAGTCTACAGGTATATGTAAATCACAAAGCAGAAAAACATTACATTTTAGGAAATTTTAAGAAAAACAATAAAAATATATTACAACAGAAGTACATATAGATGTCCACCCATGCTGCAGAGATTGCATGGTGGACAGCCAGATAAAGAACTATAAACATGTTATCTCAATGCAGCAATGCGCAACGAAGCACGCAGAGAGAGAGCCCTCCCCCTGAGACTTCCATATAGAAGGGGGGAATTCCATAAAAGGAAGAAAAAAGAAAAGAAAAAGAAAAAGAAAAGAAAGAAAACAAGAAAGGGGGGAAAAAAGGGGAGGGGGGGGGGGAAAGAATCATATCATGTCGGGGTTCTTATATTGAGGATATGTGCATAGGCTATAAAAATGCGTGATAGAACAATCAGGAAAGTCCTATAAAGGTTGAAAATAACTTACAAGGGGTATCCCGCGTTGGTGGTAATCAACGAACGGTCTTTTATTGGCCTATCACTGATTGTAATTCACAAGGAAATTGTTTCAACCAGATAGGAGAGTATAATCTGTGGATGGTATTGTGAAGGTATAAATCATAATTTTCAGTATACCAATATCAAAAATAATTTCATAGAAACATAGTCAGGAGTTTCAGATTTGTAGAAACGGGAGGAGGGGGGGAGGTAGGGGGGGGGGGGGGAAAGCGACTTACCATAAAGAAAAAGCAGAACTAAATTGCATGCGGTGGTATGGCAGTTGATTGCTGGTAAGCAACGAACAATGAATCTGATCCAGGTATATGTTCACACACCCAGCTAGTGCATACAGTGTATTAATCGGACATAGAAAAACAGATGGGTAAATCTGTCTAAATAACCGCCTACCTAACTGACCTTAGTCCATGGGTATGGAAAGGATAATAGGCAAAGGCGTTAAAGTCCTAAAGGATACAAAACAAATATGTATAAAATACAATAAGACTGGGGTAAAAAAAAAGGGGTTGAGGTGGTAAATATAGGAACTACAAATCTGTAGCAAAGCATTAGCCCACAGCTTGTAGATATCCTAGGAAATCGCCTTACCTTAGTGTTGCAGTATATTGTATAGCTGAGTGTGTCCCTGGTAACAGAGTAGCGCCAGTACACTGAACAGCTGCTTACCTGGTCTATATATAGTCCAATGAGGGCTGGTTAGTAACAGGTGGAGTGGGAGGAGACCCACCTGCATGTCGGCGTCTCCGTCGCACCGATATTGACGTCATTTAAAATTGCCCAAATCACGGCGATGTAGCCGTGTCCCTGCATAACCCCGACTGACCAGTCAGCCAGGTCTGCAGAGCGTGCGCAGCCACGTCCGTAGCGTGCATGTGCACAGAAGGGCACGACGTAACGTCATCTCCCTGGGTAGGGCAGTGACGAGGGCGGGGACGTACGAGACGCGGGGTCCTCCCACCAGTGACACGCGCCTCCGCACAGCATGCACGGAGGCAGTGACAGGTCAGACCAGGGTCCATACATACAGGGGCTCGCAAGCCGATCCACACAAAGGAGGGGCAGGGCCAGCAAACCTCCAGCGTGCTTCCCTAAGTAGGGCTGTACCATTCAGATAGGGAAAGAAAGGGTAGAGAAAAAAACACCAATTAAAAGAAAACAGTAAAGAAAAGAGAACTCCCACCCCAAACTGGAGCCAGATGAGTGCAAACATTGCACAGGAATCTCAATGCTCTGCCACACATTGATGCATAGAGATAAATACAAGATGCAGTCATTCAGAAGAATTTTTAAAACTACAAAATGTACATACTTTAAACAAAATACATCAATAAAGAAATTTAAAAAAATTATTTTTGTTTTTTTACAAGCGCAGCATTTCATATGTTGCACCTAAGCAGCATTTATCAGTATAATTTTATTAATATAAATATTGAAGTCCATCTATCAGCGTTAAGATCTAATAATTAAGATTTATTGTATATGGATAAAGACGATCTGTCATAAATATATATCCTAGGGGAAAGAAGGAGGAGGAAAAACACAATCATATATAGATGGATAGATCATGGTTGGGATTTTCAACGGAACCAGAGTACAGCTCATGTAGTGCACGTGGGGGTAATACGAGAAAGAGGAGGAGAGGGGAGAGTAATGTTCCTCAATATTTAAGTGACTTGCGTTATTAATGCATTTCCCTATGAGCGACGCACGGAACAATAAGGAAAATATATTATAGAAATTAAAAAAAGGGAAATGAAAAACAATCATAAATATAAATATAAATATAAAATTATTATTATTCCATTCCCTTTTTCTCCCTTTATTACGAGAGTCAGGAATGGAACTCAGTGTATTTGTATTGTAATATAGTCAAAGTGCATTGTGAAAAAGGAAGGAATTTATAAGGTGAACTATAATGTAGTCAAGGCTGCACATATTTATATATACAGCTTGTCGCTCATAGTACATAGTGATGGTGCAAGAGTTTATCGTGTCATAAATAAATTGCTGTTAAATAAAAAAATGAAAAATTGGGCGTGCAAAATTATTCAGCCCCCTTAAGTTAATACCTTGTAGCGCCACCTTTTGCAGCGATTACAGCTGTAAGTCGCTTGGGGTATGTCTCTATCAGTTTTGCACATCGAGAGACTTAAATTTTTGCCCATTCCTCCTTGCAAAACCGCTCGAGCTCAGTGAGGTTGGATGGAGAGCGTTTGTGAACAGCAGTTATCCAATAAGTTTCGTTCCACTTCATGATTGTGTGCCACTTGTTGATTCTTCCAAAAAAATTACAGTTTTATATCTTTATGTTTGAAGCCTGAAATGTGGCAAAAGGTCGCAAAGTTCAAGGGGGCCAAATACTTTCGCAAGGCACTGTATTTATTATGAAGTAGTATAAACAAATAATTTAGTGGTCCAGCTCCGGAAGAGCAAAAGCTGCATGCTGGCCTTGAGGGAAGGGGTGAGACCACAATTAGCATATACATCTATCCAATTAAGGCTCATGGGGCTGATTGACTCTGCGTGATTGTATATAACCAAATTGTATTTGTTTGACTTGAAAGTAACATTTTAGTTTCACTAGATGCATTTTAACGCATATTGATTGCATCCCATTATCAGCTACTGTAACAACTAGGGATGAGCTTCGATTTCGAGTTGAACATGAGTTCGACTCAAACATCGGCTGTTCGATCATTCGACGAAGATCAAACTTTTTGGGCCGTTCGTGCCAAATTCGAGTTGTGCGTCACGGCCCATAATGCACTGCGTCATTGCAGTGCATTGCTGGCTGTTGATTGGCCAAGCATGCACTATGATCCGCTTTATTTGGCCAATCACAGTGCCGTCAGCACAGAGAACCATAATTGGCCAAAGGCAGGGTGCCTTTGGCCAATCATGGCTCAGGGGATTAGGTACACGCCCCACACCATATAAGACTGTCTGCGCGTCGGCCTAGTGTAGTGTGTTCCGGCTGTGTTCAGAGAGAGAGAGAGAGAGATTGTCGTTTTATTTCAGTTAGCTAGATTGAGCAGGCAGTTGATTCAGCTAGTTAGATCCAGTATTCCAGTATATTTAGTATATATATGCATTGTACACTTTGTATATATATATATATATATATGTGTGTGTAGCGCTACCCCCGCAGGAGCCGCTGGTTAGAATAGGGATAGCGTGTTACCTCTGTGAGCGCCTAGGGGTATGATGATGATGATGATGAGAACGGTGCATTATTTTACGCAACACGGCAAAACAGTAAACTTGAGGTAGGATAGGAAGAAGATGGGTGAAAATTAGGAGAGTAGAAGATTCAAGCTTGAACAATACGGAAGCAGTCCTGCTTCTAGCGGCACCTTTCTTTACGTTGCTATTCCAGCCGGAGTGGGTATAGTGTACCTGCACAGGCCTCTCACACCGACCTGGCAGCCAGGGTATCACTCGGAAACTCGAAGAGAAAATAAGTCTCTGCCACAGACTTAGTAGAAATAAAGGTCAGAACGGGACCTCTGCCACAGGCCCCTTCTCCAAAACGTAGATCGTGAGGTAAATCCTCCTCAGTAAATTTAGTGCCTGAATCTCCCTCAGGTAGTCTCTCAACTGGTCACCGACTGACAGGTTGCTGACATCCAACCTCTCAGTGTCCGGTTACCTCGATCCCCGATGGATTGTCTAGGCCCTGTTGGATTGCCTGCCTCCTGGCTCTCCTCAGACTGACTCCCCACCGAACAGCACAACTCGCTTGGGATCTCCTCTCAGAGTTTGAGGGACCCAGTAGATCACTGGGGCCCCGCCATAGCTTCAGTTGCTCCAGGCCAGCATGGTCCCGGAACCAAGAACACCGCGTTGCACGTGCACCCCAGCCTGGAAGGCCATATCACTGGGGGCCGTGATGTGCACACACCCTGAAGGTGGGTGCCACACCCAGAACAAAAAAAAAACCTCCAGAATGGCGTCTGTTCCTAAAGTATCCTCCCCCAGCCTGCCCCGGGAGGGAAAACCCCTCCTGAATGGCTGCTGGCAAGAGGCTCTCCAGACTGAATTCCACTGCTGCCACCTGTCGCCCTGGGGTGGAATGGCACCCCAGCTCGAACAGAGGCCCAATTTACACAAATCACTTGGATGAGAGCCAACTAACTCTCTCATCCCCCTCTAAATTAAGAATAGCACCTGGACTGAAATTACACAGGCGCTATATATATATATATATATATATATATATATATATATATATATACTGTACGCAGTTTAGCTAGATCTCACTGCAGACAATTCCTAGTAGTCTCTTCCTAATAATACTAAAGGCAGACAGTTGATTCAGGTAGCTGCAGTATATTCAGTCAGTGTACTGTATATTGGGCACAGTGTGCAGCTAAAACTCACTGCAGACAATTCCTGTTATTCTCTTCCTAATAATACTACAGGCAGGCAGTTGATTCAGCTTGCTGCAGTATATTCAGTCAGTGTACTGTATCCTGGGGACAGTGTGCAGCTAAACCTCACTGCAGAGCGTTCCTGTTATTCTCTTCCTAATAATACTACAGGTAGGCAGTTGATTCAGCTAGCTGCAGTATATTAAGTCAGTGTACTGTATACTGGGCACAGTGTGCAGCTATACCTCACTGCAGACAATTCCTGTTGTTCTCTTCCTAATATACTACAGGCAGGCAGTTGATTCAGTTAGCTGTAGTATAATCAGTATATATATACATCCCAGCTTTGTGTAGCTACATCTCACTGCAGGCCATTCCTTGTGTACCTATTCCAATACATCAAATACAGTATGTCTGGAAGGCCAACAAGGAGAGGCAGACACTCACAGGCCAATAAAAGAGGGAAAGCAGGCTCTGGGTCTAGAGGCAACAGTGCTGGTCGTGGACACGGTGCATCCTCATCAGCACGTGGCCGTAGGGCACGCTTGTCCTTTTTTTCGGCAGCTGGCCGTGTGGAGGCACAACATGAAGAAGAGTTGGTAGAGTGGATGACCAAGCCGTATTCATCTACCTCATCCTCTGTTACCCAGGCTACCTTGGCTGCCAATGCAGGTGCCAAAGCGTTCTATTCCATTGACTCAAGATCATCATCAATTACTCCTTCCCTAGCCCCACCATCATGCACAGAGGTGTCCCCCTAACTGTTCGACCACACTGTCGGGTACATGCTGAAGGAGGATGCGCAGCATTTCGAAGGCTCCGATGATGGTACCCAGCTTGAGGAAGGCAATAACGTGAGCCCAGAGAGAGGGGGTGCCCAAGAAGGACAACAAACTGGCAGTCATGTTCCCCCAGCTGCAGCATACTGCCAGGTTTGCTCCAGTGACAAGGAGGGAAGGGGATGATGAGGTCACTGACTCTACGCGGGTGCCTGATAGGAGAGAGGAGGAGGAGGCACATCTCCGAGGCAGGATGCCCTCCAGGGGCCAGCTTAAGGGAAGCCAACCGACTGCATCACACCGCAGAGCTCCGCATGTGCAGGTCGCTGCTGTGTTTTTCCAAAAGTTCTTTGGTGTGGGACTTTTTTGATACGTGTGCAGCAGATCGCACCATTGCTATTTGTAACATAGGTCTAAAGCGTATCAAGCGTGGCCAAAACACCAGCCGCTTGGGCACCACATGCTTGACCAGACATGTGTCGAAGTTCCATGCAGTCCGTTTGCAAGCGTACTTAAAAGACCCACACCAAAGAAAAAGGCGGACCTCTCCTAGCTCCTCATCAGCTGGGATCTCCAACCCCACTAAACCTTCATTCCTCTCAGAAACCTGCACTGAGATGAATGAAGGTGTAGAATTAGGTGTGCCACTGCCAAGTACTTGCGGGCAATCTGCTATCAGTACACCAACATCTGATTGTAGCAGGCAAATTTCCCTGCCCCAGTTTCTACATCGGTAAAAGAAATTTGCTCCCAGCCATCCACATGCCCAGCGGTTGAATGCTAACTTGGCTAAATTTCTAGCACTTCAACTGCTGCCTTTTCAGTTGGCAGACTCTGCCCCTATCAGTGAGTTTGTGGAATATGTGGTACCTCAGTGGCAGGTTCCCAAACACCATTTTTTTGATGATTCCAGCTCTCTATCGGCATGTGGAAGGCAATGTCTTGGCTTTGCTGGACAGGGTGGTCAGCGGTAAGGTGCATATTACCACTGACTCCTAGTCCAGCAGGCATGGACAGGGATATTACCTATCTTTCACGACACACTGGGTGACTCTGCTGGCAGCTGGGAAGGATGCAGGACAGGGTGCAGTAGTGTTGGAGGTTGTTCCGCTACAACACGCCTCCAAAATGCTACTAGTGGTGATTCTGCCACACCTCTCTCCTCCACCCCCTCCTCTTCTTCCTCCATGGTCTCTTCCTCTGCTGTTTTATCCTCTGAACCAGTGGTGGTCCTTAGGCGTTCAAGGGGCTACGCAAGCACGCAGGCCAAACGATGCCATGCGGTGCTTGAGCTGGTGTGCTTGGGGGACAGGAGCCACACTGGGGCAGAGGTTCTGTCAGCTCTGCAGGGGCAGGCTCAGAGGTGGTTGATGCCATGCCAGCTTCAGCCAGGAATAGTGGTTTGTGACAATGGCACCAACCTCCTCTCCCCCCTCCGACAGGGACAGCTGACCCATGTGCCCTGTTTGGCTCACATCCTTAACTTGGTGATGCAGCAGTTCTTGGGCAGGTACCCAGGCTTACAGGATCTCCTGAGGCAGGCCAGGAAAGTCTGTGTGCATTTCCGCTGGTCATATAATGCCAGTGCTCGGCTGGCTGACCTCCAAAAGGAATTTAACCTGCTCAAGAACCGATAATCTGTGACATGCCGACGAGATGGAACTCAACGTTGGCCATGCTGCAGCGGCTGCACACTCAACAGAGGGTCATCAATGAGTACCTGTGCAACTATGGCACCAGCACAGGGTCAGGGGAGCTTGTTTTTTTTTCACCACGCTAGTGGGTCATGATCAGGGATTCATGCACTGTCGTGTCACCATTTGAGGAGGCCACAAGGATGGTAAGCAGTGACAGTGCATGCATCAGTGTTACTGTCCTTCTTGTCCACCTGCTGGAGCACACGCTGCATGGAATAATGGACAGGGCACTTGAGGCAGAACAGAGGGAGGAAGGCCCCCTTTATCCAGACAGTGTTTCTGCGGGGCCGCCAATCACACAGGAAGAGGACGAGGAGGATTGTGTCAGCATGGTGGTGGAGCCTAGCACTCAGCATCAGCAGCAGTCTTCGAGGGATCATTTACAGTCCCCAGAAACCTATGAAAACAATTAAGTGGCGCTAGAAAATAATGATATTGGAAATGTTATGACAAAGTAAATCGTATAACAATGTGAACAAAATAAAAAGTCCATGTATAATATAACAAAAAGCAGTGGGTCGCTGAAAAGATGCACCGCCAGTGAATGATCTCCTATGATGGACGATTAGGAACACCACGGTGAAAATAAATGGATAAATATGTGAGGAAGTAACCACCACCGGGAGGGGAGGCTTACCGGAAATATTGAACCCTAATAAGCATACGCCTAGAGGGTCAATATAGAATGTATGTGAGTTGGTGGAACCACATCAATCGGATCTGGATATACAGAGGAAACGATGGCTTGAAAGCATCACTTTAAACCAGAGCAGGGGGAGTGACAACGTCTTGATGGTATCTCCCAAGAGATCAGACCGTATCCAAGGCACATAAAAGAAAACGAGGTCGCATAGTGTAATACCGTAATATAAGTGAAATTTATTAACGGTTAAAAACACTTACAGTTCTGATGAAAACAAAGGGCATCAATAAAAGGTTGCGCATGGCAGCAGCAGAGTCCCGACGCGTTTCGCAATAGTTTGCATCATCTGGGGTAAACTCTGCTGTTGCTACCATGCTTAAATATAAAATATGACCCCACCATTTCCTGGGCGTGCACCCAATCCGAGATCACTTCCGGGTTGATTTGTCATGTAATATAACATATATATGAGGACTGTTTAAAAAAGCAAAACTCCAAGGCTAGAAAACCAATGTATATTAAAATGTTGCTGTATAAAAATTAAAAAAGACGTCAGCTCTGACGCCCCGCCCCGCAGCTCTGACGCCCCGCTCCGCCCATGGCCTCCACACACGGCGTACATATATCCTTTTGTGGAGACAGTATATGCCTGTGATCTTGGCGTTGTGGGGGACAGCCCCGCCCCCCCCCTATATGGCTGTTATAGTCATGTTTGGCTTAGTTTACTCCTGTTTCCCAGCGTTTTTTTAAGCCTTTTTGAAGTTTTTTTGGGTCAATCCTCTTAATGCCTATGTGGGGTCACCATACATGTGACCCACATGTTTTCATCCTATTGGCCAGCATGAAAGGTTAAGCCTCACATGACAAGTCACATGATGGTCAGGTATACATATTATTAAATATATTTGTGTCCACGATTCATTACCACAAGGGTTTTTCCCCTTTTTTAATTTTTATACAGCAACATTTTAATATACATTGGTTTTCTAGCCTTGGAGTTTTGCTTTTTTAAACAGTCCTCATATATATGTTATATTACATGACAAATCAACCCGGAAGTGATCTCGGATTGGGTGCACGCCCAGGAAATGGTTTGATGGGGTCATATTTTATATTTAAGCATGGTAGCAACAGCAGAGTTTACCCCAGATGATGCAAACTATTGCGAAACGCGTCGGGACTCTGCTGCTGCCATGCGCAACCTTTTATTGATGCCCTTTGTTTTCATCAGAACTGTAAGTGTTTTTAACCATTAATAAATTTCACTTATATTACGGTATTACTCTATGCGACCTCATTTTCTTTTATGTGCCTTGGATACGGTCTGATCTCTTGGGAGTTATCATCAAGACGTTGTCACTCCCCCTGCTCTGGTTTAAAGTGATGCTTTCAAGCCATCGTTTCCTCTGTATATCCAGATCCGATTGATGTGGTCCCACCAACTCACATACAGTCTATATTGACCCTCTAGGCGTATGCTTATTAGGGTTCAATATTTCCGGTAAGCCTCCCCTCCCGGTGGTGGTTACTTCAATGTTCATGTTGATAGCTTGTAATAACATTTTTGGTTCTGGGCACCGCCACCAGTGGCTAGGGCCCAATTTTTCTGCCCCTGTTTAACAGGGGCGTGTAATTAAAATTTTTGCTGCAATACTTTGCAGAAGGGCTCATTCCTGCACTCCAACTAGAGTATCTGTGAGGGGTTGCAGTGTTGTGGCACCAGAACCAGTGCCTAAGGCCCAATTTTTCTGTCCCTGTTTAACAGGGGCATGTAATTGCAATTTTTGCTGTAATACTTTGCAGCAGGGCTCATTCCTGTGCTCCAACTAGAGTATCTGTGAGTGGTTGCAGTGTTGTGGCACCAGCACCAGTGCCTAAGGCCCAATTGTTCTGCCCCTGTTCAATAGGGGCATGTAATTACAATTCTTGATCTAATATTTCACAGCAGGGCCCGTTCCTGCGCCCACCAAGAGTAACTGTGATGGCTTACAGTGTTGTGGCAACACCAACACCGAAGGCCCAAATTTCTGCAAAGGGCAGGCCTCTACTTTCAAACATCCAACTTCCAAACGACTCCTACTTCCAAACGAAGGGAGACAACAGGAAGTCAGAGGAAATCTACCCCTAGGAAGGGAAATTCTCTCCTGTAAGAGTTAATATGGGAAAAATGTGTCTCCTCTCCACTGATGCTTTATCACCAATCCTTGTTGCCCCAAAGACACAACATTTTCTAAATCCAATTGTCATTGGGACAGAAAGTGAGGTGAAATCTTCTGAACAGATGCACAGACAGCAAAACAAATGTTACAGGGGTGATAACCCTTCCCTATGTTTTCCAAAAAGCTTAAAAATAGATTTTTTGGCTGGAGCTACACTTAAAAAATGTATCTGTTCCAAATTACAAACAGATTCTACTTAAGAACAAACCTACAGTGTATAGGGCCTGGGTGCCCCACGCCTTTCCTTTTTTTAATTTGGGTGCGGGGTTCCCCTTAATATCCATACAGGACCCAAAGGGGCTGGAAAGGACTGGGGGGGGGGTACCCATGCCGTTTTCTCAAAAATGTTCATCTATATTGCCGGGACCAGACATTACATTAAAGTCGCAAGCAATTTTACATGACTTTTATTCCTTTAGAAATGCCATTTTGTGCAGGGACAGTTCTAAACACAGGAAACATGCGCCACTTTACAGGCATACTATAGACATCCCCAGGCATATTTAAAGGAATATTTCACTTTTATTTTTTCACTTTAAGCATCATTAAAATCATTGCTCCCGAAAAAAATGCATTTTTAAAAAAAAAAATTGCATTGATATATGTCCCCTGGGGCAGGACCCGGGTACCCAAACCCTTTTTAGGACAATAACTTGCATATTAGGCTTTAAAATTCGCACTTTTGATTTCTCACGTTCGAGTCCATAGACTTTAACGGTGTTCGAAAGTTTGCGCAAACTTTCGGTCCATTCACATTTTCTGGATGCGAACCAAACCGGAGGGGTGTTCGGCTCATCCCTAGTAACAACCTTACCTGGACTCATCAAATGTTCATATCACACAGAACTTATTTTTGTGACTGGGTTCTGTCCCTGTCTATTGAAAATCATTGTATAAGAATGTCATTATGGAATTCATGTAAGACTATTACTGAACAAAGAACTCATTGGTAAACATTGTTTTTCTTACAAAACTGACTTTATGGTCCATCTGAACAAAATGTTTTGAAATACAAACCTGTTGGTCAGGATATATAGGTGGTCATCTGCTAAAGTGTTTTGTCATCATCAAAGGTTCAGAATTAGTCATGGCAGGAAGTAACTTGTGAATACATTGTAGAATGAAATTTGGGTGGAGGGAAAATAGATGATCATCCTCTTAAAAACATATAATCTGGTGACTGAAGAAGATATGAATCTGATGAATTCCTTTCATATATCAATCACGTGTATTTAACACATCCTCGGTTTCAGTTTCATAATTACCAACAATACATACGGAAATAATATGCTTATTGCAAAACCCGATGTAGCCAAGAAAATATATTGAATACAAATAAGGGAGCTGTCATTGCTGACTTTTGCAAGGTACCACTTATAAGTATGGCAAGAGACTTAGTAATATATTGACCAAAACAATCTTGAAAAAGTGCTAAAGTGCATGTGCAAGTGCAAATTGTTACCAAAACTGCATATGATCCTATTGTGCCAAAAACTTCATCATTAAAAATAAAAAATGTTTTTCACAACTGCAAATAGTGCTGTGTGCCAAAATCTTCATCCATAAACAGAATAATAAAGTGCTAATAAAGGAAACATATACAGTGGATATAAAAAGTCTACCCCTGTTAAAAGGTCCGGTTTCTGTGATGTATAAAACAAAAATAATGTGGTTGCATAAGTGTGCACACCCTCTTATAACTAGGGATGTAGCTGTGTTCACAATCAAGCAATCACATTCAAATTCATGTTAAATAGGAGTCAGTACACACCTTCTTTTAAAGTGCCTCTGATTAACCCCAAATACAGTTGAGCTGTTCAATTAGGTCTTTCCTGATATTTTTGTAGTAACGTCCTACAGCAAAAGCCATGGTCCATAGAGATCTTTCAAAGCATCAGAGGGATCTCATTGTTAAAAGGTATCAGTCAGGAGAAGGGTAACACAAGAGTTTCCAAGGCATTATACCATGGAAGACAGTCATCATCAGTTGGAGAAAATATGACACAACAGTGACCAAGAACTGGACGTCCCTCCAAAATTGATGAAAAGACGAGATGAAAACAGGTCAGAGAGACTGCCAAGAGGCCTTCAGCAACATTAAAGGAGCTGCAGGAATATCTGGTAAATACTGTCTGTGTAATACATGTGACAACAATCTCCTGTATTCTTCATATGTCTGGGCTATGGGGTAGAGTTGCGAGACGGAAGCCTTTTCTTATGAAGAAAAACATCCAAGCCCGGCTCAATTTTGCAAAGACACATCTGAAGTCTCCCAAAAGCATGTGGGAAAAGGTGTTATGGTCTAATGAAACCAAGATTGAACTTTTTGGCCATAATTCCAAAAGATATGTTTGGTGAAAAATCACACTGCACATCACCAAAAGAACACCATACCCACAGTGAAGCATGGTGGTGGCAGAATCATGCTTTGGAGCTGTTTTTCTTCAGCTGGAACAGGGGCCTTTGTCAAGGTAGAGGGAATTATGACCAGGTCCAAACACCAGTCAATATTGGTACAAAACCTTCAGGCTTCTGCTAGAAAGCTGAACGATGAAGAGGAACTTCATCTTTCAGCATGACACCAACCCAAAGCATACATCCAGATGAAAAGGAATGGCTTCATCAGAAGATTTGTTTTGGAATGGCCCAGCCAGAGCCCAGACCTGAATCTGAGTGAAAATATGTGGGTTGATCTAAAAAGGGCTGTGCACAGGAGATGACCTCAAAATATGACAGATTTGGAGTGTTTTTGCAAAGAAGAGTGGTCAAATATTGCTACGTCAAGATGTGCCATGCTGATAGACGCATACCCAAAAAGACAACACTATAAAGGCTCTGAATTTAATTCATCTGGCTAATATTTCTAAGCCCCCGTGCGTGTTTTTAGGAACCGTTGTAGAGAAAAGCTTTGACAGAGTAAATTGGAAGTTTATATTCTTGGTATTACGACATGTGGGGCTAGGAGACAATATGTTACGATGGATTAGAAGTATATATACTTTCTCATCTGCACAGGTTAAGGTAAATGAAATTCTATCTCCCCGTTTATGGTTACTAATGGAACCAGACAGGGATGTCCCGGCCTTGTCACCTAATCTTTTTACGCTTTTGTTGGAACCTTTTTTATATAAGATTCTGGTGAATCCAGATATATTTAGGGAGTGAAAGTAGGCAGATCCCAACATAAGATCTCAGCATATGCAGATGATATGCTTTTTTCACGAATAAATCCGATGATATCCCTCCCCAATCTTTTTCAGGAAATAGAGACATATGGATCCTTATCATATTTTAAGATTAATTTTACCAAGTCGGAGACTATGGCAATAGCTGTCCCTAACACTCTGATAAAATCATTAAAATCTAGCTAGAAATTTAAATGGATAGATCAAGCATTGAAGTATCTTGGGATTATGCTCCCAGTAGACCATATACGCACATTTGAGTTTAACTTTCCACCACTCTTATGTAAGGTGCAGACACTGATGGAGAAATGGCATAAGGTGTTTGTGACGGTATTAGAATGATATCCCCGTCAAAGTCTTCCCTTCTCCCCATAAGAAAATCACCCCAATATTCCACAAGGAGGAATATTCCTGGAGTCGCCCCAAAAAGCCACACATGAGACAAGCTTAGTGCTGGAACAAGACAGCTTTAATGGCAGCATTCAGCTAGATATATATACAGTTTACAAGCTAATCACCAATCAATGAAATCTCCACCCCCTTTTCACACAGTGGGGGCTCTTCATACAGAGGACAGGCAGACATCTCAGGGCCGATTCTTGAAGACACATTTCTTTAGACAATGACATCAGTGACGCTAATTACTAGTTGTACTGAATACATTAACTAGACAGCTCGACCCCGCATATAGAGAGATAATTACCACAATGGAGCAATCAGAATAATTAACACAAGCCACTTAAACACAGATCTCCTTCACACAACACAATAGATCAATTAACCTTTAGAAATAGTGAGGGGACATTAGCACTTCAATAACCTGTTAGCCGAGGACTGAATCACACATGGCAAGCAGGGAGAATTAAACTGAGACATATAGGCAAATGCATCACAATGGCCCCCCTTTTTCTCCCTGCTCCGGCAAACCCGGTTGGACCTTCCCTGGTCCAGTAGGGTTGACGGGTTGAGAGCTTTCAGTCCGAGGTTAACTCCGTTTGGCGTGACTGACCTCCCTTGGCAACTGCTTCAGACTCAGGTATGCCACCGGGTCGTCAGATCACACGCCGTTCAGTCCCCAAGTCTTTGTGCGATCTGCAGAGTCACCAGTAGTCAGGGTGAAGACGGCGAATGGGTCTGTGCGCCGCCATCTAGGTGTCCCGCTATGGGAGGGGCAGGTTATGGCTCTGAAGTGACAATCACAGGTGATTTATAAAAAAGAAAAAGTTATATTTGTTGAAATGCTGTAGCACCGGTGCTCAGAGTTCGGGGGGGGGATTAGTGCCCCATAGGGTCAGCCACCCTCTGCTCCCTCCGCAGCCGCCAGTTTTCCTCTTTGAGCTTCTCCAGCTCCATCTCCAGCTCATGGAGCCTGGGGGGGTCAGCCTGCTGTGACCTCAGGTGGTTGTTCTCCTCCTCCATGCGGCTTATGCACTCCTCCAGCTCTATGTACTCACGGATCAGCTCCTGCTTGCTCATGTCCTGCAGGCTCTCCACGTGGTCCTTCATCATCAGGAACTGGGTGGTGGTGTAAGGGGCCACCGGTGGGCCCTTGGCGAACATCTCGGCCCGCATCTGGGACGCCCACTGCGACTCCCTCTCCTCCAGTCGCTTCTTATCCTCCCAGGTCAGCTTGTTATACGGCTTCCAGGACCTCTTCTTCTTGGAGGGTGGCCGGCGGTGCCTCTTTCTGCCCAGCTCCCTCCAGGGCCCCTCCGGCTCATGGCTGTCGCCCATGACCAGCTGACAATGGTGTTCCCTGTTGTCCGTAATACCAGATTGTACCATGAGGACTTCGTAAAGGGTGTCCAATGGTTCTTCCTGACCCAGCTCCTGGAGATCCCAAGCCGAGTCTACACAATGGGCTGCTGCTGTTGGGCGGTACCCAGGTTGAGACCAATTTGACCTGGTGTTGTCCTTCATGGGGCAATTCTGCTTGAAGTGACCCAGCTGTTTGCACCGGAAGCAGCGTTGTTCGTTGTCCTCCTGGCGTGGATAGCGAGGGCTAGATGTCCCCGGTCTGTTAGGAGGTTGGTATCTAGCGGCTGGTGGGTGTGAGGGCGCCGTTGGTCGTGGAGGTTGTACCCGTGGTGTGACCTGGTTTGTCTTGCGATTATCCGCATATTCATCCGCCAACTTCGCGGCCTCTGGTAGAGTCATGGGCCTGCGATCTCTCACCCAATCTTTGACATCCGTCTGGATGTGATTGTAAAATTGCTCCAGGAGCATTAGTTGCAAAATGTCCTCTGCGGTGGTGGCCTGGCTGCGGTTAACCCAGTTAGAGGCCGACAGGGATAACTGGCATGCCCATTCCGCGTAAGAGTCTTCCAAGGTTTTGCATGAGTCCCTGAACTTCTGTCGGTGGGAGCACTTCTTTAACCCGGGCGTAGCTATGGATATCCTGATCTGGCACGGTCCGGAAGGCATCAGAAGCTTTGCCTGACAGTTTTCCTGACAATATTGCAACCCACTCTCCTCTAGCTATTCGGTGCAGGTTACATTGTCTCTCAAAATCTGCCAGGTAGTTATCAATCTCACAGTCCTCTTCATCAAAAGCTTTAAAAGCGCTAAACAGAATCTTCCTTGTGTCTGCTGTGCTGTACTCACTGTTCGGAGAATGTGCGGCTGCTTGTTGGACTGATGCCAGTTTTAACTGTAGTTCTGCGTCTTTTACTTGTTTAGCCTCCTGTAGCTCTGCGTCTCTTCTTTGTTTAGCCTCCTCCGCTAACAGGTCCATCACTTTCAGCACCACATCCGCCGTTGGGTTCGGGCCGAACCATGCTAGCTTCTCTCTCATTAGCTTGTTGGCTGGCGATTCCTCTTCCTGAATCACTGGTGTCTCCATCTCTTGTACTGCTGGCGTTTCTGCAACCAAGTTCTCCTGGTCTCGCTCCATTAATTCCGCTATGATGACCCACTTGGTTTTGTTGCTAGCAATCCTTCCACGAGCTTCCAGTAGTTCTTCCAGTGTCTGCTTGGAATCTGGGTGTTAAGGAGAGTAGAAGGGAAAATCCCGCTGCTGCCAACCAATTGTGACGGTATTAGAATGATATCCCCGTCAAAGTCTTCCCTTCTCCCCATAAGAAAATCACCCCAATATTCCACGAGGAGGAATATTCCTGGAGTCGCCCCAAAAAGCTACACATGAGACAAGCTTAGTGCTGGAACAAGACAACTTTAATGGCAGCATTCAGCTAGATATATATACAGTTTACAAGCAAATCACCAATCAATGAAATCTCCACCCCCTTTTCACACAGTGGGGGCTCTTCATACAGAGGACAGGCAGACATCTCGGTGCCGATTCTTGAAGACACATTTCTTTAGACAATGACATCAGTGACGCTAATTACTAGTTGTACTGAATACATTAACTAGACAGCTCGACCCCGCATATAGAGAGATAATTACCACAATGGAGCAATCAGAATAATTAACACAAGCCACTTAAACACAGATCTCCTTCACACAACACAATAGATCAATTAACCTTTAGAAATAGTGAGGGGACATTAGCACTTCAATAACCTGTTAGCCGAGGACTGAATCACACATGGCAAGCAGGGAGAATAAAACTGAGACATATAGGCAAATGCATCACAGTGTTCAACTCCTGGTTTGGGAGGTGTAGCATTATAAAAATGAATATTCTACCAAAGTTTCTGTACCTGATTCAGGCTTTACCCATTAATATACCTATAGAGTACTTTAAGCGGATACATACACTTTTTACTGAATTTATTTGGGTACATAAACAACCGAGGAAAAACAGATATCTGTTGACCCTCCCCAAACAATATGGTGGACTGGCGATACTAGATATGTACAAATATTATCAGGCAGTACATTTAGGTCATTTGATTGACCGGTGCCGACATGGAGACCTAAAAATATGTCCGAACCTGGAGCAGGAAGAGAGCAATGTTTTGCTACATAGAGCAGCTTGGTGTTATAGGGAACTTTCATCTTATATTAAAAAACATCCATTGACTGGTCCTACACTGCATCAATGCTTCAGGCTTTTCTTCAGGGGTAGACTTTTATCAATGGAATACCCATTATTCCCCATTCTGGGGAACCCACAATTTGCCCCGGGCCTACGCCAGGGAACCTTCGAAGCTCTGATGAAACAAGGGATATACCAGGTGTCTCATTTTATGATATCAGGAGATTGGCCCACACTCCAGGTGTTGACAGCTGGAAATGGCCCTTTTCAATTGGACTTTTGGCGAGCAGCCCAACTTAGACATTTTTTATGTTCTTTAAATACCCCTGAAAGCTACAAGCAAAACGTATTTCTATTCGAAGAACACTGTATTGAGAGAGGACCGCTCTCTTGTACAATCTCAAGGATGTATGCCCTGTTGACTGTTCCTTGGGGGGATTTCCAGCTACCGTTCTTTCAAAAGTGGGAGTTGCATTTGGATAGATCCTTTTCTGAGGAGCAGCGGAATAGGATAATACACTCTGTGACGAGACCCTTTCTCGCCCAGGTCCTGCTCTCCCGACACTCCTCTGCTACCAGTGGGTTCCGGGATCCGAATTACAGCTATGTGCCATTCGGACCCATTAAGAACAAACACCAGGCAGGCTGTATGTAAGTTCAAACAGGACTCTTTATTTTCAAGTACACAGCACACTTTTATACAGAATTTTGGAACATCCCACTCCCAACAACCGCTTTCCTATTGGTCAATTGTAAAGTATATGCAGTCTTCACTCAAGTCCTCCTTGACCATGCAAATGAGGACTTGAAATTGTCAACAGGGATTGGTCCAATAGCTTGGATAGAAAGACTTGTGTACAGAAGCCCCAGGGGGTAATCAATGTACCCAATAACCCGGTCTACTTAATTACTACCTCTGAGAGGTTACATTGCTTTAGACAATAGAATGCTAATTCAATACAGCTGACAGGCTTCTGACCTTTAGAACAATACAAAGTCCCTTAGCGTAAACACATACATCTTCAACCACACATAATAGATTCAATTAACCTTCAATCCCTAATTCTAGCCAGACGGACTGGCTCCGACACCCGCTCTTAACCTGCAGAACACAATAAAAGGTATTTCACAAGCTGGTTCCACTTAGCATTTCAAAAGCCTTGCATTGAATGTCCCTCTCCTGTGTAACAGATGTCAAGTAGAAACACTTTAATATCTCAAGGTCCATGACACACTCTATTTTTGAATCTTCGGTATGTACGAAAATACAGGAAACAAACTTTAAGATTCTCTCTCAATGGTATAGAACCCTGGCCCTTCTTCATATATATTTCTGATAGATGCTGGCGCTGTCGAAAGACATGTGGGACACTATTACACATTTTCTTGGTCATGTCATGGAATTAAGGGTTATTGGATCATTCATAAAAATTTTGACTATGAGGTTCCCTAGGAACCAACCTTTTTTCCTAAAATACCTGTCAAGACATACGAAAATTATATTTTGTGTCATCTCTTGAATGTAACAATATCCTGTTTCCCGTTTAGATGAAAAAAGACACAACCACCTTCGGTGCTGTGAGCATGTGGCTTAGGAAGATGAAAGAGCTGAATCGATTGGAAAATTTAGTGTGGACAGAAAGGCAGCAACAAGAGAAATATAAGGAAACATGGTCTCTGTGGAACCGCTTTATCAACTCAGAGGTGGGAGGGAATCTCATCGCTGAGAATCCAGATAGTTGAGGGAATTATATCCTTTGGTGGCCTGGACCTTGGGAGGGGGTGTGACGTTAATAACGTAGCCATGCCCTGGGGATGGGGGGGGGAGGAGAAGAGAGATATTATGAGGAAGTGATTTATTTTTTGGGAGGGGGGTGTTGGTTAATACAATTTTTTTGGATGGGGGGGTTCCATATACAAACATGTTTGAGTTGAGGAATCTTGAATATGGAGTCAGAGTATGGTGAGAGAGAGAGAGAGAGAGAGAGAGACTTGTAAAGCGCAACACATGCAAACTGAATCGCCTCTGGGCGCTGTATCCATTTCATGGGTAAGGAACCCCTTGACCTCAGAAGAGATGGATTTTAATCTTTCTCCTGAAGGCCAAGTGGTCCGACTCCAGTCGGATGGTGGTTGGTAGTGCATTCCACAGGCGAGGTCCCTGGACTGCAAATCTTCGATCTCCTTTGGACTTGTATCTGGCCTTGGGTATCTGGAGGAGGTTTTGATTGGTGGATCGCAGAATGCGATTGGGGTTATGGGCTTTTATTTTTTCGCATAGATATTGGGGGGTGTTGCCTTGAATACACTTATGTATTAGGCAGAGTGCCTTGAAAGTGATTCTGTCTTTTACCGGCAACCAATGAAGGGATCTCAGTGAAGGTGAGATTGATTCCCATGGTTTTTTCCCAGTCACTAGTCGAGCGGCCGTATTTTGAACGACTTGCAGACGAGTGATTTGGTATTTGGGGAGTCCTAGAAAGAGGGCATTTGCGTAGTCGAGTCTGGAATTGATGATTGTTCCCACCACGACTGCAATGTCCTCTTTCGGGATAAAGGGCGTGAGTCTGCGTAGTAGGCGCAGCAGATGGTGGGATCCGCTGACTACTGACCCTATTTGTGCATCCATTGTCATGTAGGTATCAAAAATGACTCCGAGACTTTTGACTTTTGTGCTAGGGGGTGATAGTTTTACCCAGAATGGTGGGGGGAGTCCATGTTGACGTGGGGTGATTTTTCCGGTTAGCGTAAAACAGGAGAAGTTCTGTTTTCGAACCATTGAGTTTAAGATAACTGTTTGTCATCCAGTTATCTATTAGAGTGCGGCATTTCTCTAGTCCAAGAGAATGATCCTTTTTGTTGCAGATGCGGAAATACAGTTGTGTGTCGTCTGCATAGGAGTGGTAAAGTAACTTCTGGTTACTGATGATTTCAAAGAGAGGGCGAAGATAGATATTAAACAATACGGGCGATAAGGGAGATCCCTGAGGGACTCCGCATGACACCGTAAGTTTTTCAGAAGTGAAAGACCCCAATTTCACTATTTGTGATCGGTTTTCCAAGAAGGAGGAGAACCAGGGTAAAACACATTCAGCGACTCCGGCTACTTCAGCTAGCCTAGCCAGTAGTAGTCCGTGGTCTACAGTGTCAAAAGCCGCGCTTAGGTCCAGCAGTATCAGGAGACAAGATTCTCCTTCGTCTGCGGCCTCTAGAGCGTCATCCCATATTTTAAGCAGCGCCATTTCTGTTCCGTGACCCGGACGGAAGCCTGATTGAAACGGATCGAGTAATTTATAGGTGTCTAAATGCAGTTGCAGCTGTTGTACAACTACTTTCTCCATTACCTTTGAGAAGACATTTAGAGCTGTTATGGGCCTCCGGTTGTTTGGGTCTTTGGGGTCGAGGGTAGTTTTTTTTAGAATTGGTTTTATTGTACCTTGTTTTAGCAAGGTGGGCACCATGCCCTCCTTGAATGATTGGTTAATGAGCTGCGTGATAGCTGGTGCCAGTATATCGGCACTTTCTTTCAGCAGTTTAGGGGGGATGATATCATTGGGTGCTGTGCTATTACGCAGAGTCCCGATGATGTTTTTAGTGGCATCGATGGAAATGGGTTTTAGAGTGAATTTTGGTGGTTGCGACGGATTTATGTGGGTATTAGGTTTGTGATTTGGGGGGGAGTTGGTGACGGTTCCATTTTGCTGAATACTTTCTGTTATATCCTCTGTGTTGTGAGGGACACAAGACTCTGGTCTGGAACAATGGATGTTTATTCAGTACAGGCTGTACACTGGAACATGCATCTCAGGACAATACATATCTCTGCTTCCTACATGTGGTCTCTCTAAGATGGCTACTATGCCCCTTGACATCACTGCTGGGTGGAGCCAGCCTTAAAGTGCCAGTACATGTGAAACCCTTCAGGTAAAACACCTTCCATCCATCCCTAAAAAAAAACAAAAACAAAAAAAAAAACAACAAAACAATAACAGGCACAAAACATTAACTGATAACTGTCCAATAACAGTCCTCCAAACACAGGAGAATTACGGGACTTCAAGCTTCCAGGAACAGTTGCTGGGTTAATATGTCATCGGATCACTTTCGTCGGCCCTGTCGAAAGTCTCGTAACCGCTCTTGCAACTGAAACCGTTCAGGAGGGCGACAATGTCGCTGAGGCCGGGCATCCAGCGATTCGGGACCGGAGGAAACAGGGCTGGCCGGAATGGGTACCGGCAGGGCCAAGAAGGGATCCCCCAGCTCAGAGGGTATACAGACCTCCGGACCAGAGCTGGAGGGCTCTGTTGGAGCAGAGTTCAAAAGTTCAGAGTCCCCCCAATCATCAGTCTCTGTGCATCCTGATTCGCTGGGAGCAGATCCTTGAGATACTGATGGTTCAGCCGGCATCAGGGATTCGGGCAGTTGAGAACGAGGACGCAGTTGGTCTGCATGACGTCTGCAAATGGAACCATCTTCCAGGCGGACCTTGTACATCTTGGGTCCCAAAGTCTCTGCAATGACAGCAGGAAGCCAACGGGTGTTGGAAGCCCCATAAGATCGGGCCCATACCTTTTGTTGGGCTGTGAATCGGGGGAGCTCATTGTGTTTGACCATCTTGTCTTGGGACTGTAGTACATGTTCCTGGACTGTTTGAGGGCGGAGCATATCCAAAACAGTCCATGGCTGCCGCCCCAGAAGGAGTTCTGCTGGAGTTTTCCCAGTGGTTGCATGTGGTGTGTTTCTGTAAGCAGAAAGGAAGGAGTCCAGCTGCTGGGGTGACAGGGACTGTTGTTTACTTGCAGCCACTGTAGCTTTGAAATAGCGTTTAAAAGTCTGCACAAACCGATCTGCTTGACCATTTGTAGCCGGGTGGTAAGGTGCGGTCAACTTGTGCTTGATGTTGTGGGCAGTCAGGAAACCCTGAAACTCCTGACTGGTGAATTGTGCACCGTTGTCTGTGACGATTTCTCTGGGGTATCCAAACGTAGCAGCGAGATGTAACAGTATGGAAACCGTTGCCTTAGTCGTTGGCTGAGTAACAGGAATGACCTCAGGCCACTTTGAATGGGCGTCCACTATGATCAAGAAGGTGTGTCCTCTGATCGGGCCTGCAAAGTCCAAGTGTAGGCGAAACCAAGGAACCGTGGGCCAAGTCCAGGGCTGGACGCACCCTCGAGGAGGGTCTCTTGCCGTTTGTGCACATCCAGCACAAGCATTCACATATGTTGTGATATCTGAGTCTAGGTTTGGCCACCACACATAGCCTCTGGCCTTTTGTTTCATACGTGTGCTCCCGGGATGACCAGTATGTAGCAAGTCCAAAATGTGTCTCCGGAGGGTCTGTGGAATGATCACTCGGTCTCCCCATAAAACACAGTTGCCAGCCACAGTTAATTCCATACGCCTACGGAAATAAGGTTCATAATCCTGTGTGACAGTTGCAGGCCAACCGGAACGTACCCAGGAGAGTATGGTTTTCAGAAAGGTATCCTTGGTTGTATGGGCTGCTATCTCCCCAGAAGACAAGAAGGACAGGCTGGTGTAACGACAACTCCTGACCGGTGGAGTAGAGTCCATGGACCTCCCTGTCAGTCGGGACATAGCGTCCGCATTAGCATTGGCATCATGACCACGATACTGAATTTTGTAGCTGTATGCCCCCAAGAATAGGGCATAGCGTTGGAGGCGGGCCGCAGTAGTCTGGGAGATGCCTTTGTCAGGGCTAAAGATCTGAAGGAGTGGTTTATGGTCCGTCAGTATGGTGAATTCCCTACCATACAGGTAAAGATGAAACTTCTTAATTGCCCATATCAGCGCAAGAGCCTCTTTGTCAATGTGTGAGTAATTGCTTTCTGCTTTTGTCAAAGATCTGGAGGCAAATGCCACTGGTTTTTCTGACCCATCTGGTAAGATGTGAGATAGTACCGCCCCCAGACCATAGGGTGAGGCATCACAAGCCAAGGTGAGAGGCTTCTGGAGGTCATAGTGCACAAGCATGCGTGACGCCAACAGCTTCCGCTTAGAAACTTCAAAAGCACGTTGGCATGCAGCCGACCAGTCCCATCTGGAGTGTTTCTCCAAAAGCTTGTTCAACGGAAACAAGGTGTGTGCCAGATCTGGCAGGAATTTGTGGTAATAGTTCAGCAAGCCAAGGTATGATCGCAGCTGCTGGACGTTGGTTGGGGCTGGAGCTTTGACTAAAGCATCAACCTTGGCTTCTGTGGTGTGTATACCTTCTGCATCCACAAGGTGGCCACAAAACTCCAATTTAGGCACCATGAATTGGCATTTTGCTAAGTTCACTTTCAGACCCTGTTCTTGGAGTCTCGCCAACACAAGCTCCACATTCTGCTTGTGTTCCTGGTCGGTCCGTCCTGTAATGAGCATGTCATCTAGCAGGCACTGAGTGAAAGGAATGTCCGCCAAAATCTCGTCCATTTTTCGTTGCCAAATGGCTGGGGCAGAGGCTACCCCCAACACCATCTGATTATATTGATACAGTCCCTTGTGGGTGTTGATGGTCAGAAACTTGCGGGAAGAAGGATGGACCTCAAACTGTAAATATGCTTGTTTGAGATCAAGCTTGGTGAACTTTTGACCCCCTGCAAGAGAGGCAAAAATGTCATCTACTCTGGGTAGGGGATACTGGTCTATTTCCAGTTGAGAGTTCAGTGCCATGCGGAAATCGCCACAAATGCGCAAGTCCCCATTCGCTTTCTTTACCGGTACAACTGGTGATGCCCACTCGCTGTGCTCTACCTTTGAGATGACACCTTGTTCCTCCAGCCGACTTAGTTCTGCTTCCACACCTGCTCGGAGTGTGAAAGGTACTGTCCAAGCTTTGAAGAACTTAGGCTGAGCGTTGGGTTTCAGCTTGAGTCTCACACAGTCATGCTTTATTTTTCCCAACTGGTCATCAAAAATCTTTGGGAACCGCTGCTTCAGGGACACCACCCATCCCTCATTATCTCCTAATGGAATTGTAACGGTGTTACAGGGACTTATGGCGATGTCTGGCATACCAAAGTGAGCAATCCGGTCTCTCCCGAAGAGAGGGGGTCCCCCATTTTCTAGGATATATAATGGCAGTCTCTTTGTCTGACCCTTGTACAAAATCTTTACTTTTGCGTAACCCAGTGGGTGGAGTATCTGTTTTGAGTATGTCTGCAGTTTGATTGGTGTTGGGCGGACAGTTTTTCGGGTCTGAAGTTGTCTCCATTGTTTCTGTGTGATAACTGAAACTGCTGCTCCTGTGTCTACATCCATCCTGAGTCTCTTTCCCTCAATGGTTACATCTACAGTCATTGCGGAGGGTGCTGAATGCATATGATGTATGTCTAACCTGTGGAGCACTTCCTCATCCTCTGACTCAGATGATGATGTATATCTTCCCACCATATATGACTTTGTCTTGGGGTTCAGAGGTTGTTTATCTTGCACCTTCTTGCTACGGCAAACTCGTTTCAGATGGCCGGTCCTACCGCAATTATGACAGGTCTGATCCTTAAACCGGCAGACTTTGTAATCATGGTCTGTATTCCCACAACGGTAGCAAGCTGACTCCCGGGGTCTGTATTTCCAGTTTGCAGCAGTTGGCTTGACTGCTGTCCTGAAAACTTCCTGCTTCACCTCTTCCCTTCTGCTCTGGGGGTTCAATTCCTCTGTATCTTTCACAGCCATTTCCATCACTGAAGCTATCTCACTTGCCTTTGTACGGGTAAGGTCTTTCTCTGTTAACAGTCTCTTTTGAGTGGACTCACAATTCAGTCCCATGACAAACTTATCTCTCAGTGCAGTAGGTAGGTAGTCCCCAAAAGAACAGGTAGAGGATAGTCTGCGAAGGGCGAGCACATAAATTTTAATCTCTTCACCTGTCTGCTGCTGCCTCTGATAGAAGCGAAATCTTTCTGCAATTTCTAATGGTTTAGGCTGGAAGTGATCCTCTAGCAGTGTCAGCAGCTCTGCCAATGTCTTAGCTGCAGGTTTTACAGGAGAAAGCAGATCTCTAAGAGTGTCATATGTCTTGGCCCCAACCACTGTCAGAAATACTGCTACTTGCCTGTTGTCTGGGATGGCATTTGCACTGAAATATTGTTTCAGTCTCTCAACCCAGGAACTCCAGGATGTCTGTTCTCCATCAAACGAACTTAATGTCCCGATTAATGACATTTTCCTGCTGGGATCTGTGATTGCTTTTATCCAGGTGACAATCCACAATGTCTTTGTCTCTCTCTCAGACTGATAGACACTTTGTAAATCCCATCCTCGTCGCCACTGTTATATCCTCTGTGTTGTGAGGGACACAAGACTCTGGTCTGGAACAATGGATGTTTATTCAGTACAGGCTGTACACTGGAACATGCATCTCAGGACAATACATATCTCTGCTTCCTACATGTGGTCTCTCTAAGATGGCTACTATGCCCCTTGACCCTTGTCATCACTGCTGGGTGGAGCCAGCCTTAAAGTGCCAGTACATGTGAAACCCTTTAGGTATAACACTTTCACTGATTTTTTCAATTTTATTAATGAAATAATCCGATAATTCGTTGCAAAATTCTTGTGAATCAGAATTGGGGGCCTCTAAACAAGCTGGATTCATAGTCTGAGTGACCAGCTTGAAGAGTTCTCGGGGGCGGTTAAGGGCATTCGCGATGATGTTGGAGAAATTATTTTTTTTGGCCGTGAAGATTTCTTTGTGATATTTCTTTGTTATTATCTTGTAAATGGTGTGGTTTTTATCTGAAGAGCACCTTTTCCACGCAGCTTCTGCTCTTCTACGCTCTTGCTTTAGCAACGTCAGCTGGTCATTAAACCAGCTGGAGTTGTTTTTCCGGATGCAAGTTCTGCGTTTTGGTGCTACTAAGTCAGCTGACTGTAGTAGCACCTTGTTGATGGCGTCAAGTGTTTCTGTGGCTGTTTGTTTTTGTTGGGTTGTTTTTATTTTGTTCCCTAGTGTTGTTTTGAAGAGTTCCGAGTGGAGCTTCTTCTGAGATCTAGTCCAGTGAGTTGTCACCGATTTTGTCGTTTTTTTTGGGCTGGCATTTTTGGCGATTGTGAATTTGAGGCATGAGTGGGGCCTTGTATTAGTTGCTGCAGACCTAATCCTTCCAGATGGTGGATGCAGGCGTCGGCTACGGGGTCCAGCGAGGAGTTGGCCCAGAGGTTGAAATCCCCAAGCACCAAAAGGTGTTTGATGTTTAGGGTATATGTGGAGATGAATTCAGTCAATGAAGTGAGAAGGTGCGTTTTTGGGCCTGGTGGTCTATAGCAAAGTAGCATATGGACCGTATCTTGGGGATTTGTTTGCAGCTGCAGAGTGAGGGTTTCCATGAATGGAAGCGAGTTTTGAAGGACTGGTTTGGTGATCGAGAGGTGAGTCTTGTGGATCACCGCCAGGCCTCCCCCTCTTTGCCCCACTCTGTTTTGCATTTGAATGCGATAATTTGCTGGCACCAATTCTGCTAGAATGGTGTTGCAGTCGGCTGTCAGCCAGCTTTCTGTGATGAAGAGGCAGTCTAGATCATGTTGAAGGATGAAATCATAGATTTCTTGTCGGTGTTTTACTGCCGATCTTGTGTTGACCAAAGCGCATATTATGCGCTTGGGATGGGGTACCTGCGCGTAGTTTTTGACGGTTGATCGTCGATTGATTCTCAACAGTCGCTCATTCCTTAGAGCTTTTTTGGTGACAACTGGGAGTATAGAGGTAAATGGTTTTAGTTCCCGGATAGTTTCTGCAGAGTATTTTAGGTAACCCATGGTCGCAGAAAAAAACGCAGGGAAGTAATGTTGATTGGGGGGGTCTTATATGGTGATGGGTGGAAGACTGTCCAAGTGAGCCGTCACTTGGTCCAGAGGAAGGCGAAAAACCCCAGGCGTGCTGTGCCAATCTGCAGCGATCGGGGGGAAAAATTCCTTCCTGACCCCTTAATGGCGATCGGTGCAACCCTGGATCAATTGGCTAGGGGGGTGTGGGGGGGGGGTCTTAGTCCTGTTTTTTTGTGCTGTGTCTGCAGCAGCCGAGAGCTGGGAGGACCCTGCCTGGCTGCACTATCCCTGGGGAGAGCCGACTCGTTTGAGAGCGTCCTGCTCTCACTATCCCTGGGGTGAGCAGACTAAGATGAGAGCGTCTGCTGCACCGCTGAATCTATATATCAAGAGTTCCAACTTTATTAGCTGCAAGCTTGTTCTGGATCAGTGATTGAAAAAAAATAATGAAGACTCCTGTCTTACCTCCTGTTTCAAACTCCTGGTTTTTAACTCAGGCACTTTTGATCAAAGAATGCACTTCTGGTCAGAGAGTCCACATGTGAAGCCACCATCAATTGGGTAAATATAGGACTGGGGGGAAAGGATCAATAACTAAGAAAAGGACATGTTGTGAACAGATTCATTACAATGCTCTGGTTAGGCGATTGCTGTTTTGTGATTATTACAATAGCTGACTGTTTTCTTTATAATAAAAAAAATCTATACAGGACAAAAAAAAGTATGCAGATACAGACCTTTTGATTTTATTCTGACCTGCATGCTTGCTCCAGAACAGTACAAAAAATGTAGCACAAGGGGGCGCCTGCTAAGTGCAGCATCAATGGCTTATTATGATTAAAAAGCCAAATGCAAACTCACAGGAGGAAAAAATCAAAGAGCTTATCTGCAGCCATGCCACATTGGATGGAAGCCATCCACCTGAAAAGCTGCTTGAAACAGCAAACAGCGTGTAGTCAGTGGGGAAACCAAGTCCAATGTTCCAGGAGGTAAGGTGAGCCAATGTGGGACACAAGGCAGGATAAGATGTCACACCTGGGGTGGGCTGATTGCGATAGTGACACATTTTAGAACTCCTATTGGTTGCTTCCTAATAAATTGATGCTTCACTTAGCTGGTGCCCCTTCATGTTTATTTTTTGTAATTTTAGAGATTCGTTCATGTCTCAGGTGGAGCTGCCTACTGAACACCCTTTTTATGGAATCTGTATGAACTTCTTATGAATATTTTATGAACTACTGATGCTTCACAAGCATATATCTTTGCATTTATCTAGGGGGTAGATCAGTGGTTCTCAACCTGGGGTCGGGACACCCTCGGGGGTAAAATGACGATTTGCCAGGGTCCTCGAATCCTGGGCTGTTCCTGAAGCCTGCACCGCTCTACCAGCCTTTTCGCAGCTGCCCAGCAGGGCTATCCCTGGAGTCTGTGGCCGTCTAGCTGGGCTGTTCCTGGAGCACACGGCCACCCACTCAGCCTCATCGCAGCCGCCCATTCAGTTCACGGCATGGTTGGGGGGCAGAGACTAGAGGTCAGCTGACTGGTGAGGAATGTGAAGTGGGAGGGGCTGGAGGTGACCCTATCTCCTTATTTCGACATAAGTGTCACTGCTATGAGACACCACAAAGTCAAAGACACAGTGAGTAACACATCCCATTCCCCCACCCCCCACCGAAGAGTAAGAAAAGTAATACAAAATAAAGAATACATGAAAAGAGGGGGAGGAACAAAGAAAAAGGGAGAGAAAGAATACGAGAAAGAACAAGAAAGACGGCTAGAGAGAGAGGGATGGGGAACAAGAAATTAGGATAGAGAGAGATAAAAGGGAAAAAAAGGAGAACAAAGAGAAAGAGTGGTACATTCCAAAATGTACCAAAAGGGGTTTTAATACCGTACGAGTGGAAGGGAGCGATAAATGTCTGTGGGTTAGGGGCACAAATTACTTGTCTTGCCTTGGGTGCCGACAATCTACGCTACAAAAATAATTTTACTGTTAGGGGTCCCCACAACTTGGGAAATTTTATCAAGGGGTCACGGCACCAGAAGGTTGAGAACCACTCGGGTAGAGGCTTACTCTTGTGGATGGTGCATTAGTATTCGTTTGCACCAAATTTATAATTGTCGTTTGCTCCACATTTTCAATTGTTGTTTGCTCCAGGAAAGTGACTCACACAGCACTGAAGTCAGGCAGTTAGCATTTTTCAAGGTGGTCAGTAATGACAGTTTAATATTTAGGTTCACTTTAGCATATCTGATAACCCCCTCCCCACAAAAAATATAATTTACCATTAATTAGATGTGACAGCATTAGTTTTATTTGTTCATACTTTCTTTATACCTCACAATCCCAAGTATGACATACCTGTCTCTAGGTGAGGTCTACACAACATTCTGGTGTTATGAAGGCAGCCATGGTTGAATATAAAACATGTCTGACTTTGGCTTATCAAAGAAAGATAAAAGAATTTGAGCTTACCTTCTAAATATCATATCATGGAGTACAGTGCAGGACAGTCTTAATATTCATAGACTGGTTCTAGCCTTGTACCTTACGATGATTGGACTTTGGAGAGCTTTTGAGGACTCAAAATATCAATGTATATGAAAAATTCAATCAAAATTGAATGTGTAAACAAATGCTGAAAAGATAATGAAAACTAAATGCTGCTGCAATTAAAATGTCATATATAAACATAAATAGCAATTAAATAAAGTATAAACTGCGCTGCATAAAAATAAAAGTAATATATGACAAAAATGAATGTATCTATATAATACAATGAATAATAATACACATAAATAATCTCTTAAATCAATAATAAGCGTGAACCTAAATAATTATAAGAGTGATATCAAAAGAGACAAGTCCATAGGTTTTCACTTAAATCAATAATAGGCGTGAAACTAATAATAAAAAGAGTGATATCAAAGAAACAAGTCCATATGTGTTGAATTAATCTTAAAAAGGTTCAGAGAAAAATAGAAGAGAGTGCAAACTCGTCCAAACAGGTGCTGAACAGATCCAAAGGGAATCGTGCCAACCAGCAAGACAGATGAGATGAGAATAACCTCCACCACTTATGTCTTAACTGCTTATCAAAACAAGTTGATCTCGATAAGGAGATCGTATGTGCATGTGGCTAGCAGCCCTGCTCAAGACTTCCTTGGATCCCTTAGTTTGTTTGTGTTCAGTCCTTGGTGTTATCAGACATATCTCCTCAATGCAGATGACCCAGAAAGGAAAACACTCAGAACTTCTCTTCCTCCAGCACACAACTTGACAGACTTTTACCTCAGAACTCCTCTTCCTTCAACACACAGCTTGACAGACTTTTACCTCAGAACTCCTCTTCCTCCAACACACAGCTTGACAGACTTTTACCTCAGAACATCTCCTCCTGTCACAGTCTTAGTATTCCTGTCACGCCATCAGATATGACTAGGCCTCACTCTTTCTCTCCAACACACCAGACCTGTCTGCTCCCCGGGATGCTGGAGGAAGAGAAGTTCTGAGTGTTTTCCTTTCTGGGTCATCTGCATTGAGGAGATATGTCTGATAACACCAAGGACTGAACGCAAACAAACTAAGGGATCCAAGGAAGTCTTGAGCAGGGCTGCTAGCCACATGCACATACGATCTCCTTATCGAGATCAACTTGTTTTGATAAGCAGTTAAGACATAAGTGGTGGAGGTTATTCTCATCTCATCTGTCTTGCTGGTTGGCACGATTCCCTTTGGATCTGTTCAGCACCTGTTTGGACGAGTTTGCACTCTTCTATTTTTCTCTGAACCTTTTTAAGATTAATTCAACACATATGGACTTGTTTCTTTGATACCACTCTTTTTATTATTAGGTTCATGCCTATTATTGATTTAAGTGAAAACCTATGGACTTGTCTCTTTTGGTATCACTCTTATAATTATTTAGGTTCACGCTTATTATTGATTTAAGAGATTATTTATGTGTATTATTATTCATTGTATTATATAGATACATTCATTTTTGTCATATATTACTTTTATGCAGCACAGTTTATACTTTATTTAATGAATATTCATAGACCCTGGGGCGATCCCAAGCAATGAATGAGAAGAGTGGGCAACAACTAGGCAAACAGAACTGTGTCAACAAACCCAGCTTCAGAGTGCTGCTGTAAGACCCTTGTGGCCGTAAATTGAATGTCTACATGGTAGAACTTTAAAAAGTTATGAAGAGGACCAGGTGGAATGCTGAGCAACCAAGGCTTGATGCCAGAAAACCCCCGCTGACCTGGCAGAGTGAAAGCATAAAAGCACAAAAAGAGTTTTGTTCTTTAGGGTGTAAGCACTGGCAATGAGTTGTCCTATCCATCTAGTGATGATGGACATGGAAGCTGTCCCTTGTGAGGTTCTGATGGTAAAACAAATATGGATTTCATCTTCCTCATAGAAGCTGTTGCTTTGAGGTATACTCTGAGTCTTTGACTACATACCTAAAGTGAATTTCCTTTGGGTGCTTAGCAGCAGGGCACAAAGATGGCGGACAACGGGGTTGATTGACTAACTAAATCTGGAGCAGTTGTGCATGGTTATAACTTCAGATTGTTCAATTAAGCTTTGACAATAAAACCTGGAAGGGTAATGGGTTTCTACTGTATATAGAGCTGCATCTGATTTTGCACACTCCAGCTTTAGCAAGAGTGGAAGACTAAAACGAATAAACATTCTTGGGCGCAAGATTACCGGCACAGTGTGGAAGTGTGCTGTGGAAACACCCAATACAAAGTGGTAGATTTAAAGGAACAGAGCACTTTTATTTGAAATACAGACACAAAGCACTTTTTTTTTATGAACTTTATTTGGCCAAGGACACTTTATATGATGTTGGAAGTAATGAATTTGAGTATTTTTCAATTCTATTCAACTTGTACTTTATTAATAATAGGGCTGGGGAAATTAAAGATTAATTCCTCAATTAATCTTTAATTTTCTTGATTGATCAAAATTCTTGACGTCACCGGACAGCCTGGACATTGAGACTTAACCTGCTGGATGTGAGAAAACTGCACCCATTGGATTGAGGTACCTTTGCATCTGTGGAGCAGCAGGATGCATCAGGGGAAGGGGGCAAAAATAACCATTGTTTTCCTGTCCTAAGCAGTTTTGTGCAAATAATTCTTTGTATATCGGCAAGATCTGTTCCGTGCGAAAGACTGTTCAGTTCTTTAGGGTATATCGTCAATAAAATGCAATCATGTCTGCTTCCAGAAAATGTAAACACTCTGGTATGTCTGCGTGACTGGCTAAAGTGATGCCTACTTGCCTACTATAAAGTGACTGACAGTCAATATACTAGATAAGTTTTATTATTAAAGTTAAACTAACTTTCTACGTTTTTCTTAAATTTTAATAAGAAAAAATTACTTACGTCAGTGCTACAGTTTAAATTTAAAACGTATTTGTGTGAACTGTGAAGTTAAGTCATGGATTGTGGAAACTAACTAGTGTTGGTTGATTGTATATAGTGTATACCACATTTACCACTGACTAATGCAGAGTTGCAATGCAAGATCAGCTAAAAGTAGTTGGATCTGTATGTGCGCTATAATTAATCGAAATTAGTCGATTAATCGATTAAAAAAAAATCGATTGATCGAACACGAAAATTGTAATCAGTAACAGCCCTAATTAATAAGCATGTGTGAATAGCAGCTGCACAGAGTTAGCACATTGATGATAGGTTATGGATTTTTATTTATTTATAGCTCAATGTATGTTTTGAAACAGTATATAAAGTGCTGCATTCAAAATTTGCATATTGACACACAAATAGTGTTTGCTGCTACTGCAGATGAGGTGATTAGGGTGGCGCAGGTATACAGGTGGTAAAATTGTGTTTTGCTCCAGAGCAAGGGAAGCCTCGTCACTGAGATTGCGCGTTGGGCAAGGGCTTCAGCAGCGCAAACATTTGCCTGAGCTTTCGCTATGGCTCCCTTTCACCTGGTTTCCACATTGCTGAAGTTGGATGTGGAATTAGGGTAAGCATGCCTCAGAAGTAATACACAGCAACACGGATGAAGCATTATAGTGATGTCCTTGTGGCAAGAGGGTATGAGGAAGCACCTGTGTACCTTATAATGAGCCCTGGGCGCAAGCAGCAGTAAAGTGTGCAATCTGTGGTGTGATGTAACTATTTGTCATCTGAGACTAATCTCCGAGTAGTTGAATTTTAGCTCCAGGTTTGAAAAGTTTACCCTGTAAATATACAAAAATTCCAAGCACAGTACATTTTTTTTTTTTTACAGTAATAGTCAGATATATGGGGCAACCCTATCTTACCTGTCCCGGGTCTCTCTATAGCAGGGGTGTCAAACTCAATTTCACTATGGGCCGCATCAGCATTATGATTTCCCTCAAAAGGGCCGGTTGTATCTGTAAGATTAGATGTCCAGCGCATCCCCTCCCCATATATTAGATGTCAAGTGTCAAGGTGCCTATCTCTCTACCTAGGTCTTTTTTCTTGAGCCTGAACAGTGCGTTTCTCCGGTACATCTGGCAGGGACGAAGTCCCTGTCTGGCCCTCCATATTCTGCAGAGGCCCAAATGGCTGGGAGGTATGGGTGTCCCAGACATTCGCAAGTACTACGAAGCTATTGCCCTTCAGAGAATTTTGGACTGGCATCAAGGAGTGTCCTCTAAGAAGTGGGTCCCTTTGGAGAAGTCCATGGCAGGCTGTAACTTATTCCATGCCCCTTGGCTTCCCCAGTCACAGAGGGGTCTGTCGTCCCATGTCTCCCCAACGTCCACTCACGCCCTGAAATTGCGGGATGCTATGAATAAGACGGGAGACCTTGCCCCCCTTTTTCCCCTCTGGCGCCCCTAGGGGGCTTCCCCTGGTTCCTGCCGGGGGAACATCCGTCTTTTTTACGCTACTGGACAGCAGACGGTGAACTGTGTTGCGGCAGGTTTTTCCAGGATCGGGGCCTGCTCTCCCTGGGGGAACTCAGGGCCCAATATGGGGGGTTCCCAATGGATAGCTGGAGGCATGGGCAGCTTCAACATTTCGCACGGGGCCTGCCCCATACCATACACTCCCCCACATCTGCTACCCCTTTTGAGAGGCTCTGCATGTCCTCTTCCCCCGTCCCCCATGCTATATCTGTACTTTATGGCCTATTGCAGGACCGGGGTTCCCTTGGGAGGCCTGCTTATGTCCGGGAGTGGGAGAGAGATTTGCAGCATACGTTTACTGATACCCAGCTCAGCCAGTTATACCGCCTCACACATTCTAGTTCAGTTGATATGAAAATGCAGGAAAACGAGTATAAGGTTTTGACCAGATGGTACAGGGTTCCCACTAGACTTAAGCAAATCTACCCGATGACCTCGGATGCCTGTTGGCGGGAATGCGGTCATAGGGGCACCTTTATACATATTTGGTGGGAATGTCCCAAGTTACGCTCTTTTTGGCTGGATGTTAGATCTCAAATCAACTCCATCCTTGATATAGACCTGCCAGATTCCCCAATGAGTTTCCTTTTACATGTTCCCGCCGTCCCCCTTGGCCTGTACCGGAAATCAGTGCTACCGCACCTCCTGAATGCGGCTAGGAGATTAATTCCTATTTTTTGGAAAACAAGCCGGGTCCCGTCCCGTTTGGACTGGATTCGGATGGTAAACAATGTCAGGTCGGCGGAGGAGTGGATGGCGAGGCACAAGGATGAATACGACAAATGGTATGGGATCTGGGCTACCTGGATACACTATGTGGGAGAGGGAGATGCAGCTTCACCTTAATTCCTGGTGGATGGAGGGTAGTGACTGGGTCGGTTTTCCTTTTTCTTCTCTTCCCTCTCTTTTGTCTTTCTCACGGAACCACTGTACATGTGACCATATCTGCTGATAGACTGTTCTGATGCATATGAGTACATCCCTTTATTTTTGTTTGTCTCTTTTTATGTTTTTTTTTTCATTTGCCTGTCTGAACCAGGGTGATTCACCTATTTTTGGTCCTTTGCACCTAGCGGAATGACTAGGGACAACTTCAAGTCGTTTTGGTTTATATGTATATCTAACCTTGAAATTGTAACCTCCGTCCCTGTTACTTAGTCTGCGGGGTGTCCAATTGGGCCCTCTGTTCCTTTGTAATTCCTGAATGTATGGTTGGGCGGCATTGTATGTTGCCATTCCGTCCTTCTATTTTTTTCTGCTGCTGTACAATGAAAATCTTTTCTTTATGAATAAATAATTATATATATATATATATATATATATATATATAGATAAAAAAAAAAAGCGTCAGTCGTTGGCCTCCATTAGTTGGCAATACTTCAATATACATACAGGCTTCTACATGTACTCACAATTTAAGTGCCACTAGAAAGTTGAAGAATAATCGGTGATGAGATTACAAATATGGCCACCCTTCCAATGAATGTCCCGTACAAATCTCATTTGTACAAACTAAGCAGCACTGAAATTAAGCTTTCCTGAAAGTGGTTTCCATCCCTGAGGTTTTTGGGTTTTCATGCTTAGTTACTTTCCAGTGGCAAGAAAACGTATGTGAATCCCTCTGAAGTATCTGGTTTTCTGCAGAAATTTGCCAAAAGTCCCAATAGACAAAAACAATTCCTAGAACGGAAGAATACCGGAGCAAACAGATTGAGAAAAATTACTCGTGTTCTGAAAAGAGAGGTGTCACATTCATGCACCAGTCAAGAACTTGTACTTGAATTTGGCTCAGGCTGCGCCACTTTTAGGATGCAAACAAGAAACTTTGGCAAAATCAGTCTGCACCAGTTTCTCCCTGTATGCCAAGAACGTTGGTGTACAGGGATCTCCACTTTCGTAGGATACAAACTGTCAGTATTTTACATAAAATGCTGGCTTATTCAATGTGACGCAATGTAAAAGTGGCGCATTTAGGAATTTGATGCACGAGTTGCTGTCCAACAAAAGTGTTGCATATGCTTCATGAATCTGGCGCTATTTAATACCTTAACAAGATGAAATAAATGCCAGAAAAGTGGCACAGTTGCTTTATTGAATTGCCTCCAATGTGCTTAAAGCGGAGCTCCACCCTAAAGTGAAACTCCCGCTGATCGGAACCCTCCCCCCCTCCGGTGTCACATTTGACACCTTTCAGGGGGGAGGGGGTGAAGATACCCGTCTAAAGACAGATATTTGCACCCACTTCCGGCCACAGTCTATGGGCAGACTGCAGGCATGACGTCACCTCCCGTCTTCCCCCCCCCCCCCCGTTGTGCTCTGGGAACACTCTGCTCCCAGAGCACAGCGGGAGCCAATCAGCAGGCGCAGTGCAACTCGCGCATGCGCCGTAGGGAACCGGGCAATGAAGTCGGAGCGCTTTACTTCCTGGTTCCCTCACCGAGGATGGCGGGGGGGGGGGGGCAGCAGAGTGACGAGCGATCGCTCGTCCTCTGCTGTGGACAGCGCTGGACTTCAGGACAGGTAAGTGTGCCGATATTAAAAGTCAGCAGCTGCAGTATTTGTAGCTGCTGACTTTTTTTTTTTTTTTTTTTTTGTATTTCAATATTTTTATTGAGAATTTTAGAAAACATAACACTTACAAATAATTTTGTAATAATACAGATGTACAGATATTAATAATTATTGCTTATTAATCATGAAAAGAAAAATGAGAGACAAACAAAAAACAAACATTTTTTTTAAACATTAAGTGAGTTCGAATGAGGATATATGTATTATAAAGTAGTTTGGTCATATAGACCAATGTAAGAAATAGAACATTCCTAATAAAATGTAAGAAAAGACAACATATATTATTAGCATAGAACAGAGAAAAAGAAGGAGGAAGGAAGGAAAAAGGGAAGCAAGAAAGGGAAGGGAGGGTGGGTCAGGAAAACGGCAAGAGTGCTCTCCAATTTAGTATAGATCATAAACTCCAAAAGATCACAGATGAATTTAAGTATTTATATTATAATTAATCCAGGGTTCCCATACAGCTTCAAACCAATCAATTTTATCCTCCTTGAGAGCAGATAACCTTTCATTAATCATAATCCACGACAGTTTACTTTTTAATAAACTAAACGGTATCGTAGATGTCTTCCAGGATTTAGCTATAGAAATTCTAGCAGCAATAAATATGAATGTTATAAATTTTACCATTTGCTTTGATGTACCTCGTACTTGTAATCCCAATAATGCATTCCATGGTGATTTCGTGAGATTCACATTAGTTAAGGAAAAAATAAAGTTATAGGTACGAATCCAAAATCTCCTTACTTTTCGACAGGTCCACCATATGTGGTACATAGTCCCTTCTGCGTTACAACCTCTATAACATTTAGGTGAAGCATCTTGGACAAACGTAGCTAAACGAGCTGGAACCATGTACCATCTTAATAACACTTTATAATTTGCTTCAATCATTGAAGTATTAATAAGATTTAGAAGCATTTAAGGCCAATTTGTTCCATTCAATAAATTCCATAGAAGAACCAATATCTTGTTCCCATTGTTGCATATAAAATAGCTTGTTAGAATTCAAGGACAGTACGTTATATATTGAGGATATATGGCCAGATTGTTTATCGAAAGATTTGCAAAGATACTCTATGGGCGTGAGTATAGACAAATTAGAGACGTGTTGTAATTTCAATAAGAATTTTTTAATAAGAGTATAACGGTGAATTTCCGAGTCAGGTAAATTATATTTATCTCTCAGGACCGTTTCCGTTAATACGCCATTGCGATCACACAGATCTGCAATCCTTATTAATCCTTTATTGGTCCACCATGAAAAGTCTTGCGGACGCAATCCAGGGAGAAAGGAGGAATTATGAAGTAATGGAGCCAAGGGAGTATGTGGGGACTTAAGTTTGTGAATATTGGAGAGTCTGTCCCATAAATGAAGGGAAAAAGATAAAGACGGGCATAAAATTGCTGGTCTATCTTTACATTTCATCCACATTAAGTGACTAATATCGGGATATAGGAAGGATTCAAGATTCATCCACACAGGCCTAGCCTGTCTAGTATGAAAGCGTATCAATTGAGATAGTAGCGTTGCTTGAAAATATTTTAGTAGATTGGGCATACCCAAACCACCTCCATTTTTAGGAGTATATAACGTTTGTTTATTCACTCTAGATTTTTTACCATTCCATATATAATTTAGTAATTTTGCTTGGAATTTCTTCAAATCACTATTAATTATTGAAATCGGAAGGCATCTAAATAAGTACAATATTTTTGGTAAAATTCTCATTTTAATCGAGTACAGTCTTCCGAACCATGAAGGGGGATTAATATACCAATTTTGAAGATTCTTCAGTATTCTATCATAAAGGGGAGGATAATTATATTTGTATAAAGTGGTAATAGTAGACGTTAGATTAATTCCTAGGTAGGGTAATGATTCCATATTGAATTTAAAGGAGAAGGATGCACTTAAAGATTGTAATATAGAGGGATGTAGAGATATGTTAAGAACTTGTGACTTAGAATGGTTAACATGTAACCCTGAAAAGGATGCAAAATGGTTTAATATCACATAAAGATTTGGAATTGACGTGATTGGGGATGATAGAAGTAAAAGAATGTCGTCTGCGAATAAAGCGAACTTAAAGCTGCTGACTTTTAATATTTTTTTTTTCAGCGGACATCCTCTTTAAGCTGATAACACAAACTATTTAAATGCCTCCATTGAACACACCCATTAAACATTTACAGTGCTAGAGGAAAAAATAAAAGGGGAACCCCTGGCATTAATAGCTGTTCAACGTTCTTTTGGCAGCAAGAACTTCAAGGTAGCTCTGGAGAATGCCTGCACAACGTTCAGGAGAAATTTTACCATTCACCATTACAAAACTGCTTCAGCTCAGACACATTTATAAAATGCCTGGTGTGAACCAGAAGTCATTCCACAGCAACTCTATGGAATTAAAGTCTGGGCCATGCCAAAAAGTGCATTTTATTTTTCTGAAGCCCCTCTGGTGGATTTACTTCGATGCTTGGGGTCATTGTACTGCTGAATCACCCAACTTCTACTAAGCTTCAACTAGCAGACCGGCACTGACATTTTGGTAAACTTGGGAATTTATTGTCCCCTGAATGACGCAAAGTGGTTCAGACCCTGAGGCAGCAAAGCCAGCCCAAATTATGATGTCCCCACTCCCATACTACTACAGTTGGGATGAGGTTTTGATGTTGGTAAGCTGTGCCCTTTTTGTGTCATACATAGTGAGGAGTATTCTTCCTGAAAAATTCAACTTTTGTTTCATCAGTCCACAAAACATTTTCCCAATAGCGTTGCACTTTGTTAATAAGCTTTTGTCTGGTGCTAGTACTTTGCCAAAAAACAAAAACAAAAAAAATGCCTAAACTAATATGCCAATTTATTTTTAAGCATATATACGGTTTATGCAATTCTGCAAAATAAGCACATTTGATACTTGCAGAAGCTGTGCAACAATGAAACACCTGTTTAACGGAGAAAAGAATCTCAATGTTGTAATAACAAGTGTAATCAGCATGTGTGTGCGTCCACTGTATTGCCAACTGAAGCTGGCCATACATGGTTCAAAATGTATCCAGTTAAGCAGGGACCAGTTAAAATGTATCCATTTATGGTGGTTTCTGTTCGAGGGAAGCCCATCTAATGATAGACGTGTCTCAAACTGTACTGCAGGTAAATTTTCATTCAACAAGCATCTGCAGCCAATCAGGAGTTTGACAGCAGAGGAGCTCCTGCTGTCAGCATACACTAGCGCAGCGGGGAGGATTCCTTCATCTGCCTTTATTGTGGAGTAATCCATTTACCGAGCCAATTGTGTATCCTTTTCTTTTAAATAGTAGATCTTCCTTGATATATTAGGACAGTATGTATCGTGCTCTCCTCCAATCAGCACCTTGCTTGATCACTGTAGATTTTGTATTTACTGCAATTTTTTCTACATGGTATACTTCTGTATATCATTTAACATTGGTTTTGTTTTTTTACTTGCATACTTTTACACCCTTTTTGTGTAGGATCAGATGTAGGGTTAGGACCTGTTCATTTTTGTCAGTGGTTCAAAAAAAAAAAAAATGCTGAAATCAAGGTCGTCTTTACATATCTAGGCTCAAGGCTTAGCACATCTAAAGTCTATGTACACCTTTACCAATAGGTTGCATAAAGGAAATCTGTCATGAGAGAAACAGATTGTTACTGCTGACCTTCTGAAAATGCTAGTTGTATGGCTGCCTTGCTAATGCTTGAGCTTAAAATACCCAGTGAAGTGAATAGCCTCAGATAATACACACATAAAATCAACCCCCCTACATACATTTTGTTCATTTATCTTCAGTCGTCTGTCTACAACCCTTCAAAAGAGCACAATTGTGATAAAAACCTTCTGCATATCTGAGGAGGGGTGGAGAGCTGCAGTTAGAGCTCTTATGCACTGTGTGAGAGCTGATTGGAGGAAATGTTTGTAGCACAGTGGAGGTAAAACACACTTTATACTGTCATATGTTCTCATTTACAAAAAAAACAAAACAAAAAAAAAAAAAAACTTACTTGCTCTTTTCTGAGCATGTAGATGGGGCTGGGGTGTTATGTTTACCAACATGAACCCTGTCTGTGCCATGTTGGCAAATCTCATTATGAGCTATGATCTAGATTTGAACACTGTCCCAACAAGGGGATAAAGATCTAGAAGCTGGGCTTCTGCATTGCATGTTAATGAGGGGAAATTCAGCATCCGTCTTTGCCAGTGGAGACAGTTTGAGTTTCCTTGTTTGAAATTTAGAGTTGATTTTTTTAAACATTTGTTAGGAATGCTGCATGAATGAACAAACAGTGAGGTTTTCTCAAATTTGACTGTAAAAATGGAGTTGCCCACTCAAATTTATATTTTATTCTTCATGTGTTTGAGATGGGAAGATGAGCATTTTCTGTAGTTTTATGAACGTACTTTTTAGGTGGTCATTGTACATGCCAGAAGTAGAACATTTTATTTTGTACCCATTTCTAAAATACAGATTAACTTATGTACAATTAAAAAAATTCAGACAAAAAAAACAAAACACTAAACACAATTGTTTTGTACCCATAAACGTTTATTTCAACGTTAAGGAAAAGACTCAAAATATTTCTCTAAAAAGGGTACCATAATTGTGGTAACTAAGTATTAAGCAAGCTTAAAACAGGTACAGGTAATTAAAAAAACAAAACAAAATTCTTTACAGGAATTCCAATATAACAAAATGATACACATTGCTTTGTGGATGGCATGTTAAAGGTACACACAAATATCCAATTTAGGTTTCATAAAAGATCAAAATGTATGCATACACAGAGTAGGTAGTGGAAATGTGTCACGGTTCAGGCCTACAGTATCCCCTTAAATTTATATTATTCACCAAAATTGACATAACATGAATAAAACCAAAAAATTTTAAAATAAAATGAGTGAAAAATATAAAATCAAAGTCAATAGAGAACTATTTGATTAAGTGGAAAAATATCAGCAGATCACAATATCCTATGTAAAGGGTTTTAGGAAAGAGTCCAATGTAGAATCTGAAATCTGGCTAATCCATTTGCATGCTGCCTTTCTCATCCTTTTCTGCTCCACTCTCGTCTTCCTCTATTTCTCCCTCCTCCCCGCTGAACTTGTCATGGGACCACTTGGGGCTGGTGCCAGGCTTTCGAAATAAGAATCTGCCCCTTCCTCGAGGGAAACTGGCACGGCCTCTCCCACGATTCACCCATTTCTCCTCGTTTTCCCCTTCCCGGTCATCATGCTGCAGAGAGATGAGAATGGATCAAGACGGTGTCGGGATACTGATTGTCACTGTAATGTATGGGCGACTCCACATTATGCACTGGTCTTTTGTTTACCACCGCACCTGAAAATGAACATGCTGCTATAACACGGAAAATGGGAACATGACCTTTTATCCTAAGCTGTTTAACATGTGCAAGGTTACCCTCCATAAAACAAATGGTTATTTATTCTGTAAATTTTGTAACCAGTTCTGTGCCCCGTTAGTATTCGATAGTTTTGGAGTGTTGAATGCTAAAAAGGAAATAAGTAGGAAGACCATATACAAACCACTAAAAACAATATAGTCTAAAGTGACAGTGTAGGTAAAGATGCTAAACAAAAGTTCATCTTGCAGACAGCACTTATCAAATAAGAGCAAAGGAGACAAACTGAATAGAAATGAAAGGCTCCTGTCACATAGCTTTCTGTCCCCAGGCACAAATCCCATGGAGTGGTCTTGAATATACATAATAATCCAGCCTGCCTAAAAGCGCACCAATTCAAATACCAGAACTATTGGAAGCAAACTTACCAGGTAATACTTTTTGCTTTTGGGTGTGTACTCTGGATCCCATTCCTCTTCCCGGTTGTTTCGTTTCTGGAAATCATTATTGTTGTTATTGTCATTTCCTGGAAATGCACCTCTGCCCCAAGGTCTTGTCCCTCTGGCCCTGTATTGCTGTGGGGACAGATTCCAATTTTAAATTCACATAGAAAACAAATGTCACCATCAATTAAACTGAAAGAGCAGGTTTTTTTTATCATAACTGCATCCACACAAGCCAACAGCTGTTTCTACAAGGCAACCCGTGAATGTTAGTACAGCACCTAACATCAACTGAAGCACAACAGTCAGTTTTGAAAAAAAACCTACAGAGTTGTGAAATTACACAGAAAAAAAAAAAAAGACCCCAAGTTCACTCCTCTTTCCTGGAGTGATCAACAAAAGTAGAAAAAAAAAAAAAAAAAAAAAAAAGATTTAAATATATCCATCCCTAAAAAAAAACATTGCAGTTTATAGTAGACATACAGATTTGTGTATCTACACAGCACTGTTTTTCCACGTTGCCCATGCAGAATATTTTTTTTTGCAAATGTGTCTGGGTTAAGGCAACTAGGTCCATACCACCTGCATCTCTGCATACATATTCAGCTGCAGTTCTTAAAAGGAAATGCACCTTTGCTTAAAAAGAAAAACTCACAGAGCAAACTACCCTCTAATTTATGTTGTATGCGATTTTCTGAAACTAAAGAAACAAATCCAAAAAAGTACCCTTTTCCTTATGTTAGGATAGTGGGTGGGCCCCTGCAAATCATACCTTGGTGGCCAACTGTACAGCCAGAACTAGGGGTTTACAGTATAGATCCAGCCTATTACAGAGGAAATAATTTCAGACTACATATAGCAGTTTCAAGCTAGCTGGCCAACAGCGCAGTGTAGGGAAACTATTGCAGAAGGAAGGTGGCACATGGTTACAACCCCTAAGTCCCCAAAAAGTTGGGACACTAAAAAAAAAACAAAAAAAAACACACAGAAAGCAATGATTTGGAAATCTCAAACTCATTTTATATACACAACAGAAAGCACAAAAATGTTTAAACTGAGAAAATGTATCTTTTTTTTTTATTATTAAAACAAGGGGAGTCATTTTGAAATTATTGGCAGCAACATGTCTCAAAACAGTTGGGACAAGACAACAAAAAGCTGGAAGAGTAAGCAGTACTAAGAAATAGGTGAAAAAACATATTGCAACTATTAGGTTAATTGGCAACAGGTCAGGAATGTTATTGGGTATAAAAAAAAGCATCTTAGAAGGTCAGAGTATCTCAGAATTAAAGGTTCAGCAATCTGTAAAAAGCTGCAACCAAAATTTGTTGAACAATTTCAGAATATAACCAAATTGTAAAATTGCAAAGCTTTAAGAATATCATCATCTACAGTACATATCAAAAGATTCAGAGAACCTGAAGAAGGCTCTAGGTAAGGAGGACAAGCTTAAAGGCAATGCTGGATGCCCATGATCTTCAGGTACTACATTAAAAACAGGCATGTTTCTGTGATGGACATCACTGCATGGGTTCAGAAATGCTTAACTGCATAACTGACTGAACACAGTTCACCTTGCCATCCAAATATGCAAGGTAAAGCTCCATCATACAAAGCAGAAGCCATATCTGAACAGGGACCAGAACACGCTGCCATCTTCTCTTGGCCAAAGCTCATTTAAAGGGATATGTAACAAAAAATAAAAGCAATTTTTTTTTGCAGGTAAAAAAAAAAAAAAAATGCATTTAATTTTTTTTTCCCCGAAAAAGAAGCCTGTAAAGCATACCAGCGACGTCATGCAGGTCTCCTGCAGACTGCCAGTATGAGCTGAGTGTCCATGCAGACGGGCAGGCAGTTTCACATAACAGGAAGAATCAATTAACTACCACAGCACTCAACAGTGCCTTGGTAGCTCATTAAAATCTACAAGCCGACAGCAGAAAAGGCTGTCCGTAGTTGTAGTCAATCCATTCACAGAACTGAATTAATGACACAGCGGATCCCTGCACAGCCACCCTTGCTTCAAAAAGTGACAGCTAGGACAGGGAACTTATCCCAGAACTGCTGTCACAGAGTTTGGAAATCGCCAAGTGGCTGCAGAATCGTGAACAAGTTACATGTTTCATCCTAAACGAGTGCCACGTCCTGCTCCGTTACCAGTGCTCAGTTCAAAAGCCTGCACCCTTTGATACTATTTGGGTTTGTACGGAACGAGTAGCTTTGCGGAAAGATATATCTAGGTTTTAGATCAGCACATACTCCCATTCATATGTCTTTTTCAGAGAAGGCCTTGCATATTTCGCAGAACATTGCTAAACTGCATCTATGACAACAGCATGGCTTCGTAGAAGAGTCTGGGTGCCTAACTTGCCCGCCTACATAAAAGATCTTTCAGCAATATAAAATATTTGGCGTATCTTGAAACTAAATATGACAAGGCTGACGCAGGACTGTTGAATAGTCAGAATCCTACATCAAGCAAGAATAGGATAACACTCTTCCAAAATTCCAGCAACTGGTCTCCTCAGTTCCCAGATGTCTGCAGTGTTAAAAGAGGAGATAATGGCCCTGTGGCCAAGACCTCTGGAAAGTGTTACAACTTCAACACTTTAAGCTCTCTTCCTCCACCAAGCAACTACTTGACTACCTTTGAAGAAATCTATAATGCACAAGGTACCCTACCATCATCGGATGACCTCACCTTGCCTTATCTCCATAAATGAAAAACTGACTTGGGCAGAACTTCCACAGCGGATCAAAAAGAGGCACTATCCGCTTTGCTGTTAATATCATTCATCTGTACAAGAATACAGGAAAACAACTTCAAGATCTTTACCAGGTGGTATTGTACCCCATCTGTTCTTCAAATATTTTACGGCTACCACCGATCACTGCTGGAGATTTCAGGAGGAACGGGGGATTCTGCTGCACATCTTTTGGTCCTGCCTGAGACCCGACTGCTTCTGGAAGGAAGTGCGCAGAATACCAGAAAAGTTTACCATCGGATCCCAGAGTATCCTTCTTTAGGTCTCAGACATTCCGACTAAAACTTATAGGAAATCAATTATGCGCCATCTTCTTAACGCTGAAAAATCATGCATTTTGCTCCAAAGGAAAGATCCACAACCTCCTTCCAGTGGGCTCTGGGTCAACAAGGTAGAAGAGCTGAACCAGATGGAGGACCTTGTGCTTTTTGCTCAAAATAAAAACACACATTGTATGCCAAAACCTGGGTCTTTTAGAACATGTTTATCTATTCTGAGGCAGGCAAGGCTCTCCTTGAGACGAGTCCTGTTGGTTGCCGAGTTCCTGTCTTGGCCGCCCATCCCTTCTCCCCCCACACCCCTTCCCCTAGTCCACTCGCAGTTCTGCAGTATCCTACTCCCCTTTGGCCCTGTTTTTTGGATGAGAGATCAGATAACCACTGGAACATTCCATGCTAGGGAACAATGACTGAACAGTTGTCATATCTTTGAGGTCTCGGTTTAAATTTTTGCTGGGTTGCATCCGGCATATATGTTGGGTCCCCTTAGGAGAGACTGTTATTTTATATATTGGCCAAGTCGCTTTGTTTCTCGTCAGTGATTTGTATACTTCAAGAAGTATGGTTTCCATCGCCGTTGTCTATACAGCTTGCTGGATGCTGCAATTCTTAGATGATATATATATATATATATATATATATATATATATATATATATATATATATATATATATATATATATATATATATATATATATATATATATATATATATAAAAAGGGGGAGGGTGCTACACCGTTGTAATCATGGCTCTGTCCCAACTTTTTATTAGCCATGCTGCTGCCGTCAATCTCAAAACGACCTCTTAATATGGTACTGGTACTTTTTCCTCAGTTAAAGCGGTAGTAAACATTTTTTTCTAAAATTGTCCCTACAGACAAGCCTATATTAAGGCTTAACCTGTAGGCACAGTAAATATCTCCTAAGCTCGCAGTGTTTAGGAGATTCACACTTGATGCAGCCAGTGATGTCACTGGCGCATGCACTCTGAAGGTCCGGCATACCTTGCTGGATCTTCAGAGTTTCGCGCCGGAGCTGAGGGCTCCTATGTGCATGTGCAGGAGGGAAGTCGTGGTCCTGGCCACTCACATAGCTGGAGCTCGCAAACCCAGAAGGAAGACCAGGGGGTAGACGGAAGCCCTGTATGCGTGCCAATGGAGGGCTTAGTTCCAAGGTAAATGTTTCATAATGTGCTAGTATGCAATGCATACTAACACATTACGCCTTTGCCTTGCAAGGGATCCCCCCTATACTTAGCATGGTTTACCACCACTTTAAAACATTTTATAGTTTTTCTATTACGAATAAAATATGGGTTTATGAGAATTTGCAAATCATTGCATTCTGTATTATGTAGATTTTACACAGTGTCCCAACTTTTTTTGGAATTGGGTGTATTTTAAAAAGGGTCGACAACAGAACAACCAGACATGTTATGGTTAGGTGGGCTAAATAAAGGATTTTCGTTGTTCCACCCACTATCCTAATTAGGAGTGATAAAGCCCCTATTTTGGGATCTGCAACTTAAGCTAGACCTACAATTATATGCATTTTAGGTAGACCTTGCAGTGTTCCACAATAAGTAGGGGGTGTTTTGGTTTAGTGCACATGACCATACAGTGTCTCCTTATACCATGGGTTCTCAACCTGTGGCCCTCCAGCTGTTGCGGAACTACAAGTCCCATGATGCGTTGCAAGGCTGACAGTTACAAGCATGACTACCACAGGCGGAAGCGTGATGGGACTTGTAGTTTCACAACAGCTGGGAGGCCGCATGTTGAGCACCCATGCCTTATACTGTTGTCAGTCCAAAAGCCCTACTCCACAAAAGCCAAGGTTTCCATATACTGCCGTAATGACTTAACTAGCCCAAACCCGATCTGAATGTGCAGTTTGTCACTTTATGCCGTTTTGTGGCCGACTGAATGAAATGAGAAATATTCTGGATCTGTGATGAAATTGAGACTTGCAAATGCATTCTTTTTTTTTAAGAAGGCTCTACTGAGTTGCTTGCTACACGGGGGCTTTTTTGGATTCCCTTTAACCCACCTCAGCCACTACCGTGTTTCCCCGAAAATAAGACGTACTCCGAAAATAAGCCGTAGCAGGATTTCGATGCAAGAACAAAATATAAGCCATACCCCCGAAAATAAGACGTAGTGATGGGCGTGTCGAATCCCCGAAAATAAGACTTAGTGATGGGCATGTCGTATGCTTAGCAGCGCGGAGCGGTAAACAACACATGATAGGCGTACTGTACTGGTGCGGAGCTCAGGAGCTGTAAAGAAGTCGTGCAGCCCTTCTTATCTGCTCCACAGTATCTCTAAGTGACCGGAGAGGTGTCGGCAGCCCCATAAATAAGGTCAGCGCCCCCTGTCAGGTGAAAGTAAAAAGTCTCCTCAGTGAAGTGAGGAGAAGGACGCTCTGTACTCAGGGGAAGAAGTAAAGCTTCTCCCCAGCATTGACCAGCAACAGTCTCACCCCACACAAACACCAGGGGATAGGGGGAAAAGCTGCTACTGAGCCCAAAGAGATCACCCCAGCTCCACATCAGCTTTGCTGGCCTATCTTTCTGTACAGCCAGACAAGATGAGTGCAAAAATAAAATAAAAATAAGACATCCCCTGAAAATAAGACATCCCCTGAAAATAAGCCATTGTGTGATTTGAGGAAAAATAAATATAAGACTGTCTTATTTTCGGGGAAACACGGAAATATTAGTAGGACAAAACTGCCATTTCCTACCACTTCTAGAACAGCACCTTGCCAAATAACCACTTGTTTATACAAGCAGTGAAAACTGCAATGCGCATTTAGATTACTTTTCAGAGAGCATGCGACAGCTGCTGAGGAGGCGCGTGTTATGGGGTGCTTGCAGAGCGGCCACATTCACTTGAATGGCTTGTGTTAGGCAGGTGTTGTGCTACAAAGCACAGCTAAAATGGGTAGTAGTTGTAGATGGCAAAAGCCAAACACCCCAACCATTACATGTGAACAAGTCCTTAAAGGGGCTGAAAAGGTAAAAAAAAAAAAAAATGTTTCCCTAAATAGCTTCCTTTACCTTAGTGCAGTCCTCCTTCACTTACCTCATCCTTTCATTTTGATTTTAAATGTCCTTATTTCTTCTGAGAAATCCTCACTTCCTGTTCTTCTGTCTTTAACTACACACCGTAATGCAAGGCTTTCCACCTGGTGTGGAGAAAGCCTTTTGAGGGGGCGAGCAGGCAAGTCAGGAAACTACTTTGCAGATAGAGAAAAGAGCTGTGTGTTAGTGGGTGTCCTAATACTCTTGCTTGCCCCCTCAAGAGGATTTCTCCACACCAGGGAGAAGGCCTCCCATTACGATGTGTAGTTACAGACAGAAGTGAGGATTTCTCAGAAGAAATGAGGACATTTAAAAACAAAATCGAAGGATGAGGTAAGTGAAGGAGGACTGCACTAAGGTAAAGGAAGCTATTTAGGGATTATTTTTTTTTTACCTTTACAACCCCTTTAACCACTTCCAGACCTTAGGTGTTTTTCAGATTTGGTGTTTGCAAGACAAAAACTGTTTGTTTCTGCTAGAAAATTACTTAAAACCCCCAAACATTATATATATTTTTTTCTAACACCCTAGAGAATAAAATAGTGGTCATTGCAATACTTTTTGTCACACCGTATTTGCGCAGCGGTCTTACAAGCGCACTTTTTTTGGAAAAAAAAAAACACTTTTTTGAATTAAAAAATAAGACAATAAATTTGGCCCAATTTTTTTATATATTGTGAAAGATAATGTTACGCCGAGTAAAATGATACCCAACATGTCGCGCTTAAAAATTGCGCCCGCTCGTGGCATGGCGTCAAACTTTTACCCTTAAAAATCTCGATAGGCTTTTTGAGCTACAGAGTAGGTCTAGGGCTAGAATTATTGCTCTCGCTCCAACGATCGCGGCGATACCTCACTTGTGTGATTTGAACACCGTTTTCATATGCGGGCGCTACTCGCGTATGCGTTCGCTTCTGCGCGCGAGCTCGTCGGGACGGGGCGATTTAAAAACTTTTTTTTGTTTTCTTATTTATTTTTATTTATTTTATTACTTTTTACACTGAAAAAAAAAAATTGATCACTTTTATGCCTATTACAAGGAATGTAAACATCCCTTGTAATAGAAAAAAGCATGACAGGTCCTCTTAAATATGAGATCTGGGGTCAAAAAGACCTTAGATCTCATAATTAGACTACAATGCAAGAAAAAAAAAATTTAAATTTGAAACTGTCATTTTTTCAAATGACAAAAAAAAAAAAATGTTTCTTTAAGAGGCTGGGCGGGACTGACGTTTTGACGTCACTTCAGCCCAGCAGAGCTATGAGGACGGGTGAAGGAAATTTTTCCTCCACTCGCAACCCCAGTGAACAGCCGAACGGTCCCGATCTCCTCCGCCGCTACCGACGGCTCCGGTAAGCGGCTGGGGGCGCGGAAGAGCGGCGGGCCTCTCCCGCCACCGATAACGGCGATCTCGCGGCGAATCCGCCACGAAGACCGCCGTTATCGTGTACAGGACCGCACACACTAAAGATGGATACCTTGGTTATGGCAGCAGCTGCTGCCGTTACCGAGATATCCATCTTTAAAAAAAAAGGACGTACATCGTCGTGCGCAGGTCTGAAAGTGGTTAAGTTCCAGTAACACAGATGTTGTCACTCCTTTCCATAATAAATGCAACTGTTTCCAGATTGGGATATGGAATTCTGGAAAATAACTTGGTGCAAGGAACATAAAAGGTCTTCCCATTTTTTTTTCTGCAGCCGACTCAAACAGGGTATAGTTATTTTATTTTTTTCATTCAAGCAGTGGGTTGAAAAAACAAAAAGCAAACACTGCTTCTAAACGCAGAGATCTTTCTCGCTGCGATATTTATTCCCCCGATCATCGCCACGCCAGTTATAGGACGATGGTGTACTGCACTGGTGTCCATGTGTAAATACATTTCTTCATTTTACAAAAAATTATAAAAAAAAATTACAACCTCAAAAAAACTTGACATGCCGTTTAATAAATATCTCAGACTAATTTAGTACTGGCCTTGCATTTTAAGAGCCTCAACAAAAGAGATCGGCTGTCAGGACATCAAAAAGGAACAATTTTAGACGTTTGTAGACGCTATAACTTTAACACAAACCAATTAACATACAGTTGGTATTTTTTTTTTTTTTTTTTTTACCAAAGACAAGTAGCAGAATACATTGTGGCCTAAATTTATGAAGGCATTTGATGTTTTGATCATTTTATTGGATATGTAAATAAAACAGAAAGTAGAAAATATCAGTTTTTTTTCTTCAAAATGTTTGGTCTTTTTGCATTTAAGGAAAGAAAATAAACCCAGTGGTGATCAAATACCACCAAAAGAAAGCTCTATTTAAAAATGCTATAAATTGAATTTGCATACTATTGCAGGACCGCGCAATTATCAGTTAAAGTGGCGCAGTGCAGAACAGCAAAAAAATAGGGGGTAAAACCTTCTGGAGCTCAAGTGGTTAAAAAATGCTATTGAACGTTGTTGCAGAATACCAACTATAAAAAAATCAAGAGCCATTATATTTATGCAGTATTCTGCATTTTCCAGTGCAGTCTAGTTATTTCACTGCTCCGGATGCTATTAATAGCTTACAAAAGTTCCTCTTGCTCGTCCTCTGTCACCGCTTCCTTGGAAATCCTTGTTTCCTAAACGTGCAGAGCTTTCCTCTTTTTCTTCACTATCATGAGGGAATTCTTCTGTTGCCGGTGGTGCTCGCATGGAATGGGAAGAACGCGAGGAAGAAGAGGAAGAGCGAGAGCGCTCCCGCACTTTCCTGTGCTTCCTGTTAAAAAATAAATAAAAAAATAAGTCCATCAGATGTCCATGAAACTAAGATGTACAGATTTTCCACAAGTACAAGTTTTTTTTTTATCATAGGGAATGCCACCATCATACACGTGGCATGGGGAAATGATTCTTATTAAATTATATGAATAATGCCTATACTGTTTACACAAAGCCCACTAGTGACTCCTTGATCAGATCAAATCAACAGATATAGGTCTCTAGAAAGTTGGCCTATAATAAATATTTTTGGATAAAAGTGTATAAGCCTAAAGCAGTATTAAACACAAAAGCAAACATTTAATTTATTGCAGCTTGCCACTTCTTAGATGTGATGGCTGTATTAGTTTTCTTTATTATGATTCCCCCCCCCCCCCCCCCTTGTCACCTGTTGATCCATTTAGTAGTTCTGCTGTTTTTTCAAAAGAACAAGCTCTCTAGCAGTATACAAGCTTACAGGGATGAGACAAACCATTAAACACTGGCAGGGGTGCTTAAAATGATCAGCTTTTATTTATGCATGCAAAACCTTTATCCTAAAGTGGAATTCCACCCATTTAACAGTCAGCAGCTACAACAAGTGTAGCTGCTGACTTGAGACACTCGCCTGTCCAGCAATGCGGGCACGCGAAACCTCACTCCTCTTCCACCTCCTCCTCTCCGCCATTCTAACTGTGGGCGCCCGGCTAGGTCTTCGCAGTCAGGCGCTGTGAATGGCCTGGCAATCATCTGGGACCTGTGACGTGTCCCAGAAGATTGCAGGGGGTGGGGGGGAGATTATTTCCCTTCCATCATGACTCGATGGTATAGGGTGCCCACCACCCTGCACCATTTTTCCCGCAGGTCCCGAGCGTGTGTTGGCGCTGTGGAGGGGACGATGTTACACATTTTTTGGGCCTGTCCCAAACTCCTTCCTTTCTGGCTTGAGGTGACTCGCACAATCAAGCACTTGACTGACGTCTCTTTGGAGGGCAACCCCGCAGCATGTCTGCTTCATCTTTCTGAGCGCCCCATTCGGAAATATAAGGCCTCCCTTACCATCCAGCTGCTGAATGCTGCCAAGGCATGCATCCCTCTGTGTTGGAGATCGGAGAATCCACCGGCGAAGTCCTTGTGGTTCTTTAAAGTGAATGAACTGAGAGACATGGAAGATCTCACAGCCACCTTGCACAACAGGGAGGAGACCTTTCGAGAGACTTTGAGACCCTGGCAGCATTTCATCTACATGGACGAGTATCTCCATGAAGTAGCAAGGTCTGGTTGACCCACAGGGCTTGCCTTGCCTCCTGGTCGGGGCATTCTCTCCCACTCTTCTGTATCTTATTCTCTCGTTCCTCCCCCCCTCTTTCTCTGGCCCCTCCCCCTTTTGCGGCCGGTTCCCGACCCTTTCTCCCCCCCCCCCCCTTTTAGCTGATGCTCCTTCCCCATTCAGTCATGGACTTTTTCGCTTAGAAAATGTATTATCCCATGAGCACCAATGACTCTGTGGGTCTTTTGTTCTGGGCCATCTGGTTGTTGGTTTGCTCTGCTCCCCAAACCGTTTTTAAAATACAAAATTACACTGTATTGTATAGCACCATATGCACTTCTAGAGGTTTTTGGTCATATAATCATCTGTTTGGTCACCTCTATGGCCTTGTATGCGGCTCCGGTCTCTTTGACCTGCCATTTGTGCCTTATTCACAGTATACTACTGGAGTATTTGCCATGTCCATTTAGTCCGACGACCCCTTTTTTATCTTTCTGTATGACCGCTACTGTTTTGTCTTTTTGAAAATAAAGGAATTATAAAAAAAAAAAAAACATGGGAGAAAAAAACAAAGTGCTTTGTGTGCCATAAATACACCCATGCAACAGAGATTTTATCATAACACGATTACAATCATTCACACTAAAATGTATTCCCAAGACACTTCTGCAATATATAAAACATCAGTGCTATTACACATTGATATTTTGGAATGAAGGTTCAATTCACTAAAATAACTAAACATTTTCTGCCACACCTTACTGCATAAAATAAAAAATTAAAGAAAAGTTGTTGAAGCAACAAAATTCTCCTGAGAAGTTGTCAAATATAAGGGTTAATTTACATCTATCCATTCAGAGAAGCTGCTATTGCAGGAACACATCATACAAGCATTCGTGCATTTTCATGGGTATCCCAAGGTCCTAAGGAATAGGCACTTTGCATTTTGGCACATGCAGCACATTTTCAGACATGGGGCAGCCCACCATGGAGAGCAAAGTAAGCAGAATTTCTGGTATTAAACTCTGTACTACCATTTTTACGTACAGGTAAGCCTATAATAAGGCTTACCTGTAGGTAAAAAGAATATATCTCCTAAACCTGTACGGTTTTGGAGATATTCCCCTCGCAATGAACCGCTGATTGCACTGGCGCATGCGAATGGGGGATCCTTGGCTAAAGGCGGGCAGCCGCCGGACCTTGGCGGAAAGAAGTCCCCCGTGCCTGATGACATCGCTGCTCCAGCCAATCACAGCGCTGGAGTGGCGATACCCGGAAGACAGGCTGAGGCAAAATGACATCTCCCTCTGCGTGGACCAGGTAAGTTCCCCATGCCTCGTTCCAAGGTAAGTATTTCATGATGAGCTAGTATGCACAGCATACTAGCTCATTATGCCTTTTGCCTTTCAGGTATGTTTAAAAAAAAAAAAAAAATGCTGCGGGTTTACTACCGCTTTAACCAACTTTTAGTCTCACATACTTGTGTTTTTTTGAGGACTTCCTCGTCTTCTCTGGTTTTTCAGGTGACCTCTCCCTGGACCGACTTGAATCTCGAGAGTCTCCAGAGTCCCTGGAATGGTCACGCTTGTCCTTATGTTTTTTGCGGCGCTCAATATCCTGCCGCAGATCAGAAGGCTCCTCTCTGTATTTGCCTTCCCCCTAGAGTGGCAAAGAAGCAAATTAAATTGTGCCTAAACAAACTAAAGCACATACATCAAAAAAAGGTGTGTACGTACAGAGTCTTCAAAATGTTTCAGCACTTATTATATTTAATAAAGTTGGGGGGGGAATTGAAAATTTAAGAATACATACATACATACACAGAGCTGAATTGTTAATTACATTAGTCATACCAGTGACAATTTGTGAGAAATGTACGCATCATGAAACAAGTATCTCCTCAATATAGTAGACTATTAAAGAACTGTGCTTGCACCTTAAATATGCAAATAGGTTTAGGCTAAACCTAGCTTGAAAAAAAACAAACGCCACATTAAAAAGGTCCACGCACACTGGTTTTAAAAATCTCTGCTTCTAAAGGAGTTGTGTTTTGCATGTAGAAGCAACCAGATTTTATCCCGTGTGTCCACGCACATTGGGACAATTAGAAGCATATTTTAGACTTGGCTTTAAGAGGCAAAAAAAAAAAAAAAGATTCAGAGCCGGCGGCACGACTTTGGGGGGGGACTCAGCAAGGCGACTTGCAAAATGACTTCTGTATTGAAGTCAATGCAAGTCGCCCCCAAAGTCGTACTTGCGTCGCTCCTATTCGAACGGTTCCATTGACTACTGCGGACCGCGACTTGTCAGGCGGCTGAGTCACCTGACAGGTCGCCCCTGTGTGAACCGGCTCTCAGGTTTGTGTTTTTGATTGGAGCTTTCTAGCATACAAAATGCTACTTTTTTTTAAGCCCATTGTGCAATAAATTGTGGTACCAAAAAATATCTGCTCTTCCCAGCACTAATCCTATGAATGCATACAGGTACATTATTCTCTTTCAAACATTACATTTATATTTGCAAGCGATAAAAGACACATTAGACTCACTAAGCTAGAAGCAAAATGTCTGAAAATAATTATGCTGACAAAACAGGTAGACTTGGAGGAGACTTGTTTTTGTATAAAACAGGTATACTGAGTCAAATTACAGTAATTGGTTATACATTTCAAAACTGTTGCTCTATAATGGTGGATATAGAACCATTTAGCAGCTGGTTTCTAGTTGCACTTATGTACACAAATACCCATATCAAAATCCAGAGCATCACCCCAAGGCACAGCAGTTGTTTCTGCGCTATAAAAGTTGTGATATTAAAAAAATAACAGCTTTGTTTTCACCGTTGCTACAGTGGGTACGGCAAAGCATGGCACAACAAATCCGATTAAAAAGACCCGTCACCAGCTGTTTTCACAACAAATGTTCCTATAAGATTAGATGTGGGTTTATTGCATTTTATATACCTATGTAGACATCCAAAAGGTCCAAGACTACTGCTGGGCTCCATTATCTTGGATGGAATGTCAGCGGCTCTAGCAGACACCGAGCGGTCACTCAAGCGACCCACTATAGAATACCCCCCCCCCCCCTTTCTTAATTTTTCATACAGCTACATAAATGGTTATGCAAGTAGGGGGAGGAGTAAAGATGCTAGATCAGCATAGATTAAAAATATTCTCAGAACAGAAGGCCATGATGGACAAGAAGGGAAGTGGCTTTTTAAGTTGGCGACAGGGTTTAAGGCAACCGATCTGCAAATATTCATATTATACTTTATAAAATAAGTATTAGGTAGTAATAGCAGGCTGCGGCATTAAAATGCAAACCTCTATAAATGCCAGTACATATACTCACATGATTTGTGTAGATTCCCAGGTGCCCTGAACTGCTGACTGAGCAGTGTTAAGAACTGACCCCCTATCGTGTCCACCAACCCAACACAATGGATTCAGTCTTGGAAAACATTAGAAACCTCCAGTAAAGGGGCTGGCTAGCTCGAGACCAAAGCAAGATACTGATATTTGTGCATTACAGCAGCCTGGGATTTTGGCATCTTTAGAAGCTGGGGGAGTTACCCATTTGTGTGCACAGGTGCTAGTTGCCTGCATAGACTGTTCTAATCTCAGCTAGTTCAGCAGGAACCGGACAAGATTTGAACCACATATGGACAGGCTGAATGTACATACCATTATTGCTTGCGGCTGATATAGCCACTGGCTAGCAATAATCACAGTCTTTTTCCAGCAGGGGCGGCTTGTCCCACCAGTAGAACCCAATGGCTTGGCAGCAGGGATTCAACGGTCAACACCGTAAAAGGGGGACTGTGCAAATCAAAGAAAATTTGCTCCATGTATAGCTTTGCCCAAGGCCACTGCCTGACAAATACCTCTAAAAAGGTACCGACAACGCATACATACCTAGAAGGCGTAACTAAAATCAGGAAAGCAATAGAAATATGTCAACAGTAAATATAGAAGTATAATCCTGCAGACAAAAACCCCATTTAATTTCATAGATGTTTTAGAAGAATGAACTACAGTAAGTATTCTTTTTGTATATATGGTGTGCATACCAAATAATTCTTGGCAATGTTTGCCAAAGCAAAACTAAAACACTGAAGATGGAATTCCCATCTTCCAAGACATGCAATTGGCTTTTATGAACACAGCGAGTCTTGTATACAATAGAGTAAGATACTTACAAGCAGAACCTCAAAAATACATTAGGGTCACTTTGCTCATCATTGGAGATTTTGGATCCAAATTTCCTCTTTTTTTCAAGTTCAATCACAATAGACTTTGGAGTGATTTCATTTTTACCATATCCTAAACCACTTCATAAAGGTTGTTGATATATAGATTTTGTTTTATTAAAAATTTAACATTTTTGCAGTTTTTTTTTTAGAATTATTTCACATCCTTAAAAGAAAAACACAAACTTAAGTAGAGAGCAAGAGAGAAGCATGGCTTATAGATAGAAAACACCTACTTAGATCTTTTAGTCCACAATGCCAATTTGTTACTAGAGCACTTCCTTACCTTGCGGCTGCCTTCTTTTGTGTGTTTTGCCTCCTCCTGCATAAATCCATGTTTTCTAAAAGCACTGGGAGAAATGTCAATTCTCCTGCAGAAGACATTAAATACTGCATCAGAAACTAAAGCAAATAGGAAGTAGGATTTCATGAAACATACATGCAAAGTGCACAATACAGACACATTCCTGGCTAAGGCACCGTCCGACCAAAAGTTGCCCAGCCAATTGCCATTTGGCTCCAAAGTAATATTTTGCAGAAGATAAAAAGATGCTTTTGGAATCACAGATGTGTTTACAACATATTGAATAATGTCCCATTCACATCAATTTGTTGTTTCAGTCCATTGAGAATATCATATTAGAAGTTAATTTCAGATCAGTGAATTAAGATGCCAAATCTCACTGCTGCTTGCAGCCCACTTAATAGAATAGCCGTTCTGCATTGAAGAAGAGTAACGATTCCAATTTCTACCACGTTGTTTTTTATACAATTATTGCAGAAAGCACAATGTGATCACACTATTCATTCAGGGGAACTATCAGCAAGCTATCTTAGATGTCCATGTAGCGCGAGTCAAACCTGAAGTGAGGCGAGACTAAGCTCCCCTTCTTAAGGGAATGGGCAGGAAAGGACAATGACAAGCACCTGTGAATTTCTGGACTCTTTCGAGATTTTGAAGGCTCCGGCTCCTTTGTTTTCTTTAGGTAGCTGGCGAAACGCTCACTCAACGTCACCGTTGTTGGACCAAAATTATGTTCTGGAAAGATAAAAGCATTACTTTGCAATAGAGAAAAAACAAATTTATTAAAATGCTTATAAAACACAGCGCAGTCTTACACACGTGCCTCGATGCGCTGGCGGGATAAAAACAGAACAGAAAAGGGGCAAAAACTACATCGACCAAACAAGTGACAATAAAACAATAACAATCAGCGAATAAAAAATATAAAACATACAAAGCTAAATATATAACATTTTTGAGCTATCCGAATACTTAATATTTAAGTCACCCCGAAAGCCTGGATATATAGCCATGTTTTTAACAATCTCCTAAACTTTAGGAGATCATTTTCCAGTCTTATATGAAGGGGCAAGGAGTTCCAGAACTGAGCTCCTTGAACTTCCAGGGTCCTCCCACCACATTTGTTTTTAGCAAATTTGGGGATGTTCAACAAAGCCAAATTCTCAGACCGCAGCGATCTAGTAGGCACATGTCTGATGAATTTTTCTCTGAGATAGCCCGGTCCAAAACCATGGATGGCCTTATGCACAAGACACCCCGTCTTAAACTTAAAATGAACTGTCCTGTCTGGATTACAATTCCTGACTTGTGTAAAGAACATAAGGGTGCTGTATGCTTTTGAGTACAATAAAATATTACACCATCATACCATTTTGGGGATCCGTGTAGCGAGCCATTTCCCATAGAGGGCGAGCTGCCCAGACATGTCTGACCAGTATTGAGCCATCTATTGTGGTGATCAGGATGGAAGTTACATGTGATGGCATAACAATCAGGCTGACTCTTCTCATTGCTCCGCTTAATGCATAGTGGTGGTGGAATCAGCGCAAAGTGCAAGGATTATACCATAAGTGCATCCTCAAAGACGCACTTTCAGCTGTACTCATCTTTGACACACCCTTGTTTGGACATTTGATATGAACCATTACTTTGCATTTATATAATTTATGAGTACACCTATGCATTTTAGCACGTTACATTTTTGCATTTACCTTTAAGCATCTTTTGAACTTGTTCATATGCACTTTCAATATTGCTGTGCACTGCTGCATTTATATCTGAAAGTGACTAGTTTGTAATAAAAGTTTAAACACTGAAATAAAATAAAAAAAATGGAGGGAGAGAGCGAGAGAATAAACTACAAAAGTGTGTGTATCCGTTCTTCTAGACTAAGCCAGTGGTTCTCAACCCTGACCTCAAGTACCCCTAACAGGCCAGGTTTGCAGGTTTTCCTTTATCTTGCACAGGTGCTTTAAATCAGAGCCAATGGCTTGGTATTTTGGACAGCTATTTTATCTAAAGAAAATTCCCAAAACATGGCCTATTGGGTGGGGGTACTTGAGAACAGGGTTGAGAACCACTAGCTTGGGCCATCTTTATGTAGAGCAACAATTATATATATTTTTTTCAGATCCTCAAGAGTTCTTTGCCATAAGCTGCCATGTGAACTTAGTGAGCGATAAAACGCACAAAAAAAAAAAAAAAAAACCTTACACACCTGCTTCCCATTCACTGCTGAGACCTTGTAACACCAATGAGTCACATGACACCGGGAGGGAAAACGGCTAATTGGGCCCAATTTGGACATTTTCACTTAGCCAACTTAGGTGCTCTTGATCAATGTCATCTGCTGATCCAAGGACTGTATTGTGGAATTTTAATGGCAACTATTATTACAGGTAGTGTTACTTACTGTGTCTCTGACTTTCTGGTGTCTTGTAGCAGTGACACCTATTCCGAAATCAGGAGAAGGCATCTCCTCCAGCCCCTTCCACTTCACATTCCTCACCAGTCAGCTGACCTCTAGTCTCTGCCCCCCCAGCAATGCCTTGAACTGAATGGGTAATTGCAAATTGGCTGAGTGGGCCAGCCCAGGATTCGGTGACCCCTAGCAAATCATTTGACCCCGAGGGGGTCCCGACCGCCAGGTTGAGAACCACTGCTTTAAAGCATGGACTAGCTTCTGTGATGTCAGTCGACAGCAGACTTTAGCCCACTGGCGGATTAATCTCGATCACAAGAGTGCGGAACTTAGTGCACTTCTGTGAACTACAGAAGTATGGCCAAAAGAGCTTTAGCTGTACTTCTTTAACCACGTAATGCCAATGGCACACTCACACGTTTTTTTAAAGCAGAATGTTTTTCGTGCAGCTGAATGCATGCGCTTTATACACACTCCCATACATATGTGAATCAAGCCTATACTGTCGATGCACTAAACCCTACCAATCATGAATGCTGCCTCAAATTGCTATAGCTATATATACACATACATATATACACACACACACATACACACATACACACACACACACGTATAGAGGTCGACCGATATATCGGCCGGCCGATATTCAGTCATTTTGGAGAAATCGGCATCGGCCGATTATCCAAAAGTGGCCGATATTTAGCAGATCTGCATCAGCAGAGTGTGGAGAAGGAAGGAGGAACATGGGGTTCCCCCTCCCTTCTCCACACTGTCTGCAGAGCAGTGCCGTGTGTGTAAAACACTAAGGAGATAGAGAATGGAGCTGTCGGACTGATGTCGGGGTGGGCCGGACCCGGGGTGGGCGGGACTCAGCTGTCCAACACTAGCCAATGGGATGAGATCATTGGCTGGATAGCTGCCCACCCCGGGTTCCGCCCACCTCCAACATCACGATGAATCTGACCTCCTCTCTCTCTCTGCTCACAGTTTCACAGCACATAATGTAGCTGATAATGTGTGAAACTCTCTCTCCATACAGTTTCACATGGTGCTGCAGAGAGAGAGGAGCTCAGATTCATCGTGATGTTGAAGGTGGGCGGGACAGCCATCCAGCCAATGATCTCATCCCATTGGCTGGTGTTGGACAGCTGAGTCCCGCCCACCTTCATCATCACAATGAATCTGAGCTCCTCTCTCTGCAGCACCATGTGAAACTGTATAGAGAGTTTCACACATTATCAGCTACATTATGTGCTGTGAAACCTGCCAGTGCCACCTGCCAATGCCATCCAGTGCCACCTGCCAAGGCCATCCAGTGCCACCTGCCAAGGCCATCCAGTGCCACCTGCCAAGGCCATCCAGTGCCACCTGCCAAGGCCATCCAGTGCCACCTGCCAAGGCCATCCAGTGCCACCTGCCAAGGCCATCCAGTGCCACCTGCCAAGGCCATCCAGTGCCACCTGCCAGTGCTAACTATTGCCATCCAGTGCCACCTGCCAGTGCCATCTGCCAGTGCTAACTATTGCCAATTAGTGCCACCTGCCAGTACAAACCAGTTTCACCTGCCAATGCCATCCAGTGCCACATGCCAATTAGTGCCACCTGCCAGTGTCACCTTAGTGTCACGTGCCAACCAGTGCCACGTGCCATCTGCTATTGCCAATACGTTCCATCCAGTGCAACCTGCCAGTGCCAATTAGCGCCACCTGCCAAAAAATAAAAAATAAATCGGCCTAAAATATCATCATCATATATCGGCCGCCCCAAATTCTAAATATCGGCATCGGCCAGAGAAAAACCCATATCGGTCGACCTCTACACACGTACAAAGCAAGTGCCAAGGAAACCACTATACTGTATCTAACTCCACTACATGAAGGTCTTCACCTGGTGGAACTACAGGATGCCAGGTTTGCAAAGAAGCTGACTGCTTTTAATTTTGGGGTATGCATCTTATCTTATGACTAGAGTGTTTTTCTTCCTAAAATTACATAAAACGAACAAAGACATTGCATTCCAAGATGCATAGCAGGGGCTGAACATGCGACAAGACATTCTTGTGGGGGGCGGGGGTGAAAACTTAATATATAACCCTTTGTTTGCTGTTCTCTGGCATTTAAAAGATAAAAAGGCAATTGCTGAACTTTAAACCGTCTGTGGGAGAAAATCTTTTACAGATTAATGCAGGTCATCCTAGTCACAACATCCACAATAAAAACAGAACTTACCTCTAACATGATGAACAATGGTCACAATATGCTGCGCAAACAGCTCAGATGGAGTGCGCTGGGACTGTGCAGACTGGATGTGCTGAAAAATGGACTTAAACCCCTGATCCTTCTTATTGCTGTGGACAAGATCTCGTGACAGCTTCCTCTCATGAGTCATTACTCCACTTGGTCTACAAATCAGGGAAGAGAGAATAAAAATAAAAATATTAATATTTCTTCAAAGCTATTCATTTTTTGCAGACACCAAATAAAACTCAATAAAAAGGCACAAGATACGCCGAAACAAAAGTTCAGGGGCAATGAGTGTTTAAAGGTTAAAAAGTGTTACTAAACCCAGGGCCCTGCATTCACTATATCTGGTCCCCCACAGTACATGAAAATGCAATAGTTTTGGGAAATATAAATTGCTAAATACCTTTTCTCTATCAGCAGTATATAGCAGTCTTGTGACTTCCATCACTGCCTGGTAAAGCTTGTAGGAATTTTCATACTGCACTGAGCTGTACCATCAGGGTGCATGACCCCCGACTCTGGACTGTGCCGATTGGCCCTATGCTGATCACATGCACCCTCCCATGAAAGGAAAAAAAAAAAACACACAACACTCCAGCAATACACAAAGGGAGCATGTGCAGCCTGACTCCAAAGGCTCCGTCTTATCCGGACATGTTCTGGAGTCAGTGGAAGGATCTGTGCATACATGATCAAACAAACCCAATGCAGAGGATTAACCCCTTAGGTTCCACAGTGAGTATAACAAGCATGCTTTACTGCATATACAGACTGATTTTACTGTTGTGGGTTTAGCAAGTCTAACTCCACAAGGGGGGAGACTTACATTCACATTTAGGCCCCTTTCACAAACATGTCCGTTTTGACAGACTCCGCTTGCTTAGCTGGGATCGCTCTGTAGCTCCCTGCTGAGCTGGCGGATGACAGGTCTGTCTCTGCTCACTGTGCAGGGATGGTCCTGTCCGAGCTCCGCTCTCCTCTATAGGGGAATCATATGAAAACGGACCATCTGTCCATTTTCATCAGATAGGCGGATGGAAAAGTGTTTCCATACGTCTGTATTCAGCAGATCCGATGTCAGCAGACATGTCACCGCTGCCATCCTTCGCTTCATAGACTATAACAGTCCACATGTGTGAAAGGGCCATAAGGGTTAATCAGGGTTTGACAAATTTGCTTGGAATCTAGGAGCCAGCTAAAAAAGTTAGGAGCCAGAAAACGCGCCCCGTCCCGCCAAGCTCGTGTGCAGAAGCGAACGCATTCGTGAAAATTCAAACCACACATGTGAGGTATCGCCGTGATTGGCAGAGCGGGAGCAATAATTCTAGCCCTAGACCTCCTCAAACAAAACATGCAACCTGTAGAATTTTTTAAACACCGCCTATGGAGATTTTAAAGGGTAAATGTTTGTTGCCATTCCACGAGCAGATGCAATTTTGAAGAGTGACATGTTGGGTATCAATTTACTCGGCGTAACTATCTTTCACAATATAAAAAAAATTGGGATAACTTTACTGTTGTCTTATTTTTTAATTAAAAAAAAAAGTGTATTTTTTCCACCAGAGAAGTGCGCTTGCAAGACCGCTGCGCAAAAACGGTGTTGACAGAAAGTATTGCAATGACCGCCATTTTATTCTCTATGGTGTTAGAATAAAAAAAAATATATATATATATATATATATATATATATATATATATATATATATATATATATATATATATCTATATATATATATATATATATATATATATATCTATATATATATATATATATATCTATATATATATATATATATATATATATATATATCTATATATATCTATATATATATCTCTATATCTCTATATATATATATATATATATATATCTCTATATATCAAAATAATGTTTGGGGGCTCTAATTAGAGGGAAGGAGATGGCAGTGAAAAACACATTAGAATTGCTGTTTATGTGTATTGCCAACGGCCACCACAAGAAGGAATCCCGCCAGATCACAGAAGGAAGCTTAGGCCTGCAGAAGGCCGCAAAGTTAAGGCCTTAATTACCGGCCGGCGCGTGCCCGTCCGCAATCACGCCGGCGGGGGCGCACGGAGATACAGGATTGTGTCTCCGTGCGCCCCCACCTCCCCCGCGATCGGAGGTTTAAGCTTCCCCGGGCGCCAGGTCACTATTTTTTTTTGCAATAGCAACCGGGCGCCCAGATTTTGTTGAGCCCTGGGTTACATGCTACAAGGTCAAGGCCCAGGATCTCTCATACTTTTCCCATCACAGCCCTTTCAGGAGTGATCAAAGGCAAAGCAGTAACCTATAAGCTTTGAGGCAAAACTTAACCTCTCAAATGAGAAACAGTGCAAAAGCAATGAAGTAACATTTGTTTTAATTTCTTTACCAGGACCAGTGTCCTTGATTATGGTGCCCAAAACATCTTCATATTGATTACTTGTTAGTAGGCATCCTTGGAGGCCTGTACTTGAAGTGAACAACTAGCATCATTACAAGCCAAAACCATCACTTCTAAATTCTTGAAACTTTGTTTTCTACAGAAAGAATCACATACTGGCTGCAAGAGATTTTAAAGTTTACAGTAAAATCTTAACACCCCCAAAGCCCACAACTAAGCAAACTGCCCCCATCCTTCCAAAACATTGTGGCAGCCTAAAGTATATATGTTATGGTAAGTAACATTTATATTAATCTCAACTTACCGTGCCAGATCCTCATCAAAGGAATCCATTCGGAGAGTAGGACCAGTTTCTCGACTAACTGAGAAATTTGATTTTAAGGACATATCTTCTTTGGATAAAGGCTTCTCTTTGCTCTCGGATTTTCTAGGTGGTGGGGATTCACTTTTATCTTTAGACTTAAAGTGTGTGACTCTGAAGTTTTTTTCAGGTAGAAATCCTTTATGGCTAGACTTTGTGGCTCTCTCTTCTTTCTTAGACTTTTCCATATATATTTCATCATCTGTATCTTCGGACTTCTTTCGTTTATCTTTGGAGCTTGGTATGAAAGACAGCTCTTCCCACTTTGCAGGGTCGTATGGGTCTTGATTCTTGGAATCACTATCAGAGTCTTTTCTTGCTCTTCCCCTTTTCTCCTGTTCAAGTTCCTCCTTTGCGTATCTCAATTCAGCCAACTTTAATTTTTCCATATCCTCTTTCTTATAGCGCTTGGGGGATACGCTTTTTTTATAAGCCCTTTCCAACTCGCTCATAGCAAAATCAGTAGGACTGCTACGATCCTTCATTTTCTCCAAACTAGACAGTTTATCTTTCCCGTTTTCTTTTTCTAGTTCAATTGCCTTGTTTTTCTGTTCTTCCATAAACCTTTAGAGAGGAAAGGAGATTGAATATAGTCTGGCCCACACAGCACTGCATAAACACAATCAGTAGAGAACATACATAAAACACGATTCAAAAGCTTCCCTCGGTTACTTCCAGTAAGCATAGCCGTTTATGAAACAGTTACAAGTCCACTTATCACAACCACTTCCAGTTCTCTTTTCATTGACTGTCACAACTTTGTCAAATAAAGCAGCCAAATCCAAAACTGTAAATGTGAAGAACCTCTCACTTGTACATTGTTATTAAAGAATACCTTAAATAGGTTATAAAGATATTGGAAGGAAAACAAAATTTGCAGATGTATTAAAAGAAAATGAAAAAGCACAGTTAAAAATGTCGCAATTAAAAAATAGATAGAAATTCTAGCACACTGGAACCAACATCATATGGAGGGGAAAACAAAAAAACAGAATGGTAAGAATATGAAATTCGTGGGGGGGGGGACACACACTCCGAAAATAAGTAAATCTTGGGGGAAAGAACAAGTTACAAATGAACAGACTATGAAAGCAGCAGTTCTACATATTCACTTTATTAAAGCAGAATATACCTGTACAAAACAATCCAGAAACAGGATTTTATTTTGGCGTGTCTGTATTAGGTATTTTCACTTTTTGCAGCCCAATTTGTGAAAATGTTATGTGTTCCCATTAATACAGGGTATCTTTTTTAGAATTACCTTTTTAAGGTTTTAGGAGAAGGTGTCATGGGCAATTACAAACATTTCCAAACATTTCCAAACAAGTTCAGTGTCAGTCTGTCCAATACGAAAGCTTTAAGCCAGCCATCGAAGGATCAAATCTCTGTTCAGCAAAGACTGGCTGAGATTTGAACCCTCTATGGGCAGGCTGAGTGTACCCAAGTCGATCCATTCATCAACTTGGATATAGCCACAGTGTCAGATTTTTAGCATTCGATTATTTCCAGCAGCTAAAGCCGCTAGCAGTAATCATTGTGCTCTCTCAGCAGGGACGCAACAGTTTTGGAGGAGTGATTCCCCCCCATCAACAGTCAGTGTGTTGCCAGAAAGAAAATTGTATAATCTATGACTTGTCTTAAGCCCCGTGTGTAGGGCAGCCTGTCCGGCTTCTGTCGAAGGGTCACAACTGGAAAACATTTGCTGATCGTCATCCGATCAGCGCTCTTCATCAATGGCAGAGCACGCTGACTGGCGTGTTCCCATGGGGAGAGCACTGTACTAATATCAGATAGTTCATAGAGTGAGTAAGCTACTCAAGCGTCTCATTTTTTTCCATTCAACGAAAAAAATAAAAAATTAAAAAGATAGTGCAACACAATATCAGCTTTGGAACTAGATGAGAGCCCTCTCAATTACAACGAAGGCAAGCTTTTAAACCTAACTTTTTTTTTTTTTGGGACAGGCAGTGTGCAAATGTAGTTTACAGCCATTAATAAGTTCTGCAAGCAGGAAACATCTTGAAAAAGGTAAGCTGCAATTAATTTTTTATTTTAATGCTATATGAATAGAATATATAGATGTTATTCCAATTTGGCAGTAAGAGTGGAAATGCACATTAAAGTAGAAATTTGGCTTCCCTTTAAAAGGAAATATGGGCTGCAGAATTTTCATTCATCTACATTTACAGTCCCCCTGCCATGTCCCAAACACATGTTGAGGCTGCAGAATTTGCATGTATAGGCCATTGTCTGCTTGTACTACAGTGGCATGAAAAAAAAAAAATAAAAAAAAAAAAATGTTGCAGGTGGTGTGGCTTTCTGATCCACAAGCCTGCTGTCACTTGGCAGCACAAGGTGTGGCCAGATGCTGATGGACAAAATCTTTCTGGATTGGCAGAACAGACGTTACCATTAAAACTAGAGACACAAAGTAGGATCTGGCTCAGTCAGTAAAGGTAAAAGGAATTGGTTTACTTCATTATACTTGCGCCATTGCAAAGCAACTCGATTTTGTACTTGCTTATATGGTCATATAGGAGCCTGTATTTAAGGAGGTCATACATTTAATAGACTCCAATGTATCAACTTCAAATATTACCAATTTTGCTTCACAGGAGAATTTTTTTTTTTTATCTTGACCCCGCAAGTGTTGGATCAATTCCTTAAATTATTTCCATTTTACCCTTCAGTAAATTGTATCATTAGATGCAACATCATCAGTCCATATAATAAATTACAATATTTTGTCATCGATAGCTCATATGGTAATGCATTCCCACAACTAAACCACCGAGGTCTTTTCCTTTATAATGCGTGTAAAAATAAAAAATAAAATCCTGGCCATAACACTCCATACCATTATTTGGTTTGCCTGGTTTTGATTGAACCCTCTTGCATTACAGTGTGGTGGCCAAAATTGTACCTCAACCAGTAGAGCTGCTGCTTTGGGATGAAACAATGATTCACATGCAATACCCATCTGTGCGCAGATAAAACCAGTTACTTACCAGTTTGTCCTAAACCTACAAGGTGATCCTAAATAGAATTTATGCTTTCATCCAAGCTACTTGAGTCACTTTACCAACCTGTACTTGGTAGAACAGCATTTTTGAATGTGCTTTTTATATTATGTTATTTGGTCTGAATTTAAGACCATGATATTTTTTTTTCTCCTCTGCAGTGGAGCGATTCTCTTTAAAAACAAACTGGAAAAGAAAGCCTCAACAGGCTAAAAAATACTTGAACATTGCTGAAAGTCTCCTAGAGGGTTTAAAAATTGCCTGCACACTGTAAATAAAATAAAAACAAATATATATAAAAAAAACTTGGACAAGAACATTTTATTAGTCTGGCCAAAAGTACAGTCAAGGTTTTTTTTTTTTTTTTTTTTGGGGGGGGGGGGGGTGTTGCCCCCTAGAACCAACATAATTGTGGAATTATTCACAAGTCTCAATAAGAATTTGTTCACATCTAGGTACAGTTCCTGAAAACAGACACATTTTAGGTCAAACATTATTGCACTCATGGGAATTTCACACAGGCCACACATTTGGCATTTCCTCCTAAGATTAGATCAATATTTATTAATATTTCAATGTCCACTAGGTTGACATTGGAACGATTTGACATGTCAAAAATCACATTCCAAATAGGCGGCAATTTCATCGTCCGAATCGGTGCGACGCCACATTTGCGGGACCGCACAGATTCCCAAAAGATTTGCAGTAGTAGGATTGCTTTTGGCGACTTTGGGATGCAAATTCCATAGACATCTGTGCAGTAACCCGCACAGATGTTTCTGAAATCACCCCCGAAGTCGGGACGGACATGCGGGAATGAAATAGTGCGAGTTCAGCTGAATTTGCACAAATTCATTCCCGCTGTCAGTGTGAACCTGGGCTTAAAAGAAGTTTGGCTTTAAAAAAAAAAAAAAAAAAAAAAAAAACACTTACCTAGGTGGGAAGTAGAATCGGTCTGATGCTGCATCTGTCCCCCGCCAGCTCCAAGACTGAGAACCAAGCGTTCACCGCTAATTGCTTGGTTCTCAGAGGTCTGTGACCAGAGAGCTGGTGACTGTCAGTCACTGACTCTGTGCCCCCGCGCCCCCCCCCCCACTCACTAGAGAGCTGGGCTGTGAAGGGGTTGGGAGCGGCACACTTTGCCGCAATCTTGCCCCAGCGTTTACTGGCTCTGTGACATCAGCAAACAGCAGGCTTCAGCAGAATGGACTACAATCCTGTGAGCCACAGGAGAAGTACAGCCAAACAAGCTTTCAGGTGCGGCAGGGATCGGTCTTGTGTTGGAAAGATTGGATTAGATGAGGGAGTATCTTGTCAGTCAAAAATGTTTTTCCCTGAAGTACTGCGATTGGATATGTCAACGCACAAGAGCGGCATCACTGTTTTCTCCTCACTGGCTCAAAGAGCAGTGGAAGATATTGGCTCATGATGCGGTCAATTACAGCTAGTGAGGGGGGAGAAGGTGGCAGGGCCAAGTGTGTAAGCATGTGCGTCTCTCATTGGAAAAAACAGAGCATGGCTCAAGAGCAGGTCTGCTTGCAATTAGCGCATTCAGGAGGGAAGAGTCAGAAGTGCTGGCGGGGAACCCAAGAAAAGGAGGATCGGGCTGCTCTGCAAAACTATTGCACAGGGCATGCAAGTATGACGATTTTTTTTTTTTTTAACACACACACACACACACAAACTACTATTCTGACTTTAGCATTTATGCACATTGCAGCACACGTACCTGCATGTACACATTGCAAAAACACACACACACACCTCTTCATCCCTGATGAACTTCCCATGGCTGCCAGTTTACCTGAACAGTGACTGCCGCTGTTCAGCTGACAACTTTCTGCACAGCACCTCCGATCTTCAGACCGAAGTTTGCCGAGTCAGGTGGACATCAGGCCACCCATGGATCAAATTTTAGCTGAACTAGCAGAAAATGGAAAGGAGAAGTTCGGAAGAACAGCCAAACAAGTTTTTCCAAGTGCTGCTGATGTGAATGCTGATGTGAATGGGCCCCATCACCAGCATTTATCTGGAAAAAAAAACACCATTCCCATGATCACCCCCATTACAGAACCAATAAAATCAGGAACTTTATAACAGTGCAATCTGTTATGGCAAGGGTCTCCAAACTGTAGCCCTGTAGTTCAGGAACTACGTCAGAATTTTCCAATGCCTCATTAGACATGTATTTCCACAATAGCTGGAGGGCCGTAGTTTGGCGATTCCTGTGTTATAGCATGCAGTCACCCCTAGTAATAAACCAAAAAGCAATGTTTATTGTTGCCCACGCTGATGTGCTAAAAAGATGGTTTATAACTGCAATAAGGCACTGCATACCACTCACCACCTTTTGTAATGTGCAATTTTATAAACCCTTCAAAAGCTTGTGAATACAGCCTACTTCAAGTAGAAACGGTTTCAACTTTTAACAGATGGAAGGAGAAACCAGAAATGAAAAATACAAATGATCAAATCATGGCAAGTACAGGACTATGTAGACCAAATATATTCTATACAGCAATAAAAAAAAATTGCTTACACCAACTAAAAGCAACTGCGCACAATGTAGAAGGCCAAGTAGGATTTATGTTGGTTTTACATTCCAGCTTATGTAGAGGGTAGAAGTAGTTAACATGCATCTGGGCCACATGTAGACGTAACTGTAGAAAATATCACAGGGAAGAGACATCTAGACTCTTGGGTAAACACATTCCTAAACATAACCGATATATTTATAGGATATTTAAGTCTTTGGTTTTGCATACCATTGGACATTATATATATATATATATATATATATATATATATATATATATATATATATATATATATATATATATATATATATATATATATATATATATATATATATATATATATATATATATATTATATATTAGGATTATCAAATTGCACAGCAAAGCCATCTAAACTAAATCAATAGAAAAAAAGGGTTACACATGTATAAAATATAATAAAGTTTTCAATACAGGTTTAGCAGTGTAAATTGAGCTATACAAAAAGTGATCATAATGCCACAAAACATACCTTTTATATCCAGTGCCAATTGGTGCAGTCAACTCTCCAGATCTGCCCTCTTCTTTTTGACTTCCATAGAGTGAACCCATTGTGGGTGGGCTCTTGGTCATAGGACTCTTTCTTGGTGGGCTCAAGCTGTGATCAAAAGGACTATGTCGAGAGGACGACCTGAAACTGCCACCACTCTGTAATACAGAGGGGGAAGAAGGACTGGGTTTTTGCCCTGAACTTGGCCTGGGAGAGCAGCGTCTCACTACTACAGATTGCACAGAGCTTTTAACGGTTGGTGCACGTTCTTCAGAACTGTGCTGGCGTACAGGACTTGTATCATACGCTTCCATATCCTGCCATGTCTTGCCACCTTCTGTTTTATCATCATTATCAGCAACCGATGCAGATTGTTCCTTTGAGTCATCATCTGTTGCCTGGACAGAGCTTCTTTGATCCTTTGAATGACTCTTCTTCTCCTTTTTTGATTTACGTTTAGTCTCCACTCTACTGTGATTTGAGGAAGACCTAGAGGAGGAAGACCTCCTGGAGCGATCAGAGGATGACTTGTCTGAGTTTCTTGAGTGGCTCCTGGACCTAGGAGAGATTGATCTCCTTTTTGGGGAGCGAGAACGAGACCGACCCCTACGGGGACTATACTGTTGGCGGTTGTAATTCTGCCAGTTAGGGCGATAATTTACATATCCACCGCGATTATGCTGACCCCGTGGATAAAAGCCTCTTCCACGATTGCGGAAATAGTATGGTCTTCTATAACCTCTGTTATGCCCTCTGAAGTCACGATTTTGATAAACTCTTGGATAATTTCTCTCTCTACCATACCCAGGCGAATAAGATCTTGAGCGAGATCGAGAACTAAAAAGGGAAAAAAAAAAAAAAAAAAAGTGTACAGTTAAACCAGAGGAATAAAATGGAGTTCCACACAAGCAGCATTTACTAAACGTCAAGAGAAGATATGTCCCTGCCACAGTTTTGGGCTAAATTAGCCAATATGTTAGCCATACAAAAATGTTAATTTAAATTTTAAAACAACTTCTAAAATTCAGTGAACTAGATGTTTTGATTAGCTGGTAACCGTTTTAGTTGAAAAGTGACTGGATCCATTACGGCAGGGATATGCAATTAGTGGACCTCCAGCTGTCCTATCATACCTCTGCCTTTGGGTGTCATGCTTGTGGCTGTCAGTCTCGCTATGCCTCATGGGACTTGTAGTTCTGCAACAGCTGGGAGGTCCGCTAATTGCATATCCCTTCTTTACGAGGATGGATGGTTAATTTGGACCAAAGCAATCTTTCTTCATATGCAAAGATATATGGGTGTAGCGCTAAACACATTTTAACTTCCTAAAAGTAACTTCTAAAAATGTATATCAATAATCAGTGGAAAGACTTAAAGCGGTGGTTCCCCCTTAAAAACAACATTTTTTTATTCCACTGCCCCCCCACATTCCATCACGATTAATGCTCTTAATATTTTTTTCCTGCTGTACATACCTTAGTACAGCATCTTCACCCGTCCATCCGGGTTGCGAGTCCCGCGGGAGTGGGCGTTCCTCACAGGCTGTCGATTGACGTTTTCCCCAAAAACGAGCTCTCCCCCCGTCGCGTAAGCCACGTCACGGTTGGCGAAAGGAGCCGAACGGCGAGTCGGCGCTATACTGCGCATGGCCGTTCGGCTCCTTTCGCCAATCGTGACGCGGCTTACGCGGCGGGGGGAGAGCTCGTTTTTGGGCAAAACGTCAATCAACAGCCTGTGAGGAACGCCCACTCCCGCGGGACTCGCAACCCGGATGGACGGGTGAAGATGCTGTACTAAGGTATGTACAGCAGGAAAAAAATATTAAGAGCATTAATCGTGATGGAATGTGGGGGGGCAGTGGAATAAAAAAATGTTTTTAAGGGGGAACCACCGCTTTTAAAAAAAAAAAAAAAAAAAACACTATGAAATCTCTAATCAACTTGGAGAAATCTCCAACAGCTGGTTCTACCAAATTTGGGTTTATCAGATAACTTCAGTACACAGGTGAAAGCGCAATACAATTTGATTCCAAAATGTGTGCATGCTTGTTATTCGTCATAAGGATGTCACTGTATCGCCCAATTATCTTAAGTACAATTCAGAGTTGTTAAATTCTGTAGATCAAACTCAGGCTATACAATTTGTGCAGAAGCTCCACCTAGCCATGTATACGATTCTACTCACCCCTTTCACACTGTGGGAGTATTGCCGGCGCTATAGCGTTAAAAATAGCGCCTGCAATCCGCCCTCAAACAGCTGCTCCACTGTCTCCAGTGTGAGCCCGAGGGCTCTCACTGGAGCGTTGCGCTAGCAGGAAGGTAAAAAAAATCCTGCTAGCCGCATCTTTGGAGCAGTGCGTTTACCACCCCTCCACCGATGCTGCCCATTGAAATCAATGGAACAGCGCGGCTATACTGCCACGATGGGCTGCTTCAGCAGCCCATTGTGGGCGGTTTCAACCCTTTCTCGGCTGCTAGCGGGAGTTAAAAGTGACCCGCTAGCGGCTGTAATGCGCCGCAAATCCGCCCATAGCTTCGGCAGTAAAGATAGCAGTGTTTTACTGCCGATGCTATGGGCGGCTCAGTGTGAAAGGGTCTTACAAGTATCCTAAAAAAAAAAAAAAAAAAAAAAAAAGAAGAGGCAATCCAAAAAATTTGAAATTAATTCTACTGCAGTTTACCAGTCCCTTAGATCTGGTGGTTGCCTTAATTTAGGTTTTCAGTCGAGCAGCTTTTTCGGCAAGTACAGGAAATGCTTTCTAATGCTGCCGGAAAGGTAGGGTCTTGTTACTTCCTTCGATGTGAAATTAAAGCAGAAAAACTTGGCTTTCTGTAAACTACTAATCCCACCAACTCCTATTGAACATCAAAGACAGGCATGTTTCAAGTCCTGCCCAGTGATAATCATGGCCACCTCCAAAGACAGAAGGAGTAAACCAAGAGACTACTAGGTGAAAATAAAGGCACTTCAAATTGTGTTTGCTTTTAGCATTCATTTTTGGAATGAATATGCCTCTCAAAAGAAAAACTGCATGCACTGCATGAAATGTGCTAAAACACAACTTCCATCTCGCTCCTGTAAATTTTCCCGTCACTGAAGAAGCAAATGAACAAAAAATTCCCCCCTAGTGTTTCAAGAATAGAACGAGCGGTCCTGAAACTAAAGTGATCAAGTAAAATTCTTCTAGTGTATATATAAAATTGCGAGCAGTCACTTGCCTTTTTCCAGTCCCCCACCAGTACTATCCATTCCACTTTCTCCAGGTGTCACCTTAACAAGCCAGGTGTTATGTGGGCACCCATACAGGCAAGCTCCCAAGCCAGGCTGTGAGCATCCATAGACATGCAAAGCACCGGTAAGCCATGACCCACTCACTCCTCATAGAAGTTTGACTGACAGTAGCAGGAGCCTGTGATTCCCCCTGCTCTCAGTGTCTCCTGTGAGACCAGGAAGAAACTGCTGCAGCCAGGACAGTGCTAGATCAGTAACCGACTAGGTTAGGCAGTAAGAAGTTACTACACGAAGGTAAAAAAACATTGAGCTTAGAACCACTTTAAGAGTCGTAGACACAAGTTTGTCTTGCTTCTCAACCAGCATTGGCTTTATTTAATTGCTCTGAAGTGGGAAAGGTTTTGGTCCCAAGTCAAGGAAATAAAGCCTTTATAGGAAAGTAAAAACAAGGTCAGAACGAAGGATAGCTTCACTTAGCTTTGAAAATAATTTTAAATTACTTTGCTTTCTAAAAGCATGGAGAAGGCTGCAGGACATTCCAAACTTTTTTACTTTGCCCATCTGAATGTTGGCATCATATGTTTGTAAAACCCAAAGAATGCATGTCACAATTTATAATGTAGATTCCGGTTGTTTTTTACATTAGTCAATAGAAAGCAGCTGAAAAAGCAGGGTAAGTTTAACTTTAAGCCCACGTTCACACCGGGGGGATTTGAAAGGTCAAATCGGCGGCTATTGATTGCAATAGCACCGAGTGAATCGGTGCACTCGCAACGATTGCCAAAAGTAGTTCCTGCAGGAACCCACACAGATGTCTCCGAAATCACTCCCTAAGTTGGACTGACATGCAGGTATGAAATCATGCGAGTTCAGTTGAACGCGCTCGATTTCTAACCCGCAGTCAGTGTGAACCTAGGCGAAGAGGTAAAGAAAAAAAATGGATATGGCTGCTGTTATGGTCTATGTAATGAACTAAAACACCTGTTTTTTGTGACCGCATGAGCATACCCACAAGCACTTAATCTTAACAGTAACCTAACCGTAGACATAACTGACCAGCATAGAAAATTCTTGGGCTTAAGGCCTCATGCACACTGAACGTTTTTTACAGCTGCCGTTTTTGGATTCAGGCTTTTTTTTTCTACAGCAAGTAAACTCCCCAGCATGTTATCCTATGTGTTCATGCACACATAGGCTGTTGTCAGCAGTTTTTGGCTGGGGTATTTTCTAGCTGGAAAAAAAACTCTCAGATTTAGTGGGTTTTGAGAAGAGTTTTACCGCTGTAAAAACGCTCTGACAAAAGCTTAAAAATGCAGACAGCGTGGCTATTCTGCGTTTATCAGGGTTCTTGAGCAATAAGCTTTTGTGGGAGTATAGTTTTTAGCAAAACGCACACGCTGCAAAAAAAAAAAAAAACCAGTGCACAACCAATTCTGCAGCTAACTACATGATTTTTTTATAGCGTCCAGTGTGCACGGGGCCCAACTAGTTGTAGACTTGGGCGTGCTACAAATGCCCAAAAAATGGGTCATCATTGTACACAGGACTTGTGAAGCACATCCAGTCTCTCTGCCCATTGGCCACCCAAAACCCCCACCCAATAACGATTATGTTGGCTTTTATTAATCAAGCATTGTTGTGTACACAGAACGAAAAAAAAACACAGCAAGCGGTCTGACATTTTTTTTAAATGCTTAACAACTTTGCCCTACAGAAAGATACAATTTAACAAAGTTACTTGTATCATTCTGTTCATCCATCTGCAGATCAAAAAGGGATGAATTCTAATCTGCAGATGTCATACATAAGCAGACAAAAAATGTTATATTCCCCGTCTAACCACCACTTATTAACCCGTAGTTTACTCTAATCAGCCCTAACTCCATATTCTCCTTTTCCAATCAATTATTTATTTTGTTCATCATTTTATTAACCATTAATATTTAACCTTTACGTTTGTTTATTAATAAAGTGCGTGTTTAGTTCTTACATTTTGTCCAAAGACTTATTTTTTTTTTTAAATAATCATTGTTGCAAAATATGAAAAGAAAGCCTTATTTTTACAACATGCTCTATAGGGGATGAACAGGTGCTCGAGATGCAAAGCGGCAAAATATACTAATATGAGTACAGAGATTTTCTTTTCCTCTCTCTTCATCAGTAGGACTATATCGTTTTCACATGAAAAATGTTATACAACCACATGTATGTTCCTCATACAGCAGCAGCAAAGTATGCAGCACTTTACGGCATACATAACGACACTCATAAGCTAATGTCTCTGCCAAAGTCGTATACAAAAAAAAAAATATTAAATTAGGGAACGAATAGAGCAACTGGATCACACTAAATTTGTGTTATTTGAAATGGACAGGAAAAAAAACAAAACAATCGCATTTTATCAAAAACCTCAAATCAAGCATTAAAAAGATAATTTATATCATAACAGGACAAGGATTGTCTTTACAAAGAATGTGAGCATCTTGCAGAACACCTATTGTAACCATATTACCAGTGCCTAAACAGATCTATCTCCTCCCCCCCCCCCTTGTAATTAGCACCAACACTATCAATAAGCAGACTGGCTGCCGTAGTGTTGAGATTTCTTTAGCCGGATCAGGCTTGGCAGAATCAGTCATGTGCATGCACTTGGCAAGGCATACATCAGCTAAAATAGAGTAACTAACCAAAATATATTGGTAATTGCCAAGTCCATACCTTAAAACCTATTAATTTCTAGGAGAGTCAAAATTATTTGAATGTCCATTAAAATAATGCAGGAAAGGGTTTGTAAAGCCCTGTAAACATTTAAGATGATACAGTATATACCTTGTGATTACAAAAATAGTTGTGTTATATTCAAAAAATAATGTAAATACATTGGAAAAATATAAATCTACACGTGCAGATAACATGCACTCAAGTTTTACTGTAACTCTAAAAGCAGTGACTTGGCTGTACTCAATTTTTAAAGATCTGCTCGCTAGTTTCCATTCCTAGCAAATACAAAAAATATCTATGCCATTTAAGAAAAAAAGTTCTCAATATTGCTACTTGACATTTTTATGTTGCTTGCCATCATAGGACCTCTAGAACAGACCGGTATAGAGAACAACGCAACTGGAAACAAAGTCGTTTGTATAACCCTTTTGTGAAGGTTTGCTTTAGAAAAACATGCCGATAGTGCTGTAGAAAATAAGCTGCATCTGCAGTTGAACATCACTGAAAACCACCCATTTACATGTTTAATTTGGTTCTTTAATTTTTGTATTTGTAAATTATATTATAGTTTTACACCAAAATTAACACAACACTGTTCTTTAATTTTAAACATAGGTTTACAAGAGTCATAATGAGCTGGTGGTTGCCAGAATTTCATCTTGTGGAGTTTTCCAAATATTTCTGTAAATGTGTTTAGCTCTGAAGCAAAATAAGGTCTAGAGATTTCCCCCCCCCCCCCCCCCCCCCTACAAAATGGGGGCCTTTCCCAATAGAGCATATACAACTGCGGTAAAAGCAATAGAAATGCAATTTAAGGCTTTTCCCATTTTCTTGCGTCTGATGAAACACACAAAAATAAAAAATAAGTTACCACTGAAGGAAATCTATCATTTACCTATATATTTAAATGCATATACAACAAAAAGTAGGACAGACAACAAGGCTGGCAGAAAATCTTAAATCCTTTAGCTCACCCTGAGAGAAAAAGAAAAGTAACAGAAATGTAGATCTTACCTCTTCTTGGATTTCATTGGATTCCAGTCAGAATCGCTATCCAAACAAAACCATGCACCGCAGAATTAGACAGCCGAAGTGATTCAAAAACTAATGCCACATGCTTGCACAAAGTCGATGCAAAAACATACCCTTTAGAAAACACTGCTCACCCTAGGGTGTCTAGGAGAATACAATAATTCTAACAAGAAATAAATTATAAGCAGTGCAACAAGCCAAGATCTGTGCAAAAGAAGCCAGGGGTAAAATTCAGAGAACTTCAGTAAGGCCAGGTGCCAAAAAGATGTTTCAATTGCTACTGGCAAAGAAAGAATACCAAAAGCCCCCGAACGACTGATGCATGTCACACAATACATAGATATGAGGAGGAGCTGGCTAGCTTAGAAACTCAAGTACTGAGTACAGATGCCACATGGGATGCACTCTATCAATTTAAACCACTTGTCAGTAATGGCAGACAGATTCAAGGGAGTAGAGCCTCCTCCTGTAAGATTCAATTATGTTTACACAAGTCTCATAGGGGATTTCTGTTTTCCCATATGAACCACACGAAAGTTAACCTCTCACGTGCAATGTCAGGAAGATCCGATAAAACATTACTGTCCATCTAAAGGGCTACTACCATGACAGAAATACAAGAGCTGTTACTGCTAATCTCTTTCGGGAAAGTTTAGTTGCTTGATGACTCTGGCTTCAATACATTAAATCGAGTCTACAGCCAGTGAATTAAAATGAACTCAGAACTTATTGAACCCATCAGCTAATCAGCATTAGAAAGGCAAAAAGCATTTTAGGAGGAAGGTCAGCAATAGTATTCCAACATATTTCTCTCAGCATATATTTAACCACTTAAGCCCCGGACCATTTAGTTGCTAAATGCCCAGGCCAGGTTTTGCGATTCAGCATTGCGTCGCTTAACAGACAATTGCGCGGTTGTGCGACGTGGCTTCTAAACAAAATTGGCGTCCTTTTTTCCCCACAAATAGAGCTTTCTTTTGGTGGTATTTGATCACCTCTGCGGTTTTTATTTTTTGCGCTATAAACAAAAATAGAGCGTCAATTTTGAAAAAAATTCAATATTTTTTTACTTGTTGCTATAATAAATATCCCCCAAAAACCTATATAAAAATATTTTTTTTCTCCTCAGTTTAGGCCGATACGTATTCTTCTACCTATTTTTGGTTAAAAAAAAAAAAAAAAAAAAAAAAAAAATCGCAATAAGTGTGTATCGATTTGTAAATGCTATAAATTTTGCACAAACCAAATAGGGGATAGTTTTATTGCATTTTTATTATTTTATTTTTTTTTTACTACTATTGGCGGCGATCATCGATTTTTTTTCGTGACTGCGACATTATGGCGGACACTTCTGACACATTTTTGGGACCATTGTCATTTTCACAGCAAAAAATGCATTTAAAAAAATGCATCGTTTATTGTGAAAATGACAGTTGCAGTTTGGGAGTTAACCACAGGGGGCGCTGTATGAGTTAGGGTTCACCTAGTGTGTGTTTACAGCTGTAGGGGGGTGTGGCTGTAGGACTGACGTCATCGATCGAGTGATCCCTTTTTATAGGGAGACTCGATCGATGCAGCCGCCACATTGAAGCCTTGGGAAGCCGTGTTTACATACGGCTCTCCCCGTTCTTCAGCTCCGGGGTGGCTATAAAACGAACAGCCACGCCGTCGTCCCGGATCGCTCCCCGAGGTAAGCCGCAGGGACGTATATATACGCCCATCTGCCTGTACGTGCCATTCTGTTGACGTAAATAGGCGTGCGGCGGGCGTTAAGTGGTTAAACATGTCTGTACTCCTGTGTAATAGAAATGTGTTGAATGGGTTTATGCTTGAGAAAAAAGTTTTGTAGCCCTTATCAAAACGGCATTTACCAGATAAAGAAAAATTCTACTCTACTACCAAATGCGTTCTTAAACCTGGGCAATGCAAACACGTTGTATAATGGGGGGGGGGGGGGGCAACACACACTTTCAATGGACACCACATTTTAGAAATTGGAGTTCCAGCCAAAAGTGGAACTTCTGCTTTAAGCACTCCTCACCCCCCAACATGTCACATTTGGGTTACTGGTTTAGAGTGAGGCTTTAGGCTGCCACATCGCTGGACCATGGGACAGGTGTTTATTACAAGTCAGCAGCTACAAAGTGTGGCTGATGACTTTTAATTAACAGGTGGAACTCCGCTTTAAAATGCTTAGTAGCTCATCAAATATAGCCTGCTGAATTTCTATGAAGATATAGGCTTTTCTCCCCTGTTCCCGTTTTAAAAACCCATGTCTGGTTTCCAGACCAAGGAGAAGATGGCTAGAGGCAAGTTCAAATGTTAAATGAGGAAAATTAGGATTTACACATAACATAGCTGTCCTTTTATCTGGATTCACCGATCTTTTTTTCTTTTTACATGTTTTCACAGACAGTAAACTCTGCCTAGGCATTTTGTAACTAAGCCCTGGCTGACATTGATGCTACTTTGAAATCCTGCTACTTCACTTGAAGTAGCATTATTTCAAAGCAGCAGCTTAACGCGATTTCAGGTGTGATGCAAGTCGCACCTGAAATCACAAAATAGTGCAGGAACCTTGATTATTTTTTTTAAAGCATTGCAGCACCACAAAGTCGGAGTCGTGCCAATTTGAATGGTTCCATTGCCAACAATAGGGTGCGACTTGTCATGCGATTTGGAACGGTCAAATCATGTCAAGTCGCACAGTGTGAACGGGGGCTAAGGGTCCATTGGCATTAGGCGCTTTGAGCTGCAGTGCTTAACACAATGTCTGTGTACCCGGGTCGGATAATGCATGTAAAGTACAATAAGGCTTCGTTCATACAGGCATCGTGCAGAATACACTTGTACGAAGGCCGTGTTTTAACTGCAGAGGAATACACGCGTTCCATGCATTCCCATTCATTTCAACTGAGTTGGAGTGGCTACACGCGCACAGCCGGTGTTCTCCAATGTGCTGTGCGAGTGGCCCCGAACACACACACTGTTGGTTGGCAATTTTAGAGAAGCAGCAGTGTCCCTACAGCTCCTGCAACCCAATTGAAATGACGTTCGCATTACATCGTAGACTGAGTGGGGATATCTGGATGATGCCTGCAGCTATAGGAATCATCTAGATTTTTTTTTACAGCCAGGCGATTCCCTGCATTGTAAAAGCCATCCTAGCGGCTCATTAGTAGGCTTCGTCTTTTTACCCACCACCCTCTGGTGACTCTGGGCTCTCCTGTGCAACAGAGAAGCCAAAAATCTGATTCAGCAGCGGACTTCCACAGAGCTGGCCAAGGACCAGATGTCATGACATCACTTCCGACCGATATGTAAACACTGTAATTTCTTTCCTCCTAGAAACCAGATTTTTTTTTAATCCTATACTTTCCAGGAGGGAGGAGATATCTGGGGTCTTATAGACCCCAGATCTCTCAATAAGGACGACCCACCATGCCTAATGTCTATCACAAGGGATATTTATATTTTTTGTAATAGGAATAAAAAAAAAAGGACAGTGTAAAAAACAATGTAAATAAAAAGATTGTAAGCTTTATGAGCAGGATCCTCCGATTCCTCCTGTATTGAAACTGTACTGTCTCCACCGACATTGTAAAGCACGGTGCAAACTGTTGCCGGTATATAAATTGTGTATAATAAATGCCCCCTCATGCTCGCACGCAAAAGCAAACGCATAAGTAGGTCGCACAACCGCATATGTAAACAGTGTTAATGCCACACATGTGAGGTATCAGCATAAATGTCAGAGCGAGAGCAAATAGTTTTAGCACTGGATCTCCTTTGAAACCCCAACACTAGCAACATGTAAAAATAAATTTAAAGCGTCACCTACGGAAGTTTAGTACCATACTTTGGTGCCATTTCGTGAGCAATTCTAAAGAGTGCCATGTTGGGTATCCGGTTGCTCGGCGTAACATTTTATATTTTAAACAAAAAAACAAATAGCTTCTATATTGTTTTCCCCTCCGCCCCAAAAAAATGGTTTTAAAAATTGCTGCGCAAATAACGGGTGACATAAATTTCAATGATCGCATTTTTATTTTTAAAGCAAACACCACATATATTCGGGGGTTCGAGTAATTTTCTAGCAAGAATAAAAATATGATATATGGACTTTTCAGAATTTGCCTGGGTGGAAACTGGTTAAACGTGAAGAAAAAAAGTCTGTGAAGCAATGTGACAACACACTGCCGTGTGAGTGTACAATACATGCATCATGATGTGTGCCTGCTGGTGTGACAGGCCCAACTTCTGTTCTATAATTTCCCAAGTTTGTGATTAGTGTGCCAAAAAAAGTAGAGACTGTTCTGTGTGAAAAATGTGCATTATTCAGCTTTGCAAAGTCAAAATTTGAGCGCTACCGCTTTGCAAGTTAGGACTTTATAACCCGTGTACAACGCATCTTTCTGGCCTCTATAAATGCCAGTTCTCAAACAGCTGCAAACTTTTATTCACGGTGCTCGGTCAAGGATGGCAACGACATTATTATGTTGCATGTAGATAAACATCAGTAAGACTTGAAACTTGACCTTTCCTCTGGAAGGACTGATTTACAGTTTTTAAGAACTGAGACACTTCGTTTTAATCTATTAATTTGATGGGCGTCTCAAATGCTTAGCAGAGGGTCAAAACCTCACCTAATAATAATCTTAACATCACAGCTGTTAAAAGTGTCAGGATCATTTAAAGGTGCAAAATGACTGCTAAACACAAACACATTGACACATTTTGTTTCCAAAGGGACCCATTTCAGCATTTATTTTTACATACTAAAATGCCATAAAAAATAAAAAAAATTTACCAAAACATTTGTTTCTCCTAATTGCACGTATTGTCATTTGATACTACTCTGGTTTGAAAATATGTCACAAAGTATCCACAACTATTTTGTGTCATGCTAATTAGCCACCTTATATCTTTCCAGTTCCTAACTTAACCACTTGACCACGTAAACCCCTTTAATAACCAGACCAATTTTCAGCTTTCGGTGCTCTCACAATTTGAATGACAATTACTCAGTCATACAACACTGTACCCAAATGAAATTTTCGTCCTTTTTTTCACACAAATAGAGCTTTCTTTTGGTGGTATTTAATCACAGTTGGGTTTTTATTTTTCGCGCTATAAGAGAAAAAAGACTGAAAATTCTGTAAAAAGAAATAATTTTTCTTTGTTTCTGTTATAAAATTTGGCAAATTTAGTATTTTTTCTTCAATCTTTTGCATAAATGTGAAAGATGAAGTTACGCCGAGTAAATAGATACCCAACATGTCACCCTTCAAAATTGCACACGCTCGTGGAATGGCGCCAAACTTCGCTACTTAAAAATCCCCATAGACGACGTTGCAGGGTATTGTGGAGTATTGTGGGGTATTGCAGAGTATTTTGTATGGGGGCATTGCAGAGTATGGGGGCATTGCAGAGTATGGGGGCATTGCAGAGTATGGGGGCATTGCAGAGTATGGGGGCATTGCAGAGTATGGGGGCATTGCAGAGTATGGGGGCATTGCAGAGTATGGGGGCATTGCAGAGTATGGGGGCATTGCAGAGTATGGGGGCATTGCAGAGTATGGGGGCATTGCAGAGTATGGGGGCATTGCAGAGTATGGGGGCATTGCAGAGTATGGGGGCATTGCAGAGTATTGCACAGGGAGGGATGGATGGCTGGATCTGTGACTGCATGTGTCACAGATCCAGCCCGCAGCAGCAGCTGCTGCTGCTTCCGCTCTCTCCCCTCTCCTCTCTCACACTGTACCGTTCGGTACAGAGAGGAGAGGGAGGAACCGGCGTCATCACATGACGCCGGTTTGTTTACTAGTGATCGCTCCGTCATTGGACGGAGCAATCACGTGGTAAACCGCCGCTATCAGCGGCGATTTACCGTGATCCGTGAACAGCCGGGTCCGGAGGACCCGGCGGTCACAGAGACTCCCGTGTGCGCGCCCCACAGGGCGCGCGATTCTGGGAGGACGTACATTGACGCCCTCCCAGAGTTAAGCAACCGCCTTGTAGACGTATTTCGTCTATAGGGCGGTTGTTAAGTGGTTAATTAGCTCCATGTTAGACTCGCTGCATTTTAGCGTTGTACAGCTCCTGGCAAAAATCAGCCCCATCCATTGTGGTGCATTGTAAAATGCACATGCATGAGGGCAGTCCATTTGTTTTAATGCACCAACATTGCACAACAGATCAAAAATTTTCAAGCTTAAATGAAATGTCAAACATTTCATATAGTTCTATCAATTGCAGTCTAATGTCATGCAGTGGACTATTGCACAAATAAAATAGGAAAAAGGACCAGTGCAGAGTCAGAGCTAGAGTTCTCCAATCTGCAGGGAGCTTAAAAAATAAGTAATCTTTAGAAAAAAAAATGCATTTTTTTTTGGGCTCCTGTAAAGCATGCACCCCCAGATCCTGACCCCCCCCCCCCTGTGTGAAATGGTAATGGGGTACACTGTACCTCTACCATTTCACGAAGGAAGTAAAAAGTATTGTAAAAAAAAACACACTGACACAAAAGAATAAAGTCCTTTATTAAAAAAAAAAACCAAACTCCAGCGCTGAAAAATCCACTCGTTCCCGGCTTCCTGCGTTGTCATGATCCAGCGACGGGTGCGGGTGATCTCCCGCGATGAGAAGATCCAGCGTCGGGTGATCTCCGCTCCGGCGATGAGAAGATCCATCCATCCGGCGCAGCAGCATCCCGGACCTCCTCTCACCGCTGGGCACAGCCCAGCGGATGAGCGGCTGAAGCTGTGACATTTCTTATATAGAGGAGGCAGAGCCACCCGTCACGTGACCCCGCCCCCTCTGACGTACCTCTGCTACGTCACTGGGGAAGACCAAGAAGAGGAAAGGTCTTTCCTCTTCTTGGTCTTCCCCAGTGACGTAGCAGAGGTACGTCAGAGGGGGCGGGGTCACGTGACGGGTGGCTCTGCCTCCTCTATATAAGAAATGTCACAGCTTCAGCCGCTCATTCGCTGGGCTGTGCCCAGCGGTGAGAGGAGGTCCGGGATGCTGCTGCGCCGGATGGATGGATCTTCTCATCGCCGGAGCGGAGATCACCCGACGCTGGATCTTCTCATCGCGGGAGATCACCCGCACCCGTCGCTGGATCAGGACAACGCAGGAAGCCGGGAACGAGTGGATTTTTCAGCGCTGGAGTTTGGTTTTTTTTTTTAAATAAAGGACTTTATTCTTTTGTGTCAGTGTGTTTTTTTTACAATACTTTTTACTTCCTTCGTGAAATGGTAGAGGTACAGTGTACCCCATTACCATTTCACACAGGGGGGGGGGGGGTCAGGATCTGGGGGTCCCCTTTGTTAAAGGGGTCTTCCAGATTCTGATAAACCACCCGCCCGCATACCCCCACAACCACCGGGCAAGGGTTGTGGGGATAAGACCCTTGTCCCCATCAACATGGGGACATCCTCCCCATGTTGAGGGCATGTGGCCTGGTGCGGTTCAGGAGAGAGGGGGGGCCGCACTCTGTCCCCCCCTCTTTTCTGCGGCCGGCCAGGTCAACGTGCTCGGATAACGGGTCTGGTTATGGATATTTAGGGGGAACCGCACGTCATTTTTGTTTTAAATTGACGGCGGGGTTCCCCTGAATATCCATACCAGACCTGAAGGGTCTGGTTATGGATATTTAGGGGGAACCGCACGTCATTTTTGTTTTAAATTGACGGCGGGGTTCCCCTGAATATCCATACCAGACCTAAAGGGTCTGGTTATTGAATTTGCGGGGACCTCCGTTCGGGTTCGCTCAACCCTAGTAATAAAAAATCTGGTACGATTTATCGCACAGTCATCCGATTTAGTACGATTTACATTGACCACAATATAAAAAAAAAAAAACGGACACGATTGTAATACGATTTCAAATCAGGACCAAAAATCGTGGGCAGACACGTTTTTTGATACGATTTTAAATCGTATCAAATCGTATGCGGATCAAATCGGATGCACTTGGGGACCTAAATTAATGAATGGCAGTGAATGGATCCGTTTTGCCATACAGATTTGTACGATTTTAAAGCTAAAATCGTGAGTAAAAAACGGATGACAAAATCGTGGTGTGAATGCACCCTAATGCCCATAGGGCAAGTAAAATATATGGATCATCTAGGTCAACGTTAATGTGGTTGTAAACCCTTACAAACCACTTTAACCTACAGGTAAACTTAGATTAAGGCTTACCTGTAGGTGCAACAAATATCTCCTAAACCTACACGGTTTAGGAGATATTTGCAGAAAAGCCTGAACCGATGTCTACGGCACGTGCGCGCCATAGACAACGGTGCTGGCGCACTGAGAGTGCCGTTAGTGAAGGCGATCGTGGCGTCACCGACGGCTCTTGCATGGGAGTGACGTCATTGTGGCTCTGGCCAATGACAGCGCCAGAGCCGCGATACCCAGAAGTCACTCAGGTATCATGGCAGGGGAGGAGGAACGAGAGTTGCTACGGGGGCTTCCGTCTCAGGTAAGTAACTCATAATGAGCCAGTATGCTATGCAAGATTGTAAGCTCTAACGAGCAGGGCCCTCTGATTCCTCCTGTATTGTACTGTCTTCCCCGATGTTGTAAAGCGCTGCGCAAACTGTTTGCGCTATATAAACCCTGTATAATAATGCCTTTCTCTTGCAGGTTTTTTTTTTTTAAAGAAATGTTTTAGAAGGTTTACTTCCTCTTTAAAGTGATTTTAAAGTCGAGCCGAGTTGCATGTATCCATCCATTCAGGCACAGAGCTGCCGTTTTGCCGACTGACAACAGCGGGAGCCAATGGTGCTGCTGCGGTGTCTCAGCCAATCAGAAGGGAGAGTCCCGGACAGCCAAGGAACTCATGGACATCGCTGGATAAAGATAGGGCTCAGGTAAGTGTTTTGGGGGGGGGGGGGGGGCTGTTGCACACAGAAGACTTTTAATCTTAATGCATAGAACACTTTAAGATAAAGCTTCTGTCTTTACAACCCCTTTAAACTTCTCAAAAATGCAAGCAATCATGCATAGTATGGGCCTGTATTTGTCCGATTGCATGGTCAGATGCCTTGTAGAGCTCCCAGAGCCCAATGTGCAAACAGCTGCATCAGTTAGAGGAATGAGGCAGACGACAGAAATGACACTTCGTGCTCTGGATTGAGACAAGCACATTATAGAAAGTTGTGCTTTGTTCATGTTTTACAGATATTTACAACCAAGTTAACATTTACTATTGGCTCATACCTGTGCTGCACAATTTCACTAAATACTAAGGCTTGAAAGATAGAAGGGAGTAAAGCCACTTCAAGGCTCCCAAGGAGCGCTCTACAATATCAGATTATTCCTCGCTACAAATGTTTGAGTTAAAGTGCACACAAGTTCACTTTAAGGAATGCCCTCTAGATGACCAAATTATAAATATTGTACTGCAAGTAAGCTCAGCCTTCTTACCTGTGCCTGCGTTTTCTTGAGTGCGAAGCAGACCTTGAACGTGACCGTGATTTAGAGAATGAACGGGATCTTGAGCGAGATACAGAGCGGGATGACCCCGACCTTGATTTGGACTTATTTTTGGACATTTTTCCAACACACAGCCAGCCCTATGGAACCTAAAAAAATAAAAAGAACTGCATCATATGACTAATCAACTAAAACAAGTCTGAGCAATAAGGAAGGAAGGAAGGAAGGAAGGAAGAAAGAAAGAAAGAAAGAAAGAAAGAAAGAAAGAAAGAAAGAAAGAAAGAAAGAAAGAAAGAAAGAAAGAAAGAAAGAAAGAAAGAAAGAAAGAAAGAAAGAAAGAAAGAAAGAAAGAAAGGAAGAAAGGAAGAAAGGAAGAAAGGAAGAAAGGAAGAAAGAAAGAAAGAAAGAAAGTTCTTGTTCCCCAAAAATAATCCACACACATCCATTATTGATTTTGTAACATATTTATGAAAGTTTTCTGCCTCTTTGCAACATCCTATGTGAGCTCCTAACCTCCCCCCCACCCACCCTTCTATTTGTTTGGCAAGTACAGTGCACAGTTTTTGCAGTCACGTGCACTGCTCTATACCTGCAAAGAGTCTCATAGTTCATAGCATTTTTTTTAGGATCACACACAGAAAACATTTGTAGGATGACTTTTTTAAAGCTAGAGTTTAAGATCATTTAAGGAATAGAAAAACAGGCGACAGACTGGTTACTATGGCTCATTTTTAGAATATAACTTTAACACTAGAAAAAAAAAAAAGTTAAGAAACTTAAAAGCTACATGGTCATTGCTTCTGCAGTTACTTCAGGATTATGTTACCAAACAATTACCAACAATCTAGATTACACTTAAACAGGTGACAAACACTTGTACTAAAGTCTAAGAACCAAGCTATTCACAGTGTTAATGATCATAAGCGAGCAGGCAGCTGTTTTTAACCAGGCAAGGAATAAACGTTGTATATTTTCCAGGGCTCAACATTAATGGGCAACTCCACTTTCATTTACATTTTTAAAATACATATAATTTTTTTTTTTTTTTTTTTTTGCAAAATCGTCAAAAATGAAAAATGCCTGTAAATGATAAGCGACCAAATGCGAGTTACCGCTGTTACAGGCATTTAGAGTTTCAAATGCCTCTGAACATCGGTCCTAAACACAATTTTTGGTTCCCAAAAAATGCTTCTAAACTCAGCTGCCTAGGGTTTACTTCCTCTTTAAGGCTCCTTCACATGGGCAGACAGGCTCATCGTATGAGTAGCAATCCGCAGTGGATCACTTTTTCAGAGGTGGTTAAGTGCTGTATTTTAGACATTCAGGAAGCGATACGGCCGTCTACAGAATGCCTGTTTTTTCTAAGCTCAAGAGGATTTAACATTTAAATGCAGCACCACAAATTCATGGCAAACCTTTAGCATGTGGTTGCAGCATTGACCGTTCGACCAGTTTGGCAAGTGGCAGCACTTGCCAAACTCGATATGCTTAGAGTTTTCCCATCACAAAGTAAAGCATTGTGACAGCAGCATATGTAAACAGACCTAAGTAGCTACAAGGTGTGTGGTCAAAACATTATCCTGGTTTTAACAGCCCTACCTTTCTAGAAGACTGTGTGAAAATTCTGATTCAATAGGGTAAGTCTTTGCTTCAAAGTGTCAAATTTTTGTTTTACAGTGAAATTATCAAATATATCACTGACTGCTGAGCATTACATGTATGGCCAGCATAACAGGTGGCTGTGAGATTACATACAAAATACACACAATGCAGGTCAACACTTATACTTCCTATTCAAACCCATTTATAAAATTATACAAATACAGGGCTGGCTGCTTATACAAAGAAAACATAAAAAAACTTAAGCCTAATGAAACCTTGGACACACAACTGTTTGCCAAATCTGAATTTATAATGAAAATGAAGCTTCAATTTAAAGCATAAGACTGTATTGTAGGGTCTATTAATAAAACCAAAACTATTGTGACCAGAATTTCAAATGTCTAACTGAAAGAAAAAAAAACATGTCTGGTAATTGCAAGCAACAGCAATGTTTTCTCCAATTTCCTTATACTTTCTATATGTTAACAAAACAGCACGTCTTTTTGTGCTCTAGGGGCCACAACACAGCCGTATTTCATGTGTGCTTTTTAAAGTACTGCTTATGTTCTTTTCCACCTTAAAATGTTTCACTGAAGAGCCCATTTAAATCTGTATGATGCATAACACATGTCAGCATTTTCAGTAGTGCGTTACTGTGTCATTTATAATAAATGGCAATGTAGTGCACCAACACACATAATGTGCATTGCCTGGGCTCCAGTGCAATACAACCGTGCGAAATTAGCCATTTCAAGGTTAGCAGGCAATTTTTTTTTCCATTTTACCTTTGATCTTTTCCCCAGAGAGGGCAATGTAAAAAAGCAGCAGGTGAGAGTCAAAACTGTTTACTACTTGCATACTCAGGAGATACTGGCACACACCTGAGGACAGGGTGGAACAAATAGCTTCAGGGGTCAGATGATTCTTGGTTCATATCCAGTAAACAGTGACAAACAGCAAACTAATAAAGTATCATTCCTATCAGAGGTACAGAAGAAACACGGGGCTACTAAAAACGTAGCCCTGTGTATTTGTTTATCAAATAAGATGCAGTAAAAATGTACTACGGTATATATAAAAACATGTGAAATGGGATTTACAAGTGTGTGCACTTCGAACAAGCAGCTTTAAATATCTCATACTTGACAATTTTTTGCATGATTACAACAGTTATAAAAATAAAAAAATAAATCACTAAATATGTATGAATATTAAAGAGAAAAACACAAAATTTAAATCAGATATAAAATAAAAAATAAATAAAATAATGCATTGAGCATCTACATCCGTTTACTAGCAACGCAAAACCATGAAATTCTGTTACACTGGAGTCTTCCTTTCGGATCAATATAAAATGAGAATACCATTTGTTCTATAGAAGAAAAATATAGAAAAACTGTTGCGCATTTTAAAACATGGTGGGGAGGGGCTGTGAACTTTGAAACAGCATGACAACTGGACGAGAGAGAGGGAGAGAGAAAAAAAAAAAAAAAAAAAGAAGGATCAAGGTTCACGTATGCAAAAAGTAGCTTTGTGTGAACATTAAACATTTTTTTCCACAAATAAAAAAATTAAATAAGAGGCGTTTGCAAGTAAAACATCTAAGAACTTACAGTGAACAAACAAGTGGGAGAGACGCGAGATCCACACTAGCAGCACAAGAAAGGTCACATTTCCTTCCTGCTTTCATGTATAAAACCGTTTTGTAAATCTTCAATCCTTTAACTCCACCCAACAATCTCTTAAAGTGGCCACGGCTTGGTGCTTTTTTTTTTTTTTTTTTAAATACTACTGCTTGCAGGGATTTAAAACTAGGAGAGTTAAAAAAAAATCAGACTATAGAATATTATGGTTTTAGAAATTAGGTTCTTGTTTAAAAGAAAAAAAACAGAAGTGATCCTATTTCTGCTCTCCTATGGCTCAGATTAAGCCAACAGTTGGCTATAGACCGCTGTTAGCCGACATTGTCGGGATCCCTGCAGAGGCTGGGACATCGGCTAAGAAATAAATGCATGGAAGCAACATCCATATCCGTTTTAGAAAGTGTGTAAATAGCACCTGCAAAGCTCCTCTGTCCCTCCAGTGTGAAAGCTCGAGGGCTTTCACACTGTCACACTAGAGTTGCGCTTGCCGGACGTTAAAAAAAATAATAATAATAAGTCCTGCAAGCAGCATCTTTGCAACCCTTTTCGGAGCAGTGTTTACACCACTCCTAAAGTGCCCCTGCCCAATGAAATCAATGGGCAGCGTTGCCGAGGTGCCTGCAAGGCGTTAACACCCCTGCCCCCCTCCCCCAGAGTGAAAGTGTCCTTAGAAATGTCTGCATCTATTAAAAAGAAAAAAAAAAAAAACTAGGGTGCCCTTTGTCGCCCCTGCTTTTTGCCCTGGCCATAGAACCATTAGGTCAACAAGACAAAAAAAAAAAAAAAAAAAAAAAAAAAAAAAGAAGGAATTAGCAGTAAAGAGGGGGAAAAAATAAATAAAAATCTTGCTTGATGCAGACATCATCCTTTTGTTTCTGGGAGTGTGTCACAAAACAATCATTGTCCACAGTAATGGATAATAAGAAATTTGGCTTAGAGACAACCCTACTTCCTATGAGCCCATTAGAAGGGGAAATACCCGAGAGCGGCAGGCACTTAAACCCCATTCACACCTGAGGAGTTTTGTAGCTTGAAGCCACAAAATGCTGGAGGGGGGGAAAAAAAAAATCTATTCTCTATGGCAAGGGTCTCAAACTGGTGGCCCTCCAGCTGTTGTAAAACTACAAGTCCCATCATGCCTCTGCCTGTGGGAGTCATGCTGGTAACTGTCATTCTTGCAATGCCTCATTGGACTTGTAGTTTTGCAACAGCTGGAGGGCCGCCAGTTTGAGACGCCTGCTATGGAGATGGTTCACATCTCCACTCCAAAACGCCTGAAGCCAGAAGCAATAAAACGTCTGAAGCTCAAACAAGTTCTGGGACTTTTTTTTTTAGGCAGATTTTGGAGTTTTTCTGCTTTTTACATTGGTGACCTTTTGACCTGTACAAAATCGCGGCAAAAATTGTGGCAAAACTGTGCGACTTTCTGCCTGAAAACGCTATGCTCAGGTGTGAATGGGGCCTTACAGATGGTGGAAAACTTAAATCTGGGTATAACTGTAAATTCCAAATTATGTGTTGAGAAAAATTCAGTCCCCTTAGAGCAGGGATCCTCAAACTACGGCCCTCCAGCTGTTGTAGAACTACACATCCCATGAGGCATTGTAACACACCGACATTCACAGACATGACAAGGCATGATGGGAATTGTAGTTCCTGAACAACTGGAGGGCCGTAGTTTGAAGACCCATGCCTTAGCGTTTAAAAGAAAAGCGCAAGACATTGTGCCGCCTCCCGCTGTTGGTGGTGGGGTGCTGCAATCTTAAGATGGTGTGGATGCCAATTTTTTTTTTATATATTTTACAGAACTCACCAATTTAAATTAATGGAAGTTGGTTCAGGATAGATACTTTATTTAGGGAACTGGTATGGAGAAGGAAACAGGCAAGGATACGTCTGTATTGCAGCTGTCAAAAGACGGGAGGTTTGGCAGCACACACATTACTTCATGGCAGCCCAATTACAAATAGCTGTGGGGGTGCGCGCTGGGAAGGGGTACTGTTGTATGTTACAGTGTACAGGCACCATTATCCTGTACTCCACATTAATTGAGGCATTACAAGCAAGATCATTGAAGGAGGATATAGACTACCCTACAATTCACTTATTAGAAAAAGTATGGGAGATGGTATGCTCTAGGGGTGCAACGCATCGTCACCGATCCGTGATCCGAACGGGCCACCCCGTTCGGATCGGCACACCCCGCGATCCGCGGAGCGCTCCGGAGCCTAGGCCTAGGAAAGTCCCCGGCTTCGGCCTAGCTCCGGAGCGGCGGCCAGTCTGCTGCCAGAGCCCAGCGTGACACGCCTCCCCGGGGGGGGGGGGGGGGGGGTAATGAAAAGCATTAGTATAATGTGATGTTATTATACTGAGATATTGTACTAATTTTGTATCCATTTACAAGTATAGAACATTAAGAAAGAAAACTGCACTCCAACACAAAATTAGAGCACTTCATGCGGATAAGCCCTCTGTGGACCAGCTATATGAAGATGCAGATTTCATTTTCCAGCAGGGCTTAGCACCTGCACACACTGCCAAAGAACCAATACCTGATTTAGGGATCATAGCATCGCGGTGCTTGATTGGCCAGTAAACTTGCCTGACCTAAACCTCATAAAAAATCTGGGAGGTATTGTCAAGAGGAAGAGGAGACATCAGACCAAACAATACAGATGAACTGAAAGTCACTATTCAAAGAAATCTGGGCTTCCGTACCACTTCAGCATTGCCACAGACCGATTGCCTCCATGCCACACCACATTGATGTAGCAATTCATAAAGGAAAAAAAAAAAAAAAAGAGCCCCGACCAAGTATTGAGTGCATACTATACTGGACATGCTTTTCAGTAAACCAACATTTCTTTATTCAAAAATCTTTATTGGCCTGCTTTAATATTCAAATTTTTCAGAGAGTGAATTTGGTGTTTTTGCAAGTCATAACCAATGAAAATTAAAAAAGGAAATGCTTGAAATATACCACTCTGTGTATAAAACATCTATATAAAATACACAAGTTTCACTTTTTCAATTGAATTACTGAAATAAAAATGAACTACACACACACACACACACACACACACACCTCACTTTTTTGTAAAAAAAAAAATTATACATTTTCATTTGAACACTGAGACTCCATTCACATCTAGGCGTTGCTATTTTACAGGTGTTTTTTTTTTTTTTTTTCAAGCGTTTTGAAGTGGAAAAGGTCACCAATGTAAAAGGATTAAAACGCATGTAATCATCCAAAAAATAAGTTTGTGTACTTTGAGCAACAGGCGTTTGAAAGCTCAAATGTGAACAGGGACCATTGAAATGAATGGGATTTGTCTTGTTGGCCGTTTTTAGAGCTGAGGCTTACAGCAGAAAAACACCTAGATTTGAATGGAGCCTCAAGAAATTACACTGTTATACAAGCTGTACACTCACTACTTTACATTCTCACAGTGTAAATTTGCTGTCCCCTCAAAATAACACAGCCATTAATGTCTAAACCACTGGCAACAAAGAGTACACCCCCCCCCCCCCCCCAAGTAAAAATTTCTAAATTAGCCCAGTGTCAATATTTTGTGTGGCCACCATTAGTTTCCAGCACTGCCTTAACCCTCTTGGGCATGGAGGTCACCAGAGCTTCACAGGTTGCCACTGGAGTCCTCTTCCACTCCTCCATGACGACATTAGAGCTGGTGGACGTTAGAGATCTTGCACTCCTCCACCTTCCGTTTGAGGATGCCCCACAGATGCTCAATAGGGTTTAGGTCTGGAGACATGCTTGACCAGTCCATCACCTTTACCCTCAGCTCCTTCAGCAAGGAAGTGGTCATCTTGGAGGTGCGTTTGAAGTTATGTTGGAATACTGCCCTGTGGCCCAGTCTCCGAAGGGAGGGGGATGATGCTCTGCTCCAGTATGTCCCAGTACATGTTGGCATTCATGGTTCCCTCAATGAGCTGTAGCTCCCCAGTGCCAGAGCACTCATGCAGCCCAAAACCATGACACTCCCACCCCCATGCTTCACTGTAGGCAAGACACTTGTCTTTGTACTCTTCACCTGGTTGCCACCACATGCTTGACACCATCTGAACCAAATACATTTATCTTGGTCTCATCAGACAGACCACAGGACATGGTTCCAGTAATCCATGTTCTTAGTCGGCTTGTCTTCAGCAAACTGTTTGCAGGCTTGCCTGTGCATCATCTTTAGAAGAAGCTTCCTTCTGGGGTGACAGCCATGCAGACCAATTTGATGCAGTGTATGACCTGAACACTGACCCCCCCCCCCCCCCCAATATCTCTTCAACCTCTGCAGCAATGCTGGCAGCACTCATACATTTCCCAAAGACAACCTCTGGATATGACACGGAGCATGTGCACTCAACCTCTTTGGTTGACCATGGCGAACTCCTGTGGAACCCGTCCTGTTAAAACACTGTATGGTCTTTGTCATGGACCTTGAGATATTAAAGTGTTTCTACTTGACATATGTTACACAGGAGAGGGACATTCAATGCAAGGCTTTTGAAATGCTAAGTGGAACCAGCTTGCGAAATACCTTTTATTGTGTTCTGCAGGTTAAGAGCGGGTGTCGGAGTCAGGCCGTCTAGCTGGAACCAGGTTATTGTGTACATTGATTACCCCCTGGGGCTTCTGTCTCAATACACAAGTCTTTCTATCCAAGCTATTGGACCAATCCCTGTTGACAATTTCAAGTCCTCATTTGCATGGTCAAGGGGGACCTGAGTGAAGACTGGATATACTTTACAATTGACCAATAGGAAAGCGGTTGTTGGGAGTGGGATGTTCCAAAATTCTGTATAAAAGTGTGCTGTGTACTTGAAATAAAGAGTCCTGTTTGAACTTGCATACAGCCTGCCTGGTGTTTGTTCTTAATGGGTCCGAATGGCACATAGCTGTAATTCGAATCCCGGAACCTTGGATGACTGGACCATCAGACGTTGCAATCTGCAAGCTGATCCAATAGAAGCAGAGGAGTGTCGGGAGAGCAGGACCTAGGCGAGAAGGGGTCTCGTCACATTGGTTGGCAGCGGTGGGATTTGCTCTCCAGTTACTGGGACAACTCCAAACCACCACCATGAATGACCAGCTATGCAGCCTGGAGGAGAACCATGCTAAAAGACTTGCTTGAGAGCCGTGGAGGGACCGGTGGGAAGAACAAGGCCACCCTGATCATTGCGCTAGCCGAGATGGATCAGAGGGATGGTGATGCAGGACCCCGGTCAGTTGAAGACTTGTTCCAGCAGCGAGTTCAACAGCGGTTGGCATTATATGGTGCGAACCCATCAGAGACCGCCATACAGAATACCATTAGAGACCTCCAGCGGCAGGATGAGAGAGAACGAGGGCGACAACAGAGAGAACGAGAGCGGCAACAGGAGCTGAGAATTGCAGAAATACGGCGATCGGTGACAACGCCTAAAGAAGCAGCACCAAATGAAAGAAGAGGAGAGGTACAGATATCAGTAACCATGGAAGAGGAATTCAGAAGGAGGTTGCGAGAGAAGCAGATACAGCGCAGAGGACCAGTATCAGAGGAGGTCCTGCTTGGATGGTCTGATTCGATCCGCTGCGAACTCTGGAAAGAAGCGCTAGCCCGCGAGCAGCGACACCAGGGAAAAGCTCTCCCCTCCATCCATGTAAGGTACTGGTCACAGTATGAAGTACGGATGCTGTTATTGGGGGAACAACCAAAGCAGGAGTGGACAGCAGAGTTAAGCAGGCTGATCCGGGAAGAGATGCGGTTGGACGAGAGCTACAGAGCCCTCCGGTGGTATGTAGTCCAAGAGTGCCCGTGGTCAGCGGATGACAGCCCCACGGAAGGCTTTGACTATGATGGCCTGGGATTGTTGTATTGGAGGATGTCCAGGGATCCCAACTTTGGGAGCGATCGGGAGTGGCGTTGGGAGGAAATAATGGAGCACAGAGAGCGAAGACTGAATGTCCCGGAAGTGCACTGGTTACAGGAAGATTTGGAATTCCTGGCCGCTCAAGAATGGGAACTGGAAATCACCTACAAACAGCTGCTAGACTCCGCTCAGCAGCAGGGTGAGGTTCCCTTTACCTGGGACTATGAGGAAATATCAGCTGACAGTGATGAAATCCTGGCTGATGAATCAGCAGTGGAAAATCGGGAGCTTGCCATTCCCAAAGCTGAAGTGCTGACCGCATGGCCGAGCTCTGCTAACCTCTGCTCAGTACCCATAGCATCTTCTGGGTTCCATGGACAGGAGATGGTGAACCTCTATCCCCAGACACCAGTGGTAGAGACAGGGGATTTGATAGACTTTTCTGCTGAGGAAGAACAACCTGGGGAGCCTCCAGCAGAAGAGCTGGTATCAGGGCCAAACTTCACTGTGCTCTGCCCAGCACCAAGGGCAGTATTTGTGGAGTTACAAGGAACTTCCCCAGCTGAAGCGCTGGTCACAGGACAGAGGGATCAAGACCTCTGCCCCACCCCCGTGGCAGTTCCGGAGGCTCAGGGTGAGAAGATGGCAATCACTCCCCAGCCACAGATTACAGAATGTATGGACTGTTCAGAGGATGTTATGGATTATGCACCCCCAGCAGAAGTGCTGGCAACAGGGCAGAATGCTAGCCATCTCTGCCCAGCACTGGGACCAACTGTGGAGTTCCAGGGAGCCGGGGCGGTTGGCCCCCCTCCCCAGCAACAAGCTGAGGTAGTAAAGCTGTTACTCCCAGCTGAATCACTGGCAGCAGGGCAGGATGCTACTGGCTGCTGCACACAACTACAGCTTGAGCGGATATCGGTGGATGGGACTGTGGTCCCCACTCACAGCAACCCAGCGGAAGAGCTGGCAACAGAGCAGAGTGCCCCGGGCCTCTGCTCTCAACTAACAGAAGAGGGGGTTCCTGTGGTAGTGGATGGGACTCCGATCTCCACAGACACAACCCCAGAAAATGGTGCGGCACTGAGACAGGAGGATGTCGGCTTTGCTTTGCAAGCACCGGGGGATTTTTACCTAGCATCAGTGGATGGGACTGCAGTCTCCACTGGTATACCCCAGGAATGGTGGCCAGTTGGCCCAGATTCCCAATGGCATGATGAACTGAGCCCAGCCACCCTGTCTTCTCTCCAGCGGCTGAAAGGACTCCAGGGAGAAGGGCCAGTCCAGGCCTCTCCCCAGCGGCAGGCGTGTTCTCTGAGAGAGGCAGAGATTGGCTGGGTGAGTAATGCTCTCTTTGGGACAAGGTATCTGGGGTACTGGGTGGGTACCGAAATTGGGGTCTCTCCCAGTGTTAGTCTCCTGCCAAAGGGGGAGATGTGTGACAGACCTAGCCGGGACAGGGGCTTTTGGAGAGGACTGAATGTGAGCCTCTTGCCGTCCGATTATGGGCCAGGACCTCAAAACAGGAAGGCAGATGGGTCATCCCAGCACAGTCCTGGAACTTTAAGACTACTTTTCCAACATCCTCGAGTTGACCCGTTTGGGTCCCACTGCGGCTGTTGGACTGGTTCCCAGGGGAAGTAATGTCATGGACCTTGAGATATTAAAGTGTTTCTACTTGACATATGTTACACAGGAGAGGGACATTCAATGCAAGGCTTTTGAAATGCTAAGTGGAACCAGCTTGCGAAATACCTTTTATTGTGTTCTGCAGGTTAAGAGCGGGTGTCGGAGTCAGGCCGTCTAGCTGGAACCAGGTTATTGTGTACATTGATTACCCCCTGGGGCTTCTGTCTCAATACACAAGTCTTTCTATCCAAGCTATTGGACCAATCCCTGTTGACAATTTCAAGTCCTCATTTGCATGGTCAAGGGGGACCTGAGTGAAGACTGGATATACTTTACAATTGACCAATAGGAAAGCGGTTGTTGGGAGTGGGATGTTCCAAAATTCTGTATAAAAGTGTGCTGTGTACTTGAAATAAAGAGTCCTGTTTGAACTTGCATACAGCCTGCCTGGTGTTTGTTCTTAATGGGTCCGAATGGCACATAGCTGTAATTCGGATCCCGGAACCTTGGATGACTGGACCATCAGACGTTGCAATCTGCAAGCTGATCCAATAGAAGCAGAGGAGTGTCGGGAGAGCAGGACCTAGGCGAGAAGGGGTCTCGTCACAGTCTTGGCCACCGTTCTGAAGCTCAGTTTGAGACTTGGCATTGGTAATGTTCTTATAGCCTAAGCCATCTTTATGTAAAGCAACAATTTTTTTCAGATCCTCAGAGTTGCCATGTTAAACTTCCAGTGACCAGTATGAGAGGGAGAGGGAGAGGGAGAGGGAGAGGGAGAGGGAGAGGGAGAGGGAGAGGGAGAGGGAGAGGGAGAGGGAGAGGGAGAGGGAGAGGGAGAGGGAGAGGGAGAGGGAGAGGGAGAGGGAGAGGGAGAGGGAGAGGGAGAGGGAGAGGGAGAGGGAGAGGGAGAGGGAGAGGGAGAGGGAGAGGGAGAGGGAGAGGGAGAGGGAGAGGGAGAGGGAGAGGGAGAGGGAGAGGGAGAGGGAGAGGGAGAGGGAGAGGGAGAGGGAGAGGGAGAGGGAGAGGGAGAGGGAGAGAGAGAGAGAGAGGGAGAGGGAGAGGGAGAGGGAGAGAGAGAGAGAGAGAGAGAGAGAGAGAGAGAGAGAGAGAGAGAGAGAGAGAGAGAGAGAGAGAGAGAGGGAGAGGGAGAGGGAGAGGGAGAGAGAGAGAGAGAGAGAGAGAGAGAGAGAGGGAGAGAGAGGGAGAGAGAGGGAGAGAGAGGGAGAGAGAGGGAGAGAGAGGGAGAGAGAGGGAGAGAGAGGGAGAGAGAGGGAGAGAGAGGGAGAGAGAGGGAGAGAGAGGGAGAGAGAGGGAGAGAGAGGGAGAGGGAGAGGGAGAGGGAGAGGGAGAGGGAGAGGGAGAGGGAGAGGGAGGGAGAGGGAGAGAGAGAGAGAGAGAGAGAGAGATACCACCAAATTTAACATACCTGCTCCCCATTCACACCTGAGACTTTGTAACACTAACAAGTCACATGACACCGGTGAAGGAAAATTACCAATTTGGACATTTACACTTAGGGGTGTACTCACTTTTGTTGCCAGTGGTTTGGACATTAATGGCTGTGTTGAGTCATTTTGAGGGAACAGCAAATTATTATACAAGCTGTACACTCACTACTTTACATTGTAGCAAGAGTCATTTATACAGGGTTGTCACATGAACAGATATGATCAAATATTTACAAAAATGTGAGGGGTGTACTGACTTTTGTGAGTATACACACTTTTTTTTAAGACCTTTTAATACAAGATAAGGCATATACTAAAAATGTCTAACATTTACTACACATTCTTTTAGGGGTTGGAAGTAGATAAACTTGAAAATCAGCAATTTAAGCTCATGGCTAAAGGTTATATATGTACGATGACAAAGGCTGGATGTCACGCACACACAAAATCTATTTTTCAAAGTTCTATTGAAGAAGAAAGAAGAAAAGAAGAAGAAAGAATAAGAAAGAAAGGATGCTGCAATGCTTACTGTACTGTGTGCCCGATTAATTGGGGGCAATTGGAACAATCTGTTCAAACAAGAGTCTAGTAGACATCCCCCGTTTAAAAAAAAAAAAAATCATAAATTATAATAACTAATTCCTTTTGGCCTGGAGTCCGCGCCAAGGGTGTTCACCAAGGTGCTAGCTCTGGTTCTGCCATTGTTGAGACAGCGAGATATCCCTATCATGGGTTACCTGGACGACCTTCTTCTGAGAGCTGCTTCAAGCTCAGAATTAGAAGTGTTAGTAAATATTGGGACATCAACAATTCTAATCTTTTTGGCTCCATACACCACCACAATGCATTTGATTTGAAATAAAATGAACAAGATGTGCTTCAACTGCAGAAAAGCTTTAATTTGAGGGTATTTACATCCAAATCAAGTAAACAGTGTAGGAATTACAACGGTTTGTATATGTGCCTCCCACTTTTTAAGGGACCAAAAGTAATGGGACAATTGGCTGGTCAGCTGTTCCATGGCCAGGTGTGTGTTATTCCCTAATTATCCCATTTACAAGGAGCAGATAAAAGGTCCAGAGTTCATTTAAAATGTGCCATTTGCAACATGTTGCTTTCAAGTCTTAATATGAGATCCAAAAGAGCTGTCACCATTAGTGAAGCAAGCCATTATTAGGCTGAAAAAAAACAAAAACAAACTCATCAGAGAAATAGCATAAACATTAGGTGTGGCCAAATCAACTGTTTGGAACATCCTTAAAAAGAAAACACACCGGTGAGCTCAGCAACCCCAAAAGACCACTAAAAACTGTGGTGGGTGACCAAAGAATTCTTTCCCTGGTGAAGAAAACACCCTTCACAACAGTTGGCCAAATCAAGAATACTCTCCAGGAGGTAGGTGTATGTGTGTCAAAGTCAACAATCAAGAGAAGACTTCACCAGAGTGAATACAGAGGGTTTGTCACAAGATGTAAACCATTGGTGAGCCTCAAACAGGAAAGCCAGATTACAGGTTTGCCAAACATCTAAAAAAAAAGCCTTCACAGTTCTGGAACAACACCCTATGGACAGATGAGACCAAGATAAACTTGTACCAGAGTGATGGGAAGAGAAGAGTATGGAGAAGGAAAGTAACTGCTCATGATACAAAGCATACCACCTCAGTGAAGCATGGAGGTAGTGTCATAGCATGGGCATGTATGGCTGCCAATGAAACGGTTTCTCTTGTATTTATTGATGTGACTGCTGACAAAAGAAGCAGGATGAATTCTGAAGTGTTTTTCGGACAATATTATCTGCTCATATTCAGCCAAATGCTTCAGAACTCATTGGACAGCGCTTCACAGTGCCGATGGACAATGACCCAAAGCATACTGCGAAAGCAACCAACGAGTTTAAGGGAAAGAAGTGAAATGTTATGCAATGGCCAAGTCAATCACCTGACCTGAATCCAATTGAGCATGCATTTCACTTGCTGAAGACAAAACTGAGGGGAAAATGCCCCAAGAACAAGCAGGAACTGAAGACAGTTGCAGTAGATGCCTGGCAGAGCATCACCAGGGATGAAACCCAGCGTCTGGTGAGGTCTATGCGTTCCAAACTTCAGGCTGTAATTGACTGCAAAGGATTTGCAACAAAGTATTAAAAAGTGAAGGTTTGATTTAGGATTGTTAATCGTATTACTTTTGTTCCCTTAAAAAGTGGGAGGCACATATACAAACTTGTAATTCCTACACCGTTCACCCGATTTGGATGTACCGTATATACGCGAGTATAAGCCGAGTTTTACAGGCTTTTTTTTTAGGGTGAAAATGCCCCCCTCGGCTTATACTCGAGTCAGTGTACCTTAACGGTGCAGCGCTCCTCCGCACGGCGGCAGCCACTACTATAGGCCGTGGCTTCAGCCTGGTCTTCGGATCCGGCGGTCATCTTGCTCCTCCCAGCCTCTCCACCAGCACTGTATCGCAGCCTCCATGGTGTCTGGCTCCCTTTACCGCTCGCAGATCCTGCTCCACGGGCTTCCGACCGGGTGCGGGTCTGAACGGAGCGGTGCCCTCCTGCACGGCGGCAGCCCCAAATCAAGACCGTGGCTTCGGCCTAGTCCCGGCCTCTCCACCAGTGCTGCATCCCTCCTTTGCTGGCTTCTGCACTCAGGCCTATGTACGCATCCTGCACAGTGAGGGTGCAAATGGGCACAGTTGACCCTCTTTTCCGCTTACAGTAGCTGCTGCATTCTCACCCTAGGCTTACACTCGAGTCAATACGTTTTCCAATTTTTTTGTGGTAAAATTAGGTACCTCGGCTTATATTCGGGTCGGCTTATACTTGAATATATACAGCAAATACTCTTAAATTAAAGCTGAAATTCTGCAGTTAAAGCACCTTGTTTGTTTCATTTCAAAGCCATTGTGGTGGTGTATAGAGCCAAAAAGATTAGAATTGTGTGAAATAAATATATATATATATATATATATATATATATATATATATATATATATATATATAATCATGCAGGGCATTGGACAAAAGGGAGGTGATATTAATTGATATAGTAAACGGTATATGTGTTATGCATTTTTCATTATTTTGAATTTGCCACAGGACACCACCCCCATGCGTTGCAACGCTCGTAGGGAATGGAGCCCAACACAGTAATGCATCGGGCGGAGTACACAGCCCGCGGACACAGCGGGGGGACATAGCAAGATTCTGGGGGCTTTGCCTGAAAACTGCAACACCATCCCAAGTGTGGCTCGGGGTTACCGCTTTTGGTAATGAAAACTCACCCCGAGCAATCCTCGGAATTACCCCCCAAGGAGGTTAAATACCAAAGTCAAAGATTGACAACCATGACTAGTCATAATTAGATCAATGTCTCCGGTAACTACTGTAGCCAGAATACAGAGGCCGCTTTAAATGGTCACTGGGAGGGTATATTCTGAGGTCTGTACTGTATAACTTCACTTTATTTTGCTTCCTGCATTGCCCTTCACATTCAAGTGTATAAGGAAGGGCAGGGTTCAATGCAGAAAATTACAAACAGTTGAGTGGGGGTAGACTGGTGCTAAAAATGAAATACTGAGAATGTAGGCTGTGTTCTCTGTATACCTATCAAGGGCTACAATTGTAATGGAAGTATAGCTTAAAGTAATATTAAACCTTTGTTTTTTTAAACAAACATGTCTATGCTTATGGCATATGCTCTGTGCAATTCTTTTGCACAGAGCAACACCCATCTTCTGGGGTCCCCCACTGGTGATCCAGGTCCTTCCTCTTCAGCGGGTTCCCTCATGGAAAGCAGCGACCACTGACAGCCTGCATCCCTCCGCTGCGCCCCCACTCCTGAGTCACAGCAATCCCAATGAGCAGCATAGGTTTTTCCCTCCTTCCTCACTGCGGCCACCTTGGCGGTAAAGCGCCGCTCATTTTAGCAGCGATTTGCGGCGTGTGACCGAGGTGCTCTGTAAGGTAAATTTGCGCCGTACAGGAAGCCAACCAGCGCTAGAGGCCAAGCCATACAGAGAAGAAACACTCCAAAATGGCCGCTGGGCCCCTCAGAGAAAAGGGTGCGGGCTACAAGAAAATGGGCGCCCGCAATGAAGACCTGTGCCACAGCATGGCCACTACAAAATGGCCACCAATAGGAAGTTCAATGCAAAAAAAAAAAAACACACGAAAATGGCGCTGACGCTACCCAAATGGAGCCCAAGCACACTGAGGTGGACGAGAAGGCCGCAGAGACGCCGAGTGGAGGCTTCCAAGTGACATACCACCCCCCACAGAGAGCAGAGCCGGCGTCCCCCCACAGGTATACCCCGGTTGACGCAGAAGGCCACGCAAAGCGAGGAGGAAAGAGGGGGGACAGAGGGAGAGGAAATGGAGGACAGGGGGATGGCCGGACTGGGGAGACTACCAGGATCTATATTATCCAGCCTGTTGCCCAGTCAGCAGTTGATAGTAGATCTCAGGATCAAAAAATAAACAATAAAAAGTAAAAATTTCCTCAGGACTCTGGGCCCAAAAGGGAGCCAGGTCCTTCTCTACTAGGCAGAAAAAAAAATTAGCTGCAGGGTGAGGGGCTATGACTGGAGGGACCGACCCCTGGACGGTGCTGTTCAACTCTATTAAAGTTTAAATATCTAACATGTCTGCCTAGTCCTCTCCTAATAGACAGAACATAACCCACAAGTTAAGATTTAAGGAAGCTGTGTCCGTCCATGGATGAAAAGAGATTTTTTTATTTTTATTTTAGTAAAAAATAATAAAACACACACACACACACACACACACACACACTTGTCTATAAAATGTGCTCACCAAGCAGTTTTAGTTCTCGGTCTAGAGGAGAGCCCTTTCCTCACTGCTCAGTATGTACTGGTTACATCCAGGATAAAAAGAAGCTGTTATTTAAATGCGTCTTATCCATGTTTGGAAACTCCCTTGATAAAACAATTTCCCCCCTTAAGAAAACGACTCTACTCCATTACAAACAGTTGGCAAAATAGTTACTAATCCAGTGTCTAAAAAATGCTGTAGGAAGGTAAAAGCCAACAGCTGGTGTTAACATCAAAACAAAAGGTCAGGGATGCACACCGAAAATACAAACAAAAGTCTAATTAGGAAAGCATGTCTAAATGTTGATGCAGCATTGCATGGCGTTTAGCTACAAGCACCTGTTTCTGTTAATAAAGACAGAAGAGCAAAGGATAAACATGTCAAACTCAAGTAAAAACAGGAGCAAACTTATGGTTCAATACAAGGCTTTGATGACAATTGAAGTAATAAAACACCTTTAGCTAAATCTGAAAGGACGACATCTCAAAAAATAAATAATGCCAGCTAGTGGGTCTTATAGTTTGCCAACTGTGAACAAGTAAATTAAAATATATCTAAATCCACAAAAAGATTTCATATATTGCAGAGCTTCCCAATCCTTACTTAAAAATGTGGCATTTACATTGGTTTTCTTTTTAGAACTTTTTATTCCTCCTTCTCCTACAACACTTTCTTATCCTATTGTGACAGCACTCACCGAGCCATGGGTGTCACACTAGGCTTCTCACCTGATTTAGACTTCAAACACATCTACTTCTCTTCACCTTCATTACATGAGAGGTGGTTTACAGAGCATAACTTGAAAGGAAAATTACATAGTTTGTCATTTCAGCTCAGAGAAGTGACAGACACTTCATGTCCCAGCAAGGCATTTTATGTACATGCTGAAATGGACTGGTAAACATGTAATATCTTACATTTTTGTTCTTGGGTATGTACTTTAAAATTATATGTCACAATAACACCACCTCACTGTAAAATGGGATTTTAGGATTGTTGCCAGTGAAATCCGTTTCTTGGAGCACATTAGACAAATGTCCTTTGGATGTTTTGGAGTAGAACATTAAGGGAAGGCCAAGATTTTGATTAAGGTGAAAAGCAGAGAGCACCTCTGGGAGTAATAAAGTATTGGACCTCAAGACAAATATTCTACCGGTGCAACACCAAGAATGGCCACTTACAGGACAAAGGACTCTAATTTAGAGACCCTTTGAACAGAGGCGGCAGCAACAAGAAAGACCACCTTATAAGTTCAAATCAGACAATGGTCTATCCCTAATAGATTCAAAAGGCAGCTTCTGAAGAGCCAAGAAAAAGTGATTAAGGTCCAATAAAGACACATGAGAGCGAATGTGGGGAAGATGTGTAATATGGCCTGCTCAATGCCCATGCCTAAGGAATGAATGACCAACATCTCTGAAATAGAACGGTCGTGACCAAGATTGGTCCTTTGAAAGAGATGCCTATCCAGGCAGGTCTGCAGGAAATACAGACCACATCCCACAGAGTACTTTCTAGCAGGAAAAGTTCCTTGACTTGCGCTTCTGGTGTAATTGTAGACTTTGCATGTCGTCGGCTTCTAATCCATCCTTCAACAGAGTAGGGATAAACGAGTCTAAAAACGTCCATCTCACATGATCATGGCTTCAACCAATAAAGCCAGCGACCAAGAACCAGGATGGAACATTGATCTTGGAACAGGTGGTCTCTTTAACCCAAAAGCAAAAAATGTTTCCCGTAACTGCTTATAAATTATGAGCTGGAGTATGGCTTAAATTTGTTAGTGGGTCTAAATCTGCAAATACATTTAGCACTCCATTACACCTCTGACTGACAATGCTGCTGTGCTCATTCATCCAGAGTTGTCTTATACCAATACAGGTGGTATGTTACTGGCCAGATCACCAGGTGAAAACAGAGGAGGGAAAAAGCATAAAAAAAAATTAAAAAAAAAAGAGAAAAAAAACGGATGAAGCCACCATTAATAAATTGTCAAGTTGCAATATATTACATATTTAGTTTTGGGATTAATACCGGTTTTAAAGAGTAACTCCTTTTGTTGTTAAAAAAAATTTCCCCTCTGAGTGATCTATGTTTAAAGCAAGGATTTTAATAAACTGTTGCATATTCCTACCTTTCGTTATTCTGAAGAAATAGCCGTTTGTATTTATGTGCAAAATTAATGTGCATGGAGTAATTTTAGAATTGTCAATCAGCTGCTAAAGATCATGGTGTGAGCAGACTCAGGTTGCTCTAATGTTAAGCAGCAATGTACATCAAACAGGGTCCCTATGGTATCCTTTCAATGTGGATGAAATTTCTTCTATAGGTACATCATGAATTAAGGAAGAAGGAGAGCAATCATCCTTTGCAGTGTCCAGTCACCTGAAGGTAGCAGCATATAACCCAGTAATAATGATTTAAGAGTCTATGCCCCATACTTAATGACTAGGAAATAAACATTTAAAAAAAGGATCGTAATTTTACTGCATTAATGTCTTTCTACGTGGAAAAAACAAGCGATTTTAATCCGATTACTATATCATTTCAAACAGACTATTTAAGGCTAAAAAATTACCTTGGTTGAAATAAGCCTTAGAGGATACAGCTGTAGGATTGCAGGGAATCAATGCTGTGCATCTGAAAATACAAAGAAATTATAAAAAAAAAAAAAAGTGTTACTTTGACTAGGTTTACAGAATGCCATGTACCACCCAGATTTCAGCTACTGCTTTTTTGGAGAAACAAAAAAAGGAAGCATGCAGATTTATAACAATGTGCTGCTTTTTTCATCACCACTATATTTTTTCCCCCTCATATACAATACAATACAATAAGGTCAATATGCCCTCCACACATATAACCCTTTGCAGCAAAAACATACCAAGTTGCTTCCTCCTTACAGTGAAATACCATCCTAAAAAAAAAGTTTAACACCATAGCGGTAATTCTTTATGTCACATAAGCTCTGCCGAAAAGCACAGGCCAGCCCAAGTTCTGATCCTACTTTTCCAGCAGAGATCACTTGACCAAGTGCTTAGCCTTTTGGTGACATAAGTGACACAGGGGGAACCCAAGAAAAAAGTGTTAGCGTTTGTTTCAACGCTAATTCTTAAGCCAACTTAGTTCTACAAGAAAGCAAAAATATAAAGCACAGGTGGTGGGACAGCTATATAAAAAAATAATAGTATTCCCATGAGAATATATATTATGTATTGACAAAGAAATTGGTTTGTGATGGCGAATTTTAAATAACTTTAAAAATTATGATTTAGGCTGCATTCACACCTGAGCGTTTCAAAAGCGCACTTTTTTTACTGCGATTTTACCACGTTTTTGTTCAGGTCATCAATGTTAAAGGCAGAAAAACACCTGCAATCTGCCCCAAAGCAGCTCATGTTCTTTTTTGAACTTAGGGTGTTTATCAGGCGTTTGCTTCAGGTGCCAAACGCTTTCAACCCCCACTAGTAGGCGAAAACGGTTTAAACCCACCCGCAAGGCGCCACGGCAGATCAGCCACGCTTCCCATTCATTTCAATGGGCAGGAGCAGCGGAGGCACTTCTTCACCGCTCCAAAGATGCTGCTTGCACGAGGGCTTTCGTACAGACTGCAAGGGAGGTGTTTTTTCTCAGGCGCTATTTTTAGCCCAAACACGCCTAAAAAACGCATCAGTGCGAAAAAGTTTTTCAACCCCCTTTTTTTATTATAGGGCAGCAGTGTGGCCAAGTGGTTATCACTTCTACAAAGCAGCCCTAGGTTCATTGGTTCAAATCCAAACCACAAAACTACCTGCCTGGAGTTTGCATGTTCTGCCTGTGCAAGTTTCCTCCCACACTTCAAAGACATGCAGGGTTAGGTTAATTGGCCCCAGTATGTGTACGAGTTAGGGACGTTAGATTGTAAGCTCCTTGGGGGCAACAACTGATGTACACAGCTCTGCGTCAATTGGCAGCACTATATATGTACCTGTAATATAGAACTAAAATAAATTACATGAAAGAAACTATTGCAAATCACTCCAGTAAGCCATATCAGATTTCATGAATAGGCATGAGAGTTTCAACATGGTCACCATGTAAAACAAAGTGCAAAGATATCCTGAACAAATGGATTCCATCAACAGCTGGTAACCATCAATACAAAAATGCCCCAGTCACCAACTCACAGCTGCTGTGGCTTAACTAACCAGCATTGTCGGTCATACATTTCTTAAACACAAAAACGACTATTGAATATAAAATAAAAAGCTCAGTGAATTTCAGATGGCAACATGGTGTCAAATTCATAATGGTAATAAATTATATTTGAACTCAGCCGGTATGATAGCCGTTTCTGCAACCTATTCCTTTCACTGCTTGTGCAAAAACAAATATTTTTTTTGGCCTACTTGTCACAGAGTGACATCAGGAATGTTGGACAGCTGAGGCAAGCCGTAAACACCAGTTCCACTGTTCTCATATCATAATCAGCCCATAAGTTCATGTAAGTAAAATGTGCAGCTACTTGACTGACCAGAGACATTTATCATACCATACAGTATTGTCAGGGAAGGACAATTCCATAAAAACCTCTGCCAGCCGAGGCATCCTGTGGGGTTAAATGTGCCAAGCCAGAAAGACTCCACTTGCCCACTAAGGGCTCCCATTCCCCTACATCACTGCCAGTCATTGCCACCAATTGGCTCTCAACCCAAATCTCACCTCCACCGGCAGAATCCTGAGGAAAGATCTGAAAAATAGAGCCTTGCCACTACAGAGGACAATGATTAATGCTTTTGTACAACACTACCTGAAGACTGGCCGGATGATTGGCAACAGAACAAAGCCCAGCCTATTTTGCAGGATGCCATTTCTTTCCAGGGCATTGAGGTGGGTGGCATCCAGTGACTCACCTGGCCAGCAATGAAATGAGTCACGTGTGATATTCAAGTAGAAATCCTGAGTCCTTTGCCTCTGGATACCGCAACAGCAGTGTCGTTCTGGTGCTGTTGGGGTTAAAAATCAATGGCTGCGCCTATAGCAAGCACCTGAAGAGAGTCGACTATGGCTGACATTTCTGTCGGTACAACAGGTTCCCACAATGCATTGAATTTAATGGTCAGATGAGGTGGATCTCCTATCATTTGTCCATCCCCCCCAATACAAAACTGTATCACAATTGTTAATGGCAGCCCTGTTAAGGTATTTATAAAGGGTTTTTTTTTTTAAATGACAAACATGGTATGCTTACCTGCTCTGTATAATGGTTTTGCACAGAGCAGCTGATTACCCCACAGCAAGCTGCTTGCTCTTGGGGCACTCGTGCATGCTCAATCACGAGGTAGGTCTACAAAACTGACCCACTTTTGGCTCCTGCGTCTCAGCTCTCATGCATATTGGTATCAGGCGAGTATGGGGGGAGCTGCACGCTGAAAAAACACCTTCAGCCTGACTGTAGAACCACTGAGATCCAGGGGCTGAAAAATCAGGGCAATCGTTGGGTAAATACCACACTGCATGAGAACGTAGCAGCTAATGACTGTATGGACAGAAAACATTGCGCAAGACAAATTAAACCAAGTTCTGCCAGCATGAACAAGCTCAGTTTGTCCTCCGCAATCTTGCCAGTCACAGTGGCAAGCCAATACCCGTTGCATTCTCTCACAGCACCAGCTTTAGATGACAATAGCCACACCATTTCAGCGCCTGCCTCAACACCGACAACAGCTTTATCAGCCTGCTAGAGTAACTACATTGGAAAGTGAGTGTGCCATGCTATTAGGATTAATGGCACCTGCCCCTGGGCCCCACATTTCACTGTGCGGGTGGTTGCAGAAGTGGGAATTTGTGTGGGTCCCAAAGCAGCACCACCCACACAGGTGTGAACCTAGCATAACAGACTTTGTACTTTGCAAGCGCAGTTGCACTCTTTTTCTTAGCAAGTGTCAATGTGTCACTATGACAAGTATACCCAATCTAGTGCAAGCAAAACATGATTGGATGATGGAAATCAGCAGAGCTTTACCACATTTACTAATCTCTGGAGAAAATTGGTGTAACTGCACAGTTTCTTTGCCTTGCCTAGTAAATCAACAAAGTTTTTGTGACCCCAAGAAAAAAAAAAAAAAAAAAAAGAAAACTTGCCACGATGCTCCTGACGATTTGTTTTTTTTGTATGTACACTGCACAAAACATGAGCACCACCATTGTTTAGCAATGCAAACCATGACGCAGAGCCTGCATGCCAATAGCAAATATGAATACCTCCATGTGCATAAATAAATACTAATTATTAACCACTTAAGGACCCCCTACTGACGATATACGTCGGCAGGAATGGCACGGCTGGGCACATCCACGTACGTATCTCTTTAAGCCCAGCCGTGGGGTCGCGGGCGCGTGCACGCGACCCGGAGCTCCGTGGCCGCAGAACTCGCGGACCTGATCGCCGCAGGACTCGCGGACCCGATCGCCGCTGGAGTCCCGCGATCGGTCCCCGGAGCTGAAGAACGGAGAGAACTGTGTGTAAACACAGCTTCCCCGTTCTTCACTGTGGCGGTGTCATCAATCGTGTGTTCCCTCTTATAGGGAATCACAATCGATGACATCACACCTGCCACACCCCCCTACAGTTGTAAACACACATGAGGTCACACATAACCCCTTCAGCGCCCCTTGTGGTTAACTCCCAAACTGCATCTGTCATTTTAACAGTAAACAATGCATTTTAAAGTTAACTGTAGTTGGGCTTAAAAGAAGAAGTCCAGTCTGGGCTTTTCCTATGGGTCACAGGAGTGCAATTAGTTTTGCACTCCTGTGACCCATTTTCAGCGCAGAGCGGGCTGAAGTCAGGACTCTGTGTAGGCAAGTCAAGTTCCTCCACCCCAAACTCGCTCACCCATGTCTTTATGGACCTTGCTTTGTGCTCTGGTGTGTAGTCATATTGGAACAGAAAGGGGTCATCCCCAAACTCTTCCCACAAAGGTGGGAGCATGAAATTGTCCAAAATGTCTTGGTATGCTGATGCCTTAGGAGCTCCTTTCACTTGAACTAAGGGGCCAAGCCCAACCCCTGAAAAACAACCCCACACCATAATCCCCCTCCACCAAATGATTTGGACCAGTGCACAAAGCAAGGTTAGTCAATAAAGACATGGATGAGCGAGTTTGGGGTGGAGGAACTTTGGGGGGAATTAGAGCAGAGACTGTGAGCCAGACCTTCTCGTCCACATCAGTGCCAGACCTCACAAATGCTTTTCTGGAAGAATGGTCAAACATTCCCATAGACACTCCTAAATCTTGTGGACGGCCTTCCCAGAACAGTTGAAGCTGTTATAGGGGTGGGCCAAATCCATATTGAACCCTACGGACTAAGACTGGGATGCCATTAGAGCGGAGTTCTGCCGGGAAAAAAAACATTTAAAGTCAGCAGCTACATATGCTGAAGTTGCTGACTTTTAAGATATGGACACTTATCTTTCCTGGGCACCCGCGACGTCAGCTCCCAAAGCCGATCTGTCCTTTGGCTCTCGTGTGCTGCTGCCATCTTCGGTGAGGGAATAACGAAATTAGGCCAAATCAGTGCCCATCACTAATGCCTGCCAGTGCCTGCTTATCAGTGATGCCCAGTGCCATCTATTGGTACCCGTCAGTGCAGATTTTTCCATGCCACCTATGAGTGCCCAACAATGCAGCCTAATCAGTGCCCATCAGTAAAGGAGAAAACGTACTTACCGTATATACTCGAGTATAAGCCGAGTTTTTCAGCCTCCCCCTTTTTTTCTTAGGGCTGAAGATACACCCCTCGGCTTATACTCAAGCCAGTGTACCCGAAGGGCTGCGAGCGTCCATTGTTTAAAAGTCACGGTTTCCCCCTGGTCCCTTCCATTATAGACGTTTCCCAGAAGTCACCGTGTTCAGTGTTACGCTTATCACGGACGTTCTCTTGTCCGAGGATGAGAAGACGTCTGTGATAGACTGCTGGGAAACGCCTATCACGGAACAGGACCAGGAGGAGACCGCGACTTTTAAACAATGAATGAACGCTCACAGCCTGTCAAGTATTTCAGGTACACTGACTCGGGCACAGTGAGGCGGAAATGGGCACAGTGAGGCGGAAATGGGCACAGTGAGGCGGAAATGGGCACAGTGAGGCGGAAATGGGCACAGTGAGGCGGAAATGGGCACAGTGAGGCGGAAATGGGCACAGTGAGGCGGAAATGGGCACAGTTGACCTTTTTTTTCTGCTTACAGTAGCTGCTGCATTCTCACCCTAGGCTTATACTCGAGTCATTAAACGTTCCCGTTTTTTGGGTAAAATTAGGTACCTCGGCTTATACTCGAGTATATACGGTATTTACAAAATGTTATAACAGAAATGAAGAAAAAATTAATTTTCAAAATTTTCGGCCTTTATTTGTTTAGCAAAAAAAATAAAAACAGGAGGTGATCAAATGCCACCAAAAGAAAGCTCTATTTGTGGGAAAAAAATTATAAAAAAATAAGTTGTTTGGGTACAGTGCAGCATGACCATGCAATTGTCATTTAGCGACAGTGCCAAGATTGCTGACAAAAAAAGCTTTAAATTGGGTTGGGCAGGAGGGGGGCTGGTATTGAAGTGGTTAAAGAGGAACTGCAGTCTCCTAACATAGTTTGTAATAAAAGCATCTTTGCCATTCTGAAGCTTCCCTCTAACCACTGCATATTTTATATATACTGGGATTCCGTACTTAATATGCTGCAGAAATAATGCTCCACTGAGTCTAGCTGCAAACATTTTAAAGAGGAAGTAAACCTCCCCCCCCCCCCCCCGAAAAAACGGGGGGGGGGGGGGAGAAACCCCTGCAAGACAAAGGCATAATCAGCTAGTATGCATACTAGCCGATTATGTATTACTTACCTCAGAACGAAGCTCCCGCAGCGGTCCATGTCTCCCCCTCCGGCCGCCATCACGTTGTCCCGAAGCGTCTTCCGGGTATTGCCGCTCCGGCATTGTCATTGGTCGGAGCGGCGATGACGTCACTTCGCGCATGCGCAAAAAAAAAAACGGCACATGCTGGAGAAGAAACGGCAGAGTTTTGTTTCTTCCTGGGGCATGCACCGTTCGCATTTCCAGTGGACTACAAGTGAAATATCTCCTAAACGGCGTGCATTTAGGAGATATTTCCACTACCTACAGGTAAGCCTTATTCTAGGCTTACCTATAGGTAGAAGTCCAAAAAGTGGGTTTAAAACCACTTCAACTGTGGGCAGCTGAAGCGGCTGCCTGTTCACTTCCTGGATTTACACAGGAGGCACACCTCCAGCTCTGATTGGCCCTTTTATGACTCATTCCCCTCCCTCCCTGGCAAACAGAGAGAGCTGTGCATAGCATCATAAGCCTAGGCTAATGACCAGACAGGAAGTGGGCTGTATAAGTATTTACTGGCAGAAAAAAAAATCGTTTACTATCCAAAGTTAAAACAAGGGCAGAGGATTTAATGGATGGAAAGATGAAAAAAAAAAAATGAATAAAGTTCGGCTGTTTTTTAAAAAAAAAGGTGGTCACGTGTTTTTTTTTGCTTTCGTTTGCAGAGCTGGACATTGAACCCAATGCAAAACAGCAATAGGCATATTTTAGCAGGCTTCCCACACCACTAGTAGATATAACCATCTGCACAGATCCATACTATCTATAGGAGAGCATGTAGTGCACTATGATCATCACACCAAACAGAGATGGGACTTAGAAATGGCAGCACAGATGTGTTTTGCTGCGTTACACCTTCATACCTAGCATAGAGTGCAGCGAACATATAGAAAAATATACAGTCTGGTCCAATCCCCTAACCTTGTAATCCCTATTAGAAGATACCTGACCCCCTCCCCCATAACAACATCCCCACCTCCATCCCAGCTTGTGAAGCGCCCAAGGCCCGTGCACGGCGGGAAGGGCCCAGCTCATAAGATGGCGACGGACATACGTGAGGGAGGGGAGAGAAAAAACCTCAGAATACCATGCAGACAGCAGTGACGCCTCTATTCAGGAAAGCTCCATTACCGAAGCCCGTGCACTTACCGATATACCGCCGCCGTCTCCTCACCTTCCTCACACACCAGCTCAAAGTACAACCGCGGCTCAAGATAACACCTAGCAGGATGTACCGCGAGACTTACTGCATGGAAACAGTACGCAAAGTATAGCCCGCCTGCGTGCGCGCTCCCGAGGATGTAGGTGTACGCGACGCGTGTTTCCTCCCTGAAAGCAAGGCTGAGGGGGCTAGTCACGTGATACAGACCAGTCTCAACCTAGCCTGATGACATCATGGAGAGAGCCCACAGTACTGTTTAGTGACTCTGTGAAGGAGCACAGTCACCACTGTTTATTAATATTATTAGGCCTCATGCACACTTGAGTTCCCCACCATGTTAACCTATGAGTTCATGCACACACACTGTAAGCGTTTACAGGGATTTCGAGTAGGGTGACCAGACATCCCCAGTTTCAGGGGACAGTCCCCTGATTGAGGACACTGTCCCCGAACCAAGTCTGTCCCTGGTTTTGTCCCCAGATTGGATTTAATAGGGGGCAGGCGCAATTTCAAAGACAGTCAGTGCAGAATTGAAATAAAAAACATTTAATTACACCCCCCTGCTCCGCCGTGCATACTAGCATAGGGGGGTTGTATTTTCCCATTATCTGTGCCCCTTCTTGATGATGATGTGCTGGTCGGAGGGGAGGAAATATTTCTTCAGTTTCGGGTGCATGCCCATTCAGCTTCGCTCGCATGTTCTGCCTTGACTCAAATCCTGGCCAGCCACCACCCTATCTCCTTGCCTTCCCTGGCCGAGTGATCTTCCTCCGCTCCCCATCCAGTAGTAGCCGGGGGCCCGAAGAGTAAGGCCCCATACACACAATAGAATCCATCCGCAGATAAATCCCAGCAAATGGGTTTCTGCGGATAGATCCTATGGTGTGTACACGCCAGCGGATCTGTTTCCGCGGAGAAATCTCCTCTGGGATGGATTCCAGCAGATCGGATATTTGCTGACATGCACAACAAATCCATCTGCTGGAATCCATCCCAACAGATGGATCCGCTCGTCTGTACAGACTCACCGGATCCATCCGTCCAAATGGGATTCCCCGCACGCGTCGTAATGATTTGACGCATGCGTGGAATTCCTTATATGACAGCGTCGCGCCCGTCGCCGCGTCATAAACGCGGCGACGGCACGACACGTCATCGCCAGAGGATTTCCGCGCGGATTTCAATGCGATGGTGTGTACACTCCATCGCATAGAAATCTGCGGAAATCTTTGAGAGGATTTATCCGTGGAAACGGTCCGCTGGACCGTATCCGCGGATAAATTCTCTCGTGTGTATGGGGCCTAAGACTTGAGAGGCTGTGAGGCGGGCGGCGACGGGCAGAGAGTCGCTGATTGTTGCCTTTACTAGTAAAGAAAAAATATGTCCCCGGATTTCATTTTAAAAATCTGGTCACCTTAATTTAGAGTCAGAAAAATAAATACACCTAGCACGCTCAAGAGAGGAGTGTTTTGGCGATAGGTGCTTTTAGCACTTACGCATTTTTTTCATTTCAATAGGCAGAATAAATGAATATTCTGGCCAATGTAATTTATAAATGCCCAATCAGCCTTTGTGTTTTTGTAGCTGCTTTTCTTCTGCCAGGGGAAAAAACATTCACACCTATGCGTTTTTAGTGCGTTTTGCAGTATGTAGAAACGCACTACAGACTAGTCTATTTAACATCTATGCATTTTTCAGCCAGTGCGTTTTTAGAAAGGGTCAGAGTTTTTTTTTCCTGCAGCAGATTGCATTTTGCTTGTAATAGATTTCAATGGACCCACACCAAAAACGCGAGGATCTGAGGGCCCCCTTGTTAAAGAGAGCTTACAGATTCCGATAAACCCCCTGCCTGCAGACCCCCACAACCACTAGCCAGAGTTGTGTAGAAAAGGCCCTTGTCCCCATCAACATGGGGACAAGGTGCTTTGGGGGGGGGGGGGGGTCGAACGCTCATCACCTCCCTTTCCTGACCTGCCGGGCTGCATGCTCAGATAAGGATCTGGTATGGATTTTGGGGGATATCATGCCATTTTTTGGGGGGTCAAAGCCTACTATAGGAGTCAGGGTGGCTATTGCAGCCAATAGTAACTCAGAGATAGAACCAATGAAGGACCAAGTAAACTCAGAAAATGGAAATGGTGACTTTACTGTCTGCCAAAATCACTGCATCTCCTGTCCATGGTCCAATCAGCCTTTGACCCCTACGGCTGCTCCTGCTTAGAAACCGGTAAGTCAAGTAAGTTGCTTTAACTGTGGAGGAATGGAACACTTCCAGTGTGATTTTTTCAAGACCACCAACATCGGAAAGCTGTGTGCCAACCTACAACAGCCAGTTCCAATTTTAAAGGAAAAAAAAAATGACAGTGGACACCTACAACCTTCAATAAGGCTCCCCCTTACTGTTTTTGACAGACCATCCAGACAATGTCATACACGCCACGTGGTGAGATCCTGCCACCATGGCTGCCTGATCTTCTTTATTAATGCGTGTGCTTCTGTCCCTGCCTGCTGGCCCCTTACTGCCTGTCATACTAACAACATAGAGTTTAGAGAGGTGCTCTGTGTCAGGTCACCTGTGGTCAGGTGACAGATGCACACCGTTGGGGTCAGGAGTGCACCGCTAAGATAGTGGACCCTACGGCTGACTGCTGCGGACGGAACACTGGGTGGCTAAGGAAGGTAGGTCCACTGGTGCGCTAACAGGGTTCCCACAGGGAGCTGGAGCCTAAGATTCCCAGGGCGCGGAGTCTAAGATCCAGCAGGTGTTCACAAGAGCCTCTAGTGGTGAGGATGGACTAGGCTGCAACTGGATCCAGGTCGCGGCCCCCAGAGTCCCCCAGCTCATGCTCACAGTAGGCTAGAAAGGACAGAGGGGAAGCAGCAGCTCAGGATACAAGAGATAGTAAGGGGATAAGCCAACGGTCGGGGTGACTAGTATACAAGGATAAACAAAGGACAGGCCAAAGGTCAAAGTCACAAGCAGACAGGGATAGTTGAGAACAAGCCAAGACCGGTAAAACAGAGACAGACGTAGCACACGGCAAACAGGAACCCAAACACACAATAGCTAAACAAACACTGTTGATCAGCACGGCTGGCTTGCAGTGCACAGGTTAATATAGAGTTCCCTGATAGGACCTGGGGTGGAGCCATGCTAGAGGAGAGATTACTTAAGCAGCCAGGTGAGAGTGGCTGGCCTCTAAGGTGAGCACATGGAGGAGGTAAGCTGACAGACAAACATTACTGCATATCCATGACACTCTGAAAGTCCTCCTCGGACCTGTGCTGTAGGTTGGCAGGAGCTCAGGTCACTCTCTACACCCTCTCCAAGCCCTGTTCCTGGGCTCACAGTTCTTAACATTTTCCCCTGGGCTCACAGAGCACCTTTAGGCACCCCGCTCACTTCCTCCTGCTACATCTGATCTGTGGGCAGACTTAAAATCATGGCGATGAAACCTCTTTCCTCATTGCTAGAGGTGGGAAAAGTCCCAGACTGTAGCCAAATAAAGTCCTCCTTCTGACCTTCTCTCTCCCTGTTCTGTCCATCAACAGCAGGGAGGGAACAACGGTCTGCGGAGAGGTGCAGTGTCGTGCTGGGCAGGTTAAAGGGGCCTCTGGGTCACACTAAATATGATTATTGAATATAAAATATCATTATAGTTAATATTATTATTGCTAAAACAACTACACATTGTATATCTTTTATCCAAAGCACTGGCCCATAGTAGTGTATTGACTGTGTCGACAGCTCTCCTGCTGGCTGTTCTTGAGTTACATACATTATGGTAAGATCAATGACACTTATTGTCACAGTGGACACTACCAGCTACTACAGAGAGAATTAGCCAGAGAGCCCCATCACAATTTTTCTGTCCTATGATTTATATTTATGCATCTGATCAGTGGGATTATAAAATGCCTCTTCTTTAGTGATCAGAGGGAGGGAGAATGCCCCAGAATTGGAGGACAGTGGAAGGAAAAAACATTGGTAAGTGGGATGAAAAATGGTGGTAAGTGGGAGGAAAAATGGTGGTACGTTGAAGATAAAAATGCCCCAACGTTTAGGTCAGTGGTTACTGATGACTTCAGTGTCAGAACTTTGCAGGCAGAAGATCACTTTGCCCAGGACAGTTTGCATGAAAGCTGTCCTGAGTGCTAGACACCATCAGACGCAACAATGTCCCAAGCTCGCTGCTCGTTTTTATGCAATGCACTTTATATCATTTAAAATGTGAGTACCTTTTTTATCTAAATAAATTGTGAATTTTAAAACGGCAAACGTACTACACCAAGAGGCTCTGTATTCTCTTATCTCTCCATCCATACTGGAGCCCCCGAGTAGCCCCCCCATCCCGCATCCACATATTACTGGAAACGCTGGAGAAGGAAGGAATCCCCTCCCCCACTTCGAATGACGTAGCATTCCACCATATCTTTCAATGCTGCTTACCTTGCAGCAGTAAGGTAAGAAGGTAGTACACCCACGGGTGTTATTTACACCGAAGAGCCACCTCTCACAGAAGTCACAGTGCCACCTGTTACTGTTACAGAGCACCAGCAGCACTACACTCTGCACCCTGGATCCATTGTTTTTTATTCTAATTATTATCAATTTTTGAATATTTATTATCATTGCACTTTATATCATTGCACCTGTAGTCACTTGTTTGCAGCACAGCAGCACTTTATATATTTATTTATATAATTTATTCTCTCTGCATTCATATATCTAGGTTTATATGTTATTTCATGAGGGAGCGCAACACCGCTATTTGATTTTTTTGTGATTCTTTTGTGGGTAGTGTTTGACCCTTACAGTGTTTGCGGCACCCATGAGCAGATATCTATCAAACCTAATAGATTTTGTAAAAATATGCTTAAAGGGGTTGTAAAGACAAAAATATTTTCCTCTTAAATTAAAGTCTGACGGTAGCTGATAAAGTAAAAAGTAATGTTTTGCATTATAACTAGTTTGATACCTGTTGAAATCGAGCTGTTTTATTCACCTCCAGCACTCCTGAATCATTATTCTCACTGACTTCCTGGTTTGCGGTGCGCATTCATTCTTGCTACATCACGGCCTAATGGGAACTACAGTTCCCATTAGGCTTAGCCTCCATGCCTGTGAGGGATAAGAGAGCATCTTCACGCAGGGCTGTAGTCATAGGGAGGGGGTGAGCACATTCTGCTTTCCACCATGCAAAACAGCTCAGATGCTGGTGGAAAGCAAGAAGAGGAGAGACAGGAAATGGCATTTTCAAACCTGGATTACTGTATTTTGGAGGTCAAAAGGAAACATGAGGTAAGTGATATTTAAATGCTCTAGCTTACAGCAATCAATCGATCTAATAAAAAAACAAACCTTTAGTGTTCCTTTAAGCAGTCTGTGGTCATCTTTTGAAGCTAACCTTGGTTCTAAATAGATCAAAAGACTGATGAAGCCTGATTATTCTGTAATTTCATCAAATAACACGCTATCAGTCACCCATGGTTTAGCATCAATTATTTTTAACCAAATCAACAAGGCCATTTAAGACTGGTTACATTTTTGAAAAAAAAATAGAATAAATAGCACAGCCTTTCTAAATTAGGGATCAATTGAAACCTTAGGGCTCCTCCAGAGGTTGCCAAGAGTTCCCAGAGGAAGCATTTTTCTCACACGTAGTAACCACTGATTACAATGATCTTTTTAGTAATCTGTATTGGAAACATTCTTCCCACTGACCACCAAGGTAAGGAGTATTGTTTTCACTGACCACCCACTTAAGGAGCATTGTTTTTACTGACCACCAATGTAAGAAGCATATATCCCACTGACCACCAGAGTAATGGGGTCCTTATCCTAGTGAACACCAATCTAAAGGAAGTCATCTATGAAAGGGTGGATTTAACTGGCAAACAAAATAAGGGGGCATGTCTTAACTGACTGTTCACGCTAATGATGTAGATAACGGACGTTACTTACCGGTAACGGTGTTTCTATGAACCTTCCAGGACGGCACCCGAGAGATGATGGCTCCTCCCCACAGGAAACACAATCACTTAACAATTTAAAAGTCCCCACCCTTCCCCTTGATCCTCAGTATGAATTAGAGTAGTCCTGAACTGGTTCACAAGGGACATTGTTCCGTATAGGTATTTACCACCTAGCGTTTAGCTTATCTTTTCCCTCCACATAGGGCGGGAAGTAGGCCTGCCGTCCTGGAAGGTTCATAGAAACACCGTTACCGGTAAGTAACGTCCGTTTTCTCTCATCACCTTCCAGGACGGCACCCGAGAGGATAGACGAGTAACCAACAGGCCTACTTTAGGGTGGGACCCTTGCCTGCAAGGTCTTTTGCTAGATGTCAGAATCTGATTTTATTTCACCACTTCCACTTCCTAGTGTGTGATGAGGGTATCCTAGCTGGATCATGAAAATGACCTGCAGGTCTGCTCCACCTATGCTCTTGTCTCCTCTTTGGATGCAGAGTCTAGGTGGCACGTGCTCTTAAAGAAAAAAATTCTGAGAGCTTGAGTATTCTTTAGGATAGAAAGGTTGGCTGCGCCAATATTCTGGCCATCGTGGTTGATAGTGTCTGCAAAGCTGCATAAGACCATCCAAAGTTTAGTCAGAGATTTGTTCTGTGAAACAAAGACCTACTTTGATCAACCCAGAAAAAAAACAACATGTGGTTTTAAGCCACTAGTCTGTACAGGAGAATGGTTTAGAAAGAAACAGGGTCTCCCGACGTACAATCCTTGTGGGTCCCCCTTTTTTGTTTGCCATAGTCCTGGTGAAACAAGGAAATAAACCCACTCAAGGATACTAGATTAAGGGAAGTCTATTCCCTTCACTCAAATGACTGGACAGGTATGTGACCAAGCAGGGCGTTTGGTGTGCTCCTGCACTCCCTTCAGTCCACCTGTCCGCCTCCATTCATTGGAATGCATGTGACTTTATAGCAAGGACACTTATTGGTCAGTGTCCGGACCACAGGATGCCTTGGCGTGGCTCGTTCGTGCGTCCGCCAATACGCGTGGACAAACTCCTGTCTCCAACGTACACTGCTAGACTGGACAAAACAGCTGCTCTGCAAGCCGGTTGACAAGCAGGTCCCATCCTGGTCATTCCCCATTTCTGAGTTCCTTCCCATCTGAATACCGACATGTCAGATGTGAGATTGTTCTATATACCCTAGGCTCCTTATAACCCTGCGAGTCGATCATTAAACTACGCAGAAAAGAAGCCTGTTACAAAATTGCGAGTAACCACTGCATTCATTGGTATATAACAGAAAAGAACAAAGGTGTCGGGGAAAGAAAACTTTTCACCGCCCCCCGCGTATAATATGCAGACACATTTTACCCTATAATCTCAGGGTAAACCCATGAGTGCCACACGCCAACAGAATACAGTATTCTGTAAAAATCCAGTGTTTGAGGTCATGATCCACTCCACGCACCAAGGAGTGTTAAGTTAAGCAGATCCCTACCACAAGGGACCAATGCCATAGTAGGAGTAAAAGATGAATATTGGTTATTCATATCCAGTTCGTCCGAGGGGGTGACATGAAGGACATACACTGAGCTATAAAGCTCGGATCGGATGAACCAGTCAGAAAAAATCCTGATGCTGAATTTTTTAGGCAAACAGCCCCTAACAGCGTAACCCCTTTCCTACTAAAAAGAACCTGCTAGGTGATTTTATGACATCCTTCCAGTGTCCTATAACCCTACTGGGTTCAGGTCTAGGGAATGTCTCTGGCATGCCTAGAAGTAAAGGCCCGCAATCAGAAATCCTGTTCCTTCCATGTGAATGGAAAATAAGGTCTGAAATAGAGTGACCAAAATGTCCCAGATATACGGGTCCTAGATCTTGTATTTCCGAAGGACAGCAAGCTCAGACTTAATATGGAAAGACAGATAGACACCCCCAGCCTCCACTGCTGTGTTTTCTGATATACAGACACCTGTAGGATAGAGAAGACACAACCAACCTTAGGTGTGTATTTCTCATATGTAGTAAGATACCATATAACCTAAGCCCAGAGAAAGGACAGAAGCTCCAAGTGTGAGCTTCTGATGCTTAATAGGTTTATAGGTCCTACATTCAACAGAGAGGCCACTAGCCAATATGGTGTTTTTTCTGAGTAATAAAGAACGCAGAGGATACAGACACCTTCTACTGCTGTGTTTTATTTATGTGCAGCGACCCAAGGTAATAGATTCAGGACAGGAGGACAAGAACCACTATAGTGTTGTCTATTCCTGACTGACCGCAGTACGGTCTTCCAATCAACAGAAAATAGTACTAGCACCTATAGTATATCTCTGATGATCATAGAAAAAAGCAGTCGCATGGCCAGTATGACCAAAAGGACATATGCGGCCTCAACCGTGTATTGCTGGTGTTATACTCCCTGCAGTCATAACTAGCAGAGAGTGATATTAGCATACTTCAGATAAACAATAGGGTATAGGACAAGGGACCGAAATGTTACAGACAGTAACATTGTGTATTCCAACACCCACAGTCATATACCTGATAGAAACGTCACTAGCAAGAAAACTCAATGCTGTGCGTTTCTGGATAGTAACAGTATACCGTCATGAACCCACAATACCAGTTGTGCATTATTTTGATTAGAAAAAAACTTGGAAAGTTTATATGACCAACAGCATGTTGTCGGCAACCCAATGTGTTACTTAATGCAACCTTGTCGGGTCATCTAATCAACAGAAATGTCACTAGCAAAAAAAGGACACTTAAAGCAGTGCATATCTGAATTTATAAATATCCTTAACAATAATACAATGCTATGCGTTTCTGATCAGCAAAATTGTATAGTCATATAACCAGCAGAAGTGTCGCTATCAGTAACTCAGCGTCATGCGTTTCTGATAAGTAATAGTATACCAACATGTAACCTCCAGAAATTTTTACCAACAGTAACTCAGTGTGGTATGTTTCTGAATAACCATAGTGTGCGGTTTATATAATAGAGGTGTCACCGACAAATCAATGTCATGCTTCTCTGATAAGCAATAATATACATGCATGTATCCGACAGAAATTACACCGACAGTAACTCAATGTGGTATGTTTCTGAATAACAATAGTGTGCGAATATACCATAGAGGCGTCACCACCATTCAGTGTTATGCGTTTGATAAGGAACAGAGTACCGTTATCTAATCAATTTTAGGCATTTCTGGTGAGTTATAGGATATCCCTTGATCATCAGTCTACATATATACACACAAATATATATATATATATATATATATATATATACATACATACACACACACATACATATATATCTCAGAAATGACCCAAGATAAACCCATGTTGTGCATTTCTGATGTGCGGACAGACCAACGCTCTATCCTAGCATAACCTGAGTTTCAGATATTGATCCTTCATCCCAGTGAAGGAACATGGTAGTTCCAAATACTGGAAATCCGAGGTGTGTGACTATACCACAATAGTGGTAGCTGCTATTCTGCTATTGCAAAGGTCTGAGTAGGTGTAGCTGGTCCACACACAGGTGGGAGCTAGTCCAAGCCTTTAAGGTCTTAACGAGCACAGACTCAGAAATCAATTAGGTCTCTCATGAAGAGGTGACCATAGTCTCAGGCTGGAGGCAATCAGACACCTGTATGGCTGATTTTCATAGCTTTGACACAGGGGTTTGTACCAGAGAAACTCCCAATTAAGGGTTGCAGGCTAGCATTTTATGCTTCTCACACCACCTAAATGGTTTGTTGCCTGAGCCACAAGAGGTATAGATTAACTCTAACACACTGACAGATATACCAGCAGTGTAAGGAGGAAGTGATCGGTTGGAACTTGGGAGATATTGTAACCAATAAACAACCCCCACAAGGGTAATAAACCCACTAGTATGCCCCCTGTTGGGCCTATCCTAAGAGTTTAGGAGGTCAGTTTTTTGGCTAAAAAAACCTAACTGCACCCTTGTGATCTGCCTGTCAGATTCATGGCAGGCTGGCCCTAACTGGATTGAGCCTTGCTCAGCCCCCTTTTATGAGATTATTCTAGGGATTTTATAATCTCCTCAGAGGCCTGTATTTGCCTGCAGGAGTCCAACCAGACCCTCTAGGGTGAATGGCTCCTGTTTAGCTTGGCTTACCATATCCTCCCTGTCCTCCTTAAGCTTCCTCTACCTGGACTAGAGGGAATGACTGTGAGGGCGGGGGAAGGGCACTAGGTTCCGTTCGGACGAGGCCTTCTTGGGAGGATATGTCTTCTCTAGGGATAAGCTCCTCTATGTCAGACCTTAAGTTACTGACTGCCTGGCGGCTTCATGGAAAGTTTTTCCTTTCTCTGCCAAGTTATGAGGAGCTATGCCCTGTAGCGGTAGGAGACTGTTTATTTGGGGTCTCCTGGGATCCGCTGGGGGGGTTTTTGCAAGACAAGAGATATACATATATGCATAATATTACTTTGTCCTCCCCCAGGACTGCAGGTTTGTACTGGGGAGGTGAAAGGGTGAGAAGTAAAAAACCAGTCCTGTGCTGGCTGGCTGGCCCCAGAGACTCAGACCCTGAAGACCAGGACTCTCACTCCCTTTCCTCCTCCCTTTCCAAGGGGGAATGTACTCACTGCGCCCCGACCTGGATCTGCCTGCAGTCACATTTGCCTTCATCTCCTCCTGTCCATGAGGAGGTTTGGCTGGGTCCCCAGCTGTCGGTACCTCTTGTAAGGGCTATCCGCAAGCCGACCCTTCCACCGCCATGCTTCTCTCCGGCGTCCCTTCCGGGTTGCGCTGTGAGGCAAAAGCCCACCTTCACTCAGAGAGGCTTGGAGCGCCATGTTTCCAAAAGTAGGAAGCAGTACCCGGGAAGAGAGAGCTCTTCAAATGGCGGCGTTTCTTCTGCACCCTAGCGATGGCAAGCCTCCCCGCAGCTCAGAGCGCTGGTGCACGCCTGGGGCGACCTGTGAGTTAGACCCGAAGGCCTACAGGTTAGTTCGGCCCTCCCCGGCCTCCCTAAGACCTGTCTCAACAGGGGTACCTTCGACCCTCCCCGGTCTCTAGGTATTCAAACAAAACAAACGTGACGATGTGTTCGGGAGAAACACAATCAATACTGAGGATCAAGGGGAAGGGTGGGGACTTTTAAATTGTTAAGTGATTGTGTTTCCTGTGGGGAGGAGCCATCATCTCTCGGGTGCCGTCCTGGAAGGTGATGAGAGAAACAATAATTATTAGCAGAGATTCCCCAAGACCTGAGAGTTTTTTTCAAGGTTCCTAATGTTAAAAAGTTTGAGAAAGAATGAAATAGCAGATTCACAGCTCCTTCTCCCAAAGGTTTTATATCCAAAAATACATGAAAAACATGAAAGTGGATTTCACAGAACTTGAGACAACTGTGCCCACAAAGTTGGTGGGAGTTGAAAGTGATATTTTGATGTGGCTTCTATCTAATGGATATTTAAAAGTATAGGTGGTGTGGTGGGTGATATATAAAGCTTTTTCTTTTCCAAATGATGGGAAGCTAGTGTGTTATATCCATGGTGTTCCTTTTGGTCCATTGTGACATGCATGTCTTTAAAGTTAACTTTGCAGGCAGGTCCCTAAATCTTAAAGGGGTTGTAAAGGTACAATTTTTTCCCCCTAAATTGCTTCCTTTACCTTAGTGCAGTCCTCCTTAGTTCCTAATGAACGTATCCAAATACGTTCATTAGGCATTACAAGCTTGACGTGATGTCTTCTCAATCCAAAGCTATGGGAATTGTTTGTGTTGTCATCTGCTTTGTCCACTTGTTAATAAACTTACTTTGACAGCACCTGGTGTTTGGGTTTCTTTTCCTGCCCTAAGAATGGTCTAGTTAGATCCCGAGGTCATGATGACATGGGGCTGAGCCAGGAAAACAGAAAATTTGTTATCAATACTTACTGTAATTTTCCTTTCCTGGCTCTCCCCTATGCCAGCACATACCCTCCCTGTTCCGTCACAGACTAGTTATAGAACAGGTTCTCCAGGTGCTGCCTGTCTTTTATTATGCTAATAAAGGATGTCCTACATGGGGTCAAGGGGCGGAGTTGACCTGAGGTCTTGGTGGCAGAGCCAGGACAGGAAAATTATGGTAAGTAATAATAAAAAAAATCATTGTTTCTTTGTTGCCCTTCAGCTTGTTTCAGCCTCCAGTGGTTACACAGGGCTGATGATCCTCTCTTCAATTACATGTGACAGCACTGGATCAATCATAAAGCATTAGTCCTTTAGCATATGAGAAAGGAGAGCAAATCGCATGCTTCCCCATATAAAAAAAATACTGAATATTTTCCTTATTACTGTAGCGCTCAACCCCGAAGGAGCCGCTGGTTGTATTTGGGATCGGCCTACTTAGTTACCCTGGCGTTGTCTAGGAGTATAGTTGTGAGAGCAGAGGTAGTGAGCGAAGGTCCAGACAGTAAATAAAGGTTTTTCCAATGCTTTATTTTCCAGGCCAAACACGGCCAACATCAACATAAATTGGGAAGGTCAAGGTTGATGAAGGAAGAGATAAAGAGAACCTTGCGGTATCAGGCCTGGATATTAAATGGAGCAGTCAGTACTCTTCTGCATAGTACCAATTTATAATTTTTTCGCCACTCTACTTGGAGTGGGTGAAGTGCCCCCGGACAGACCCCTGCCACAAGCCTGGCAGCCGAGGTGTCACTTTAGATTTCTGGGAGGAACAGGCCTCTCTCACAGACCTGGCTCTAGGGCCTCTGCCACAGGCCAATTTCTATAAAGGACATAGGTGGATAAAGAGAGCAAATCCTCCCAGTAGACTTTTCTATATAGGTCCCCGGATGACAGCAAGCATACCTGTCAGTGGTTCGGACACCCGATCCCAGCTTGGGATTCTCTCAATAGGTCCAGGAACCCAGTGAAGCACTGGGGTCCCCTCTCATCTCCGGATGCGGTTCGATGCAGATTGCAGCTTTGGCCAGGTAGGCCGCGCCGGCGGGGTCCATGGATGCGCGCACCCTGAAGATGGATGCCGCACCTGGAACGGGGCAAACCTCCTGTCCATGAGGAGGTTTGGCTGGGTCCCCAGCTGTCGGTACCTCTTGTAAGGGCTATCCGCAAGCCGACCCTTCCACCGCCATGCTTCTCTCCGGCGTCCCTTCCGGGTTGCGCTGTGAGGCAAAAGCCCACCTTCACTCAGAGAGGCTTGGAGCGCCATGTTTCCAAAAGTAGGAAGCAGTACCCGGGAAGAGAGAGCTCTTCAAATGGCGGCGTTTCTTCTGCACCCTAGCGATGGCAAGCCTCCCCGCAGCTCAGAGCGCTGGTGCACGCCTGGGGCGACCTGTGAGTTAGACCCGAAGGCCTACAGGTTAGTTCGGCCCTCCCCGGCCTCCCTAAGACCTGTCTCAACAGGGGTACCTTCGACCCTCCCCGGTCTCTAGGTATTCAAACAAAACAAACGTGACGATGTGTTCGGGAGAAACACAATCAATACTGAGGATCAAGGGGAAGGGTGGGGACTTTTAAATTGTTAAGTGATTGTGTTTCCTGTGGGGAGGAGCCATCATCTCTCGGGTGCCGTCCTGGAAGGTGATGAGAGAAACAATAATTATTAGCAGAGATTCCCCAAGACCTGAGAGTTTTTTTCAAGGTTCCTAATGTTAAAAAGTTTGAGAAAGAATGAAATAGCAGATTCACAGCTCCTTCTCCCAAAGGTTTTATATCCAAAAATACATGAAAAACATGAAAGTGGATTTCACAGAACTTGAGACAACTGTGCCCACAAAGTTGGTGGGAGTTGAAAGTGATATTTTGATGTGGCTTCTATCTAATGGATATTTAAAAGTATAGGTGGTGTGGTGGGTGATATATAAAGCTTTTTCTTTTCCAAATGATGGGAAGCTAGTGTGTTATATCCATGGTGTTCCTTTTGGTCCATTGTGACATGCATGTCTTTAAAGTTAACTTTGCAGGCAGGTCCCTAAATCTTAAAGGGGTTGTAAAGGTACAATTTTTTCCCCCTAAATTGCTTCCTTTACCTTAGTGCAGTCCTCCTTAGTTCCTAATGAACGTATCCAAATACGTTCATTAGGCATTACAAGCTTGACGTGATGTCTTCTCAATCCAAAGCTATGGGAATTGTTTGTGTTGTCATCTGCTTTGTCCACTTGTTAATAAACTTACTTTGACAGCACCTGGTGTTTGGGTTTCTTTTCCTGCCCTAAGAATGGTCTAGTTAGATCCCGAGGTCATGATGACATGGGGCTGAGCCAGGAAAACAGAAAATTTGTTATCAATACTTACTGTAATTTTCCTTTCCTGGCTCTCCCCTATGCCAGCACATACCCTCCCTGTTCCGTCACAGACTAGTTATAGAACAGGTTCTCCAGGTGCTGCCTGTCTTTTATTATGCTAATAAAGGATGTCCTACATGGGGTCAAGGGGCGGAGTTGACCTGAGGTCTTGGTGGCAGAGCCAGGACAGGAAAATTATGGTAAGTAATAATAAAAAAAATCATTGTTTCTTTGTTGCCCTTCAGCTTGTTTCAGCCTCCAGTGGTTACACAGGGCTGATGATCCTCTCTTCAATTACATGTGACAGCACTGGATCAATCATAAAGCATTAGTCCTTTAGCATATGAGAAAGGAGAGCAAATCGCATGCTTCCCCATATAAAAAAAATACTGAATATTTTCCTTATTACTGTAGCGCTCAACCCCGAAGGAGCCGCTGGTTGTATTTGGGATCGGCCTACTTAGTTACCCTGGCGTTGTCTAGGAGTATAGTTGTGAGAGCAGAGGTAGTGAGCGAAGGTCCAGACAGTAAATAAAGGTTTTTCCAATGCTTTATTTTCCAGGCCAAACACGGCCAACATCAACATAAATTGGGAAGGTCAAGGTTGATGAAGGAAGAGATAAAGAGAACCTTGCGGTATCAGGCCTGGATATTAAATGGAGCAGTCAGTACTCTTCTGCATAGTACCAATTTATAATTTTTTCGCCACTCTACTTGGAGTGGGTGAAGTGCCCCCGGACAGACCCCTGCCACAAGCCTGGCAGCCGAGGTGTCACTTTAGATTTCTGGGAGGAACAGGCCTCTCTCACAGACCTGGCTCTAGGGCCTCTGCCACAGGCCAATTTCTATAAAGGACATAGGTGGATAAAGAGAGCAAATCCTCCCAGTAGACTTTTCTATATAGGTCCCCGGATGACAGCAAGCATACCTGTCAGTGGTTCGGACACCCGATCCCAGCTTGGGATTCTCTCAATAGGTCCAGGAACCCAGTGAAGCACTGGGGTCCCCTCTCATCTCCGGATGCGGTTCGATGCAGATTGCAGCTTTGGCCAGGTAGGCCGCGCCGGCGGGGTCCATGGATGCGCGCACCCTGAAGATGGATGCCGCACCTGGAACGGGGACCCCGCAAAGATTTTAGAACACATGACACCTGTCACAGATATACTCCTCTCCAGCACGCCCCGCGAGTGAAAAAGCTCCTCTGATTGGCTTACTCTGCCAGAACCCCTCTGGCGCCAACTGCCGGCCAGGGATGGTATTGCATCCCTGGACCACAGACTGACCCAGTGGACATTTCTGGAAAGACAGAAGTCCCAAACTTTAAACAAATTATGAATAGGAGCAAAGTAACTCTCCCATTCCCCATTAACTTTAGCGTAGTGCCCATGCTGAAAGCAAGGGGGCGCTACATTACTGCATGCTGAACAAAGTGGTGGGGGGGGGGCAAAGGAAAGGTGAATATGTGCTTATGGGAAAAGGGCATTAAAGTGAACATGATGCTATTCATATAAGGGCAAAGAAAAAGGGGGAAAAAAAGGAACCCAAAAGTAAACCCTGTTTGGACTTTTGGTGCTGTTAAAGTCCGAACAGGGTTTACCTTTGGGTTCCCTTTTCCCCCCCTTTTTCTTTGCCATATTATTTACGGATGTTGGCAATGTGAGTGCCGTTTTTCTTTTTTTCTATATCCTATATGGGCAAATAATAGGAATGTTTTAGGCCACATATACTATTCTGGGTAATGCCATCACACAGCCTATCTGTACGTGGCCAACATTTTTGCTTTCTTGGTAACTACAATAGAGATCCTGATGATGACAGTTACCATGGGTAAAGCTAACAAACTGAAATATCATTTTCTTGACCTTTGTGCAGCAATATATTTTACAGATGATTTTTAGCAGAATAAAATGAACTTGAAATAGAGTTGAAAGATGTCATCAAATTTTGGGCAGAGTGACAGCTGGGAGCTGACATAGTCATGAAAGATGAGACAGACAGGATCAGTGTAGGCCTTGAGTGTCCAGGAACAGAAGATGAGAGTGGTGGCACATGTCGGAGCATTTGGATATGATCCACCATCCTGTGCAGCCAACAGAAGCATAGAGACAGAGCCTAAAATAAGTTGTATATAAATGCCTCATGAAAAAGGAGTCAGGCAGTGGACCGTAAAAATTTTCATATTAGAAATGATACTTTGACTGAGACATCATGGAAATATCTCTCATCACCTTTTACTACGCACGTATTGAATATACAAATCTCCTGATGCAGAACATATAGAAGCCTTCTTGAAAAATGTATCTCGTGATTCTACCCTTGGGAATTTTGCATCTAAAAAAGGACTGAGTTGTTTGGTCTTAGTGTACAGTCATGGGAAAAAGTGGACATCTGTTTGACAGTCTTCCAGCACCGGTTTGGGATTAAACCCCCTGTGTGCATTTTCATTTATGAATACCTATTTTGCAAATTGTTTTCATTAAGTAGAACACATTTTCTATTTTAATAGAATGTCTATTATTTATTACAGGTACTTATATAGCAACAACAATTTACACAGCACTTTACATATACAGTATATTTATTGTACATTCACATCAGTCCCTGCCCTCAAGGAGCTTACAATCTAAGGTTCCTAAATCACATTAATACACAAATTAGGCCAACTTTAGACAGAGCCAGTTAACCCATTATGATGTCTTTGGTGTGTGGGAGGAAACCTGCACAGGCACAAGGAGAACATCTGAACTCCAGGCAGGTAGTGCTGTGGTTGGGATTCAAACCAGTAACCCTAGCGCTGCTCAGCAGAAGTGCTAACCACTTAGCTACTGTGCTGCCAGGATGGGGAAAGGTAAGAACCTTTATTAGATTTCTAGTAATGTTTGTATTTCCCTGGTGAGATTTCCCTCCACTTTCTTTTCCCTGACACAAACCAATGCTCAGTGTCAGACAGCCCATTGCCCAGATGATTATAAAAAAGCATGGTCAGATTCACTGCACTCACCAGATTTAAATGATTCCTTGCACTAAAAAATGAGTCAATGAGTCAAAACTATGCTTAAAGTTGTGCTTCTGTGAGCAGATCCCCCACCTGCTCCCATTTATACTTACCTGAGCCCAATCTTGATCAAGCAATGTGCATGAGAGCAGAGGCTCCCTTGGCTCTCTCTCCTCTTTGGCTAAGGCACTGTCAATCACAGCCAATGAGGAGAGAATGGGGGGTGAGGCTGAGCCGGTTCTGTGTATCAGTGGACACAGAGAGCAGGGTTCAGGAGCAAGCATGCTTGAATGCCCCCATAGCAATTGGTTTGGGATAGGAGCACTAAACTAGAGGGAGGAGTCCAGAGGTGCTGGAAGGGAACCCAAGCAGAGGAGCAGGTAAGTAGAACATGTTTGTTAGTAAAAAAAATCTCCTTTAGTATCACTTTAATACATCATCTTGGGAGGATATTCCTGATACTTAGCCCAATCTTATGCCACCGTCTGCCTGGGAACCCAGTGGCTTCCTTTAGTTAATTTTGGTAGGGACTTCATGGCTTCCATAATGGATGCCACTTCATTCTCAACATCTGATCTGTTACAATGTCATAAACAAATGGTCCCGCTCCCTGTGTGCCTTTGCACTATAATGTGATATGTAGTGACATCTGATTCAAGAACAGATATTTTGCTGTATTAGCTGTAATTTGAAAAGCAAAGAAAAAAAATGGCCAACTACAGTACATGTGTATAGAGTAGAAATGTAATTAAATGTAGTACATACAACAATATAAAATCACAGTATCAATTGTATTTGAACATGAACATAAAAACAGATCAACTGGTGTATTCATGAATGCATCTACAATATACAGACCATGAAAAACATGTAACTAGAGTTCTACAATGTCCTGATGGGTGTCACGATATATATACTGAGACCAAACACACAGGATCACCCTTTTTATAAAATGTATACTGTGATTTTAGATTGTATGTACTACATTTGTTGGGGTAACTCTGGTTTACAGTGGGTAAAGTGCCATTATCCCTAGTGAATACACAGGAGAAAACCTTCTAGGCATAGGAGTGTGCAAGGGGTGTGCCAGGTGCGCCTGGGAACACCCTAATCCTGGGGTTGGCAACCAGTCAATGGTGGGCAGGTGATGGGTAAACCGCAATCCTAACTCGCCGACCCTCAGAACCTAGACAGGAGAGGTTGCGTGGGTGGAATTTAGTGGCACCGATCTGTCTTTTCCTCCTGCAGCAGCTGAAAATGGGATTCTCCTCCTCTTCCTTTTGTCAACATTCAGCTGCCACAAGAGGAAAATATAGGGGGATCAGTACTAATATATGCCACCCCTCCTTTCCCTGTTCCTCTTCCTTCTGTTGCCAGTGTCCCCCATGTGCTCCCTTGCTCCCCCTTCCTCCCATTGTTTCAGGATGGAGAGCGGGGAAGAGGCCGGTAAATATGTCAAGTGTATATGTGTTGGAGCTTTGGGGTGCACATCCTAATGCAATAGGCTGTGCACACCTATGCCTCTAGGGGTGGGACTACATGGGCACTGAACAGACGTCTAATATATATAAAAGATCAGTTTATTAGTACAAAAAGATAAAATCTGGTAGAACATACAAAACATCATGCAAATATATAAGATGAGGTTACATAAAATTCATAAAAATAAATAACAAATGCGTTTTGATGACTCTTCTTCAAAGATGACAGAAATACGATGTTACAAAAGGTATGTCTGAAAGATAAGTGTAGTCTTGTGTATTTATGTCTACACTTATCTTTCAGGCAAACCTTTTGTAACATCGTATTTCTGACACCTCTGAAGAAGATTCATTAAAACACTTTAGTGTTATTATTTCTTTTTAAGAATTTTCTGTAACCTCATCTTATATATTTGCATGATGTTTTGTATGTTCTACCGGATTTTATCTTTTTTTACCAATAAACAAATCTTTTATATATATTAGATGGATGTCTGTTCAGTGCCCATATAGTCCCACCCCTAGAGGGCTTTCTCTTGTGTATGTACTACATTTATGCCCCGTACACACGATCTAAATTTTTCATTGCAAATTCCGACCGTGTGTATGCCCAGGGCTGGACTGGGACAAAAATTTGGCCCTGGACTTCATCCAGACCGGCCCACTTTAATTCAATAAAATGCTGCCCCCACCCCCGCGAAAAATCACGCCCACCAAAAAGGCCCCTACATCCATTATTGTATATCATGAGAGGGTGAGAGAGAGAGGGAGGGTTGAGGGAAAGGGGGTGAGAGGGGGTGAGTGTAAGAAAAAGAGAGTGAGTGTAAAAGAGAGGGGGTGAGTGTAGGGCCCCTTTTTACACTGAGGCGTTTTTTAGGCGCTTTTGGGCTAAAAATAGCGCCTGTAAAGCGACTGAAAAATGCTTCCGCTGCAGTCCCAGTGTGAAAGCGTGAGTGCTTTCACACTGGGTCGCTGCCAGGGTGTTAAAAAAAGTCCTCCAAGCAGCACCTCTTTTTTAAAAAACGGCCCACTGAGCCATCGGCCCACCGGGAAACTCCCTGTAGTCCCTATGGCCAGTCCATCCCTGTGTATGCCTCATCAGATTATTTTCATTGGAAATTCCGATGAATTCCGTCAAAATTTAGAGAACATGTTTTCTTTTACTCCGATGGAATTCTTTTGTGATTTTGGTCGGACAAAAGGTTTGACCACGTGTACGGGGCTTTAGTTACATTTCTACTCCTATACGCATATATTTGGCCTAAAAAGTCCCGTCCGGGGATTTCCTCTTTGCTTTCAGTGTGTAGTGGAATGTTGGCCTATTTTTTCTCCTGACCAGATTTCTTCCTTTCTTTCTCAATACATTTAGCTGTAATTTGGAATAGTCGCAGTCAGTTCCCTTTGATGAAGGTATAAACAACCTATAGGTCCAAATATCTGTAATGGTTGACAGATTAGTTCTTGGGCTCTCTCTTTAAAGTATATGTGAAGCATCAACTTGTACAACAACCCATTCAGTTTAAAGTAAAAATGAAAGGCAAACATTTGTGTATAGATATTAAAGCGATCACATACCCTCTGTTCTCAGTTGCATAAGGATCTTAGTCGAGAGGAGAAACAGCAGTCTTTCCACGAATGGGTGTGCAGGGGGGGGAGGGGTGTCAGCACAAGCCCAGTCTTTGGAGGAGAGCAGGCTGATTTCTCAGCACAGCCAGAAAACTGACCACATCGTGCTCTCATTCCTAGTGTGGTTGGTTTTTGATAGGAAAGCAGAGTGACTAGCAGGAACACCAGGGATTTCACACAAAGAAAGCAATGCAAAGAGAACAGGATACTTTTTCATACACATACTACATGGTACAGCAGGCACATATTAGGAATATGAAATGTTGGAATAACATATTCTTTAATCTGACAATGTATCTGTATAGTTTGGGCAATAGGTTGGCTGATATTAAGCCTCTGACATGGTTGCTGGTGTTGGTAATCAGAGGCACGATGTCTCTGGTGAATGCAGACAAAAGCTGGGGGGCACCCAGGCAGTGCATAAATCTCATGGATGTGCAGTGCAATTCACAGACTTTGTTTTGAAAAAGATTGCACTATTTTAATGGTTTCGAATGGTCTTGAATACACCACAGACTTCATTAGACACCGGGGGTCGGCAACCCGACAATCGCAGGTAGGTGACACGAAGACTGCTATCCTTCCTTATTGACTTTCGGAACCTTGACAAGAGGGGCGGCACTTACTGGTATCAATCCGCTTTCCTTCTCTTCCTCCCGCATTAACTGGCTGCAGGAGGAAAGGGGATCAGTACCAGTAAATGCTGCCCCCGCCACCCCTCCTCTTTGGCTGCCCATTCCCCCACCTATCACTTTTAGTGACATTTTAGGGGGATAAAACATGCCCCAGCACTGCTGGCTTCCCTCCTGTCCTTTGCTGCCAGCTGCTGCGGTGGATGTTCAAAGGATGGAAAGCGAGGCAAGGGGCTAGTTAACATTTCATTTACAATCTCCTTCCTTTTCCGAATGAACAGTGAGTGATCGGTACCGATTGCTCCAGTATCCATTCATTTACAGAAGCTGTAGCTAAGGCTCCAGAGAAAGGAACTGAAGAATCTCTGTCCTCGGTCCCTTTCTCGGGATCAAAAGATAGGGGTTCTATTTAGACCCCTAAAATTTCACTAAAGCCCCCCAAAGGGCTCCTAAATAATTGTAAAAAAAATTGTAAAAAAAAAAATAAAAAAACTACAGACACCATCCACTGCTCTACTGACCGACATTGTCTACTTTTAAGGTAGGGTACTTTTGTTTACAGTGACAATTTTCTAAGTTTTCCTTACTATTTAGTTAGACCTTGCTAGTTCACTTCTTAATTTTTTTTTTAATAAGGGCACCGAATCGCGAGGATCTTTAAACGCTTTCATGTTGTTCAGGTAGATCTCTGCCTCTCAAAGGTTGTCTACCCCTGTTCTATGGCTACACAGGCACTTAAATCTCTTTGCCTACAAGAAATGTAACCTCTTGTTGGCTATCAACTCAACTAATTTGCAGTACACTAAAAGCAAACTGCTAATGAAATACTTGTCAACAAATTTGTAAAGCTCTGAGTGTCAGAAAGGTACCAGCTCTAAACTTAGCAACTCATCTTAACAAAATAAACATATTGGGCCGGATTCAGTTACCTGTGCGTATCTCTCTGGCCGGCGTAACGTATCCTAGATACGTTACGCCGCTGTAACTTTGGGCGCAAGTTCCGTATTCAGAAAGAACTTGCGCCCTAAGTTACGGCGGCGTAACGTATGTGGGCCGGCTTAAGCCCGCCTAATTCAAATGGGGATGTGGGGGGCGTGTTTTGTTTAAATTTTGATTGACCCCGCGTATTTGACATTTTTTTTGTACGGCGCATGCACTGTTCGTGAAAACATCCCAGTGCGCATGCTCGAAAATCCGCCGCAAAACGTCATTGCTTTCGACGTGAACGTAAATTACGTCCAGCCGTATTCGCGAATGACTTACGCAAACAACGTAAAAAATTCAAAACTCAGCGCGGGAACGACGGCCATACTTAACATAGGATACGCCGCACATACCCCTCATATAGCAGGGGTAACTTTACGCCGGAAAAAGCCGAACGCAAACAACGTAAAAAAAAAGCGCCGGGCAGTCGTTAGTTTCTGAATCTACGTAAATAGTAATTTGCATATTCCTTGCGTAAACAAACGGAAGCGCCACCTAGTGGCCAGCGTAAATATGCAGTCTAAGATCCGACGGTGTAAGACACTTACACCTGTCGGATCTTAGGGATATCTATGCGTAACTGATTCTATGAATCAGTCGCATAGATACGACCAAGCGCACTCAGAGATACGACGGCGTATCAGGAGATACGCCGTCGTATCTCTTTCTGAATTCGGCCCATTGAGGTTAAAGTGTATGTAAATCCCCTAAAAATACTGCTGGATTGCCCTGGGTTTATTGCATTGAAAGAGTTTTTATCTTGGTGGGCTTTTATTAACAGTTTTGACAGGTTGGTCCAGCCAATTAAGGACCTCACCCACTATTAAGTATGTTCACTTGTAACTAAACTGTTGGCAGAGCGAGGTGACATTTTCCTTTGCCTTTCTTCTTTAGAAGAGTGAAGAATCTTAGGTGTACTGACAAAACTGTTATTGTATGACACTAACAATAGACAATAAGAAAGTAGCTTTTAAAAAATATAAAAATGAAGGAACACTAGTGTTGTTTAAATGTTACAAAGAATATAACAGGATATGCAAAAAGGAAATCAAGGATGCAAAAATTCAAAACGAACGACAGATTGCAAAAGATAGTAGGACAAACCCCAAAAAATTCTTTAAATATATTAATAGTAAAAAGGTGAAGTCTGAGCATGTAGGCCCCTTACAAAATAATCTAGAGTGGGTGACTGGGGACAAAGAGAAGGCAAATTTATTAAATGATGGGCAGTGGTGTGGGGGTAGTGGCGCTGTCTAAGTGGAGGCTGATATTACCCAAAGGTAGTATGAACAAACTATATGGACTACAGAAGCAATAAGTGATATATGTGTCCTGAATATAGTGCCTCTTACAATATGTGATGTGCCAGTGGTGAAATAGATGACTTAAGTGTGGCTAAGACCACATGCTCTAGTGTACAAATATCGTTGGACAAAGGTATTAATACTGAAAAGTGATAGCGTAGATGCCAGATAATGTGTCCAAAAAAGTAAAAAAATATAAAAAATCCAAAAAATCCAAAAAGTGTCTATAAGTTCAAAAAAGAGTATATATAAAAATATATATAAAAAGCAACAATCCGAGTGTAAACCAGATAAGTAAACAGCAGTCCAGAGTGATAATGGTGACAATGTGACTTTCCAAGTAGATAGGTGATCACAGTATGCAGTAGTGCAGAAATGCGAAGTGGATCCGGTGCTCCCCCTCCTGGGTCCCTACTCACCAGAGGCCCTCACCCCTGCAGGGGTAAAGTGCATAGAAGATATCCAACCGACTCGGGTCCTCGCTCTCCTATTGGGTCCTACGGTCCAGCTGGTACCAAACAGATCCTGGGTGGCCGGATTCCTCCAAGGGATGAAAAAAAGTTCTCATAGAGTAGTAGGTTCAGGTTCCAGTGGGTAAGGTTTATTGGTACAGCCAAAGGCTTATACTGAAAACATGTATACAAATATAGATATAGCCAAAGGCTTATACTGAAAACATGTATACAAATATAGATATACAAAAGGAAAAAATAAATAAAAATATATGTGTGTAAAAATGGATTAAAAAATGAAATAAAAACGGGGGCCAGATAGACTGCTTGTGGATACAAGCAGACAGTTATCTGTATATTGACAAGCTTCCCAGCACAGCACAAGCTCCACAAATGAGAACCAGCGTGGAAACGGCGTGCGTTCCACCAAGTGAACAGCTGGTTAGTCCAGGAAGTGCGTGCGGGCGTGCGTGTATCCGCTTTACGCACGTTTCGTTCTCTTACGTCTTCTGAAGCGGGTACACGCATACCGCTACTGATGGTTAATATAGCCAGCGTCACCATGGAAAGCCCTCCCACTTGGCGGCGTTCACCAATCGTAATTTTAATGGGGAAATCCCTTCCAAACTAGTCATTTTAACAAGAGACCCTGGGTGAGTATAATCGTAATTTCCATGGTGTGCATAAGCTTAATCGGACATAACATAATATTCCATACAATGACAGTTTCCTTGGTGTGTATAAGTGTATACGGACATGACATAACACTCCTTACGGTAACAACTCAGTTTAACTATATGGCTTATATCAGCACTAGGTTCATATTCTTCTATCTTATGTAATACCAGTGTGTAGCAAGATTGAGGTATATATATATATATATGTGTGAACGAATCAGATCTGTGTAATTAAACTACAAATCATGAATAAAGGCATTAATTTGATCTGGGCAGATACAGTAATGCATATAAGCTCTATGGGCTGTAGGTGTGCCCAATGCAGGTGATTCCTAGTGTACAGGTCATAGTACTTGAGGAGAAATGTAAACAGAGGGGAACATAGGTTTCAGAGTAAGGGTTTCAAATTGAGATATATAGTATAGTGATGTTGCTGCAAACAGAGTGAACACCCCAGAAGTGTGATGGAGGTTGACCTGGGGGTGGGGGTCTAGGTACAAACAATGATATACCTATGGACTAAGATATAAAGGGTGGCATAACCTATATCTTAAATGGAAAACAAGAGATAAAATATAGGATTCGCAGCATTAGCATCATAAGGTGGGTTATATAAATGAAAGGATGTGACCATCAAACATCAAACAGAGATGATGCCTACCCTTAAAGGAAACATAAGCCTATCAGGGGTGTAGTGTGACAGAGCTTCCCAGGTACCAGACCCCAGCAGATGGCATGCTGGAGAGGAGTTCCTAGAGTTGAATTCTGTTAATGGTCCACATACTTGGAAAGTAAGCAACAGGGGCACTTTGTAGCCTTGTGTATCATGGGTGTGTGGTCTTGAGAGCCCTTGAGTTAAGGGTTGGCAAGGAAACAATTAAGGTCGATATCCTTGTTCAACCCGTGGGGTGCAAGCGAACCCAAGCGGTAGATCCAACTGGTCTCATTTTGGGATATTGCAGTGGTCTTATTTCCTCCCCTCCAATCATCCCTTATGGTGTCAATACCATAAAAGATCAGGCCAGTAGGGTCTTGGTGGTGGAACTCTTTGAAATGGCGTGAGAGATGGTGTTTGGGAAAACCTGCTTTAATCCTATTGATGTGTTCCCGGATTCTTATCTTCAAGGGTCGTGTGGTTCTTCCCACATATTGCAGGTGGCACGGGCACTCGATGACATAAGTCACGTGTGTTGTGTCACAGGAGATGAGTTCTTTGATCTTGTATTCTTTGAAGTCATTTCTGGATTTGAAACTCATCTTTCTTCTCGGTTGTTTTTTGCTAACCCTGCAACCTAGGCATCTCTGACATTTGAAGAATCCCTTCAGATCGGGGCAGATGTTGACCTGTTTGGGTGGATCTACCACATTGTGCACCAAATGGTGACGAAGGGAGGGGGCACGTCTATATATAAAACTAGGTTTTTTGCCCAGGATTTTGGTGAGAGCATGGTCTTCCTGTAAAATTGGCCAATACTTTTTGACTATATGCTCGAAGTCTTTGTATTGGGAGTTGAAGCCGGTAATAAAAGCTACATCACTTTTATTATTTTTACTCTTATTGTTAGCTGACAGCATGTTGTTCCTGTCCATGTTTGTCACTTCATCTTTTAATTTCAATAGGTTTGCCTCTTTATATCCTTTTTCTTTAAACCGGTCAATGATTATATCAGCTTGTGCTTGAAATTCAATAACAGAACTGCAATTCCTCCGAAGTCGCATCAGTTGCCCTTTTGGTATGTTGGCTTTCCACCTAGGGTGATGACAACTGGTGGATGGGATGTATCCGTTGCGGTCGGTGGTTTTAAAGTGGGTTCTTGTGTGTAATTCTGAGCCCTCCTTGTAGATCTGTAGATCAAGGTAATCTATGCATTCTGTACTACAATTGCCAGTAAAGGTGAGGCCATATCTATTGGTATTCAGATTAGATAGAAATGCCTGGAAGGTGTCATTGGTGCCATCCCAAAGAATGATAAGGTCGTCAATGTAACGCCTGTACAGTTTGATCTGAGGGATATTACGACTATAAACATATTCTTCCTCCCAACTGTCCATCAGTAGGTTGGCAACGCTGGGGGCATATCGAGCCCCCATCGCTACCCCCCCTAGTTTGGACATAGTTATGGTTCCGGTACCAGAAGTAGTTGCACTCCATGGCCATCTTGAGCCCTTCAACGATAAAGTTAATCTGTACTTGTTTTAGACTGGTATGTTGGTGTAAGGCTTTTTCTACTCCCATGACTCCATCCTCCTGGGATATACTGGTGTAGAGGGAGTTGACATCAATAGTAGCCAGGAGTAGATGTTCCGCACCATCAACCTGTTGCAATTCATTAATAAGTTGTAGGCTATCGCGAAGGTGGGATCTTCCCAACTTAACGATAGGTTGCAGGTAGGTGTCGAGGTACTCTCCTAGGCGGGAGAAAATGGAGTTGATACCACTTATTATGGGTCTACCGGGAGGTTTTTCAAGTCTCTTATGTATCTTGGGGGTGTAATATAGCACCGGTGTTTTCGTAGAGTTCGATACTAAATACTCGGCTTCATTTTTATTCAATATTCCTAGGAGCTTCCCCTTTTTTACAAATTTCTCGAGTAGTTTGTTGAACCTTATTTTGGGGTTACCCTTCAGTTTCTTATACGTATTTTCAACTTTAAGCAAGTTTTCCATCTCCTCTTCATAATCCTTTTTGTTAAGAATGACAAGGCCGCCCCCCTTGTCAGCCGGTCTAATAATGACTTCTTTTTTCTTGCCAATTTCCTTAATTGTTTTCCACACATCTTACTGTTATCTTGGAATATTTATTTCATGTTTGTATTTAAGTACTGTCACATATTTCCAACTAGTGTTTCCTAAGCGCGGATATTTGCTTTTTATTTCTGTTTCCATACCTATCGGTGTGTTTTTACTGCAGCTATGGAACTGTTTGGCTATATGAACAGTAGGAATATAGACGTTGGGGGCATTTTTAGCCAGGAAGAAATTATAAATAGACAGGATATGCAAGGGTTGGTTAAACAACTAAGGCACACAATGGAAAAGCAATTGAGAGTATGGTGGGACATAGCCACCCTTGAAACATATATAAAAGAAAAAATGACCCCCAGGAGGTTAAGATGGGATATACACCCGAACGACAACGTTGAGGATGCTGAGCTTATGAATGAGTGGTATTGTTTTTTTAATACATGTGAAAACGAACTTTTACATAAAATTGTTAAAAGAAGGAAGTTCAAATTAAAAACAATAGAAAAAAGTATCACAGAAATACAAAATCTTTTAACACCATTCGCAAGCCAGCAAGACTATAAAGATAAAACCAAGGAATTGCAGGATTTGATCAAAAAATATGACAGCGACATCCAGAGTAAGAAGCAAAAGAAGTTTAAGAGGGATGTACTTGATTATAAAAATATGCAGGTATACAAATGGCAAGCTTCCATGGAAAACCCAACAGAAGGGCTTGATGACACTACAACTGATGAGAGTGAACTTACAATGATAGCTAATGATGGGGCAACTAGTCCTAGGCACCCGATCATCTATACAACTACCAATGGACCTGAACAACACGGACAAAACACCCCCCACACGCCTAGATGGCAGCAAGGGAGACCCGAGAATAGAAGGGTTAGATACCAAGATGATTATTATAGGAGCCCCAATCCACCGAGAAGGAGATCATTTAGCCGTAATAGGCACTCCTCAGGAAGAGACCATTACCCTACCAACACACACTATAATTATGGTAGAAATGGAGGGGATTATGAGGATTTTCACAGGGGAGGCCCCAACTCCCGTCCACCAGGAAGATGGAGACCAAGAACTGGCTACGGAAATCCAGGATGGAGAGGGATGAATGGCAACCGAGGGGCTACCCATGGAAGATCCCAAGGGAGAGGAGAAAACCCAAGGAACCAAGGATACCAAGGACAGGGAACCCACTCCAACCCATGGGACAACAGATCGCGCAATCAGGACAGAGAAATGGAACACAGTCAAAGAGAAAACGCACCAGAGGGTGCAGGGGAGGGCAGAAGAAAACGCCCAAGGCATTATTAGGTAAAGGCATATTTAATCTCAGCGACATCCAATTAACTAAGGAAGAGTTACATATCCTGGATTTGGGCCTCAAATATGCCCCTGAAAAGGCACTAGACCAATTTGAGGTCTATATAGACCTCCAGAAATTCCTTAGAAAATTGAACCTAAGAAAATTCTTTTTGACCAACCAAGCTGACAACCCAATGGAAACATCTGAATATATCCAAACTAACTTAAGGAATAATTCCACATTTAACCCAAATACACCGGGAAGCCAGTGCATAGGGGCGTTCAAAAAAATGGTGGAAAGTGACCTCAGGAAATTGCAGCGGAAATTTAAAAACAAAAATAAAGATGTGTGGAAAACAATTAAGGAAATTGGCAAGAAAAAAGAAGTCATTATTAGACCGGCTGACAAGGGGGGCGGCCTTGTCATTCTTAACAAAAAGGATTATGAAGAGGAGATGGAAAACTTGCTTAAAGTTGAAAATACGTATAAGAAACTGAAGGGTAACCCCAAAATAAGGTTCAACAAACTACTCGAGAAATTTGTAAAAAAGGGGAAGCTCCTAGGAATATTGAATAAAAATGAAGCCGAGTATTTAGTATCGAACTCTACGAAAACACCGGTGCTATATTACACCCCCAAGATACATAAGAGACTTGAAAAACCTCCCGGTAGACCCATAATAAGTGGTATCAACTCCATTTTCTCCCGCCTAGGAGAGTACCTCGACACCTACCTGCAACCTATCGTTAAGTTGGGAAGATCCCACCTTCGCGATAGCCTACAACTTATTAATGAATTGCAACAGGTTGATGGTGCGGAACATCTACTCCTGGCTACTATTGATGTCAACTCCCTCTACACCAGTATATCCCAGGAGGATGGAGTCATGGGAGTAGAAAAAGCCTTACACCAACATACCAGTCTAAAACAAGTACAGATTAACTTTATCGTTGAAGGGCTCAAGATGGCCATGGAGTGCAACTACTTCTGGTACCGGAACCATTACTATGTCCAAACTAGGGGGGTAGCGATGGGGGCTCGATATGCCCCCAGCGTTGCCAACCTACTGATGGACAGTTGGGAGGAAGAATATGTTTATAGTCGTAATATCCCTCAGATCAAACTGTACAGGCGTTACATTGACGACCTTATCATTCTTTGGGATGGCACCAATGACACCTTCCAGGCATTTCTATCTAATCTGAATACCAATAGATATGGCCTCACCTTTACTGGCAATTGTAGTACAGAATGCATAGATTACCTTGATCTACAGATCTACAAGGAGGGCTCAGAATTACACACAAGAACCCACTTTAAAACCACCGACCGCAACGGATACATCCCATCCACCAGTTGTCATCACCCTAGGTGGAAAGCCAACATACCAAAAGGGCAACTGATGCGACTTCGGAGGAATTGCAGTTCTGTTATTGAATTTCAAGCACAAGCTGATATAATCATTGACCGGTTTAAAGAAAAAGGATATAAAGAGGCAAACCTATTGAAATTAAAAGATGAAGTGACAAACATGGACAGGAACAACATGCTGTCAGCTAACAATAAGAGTAAAAATAATAAAAGTGATGTAGCTTTTATTACCGGCTTCAACTCCCAATACAAAGACTTCGAGCATATAGTCAAAAAGTATTGGCCAATTTTACAGGAAGACCATGCTCTCACCAAAATCCTGGGCAAAAAACCTAGTTTTATATATAGACGTGCCCCCTCCCTTCGTCACCATTTGGTGCACAATGTGGTAGATCCACCCAAACAGGTCAACATCTGCCCCGATCTGAAGGGATTCTTCAAATGTCAGAGATGCCTAGGTTGCAGGGTTAGCAAAAAACAACCGAGAAGAAAGATGAGTTTCAAATCCAGAAATGACTTCAAAGAATACAAGATCAAAGAACTCATCTCCTGTGACACAACACACGTGACTTATGTCATCGAGTGCCTGTGCCACCTGCAATATGTGGGAAGAACCACACGACCCTTGAAGATAAGAATCCGGGAACACATCAATAGGATTAAAGCAGGTTTTCCCAAACACCATCTCTCACGCCATTTCAAAGAGTTCCACCACCAAGACCCTACTGGCCTGATCTTTTATGGTATTGACACCATAAGGGATGATTGGAGGGGAGGAAATAAGACCACTGCAATATCCCAAAATGAGACCAGTTGGATCTACCGCTTGGGTTCGCTTGCACCCCACGGGTTGAACAAGGATATCGACCTTAATTGTTTCCTTGCCAACCCTTAACTCAAGGGCTCTCAAGACCACACACCCATGATACACAAGGCTACAAAGTGCCCCTGTTGCTTACTTTCCAAGTATGTGGACCATTAACAGAATTCAACTCTAGGAACTCCTCTCCAGCATGCCATCTGCTGGGGTCTGGTACCTGGGAAGCTCTGTCACACTACACCCCTGATAGGCTTATGTTTCCTTTAAGGGTAGGCATCATCTCTGTTTGATGTTTGATGGTCACATCCTTTCATTTATATAACCCACCTTATGATGCTAATGCTGCGAATCCTATATTTTATCTCTTGTTTTCCATTTAAGATATAGGTTATGCCACCCTTTATATCTTAGTCCATAGGTATATCATTGTTTGTACCTAGACCCCCACCCCCAGGTCAACCTCCATCACACTTCTGGGGTGTTCACTCTGTTTGCAGCAACATCACTATACTATATATCTCAATTTGAAACCCTTACTCTGAAACCTATGTTCCCCTCTGTTTACATTTCTCCTCAAGTACTATGACCTGTACACTAGGAATCACCTGCATTGGGCACACCTACAGCCCATAGAGCTTATATGCATTACTGTATCTGCCCAGATCAAATTAATGCCTTTATTCATGATTTGTAGTTTAATTACACAGATCTGATTCGTTCACACATATATATATATATATACCTCAATCTTGCTACACACTGGTATTACATAAGATAGAAGAATATGAACCTAGTGCTGATATAAGCCATATAGTTAAACTGAGTTGTTACCGTAAGGAGTGTTATGTCATGTCCGTATACACTTATACACACCAAGGAAACTGTCATTGTATGGAATATTATGTTATGTCCGATTAAGCTTATGCACACCATGGAAATTACGATTATACTCACCCAGGGTCTCTTGTTAAAATGACTAGTTTGGAAGGGATTTCCCCATTAAAATTACGATTGGTGAACGCCGCCAAGTGGGAGGGCTTTCCATGGTGACGCTGGCTATATTAACCATCAGTAGCGGTATGCGTGTACCCGCTTCAGAAGACGTAAGAGAACGAAACGTGCGTAAAGCGGATACACGCACGCCCGCACGCACTTCCTGGACTAACCAGCTGTTCACTTGGTGGAACGCACGCCGTTTCCACGCTGGTTCTCATTTGTGGAGCTTGTGCTGTGCTGGGAAGCTTGTCAATATACAGATAACTGTCTGCTTGTATCCACAAGCAGTCTATCTGGCCCCCGTTTTTATTTCATTTTTTAATCCATTTTTACACACATATATTTTTATTTATTTTTTCCTTTTGTATATCTATATTTGTATACATGTTTTCAGTATAAGCCTTTGGCTATATCTATATTTGTATACATGTTTTCAGTATAAGCCTTTGGCTGTACCAATAAACCTTACCCACTGGAACCTGAACCTACTACTCTATGAGAACTTTTTTTCATCCCTTGGAGGAATCCGGCCACCCAGGATCTGTTTGGTACCAGCTGGACCGTAGGACCCAATAGGAGAGCGAGGACCCGAGTCGGTTGGATATCTTCTATGCACTTTACCCCTGCAGGGGTGAGGGCCTCTGGTGAGTAGGGACCCAGGAGGGGGAGCACCGGATCCACTTCGCATTTCTGCACTACTGCATACTGTGATCACCTATCTACTTGGAAAGTCACATTGTCACCATTATCACTCTGGACTGCTGTTTACTTATCTGGTTTACACTCGGATTGTTGCTTTTTATATATATTTTTATATATACTCTTTTTTGAACTTATAGACACTTTTTGGATTTTTTGGATTTTTTATATTTTTTTACTTTTTTGGACACATTATCTGGCATCTACGCTATCACTTTTCAGTATTAATACCTTTGTCCAACGATATTTGTACACTAGAGCATGTGGTCTTAGCCACACTTAAGTCATCTATTTCACCACTGGCACATCACATATTGTAAGAGGCACTATATTCAGGACACATATATCACTTATTGCTTCTGTAGTCCATATAGTTTGTTCATACTACCTTTGGGTAATATCAGCCTCCACTTAGACAGCGCCACTACCCCCACACCACTGCCCATTATTTCTGTATCCTTTAGGGGATCACATTCTTTGGGGGGGCTGCAGTCTCACTACAATCTTACTGTTATCTTGGAATATTTATTTCATGTTTGTATTTAAGTACTGTCACATATTTCCAACTAGTGTTTCCTAAGCGCGGATATTTGCTTTTTATTTTTTAAATTTATTAAATGTTTTCTTCAGCTCTGTGTATACAATGGAGCATGGGGGAGCTCATGTCCAAAATGGGGGTGGGAGTGACACAGCCCCAAATCCACAATGGCTCAAAAGTGATATGGTCCAGAAATATTTAGACAGAATAAAGGTGGATAAAGCACCTGGACCTGATGGCATCCACCCACGGATCCTAGGTGAGTTGAGCTCTGTCATTTCAAAGCCACTGTATCTAATATTTAGGGACTCATTAAAGACAGGAATAGTACCACTGGATTGGCGCAGGGCCAATGTGGTGCCCATATTTAAAAAGGGAACAAAGTCTTTACCAAGTAACTATAGACCTGTTAGTTTAACTTCTATAGTTGGGAAGATACTGGAACGTTTAATAAAAGACCACATGGATGAGTTCTTGCTGGAAAAAAACTATTTAAGCAGCAGTCAACATGGATTCATGAAAGACAGAAGTTGTCAGACAAACCTGATTTCCTTTTATGAAGAGGTAAGTAAAACCCTGGACAGAGGCGTGGCTGTGGACGTGATATATTTGGATTTTGCAAAAGCGTTCGATACAGTTCCGCACACACAGCTCATGTGTAAGGTAAGGTCTACAGGATTGGATATATCAGTTTGTAAATGGATAGAAAACTGGCTGAAAGCCAGAATTCAGAGAGTCGTGGTTAATGATTCTTACTCTGAATGGTCCAATGTTATCAGTGGTGTACCCCAAGGTTCAGTGCTGGGACCCTTACTTTTCAATATATTTATAAATGATATTGGGTCTGAGATCAAAAGTAACATTTCTGTCTTTGCAGATGACACCAAGCTATGCAGTGGAATAACGTCCTTACAGGATGTCTCCAATTTACAAGCCGACCTCAATGCTCTGTCTGATTGGGCGACTAAGTGGCAGATGAGGTTTAATGTAGATAAATGTAAAGTTATGCACTTGGGGGCTAAGAATATGCATGCATCATACATACTAGGGGGAGTACAACTGGGGGGGTCTGTAGTGGAGAAAGATCTGGGGGTTTTAGTTGATCATAAGCTCAATAATGGCATGCAATGCCAAGCTGCGGTTTCCAAAGCGAGCAAAGTCCTTTCTTGTATTAAGAGAGGTATGGACTCCAGAGACAGAGATATAATTTTGCCCCTGTACAAATCATTAGTAAGACCTCATCTGGAATATGCAGTTCAGTTTTGGGCACCAGTTCTCAAAAAGGATATAGGAGAACTGGAGAAAGTGCAGAGAAGAGCAACCAAATTGATAAGAGGCATGGAGGAGCTCAGCTATGAGGAAAGATTAGAGGAACTAGATTTATTCACTCTTGAGAAGAGGAGAATAAGGGGGGATATGATCAACATGTACAAATATATAAGAGGTCCATACAGTGAACTTGGTGTTGAGTTATTCACTTTACGGTCATCACTGAGGACAAGGGGGCACTCTTTACGTCTAGAGGAAAAGAGATTTCACCTCCAAATACGGAAAGGTTTTTTCACAGTAAGAGCTGTGAAAATGTGGAACAGACTCCCTCCAGAGGTGGTTCTGGCCAGATCAGTAGATTGCTTTAAGAAAGGTCTGGATTCTTTCCTAAATGTACAGAATATAACTGAGTACTAAGATTTGTAGGTAAAGTTGATCCAGGGTAAATCCGATTGCCTCTCGGGGGATCAGGAAGGAATTTTTTCCCCTGCTGTAGCAAATTGGATCATGCTCCGCTGGGGTTTTTTGCCTTCCTCTGGATCAACTGTGGGTATGAAGTTGGGTGTATAGGATTTTACTGTGTTTTTTTATTTTGTTTTTTGTGGTTGAACTGGATGGACTTGTGTCTTTTTTCAACCTGACTAACTATGTAACTATGTAAGTCCCTTGGGGTAGGAAGGAGGCAATACAAGAGAGTTGGTCTAATGCTGAGTAGCCTGTTATGCCTTTTTAATAAACCTAAGCCGTTTTTAAAGCAGAAAGCACCTAGATCTGTTTTTTCTCTTATCCTCGATCTCAATGCTGCCGAGCCTGAGGCCCCATACACACGATAGAATCCATCCGCGGATAAATCCGCGCAAATGGGTTTCAGCGGATATATTCTATGGTGTGTACACTCCAGCGGATCTGTTTCCGCGGATATTTCTCCGTCGAATGGCTTTTCAGCAGATCGAATATTTGTTGAGATGTTGAACAAATCTATCCGCTGCGAATCTATCCGACGGATAGATCCGTTGGTTAGTACACATTATCCGCGGATAAGAACCACGCGCATGCTCAGACAAAATAAGGGGATGGGAGCACTCGTTCAGGTAAAACTCTCGTTTGTTTGTGATATGGCACATTCGTCATTTTAACTATATAGTGTGTCGTTTATTTCCTCTTGTTTTTTCCGCGTTCTCTTGCTAGAATAAACCCGTTCTCTCGCTGATGCCATCTATCCAGATGTTTGAAATTTATTTTTTGCATCCACATGTGAATGTCTTTGTTTTTCTTTTCCAATTTATGTCCCCATTCTTTTTCCTTGGCCATTTTTTACCCTTTTTTTTATGTTTATTAAATTATTTTCCCCATTCTTTTCCCTTGGCCATTTTTTTACCCTTTTTTTTTGGTTTAGCTAATTATGTCCCCATTCTTTTGTCTTGGCCATTTTTTTACCCTTTTTTTTAGGTTTAGCTAATTATGTCCCCATTCTTTTTTCTTGTCCATTTTTTTACCCTTTTTTTTATGTTTAGCTAATTATGTCCCCATTCTTTTCCCTTGGCCATTTTTTTACCCTTTTTATTTGGTTTTGCTAATTATGTCCCCATTCTTTTCCCTTGGCCATTTTTTTACCCTTTTTTTTTGGTTTTGCTAATTATGTCCCCATTCTTTTGTCTTGGCCATTTTTTTACCCTTTTTTTTTGGTTTTGCTAATTATGTCCCCATTCTTTTCCCTTGGCCATTTTTTTACCCTTTTTATTTGGTTTTGCTAATTATGTCCCCATTCTTTTGTCTTGGCCATTTTTTTACCCTTTTTTTTAGGTTTAGCTAATTATGTCCCCATTCTTTTTTCTTGTCCATTTTTTTACCCTTTTTTTTATGTTTAGCTAATTATGTCCCCATTCTTTTCCCTTGGCCATTTTTTTACCCTTTTTATTTGGTTTTGCTAATTATGTCCCCATTCTTTTCCCTTGGCCATTTTTTTACCCTTTTTTTTTGGTTTTGCTAATTATGTCCCCATTCTTTTGTCTTGGCCATTTTTTTACCCTTTTTTTTTGGTTTTGCTAATTATGTCCCCATTCTTTTGTCTTGGCCATTTTTTTACCCTTTTTTTTTGGTTTTGCTAATTATGTCCCCATTCTTTTCCCTTGGCCATTTTTTTACCCTTTTTATTTGGTTTTGCTAATTATGTCCCCATTCTTTTGTCTTGGCCATTTTTTTACCCTTTTTTTTATGTTTAGCTAATTATGTCCTCATTCTTTTCCCTTGGCCATTTTTTTACCCTTTTTATTTGGTTTTGCTAATTATGTCCCCATTCTTTTGTCTTGGCCATTTTTTTACCCTTTTTTTTTGGTTTTGTTTTGGTAAAGTTATGTCACCATTTTATGTAGGCGTGTGTTTTTCCTCTTTTCTTTTCCCAAGTTGGTACGCCAAATTCCCCCCCCCCCCCCCAAGGAGTTGGTGTCCTTTCTAAATGACACATATTATTTGCTAAAATGTTTCATGCCTAATCACCACAGTATTAAAACACAATAGACAAGGTATTTCAGTAAATCAAATAACCATTTATTTGGTACATAAAGAAAATTATATTACCAAGAAGGGCAGCACTTGCTGAGATAGCAACATAAATGCAGACTTGTGTTCCAGACTGCACAGGCAACATAGTCAAGGACAAAATGAATAACCTTGAGGACCGCATACCGAGAACAAAAAAAGAACAACAAAAACAAAAACCAGGAGCAGCAGCAAGTGAGCCAATGGAGCCCAGGCTGTGGTACTCCAAAAAACATGAAGTTTTTGGGGGATCAAATAGAAGGCCGGCAATCATCGTCTCCTGTTCCTTGGAACACTCCTTGCAGCAGATCTTCCACGGACCCGTCCACGGCCCCTTGCAGGTCGGGATGATGTGGCAGCAGGAGGAGTTAGCAGGTGTTGTGCAGGATAGGCCGGGTCACTCAGCTCAGTGTCATCGGTCAGCCAGCCCTGGTGCAGCCATAAAAGCACCTGGTTCATGAGGTTCCTGGCACGCCTCTGACCGTCCTCCCCCGCTTGGGACAATTCATGGGCCACATAGGCACTGTAGGCCTCAGTGGGGTTGAGGGGGGCCCTCATTAAGGCGCTAGCTTCCCTAATCATTCGGAGGCTCTCATCCTCCACCTGCCTCCTGCGCCTCATTAGGCCAGTTTGCCTGACCCTGGGGGGAGGGAGTTGCCTGGTGGGGCTGACCGTGGGCCTGGGGCCCTCCTGGCTGGTGCTGGGCCCGGCCTCCTCCTCCTGGCTGACAATGACCCCTTCCTCCTGGCTGGCAGGCAGCTCAGCATCATGAGCCAATCTTTCCTGGTTGCTCCCTTCTTCCTGTGTAAAAAAAAGTGACATGTTTAAAAATTTGGCACAAGCAAATCACACACATTTTCATGCTCTAGACTGGTTTGTTTTATCTTACTTTAAACTTGAATAGACTCTCCTTCTGATCCCTGTACTTGGCATCCATCACCCCTATTTTTATGACCATGACTTTTCAAGTCCATTTTTTTGTTTGGGATTACAATATCAACTCAATAAACAAACAAGAATTAGCAGGCCAAAAACATTTTTTAAAATACTCTACCTCATCAGAAGTGGAGAGTCGCAGATTTTCCTGCCTGCCAGCCAGCCCCTCACCGTCCTCCTCCTGGCTGGGGTGATCTGTGGAAGGTCTGCTGCCCTGCTGTCTGGGTGGAAGGCTTGACATTGATTGCCGGCCCTCTATTTGATCCCCCAAAAACTCCATCTCCTGGTAGTACCACAGACTTGGCAACGTGGACTCTCTTGCTGCTGCTCCTGATCTTTGCTCCCGAAGTTCTCTTCTTTTTGCTCTGTATGCGGCCCTCAGGTTATTCATTTTGTTCTTCACCATGTTGCCTGTGCAGCCGGGAACCCATGTCTGCAGATATCTAGCTATTTCAGCAAGTGCTGCCTTTCGTTGGTCCCGGTTTGAATAATGAGGATGTTTTGAATCCCAAAGTAGGGGCATTTCCCTAAACTTCTCTATTAGCCTAGAAATTATCTCCTTTCCCACGATATTTTCCATTTGTGAGTTTTCGAAGGTAAATTTCTGATGAACACTGTTAAACCAAAAATTTTACAAATTAGAAAATGCCCATCATTCACATTGTATTCATATGTGGCCCCAGATTGATCTTGTACTATGCAAACACAGTGTCTCCTGCAGCCAAAATGCTGGCCAGCTCTGCCCCATTGTTGTGACCCAAAATTAGTTCACATGCAGACCCTTTTTAAAATCATTTTGCTAAATACGTGTAATCTAGACCCATCCCCAAATTTACAGATTGCGACCTTTCATGAAGGCAGTATTTAATGTGTACTTAGCCTGCCACTCATCATTCCTGAAATCTAAATACACTTCCTAATAACCTTTGGCCAACCAACACAGAACAATACTTGCATGATCACAATACACCTGGCAAAAAGTAAAACTAGGTAGAGCATTCTTCACATCTAGATTTAAGTGATGTGTAAAAGCATTGTGAGAATTTAATTCAGTTTGTGGGGACACAATAAACATACTAATTTGCGTTAAAAGGCTGCAAACAACAGACAAAACCACAATCCCATGGCTCTCAAGTTTCTAGGCCTCTGCTGATCCCATGTTTCAAGTTTGTACCTTATCTCTAGCTCCTCGTGCAGCTCAATGAAATAATCTCCGCGTAAGCAACGTAATCACCTCGGTTCCCTTTTATAGACTCCGCGTGTGCGTGACACATCGTCACCATTGCCATGCCCCCTAATCAATGTTAATTCTCAAAATCTGGCGTTAACTGTGTTACTGCTGTCAAATGTTCTACAAATCTCCGCGTAAGCAACGTAATCACGTAGGTTCCCTTTAAAAGACTCCGCGTGTGCGTGACACATCGTCTTGCCCCCTACTCAATGTTAATTATGTAAATCTGGCGTTAACTGTGTTACTTGCAGTCAAATGTTTTACTAATCTCCGCGTAAGCAACTGAGCAGAAACGGGCGCATTATCTCCGCGTAACCTACGTAATCACGTCTTATTCATTCTCTAGACTCCGCGTATGTAGTACCCGCCGCCCTGGTCCCCGCCCATGACGGGACATTTCCAGATTTCCACGCCCCTAATCTCTGTGGGGATGAAAGATGGCGATGACAGGCGAGCATGCACGGAGCTCTCAGGCCAGAAGTGAGGGGACAGAGGCAGGAACGTCCCGATCCCAGCCTAAACGTTATAAGGCAACTAATATGTCCTTTGACGAAATGGTTGAGCTGGTAGACATTATGCGGAGGAAGGACTATGATGGGCAATATGGCCCATACAAGACCCCCAACCGCAGGAAGGGGAAAATTATGGAGAAGGTGGCACGTAAAATGCAGAGGATGTTTGGCATCGCAAGGTCCAAGGAGCAGCTACGGAAGCGGTGGTCCGACTTAAAGCTTCGTGAGCCACATCAACTAAAGAAAATAAAAAAAATACTCAAAAAACGTAAGTTATTTTTTGTTTTGAGGGGTGGGGACAATTTTATTATTTGAATGTTTGGTCAGGTACATTTCTACATCTGTATCCTTGGCCTGGTTGTACTTCTGAAAATATGTTTAAATAATTGTATTTCTCAAAATCTCATTTGCTTGGCCAACGACTGTTAATAGGAAACCTTGTTCACATCAGGTTGCTTCGCAAAAATACGATGTTGGCCCAGGAACAACACACCTGGACATGCCTCTCTTGCCAAAAACATTGTTTGTAAACATTGTGGTCAAATTTTTTAATTGAACAATTAAATCCAAGAATGGGAAATGCAAACAGTGCTACTAAGCAGGTGTTTCCATATCTGTTAATCCATAGCACCTGTGTCTCCCTCAAAATCTTACCAGAAAATTTGGATGGTCTCAGCTCTAAATTATAAGGGGGGGACATCCATGTGTGTCACTTTGCTAAAAATGGAATTAATCAGAGCTTGGCCTAGAAGTCATCCTAAAATATAGGTTTGTGTTCATAAGACAACTAAATATTTTTCAAAAAAGCCTCTAAACCTCTATGCAATGTGTGCGATTTATGCTCTACAATATCTTTTTTTTTTTTTTTTTTTTCTAGGGGAAAGAAGACGCCAGCAATTTGAGGAGGCAGAGAGGGCCAGACATGCCCGGGATCTGCCATCTGGCCATGTGGAGGAGGAGGAAGGAATAGAGGAGGATGTTGAGGAGGAGGTGGAAGGAAGAGATGAGGATGTTGAGGAGGAGGTGGAAGGAAGAGAGGAGGATGTGGAGGAGGAGGAGGAAGGAAGAGAGGATGATGGCGTAATTTTAGATCTGGTAGTTGTTGAGGAGGAAGATGAAATTGAAGAAGAAGATTTAGCAGATTTTGAAGATGGTGGATTGGTGGAAGAAGAAGAAGGAGGAGTTATTGAAGATGGAGAAGTGGTGGAGGAGGAGGAAATCAACACGACATCAGGTCAGTGTCATCCCAGCTTGATAGGGCAAAACAGATGTAGATAGGGTTGCCACCTCATCCCTTTAATCCAGAACACATATGGATTACACATGTTCTGTGGCTAATGTAATGCTGATATGGCACCAGGTGAGTAAAATTACCACCTTTTAATCAGCCACAGAACCTGTGTAATTAATCTGTGTTCTGGTTTAAAGTGATGAGCTGGCAACCCTAGATGTATCTCGTCCGGTCAAATGTCTAATTTTATATTTTTTACTAATTTTGTAGGGGATGAAGATGCTGTTCCCCATTTTTCTCGGGCAAGTGCGGGAATTATAATCCAGCAAGTAATGGAGTGCAGCAGCGAAATGGAAAATATGCGGCAACAGATGGTTCAGATGGAACAGAATGTGCGCAATATAATAGTCGACTGCTGTGCCGAGCTGGACACTATGCGGCAACGAATGGTGGTTATAGAGCAAAACTATAAGAACATCATTGACATGATGGGCCGTGTGAAAGAATAAACCAACCCCCCCCGCCCATCCCCCAACCTGTTTTTATGTCTGACTCAGCAACACGCCAAAATTTGAAGATGCACACACAGTGTGTCAACATGTGCTATCTGCCATCACAGAATATAGAATATCTGTGCTTTGTGGGTACAACCCCCTCCTCGATTATTAAATAATTTTCGAGGAAAGGTTTGCTCCCACAAAACCCAGACATTGTTCACCCATGATGGCAGATAGCACATGTCGCCTTTTTAAAGTCTTTTGTTGTGGTAGAACTGACATTTGGCGAAAAGCACTGAATGTGTGCATCTTGAAATTTTGGCGTGTTCCGGTGTGACCTCACACAATGACTGTTTTTGGGAATGCAAAAGTGACACATTTGGGTTTGTATTTTTTGGGACATGTTTTCTATTGTATAGTTTAAAAATGGCTTCCATTCAACAAGCCATACAAAACAGAAAAAGTAAACAAAAATAAAAAAAAAAAATGTACAAAAAACAAAAAAATTTAACCAAAAATTAAAAAAAAAGATTGTTTAACACATCGATCCCAAAAATATGATCAATATTTTTAATTGATTTCCAAAAAAAACAACACCCAAAAAAAAAAAAAAAATTATATTGTTATAAAATATTTCCCCCAAAAAAATAATAACGATTATTTGTTGAACAAATATGTAAAAAAAATTTTGAATATATTTTTACACACTATTACGACAAAAAAAATTGAAGAAATTGTTTGGAACCCATAAAAAAAAAAAAAAGGATACTTACTAAAAATAAAAAAAATAACTAATCAACGTGAAACATAAAAAAGTTGGCATGTTTAAGAGCACAAAAAAAACCTTTTGCCAAAAACATAGAAAAAAGCTGACAATAAAAAAAGTTGGTTTTAAAACATTACAAGGAGTGGCTTGATTTTTTAAGATGCTGAATACCCAGTTTGGAGATGAGTGAATAATGTGCAATTGTGTTTATTTACTAAAACCTGAACCCTACATTTGGCACTAGAAGTGCACTATTTTTTGGGCTAACCAGGAAGACAGAAAAAAATAGAAAAAGCAGTAATGACAAACAACTGTATAAAGTCCAATGGTCTAATTATTTATTTTTTCTGAGAATATTCCTTTCTTTGGGGGGCCAAATTAGAAAGAAATATGATCTGGCATAGCAATGGCCCCCCGACCCATGAAGTACTCAACATATTTGTCGCGTACCTCACGAGCAGATGGGGTGCCAATGCCAGCGCGACCAGTGACCAGCCCAGGGAGAGGATCTGAGAGTAGTCTTGCCTCAGAAACGCTGTCGGATAGGTACGTCTGGGAATGCCTGCGTAAAAAGTTGTGCAAAATGCAGCAGGCAAATATAACGGTGTTCAATTTATATTCCGCCAAATGTATCGATGTCAGGAACAGGCGGAACCGGTTGCTGAGGATCCCAAAGGCATTCTCGACTACCCTCCGAGCCCTGGACAACCGAAAATTGAACACACTCCTCTCTGAGGTGAGGGTCCTCTGGGGAAAAGGCCGCATTAGGTGAGGTCCAAGCCCGAAAGCCTCGTCCGCTAGGAACACAAACGGAAGTCCTTCCACATTGTCTTCATCTGGTGGCAGTGCCAGATCACCAGTTTGGAGACGATCGTAGAAATCAGTCCGTGAGAACACTCCCCCATCTGACATCCGGCCATTCTTCCCCACGTCCACATATAGAAACTCATACTGTGCCGACACCACCGCCATCAACACAATACTATGATAACCCTTGTAGTTAAAATAGTAGGACCCCGAGTGGCGTGGGGGCACAATGCGGACGTGTTTCCCATCTATTGCTCCACCGCAGTTAGGAAAATCCCACCGCTGGGCAAATTGGGAAGCCACAGACTGCCATTCCTGTGGGGTGGAGGGTAGCTGTGGGGACAAACAAAAAATGAGATTTACTACTTTGGCACATAAACATTGCAAACATAATCGAAAAACCATCATTGTGCAACATCAACAACAGGATTCACATTTCACACAAGCATTGTGATTTTTTTTTTTTTTGGGGAAAAATATAGACCCACTTAATTATCAGACTCCACATCCCTCTGATGATAGAGCAAGAAACTATTTTGGGGGGGGGGGAGGGGCAGAGCTACAATTGATTATCCTAAAAATAAACGAGAATTTAGGCTAGGTGGGTTTGGGCCTAGGAAAGCATGCTGGACAGGTTTATGGTGGGTAAGGAAAAAATATGCAGCTAGGCCCAAAACAAACATGTAAAGGTTAACAACATGCCTGGGGAGAAAAGGGAACATCCCACACACAGCAGATTACAATCTCATGGTTATTAGGGAAGAAAAAAAAAAAGACTTTCTCACACATTTAAAAAAACAAAATTGTGTTGTTCAAATTAGGGAACTTACCTTAAGATACTCCTCCTGCAGAACATGTATGATGGCAGTACACGTCTCCGGTATGATGACCCCAAGTGACTGGGGAGAGATGCCTGTCGAGAACTTGAGGTCCTGCAGGCTCCTCCCAGTCGCCAGGTACCGCAACGTGGCAATAAGCCTCTGCTCGGCCGTGATGGCTTGGCGCATCACAGTGTCCTGCCTCGTGATATAGGGGGACAGAAGTTCCAGCAGACGGTTGAATACGGGGTCCGTCATGCGGAGAAAATTCCGAAAATCATCCGGATTATTCTCCTGGAGTTCCCTAAGCAGAGGCATATGAGAAAAATGGTCACGCTGGCGCAACCAATTCTTGGCCCAGAAACGCCTCCTCCCACTGTTCCTGGCCAAACAACTGATTCGCTGAGCCTGTCCATTAGCAATCCCATAACCAGCACCAATTCGCGAGAATCGACGCTGCTGCTCCATCATGGATTCAAACCGGCCGGCTGGTCAGTCAAGAACACACTCCAACAGAAAGCACTCGCAAATCCAGCACAACCTGCTAAGCCCGCACGACACACAGATACGAGCGCACAGTACGCGGAAACGTGCTGAAAGCCTGTGCCCGAATGCCAACTGCAAACCCGCAAGCAAACGCACTGAACCCGAGAATACCTACTGTCAAAACGCGGAGAATGAAAAGCACGAATCGGCTCTAACCAAACCTTCACTAGCACGCGGTCACACGGAACTAGCAAAAGCGGAACAGAGGGCGGCGCCGTTGACTTTGGTCTTCCCCTTTATAGTGACGTTTTACGTGGTTTACGTTGCATACGTTCTGGTTCGCGGAGATTTTTGGGCGCTAGTGTGTACGTTCCAGCGGATCAACAGATAAATCCGTCGATCCGCTGAAACCGATCCGCGGATAAATTTCAGCGGATGGATTCTATCGTGTGTATGGGGCCTGATGCCGCGTACACACAGTCGTTTTTTGGCATGAAATAAAATGACATTTTTAAAAACGTCATTTAAAATGATCGTGTGTGGGCTTCACATCGTTTTCCGTCTTCTGAAAACTGCCAAAAAAAAATTCGAACATGCTTCAATTTTTTATGTCGTTTTTGAATATGTTGTTTTTTGTGTTGTAAAAAATGATCGTGTGTGGGCTAAAACAAAGTTTTAAACCCGCGCATGCTCAGAAGCAAGTTATGAGACGGGAGCACTCGTTCTGGTAAAACTACCATTCATAATGGAGAAAGCACATTCATCACGCTGTAACAGACAGTAAAGCGCGAATCATCTTTTACTAACACGGAATCGGCTAAAGCAGCCCAAAGGCGAATGGAACTTCTCCTTTATAGTGCCGTCGTATGTGTTGTACGGCACCGCGCTTTGCTAGAGCATTTTGAAAAAAAAACGATGGTGTGTGGGCAACGTCGTTTTTTATGATGAAGTTGGAAAAACTTCGTTTTTTTTTCTTGATGAAAAACGTTGTTTTCTTTCATGACAAAAAGTGATCGTGTGTACGGGGCATAAGAAGTTTGCTATCCAAATATTGCACCAATCTGTCTATCGATTTCTGCTGGTATGACTGCCTGGTAAAACAGGGGTCCATACCTTAAAGCGGGAGTTCACCCAATTCGGTTTTTGTTTCTATTTTAGCCTTAGATTCCTGCTCGCTGTGTCTAGGGGAATCGGCTATTGGTTTTAAAATATGATCCGTACTTACCCGTTTTCGAGATGCATCTTCTTCCGTCGCTTCCGGGTATGGGTCTTCGGGAGCGGGCGTTCCTTCTTGATTGACAGTCTACCGAGAGGCTTCCGACGGTCGCATCCATCGCGTCACTCGTAGCCGAAAGAAGCCGAACGTCGGTGCGGCTCTATACTGTGCCTGCGCACCGACGTTCGGCTTCTTTCGGAAAATCGTGACGCGATGGATGCGACCGTCGGAAGCCTCTCGATCAAGAAGGAACGCCCATTCCCGCAGCCCATACCCGGAAGCGACGGAGACGATGCATCTCGTAAACGGGTAAGTACGGATCATATTTTAAAACCAATAGCCGATTCCCCTAGACAAAACGAGCAGGAATCTAAGGCTAAAAAGTGTAAGCTATGGGTGAACCTCCGCTTTAAGGTGAGAGTAGCCATTCTTAACGGTGGAGGGATCACTTAATTAAAGTTAAAGTCACCGGTGAAGATTTGGAGTGGTTGTCACCCTATTCCTTTGTAATTTTTCACTTTTTGAACTGATTTTTGCATTATTTACGCACCATTCATGATTAATTTATTATCAGTATAACAACTGTGTTTTGCACTTTAGTTTAATTGTATTTATATTGCGCTGCACGATTTCTTATACATTTTTGCATCTTTTGGATTTTGTGATTGTCCAGTCAGTGTTCAGCTTGCATTTGTGAAGGGGGAGGGTTATTTTATTTTTGCGCTGCTTGCACCCTTTTTGTTTTCTAATGCTGGTTATACATAGGTTAAAATTGAGTTGTGTGTGTGTGGGGGGGGGGGGGGGGGGTTAGTCCATATTGGAACTATAGCAACCAAAACCAAGCCCTGATGAATAGGATTTTTGTTGGCCTCTGAAACACATTGGTTGCCCTTTTTCCACCGATTGTGACTTCACTTTCAAGAATAAAAGATATTCTTCAGAACTGATCGATTGGCGTGTTTGTTACTTTTATTCACATAGGGATACAATAGCTGGCAGTAGGAGATTCTGCCTGCTGGACTGAACAATGGAAATATTTACGTGTCTGGCCAGTCTAAGGGATTGAAAAGGATAAATCAATAGTTTCCTCCATCCATGCCTTATCTCCCCCCTGCAGACTATTAAATTCATACCCCTGCATCTGATTGGATGCCAGTCACTGTTCGACTGACAGTATTCCACCCGACTACTTTGATTTTTTTCAATCTTAGTTTGTTGAGCCAGGTGGTGCCGACAGGGCCCTGAATTTTGCCCAATTCCACACTTGAGTTGTGTATGGCTAGCATAAGTGATCAAAATTAAGAAATCCAGTACTTTATACCATATTGCTGTACTTAAAACAGTCAGCATGTCATTTGCATCCAGATCCAGCACTTGGGAAGGATAGAAGAGAAGCATAAAATAGTCCAATTACAGGAGCAATTGTATATACTATATCACGTAGTGTATAATTGATGGGAGCAATGTAGGACAATCCCTGCAGTGATCATTGTAAAATGAAATAACATTTGCTCATTTAAAGGTTCACTAAAGGATTTTTTTTTAGCTAAATAGCTTCCTTTACCTTACTGCAGTCCTGGTTTCATGTCCTCATTGTTCGTTTTTGCTGTAATCCTTCTCTGTTCTGAACACTTCCTGGTTGTCTGTTTCCTGATGAAAAAAGTCATGGGAGCTTTCTCTCTGTGGTCACTAATCAAGGAGGTGTGATTAATCGCCATCAAGGAGATGTGTCTAAAACCCATCAACACCAATCAGTTTCGTTTTACAAACCATCACCGCCCTGTATTGGCTCTGAGTCTCTGTACATCACAGAAGCAGTAAACATGCAAAAACGAAACTGTAGGTACATTATATGATTGATTTGTATCTGTTTTTAATCATTTTTAAAAGGAATCAGTTTAACTATTATGTCTCTATACCCTGTAAACAGTAATTTCAGCAACATTTTTTTTTTTCCTCTACAACTCCTTTAAAGAGTCACCTCTGCAGTAAGTAAATGAAAGTAATGTAAATTCAATTTGGATATATTCTCTTTGCAACAAAGTATTACAGTTCTCTCAACGCCGGGAAACATGTGAAGTTTAAATACTAATGTGCACTGGCTCTTACCAGCCTCAATGGCTGCCAACACTGGTCTTAAATTTTACAGTACAGGGGTTCGGTATTATACTACCTCAAATTAAAAAATTATATTTTTAGGATCAGCACAGAAGTGCATTATTTAGTGTTTATCTAGAGTCCAGTGTAAGGAGTATAGAAGGATTTATAATTTTAATTTGCAGACATTTATCTTAACAAAGAGCTTTAACCACTTCAGCCCCGGAGGATCTGGCTGCCAAATGACTGGGCCCCTTTTTGCAAATCTGTACTGCGTCGCTTTAACTGACAATTGTGCGGTGGCTCCCAAAAAAAATTGACGTCCTTTTTTCCCCACAAATAGAGCTTTCTTTTGGTGGTATTTGATCACCTGTGCAGTTTTAATTTTTTGCACTATAAACAAAAAAAAAACAAAAAAAAGAGCGACAATTTAGAAAAAAAGCAATTTTTTTAGTTTTTGCTATAATAAATATCCCCCCCCCCAAAAAAAAAATTATATATATATATATATATATATAAAATAAATAAAAATGTGTTCCTCAGTTTTGGCCAATATGTATTCTTCTACATATTTTTGGTAAAAAAAATAAAAACCCAATAAGCATATATTGATTGGTTTGCACAAAAGTTATAGCGTCTACAAAATAGAGCATAGTTTCTATGGCATTTTAATTGATATTTTTTACTAGTAACGGTGGCGATCAACGATTCTTATCGTGTCTGCGATATTGCAGCGGACACTTTTGACACTATTTTGGGACCATTGTCATTTATACAGCGATCAGTGCTATAAAAATGCACCGATTATTGTGTAAATGACACTGCCAGGGAAGGGGTTAACCCAGGGATCCTCAAACTATGGCCCTCCAGCTGTTGCGGAACTAAACATCCCATGAGGCATTGTAAACCTCTGAATTTCACAGACATGACTAGGCATAATGGGAATTGTAGTTCCTGAACAACTGGAGGGCCATAGTTTGAAGATACCTGGGTTAACCACTAGGGGGCGAGGAAGGGGTTAAGTGTGTCCTAGGGAGTGATTCTAACTGTGAGGGGGCTGGGCTACATGTGACACGACACTGATCACTGCTCCCGATGACAGGGAGCAGTAGATCAGTGTCCTGTCACCAGGCAGAATAGGGAAATGCCTTGTTTACAATTCCGTTCCATTTCCCGTTATGCCTTTCCGTGACATGATCGCTGGACACCGGCAGACATAGAGCCTGCGGCAGGCGCGCGCCCAACAGGCGGCAGATTCAAAGCAAGGTACTTGTACGTTGCTTTGCCTGCATGTGCCATTCTGCCGACATATATGTGCATTAGGCAGTTGGAAGGCGGTTAAATGCTGTAGGTTGCAGCAACTGGTGTAAAGGTCCGTTTTATCTATAATAGCTTATCTAGTCCAGTCTTAAGTCAATATTTAAAAAAAAGTAACTGATTTTGTCTGGGACTTAAAAGTAGAACTACAGGCAAAACATTTTTTTTTTTCATTTTGGATTGGAAGTCAAGGAGTGTCAAAATCCCTGTCATTTTTTGGCATCTGCGTTTTATTGGAGATTTCCCTCACTTCCTGTCCCATGGCAAAAAACAGGACGTGATAGGAACACCTGCAAATTAAGGGATATCCCTTGGGGACCTCCAGGTCACCAGAACTAGAGTCCATATTGGAAGATTTCCCCTCTTTAACTTTTCTGGGGACAACACAATTTTTTTCTTTTCTTTTACTTTTGATAATAGTAAACAGGACAAATCAAGGTAGTGAATCTCCTTGAAGGGGGCACAAACAGCAATAAAAAACGGTCAGGTGTTCTAATTCCTCTCCACTCTCCAAAACAAAAACAAAAAAAGTTTTACATTTAATTATAATTTAAAATTCTGCTAAAAATTTGTGTATTAGTACTGCTTGGACCTTGAAGAAGGGGGTGCACCCTAAAAACTTGTCCTGAAAATTTGGATTTCAGTGCAAATAAAAATAAGTATCCCAGACAGTACTCAATTGTTTCAAATAAAAAAAAATGACTTGCAATGTGGACTTGTCTGCTTCTCAGGTTGTTTTCCTTTGTTATACAAGCAAACATAATTGTAAAAGCAGCTCAAAACATCTCAAAGCAGTTCATAGCAGCCTGAAGCAGCTGGTAAGCTGATCATAAACTGAATAAAAAACAGGTAAAAACAACTCAAACATGAATTAAAGTAATACAAAAGCATGCCACATTTGACAAGGTTTGCATTGTACTGGTTAGAAGACAGTGATGTAATTTACATTAAAGCTGAATGCTAGCAAAAACTATTAAAACAGCTTCTTAAACTTGCATCAGACCAACATTGGCTTTAAGTGTGGCCATACACTGTGCGAATTCCTGCAACCATGGGTTGCAAGAAAGACATTTGCCATCAATACAGACACTGTTGACAGGGGAATTAGCAATTGTCTTCTCCCGGCAGGGGAAGGAGGTGGGCAGGGGAAGCTGTCCCCACCGGAAGAAGATCATTTTTGTAGTAGCTGCTAGTGATAATCGTAAGAGAATCCGTCAGGCTGGTTGTACCCAATTTAATCGATCAATCAACTTGTACATTCAGCCTGAACATTAACGATTCTTATCTCAGCCGGTTCCCGCTGAAGCGGCTGAGATTTGAACAGTGTATGGCCAGCATTAAGCGCATCCAAACCTCGAAAACTTTTTTTGTTTTATTGCAGTTTACCAGTCTATTAATGTGGTGGCTGAATTTTAAAGCAACCATCACATCAAATGAGACCAGTAGTTTTATGCAAACAATGCATCCTATCTTGCTTCTAAAGTCCAGCCAAATGTATTCCTTTCTTCTTTGTGACAGGCACTCTAAATGGAGAGATCTGGGGTCTCTAATAACCTCCTCTGTCCTTGAAAGCATTCAATCACACCATTTGGTGTGTTCGAATGCTTTTGATTTTTTTAAATGGCACTGTTGACTTCCGGGTAAACCGAAAGTGATGTCAGGTCATTGCTTCTAGGTTACGATAGCCGAGAACAGAACAAAGCCAATTGAGTCTTTGTTCAGCGCTCCGATCAGCTGGTGGAATTCCTGTGGGATGGGAGATCCCCAGTAAAGCTGTGAAAGGTGGGGGCAGCCGGGGAGTGTGGAAACGTCCCTTCCCACTGCTTGTAAAAGCAATCCAGCAGCTAGTTAGCCGCTCCGATTGCTATTGTAAGAGCAACCATCGCCTCTAAAAAAAACAGTGCAATCATCATCCCTGTACAACCACTTAAAGTTCAGTAATGTACCAGGGTAGGTCATCAAGTGGGTATTTTCAGTGTGTTGTTATTCCAGTTATTTTTACATATTTTAAAGATTACTCTTTTTTTGGGGGGAGGGTTGGGGTAGACTGCTTAATCACTAATAAAATCACTTGCATTGGGAGTTCATTGTGTTTGATTAGTCAGATAACTGACTGACTAGCACTGTGAAGAGGAGCAGTAAAGCAAAATCATTGTGTAGGAAGCAGTGCCTGAATACATAAAGGAGTCAATATGGCTGCCTCCATGTACATATATTATTTGAAAACTATTAAAGCGGAGGTTCACCCTAAAAACAAGTATATACCATTCAATCCAGCATACTGCCGACATGTACAGTATGCTGTTTTTTTTTTTTTCCGGTTTACATACCGTAGTCTAGGTATTTTCCCCCACGCTTCCGGGTAGTAAATCCCGCGGAAGTGGGCGTTCCTATTCAGAGACTAAGTGATTGACGTATGACAAAAGCTTCACCCCCGGTGCAAAAGGCGCGTCACCAGTTTCCGAAAAAAGCCGAACGTCGGTGCGCAGGCGCCGCATAGCGCCGACTCGCAGTTCGGCTTCTTTCGGAAACTGGTGATGCGCATTATGCGCCGGGGGTGAAGCTTTTGTCATACGTCAATCACTTAGTCTATGAATAGGAACGCCCACTCCCGCGGGATTTACTACCCGGAAGCTGGGGGGGAAAATACCTATACTACGGTATGTAAACCGAAAAAAAAAAAAAAAAAACAGCATACTGTACATGTCGGCAGTATGCTGGATTGGATGGTATATACTTGTTTTTAGGGTGAACCTCCACTTTAAATAGAAACAAAGCTGTTTGAAAGATTAAAACGCACCGATAAGAATAGGTACGTCAAGCTGTCCACTTTATGTATATTTAAAACAAACGTTGCAAAGACTGTATATTGTTGTCTATATTTGCATACAATGTACAGGATATTCAAACCAACCAAGTGTGCATTGGAAACATTGCTGTACTGCTAGAGTACATTGGGCACATGTACTCATTTGTCAATTCAAGGGTATGTGTACAATTTCTTTAAAATGGAAGGAAGCAGCAGGGCTTTGCTGGCCTGCTGTACATCTAAAATAAGAAAACCTTTTGAGCCCAGCATTTTCAAGCTCTGATGACACGTGGTGGGTAGCATATTTACTAGCTGAAGGCAGATGTGCAGACTGGCTAGTGCATACAGAATTATAGGCAGCCTGACTTGGACCCTACCCATATGCATTCAGTTTGTGAACAAAGTCCGGCACCTGTTACAGACTTAGCAGTACTGACTGACTGACTATATGCTGCACTGTTGATGTGAACATCAAGCAAAAGAGGGATCAATGACCAATTATATGGCAGTCCATTGTCTGCCTGTTGCTACATTACATACAGTCACACCTAAAACACGGGAATGGCATCACAGCCTATAAAGCCAGCTTAAAAAGGGGAGGGGGCGTCTCCCACTATTGTCATATGCAAGAAAAGGCGATGTGTTATGAATGTGGATGTAACACTGTGAGGTTTTATTTACAGAATTCACATACAGCATTGTACCCAGCAGTCTCTTGTCATTAAATAGCTACATTATTAGGAGCACCAGGAAGCTCATTCACACATTTTCAGACAGGGCTGGGTTATTCCACTTTTTACCACTTGTCTCCTCGCGTCCTTGTGAAATAAACCTTGTCAGTTTTACTTTATTATATAAGGTGCATGTTAGAAACAAAAACACAAAATTATAATAACACTAAGAAGTGTCCAGTATTTGTCAATGGTGGGTAGATGTGGCACTGGTAATATCTGTCCTACTTGCAGCCACATTCATTGTGGCCAGCATTTTCAGTCTATCTCCCTTTGACATTCAGTTCACGGTGGCCTCTTCAGTAAGAATTTCATAGTGATCTAATGGTGACAACATGAAGGTTTCAATGTTAGGACGTTGGCCCCAAAGATCTACTGTTCTTCTCATCGCCATCACCTTGAAGTCCTTCCAGCCAACAGGAACTCTGATACAGCCTTATAAAGGGTTACAGAACTTCTGTAAGGAAGTAAAAGATATAAATAAAAATTAATAAAGGAAATTTTCAAACTCCAAGAAACTAAAATGTAACATTACTTATTATTTGACAAGAAAATTATTCCAAATTCTGAGAACGTAGATGTTGACCATGATATGTTGAAGTGCTGAGGGTATAGCACCCAGTCCAGTGCCTGTGTTCAATCTACTCTATAGCTCAGAGTTCGACAATTCCCGGGCGCCTGGTCGCAATTGCGACAATTGTGACTAGAATTAGCGACCTGGCGCCTGGGGTGAGCTGGGGTATCCTGCGTCTCCGTTCCCCCCCGCCGCGCTTTGCGGCCTACTGCAGGCCTATAATTCCTACTGTAGTCTGACGCCATCTTGTGGTCGCCGCTTGTATGACAAGAGACAACCATTAATACTAATGGGGATTTCTGCCTGTATTTACTGCCCGCCCATCTCCTTCCCAAAGTGGAGAAGAGCAGGAAGTGATTGTGGTCTTCATCTGGCGCCTTTTTTTTTTTCTTAATTAAAATGATTTTTATTATTTGTCATCTCCCTGCTTGGCCTCTTTCACCTCTTTTTAAATATATTTTTTATTCTAACACCCTAGAAAATAAAATGGCGGTCGTTGCAATACTTTCTGTCCCACCGTATTTGCGCAGCAGTCTTACAAGCGCACTTTTTTGGGAAAAAAATACACTTTTTTAAATAAAAAAATAAGACAACATTAAAGTTAGCCCATTTTTTTTTATATTGTGAAAGATAATGTTACGCCGAGTAAATTGATGCCCAACATGTCACGCTTCAAAATTGCGTTCGCTCGTGGAATGGCGACAAACTTTTACCCTTTAAAATCTCCATAGGCGACGTTTAAAAAATTCTACAGGTTGCATGTTTTGAGTTACAGAGGAGGTCTAGGGCTAGAATTATTGCTCTACCAATCGCGGCGATACCTCACATGTGTGGTTTGAACACCGTTTACATATGCGGCTGCTACTCACTTATGCGTTCGCTTCTGCAAGCGAGCACGGCGGGACGGGGCACTTTTTCTGACTCCTAACTTTTTTAGCTGGCTCCTAGATTCCAAGCAAATTTGTCAAACCCTGCAATAACGTCATTGAACTAAAGCTCTGCATTGATAGACAAATGTTACAGTTGTCACCAGAACAAGAGGTAAAAGAAAACCTTCCAATGGTGACACCTCCTCCAGCGTTAACCAAAAGGAAAAACAATGCGATAACCCAACAGGCAAAATTACATATAGATAAATAATAGTGAATTAGTGCAACACTAAATTATAGTGTCTATTCTGTGCATTAATCCCACAATCCTCTACACACCAGTGTTCTTTAGATGTGCTCTCACCTGATTGGATTGACCTCTACAGTTCTAGGAGGTCATATACTGCATGAATCAAACAAAGCTTAGTAGCACCTCTCCCCGAAATTCTTCTGGTGTTCACCTTCAAAAGTGAGTGTCTTGTGACGTCATCACGCTGGGTGGAGTGATTGTGCTGCCACTGGTACACAAAGAGTAAGGCAGGCCATACATTACACTTTTTTTTTTCATTTAGCCAGCGAGTTGAAAAAAAAGTGCAGATTCCACCATGTTCTGCAGGCAGGCCTTCAGAATACAATTATGAGTGTTACCAACTATAGCTGGTAGTATTGATCGGGCAACTTCTGTACAAGATCAACTTCTGAACATCCAGTCTGCCCATACATGGAACAAAATGTGTCCGTTCCCTGCTGAACCAGCCGAATTTCAATCCATCTATGGCCAGCTTGAGAGAGATCTCACAGGCGGCTTTCAGAGAGGTTTACATGAATTCCTCTACATACTTTTTTACATGTAAGTGATTTTAATCCATATTTATTTTAATAAAAAAAAAAAACAGTGAGCACTATGGATTTTGTCTATTTCTTCTGAGCTATAAACGGCATAGCTTACTGTGACGGGCGCAAGTACGTTTGTGAATCGCCGTATCTAGCTCATTTACATATTCGACGCGTAAATCTACAGAAGCGCCCCTAGCGGCCAGCGTAAATATGCACCCAAGCCACGACGGGGCAAGGAGACTTACGTCGATCGGATCAAGCCCAAATTCAGGCGTATATGGTTTCGAGAATACGGCACAGAGATACAACGGCGCATCCTACAACTTACGCGGCGTATCAACAGATACGTCGGCGTAAGATGTATGTGAATCCGGGCCATTGTTTGGAGCTGAACACCAAGGGAATTGAGCGTAGAGGTGCTACGGAGCCTTGTATTTTGATAAATGCGGTATATGACCTCCTATGATTGTAGAGGTCCATTAAAATAGGCAAGAGAACATCTAAACAGCACTGGGTTGTGGAGGATTGCAGGATTTGTGCACAGAAGAGACATTTGGACACACTTTAATGAGTAGAATGTGGCACAGTTTTTTAAGTTTGACACTGAGAGATTGGCACTTGATTAATGTGGGGGATCTTCTGAGACGCATATCGACTTGTGTACAACCAGTTATCCCATACATGGATTGAAATTTGTCTGGTACCTGCTGAACAGGCCGAATTTCAATCCATGTATGTCCGGCTTAATTGGAAAAAAAAAATGAACACAGACAGTAAAAAAACTTCTATTAATTTGAGTGGGAAAGGATTAAAACCTCATACTTAGGACATCATGTAGTAAGATTATTTGTTCTCACATTACATTCATCAGACACAGTTGGACCAGTATCCCTCACATTGTCTCAGTTAACAGGCTGCAGCTACATCTGAAGAGCAAAGCTGCTCTGCAAGTCTTGACCTGTATCATAACTCTCAGTCCTGGCCAGACCTGAAGGCAGTTTAAAAGTCAAGGACATTTTATACAGTTACTACAAAAAGAAACCTAAAGCAAAGGTCCCTTTTTTGCTTTTTGCTTTAGAGTAGGGGAGAGATAAAACCATTAAAAGGATATTTTTGGCTAAGATCACTATAGCATGAGCATTGAAGACGACCTCATTGTCCTTCAGATTGGTTGAAACATAAATTTCATGGATTACATTTCATGAAAAGGTTGCTAGTATTGTTAATGACCGGCAGATTCTCTTTGAACAAACCTGGGAACCTTGGGCGACATATCTCCCTCTCTCTCTGACTGCCGGCATGGTAACGTCTTCCCTCCTCCCCTGCTTCGTCCCCTCTTTAACCTAGGTTCTTCTTTTTTGGAATGCTCTCTTTTCTCTCTCTTTTTTCCTTTTTCTTCTCTTTCCTTCTATGTGATTTTGGTTCGCAAGCTTTTGTTATTTCACTTTGGTGGCTATTGAGTTTACCTACACAAAATAATATCTACAAGATGATACCTTCTCTGATTTGTATTTTTCACTACTACAAGCTATGGTACTGCCATATTATGTGTTTCCACGTCTCATGTTAGTGGTAAATTTCCCATATAAGGATTATATTACCACTATGTGCTGAATGTTCATTCTCTTGCACTGAATTCTTGTACTTTGTATTATTCTGGATGGCACTGCGATACCCACTTGCTTTTGTTTCTACCTGGCTTTAACCAAAAGAAAACTTTTTGAAAGTAAAAGGCTATTTTTTACTGTATGTCCCAAACCAATGGGGAGATTTCCCTGGAAACGTAACAGGAAATTATGTTAGATCTCTCCAAAGCGAACCTAGGGCCAGATTCACAGAAGAGATACGACGGCGTATCTCCTGATACGCCGTCGTATCTCTGTGATCCGCCCGTCCTAACTATGCGACTGATTCATAGAATCAGTTACGCATAGCTAGCCCTAAGATCCGACAGGTGTAATTGACTTACACCGTCGGATCTTAGGATGCAGTACCTCGGCCGCCGCTGGGTGGAGTTTGCGTTGTATTCCAGCGTCGGGTATGCAAATTAGGTTTTACGGCGATCCACGAAGATCCGCGCGTTCGTCGCAATCCCGTATGTCGTCGCTAGTCCTTTTTACCCGTCGCAAAGTTACACCTGCTTTAACATGGCTTATCTTTAGATCAGCCATGTTAAAGTATGGCCGTCGTTCCCGCGTCGAATTTCGTTTTTTTTTTTTTGCGTAAGACATCCGGGAATACGAAACGCCGTAACGCACGTCGCATTTAAATGGTACACGCCTAATTTAAATGGTGCCCGCCCCATTTGAATTAGGCGGGCTTGCGCCGAGCGCATTTACGTTACACCGCCGCAAGTTTACAGGTAAGAGCTTTGTGAATCAGGCACTTACGCTGTAAACCTGCGGCGGTGTAACGTAAATGGCATACGTCACGCTGCCGTGGAGCAACGTAAATGTATCTGAATCTGGCCCCTAATTCGTATCTCTGAGTTCCGACGGTCGTATCTATGCGCCTGATTCATAGAATCAGGTTACGCATAGATATCCCTAAGGGCCCTTTCACACGGGCGGACGAACGGTCCGTTTTTTAAAATTTTTGCAATTCCAGGCCGGCCGCTAGGTGGCGCTTCCGTATTATTACGTGAGGAATATGCAAATGAGGAGTTACGCCGATTCAGAAACGAACGACCGCCTGGCGCTTTTTTTTTTACATCATTTGCGTTCGGCTTTTTCCGGCGTATAGTTACCCCTGCTATATGAGGGGTAGCTAATGTTAAGTATGGCCGTCGTTCCCGCCTCGCATTTTGAATTTTTTACGTCGTTTGCGTAAGTCATTTGCGAATACGGATGGACGTAATTTACGTTCACGTCGAAAGCAATGACGTCCTTGCGGCGGAATTTCGAGCATGCGCACTGGGATATTTTACGGACGGCGCATGCGCCGTTCAAGTAAAACGTAAAAAACGCGGGGTCAAGGGAAATTTGAATAAAACACGCCCCCTACATCCCCATTTGAATTACGCGGCCTTACGCCGCAACACATACACTATGCCGCTCTAACTAAGGGCGCAAGTTCTTTGTAAATAAAGAAGTCGCGCCCAAAGTTAGAGCGGCGTAACGTATCGGAGATACGTTACACGGGCCGGACAAATACGCCAATGTATCTGAATCCGGCCCAGTGTTTTTATTTATTTATATGACAGCTTAAAATGATGGTCAAATGCAACCTGCTATATTTCACAGCTTGGTGCAAATGAGGCCCATTGAATAAAAAGTATTTTTCCTCCCTTCCTTGAAGTAAAAAAGGCTAGTCTGCTCCCATTTGATACTATAAGGAAATGTGAAATGTTACAGAGACGAGTGCCCACAATTTTTTAAGGGTTCCACAGAAATTTGGGAGTACGTTAACTTGGCGAAGTGTGCGACTTTCCCAGCTGCAGATTTGGCTGCACAACATTAGCATGTCACTGATTGGTCTCCCCGTTTGCTTGGAATGACTCTTACCTGTTACTTGAGGGGGCTGCACAGCAGACTTCTTAATAAATGAATCCTTTCCCCCAAAAGCGATAATTGGTTCTGCGGGTGGAATCCCCTTCTCTCCATTAGAACTGCTGATATCAGAAAGTGTTATCACCTCTTCAAATGCAGGCGATGAATCTTTGGAGGAGAAGCCATTTTCTTGTTTGGAAGGTTGTACCCCATTCACCAGAGAGCCTCTAAATTAAAAAAAGACATATACAGTTTATTAGGAGTTGCTCTATGCCAACATCACATATGAAGTATGACTGCAGTATTTTAAAATGTATCAAACGTCCAGCTTTTCTTAAGTTATTGGTTGGAGTATTGGGGCCCCTGCATATCTATTTGTCCAGGATACCACTGTTCTAGGGAGAAGAAAATACAAATATGGGATTGTCACCAAAACAGTCTTCCAATGGCAGCACTTCCTGGGGTGACAACTGTAAGACCCCTTTCATACTGGTTTGCTTTGCAGGCGCTTCAATGCTAAAAATAGCACCTGCAAACCGACCTGAAACAGCCACTGCTGTCTCTCCCCAAGGGCTTTCACACTGGAGCCGTGCGCTAGCAGGAAAGTAAAAAAGGTCCCGCTAGCACAGTGTTTCTCAATTCCAGTCCTCAGGCCCCCCCAACAGGTCAGGTTTTCAGGATTTCCATTATTTTGTACAGGTGATTTGATCAGTTTCACTGCCTTAGTAATCACCACAGCCTTTTCATCTGAGGGAAATCCTGAAAACCTGACCTGTTGGGGGGGCCTGAGGACTGGAATTGAGAAACACTGCGCTAGCAGCATCTGGAGCGATGAAGGAGCGCTCCTCCACCGCTCCTGCCCATTTAAATCAATGGACACCGCATGCGGCTATACCAGAGGCGCTTTGCAGTGGTTTTTAACCATTTCTCAGCCGCTACCGGAGGGGGGGGGGGGGGGGACTGCCCCACTATTAGCCAAATAGCGCCACCAAATTGACGGTAAAGCACTGCTAAAAATAGCAGCGCTTTACCGCCACCCCCACCCCAGTGTGAAAGGGGCCTAAAGGAGTGGATTTCCCTCTCTTTGGAGAGATTTTCTTTCACTCTCCAAAAAACAAGTAACCCTTGAAAATGAACATGCTATAGTGCCGTCAGCGTCCCATGGGTATGAATAGTTTGGGGGGGAAAAAATATCTAGAAAGGATGGGTTAATTAAGATGTTCCAGATGGGTGAGAAGATGATGCAGCTCCTCTTGGTTTGACAAAGGGGCAAAGACTATTGCCCCAAAATGCGTAACCACACCCAACTTTGTGACATCATCCCACATGCTTCGGAGTATCTCCGAAAGCTCAAAGAAGCCTCCCAACTGCGGAGGGCAGCTTGTGTTCCACACAGCCTGACAGCTCACACAGATTTCCTATCCAGCACTGGAGCTTCCCTGCCCAACTCTGCAGACACACCAGCCACTTGCCTGACGATCTCTGCACACAGGTCAGCCACCTTCCACCGCATTCGGCACAGTAGAGCCAGGATACCAGGACCCCTCTTCATACTAAAATGCCTTTTTTCCTGCTACTGCAGTGAGTGTATTTTAGTACTTTCTTACTGAATCCATCTTATTGCACTTAGATGGGTACCCCCCCTCCTGCTTCCTTTCTTGTTACATTGTAACCCTTTTCTTCTCTATTCAGCTTAAAAAAAAATGTTTTGTCCATATACATGTATATGTACACACACAGCGGGTAAAATAAGTATTGAATACGTCACCATTTTTCTGTGTAAACATATTTGTAAAGATGCTATGGACATGAAACTTTCACCACATGTTGGTTGCAACAGCTTGTTTAAGGTATGGAAAATAGAACTCTTTGGATGCCATAATACACACGTTTAGTGGTCATATGACACTGCACATCACCCAAAAACACCCCAATACCAATAGTGAAGTTTGCAGATAGGAACATCATGGCGTGGGGCTGTTTATCAGCATACGTTACTGGCAAACTTCATATCGTTAAAGGAAGGATGAATGGAAAAATGTACCAAGACATTCTTGATAAAAATCTGCTGCCATCTACCAGGATGATGAAGATGAAACAAGGGTGGACATTTCAGCAAGACAATCATCCCAAACATAAAGCCAAGGAAACTCTCAATTGGTTTCAAAGAAAGAAAATAAAGCTGCTAGAATGGCCCAGCCAATCACCTCACTTGAATCCAATAGAAAATCTATGGAAGAACTAAAGATCAGAGTTCATAGAAGAGGCCTACGGAACCTTCAAGATTTGAAGACTGTGTGGAAGAATGGGTCGAAATCACACCTGAGCAATGCATGGGACTAGTTTCTCCATACAGGAGGAATCTTGAAGCTGTCATTACCAACAAAGGAGTTTGTACCAAGTATTAAATAAAATTCAGTTAACGTGTTCAATACTTTTTCCCTGTGTCATTCAATTTTATTACACATAACTTCATTTCTGAACGTATTTGTTTTTGTTTCTTTGTATGTATGGATTGCATGGGTTGTTACTGACAGGTGGTGACAATTTCATGTCCAATAGCACCTTTAGAAATAGATTTACCTAGAAATATGGTGTCCTTTTCAATACTTCTTTTACCCGCTGTATATATGCATGTATATTTTATATTATATATAATTAAATACACAGTATCTCACAAAAGTCACATTTTTGTAAATATTTATTCTATCTTTTCATGTGACAACACTGAAGAAATTACACTTTCCTACAATGTACAGTAGTGAGTGTACAGCTTGTATAACAGTGTAAATTTGCTGTCCCCTCAAAATAACTCAACACACAGCCATTAATGTCTAAACCGCTGGCAACAAAAGTGAGTACACCCCTAAGTGAAAAAGGTCCAAATTGGGCCCAAAGTGTCAATATTTTGTGTGGCCACCATTATTTCCCAGCACTGCCTTAACCCTCTTGGGCATGGAGTTCACCGCTGCTTCACAGGTTGCCACTGCAGTCCTCTTCCATGATGACATCACAGAGCTGGTGGATGTTAGAGACCTTGCGCTCCTCCACCTTCCGTTTGAGGATGCCCCACAGATGCTCAATAGGGTTTAGGACTGGAGACATGCTTGACCAGTCCATCACCTTTACCCTCAGCCTCTTTAGCAAGGCAGTGGTCAACTTTGAGGTGTGTTTGAGGTCATTATGTTGGAATACTGCCCTGCGGCCCAATCTCCGAAGTGAGGGGGATCATGCTCTGCTTCAGTATGTCACTGTACATGTTGGCATTTCTGGTTCCTTCAATAAACTGTAGCTCCCCAGTGCTGGTGTTCTGTCGAAAAATGCCCGGACGGAACTGCACATGCGCAGAACGGAGCATCAGTACAGCTGAGTTTACGATTATCTGTTGTCTCGCGTGGCCGAGGCACGTTCCTGTAGGAGAAGGGCAGATATTTACATGAAGGGGTGGATTTTTAAATGATAGGCAGTGGTGGGGTCAGAATTTTTATCGATGGCCAAACAAATCTGCTAAATAAATCTTTATCTGCTATTCTTTATGTACGCTTGCAGGGCATTTTTAATGAATTGAAGGGCGGCTTTTTCTATATTAAAGACTTATTTTCCAGCTTTGTTTGGCCATCGATATAAATTCTGCCCCCACCACTGCCCATCATTTAAAAAATCCTCCCCCTTCATGTAAATATCCATTCCTCTCCTACATGAACGTGCCTCGGCCACGTGAGACAACAGCTGACCGTCAACTCGGCTCCGTGCGGCGCATGCGCAGTTTCACCTGGGCACTATTCTATTCGATAGCCGAGCACTTCTCGACAGAACACCGGCAGCATTCATGCAGCCCCAGACCATGACACTCTCACCACCATGCTTGACTGTAGGCAAGATACACTTGTCTTTGTACTCCTCACCTGGTTGCCGCCACACACGCTTGACACCATCAGAACCGAATAAGTTTATCTTGGTCTCATCAGACCACAGGACATTGTTCCAGTAATTCACATCCTTAGTCTGCTTGTCTTCAGCAAACTGTTTACAGGCTTTATTGTGCATGATCTTAAGAAGAGGCTTCCTTCTGGGATGACAGCCATGCAGACCAATTTAATGCAGTGTGCGGCTTATGGCCTGAGCACAGACAGGCTGACCCTCCATCCCTTCAACTTCTGCAGCAATGCTGGCAGCACTCATACGTCTATTTCCCAAAGACAAGTTGACATGTTGAACGTCCAGTGACCAATGTGAGAGAGGGAGAGCGACAACACCAAATTTAACACACCAATTCACACCTGAGACCTTGTAACACTAACGAGTCACATGACACCAGGGAGGGAAAATGGCTAATTGGGCCCAATTTGGAAATTTTCACTTTTGTATTCACTTTTGTTGTCAGAGGCTTAGACATTAATGGCTGTGTTGAGTTATTTTGAGGGGACAGCAAATGTACACTGTTATACAAGCTGTACACTCACTACTTTACATTGTAGCAAAGTGTCATTTCTTCAGTGTTGTCATTTGAACCTAGCTAGGTATTACATTGCATACTTTCTAGTGTGCCACTATAACTCTATAACTGCCTCCTCTTAAATCAAAGGAGTAAAGAAAAAAAAAAAAGTGTATGTTTGTTTGCTTAAATTAGGCTTCATTCATAGGACCATAACATTTTTACTGATTATTAGACCCCTTTCACACTGGGGCCACCCATGAGTTAGCAGTAAAGAGTCGCTAGTTTTACCGGCCCCTTACTGCTGTTTAGCGGAGCTTTTCGGGCGATAGCAGGGCGCATTTAACCCCAAAGAATGGGGTTAAATACGCCCATGTTGCAGCATTTCCGCTTTTCATTTCAATGGGAAGGGAAGTTTTGGGAGCGATGTTGTGTACCCCAAAGATGCTACCTGCAGGACTTTTCTATTGTCCCCAAAGCGCACCACCCCAGTGTGAAAGCACTCTGGCTTTCACACTCCGGCAGCATGAAAGGCAGTTTTCAGGCGTTTTACAGACACTGGCCCAGATTCACAAAGCACTTACGCTGACGTATAACAAGTTACGCTGACGTAAGTGCAAATGTGCGCCTTCGTATCTGTGCACCAGACCCACAAACAGATATGCGCCTAAAACCAGGCTACACCCCGCCGGGTTAGGGTGGGCGCACATTTAGGCTGGGTGCATGGTAGCCATTCAAACATGCAAATGAGGGAAATACGGCGATTCACGAACCTGCGTGCACCCGACGCAGGCTACGCGAGGTGCGCGTAAGTTGTACGTCCAGAGTAAAGTTATTCCCCATAAAGGAGGTGCAACCCAGCAGCAGACATTCAAAGGTCTGCACCAGGGAACACAAGCTGGCGTATTTTACGTTGGACGTGTGTCTGGCTGGGCGTAGGTTACCTTCACGCCATACGCAGTGATCCAGCGTAGTTTAGGCAGTTTTTCCGACGTGGCTGTGAGCAGGCGCAGGGGGATGCGTCCACGTCACGGCGCATGCGCAGTTCGTCATACGTATCTATCTGGCGCTCGGCCCATCATTTGCATGGGGGTCACGCCTCATTTGCATGGGTCACGCCCACTTTCACCTACGCCGGCGTACACCTTCGAATCCCACGCCACACTGGGAGCACTGGCTTGCTGAATGCATTGCTTGCCTCTCTGCGCTGCGTTGGCGTAGCGTACATTGGTTACTCTACGGCAGGGTAATGTGCGCCTTGCTCTCTGTGAATCTGGGCCACTATTTCTAGTGGTAAAATGCCTGAAAACTGCCTCAGTGTGAAAGGACTCTAAGGGCCAGATTCACGTAGCTTGGGCGCAGCGTAACGTAACCCGTTTACGTTACACCGCCGCAAGTTTTCCGATTTAGTGCCCGATCCACAAAGCACTTACCTGGAAATTTGCGGCGGTATATCGTAAACAAGTCCGACGCAAGGCGGCCCAATTCAAATGGGGCGGGTACCATTTAAATTAGGCGCGCTCCCGCGCCGGACGTACTGCGCATGCTCCCGTCGCAAATTTCCCGACGTGCTTTGCGCGAAATTACGACGCGCCAACGTTTTGAGAATCGCGACGTCAACAAAGCACTTACGCCGGGAAAAATAATTTTTTTTAAAAATATTCAAAAGCGACACGGGAAAGACGGGCATACTTTAACATGGTGGAGTAATTTTCCACCATGTTAAAGGTGCACTATCTTTGCGACGGAAATCTAACACTTGCAACGACGGGAAAAATCTTCGTGGATCGCCGTAACTCCTAATTTGCATACTCGACGCTGGTTTACGACGCGAACTCCCCCCAGCGGCGGCCGCGGTATTGCATCCTAAGATCCGACAGTGTAAGTCCATTACACCTGTCGGATCTTCTGGCTATCTATGCGTAACTGATTCTATGAATCAGTCGCATAGATACTCTGAGAGATACGACGGAGTATCTGAGATACTCTGTCGTATCTCCTTTGTGAATCTGGCCCAAAGACATGTTTTCTAGGAGAAAAGTTCTCATGTAATGATTAGTAAAACACTAGTAAAGATGCATATAAATGTGTTAAGATGCATAGACGTACATTAAGATAACTTATTTCCCCTTTGTTTAGACTTCCTTTATGCATGTACAAATGCTTATACAGGCATAAGCATGTAAATTGCATATTCTTAGACAAACATTTTTGGATTGTGTTATGGATCTGAAAGCAACTCATGTTTACACACCTTTGTGATTAAGCTCCATTGAAAACAATGAAGCTGTGTTAAGGTCCACAATTGAAAACCCATGTTTTACGGTCGTGTGAATGAAGCCTTGGGCATGTGTATGTGTAGTGTGAAATAACATACGCATGAAAACCAGGTCATAACCATCAAAAAGAAGATAGCACTTAGTGTAACATGATATTGTAAATACACAAAAGCATATTACCGGCTGTATTTATATTAGTGTGCTTCATTTGCTCTTTTTTTTTTTTCAATCTTGGTTTCAGTTTACTTTAGCTTTTATCAGTTCAATATATCACCTAGACCAAATTAGTTGTTAAGATATCCTGCATGTAAAAGTCAATTCACAAACCTTAACACAAGTTTTTTTGCAATGTGTTCAAATACCACTGGTTGGTATTAACACTGGCATTCTAAAAAAAAATTCTACTGTGTGGAGCAGAAAGAGAAACTATTTGAGGGCGATAATATAAAAGCTATGAGCAAATTAGCACTTTGTGGGATATAAACGCTTTCAGCAATCAAATATCCTTTTCATCTCAATTTCACACGTATGTAATACTAATGAATTGAACATTTAATGAGAAATATGTGAGAAGATATGAGAGATCACGGGATAAAACGGCGAACGCAATTAAAAAAAAACTCATCCATCTTCGCAAATTCACGTTTATGCATTTTATGTTTTCGTTTTTTATTAGCTTGTCATAACTTACATTTCTGTTTGGCGCCCCCTAGTGCATGCTTTCTGGGAATACATTTTGAAAAAACCAAGCATTGACAAGTACACGACTGTCGATGGGCTTTGAGCCTGTGCCAATGGCACTACTTTAGCATCAGTTTGTAATGCTTGACAGATCATTTAGAACCAATTCACAGTTGACATGCTTCTCCCGTGCTTCAAGTGTGTTTTTCATTCGCATAAACTTGTAGGGGTAATGCAAAACCCACTTGAAGTTAATAAAAGCCCATTGACAAAGGCCAGGCTAATACCATACCATGAGTGAGTTAGGGTGGGAGGGAATCTTCCTGCTGGGCTTCTGAACAGCAGATAAGGTGATGAAGACCTGTCCCACTTCACCAAAATCAGAAGAATTCATTCTGTTATGCCAATCACTTAAAGTGGTAGTAAACTCCTGCATTTAATTTTTACCTACAGGTAAGTTTATAATAAAGCTTACCTGTAGGTAAAATGAATATCTCCTAAATATGCACTGTTTAGGAGATTTTCCAGTGAGCAGCGGCCAGTGACGTCACCGACGCATCGTATCTCGGCCATTCAAGTGGCCGCAGCCCAAGAACCAAGAAGGAAGAGCGGTGACAGCGTGCCGCTGAAGGGCTTTTTTTCAAGGTAAGTCTTTCATAATGTGCTAGTATGTGATGCATATGAGCACATTATGCCTTTACCTTGCAGGGGATTATTATTATTATTTATTTTAAGTTCACTACCGCTTTTAAGTGAAATGCTTGCGTGAGGAGAAAACATTGTAATGTGGTAACTGAATTCCTCCATCCATTTAAATCAGGGATCCTCAAACTACGGCTCTCCAGCTGTTGCGGAACACCACATCCCATGAGGCATTGCAAAATTCTGACATTCACAGACATGACTAGGCATTATGGGAATTGTAGTTCCTGAACACCTGGAGGGCCGTAGTTTGAAGACCCCTGATTTAAATGAACTTCAAATACGAATAATGCAATTTACATTTTTTTTTTACATATCTGCATTTAGACTAACCCCTGAGATATGTCAGGTGCTGCATTCCTGTCTTGTATTCTCACCACCTTCTTCTCTGGAAGCTCAATCTTCATGATAACATCAGTGGGTACTGTTTCAGCTATAGACAATGCAAGAAAAAGAAAAGCAATATTTAATCTTGCTCAATAATATACTTTTAGCAGATACTAAACCTAAGTCCGACTTAGGCCCCTTTCACACGGGCGGACCGTTCAGGCCTGCCGGTCAGTTTTTAAGGCGGACCTGAATGGACTCTCAGTGCAGGTCTATGGAGCGCCGGATGTCAGCAGTGACATGTTGGCCGACATCCGATCCGCTAAATTCAGACGGATGGAAACCTTATTTTCCATTCATCTGGCTGATCGGATCAGATGAAAATGGACTCTAGGGTCCATCTTCATCCGATCCCCCATAGAGGAGAGCGGAGCTCTGACAGGTCAGTCCCTTCACAGTGTGCAGAGATGGAGCCGTTATCCGCCTGCTCAGCGGGAATCAACGGAGCGATCTCTGTTGAGCAGAGCGGAGCCCGTACACTTACACGTCCGTGTAAAAGAGCCCTAAGAGCTCTCTTTTTTGGCCCGCAGGCTTACTGAGAGAAAATTAATAAATAGATTGCTGGCTATTGTATCCAGGCAGCTGCAGTACCCACAATTGTCTGAATACCTGAACAGTGACTGTGGCTAATAGCATGCAGTCACTGTGCAGCTGATAATTTTCCATCTGGCCCAGTCATTTTATAAAAAAGACTTGCGTCAGGCAGGATGGTGCTGGCAGGGCCAGCCACGGCTCATATTTCATCCAGTTTAGCAGGAATCGGATGGATATCAAGCCATTTACACTTGGCCATAGACAATGCGAATCTCTTTCCTACAGCCACGGGTTGCAGGAAAGAAATTTGCACGATTTACCCAACACCACTGACAGAGGAATCCCTGCTGCTTGGCCATTACTTTCTCCCAGCATGAGCGGGCTTGGGAAGCCGTCCCCGCTGGGAGAAATCAGTGATTATTGCTCATGGCTATAGCACCCGCTTGCGATAATCAGAAGCGAATACGGCAGGCTGATTGTACCAAAGATGATCGATCAACTTGGTACATTCAGCCTGCCCATTAATGGTTCGTATATGGCCGGCCTAAATTTTGATATATTGGGCCGGATTCACAAAGAGTTATGCCGGCGTATCATTAGATACGCCGACGTAACTCGGAATCTAAGCCCGTCGTAAGTTTAAGTGTATGCTCAAACTGAGATACACTTAAACCTAGCTAAGATACGACGGCCTGCGCCGTTGTATCTTAGGGTGCAATTTTTCCGCTGGCCGCTAGGTGGCGCTTCCGTTGATTTCGGCGTAGAATATGTAAATGACTAGATACGCGATTCACGAACGTACGCTTTCCAGTCGCAGTAAAGATACGCCGTTTCCGTAAGAGATACGCCGCGTAAAGATAAAGCTGCCCCCTAGGTGGCGTAGCCAATGTTAAGTATGGCCGTCGTTCCCGCGTCAAAATTTGATAAGTTTACGCCGTTTGCGTAAGTCGTCCGTGAATGGGGCTCGACGTAATTTACGTTCACGTCGAAACCAATACGTCCTTGCGACGTACTTTGGAGCAATGCACACTGGCATATGTACACGGACGGCGCATGCGCTGTTCGTAAAAAACGTCAATCACATCGGGTCACCAATAATTTACATAAAACACGCTCCCTCATCCTCATTTGAATTAGGCGCGCTTACGCCGGCCCCATTTACGCTACGCCGTCGTAACTTAGGAGGCAAGTGCTTTGTGAATACAGCACTTGCCTCTCTGACTTACAACGGCGTAGCGTAAATACGATCCGCTACGCCGCCGTAAACATGCACGGATCTAGGTGAATCCAGCCCTCTGTATAGTATTTGAAACTATGAATCCGAGGGGGTGGAGGAAGGTTCCATCCTCTGGTTTAGTATTCAGATTACCTTTGACTGGAGTAGATTCTTGTTTGGTCTCTTTTCCATTCATGGTTTGCTTATCTTCCTTCTTCTGCAAGAAACACAATACAAACCGTGAATTAATGCATAACATGGTTACAGATGCAATAACATTTATTAACCATGCTTCTAAAAGTCACACAAATTATTTTACTTGTCATCTTACTAGGTATTTTATTATTACTTTAAATGGCTTTTTTTCAGCTTTCCTTACAAGGCACCTTATTTATTACCAAGGAGCAAAATGATAGTGACTTTGAATTAAATTGATTTTAATTATGAGATTATTAGACAAATGAGCGTTTTTTTTGCATGCTAATCTCAGACCAAACCTGAAGAGTTTAAATTCAGGAGTGATATCATGTGTTGTAATGTATTTGTTTTGCATTTTCGAATGACAACTGTACTGATTAAAACGAAAATTGTATGAACTGGCATCGTACAATTTTTTTTCCGTGCTTGTCCAATCAAATAATATCGGATGATCTGTCCTGATTGGCTCTCGAAAGCTCTGTACTAATGATCAGATTATCGTACGATCGTTCCGAAATCAGTATTTTAAGGCTGCATTCACACCGATGATTAAAGCTGGTGCAATTTGTAGCGGCAGCAATCTTCTGATTCCTACTGTCGTTCACTATAGTGACAGGTCGCCAGCGGTCGCAGCCATTCGTGGCTCTCTGCACAGCCAGCTGTGGCGATTGCTGCTGGATGCACACAGTGGTTGTGTTGTGTGGAGAGCCGTGAATAGCCGAGTCTGCCAATAACCTGTCAATCTAGTGAACAGGGCTGGCGGGCCACACCTAGCCGCTCAGAATTGCGACAAAAATCTGAATGCACACCGGCCATAATGAGTATGTAAACCCAACATTCCATATTCCTGATGCGCCTGCTGTACCATGTACTTGTATGAGGAAGTATCCGGTTCTCTTTGTATTGTTTCTTTGTGTGAAATCCCTGGTATTCCTGCCAGTCCCTCTGCTTTCTTATTAAAACTGACCACACTAAGCAGAACTCACCGTGGTCAGTTCTCTAGCCTGCTCTCAATGATCAGTCTTGTCACCCCCTCCCCCTTCTGCACAGACATTCACTGGGAAGATCAGTGTACTTCTGTTTATACACCCCCCCCCCCCCCCCCAGCTCTTGTGCAGCTGAGACGCAGGAATGTGATCAGTTAGAAAAAAAGGGGAAAACGTGTTTATAATGTTTTTTATATCGTTACACAAATGTTTTGCCTTTCATTTCTTTTTTAACCCCCCTGGCGGTATTCCCGAGTCTGGCCCGGGGTAAGATTTCTGTACCAAAAGCGGTATCCTCGAGCCAGACTCAGGCTCGCCTTTGCAGCAGCCACAGACAAAGTTACTCACCTTGTCCCTGGATCCTGCGATGCATCCCCGCTGTGTGAGCAAGCAGCATCCTCGCTCGATTCACAGTGTCCTCCTGTGCTGCCAATCTCTGTTCCCTGCGACGTTACGATGCACGGGGGCGGAGAATGGCGCCAAATTCAAAAAAGTAAACAAACACATTACATACAGTATACTGTAATCTTATAGATTACAGTACTGTATGTAAAAAATACACACCCCCCTTGTCCCTAGTGGTCTGCCCAGTGTCCTACATGTACTTTTATATAATAAAAAACTGTTCTTTCTGACTGCAAACTGTAGATTGTCCATAGCAACCAAAAGTGTCCCTTTATGTCAAAAATGGTTTTAGAGCAGCTAGAAAACAGCGATAATAAATTATAATCACTTGCAGAATTGTGCGATAGCGGTTTGTGGGGAAATTCGTCATAAAAAAATAAAAGTAATGACAGCGACAATTCTGCAACTGAGAAAAATTCTGTGATTGTGAGTTGATTACATTATTGAATAATTTTTATTATAATTATATTATTATTTGTTATAATTATTTATATTATATTATAATTTATGATTTTGTTTTTCAAACTTTTTCATACCCGGGATGTCTACTAGACTCTTGTTTGGACAGATTTAAGTGAGTTATTCCTAAGAATTACAGGCCTACAATATAAAACGCCAAATTTCCATGCAAATAATGGTACCGCTTTCAGCACCTAAAATCTGAAATAATCATACCGCCAGGGAGGTTAATCAGAATGGGGTGTTTTACTTTAATTGCTGGTGTGAATGTAGCCTAATAGTCAAAATACTTGGAAAATGGATAAAGTAACTTGCATGCCGTAAAGTCACCTGATGTACTGTATGTAGTAATGCCTTTAGTGAATTCAACAACAATTATTTAAGAGTGAAAATAAGCAAATAACGCACAGAAATGAATATACCTCTCTTGTTATGCTTTGTTGAATTTAGGCCATTATGTTTCAAAAGGTACAATGAAGATGGTGTACAATTGTATCGCATGTATAACAATTGCCTCCTTTTTAAAATGGAGTAGATCCTTTATCAAATTACAACTGGCCATGACATCCTCAGTTAAATAGAGAAGTACAGTTTTGTTTCTAAAATCATCATTCCTGCCCTTCTGTCCTCTGCAGCAAAACTTTACCTTTTACACATTATAGCCATCTTTGATTGTGGTGCCATGCCTATAAGGCAGTTTTCTTCTCTAGTGCTTCATTTTAATCCATGGAATGAAATGCTTTCCTCCAGCTGAATGGATATATTTTTAAGTTCTATTGAACTTTTTGCTACATAATTCATGAGGGATAGGAATAATGATTTGGCTCTACAAATGTACTTATCTATTTGGCGGAGGATCGATGCAGCTTAACAGTTGCCCCTCCCAAGACCACTTTCACACTGAGGGCGTTTTGCAGGCGCTATAGCGTTAAAAATAGTGCCTGCAATCCGCTCCTTAGACCCCTTTCACACTGGTGCCGCCCATAGCATCATGCTAATGGGCAGCGCCGCAGTACCACCGGCAATACACCGCTGTAGTGGCGCATTGCGGGTGGTATTAACCCCTTCTCGGCCGATAGCGGGGGGTAAAAGCGCCCCGCTAGCGCCCAAAATGCGGCGCAAATCCGTCGGGAAAATAGCAGTATTTTAGCGCTATTTTACCGCCAACGCTATGGGCGTTGGCAGTGTGAAAGGGGTCTAAATCTCATACTGCCCTGGTCCCGAGTGGAGCAATTGATTGGATATCTTTTAAAACCTTGCTTGATCAGCTCCAACCAAGATAAACAGCACTGGGCAGCGCTTTCCCTTTCCATCTGAATTCATTAACCATTTACGATTCATTAAGGCAGTTTAAAGACAAGCAGCACACACTACCTTATATAACAAATTGTATACAATATCAGAAATGCCCAACCACAGCACAAGCAGCTCTCCACCGCACATGGCTCAAGCTGCTTTCTATGGGTCTTCTGATATTTAAGGGGTAGATTGATACGGGTTCCTTGGTAGAGAAGTCTCTATTAACCAATCTGAACAGCCTCATTCACAAGCATCAGCAGTTATATTTTATTAAATTAGGAGACCAAGTTTTCACCATAATTCCTATTTTTCAAAGAGCTCATCCAAAGTTCCTCTGTTCATTCTGTCTGTGCAAGACATCTTGCCTTTTTTTTTTATTTATCATGGTAAAACGTATTTGATCCTATTTGCTGTGTAATTTATTCTTAGTTAATTATTAAACATATTTTTGTACTTACTTTGCCTGATGCGTCTGATTTTCTTGTCCTTTTCATTATTTCTTCAAGGCGCTAAAATATGTAAAAAAAAAAACATTATTCAGTGTTAAACATCACATCAAATGCACAGCAGCAGTACTGTTTAATGTAAGATATCATCAGAGAAGAAGAATGCTGAATGATATATGGAGAGCATCTTCTGTACATACCGATAGATGTGAATCGATAAATATGAACGTCTTATAATAGGGCTCATGCCACCAGCTCCGTGATGTTGTCATGGAGGAGTGGAAGAGGACTCCAGTGGCAACCTGTAAAGCTCTGGTGAACTCCATGCCGAAGAGGGTTAAGGCAGTGAAAGAAAAAGATCCTCCTTTTCTGGGGTCCCCCCAGTAGCACTCCTGGCTTCTCCTCCTCATTGAGTGCCCCAACGAAGAGCTGAGCTGCATTCCATGAGGCACCTGTGCGGTCAAGCTCCACAGTCCTGCTGCAGCCTCAATTGACACAGACAGCAGGACTCGATCCTGCTCCCATGTCACTGGATTTGACTGACAGCAGCGGGAGCCAATGGTTCCCGCTGCTATCAATCTATCCAGTGAGGACCCAAGACAGTGGCTGGAGCTGCTGGGCTCATGCTCGTCGATGGAACGATCAGGCTCAGGTAAGAAAAGGGGGGGGGGGGGCAGCTGCAGGACAGAACGTTTTTCACCTTAATGCATAGATTGCATTAAGGTGAAAAACCTTGAGACTTTAAAACACCTTTAATCTTCTTCTGGTGAAGCCATTCCTTTGTTGATTTGGATGTATGCTTTGGGTCATTGTCATGCTGAAAGATAAAGTTCCTCTTCATGTTCAACTCTACCTTGACTAAGCCCCCTGTTCCAGATGAAGAAAAACAGCCCCAAAGCATGATACTGGCACCACCATGCTTCACTGTGGGTATGGTGTTCTTTTGGTGATGTGCAGTGTTGTTTTGCGGCAAACATATCTTTTGGCATTATGGCTAAAAAGTTCAGTCTTGGTTTCATCAGACCATAACACATTTTCCACATTCTTTTAGGAAGCTTCTAATGCATTTTTGCAAAATCTAGCCAGCCTTGGATGTTTTTCTTGGCAAGAAAAGGCTTCTGTCTTGCCACTCTACCCCATAGCCCAGACATCGGAAGAATATGGGAGATTTTTGTCACATGTACCACACAGCCAGTACTTGCCAGATATTCTGCAGCTCCTTTAATGTTGCTGTAGGCCTCTTGGCAGCCTCCCGACCAGTTTTCTTCTCGTCTTTTCATCAATTTTGGAGGGACGTCCAGTTCTTGGTATTGTTACTGTTGTGCCATATTTTCTCCCCTTGATGACTGTCTTTACTGTGTTCCATGGTATATCTAATGCCTTGGAAATTCTTTTGTACCCTTCTCCTGACTGATATCTTAACAATAAGATCCCTCTAATGATTTGCAAGCGCCCTGTGGACCATGGCTTTTGCTGTAGGATGCGACTGAAAAAGCTTCAGGAAAGACCTCCTAGAACAGTTGAACTTTATTTGGTGTTGAGGTACTTTAAAAGATGGCAGGTGTGTACCGACTCCTATTTAACATGAATTTGAATGTGATCGCTTAATTCTGAACACAGCTATGCAACAGTTGTACAGTTTATAGGTCACATTAAGGGTGGAAAAAGTTCTGAAATTATTTATCTTTGTCTTGTTTTTTTTACATCACAGAAACCTGACATTTTAAAAGGTGTGTGTAGACTTATTTTCACTTTGTGTATATATATATATATATATATATATATATATATATATATACACACACACACACACACACATATACACACACATTTTATATATATATATTACATATACATATACATATACACATATATACACACACACACACACAGTATCTCACAAAAATTAGTACACCCCTCACATTTTTGTAAATATTTTATTATACCTTTTCATGTGACAACACTGAAGAAATTACCCTTTGCCACAATGTAAAGTAGTGAGTGTACAGCTTGTATAACAGTGTAAATTTGCTGTCCTTTAAAAACACAGCCATTAATGTCTAAACCGCTGGGAACAAAAGTGAGTACACACCTAGCTGAAAACGTCCAAATTGGGCCCAAATAGCCATTTTCCCTCTCTAGTGTCATGTGACTCGTTAGTGTTACAAGGTCTCAGGTGTGAATGGGGAGCAGGTGTGTTAAATTTGGTGTTATCGCTCTCACTCTTTCATACTAGTCACTGGAAGTTCAACATGGCACCTCATGGCAAAGAACTCTCTGAGGATCTGAAAAAATAAGCCTGTCAGTGCTCAGACCATATGCCACACACCAAATTGATCTGCATGGCTGTCATCCCAGAAAAGCATCTTCTAAAGATGATGCACAAGAAAGCCCACAAACAGTTTGCTGAAGACAAGCAGACTAAGGACATGGATTACTGGAACCATGTCCTGTGGTCTGATGAGACCAAGATAAACGTATTTGGTTCAGATGGTGTCAAGCGTGTGTGTCGACAACCAGGTGAGGAGTACAAAGACTGTAGTCTTGTCTACAGTCAAGCATGGGGGGTTGGAGTGTCATGGTCTGGGTCTGCATGAGTGCTGCCGACACTGGGGAGCTACAGTTCATTGAGGGATCCATGAATGCCAACATGTACTGTGACATACTGAAGCAGAGCATTATCCCCTCCCTTCGGAGACTGGGCCAAAGGGCAGTATTCCAATATGATAACGACCCCAAACACACCTCCAAGATGACCACTGCCTGAGGTTAAAAGTCATGGACTTACCAAGCATGTCTCCAGACCTAAACCCTATTGAGCATCTATGGGGCATCCTCAAATGGAAGGTGGAGGAGAGCAAGGTCTCTAACATTTGCCAGCTCTGTGATCTTGTCATGTGGAAGAGCACTCCAGTGGCAACCTGTGAAGCTCTGGTGAATGCCATGCTCAAGAGGGTTTAGGCAGTGCTGGAAAATAGAAAGTGGCCACACAAAATATTGACACTTTGGGCTCAATTTGGACATTTTCACTTAGGGGTGTACTCACTTTTGTTGCCAACGGTTTAGACATTAATGGTTGTGTGTTGAGTTATTTTTAAGGGACAGCAAATTTTCACAGTACTACTATACATTGTAGCAAAGTGTAATTTCTTCAGTGTTATCACATGAAAAGATATAAGAAAATATTTACAAAAACATGAGGGGTGTTTGTGAGATACTATATATATATATATATATATATATATATATATATATATATATATATATATTTATTAAAAGACTGCTGCTTTTATATATTATATAAAAAAAAAAAAAAGATTGCTGCTTTTGTGTATATAAACACACACACATAATATATATATATATATATATATATATATATATATATATATATATGAGATATATTCGTTTCATAGTCTGCTGATGCTGATATATTGGGGATAACACCGGTCCCGTCCCCCCCCCCATATCTCTTCTTTTGTCGTTTTTATTTTTTCGGCGGGGGGCGCAAGTAGCTGGTCCTGCCTAGGGGGCAAAACTGTCTAGCACTGGCACAGACTGTAATATATGCAATGACCTGCCTTATTCACTCAGGCAACACATATAAGATGTAGCTTAACCGTGATAATTAGAACAGCGTAGAACATAGCATTCGTTACCTTCTTACGTTCCAGGCGCTCCTGCTCTTCTCTCTGGAAATGTTGCTCTCTCTCCAGTCTTTGCTTTTCTGCTTCTTCTCTAGCCTTCGCTTCAGCTTCCTCCTTCTATAAAAAGATGTTTCGTCAGATTTCTTATTACACATAACAGGACCGCAGTTTTCTATGTTCATGGCTACAACTAAACTAAAAATGACTTCTAAAATACACTTACAGACTGAAATGTGCATGTATGTATAATTTATATATATATATATACATATATATATATATATACACATATACACACACATACATACATACACACACACATACACAAAAACCAGTGCTACAAACTAAAATGACACACTACAAATATTTAAATAGTGCGATCATACAGTGCATATGTAAAGTAAGGAAACCCAGTCCCCACTATATTGTAGCCAGATTCTCTATATATTCCGTTGTGTATAAAAAAAATAAAAAAAAAAGACTGTCCAAATAAAAGAAGTTCAATTTACACTTTCAAGATGATAGGCTGTCACCAACACCTCCACACGTGAAGTACAAAAATCCCCCCTCAAATTAAACTCTTATCGTTCTGTTTCTGTTAAAAAATTAAATAAAAATGTTACTCTTACCAAATTCAACTGGATCAAAAGCATGAACACCGTAGACTTGGTCTCCCTCCAATCACCCAGGATAGCTGCACCAGGAGGTTTGGATCATGCAGTAATAAGCTCAGTTCAGGACAAAGAAAAAAAAAACTCCATAGTGTAATCCCATTTAAACACTTTGTTTTCCACACTTAAAAACTCCCTCTTAGGAATTGTACAGAAATAAATAGCAAACAGGCATAGAAATAACAAAGATCCCTTCAGTGAACCATACGGGGATAGCGCAATGTCTCCTACCACATTCAGCTGCTCTTTCCAGCGGTAGTGGACGCGGTGTCCGCCAGGGCTGGCATTCTGACATCACTGCTGGTCATCGTAAAGCAACACCCTGTGGTAGGAGACATTGCGCTATCCCTGTATGTTTCTCTGAAGGGATCTTTGTTATTTCTATGCCTGTTTGCTATTTATTTATGCAAGTACAATTCCTTAGAGGGGGTTTTTAAGTGTGGAAAACAATAAAGTGTTTAAATGGGATTACACTATGGAGTTTTTTATCTTTGTCCTGAACTGAGCTTATTACTGCATGATCCAAACCTCCTGGTGCAGCTGTCCTGGGTGATTGGAGGGAGACCAAGTCTACGGTGTTCATGCTTTTGATCCAGTTGAATTTGGTAAGAGTTTAATTTGAAGGGGGGTGTTTGTACCCCCGCTTGGTGACAGCCTATCATCTTGAAAGTGGAAATTGAACTTCTTTTATTTGGACAGTCTCTTTTTTTTTTTTTATACACCACAGAATATATAGAGAATCTAGCCGCAATATAGTGTGGACTGTGTTTCTTCATATGCACTGTATGATAGCACTATTTAAATCATTGTAGCGTGTCATTTTAGTTTGTAGCGCTGCCTTTTGTATTTGTATATTTGTTTTCATTTTCTCAGAGTGGGCTTTTATTATAGCTGCTTCAGCCATAATTGGCTATAACATATACCTATTGAGGAATCAGATTATTTCACAGAATCCAGAAGTGCTTGTTTTAGTAGGAAGAGGTGCATTTTCTACATTTTTATTCTCTCTAATATATATATATATATATATATATATATATATATATATATACACATACACACATATATAGATGTATAAAAAAATAGATGTATAAAAATACACATAGGCCCAGATTCACAAAGCCCTTACGCCGACGTATAACAAGTTACGCTGACGTAAGTGCAAATGTGCGCCGTCGTATCTGTGCGCCAGACCCACAAACTAATATGCGCCTAAAAACAGGCTACACCCCGCCGACGTAGCTTGCACGCGCCGGCGTAGGGTGGGCGTACATTTAGGCTGGGTGCATGGTGCCGCTCCCATTGATTAGCCATTCAAACATGCAAATGAGGGAAATACGGCGATTCACGAACGTGCGTGTGCCCAGCGCATGCTACGCGAGATGCACGTAAGTTGTACGTCCGGCGTAAAGTTATTCCCCATAAAAGAGGTGCAACCCAGCAACAGACATGCTCAGGTGTGCACCAGGGAACACAAGCCGGCGTATTGTGCGTTGGACGTGTGTCTGGCTGGGCGTACGTTTTGTTCATGGCGTACGCAGTGATCCGGTGTAGCTTAGGCAGTTGTGCCAGCGTAGTTATGAGCAGGCGCAGGGGGGTGCGTCCACGTCACGGCGCATGCGCAGTTCGTGATACGTACCAGTCTGGCGCTCGGGCCATCATTTGCATGGGGTCAAGCCTCATTTGCTTTAGGTCACGCCCACTTCCACCTACGCCGGCGTGCGCCTTCGAAAACCCACGCCGCGCTGGCGCAGCGTTGGGAGCACTGGCTTGCTGAATGCAATGCTTGCCTCTCTGCGCTGCATTGGCGTAGCGTAAAGTGTATGCTCTACGGCGGCGTAATGTGCGCCTTGCTCTCTGTGAATCTGGGCCATACAGTATATGTCAAAAGAAAGCTAAAGGGTTATACTTAGCTTAAGCGCAAGTGTATAGACAATATTCAGTTGCTAGTTTGCAAAGGTGCTGCGTATATAGTACAAATGAAATGTCTGTTCAGACAATATCCTATTTATTTTTACAGGGTTTAGCCAGGTTGTCTGACAACTATTTTGTAGGGTCCAGCTTTGCATTTATATTTTTTGGACCCCCGTTTCCAAATCGGAGAAAAAACAAGGGAATGTTTAAGGTTAATTTATACAGCCAGTGTATAGCTAATAGATACTAATTTTTTCTGAAGAAAGAATGCATGTAATGTAACCATCATATGTCTTTCACCTGTGCAGGAATTATTTTTGAGATGGCTGCATGGCAACTGAGAACTGTGTCTGGCTTTCAAGCACTATGATTCTACTGTGCAGGGTGTGTCTATGCACTGCAGCAAAGGTAGCAGGGGATACCAAAGCTATTCCCCTGTTGCACGCTATTGTTCCTCCCACTGGCACCTAGGTTACCCAGATGGCCAGCAGATGGAGCCACTGGTGCCACAGGGGACTTGAAATTCTACAGGATCTTCACTAGGTGTTTTCTTATTACTACTGCATAGATCGGTAGCAAAGAACAGAAGATGCGAGTATTCAATGGGGATGATTTACTAAAACTGGAGAGTACAAATCTGGTGCAGCAGTGCATAGTAGCCAGCTTCTAACTTTAGCTTGTTCAATTAAGCTTTGGCAATAAAATTTGGAAGCTGATTGGTTTCTATGCAGAGCTGCACCAGATTTTGCACTCTCCAGTTTTAGTAAATCAACCCCAAAGTCTTCTTTGCAGGGGCAGCTTAGTTGTAAAGATTGGCCCAGATTCAAGAAGCAATTGCGCCTGTGTAACCATAAGTTACACGGCGCAATTGCTTACTTGCTCCGGTGTAAAGAGTGCTCCTGATTCAGGAACCTCGTTACACCGACTGCAGCCTAAAATCTGCGCGGCATAAGGCTCTTATGCCTCGCAGATTTTAGGCTGCATTCTTGCGTGTGCCGCTAGGGGGCGCTCCCATTGTGATCAGCGTGTAGTATGCAAATTGCATACTACCAACTGATTCACAAACTTGCGCGGGCCCCGCGCAAGCCAGGTACGGAGTTTCCGTACGGCAACTTTAGCGCAAGGCTGCCCCTTCTAATAGTAGGGGCAGCCTTGCGCTAAAGTATAGCTGCCGCTCCTGCGACGTGAAATTTGAATTTCACGTCGTTTGCGTAAGTGATTCGTGAATGGCGCTGGACACCATTCACGTTCACTTTGAAGCAAATGACGTCCTTGCGACGTCATTTGCCGCAATGCACGTCGGGAAAGTTTCCCGACGGAGCATGCGCTGTACGCTCGGCGCGGGAGCGCGCCTAATTTAAATGATTCCCGCCCCCGGCGGGATCATTTAACTTGCGCGCGCTTACGCCGGGCAAATTTGCCGGCGCGCCCTCGCAGTTCACGGAGCTACTGCTCCGTGAATCGAGGGCAGCGCAAAATCGTTGCCCTGCTCCCCCGCAAATATCACGCAAATGTACCTGAATCTGGGCCATTGATTTTAGTGACAGTCGCTTTAAACAAATTATACAGTTGTATAGATGCCAGGTGTAAAATGCATACATTATATATATATATATATATATATATATAATTGATGTGAAAGTAGCAATAAAGAGATGTATATCACATATATGTAGCCATGATTTGGTAGTAAAAACATTGAGCCCAATAAACAATTGATGGTGTGCCATATATTTAGTGCACCAGCACAGATTTATGGAATGGGGTTAAATGTTTAAACAGGAAGATGCAATCAGCGCACCAAATGTTTAAAATGCAACAGAGGTGTGCAATATTGTGTCGAGAGGATGATGGTGCATGACAGCGCCAAGATCATGGTTCCTGCGCCTGTGCGTTCTGCGACATAATACTTTATGTAAAATGTGCTGTGCGACACTTTGCATTCCTTCATCTGCCAATCATAGATTTGTGGGCCCAACTGTGAACTTCAGTTTTTTGTTAAAAATGCTATTAAATTTGAGTGTAGCTGCATCAGGATGTTAACAGGACACTATACTAAATGTATCTCATGTATGATGACATCATCAAGGAAATAATTGATGTGCCCAATGATCCAACAAATTATTTTATTTTCAAGCCTGTAATACAAAGGTTCAACTAGAATATGGTGTGATAACAGACACTTGTATACACAAGACCCATTGTGCTTTTCATATAATGGAAATTAGATGGATTCCATTAGGGGGCAGCAAAGTAACATCCTTCCTTTAAATAGGATCCTTCAACAACATCTGACAGGCTTTTGTATACTGTATATAACCATAGCACAGTGTGTGAACTGAATCTGTCATATGATCGGGGGGAAACAGGACATCCGTGTCGATAACTTCTGAGCTGCAGGGCTCAGTATAATCCTTGCTTACATTTATTTACTGCATGTGGTACCAGACTTGTGATAAGCAGCCTGAATCAACAAAAGAGGAGTAATGACTCCCAAATACAATCTTATGCAGTGTGGAATAATTCAGTGTTTCTTAAAGGGGTTGTAAAGGTTCGTTTTTTATTTTCTAAATAGGCTCCTTTAAGCTCGTGCATTGTTGGTTCACTTACCTTTTCCTTCCATTTCCCTTCTAAATGTTTTTTTTCTTTGTCTGAATTTTTCACTTCCTGTTCCACCTCAGTAAGCTGTTCTGGCTGACTAACCCCAGCCAGAACATGAGGGCAAGCTTACTGAGGATTAACAGGAAGTGAGAAATTCAGACAAAGAAAAAAACATTTAGAAGGGAAATGGAAGGAAAAGGTAAGTGAACCAACAATGCACTAGCTTAAAGGAACCTATTTAGAAAAAAAACAAACAAACCTTTACAACCCCTTTAACTCCAGTCCTCAAGGCGCCCCAAACAGGTCATATTTTCAGGATTTCCCTCAGATGAAATAGCTGTGGTAATTAATTAATAAGGCAGTGAAACTGAACAAGCCAGCTGTGCAAAATAATGGAAAGCCCGAAAACGTGACCTTGAGGACTGGAGTTGGGAAACACTGGAATAATCTTTGTGATCCTCACTTGTTTCTGCAGTCTCTCCATTTCTTCTTGTTCAGCTTTGGCTTTTTCCTCAGCGTCTTTCTTCCTTATTTCCTCCTCATGCTGTTGTTTCTCCTCTTCCTCCAGCCTCCTTTTCTCCTCCAGCTGCTGAGCCTCTGCCTCCCTCTGCATCCTTTCCTCAGCCTCCCTAAGAGCACGCTCCTCACGTTCTCTCCTGTAGAAGACAGCATTCTGTCATTAGTGAGGACAGGAGTATCTCATTGCAGCAAAAGTAAGGAATCAGAGAACAGACACTGCCATTTAAATCAAGAGTTTCTGAAACGAACGATTCTGACATTGTATCATGCAATCAGAATTCAGTCTATGTCAAAAGCAGGAAACTTTTAAAATTAGTTGATGCTAATTACAAGAGAAGTTCCGGAATTATATATATAAACAAAAAAAAACAAAACATACATATTCACCTAGGTGGATGCAGCACCGAGACCAAGAACTTTGATCATTAGTGAGCTCTGCCCCGGGTGTGAAGTGGGTGGGAGTAGCCGACTCAGACTCATGCTAAAAGGCTGAGCTAGCTGCCAGTCAGGCGCCTGGGTGGATCCCGACAATAAAGTCAGGATTTCTCCAGAGCCTGGAGCGGCTAAGTGATGTCAGCCGACAGCAGACTTTAGCCCTCTGTTGCCTGAATATGGGCCATGGGGTCACAAGCGTGCAAAACAAAGTGCACTCCTATGACCCACAGAAGAAGTAGGGCCAAAAGAGCTTTGGCCCTACTTCTGCTTTGAAGGAGAAGTACAGCCAAAGCTTGTTTGGCTGTACTTCTGTGGATCACAGGAGTGCAGTTTGTTAACTGTGACACTCCTAAAGCCTCTTGTCAGCTGACATCACATAGCTGATCCAGACTCTGGAGAGATCCCGACTTTAATGTCGGAATCCACCCAGACCCCTGGACTGGCAGCTGGCTTAGCCTCTCAGCAGGTCGCCCCCTCCACAGCCCAGTGAGCACTGGAGGGCCAAAGCAGAAAGCCGGTGGCTGACATTCCCCAAATCTCTGCGACCTTTGATCACTCAGTTCTAGGTGTAGAGATGGCGGGGAACAGATGCAGCATCGGATGTGGTGTGTATAAAAGTTTTTTTTATCCTGAACTTCTTTAAAAGATAAATTTGGAAATAGATCCCAGCTCCATCTGTCCCCTGCCGGCTCTACCCTGAGAGCCAAGCAATTAAATACTGCTGATTACTCAGTTTCCAGCCTTTAGTGAGCAGAGAGCCAGGGACTGTCAGCCACGGGCTCGCCACTCTGCCCTCTGGCGATCACTGGAGCGCTGGGCTGTGCAGGGGGCAAAAGCAGCTGGCTCAGTATCTAAGCGGCTCGCTAACAGGCTGAGCCAGCTGCTGGTCGGGGCACCTGAGTGGATGCGGACTGTAAAGTTGGGATCTTTCCAGAGCCTGGACAAGCTGAGTAATGTCAGTAGACAGCAGGCTTTAGCTCGCTGACGCTGAAAACAAGTCACAGGAGTGCAGAATGAAGTGCATTCCTTTGACCCATCAAAGAAGTACAGGTAATCTGCTTCATTTGACATAATGTAAATGCAGTTTTAATGGCCTTCAACATATTGCCACAGAGTTATAGTACTTCAAAATCAAACCATTCCAAAACCCTTTTTAAATGCCAACTACTAGGATGGCACTCACCTCTGCTGTTCCTCTCTCTCTCTCCTTTCTTGCTCATCTCTTTCTCTTTGCTCCCTGGCCTGTCGCCTTTTTTCTGCTAGCAGGCGAGCAGCTTCATCTTTATCTGTGGTGCCAGCCATGGGCTTGCTTGGAGATGGGACAGGAGAAGGTGCAATTACTGAAGCAGGGGCTTGTGCAGTAGCAGGGGTACTGGAAAGAACAGGCTCTAAATATAAAATATAAAACAAAAATGAAATGAAGGAAGCCACATTTTGCATCATCAGTATAGAATGTTTTTTTCTTTAGATACAGGTTTGAAAAATGCAGACAAAAGCAAAATGAAATTCAAAGAAACATCCGATTGTAACAGACAGCAATAGGTTTCATTAGACAAATGTAGATGGGGTCAGAGTCTCTCAGTTGTTGGTTTTAACCTTGATCTATCTTGTCCTGACATTCAGGGCAAGTGTGCTGGCAAGTTGCTATCAATGCAATGTGTATTTATTTGCAATTTTGTTATGTCTCAACCAATCCTCTAGTGGGTCACATACATCTGAACTTTGAGCTTTGCTTCCCCACAAGCTCAACCACTGAGTTTTATTCTTTCAATAGAGTTGTTAAAGGTCTCACGATTTCTCTTAGTAGTCCAGTTGACTGCTGTCTGCTGTCACTGGCAATGGAAATAAATGGAATTGCCCCTGTGGGAATACAAACAGCATAAAAGCCTTCCAGCTTTTTTTTTTACTCTTATCCATTGTATTATAATCAAATGGTTTAGTACAGTGGCGGCTGGTGCTCAAATTTTTTTGGGGGGGCGCAAACAAAAAAACAAAAAAACAAAAAACAATTGCAGCCTCACTGTGCCCATCAAATGCAGCCACTGTGCCATGCCATCAAACGCAGCCACTGTGCCATGCCATCAAACGCAGCCACTGTGCCATCAATTGTCACCACTGTGCCATGCCATCAAATGCAGTCACTGTGCCATGCCATCAAACGGAGCCACTGTGCCATCAATTGTCACCACTGTGCCATGCCATCAAACGCAGCCACTGTGCCATCAATTGTCACCACTGTGCCATGCCATCAAACACAGTCACTGTGCCCATCAATTGTCACCAATGTGCCCTTTAATTGTCGCCACTGTGCCAATTGATGCCACTGTGCCCTTTAATTGTCGCCACTGTGCCCATTGATGCCACTGTGCCCATTGATGCCACTGTGCCCATTGTCGCCACTGTGCCCTGTAAAATGCCTCCCCCCCTCCCCCCCCGGCACTTACCTTTCTGGGGGTCAGCCATCCTCCTTCCACGTCCCTCGATGTCTTCTTCCGCCCTCGATGACGCTTCAGCCAATCAGGTTACCGGTAACCAGAACCGGTGAACCTAATTGGCTGAGACGCCCGTCAGTCTTATCCAAGGAACACACGGGGGGTGCGTTCCTTGGTTAAGCATTCGGAAGCCGACTACAGCCTGAGGGCTGTACTCGGAAGGCCTATCACAGCTGGCTCTGATAGGCACTTCCACACAGCCAACCAGCTTCCGTTATTCAGGTGGCCGGCGCTCGCCATCCGGCCATCTGAATAGTCGGCGGCAGTGGCGAAAATACATAGATTCATGCAATGCATGAATCTATGTATTTCAGTGGCTGTGCGAGAGCCAGAGGGGGCGGCGCTCCGGCGCACTCTATGGACGAACCGCCACTGATAGTAACAGAATATGGCCTATTGGAAAGATCTCCTGTACAGTGATCACTGCCATTGGGCATGGAAAAGAAGGAAACACAGGGGCCGCTAAAATTCATCTGTCACTTTTCTGCTCATTCAAAGTGAAAGAAAAGTTTCACTTGATCTACTTTAGCTATATCACGCTTATAACATCTTCCACTATAACCACCTGCCCACAATGTACTGCGGACAGGTGACCCGTGCAGGGAAAGCCATGTCCTGGTATGTCGCTGCCTGCTTCCAGGTTTAGGGCGCACGCATGCACGAATCCCCTCCATCCCCGGCTGTGATTGTACACAGTGGCAGTGTGTCAGCAAAGCACCTCCTAATAATTCATGGCCAGGACCTGCTGTGTCCAATCACAGCCCAGAGCCCTGTATTTACAATCAACAAAGGGGTCTGTACAAATGGAACAGTCTCTGTTTCTTATCCCTGCAAGGCAGGAAGAAGAAAAAGAGAGATGTTGGTAAAAGCAACGCACATTACACATTGATAGGCAGACAATTAACCCCTTGATTGGCCTAGATGATAACCCCTTCCCCAGGGTCATTAATAGAGTGACAGTATATAGTATTATCACTGTATTAGTGTCACTAGTGATGTCAGTGGCAGTTAGTCAGTTCCTCCCCACTATTGCAGTCCCATCATAAGTCGCTAATAACCACCATTAAGGCTTAATTTCCACTGGCGTTTTTACAGCAACTTTTCTGAGCGTTTTTTACAGCTTAAAAATGCCTGTCCATGTTATTCTATGGCATCATGCCCACATAGGCGTTTTTGAGCTGCAAATGGCATAGGCGTTTTTGAGCTGTAAAAAAAACGCAGGACCAGGGCGTTCTGTGGCTCCAGCAATAGAGCTGTAAAAACGCCAGACATTAAAAAACGCTCAAAAACGCGCAAAAACGCTCAATAACGCTACCGCAGCGTTTTTGAGCTCCAGCTCACAAAAAATACGTTTTTTTTTTTTTTTTTTTACAAAATAAACATGGACAGGCGGTTTTAAGCTGTAAAAAAGGCTAACACAAGTGGCTGTAAAAACGCCAGTGGAAATGAAGCCTAAGGCTTAATTTCCACTGGCGTTTTTACAGCCACTGTTGTTAGCCTTTTTTACAGCTTAAAAACGCCTGTCCATGTTTATTTTGTAAAAAAAAATAAAAAAAAAAAAAAAAGTATTTTTTTGTGAGCTGCAACTTTAAAAATGCAGCGGTAGCGTTTTTGAGCGTTTTCACGCGTTTTTGAGCGTTTTTTAACATCTGGCGTTTTTACAGCTCTACTCTGGAGCTTCAGAACGCCCTGGTCCTGCGTTTTTTTTACAGCTCAAAAACGCCTATGCCATTTGCAGCTCAAAAACGCCTATGTGGGCATGATGCAATAACATGGACAGGCGTTTTTAAGCTGTAAAAAACGCTCAGAAAAGTGGCTGTAAAAACGTCAGTGGAAATTAAGCCTAATACTGTAAAAAAAATATATATATATCCCATAGATTGTAGGTTCTAGAACTTTCATGCAAACCAATCAATACACACTTATTGGAATTTTTTTTGGCCAAAGACGTGTAGCAGAATAAATTTATGAAGAAATTATATATATATATATTTTTTTACAATACTTTGTTTTTGCAAGAAAAACATATGGTAAATACAGGGACCATACTCAACTGTAGGATTCCAAAAACTTAAACAACAACAAGGAAAGGTCCAGTTCACAGAAATTGGTACCCTTGTAATCTCATCAAATGACTAAGATCCAGACTGCGAACGGCCAGATCTAAGGAGTCTCCCTATGGGTCTACCCTGAGAATAGGGTTCTAGCAAAAAAAAGAAGAAAAAAAAAAGGGGGGGGGGGGGCAGGGGAGGAGAGACTAGGATAAAGTTTCATCCGCCCGAACCTCATTCAGGCCGAGGGTTCGCCGAAATTATAAATTTATTTAAACAAATTTTTATTGGATATGTTTTATAGCCAAAAGTAAAAAGTACTGTTTTTTCAAAATGTTAAGTCTTTTTTTGCTTATACTGAAAAAACAAAAACAAAAACACAGTGGTGATCAATCACCAAAAGACGGCTCTATTTGTGTGAAAAAAAGGATATACTTTTTTTTTTTTTTTTGAGTACTGCATTGCAAGACCGCGTGATTACCAGTTAAAGTAACGCACTGCTAAATAGCATAAAGGGGCCAACCCTCTGGAGCGAATGCAAAACAATAACTAGTTGTATCAATATTATTTGACAAACCATAACAGTATCATTTTATACAGGGCAAGGTGCAAGGTTGTTAGAGTAAGGCCCCTTTCACACGGTCGGACCGTTCAGGTCCGCCTGTCAGTTTTGTCGGCAGACCTGAACGCCTTATACATAACTATGGAGCATTGGATGTCAGTGAAGACATGTCCGCTGACATCCGACCCGATCCGCTAAAATCAGACGGATGGCTATACGTCGCCATCCGTCCATGGCGGATCGGATCGAATCGGGTGAGATCTGATGAAAATGGACATGCTGTTAGTTTTCATCAGATCCCTCCAAAGGGGACAGCGGTGCTGCACAAGCCCCTCCCCGCTCAGTGAGCAGAGAGGGACTTTTCATCCGCCCGCTCAGCAGAGAGATAGTGGATCCGTCCCTGTGTGAAAGGGGCTTAAATGCTGCCAATGCTTCCTTCTTTTTTACATACTGTGGAACAAATATTTAAAGTGAACCTGTCAGGTCTAAGAAAAAAAAAAAGAATAAGAATAAAGCTACCTGCAAGAGAAGAGTGTTTATCCTCACCTCTCTATGGCATGCCTCTCCTTCCTTCCCATCAATCCAGCACTACAGCTACTATAAGACTCTTAGCATTTGACACCTGCAGGAGTGCCTTTGCCTGACGCGTGCCGTGGTTCCATTCTCTGATCCCGTACATTACTACAATATCCAGCAGTGACCAAGGAGTCAGAGGATGGAACCACAGGACACGCCATGAAACACAGGCATCTTACACATTCTTATGGATATTGCAGGGCTGAAATAGAGGAAGGATTAGACACACAGGCCATTTTTTTTTTTTTATCTGACAGGGTCACTTTACCCACATTTGACTCATTTAAAAATGTTGTTCCTTTAAATAATATAGATTTTATTTCTATAATAGGGAAGTGCAAAATCCTCTACCAATCAAGATGTTCTGTATGGTCTCAGGCAATCAGCACACAGCTCCAATACACAATACAAACCTGTACTAGATGCAGCACTGCTAGCGGTGCTCTCTGGTGTTTCCTGTGTCTTTGTTTCCTCTGGCTGAGATGCAGGGGATGGTTGCCTCTCCTTTTCAATTTTTTGCTCTGCTTTCTTTTCTCTGACTTTGCTGGGTGTTTTCTCTTCCTTCAGCTTCTCCGTTTTAGGTTTTGATTTTGGTGTCCCCTGTGAACTCTTTGGAGGAGTCACCTTTGGAGTTATTGGTAATGAAGGACCTAGGCAAGGTGAGGCTGGGCGCCGGGTAGGTGTGGAAGGGGAGGACGGGCGGTTTTTGGACTTCGTACTATTGGTAAATAACAAAAATCATTATAACCTTGTTCCCTAATGCCAACACCATATACTTTTATTGTTTCTCTGCCATTCAATGTACCTTATGTCAGGAGTAGGAGATGCTCGGCTCCTTGTAGCAGGTAAGGACAGTCTTTTTTTGATAATACGCTCTCTGGTCAATGCACTTCTCTCACGCTCATTTTCCCTGTCTTTTTCCTTCTTCTCTTTCTTTTTCTGCAAAGGTAAGCAATAAAGAATGGAAAGAGAGTATGTTATTTCTTCAAAACAGTGGCAGCTGTCCCCCACCCAGCCACGGCTCCCCCTCCAAAAAGTCATCCGTCATAACACCAACCCTTGACAAGACCCATTAATTCTCTATTGTCACATAACTGTGTGGGCTCCGGGCACAGTGCTCTGTGCCCTGAGTCCACCCTTTTTGAAGCCAATTAGAGCCTCCAGTTCTAATCATGTGCTTCCAAAAAACAAAAACCCCCATATAAATCAATGCTGAAGATCTCATACACAGTGCTGTGACTTGGAATATGGATGAAAGATTCTGTGCTCCTTAAGTGCTTAAATAGGGTGCCCCCCTAATAGATGTGTATTCACCCATGGGATTGGACCAACTATCGCTAGTTAGGTCAAATGCGTGTGTGGAGTGACCCCTGTAGATATCCTCTGAACCGGTGGTTGGCTATAGTGGATAATCCTTATGTGGATAGATACAATTGAAAAAACCTCATTGCGCAGCACCATTTAAAATACTTTATTCCAAAAGATTAAAATTAAGTATTCAGCTCACATGTATAAGTGCCCGATATCCTGGCACCCGGAGTGAACAGCAGATAAAAAGTCATCCGTGAAATTTGCCCAATCAGTACATGAAGCCGCTGGCACGGTGAAGGCTTGATTTCCTGGTTTGGACGTCTAGGTGGAAGTGTGACACGATCACGTGATTCAACCTCACAACAGAGGTTAAACCACGTGATCGTGACACACTTCCACCTAGGCATCCAAACCAGGAAATCGAGCCTTCACTGCACCAATGTACTGATTCGGCAGATTTCACGGATGTCTTTTTACCTGCTGTTCACTCCGGGTGCCAGGATATCAGGCACTTATACATGTGAGTTGAATACTTTCTTTTAATCTTTTGGAATAAAGTCTTTTAAACGGTACTGCGCAATGAAGTTTTTCCCATTGTATCTAGTTGGTATGAGCAGACAGGCAGGGAGGGGGGAGGACGGAGGAGACACAGACACAGGAGAGCAGGCTGCGGATGATGGAATCACCTAAACGGACCAAGGTGTCAGGCCCTGGTTATTGTGGTCAGTTTGCAGAAGGGAGGGTAAAGCCAGGCAGGATCAGCTATGTTTTTTGGGTGCTACAGGGGACCAAAAGACACAGCACAAGCACTGTGCTGCAGAACATGCTTTAAGTGAACAGGATCCGTTTTTTGGGGGGGGGGCTTTAACAAACGCTTTAATGTTTACTTTCTAATTTTCACTCCCCATTCATCTGCGGAAATAATTTGGGCCTTGCAACTGGCAGCTCAGGCATACTGCATTGCATCATTAGAGAAAGCACTCCATTCACCTTTTTGAGAGAACAGGCAGGCAAGGAACAGAAAGGAAAAGTAGAAGGGGGAGCAAAGTACAAGTTCATGTTAAAATAAAGTTGCCACTCACTGGAGATATTTCACTGCGTTTCCGGGGAGTTACATCAGGGCTGCCGGCTGTGGTTCTCCGACGTTCTGAACACCGATGCTTGTGACCATTACAAGAGGTTAGTGGACTTGCAGAGGCAGAACGAGGACATACTAATAAACCTAACAGGTAAGAAATGCATGTGAGTAAAACAAATCAGTCATACATAACAAAGTAACAGACCTAACAGGCCTGTTTCACATGGGCTGCAGCTTGTATAAGAGCAGTGTGAACAGCAAGCTTGACAAAGCATTTGCAGAGCTTTCAGTAAGCTTTGCTGAAGCTTTTAAACAACCATTTAGCTCCAGTAAATGCTGAAAACGGATCCTAATGGCAGTGCTGATTGCTACTTTTAACAAGCTCCTTGCAGGCTTCAGCAGTAGTTGAGGCTTTTTAAAAGTCTGCTGAAGCCTGCTAGCAACATGTTTAAAGTGACAGTCAGCGCTCCATTTAGAAGCTGTGTTCAACATTCACAAACTGGAGCTGAATGGTACTTTATAAGCTTCAACAAAGCTTGCTGAAAGCGCTGCAAATGCTTTGTCAAAGCTTGATGTTCACACTGCTCTTATACAAGTTAAAGCCCAAGTAAAACAGGACAATGGGTAAAAAATTAATTTGTGCATACTCAGATCTCTGCTGTTTCCCGGGAGGGTTGCTGCACTCCGGCTTCTTGCTAGAAAGGACAGGGTGGGTGTCATCAACCGATCTACGATACTGCTTTCCCAAGGACTGAGCGGCAAGTTCCTGTCTGCAAAAAAGGTAAGGGATGAGATTATTAGGTAACAGAAGAGAAAAGAGAAAGGCAGAAGGAGTATTTTAACATAGGTTTACATCCATAAAATATAAAAACAAAAAACTAGTAATGCTACAGTGTGTAGAAAAAGGAGTGGGCTTATATATTTGAAGTGAAGAGTTGCTCCCCGATTTGTGGAGGAGCACAAAAAAACAAGTTTCCTCCCACACTCCGAAGACAAAATTGGCTCTAGTATGTGTGTGCGTGCACTTTGTAAGGCACTCCACAAACTACTGGACCTATATAAATCCTGTATAATAATAATAATAATAATAATAATAATAATTTGCATTAGAGGTAGGGCCCTTAGCTTATTGGCTCTTTGAGGGCAGGAACTGATGAGAGTATACAATATATACGTGAAGCAAAAAGTGAATAGTCGGGGCTATATAAATACTTATTATTAATAAATAATACGGGCACGCTCCTGTTGAGAAACATGTCGTAGGAAAGGAGGGGATCTGGTGGAGCATGGTGCGCAACAGGTTCCACTAGGTATGCACCCAGGGCCGACCGATGATCAGTAAGACCGCCTTAAGCAGCAATATCTTTTATGTATATTTACAGAAAACAAGCACATCCATACTACATTAAAAGGGTTGTAAAGGTAAAAAATGTTCCCCCTAAATAGCTTCCTTTACCTTAGTGCAGTCCTCCTTCACTTACCTCATCCTTTGATTTTGATTTTAAATGTCCTTATTTCTTCTGAGAAATCCTCACTTCCTGTTCTTCTGTCGGTAACTCCACACAGTAATGCAAGGCTTTCTCCCTGGTGTGGAGTGTCGTGCTTGCCCCCTCCCTTGGACTACAGGAGAGTGAGGATGCTCTCTACGTTACAGATAGAGAAAGGAGCTGTGTGTTAGTGGGCGTTCTGACTCTCCTTTAGTCCAAGGGAGGGGACGAGCACGACACTCCACACCAGGGAGAAAGCCTTGCATTACTGTGTGTAGTTACAGACAGAAGAACAGAAAGTGAGCATTTCTCAGAAGAAATAAGGACATTTAAAAGCAAAATCGAAGGATAAGGTAAGTGAAGGAGGACTGCACTAAGGTAAAGGAAGCTATTTAGGAGAAAAAAATTGTACCTTTACAACCCCTTTAAGGACTTCATTAGAGGGGTTTTCTATCAAGTCATAATGCTCACTTTAAGTCCTCCCACTCTTCTTTTACCAAATAATAAAAAGGAAGTAGCCGGTGAGAAGACGATCACGTGACTAAGTTCCAAGAAGATTAGCAATAAGAACTATGGTTTGTATTTTACAGTAAATTAACCAAAGATTAATTATTTCTGTTAAAATATTGTAGGAAGCCAACAATGTCTACCCAACATCTTTTTCAAGAGACTGGTGGGCTAAAAGAAAAAAAAACGTCAGCATGTCTGATGCTAGCTTTCATCATCCTCTTGTGGTAGCATGAGTCTATGGTGCATAACAAGAGAATCTTCAATCATTTTCAAAAATGTTACAGCGTTCTGTAGTCCCCGAAAGCTAAACACAAGCTATCAGATCAGAAGTATGTTCTCCGGCATGTTTACAACAGCAACTTCTGTAATACAATGATGAAACTTCCTCCTCTGTTTTCCGCCCTGGAAATATTTGGGAGGCCATAGCTGGTAACGAGCTACATTCCTAAGAAACTGAAACTCATCCGCAGCTCACACCAGCAGCTCTATTTAAACCATATAAGTAGACAGGCTTGTACAGAGACTGCAATCCCATGAGTTTAGAGTCACAATTTATATTGACACTTATATACAGAAAATAGTAGAACACAATGCACCTAGCATTGCTGTGACAGCTCTTCCCTACTTGTGATAATTAAATTCAGGGTGTGAAATGAACATTGCTGTTCATATCACAAAGATACTGTCAGAGGATCTGTCCCAGAAGATGTTCTACTATGCTGGAAGATCCCATCATCTCACTCTATAGCGCAGGCATATGATATTAGCGGACCTCCAGCTGTTCCAGAACTATAAGTCCCATGAGGCATAGTAATACTCTTGACAGCCACAAGCATGACACCCAGAGGCAGAGGCATGATGGGATTTGTAGTTTTGCAACAGCTGGAGGTCCGCTAATTGCTTATCCCTGCAGTATAGCGGGTCAAAGTGAAATTCACACTATGCAGCTGTTGCTATGAATACCCTAATTGGTGAAATCAACAGCTAAACTGTACAGTACATGACAGACTTTGAGATAACCGAAACAAAAGAGAACAAGGGACAAACATTGATTTATACTATACTAAAAAAAGTTAGCCCCTTTGCACCGGTGCCTTCCGACCCTTTAAGAGGTTTTAGATGCTGGGAGGCAGAGCGGGGTTTATGGTCATGTGACTGCCGTGATTGGCCAAGACCCACCCACCAAGAGACTGCATATTTGCATACTGTCGGCGCCTAGGGATAAAAAAACAAAACAAAAAAACATGTATACAATAAAAAAATAAAAAAAATACATACGACAGACTCAATGGACCACCTAGTCTTTTCTACTGCCCTCACTCTTTGCTGTTAGAATTGAAAAACGGTTATGCCCTGTACACACAATCGGAATTTCCAATGAAAAAAGTCAGATGGATTTTTTTCAGATATTCTAACCGTGTGTGGGCCCCATCCGAATTTTTTTCGTCAGAGTTTAGAAATAGAAATCCTATTGGAAATTCCGATCGTCTGTGTGGAACTCCGACGGAGAAAAAAACATGCATGTTCAGAATCAAGTCGACGCATGCTCGGAAGCATTGAACTTAATTTTTCTCGGCTTTTACGTCAATGCATTTTAGACGGTTGGAATTTGGTCTGGCAGTGTGTATGCAAGACAGCTTGATTGGAAAATTCCATTGGATTTTATCCCATCAAGCTGTCTTGCATACACACTGTCAGACCAAATTCCGACCGTCCAAAACGCGGTGACGTAAAACACTACGACGAGCCAAGAAAAATGAAGTTCAATGCTTCTGAGCATGCGTCGACTTGATTCTGGGCATGGGTGTTTTTTTTCTCCATTGAAGTTCCACACAGACAATCGGAATTTCCGATAGGATTTTTTTCCATCGGAAAACATGTTCTATTTCTAAACTCCAATGGAAAAAACTCCAAAGGGGCCCACACACGGTTGGAATATCCGATGAAAAAATTCCGTCTGACTTTTTTCATCGGAAATTCTGATCGTGTGTACAAGGCATTAGTCAACTACATTTTATTTTTTTGTTAGAAAAGCATCAAGTTTATAAACTGATGTTTTATAACTTTTCTTAATATTTGTATAAGGTTTTATTATATTGTATCCATATCATACTGTTTAAAGTGCATGCTGGGCTTTTTACTAAGGAAGCGCAGCACTACTTTCTTGCTTTGTGTCAGTTAAACTTGTTAGGACGTTGAGGTCTTTGTCTGGAGAAAAGTGGAATGTGCCCCTCCTATGGTAATTCAGGTCTATTTTGGGCACAGCAGCTGTGAGGATTCATTTTTGCACCGAGTTTGATCTGTTAGCTGAAACTGATAAATATTAAATATTCATATATAATTGTTATTTACCCAGTTCTTTTTTATTTTTCTTAGTGAACACTGAATATCAAGAATTTAATAAAATATAGTAAAAACATATTTTCTTTAAAGTGATACTAAACACGCACTGTTTGACACTCTCCCTTCTATTTTGAATGAGGGCACTGATTTTTTTTAATAAAAATAAAAATCTAAGTACCTTTTTCCTAATTGATATACAGCCGTCACGTGACCCAGACCTTGCCCAGCTTGTCTGCAGGCAAACATAAGCAGGAGGAGCTTCTAGTCCTCTGCTACTTGTCACATAAAAAAAATAAAAAAAATAATAATAATAAAAACCATCAATAAAATGTTTTAAATTGTCATACAAATTTGCAGTATATTTGAAATCAAATCTTTATTATTTTGTGGAAATAACATGCTGTGGGTGGATTTCTGCCAATCACGACCCTCCAGTCTGTGTCTTAGAATAAGATGAAAGTGAAGCCTCCATTAATCTACATGTTATATCCCAAATCCACTGTGTTTTGCTGGTTAGTGGGCATTGAGAATGAGGGAGGGAGTGGGCCGTCATATACCACTGTGTATATGCCTACATGTGTGATTCTATAGTCACATGGGCTCCTCAGATGGGATAGCGAGGAAATGCGAGGAAACTCACTGAAAACTGAGCATCTGCAGAGTTGCCACCACAGCTGCAAAATCCCTAGGTAGAGAACAGAAAGGGGGAGGTAGAAAACAGAAAGGGGGAGGTAGAAAACAGAAAGGGGAGGTAGAAAACAGAAAGGGGGAGGTAGAAAACAGAAAGGGGGAGGTAGAAAACAGAAAGGGTGAGGTAGAAAACAGAAAGGGTGAGGTAGAAAACAGAAAGGGGGAGGTAGAAAACAGAAAGGGGGAGGTAGAAAACAGAAAGGGGGAGGTGGAAAACAGAAAGGGGGAGGTGGAAAACAGAAAGGGGGAGGTGGAGAACAGAAAGAGGGAGGTGGAGAACAGAAAGGGGGAGGTAGAGAACAGAAAGGGGGAGGTAGAGAACAGAAAGGGGGAGGTAGAGAACAGAAAGGGGGAGGTAGAGAACAGAAAGGGGGAGGTAGAGAACAGAAAGGGGGAGGTAGAGAACAGAAAGGGGGAGGTAGAGAACAGAAAGGGGAAGGTAGGGAACAGAAAGGGGAAGGTAGAGAACAGAAAGGGGAAGGTAGGGAACAGAAAGGGGAAGGTAGAGAACAGAAAGGGGAAGGTAGAGAACAGAAAGGGGGAGGTAGAGAACAGAAAGGGGGAGGTAGAGAACAGAAAGGGGGAGGTAGAGAACAGAAAGGGGAAGGTAGGGAACAGAAAGGGGAAGGTAGAGAACAGAAAGGGGAAGGTAGGGAACAGAAAGGGGAAGGTAGAGAACAGAAAGGGGAAGGTAGAGAACAGAAAGGGGGAGGTAGAGAACAGAAAGGGGGAGGTAGAGAACAGAAAGGGGAAGGTAGGGAACAGAAAGGGGAAGGTAGAGAACAGAAAGGGGGAGGTAGAGAACAGAAAGGGGGAGGTAGAGAACAGAAAGGGGGAGGTAGAGAACAGAAAGGGGAAGGTAGGGAACAGAAAGGGGAAGGTAGAGAACAGAAAGGGGAAGGTAGAGAACAGAAAGGGGGAGGTAGAGAACAGAAAGGGGGAGGTAGAGAACAGAAAGGGGGAGGTAGAGAACAGAAAGGGGGAGGTAGAGAACAGAAAGGGGGAGGTAGAGAACAGAAAGGGGGAGGTAGAGAACAGAAAGGGGGAGGTAGAGAACAGAAAGGGGGAGGTAGAGAACAGAAATGGAGAGGTATAGAACAGCAGGATCAACCAGGTCCTTTGCAGAATACAGAAAAATGTCATAGTGACTGAGTGAGTATAAAGAGCACGTAATACACCATTTACCGATAGTTTTTATGACGTGCGTTTAATGACATTTTAAGGTACCCATAGAGAATAAATGGCAGTTAGAGAATCAGATTGATCTTTAAAAATGATTGTGACAAACTGTACAATAATAGATAAGCAGATACCCAGACAAAATCCTTATTTTAGAGGAACAATGCCACCGTCCACACATATAGTGGGTCACCCAGGGAGTGTATGCCAAGATTCATGCATTATCATTGACTACGATATGCCGTAATCAATCATCATCTCATGTATTGTGTATACCTTTAAAGCTGAACTCCAGGTATTAAAGACAGAATTTAATGAAGCTTTTTATTTATTCACAAATTATTTTTATTTTAAATTAAACTGTTTTAGTATCTCAGAAGCCTCTTGTATCCTCTCTAAAGCAGTATTCACACTGGGGGTTAGGGAAATTACTGGCAGCCTATCAGGGGTGCTGCATGACAAGGAGCATGCTGATAGGAGGAGAAAGTAGTGTTAGCAGTGGGATGACCTAAGGCTACTGCTTCTCTTTCACTGTATGGTCAGCAGGCAGTGGAGAAAAGTTGTATCGTCCACCTGACTGTGCTGTGTGGCAGGGCTATACCGTTTTTGGAACTGGGTGGGCAGAAATGAAAATCGTCTAGTAGGTAGAACTGCATCCTTATATGTATTTCATATGTGTAGTTAGTTGTTTGCCTGGAGTTCAGCTGTAAAGTCACCTAAATGAGACGAAATTGGCATCAGTACTCAAGTACTGGAGAGGAAATTCCATCAGAAGACTACAAAGCTCTTACTTCTATTTGGAGAGTTCCACAATGTGGCAGAGGATTTAGATAGTCGCTTGTTGATTATAGAGTCAACATGTCTGGGAAGATTCACTGCAGATATGGAGCATCTGTTTGGGCCTGAAGTAAAGAGACACAGTAGAAACCAGCCAGAATTTTCATCAAAATTCATTAATAGTGTAAAACATATAAATATATATGCAGGCCGAAGTGTAAACAAAATGTCACAGAGAACTTGGTTTCATTTTTTTATTGCTTTTTTTTTTTATATAAATGAAGGATGTAGATCCAATTTAATGTTCATCATCAGAACCCCACTCAAATGAAAGCACAGGCTATTCCGAAAAGATTCATTCATTTCAACGAAGTGCTTCTTAAAAATCTAAACTTTAGTAATACTGTATTTGGATTTCTTAATGTCCACCACCCTTACAGCAAAGAACCAGCTGGAGGAGCCATGAAACTACAATAACTGACAAGTTGGTCAGTACTTGCTGCCACTGTAGGTTTATCCAAAAGGTCACCAACAACAAATAAGGCAATTCATGAACTACAACCCTGACATTAAAGTAGAACTATAGGCAAAACTTTTTCTTTAATTTTGGATAGAGTAGGGGAAGGTTAGAACCCCTGTCAGGTTTTTGTTCGCCATCCGCGTCTTTGCGGAGATTTCCCTTCACTTCCTGTCTCATAGCCAAACAGGAAGGCCCAGTTCACACTGCTGCGACTTGTGAGACCCCAAGCCACATGACATGTGAAATCCTATGTTAGTCAATTAGAACTGTCTTAATTAGCACTTCTGAAGTCGCTCTGACTTTAGAAAAGGTTTCTGTACTACTTTAGGGCGACTTCTGTCCAACTTGTGACTATAGACTTTAATGGAAGTCGCCTCCAAGTCAGATCCTCATCTTAATTAATGCAATTTGGATCTAATATTACAAGAAGATTACCCAGGCATTCCCAGAAGTTGCTTGAATAAGCACACCTGTAAGGCCGCGTACACACGGTTGGACAAAACCGATGAGAATGGACCGAGGTTCAGTTTCATCGGTCCAAACCGACCATGTGTATAGCCCATCGGTCTGTTGTCCTTCGGTCCAAAATTTTAAAACATGCTTTAAAATCGAACCGATGGACCGCTGCCCGATCGGTCCAAACCGATGGTTAGTACAGAAAGCATCGGTTCAAAACCAGTGCATGCTCAGAATCAAGTCGACGCATGCTTGGAAGCATTGAACTTCGTTTTATTCAGCACGTCGTGTGTTTGACGTCACCGCGTTCTGACCTGATCGGATTTTGAACTGATGGTGTGTACGCACATCAGACCATCATGCCACTTCAGCGGTGAACCGATGGAAATGGCCCGTCGGACCATTCTCATCGGTTTGGAACGACCGTGTGTACGCGGCCTTAGTGTTCGAAACGCGTCTACCATTTGAACTGTTAGCAACACTTGGGATGTTCGTTTATTAAACAAGAATTTGGATGGATCTTGGAGTGCTGCCATTTCTTCAGTCATATCCTCTTCTTAATTCATGTGATTTGGATCTAACATTACAAGAAAATTACCCAGGCATTCGCTGAAGTTGCTTCAAGTCGCACTGAAGTACCCTGACAAAGTCGCACTGTAGGTCATGACAGTGTGAACCGAGCCGAAGTGAAGAGAGGAAATCCCTGAAATTAAAAGAACTCCTTGGGGACCCCAACAAAAAGTCACCAAAACTAGTGTCCCGTTTGGAAGATTTCCCTTCTATTACTTTGATGGGAACAGCCCAACATTTGGGATTTTCTTATACCTTCACTTTCAAGGATAACAGGAAAAATAGAGAGGGTGAATACCCTTAACAGGGGCACAAACAGCAATAAAAAATGACAGGGGTTCTAATCCCTCTCCACTCTATCCAAAACAAAAAAAAAGTTTTGCCTTTAGTTATACTTTAAGTCTATTGAAGGGATCCACTAGTCATACCTCCTTTAGGAGAGTTCTGGTTGAGTGCTCCTGCCCATGACCATCGCTGCTGACGAATCTCTGCCCAAGTCTTCTTAGTGGTACGGCTGACTGCTGCCTCATATTTTTCCTAAGAATTGACAGATTTTGCATTTGAAAATGAATTGTATTAATGTATTCTGGAAGCAAACCTCATTATATTTTACAGTAAAAACGTAATACTAGATAAAATTCAGCTTGGTAATGAACGTGTTGCTATGGCATTTAAAAAATTTCAGTCCAGAAATCTGTAAAGGACCAACACTGTCTAGCACAGCCGTTTTTACCGCTTCCTAATATAACATGAGAATATGACAGCCAATCTCCACTTCATTACTCCATTTAATGAGACTTTTGGGAGGCTATAAAATAACGTCCAGGTTCTGCTTCGATCTTCTCACTGAAGACACGGACGTGATAAATGCCTTTAAGTGTGGATTACTATACAAATTCGTTATTTTTAAGTGTTGGCTGGTATGACACCTTTTCTGTAGTCACCTTATTACATTTGACTGCTCAAAACAGGCAAAGCACTGACCGTGGATGTATCAGACCAGTGACGGTTCGTCCATAGAGGGCGCTGGAGCGCCGCCCCCTCTGGCTCTCACCGCCACGAGTCTAATAACATAGATTCATGCATTGCACAAATCTATGTTATTATCGCCGCTGCCGTTGTTCTATTCAGATGGTCGGCGCTCATGTCCGGCCATCTGAATAGCGGCAGCTGGTTGGCTGTACGGAAGTGCCTATCAGAGCCAACGGCTCTCATAGGCTTTTTCGAGTACAGCCCTCGGGTCCCTGAAGCTTATACAAGGAACGCACTAGGGATGTGCTCCTTGTATAAGACTGACAGGCGTCTCAGCCAATCAGGTTGGTCTATTCTGGCTACCGGTAGCCTGATTGGCTGAGACGCCTGTCAGTCATCGAGGGTTGTGGATGGCTGACTCCAGTAAAGGTAAGTGCTGGGCGGGGGGGGGGGGGGCTGGCACTTTACAGGGCACAGCGGCGACATCAATGGGCACAGTGGCGACAATAGGCACAGTGGGGACAATGGGCACAGTGGGGACAATTAAAGGGCACAGCGGCGACAATTAAAGGGCACAGCGGCAACAATTAAAGGGCACAGCGGCGACAATTAAAGGGCACAGCGGCGACAATTGATGGCACAGTGGCTGTGTTTGATGGCATAGCACAGTGGCTGCGTTTGATGGCATGGCACAGTGGTGCGAATTGATGGCACAGTGGCTGCGTTTGATGGCATGGCACAGTGGTGACAATTGATGGCACAGTGGCTGCGTTTGATGGCATGGCACAGTGGTGACAATAAATGGCACAGTGGCTGCGTTTGATGGCATGGCACAGTGGTGACAATTGATGGCACAGTGGCTGCAATTTTTTTTTTCGTTTGCGCCCCCCCCAAAAATTTTGAGCACCAGCCGCCACTGTATCAGACTAAAGATAATACAACTTAAGGCAATAGCTAGTGTGGATGCTGTTATATGTAGGCCAAGACCGAAGAAGTAACAATTATTGACCACCATTACCTTGTTCTTCTCATGCTTTAATCTTTGTCGTTCCTCCAGGAGCACCCTTTTCCTTTCAGCCTTGAGCCTTTGTTCTTCCAGTCTCTTCTTTCTGTCCTGTATTTGCTTCTCTCTCAGCTGTTTTGCCTTCTCCTCTTTCTCAAGCCACACGCTCTTTTTGGCCGCTAAAGTGATAGAAAAAAAAATGGATGTTTAGGATTGCACAATAATGTTTATATTTTATATTAGTGTCATATGGAGATCTCAGCACTCATGTTAGGCATAGGAACACAAGCCCGTTAGCAAGGAAGTCAATAAGATAAACAGAATGCCTTTCATACTGCAATGCAGTATATTTTTTAAGCTAATTTCCAAAATATGAATACTGATGCCATGTTAAGCTTAATGAATGCAAATATAAAATGTGCCAGAAGGATGGAATCATGACTGTGGACCTCCAAGTCAATTATTCTACATCGACTGTTTGTGAGGCATAACTTCTTACTTTAACAGAAAAAACTCAATAGTGTCCTAAGGGAAAACAGGAAACCAGTAGAGAAGAGCAAGCTTTTATTGTTGCAACAAATCAGTCTTTGCAGGTTAGTTTATTCTACAAAAGAACAAAAAAATCAAGGGGGAGTAAATTGTTGGTAAAAAAAAAAAAAAAACGATACTGTATCAAAACACAATTTTTTAAAATTATATTTCAGCTCCTCTCCTTCCTTTCACATCCATTGGCTGGTTTCTTTCTCCAGTATTTTTTCATTTTATTTTCTGTTCCTGTGAATAACACTTCCTGCCACCCACCAACATTTCTCCACTGTATCTGTGGAGGCAGCTATGGTTGCTACACAGGCTGAAGGGGGGATAGGGGCACGCAAGCAGACGTTTTACCATGGGAGTACAAGCACGACATGTGTAGGCACAGCGTCCTGCAGATTCAGAGTTAAAGAAAGGAGTTGTAAAGGCAGAAGTTTTTTTTTATTTTAATGCATTCTATGCATTAAGATAAAAAACCTGTGTGTAGCAGCCCCCCCCCCAGCACCCCCTAATTATCTACCTGAGCCCCTTATTTCTCCAGCGATGTCCACGTTCCCCTCAGCCATCCAAAACACTCCTCCTGATTGGCTGAGACAGAGCAGCAGCGCCATTGGCTCCCGCGGCTGTCAGTCAGCCAATCCGGGGAGAGAGGGGGTCAAGCCGGGGCTCCGTGTCTGAATGGATACACAGAGCTCTGACTCGGCTTGGGTCCTCCTGCTGGCTGAGGGGCACACAAAAGAGGGAGGGGCTAGGAGCAGCAAAGAGGGACTTCAGAAGAGGAGGATGCAGGCTGCTCTGTGCAAAACCAACTACACAGAGGAGGCAAGTATAATACACAAAGTATATTTGTTATTTTTATTTTTTTTAACACAAAACAAGCCTTTACAATAAATGTAATGGTATAGGCACAAACTGATTACCCTAGGACGGATCTGCTTACTTCCTTTAGCATTGTCAGTTTAAGAAGATAAGGGGGGCTAGGAGGATCACCAGGATTTTTACAACTTAAGAACAAATACAAAGTCAACAGGATCTATCTATCTACCTACCTACCTACCTACCTACCTACCTACCTACATACATACATACATACATATATATATATAACTAAAAGCACATGTAATGCAATTCATTACATTTTTGTTTAGATATTCTTTACAAGTGTAACTTTTGTTGAGAAAAAAAAAAAAAAAACATCCCCCTCTGGGTGATCTATGTACATAACAAACATTTTAACAAGCTTTGTTGCAGATTTGTTATTATGAAGAAACCCCTGTGTGTTTGTCTGTAGCCATGTGGGAAAGTGATTCCAATGGGAGTGGTTTCATAATTATCAATCAGCTTCTGCACCTGCAGGGCTCTCATGAGGAAAGCTGCTGGGCCTACATCTCTTTAGACGTGATTTCCTATTGGGAGTATCTCACCAAATATGAAATTTTTCTTGCAGGGGATGTCTGAAATCTGACTTGTGTCATAGGGCCAGATTCTCGAATATCTGCGGCGGCGTAACGTATCCCCTTTACGTTACACCGCCGCAAGTTTTCAGCGCAAGTGCCTGATTTCACCAAGCACTTGCGTATAAACTTACGGCGGTGTAACGTAAAGCCGTCCGGTGCAAGCCCGCCTAATTTTTGTACCATTTAAATTAGGCGCGTTCCTGCGCCGAACGTTCTGCGCATGCTCCGTGTGAAAATTTCCCGACGTGCTTTGCGCGAAATTACGGCGCCCTGATGTATTTTTTGAACGGCGACGTGCGTTATGTCGTTTCGTATTCCTGGACGTCTTACGCAAACGTCTTACGCAAAAAAATAAAAATTTGAAATTCGACGCATGAACGACGGCCATACTTTAACATGGCTGTTCTAAAGACGTAAGAGATTGCGACGAACGCGCGTATCTTCTTGGATCGCCGTAATTTGCATACCCGACGCTGGAAAACGACGTAAACTCCACCAAGCGGCCGCCGGAAAATTACATCTAGGATCTGAAGGCGTACGATGCCGTACGCCTTTCGGATTTTAGCCAAAAGCCGTCGTATCTTTTTTGTGAATTACAAATAAAGATACGACGCGGCAAATTTGAAAATACGCCGGAGTATGAGTAGATACTCCGGCGTATTTCCTCTGTGAATCTGGCCCATAGTGCGGACTTCTGGGAAAATCAGTGCGCCAATCACACAAGCAGGAAATTATGTTTCTGGAGGACATTCTGTACACAGTCTGTGTACAGAACACCTCCAGGTAGCCATATTGCATTGGCTGAAACACGTCAACTGTTCTCATTTGCGTTTGTTCACTGTGGCTTGTCAATAAAAACAAAGATTTTTTTTAAAGAGCAACAACTGGAGTGCGGATCATTTTTTCCTCATTACTCTACTCAGACAGCAACTGTGGATCGAGCACCTGGGAGATCTGCTATCTATGTGGTGTATTGGTAGTAGCACTGACTTTTCTGTTTATACTGCCAACGTCTAAGCCCAGTTTTCTTTCAAGTTCAGAATCTTCAGCCATGTCATAGTGACGTAGCTCCTGCACATGCACAGGAGTTTATTCACCCCATCAGATTCCAAAATTCTACCTAGAGCTGTGCATGCGCATAATAGACTGATAACAGACAGGTAGAAATCTTTTATTGCAGAAGAGACACATGTCAAAAAGCTGCTCAATTTTCATTTAAAGTTCCACTTTAATAATCCTGCTACAGCTAGCTGATGCCTTGTTACAAACTTCCTAAATGAGTAATGTTGCCTTATAAAGACAGTCAGGAATACGCATACTTGTGTTTTCTAACGCAAGGCATTTTAACCCAAATTAAGTTCAATTACCCCTGAACAAAAACGGACAGACAGTACATTGAGCACCCCCATATTAGACACATGTAGAGCGGCGCTTCTCTCCACCGGGCGCAGCGTATCCAAGATACACTACGCCGCTGTAACTTTTTTTTTTATTCGAATCCTCAAATAAATCGCGCCGTAAGTTACGGCGGCGTAGTGTATCTTTGCCGGCGTAAGGGCGTGGGATTCAAATGGATGTAATGGGGGCGTGTTTTATGTAAATACGTCGTGACCCGCCGTAAACAACGTTTTTTTTAACTGCGCATGCGCCGTCCCTGGGGGGATCCCAGTGCGCATGCTCGATATTTAACCGGAACAAGCCAATGCTTACGACGTTGACGTCATTCTACGCAGATTCCTATTCGCAAAAGACTTACGCAAACGACGTAAAAAATTCAAAATGAGAGGCGGGAACGACGGCCATACTGAACATTGAGTACGCCTCATAACAGTAGCTTTAACTATACGCCGGAAAAAGCCGAACGCAAACGACCTAAAAACAATGCGCCGGCCGGACGTACGTTCGTGGATCGCCGTAACTAGCTAATTTGCATACTCGACGTGGAAATCGACGGAAACGCCACCTAGCGGCTGCCGAAAAATTGCAGCTTAGATCCGACGGCGTACTAAGACGTATGCCTGTCGGATCTAGCCGAGATGCCGTCGTATCTTGTTTTGAAGATACAAAACAAAGATATGACGCGCAAAATATGAAATTACGCGGCGTATCAAGAGATACGCCGGCGTAATACCTTTGTGGATCTGCCCCAATCAGCTTTAGGATTTCCAGTACTGAATCCAAAAGCACGTTCACCATGAAAATGAATGTTCCTCAACTAATAGAAGGGATTTTCAGTTACGTTACTTTTTTTTTTTTTTTTAGAAAAGCGAAAAATACCATCTGTTGTATCTTGCTCTCACATCCCAAATTACAATTTCAAAGGGTAAAATAAAGACAAAGCAAAGGCCCTCAGCCATTTTGCACTGCATCCATTACTAAAAACAAACATACATAAAAAGACCAAACTTCTTCTCATTTATTCATCGCTATTGGAAGGGTGACTTTGGGGAATGCATAAATGCAGTCGGCTCCGCATGAAAGTTCTGCAGTAGGCTTCAATCAATGTTTATGGCGGAGATAAAACATTATAAAAAAATCTGATCAATATCTGTTATCCTGCGATCTCAGTGGGCTTGGAAAGAAGCCAGCGAGGTAGACTACCCTTCCCTGTCTTTTTTAACACCATACTGCCCTTATCTATGGCTGAAAGCGTAGCATAGTTATGACACAGTCAACAAAAGACGAAAGGGTTTTAGGAGACTGTGTTGTAAGGCACAATAAATGCGAACAAAACACTACGCTTCTAAACAGAAAATTCTTATGTGCTTGGTTTAACCACTTCCAGTCTGGGCCAATTCTGACATTCCTCTCCTACATGTAAAAAAACATATTTTTTTTTTTGCTCGAAAATTACTTAGAACCCCCAAACATCATATATTCTTTTAAGCAGAGGCCTTAGAGAATAAAATGGTGGGCGTTGCATATTTTTATGCCACATATTTGCGCAGCGGTTTTTCAAACTCAATTCTTTGAGAAAAAAAAATACACTTTTGGGAAAAAATACACAAGGAATTTTAATGCACAAACACACAATACCCAATTTCTTTATAAAATATAAAAAATGATGTTACGCCGAGTAAGATAGATACAAAACATGTTACGCTTTAAAATTCTAACACCAGACCTCCTGTGTAACCATTTAAAAATGTTGCCTATGGGGATTTTTAGGTACAGAAGTTTGGTGCCGTTCCATGGGCAGACGTAAAACTTCTGTACCTAAAAATCCCCATAGGCAACACTTTTAAATGATTACACAGGAGGTCTGGTGTTAGAATTATTGCACTTGCTCTGGCATTTGTGGCGATACCACACATGTGTGGTGCAATCACCGTTTACATATGTGTGTGGGACTGGCGCACACATTCGCATTTGTGCACAAGGGGCGTGTTAGATTTTATTTTTTTCAAATAAACATTTTTTTACATTGTCTCCTCCATTTTTTTTTTCCATCAACTTTATTGCCATCACAAGGGATAAACAACATTCCTTGTGACAGCATGGCCTGTGACAGATCCTCTTTATGGAGAGATCGCTCCTCTGGCCTCCAATGCAGCCGATTAGACACGGAATGGTCTGATCAGCTGCTTTACTGACTGGTAATCAACCAGTAAACACAAAGCCGAAACCGGACGTGACAAAATCCTTGTCCATTCCGGTTTCTGATGTCACACAGCGGGAGGAACATCATCAGTTTCTTTCACTGTGTGCCCAGATCCGGATGCCGCCAGTCGCATCCTTATCAGGCTCCTCAATCGCAGGGGAGAGCCTGGTAAAGGCAGTGGGGGGGCGCCACCTGTAAAATGTATTAAATGACTCTTTAGCATTGACGGCTGAAAAATGGAATACCTCCCTACTGGTACGTCGCTGGATGGGAAGTGGTTAAGCAGGTAAGATTTTAAAGTCCAGGTTCACCTTTAAAAAAATAAAAACAATAAATGCACATATTTTGCTGGTAAAAAAAATGTACAATTATTTTTTCTAAAGCGCCTGGAGAGCATTGCAACCAAGATCAGAAGATTGCGGGTGCAATGTCAGGCTCCTGCAGACCCTACTTCCACCATGGATGTATGGGAGACATAGAGAGTGAGAACCCCTCACAATGGCCACTGAAGGCAGATACAAAACAGTCCCCAAGATACACAAAACCCTGACAGGCTTCTTCCAAAAACAGAAATTTCAGTTTTTCATGGACTGACCCTTCAGGGCTTGTGCACCCCACAATCCCTGCACTCAGCATTCCAGTGCATTTTTTCATTTTTAGAATTCAAAGCAACCACCTGGTCTAAGACTTTTGTTTTCGCTGTCCTGAGGCCGATCCTGGCAGAGTCAGGCAGTGTACAGATAGGTGCATATCCTCTGTCATTTGCAACTTGAACTAAGGCCTCGTACACACGACCGAGGAACTCGTCGGGCGAAACACGTCGTTTTCCTCGTCGAGTTCCTTGTTAGGCTTGTCGAGGAACTCGACAAGCTTGCTTTGCGTACACGCGGTCAAGACAAAATCTCCTCGTTCTCAAACGCAGTGACATACTACCCATACAATGGCAGGGGAAGTTCGATTCCACTGGCACAACTCTTGGGGCTGTCTTTGCTAATCTCATGTGTTTGCGTGTTAAGTAAAAGTTTGGTAAGAGACGATTTGCACTTTTCAGTCTGTTACAGCTTGAAAAATGTGTTATCTCCATTACAAATGCTACTTTTACTCCCATCTCATACTTTATTCTGAGCAAGCGCGGGTTTCTTAGCATACACAATGCTCGAGTTTCTCGTCGAAAACCAGCCCGACGAGGAACTCGAAGAACAAATTGAGACTCCCGTCGAGGAAAAAGAGAATTTGCTCTCTTTTTTGCTCGTCGAGTTCCTCAATGAAAAACGTACACACGACCGGTTTCCTCTGCAAAAAAGCTCTCCCACCAAGTTTCTTGATGGATTCTGCCGAGGAAACCGGTCGTGTGTACGAGGCCTTACTCTACTCTGGCCTAGAGAACTACAAGTCCGCTAAGAGCCATGCTTTGTACACTGTGAGCGCAGCACACTGCTATAAATCCAGGCGTTTTGAACTATTTTGCAAGATGATTTAACTATGTGAGCCAATAGGTTTTTTTCACACACTGCAGAGATCTTTGATGACGTCAGAGTGACAAAATGCGTAGGACAGAGCATACTACGTCTTTGCATCACTTCCGGTCAGGGTCGAAGACAGGATTTCCTCTCGGCACCTGTGTCTGCACTGTTTGTCTCAAACATTTTTTTAAATTGTGAGTACATTTCCACTTTTTTTTTAAACGGTATCACGCTATGGGCATCAATCTCTCTTCCATATAACAACTTTGGAGATAATGTTAAACATCTTCGACTGATCGTTTCCCAGATTGCTACACAGTGGCACATACTGTGACCCCTGGGGGTAAGACATGTCTGGTGAGTGCATTTGTATTAAGAGCACAGAAAAATACTGTGGGTATTTGGAGGGTTAGTGCCGGTTCACACTACAGCGACTTGGGATCCCACTTGTCAGACCTCAAGTTGCCCCAAGTCGCTGGACATAAGAAATTCAATGGAAGTGAATGGGAGCCATCTTAATGCACACTACTGAAGTTGCTCCAACTTCAGAAAAGGTTCCTGTACTAATTCAAGGCGACTTCTAGGCAACTTGTACCCATTGATTTCAATGGAAATTGCCTCCAGAGTCAGATCTCCATCTTAACTGAAGCAACTTTACAGGAAAAGAAAATAGTTTACCCAGGCAAACCCCTCCCTCTCACAGAGCTGATTATTCTGTGATTGGCCACAGCCAAAGTCGCCTGTCCTGGAGGCAACTTTAAGTCATGTTGTAAGTTGCTCCAAGTTGTGCTGAAGTCGCCTCCAAATTGCCTTGCAAAGTCGCACTGCAAGTCACGTTGCCTCTGTGTGAACCGGCACTTAGGGTCACTGGCCCTGTATTTTACCAATTTGGTTCATTAATGTGTCAATAAAGCTTTTTGCTATAGTTGCATACCGTGGTTGGTCCCCCATATACAAAACTCTTGAGTAGGGTGACCCGCTGTCTTCTCCCTAGTGCTGCTTTTGTATGACATGATTTCCCTAGGCCTGGAAACCAGGAAGTAAATTAAGAAATGTAAAAAAATAAAAATGTTTCAAACAATCAAATATGATATACCTTCCTATCTTTTTACGAATGCTAGCAGCATAAGGATTACAAATAGTCAGTGTTGATTGAGAGAGTGAGTTCCGCTTTAAGGAGTATGCTAGCACATCCTTTGAGGTCACTTCCTGCTTTTTCTTTGGTTTTCTCCATTGTTTGGTGTGTTCATTAGTGCAGAAAATCTTCAGAGTGCTTCGGATGTCTGTCCCTAAAGGCATAATTATGGTCCTGGCCATTGCATTTCCAAGACTAAGGAGCCAAATTAGAGGTTAACTTTTTTCTCCGCCCCCATGTTTATGTGCATTTACACACATTTACATGTTCTCAAGTGCAAAAAAAAAAAAAAAGCATGCTGCAGTACTTTTTTTGAAAGTATTAAAACTGAATGCAATGGTGTGAACTAGGGTTATTGAAAAACATTGATCTTACTGTGCATTTGTTCACAATCATTTAGAAAATGTACCTGAAAGCATCTGGAGTGATAAGCGCTTGTGAAAAGTAAAGTGAAAAGTAAAACCCTGTACACACATTGTGACACTTCATTCATTAATGCTAGGCAGGGCCATGCAGAGCAGTGTGACATTATACAAAATATCACACAGCTCTGGCACGCAGCGAAACCCCTTACCTGCGATTTCCTTTGAGGAAAAATGCAGGTAACAGAATGTAGTGTGATTACAGCTACTTGTCTGCTGGTGTAATCCTGTATCACACACCACTGGCAAATGACAGGAGTCATATCATCTGGACATCAGCCATCTATCATTTTAGCCCTCTGGAAAATGAAACATCTACATTGTAGTGGAACAAGAAACTATTAGTTCCAGATTAGAGCACCAAAATGAAGAATGGAAAGAAGAGACCAGATGGAGGTGGTTATATTGCTGCATTGCAGAAGGAAAAGCTATAGATCCATTTTTTTATGTATCACGTGTTGATGGTAGCTGTGCTTGCTGCATACTCTACATTACATATGCTTACTGTATATATTAGAGGGGTTGTAAACCCATATATATATATATATATATATATATATATATATATATATATATATATATATATATATATATATATAAATTGTAATTATTTATCAGATATTTACTCAATTTTTTTCTACGTCTTATGTTTTTTTCTACGTTCTTACTACTATTACCAAATATATTTTACTAGTGCGCACATGCACAGTGTGGCAGGGGTCCTTATGTCTGCTCGAGTGCTTTGCATAGGGAGCACATGCACAGTGTGGCAAGGGTCCTTCTTATGTCTGCTCGAGTGCTTTGCATAGGGAGCACATGCACATTGTGGCAAGGGTCCTTCTTATTATGCCTGCTCGAGTGCTGTGCATAGGGCGCACATGCACAGTGTGGCAAGGATCCTTCTTATTATGCCTGCTCAAGTGCTGTGCATAGGGTGCACATGCACAGTGTGGCAAGGGTCCTTCTTATTATGCCTGCTCGAGTGCTGTGCATAGGGCGCACATGTGCAGTGTGGGAGGGGACCTTCTTATTATGCCTGCTTAAGTGCTGTGCATGGGGTGCACATGCACAGTGTGGCAAGGGTCCTTTTTATTATGCCTGCTCGAGTGCTGTGCATAGGGCGCACATGCACAGTGTGGCAAGGGTCCTTCTATTATGCCTGCTCGAGTGCTGTGCATAGGGCTTACATGTGCAGTGTGGCAAGGGTCCTTCTTATTATGCCTGCTCGAGTGCTGTGCATAGGGCGCACATGCGCAGTGTGGCAAGGGTCCTTCTTATTATGCCTGCTCGAGTGCTGTGCATAGGGGGCACATGCACAGAGTGGCAAGGATCCTTCTTATTATGCCTGCTCAAGTGCTGTGCATAGGGTGCACATGCACAGTGTGGCAAGGGTCCTTCTTATTATACCTGCTCGAGTGCTGTGCATAGGGCGCGCATGCACAGTGTGGCAAGGGTCCTTCTTATTATGCCTGCTCGAGTGCTGTGCATAGGGCGCACATGTGCAGTGTGGGAGGGGACCTTCTTATTATGCCTGCTTGAGTGCTGTGCATAGGGTGCACATGCACAGTGTGGCAAGGGTCCTTATAATTATGCCTGCTCAAGTGCTGTGCATAGGGTGCACATGCACACTGTGGAAAGGGTTCTTCCGATTACGCCTGCTCGAGTGCTGTGCATTGGGCGCACATGCACAGTGTGGCAAGGGTACTTCTTATTATGTTTGCTCGAGTACTGTGCATAGGGTGCACATGTGCAGTGTTCGAGGGGACCTTCTCATTATGCCTGCTCAAGTGCTGTGCATAGGGCGCACACACACAGTGTATTAGGGATCCTTCTTATAATGCTCACAAGAGTGCTGTGCATAAGTTGTGCATGTGCAGTGTGGCCAAGGAATCATGGGACATGTAGTTCCAAAGCAACATGCCATAACAAATACATGGTAGGCATTCAAAGATCAAAAGTTTAGATCATAGTACAGCAGAGAGGGACATTAATCTGGGGATTTTTCACAGGGCAAATGTAAGTTGTGATGTAAAAACGTAGAAGGTAAAAACATTAAAACAGTTTGTTACATGGGACAAAAACATCAATTTGCACTGAGAATTTAATAGCACTTTACCTCTTCTACCGCTGAAGTAATTATAATGTGATGCACCGGTTTCAAAACACATCAACTTATTTACCAGACCTCATTTCATTAACTTAAAAAGGGACTTTCACGGTTGGTACACAGACCGCCGCAAAACTGGTGTACCCATACCTTGGTATTCACTCCATATCCCATGAATGTATACAGAGAATACAGCGATTGACACAGGACCTGAAGAGTCTCCATGTTATTTAGCAGCCACTTTGTTATTTTACAATCCAGCATAGATCAGACTTTTACAAAATGACATACAAACAATAAAAGGGTCTTTGAAGTTGATGCTGCTGGTAAACTATTTAGATAGGAGAAATTCGAGTCATCACATGCAAACCTTTGGCAGGCTCTGAGCAAACAACACACATTTATGGTTCACTATAACAGTCTGAGCATTTAGGTACGCCTAGGGAAAAAATGAAGCTCACTTTATGATAGATTGTGGAGTCCTCAGAATAATATAATAGATAAATGAAGGTCAGAAGAAGGGGAACAGAGGTTCTTACACAGGTTTTGTTATCAAAGTAGCTGCACCACAAAGCACCTGTATACACCTTACTGCAGTTCCCCAACACTCACATTTCTGTGTATTGTGGAACTCCTTAAAAGTCAAAACAGGGCTATATGCACCCTTCTTCCCCATTGTAAAAGCACCCTGTCCTGGTAAATGGCTGCTCAGTCCTGAACAATGAGGGGCCCTGTGGGAGGTCACAGGTTCCCCCCATACCTGGGGTATTTAAAGGACGCTTCAGAAGCTAAATGAGGCAGCACTGCTGCACCTCCAATCCCAATTATGTAATTAAACCTCCCCAAAAATAAAAGAAAACCTGCAGTCTTTGCAGCACAATGAACTTCGGAAAGTTTGGTGTTTATTTTCCACCACTAGGGTGGTTCTATTACTAGCTTCACCTGTAGGCCATGCGTAGCCACCTTGATGTGTAGGCTCCTTGCCAGTTTTATATGCCAGTTAGATCCATGCTCTGGTGCTGTGCACAGGACACACGTGCATTAAAAACAATATGGGCAGAATGCAGGGAATTGGGATCAAATTCTGTGCTCGGGGGACTACTGTGTGCAGTACAGACATTATGGGCAGCATGCAGGAATTAAGGATCAGGTGCTGTGCTTGGGATGCACATTTGCAGTACAGGTAATATGGGCATGCATGCAGGGAATCAGGATCAGGTGCTGTGCTCGGGAGGCACATGTGCAGTACAGGTAATATGGGCAGGCATGCAGGGAATCAGGATCAGGTGCTGTGCTTGGGGTGCACATGTACATTATAGGCATATTGGCCATCATTCAGGGGAACAGGATAAGGTGCTATGCTTGGGAGGCACATGTGCAGTACAGGTATTATGGACAGCATGCAGAGGATCAGGTACTGTGCTTGGGGTCACACGTGCAGTACAAATATTATGGACAGCATGCAGGAAATTAGGATAAGGTGCTATGCTCAGGAGGCACATGTGCATAACAAGTATTATGGGCAGCATGTAGAGGCCATAGCCGCTCACTGTATCACTCGGCCCCACCCCTCGGCGCGCGGCGTCACTGGATGTGATTGACAGCAGCGCCAGCCAATGGCTGCGCTGCTCTCAATCCATTCGCTCTAGCCAATCAGCGGCCAGGATTAGCAGCGAAGAGGAATTTGGGACGGCGCAGGACTTTCGAGGGGTCAGGCAGGTATAACGGGGGTTCGGGGGGGCGGAAAGCATCCGATGTTTTTTCACCTTAATGCATAGATTGCATTAAGGTGAAAACATTTTTTTCTTTACAACTCCTTTAAGTGTTTGTGCCACATGAAGTAGACATAATGCAGAATGCTAGATTATGCAAAGTAAAGTATAGTGAATGTATAAGTGACAAGGTAAAGAGCCCGAGGAATGGAGGAATTTTTATCGAGTTAATTTGGCCTAAATTTCCAGAGGTCTCTAAAACAAGTTAAATATTTATGCTGTGCAGCCTCTGTGGCCAATTAAATATTCATATGCCTGACTTGTGAGCTTCACCCACAAGTGACAATTTGAAGGGATCTTACAAGAAACACATAACACTACTATTGAAAAGTGGACAATGGAGCCCATTTCTAAAAACACCGGAAACAAGATCCATCTGTGCTGCCATTGCAACCAATCAGAATGTTCGATTTTGTAGTAGTTTGCTGGAACATGATTGGTAAGGGTCATATAGACACTCTTCAGCACCCCACTACTTGGATTAGAAAGCATCAAGCATGCACTTAAGCTGGCCATATACTATGCAATCTAATTGTACAATTCCCTTTAGATCTTCCATCAATGTGGTGCAAAGGCCTTTCTGATTTGATGGAATAAATCATGGGTCTTCAAACTACGGCCCTCCAGTTGTTTAGGAACTACAATTCCCATCATGCCTAGTCATGTCTGTGAATGTCAGTGTGTTACAATGCCTCATGGGATGTGTATTTCTACAACAGCTGGAGGGCCGTAGTTTGAGGATCCCTGCTTGAATAAACGGATCAATAAAGGTTTGTCCTTATATTACAACCTTTTGTAAATGAGATTGCATAGTGCAGCCCTCAAAAAATCCACTCGCCTGCTCGCATTTTGCGAGTGGATTTTGAGGGCTGGCGTGTGGGCTGCCTGTGGGCGGGGGGAGCACCACCAGCAGCCTGGGTTTGTCGGACTCGGAGCGATAGTAGGGAAGGAAAAAGGAGAATTATAAAAATAAACAACTTTATCTGTGTCCCCATTGCAGCTATGTGTCCCCAATTCAGCATGTGTCGCCAATGCAGCCCTGTGTTGCTAATGCAGACCTGTGTCCCCAATGCAGCTTAGTCTCCCCAATGCAGCCCTGTGTCCCCAATGCAGCCCTGTGTCCCCAATGCAGCCCTGTGTCCCCAATGCAGCCCTGTGTCCCCAATGCAGCCCTGTGTCCCCAATGCAGCCCTGTGTACTGTGTAGGCCCGTAGGGAAGGAGAAAAGAGAGGAGAGACGCTGCCGCCCGGTTGATCAGCGCGCAGGGAACAGCCGGGCGCCGTCATATACAGCCCCTTCCCCTGTCCATGCACTATGATAGACAGATAACCCATCCCAGGATTGACGGGTGATCTGTCTATCAAAGTGCCCGGACAAGGGGGAGGGGCTGTATATCTCGGCGCAGCGGGGAACACAATTATTGAAATTAAAGCTGTTCCCTGCGCGCTGATCAACCAGGCGGCAGCGTCTCTCCTCTCCTTCCCTACGGGCCTACACAGTACACAGGTAGGCATTGGGGAGACAAAGCTGCATTGGGGACACAGGACTGAATTGGGGACACAGGGCTGCATTGGGGACACAGAGTAGCATTGGGGACACAGAGTAGCATTGGGGAGACAAAGCTGCATTGGGGACACAGGACTGCATTGAGGACACAGGACTGCATTGGGGACACAGGGCTGCATTGGGAAGACAAAGCTGCATTGGGGACACAGAGTAGCATTGGGGACACAGAGTAGCATTGGGGAGACAGAGCTGCATTGGGGACACATGGCTGAATTGGGGACACATGGCTGAATTGGGGACACAGATAAAGTGGTTTATTTATTTTTATAACTTAATTCTGCATAAAACATTTAAGTGTCATTTCATGAGATAATTTATGAGGGTGGGATTCGGGGCGAGTAACCCTTGAGGCCTGGCTAGTAGCTCAGGACTTGACATTTTGAGCCCTGGCATAGTGTATGGTCAGCCTTAATTTCTGTCACTGTGAGAAACCACTTACCCAGATACTTTGCTCTTTCTTCTCTCCTCTCTTTTGCCTGTTTCTGCCGCTGCACTGCCTTCTGGGTGTCTGTGAAGGAATGCAAAACACAAGATTGAGTAAATTTGGACTCACTTGGTGACACTTGATGTTTTGGGGCATTATCGGATGTGATGTGTACAGTAAGCCAGACACAATGGAAAAATGTTCATTATTTTTATAGAGCTGACAAAATACGCAGTGCGTTACATACTGGACATTCACCATTCCCTGCCCTCAAGGAGCTTACAATCTATGGTCCCTATTCCACATGCATACACATACTGGATTGAATTTAAATAAACCAAAGCCAACTAACCTACCAGCATGTCTTTGGAAAAATAGTTGGAACCTCTTGGTTAAAGCGCGGTTCCAGGCATAATTTTTCTTTTTATCCAATCGTTCCAGAAATCATTGCAAACACTTGCCTTATATCCTCCAGCTCATGTTGTGGCCGTATCCCTCGTATGTGTGGGCATGTGAAGCCCAGTTCCTTTTTCTTCCTGGTTTTCAGGGAGAGGTGCATGCTGGGCGATTTTTAGGCACAGTAATGCCCAGAGACTCCTGGGAAATGAGTGTCATCATTTCCCAGGAGGCAATGGGGTCTTAGGACAGGAAGTTGAACCACCTAGGACCAGGAACTAGGCAGGATTACGAAATCTGCCTAATAACAGCCAGACAGAAGTGAGTAAAATAAAATGTTTTTTTTTTTACATTTAAGGCAAGCTGTTAATAGAAAGTTCATTTTTATAAATATATAAAAACAATCATCATTATTGCTTTGTCATATTAAAGCAGACCTCCACCCATTTCAAGAACATCCTATCAGCTGCCTCCTCCTCCCTTTCATCTTGAGATATTTACATTACACAACCCACGAGCCAGTGTTCCGAAAAACCGCGCATGCGCAGATATGCTACAGGACTCTGCCAGCTCTCTGACGGATTCCCGATCGGCATGTCTCCGCATCCAGTGCATGTCTCCGCATTCAACAAATTGAAGCAAGGGAAGCTTAACTTGTAAGTAATTTTATTTTGCATACAGGAGCAAGGGTTTGGAATTGTAAATGATATTTAGTGTAGATATTTAGTGAAGGTAGGGTATAGTTACTCTTTACCAGAGATGAGCTCGGGTGTCCCCCATACTCATATTTAGATGAATTCTGAACTCACCAATTGTTTTACTCCAACGAGCTGCAGGCTGGGTCATTCCCACCTGGCAGCTCATGCAAACACAAAAAGGCAGGCTGTGGGCCAGGAATGACTCCACTCTGAGCTTACTAGAGTAGACAAAAAAAAAAAGGAGCATTAAGTGTTACTAAACCCACAACAGTAAAATCAGTCTGTATATGCAGTAAAGCATGCTTGTTATACTCACTGTGCAACCTAAGGGGTTAATCCTCTGCATTGTGTAAAAAGGCTGTTTGATCTTGTCTTCTCTGATCCTTCTCTTTTTCCACTATCCCCAATCCATTTCCTGATAGTACAGAGCCTTGGGAGCACTCTGCACATGCTCAGTTTGGTGTGTCTTGCTGGAGAGATTTTTTCGGAAGGGTGCCTGTAATCAGCACTGTCCAGACAGAGGGTCAGGGGGTCATGCAGCCTTATAGGACAGTCAGAGGAGAATGAAAACTCCTAAAAAAAAGCTTTAACCAGTGCTTGGCCAGACACTGATAGAAGTCACAAAACTGCTATATACTGCTGGCGAGAAAAGGTATTTAGCAGTTTATATTTACTAAAATAATTGCATTTCCATGTTCTGTGTATGGTGGGAGACCAGATATAGTGAATGCAGGGTCCTGGGTTAGTAGCACTTTAAAGCGTTCCTAAAGTACATTTTTTAAAATTAAAATAAGGAGGTTATACTTATTGGTATTGCATAGAGCGTCCCGGACCCCCCACTGGTGCTCTAAGCTCTATCTCTCTCTTCTCTGCAGCTGCTTGCTATGGGGGCAGACATGCAGGTTCCATCCCAAGCTGGGTTGTGTGCATCTATTTACACACGCAGCATGTCGGCACTGCCCCCTCCTCACAGTATTTGTTTGTCAGCAGTGGGAGCCAATGGTCCCCAAGTCCCTGTGAGAAGAGGAAGAGCGGAGAGATGCAGCTGTGCACACGCCGGATCAATTGAGGACTCAGGTAAGTATTTAGGGAGGTGTGGGGGGAAGGAAAGCTGTAAAATTATTAATTTTTTTACCTCAAAGCAGGGAATGCATTAAGGTAAAAAATGTTTTGACTTGCAACCACTTTAAGTTCAGAGGAGATCGGCTAGAGATGAGGTCGGAGTACACCCAAGCTCATCTTTACTCCAAGTTGTATGTGCATGTGAGTAGTGATGCTCACCCTTTAAGCTCACCACACGTTACAACCCGCTGTTCAGTTTCCTTTAGATCTACTAACAAATATGTAGTATCAGGGCCTGCCTGATTGGACTCACATTGTTTAGATAGATTTGCTGGGTTCTCACATTTTATAGTTTAAGTAAACCCAAAGTAGATTGTACACAGAAGATATGGTCATATTGTAATGTGTTTGGTGACCACTGAGGCTAGTGTCAGCGAATTGTGCATTCATATAGGGCAATGCAAAACCTACTTGAGGCAGGTCAATGGCAGGTCATGATGGGGTCAACTGCAGGTCACATGCACCCGTCAATGAATTCTGAATGATCTCTGAAGTGTCTCACTGACATCAAATGGATGCCTTCCACACAAGCCCAAAGCCTGTGGGCATAGTCTTTTAAGTCCTGTTTAGAGCTGCATTAAATCGCTCTTCAGAGGGCATTTAATAGACAGGAAGGAGGCGTTCTATTGCTGCCCCTATTCAGCAGTACCACCCACTGAATGTGACAATGGCAGATCGGTTGGGGGACGACGACGACGTAAAGATGTGGCGTAACCACAAAACTCAACCCCCCCCCCCATTCCCAACCTGCAAGTTTAAACTAAGTTTTTACCCTGGCACGGTTTCCCTGGTCCTTGTCACACTGGCACCTTTGTAGCAGTGATTTGCAACATTTACAGAGTCACTTTTCTTTACGTTTTTGTTGTAAGCAGTTGGCTTTTTAAGGTGTTTGAATGTAGCTATAAGAATTACCGGGTTCAATGACCAACCATGTTATCCAAAGCAGCTGATGACCGCGGCACACTAGAGATTTGTAGCTGCCTAGATCAGCATTGTAGTCAGCCACAGCAGCAACTCTGTAGCCAGTTCCAATCACTAGAGAAAATAAACAGAGAGAGTTGGAGCTGCTACAAAGTTGCTAATGTGATAAGAATCATACCAGCAACTTTGTACTCGAAAGATGTAGTGCCTACAAATTTCCCTACAAGTTCTCTGATGATTTATAGCTGGCTTTAGGATTTACAAATTGGAGCATATATGATACTTTAAACGCTTCAACCAAGCTTGATGAAAGCTCTACAAATGCTTTGTTAACAACTTTCCAACCGTGCTATAGCTGAATGACAGCTACAGCGTGGCATCTCGTAATTGTGCCCACTGAGGGGCTCGGCATGCTCTGTGATCACAGATTGAGGCAATGATCCAATCAACGGCTCTCTTTACCACAAGATCAGCTGTGCCCAATCACAGCTGAGCAGAAATGTAAACAGAAGCCGTTTATCGGCACTCCTTTCCTCATGCTGACAGCATGAAGAAAGGAGAAGAGAGGCGATAAACGGCATCTCTAAAAGTGACATGTACGTGGATAATCAGGGCACCGATTATCAGTGCAGTACCAACAGTGCTGCCAATCTGTGCCTATCAGTGCAGCCTCATCAGAGCACATTCGTGCAGCCTTATCAGCGAAGAAGAAAAATTAGCTGTTTGATTTTTTTTTAGCTGTTTGCAAAAATGCGCGTCATCATGGTCTGTATTGGATAGTACAGGTAGCTACTGATGCTGCAGAAACTCAACTGAGCCACAAATTGCTGGAATCACTGTGACTTTTCAGTTGAATTTTGCCTGATAACAAAAATGTTAAGTAGAGTGATTCTGTAGCAGCTCAAATCCCTTCAAAGAAGCAAGTAAAAACACTGCACCTGAAATCACAAACTATCATTGTATGAACAATTTCATACCAAACACTCCGTCTTCACTGCAGCTCAGTAACCATTTTCTGTATATATAGGGCAGTATTACTAGGATGATTGCTAGGACACTGGTGCCGCCTGCCTCATAACATCCAATGATGCCGTGTGGCCCAACTGCCGTGGCCTAGCAACCAACGACAGACACTGTGCGCTGCCATCATCCTAGAAGCCAAAAAAGCACAGCAGCACAGAAACCACTCATTGGTTGCTAGGACAATGGCAGCAAGCGTCCTAGAAACCAAAGGGGCAGGGCCAAAAAGCAGCACTTGGCCTAGACAAACTTGTGTATATAGAGAAGAAAATACACACCGTTTTCTTGCACCTTGGCTATCCAGACGAGAGGCACCACTTCACTAATCTGCCCAACATGGAAGTGACATGCAGAAACAAGTCTACCTTGCCCAGGGCTGCCATCAGGGGGGTACAGGCAGTACACCTGTAAGAAGCCTGGTCGTCCCTACATCCCTATTTTTTTTTGTTCGTCAGCACCCAAAGCCCCCTCCCGGACCCAGTGGTCCTCAGGGGCCCAGATGGCATCCCCCCTTTTTATTTTTCCGTCACAACCCAAAGCCCCCCCCTGATCTCTAAGGGGCTCGGTGGTCCCCAGGGCCTCGGATGGCATCCCCTTTTTTTTACTACATTTTTTTGTTCATCAGCATCCAAAGCCCCCTCGGGCCCGGTGGTCCCCAAGGGGCCCGGATGGCATCACCTTTTTTTGTCAGCACCCAAAGCCCCCCCCCCCCTGATCTCTAAGGGGCCCGGTGGTCCTCAGGGCCCCAGATGGCATCCTCCTTTCATTTTTTTACTACATTTTTTTGTTCGTCAGCACCCAAAGCCCCTCGGGCCCGGATGGCATCCCCCTTTTTTCATCAGCACCCAAAGCCCCCCCGACCTCTAAGGGCCCGGATGGCATCCCCCTTTTTTATTTTCTACATTTTTTTGCTTGTCAGCATCCAAAGCCCCCAGACCTTAATTTGCGGCTGCAACCCCCCCCCCCTTAGCTTCCCAATTTGCGGCGCTCCCCCCCCCCCCCATTCTCAACCTGCGACACTCCCCCCTGCTTCACAACTTGCGTCCCTCCCCACCCGCTTCTCAATTTGCCGCAGCGCCCCCCCCCCCAGGTTCTCTGCTCCAGGGGGCCCATGCCTAAAGCTGTGTAAGGGGCCCCAAAATTCCTGATGGCGGCACCGACCTTGCCCAGTATAGCAGTCTTGCTGGTGAGTTGTTGCAAGTGACAGTTATCACAAGAGTGCCATGGATCTCAAAATAATGGAAGATACCACTGCCAACCTACAGAAAATGCAAGTGCATTGAAGTAGGTCCAGCCTTTTGACATCGATACAACATGAGCCATTGACCTGGGACAAGCATGAAGCAGACATATTTAGACATTCTAATCCATAGGCTTTAATTTTTATTGATCCAGTGACCAGGATAAAGAATGCAGATCAGAACAGGCGCATGGCAACGAGCATTTTCAGAAGGAAGTCAGCAAAGACGACCTCCCACACAACTTTCAGTTGACCTCTGACATTCAAGCATAGCAATTAAAGCAAAATTTATATCTGCGTGATTATAATAATGTAAAACCAAAAATATTCAGGAGTCCAACTGAGTTCTCATTTAGTTCAGGCAAGTAGCATGTATTTTATAAAATTCCTGGCTAAAACATGAATCAAAACTTGGGTTTCTCCAACAACATGCTGGTTTACAAATGGGCTAAAGGAAGAATTATGTTGCCCATTGTTTGTTATACTCATTTATACAGCATATCTCTGAAGCCCTTTACATAGGACACAAGAGCTTACAATCAAGTTCTCCTTTCATATTTATACAAACAAATAAGGGCTTACTGAGAAGGACAATTAACCTACTAGTAAGTTTTTGGATTGCTGGAGTATATGGAAGCGCCTAGAAGAAACCTATACAAACATAGGGTGAACACACAAACTCTGAATAGATTGTGTCTTTGGGGTGTATACCAGTCATCACCAAACTGCCCTTTGCTCACATTTATTCGGCCATTGGGGCCCTATTCCTTCCCCTGACAGCAATGGTGGCCCACTATTATTCCCACTGATACCAATGAGGCTGCACTATTTGTCCCAGTATTCCTCCCAAAGACACCAAAGATGGGGCCCCATTTCCACTGACCACAATGTCCAGGGAATGGTTTACTCCCACTGACACCAGGACATTTTCTACTTCCACTGGCCACAGTCCAGCCCCCCTGAAGTACAGTAAACTGACCCTTTGTTTGGAAGGTTTGAAGACCCCTGGTGTATACCAACTGAGGAAAGTAGTATTGTGCGAGTGTGCTACTCATGTAGAAGTGCTGCACAACTGGTTGCCTAAGGCAATTTATATGCATTTGTCTATTTTTTTTTTTATCCAATCTGCACTAGAACCCTATAGTGACTCTATTACTAAACTAATTATTGAGAATAAACAGTTTCCTATAATGAAGACATGGAATACTCAACTCTCCTACTGCCTGCACTGCAAAACGTAATCGCCAGATAAAGATTCTGCAGAACCAATACTTAAGAAAGCATAGGATTCCTGATCCTTAGGCCTTGTACACACAACCGGTTTTCCCGTCGGGAAAACTGCCATGAGAGCTTTTGGCCGGGAAAACCGGCCGTGTGTATGCGCCATCGCAGTTTTCCCAACAGGAAAACAGCTGGGAAAAATGAGAACCAGCTCTTTTTTCCAGCCGTGATACAGCCGGGAAACCTGAGGGGAAAACAGAGAATCTGCTCTGTAACTTTTCCCCCTACACACAAACAGGTTTCCTGACAGGAAAATTGCCATGAGAGCTTTGGTCGGGAATCCCGGCGGTAAAAAGTCAGGCGGGAAACCCGTACTTGTGTACGAGGCTTGAGAGATGCACACTTTTGCAGGATTCAGCTATTGGTTCCTCTTCACTTCAGCAGCACGGTCAGCAGAATAAGGCAAGTATTCAATTTTTGTAGGGTACAATTTATTTTAACCACTTGAGAGCTATAAAGATGCCAAAAGATGTCCACAGCGTGGCTCTCAACTGCCTTTTATGTGCATTCCCCGGGGGGGCGCAGCGGGGAAACATTGTGCCCGGCGCATCGCTGAGATGCCGATGCGAGTGCCTGGCGGCCGCGATGTCCGCCAGGTACCCGCGATCGGCGGTGACAGCAGGGACGTGAAGCTCTGTGTGTAAACACAGAGCTCCACGTCCTGTCAGGGAGAGAGGAGACAGATGCTGTGTCCCTTAGGGGCAAGGGGCGCTCCCATTGATTTACGATTCGAATATGCAAATGAGTGAGATACGCCGATTCACAAAAGTACTTGCGCCCGGCGCATTAATATACGCAGTTTACGTAAGTCGTACGTCCGGCGTAAAGTTAAGCCTCATAAAGCAGGTGTAAGTCAGCAGCATCAATGCAAATGGCTGCACCAGGGAACACAGCCATCGTTTTTTAACTCGTTTACGCAGTATGAGAATAGGGCTAGTCGTAGGTTACTGGGTTGATGGCGCTCGGCCCATCATTTACATGAGGTCACGCCTCATTAGCATGACTCACGCCCACTGTCACTTATGACGAGTTACGCTGAGGGAACCCAGCGTAGATTAGGGAGCAAGTGCTTTGTGAATACTGTGCTTGCCGCTCTGCGTTACGTCTGCGTACCGTATATTCGATACGCTACGCCGGCATAACTATGCGCCAAGGTATGTAAATCCGGGCCTATATATTCTCACAGTATGATTTACTGGAAGTCAGGGCCAGATTTACCATTAGGCAGTTAAGACAAAGCAGCTTATTCCTGTATAGTTACCAGCCACCCATTATTCTACTTTCATCAGTAGAAATCGAGGGCATCTAATACACACACACTGCCAATAATTTAAAAACTAAATTGGTAGCCGTGAAACAAGAAGCCGTTCTGTGTAAAATAAGTGAAGCCTAGCAGACAGGTGTTGCTTTGGATGCCAAAGGTTGTGTGCCTACAAGGCTCCAGTGATAGAAATCTGGCCATGCCGGTAGTAGTCCTGATGTAAAACAACGGGTAAAATGCAGGCAGAACTTGGGTCATCTGACTTATATTTTCAGATACATTATTAGCAAAAAGAAGAATTCAGGATACACACCTAGTTTTTGTCTGGAACTAGTGGCAGTAGTAGGAGAAACAGCAGCAGGTGAAGCCAAGACATCCCCCTTCTGAACCTGTCCCTTTGGAGAAGTGACATTTTCCACCATTTTCGATGTGCTTGGGATTGCTGTCTCTAGCAATGAACTGTGTTCTTCAAGACATAATCTGGGTCCTTCCTCTGTTTTATCACAAGTACTCCTCTCTGTGTGTGATGAAGGAGAAGGCCCTTCATCTGCTGGTGCAGAAACGGGTCCCTGAGTCTTTTGACAAGTGGCGTCATGGCTTTCAGCCGTTGACGTGGAGCTGGCAGTTCCTTGCTCTGTCTTTGTGCTTAGCTGATCAGTTTCTGATCGAGTGTCTGAGTTCTTTGTTGCTTTCTGTATGCCATTTTCTACTGTTGTAACTTTATCACCTGGAAAAGAAAAAGAAGATCTAGTTAACAGAAGGAAGATGGTCTGCTAAACAGAAAAAACCTAGATACATTTCTGTTAGCTGGTGATCTGCTGTCCTTACTAAAAGCTGGCTACACATTATAGCAGAATAGTTAGCCTATTTCATTAACAAATGTTTTTTATACATACTGGTTTTATTGCAATATAATTATTTTTTTTATCTGCACTGTTGTCTGTGTTGTACCTTCTACAAAGTCCCATGGGCATCTGAATTACTATTGTATATGACCAACTTAGGATGGAGGTACATTAGCTCATGGACTGGATCACGTTATAATACTACTGGAGCCTGTGATAACCATTGGAGGCTGTACATCTGAGTTTGACAGGGCATAGGGAGGGATGTGCGAACAGAGAGTGTTTTTACCTTTGTACCCAGATGAATAAACCTTAAAAAGGTGCAAATCATCCATGCTAACAATGTATTGTCTTAATAGAACTGCCATGTGTATTCTTACTCAAAGTAGAAGTACAGCCAAAGCTCGTTTGGCTGTACTTCTCCTGTGGACTGCAGTTTGTTCTGCACCCATGTGACCCGTTTTCAGCAGACAGTGGGTTAAAACCCGCTGTCGGCTGACGTAACAGAGCCGGTGCAAGCTCGGCCAAGATGGCGACAATTAAATCGGGATCCGCCCACATGCCTGGACCGACACCCAGCTCAGCCTCTCAGCAAGCTGCCGAGAGCCTGAGCCAGCCGCTCCCACCCCTCCACTGCCCAGAACTCCAGTGAGCAAGAGGGAGCAGAGCAGAGAGCTGCTGACTGACAGAACCCTAATGCGCATGCGCGAGGCCGAGCTCCTCTCTCCTACTGGCCCGGCTCCTGGGGGAGGAGGAGGGAGCCCCGCGGTGATGTCACACCCCTACGGCAGTGACTCTTCAAAGTGGGAAAGGATACCGGTCAAAGACCCAAAAGGTGCCAACGGTAGCACCGGAGGGGGGGGAGGAATAAGATGAGCGGAAGTTCCACTTTTGGGTGGAACTCCGCTTTAACTGATCAGGGACTTTTCAACTTCAATAAGTAATATTTGGGTATTGTACCCAGGATCCAATAAGTAATTTGAATAAGTAATGTTTGGGTATTGTACCCAGGATCCAATAAGTAATTTAATAAGTAATGTTCGAGTATTGTACCCAGGATCCAATAAGTAATTTTAATAAGTAATGTTCGGGTATTGTACCCAGGATCTCTAGTTGGATACAGAACAGGAAACTATACAGTACACTTATATATTATGCATGATACATTTTCACGAGTCGCATCCCATCAAGAATGAATGAGCAACCCACAGACTATTTTTAATTCCTATTAGGAGCAAATGTGTTAGAACTTAAACTCTTAATGCACTGCAAGAAGCAAAATTTGGCAACAAGCCGGGTTATTATTATCCCTCGCGAGTAGAAAATAGAAAGTGTTGGTGACTATATTGTACAAGTAAATATAACTCAAAAAAGAAAAGCATTCCAAGTCAAATGAATACACTTTCAGACACAAATAGTGAATATTATATCCAAGCTTAGGTTGGCATGCACAAAACTGTTTTGTACCATTATCAGCTTAGTATTTTATTTATTTATTTGAAAGTAGAACTAAAGAAAAACATTTTTTCCCTGCAATTTGAATAAAGTAAGGGAGGGTTATTACCCCCTGTTGGTTATTTTTTTGCCATATGTGCTCCACTGGGAGATTTTCCTTGACTTCCTGTCTCATAACTAAACAGGAAGTGAGTAACCCTGCAAACCCCTTCCTACCGACCGTACGCAAAGATGCCAGCTTGGCTTAAAGGGGTTGTACAGTTTTTAAGAGCCGGTGGTTGGCTTTCTTTGAATAAAAAGCCACTCAGCTGTTATTCCAAGCAGCGTGAGGCCCCCCCTATCTCCCTGAGGGGCACAGACAAAAAAAAAATTCTAATCCATCTCCACTCTATCCAAAACGAAAGAAAATGTTTTGTCTTAAGTTATACTTTAAAGCGGCATTCCACCCAAAAATTGAACTTCTGATTAACAATTTTTTTTGAAAGCCAGCAGCTACAAATACTGCAGCTGCTGACTTTTAAAATATGTACACTTACCTGTCCAGTGCGCAATCGCTCGTCCCTCAGCTGCACCCATCGCTATCCTCGGTGAGGGAATCAGGAAGTGAAGAGTTGCGGCTTCACTGCCCGGTTCCCTACTGCGCATGCGCGAGTAGCACGGCGCGCCGTCACTGGTCTCCGCTCTCTCCTGGGAACAGTGTGTTTCCCAGAAGACAGCGGGGGGAACGGGTAGGGCCGTGACTGCCGCAGGCGTGTATTCCCGGAAGTGGGTGCAAATACCTGTCTTAGACAGGTATCTGCAACCCCCTCCCCCCTGAAAAGGTGCCAAATGTGACACCGGAGGGGGGGAGGGCTCCAAAAAGCGGAAGTTCCATTCTTAGGTGGAATTCCGCTTTAAGTACTGGTGACCAATGCACAGCGTGAAGCCACAGCCGTGCGCCCGCAGTTACAATGCCAGTGCCGCAGACAGGAGGGGGAGAGGAGTGAGGCTTTGTACGCCCTCATTGCTGGACCATGGGACAGGTGAATGTCTGTTTATTAAAAGTCAGCAGCCACACTTTTTGGAGCTGCTGACTTTTAAATAGGTGGAACTCCACTTTAAGGCCAGGGCCACATGTATCTGTGTCTGCTTTTGTCCACATTTAGGTGCAACTTTTAACATGTGATGTAGCATGCTTTTATACTAGGCCTCATTTTTCAAACCACCGCACAACACACTGTAGAGATCTGAACAGCCTCACTTAAAGCGGGGGTTCACCAAAATTTTTTTTTTTTAAATTACATCTAGCAGAGCCAGCATACTAAGGAGATTAAATTTCGGCAGGTCATTTTTTTTTTTTTTCTCGGTACATACCTTTATATCCTGATGTTGTCCAGGGCTTCCGGGTTCGGATGACTGTGGGACTGGGCATTCCTATCCTTCCGTTCGATGATTGACGTCTTGTGAACCAGGTGACCTGTCGCACAACGCGCGTCACCAGATGTCTGGAAATAGCTGAGCTGTGAGTCGGCACTATACGGCGCCTGCACAGTCAGCTCTACACGGCGGGCGCAGGCGCAGTATAGTGCCGACTCGCAGCTCGGCTATTTCCAGAAATCTGGTGACGCGCGTTGTGCGACAGGTCACCTGTTTCACAAGACGTCAATCATCGAACGGAAGGTGCCCAGTCCCACAGTTATCGGAACCCTGAGGCTGGGATAGGAACGCCCAGTCCCGGAGTCATCAGAACGCGGAAGCCCTGGACAAAATCCGGATATAAAGGTAAGTACAGAAAAAAAAAAAAAAAACCTGTCGAAATGAAATGTCTTTACTATTGTACTATTAATGTAAAAAAATTGTTTTTAGGGTGAACCTCCACTTTAATAACATTGTATCTTGTGTGTGTTATTTTGCATTAAAATGCAAAGATATGAACGAGGCCTATATAAAACTAAAGCCTGAGTAGCCCACAGGGATTTACACCATCCCACCTATACCACTAGGCAGATTAGTTATTATGGAAAATGTCAGAATTGCCAGTCAAACCATTTAAAGGGGTTGTAAAGGTAAAACATTTTTTCCCTAAATAGCTTCCTTTACCTTAGTGCCATCCTCCTTCACTTACTACATCCTTCCATTTTGCTTTTAAATGCCCTTATTTCTTCTGAGAAATGCTTACTTACTATTCTTCTGTCTGTAACTAAACACAGTAATGCAAGGCTTTCTTCCTGGTGTGGAGAAAGCCTCCTGAGGGGGCGAGCAGGAGTGTCAGGACACTCTCTACTTTGCAGATAGAGAAAGGAGCTGTGTGTTAGTGGGCGACCTGACACTCCTGCTCGCCCCCTCAAGAGGCTTTCTCCACACCAGGGAGAAAGCCTTGCATTACTGTGTGGAGTTACAGACAGAAGAACAGGAAGTGAACATTTCTCAGAAGAAATAAGGACATTTAAAAGCAAAATGGAAGGATGAGGTAAGTGAAGGAGGACTGCACTAAGGTAAAGGAAGCTATTTAGGGAATTTTTTTTTTACCTTTACAACCCCTTTAAAGTCATTTTTAGGCAGTTACAACAATTTCTAACCAGTTTTCAGTTGCATGAAGCACCAATAGGGCCAGGGTAGCCTAGCGTGAAAGATGTAGAATACTTTTACCATGTCAGCTGAAACTATTGGTGTCTGTTTGCAATTACCCGTGTGGTCATTTTGACATTTTCAAATGATTGAAAGTGGTTGAATTTACAAGAAAATTGCCATGTGTTGCCAGAATTACAATTTTACAAAACACAAGGCTTGACAGGTTCCAGGTATAAGTGATGTTCTATGGGAGGAAATAATGGTGGTCACTTATTTTAGCCTTCACCACACCAGACTTACAGCGGATAGGGCTCAGCTAAGTGCTTATTATTGTCATACATGCTAACTCACATATTGGCTTTGAATGTTTAACGTGCGCTGAATGATGCTCAGGGATCGATGGAGGAAACACAGCTGTGGTTGTGTTTCTTTGAAAGTGTTAAGGTAGCGTGACAATTCTTATTCACTTCTGAATGGATCCCTCCCCCCACAGCTCTACAAGGCCCCTCAGATGGGGGAAGTGACAGAGATGATTCCAGCTGCCCTGTGTGCATTCCCTCCACAGCTGCCCTCTCCAGGACTGTCAGTAATGCTGCACCTGTCATGCCAATGCTTGTCTCAGCCACAGCCCTGACCACACCGCTCAAGGCAGCTGACAGCCACCCTGTACACTCCCCAATTATACCAAGAGCCAGCCCGACATTACAAGGGCACATACCCTCCTCACAGAATTACTCAGCTTTGTGTGCATGCAGACACATTGTTCAGGACCAGCATGCTGTACTGGCTCTGTAAGGTTTGTGTGACTTTAGCTTGTATAAGAGCAGTGTGAACAGCAAGCTTACAGTCTCCTAGATCATAGAGATGGCCAGGGACTGGAAAGTCCCTGGCCATCTCTATTGCCGCGTACACACCATCACTTTCTGCGATGAAAAAATGCGACGGTTTAGGTGATGGAAAAAAACAACATTTTTCAAACTTCAATTTGAACAACGACGTAGCATACACACCATCACTTTTTCACAACGCTCTAGCAAAGCGCAGTTTCGTCAATCACGCACGACGTCACTATAAAGGGTCGTTTCCATGCAGAAGACGGCCTCTTTTGCTGATATAGTGTTGCTGCGTGTTAGTAAAAGTTTGGTGAGAGACGATTCGTGATTTTCAGTGTTTGTGCTTTAAATTTCGTTTTCTGTTGTACAGTTTGTGTATTTGTCGTCGGATCTGTGATACAGTGCTTGTACTAAGGACGTATTTGTTTTGGCATTACGTTTTTGTGTGCACGGTGCTGTTTAGCAGGTCGTTCTTCAGAGGCCATTCTGTACTTCAGGGCGTAATTTTTAGTCTGATCTGATTTGACGACCGTTTTCTAGCCATGTTGCAGCCACTTCACACACTCCCAAATCAACACAAAATAGAGATTTCCACTAAAATTGGTGACAAAATAAAAATAAAAAAAAAAAAAGGTTGCCCAATATATATATTTCAAATTTTGAAGATGGAAGATACAACTAAATAACAGAACACAAACATAAACATTATCAAACAAGAAAGAAACTACGTAAAAGCTTGTCATAACTATGCAACAAGATCAGCCGCAACAAACGTCCATTTTTGGGTAGCAGTTAAAAGCAGGGGTTAAAGAAGCGCTTTCTTTTCTTGTATATAAGCTGAAAAAGACCTAACGAATGTGCTTATTCCATTCTGAACAGTCGTTTTACCTGAATGAGCGCTGCCATCTCCTAACTTGCTTCTGAGCATGCGCGTGCTTAAAATGACGTTTTTACGTACACACGGTCAATGTTTAGAACACAGAAAGCGACGTCGGCCAAAAACGACACATAAAATTGAAGCATGCTTCAAATTTTTTTTGGTAGTTTTTCAGAAGACATAAAATGACGTTTTTGCCCACACACGGTCAATTAAATTGACGTTTTTCAAAACGTCGTTTTTTTTCATCGCAGAAAGTGATGGTGTGTACGCAGCATAAGATCTAGGAGACACAAGCTGAAGTCTGCGTGACACAAATCTTACAGAGCCTGCTCTATGATAACCTGGTAGCACCACAGAATCAGATACAGGGCTCCCCCATCACCTGTAAAAGCAATCCAGTAGCTAGATGGCCTCTTGGATTTATTTTAGATGATACAGCTGCAGCCATAACCCCAGTATAACCACTTGAAGGCAATCACGTACATGTACAGGATTTGGCGGAAAGTTGTTAAACAAGCAGGCTTTCAACAATCTTCAAGTAGCGCTGAAGCCCGCTAGCAGCTTGCTTAAAGTGCCAATCAGCATTCCCATTAGGATCTGTGTTCAAGAATTTACAAACTGGAGCTAAATGTTACTTTAAAAAGCTTTAACAAAGCTCTGCAAATGTTTTGTCAAAGCTTGCCGTTCACACTGCTCATATACATGCTGAAGCCCATGTGAAACAGGCCTTGGGGTATATGGAGAATGGGGTAATACATGGCATCTTGAAGAAGTAGAATTTAAACTTTTATTGAGATTGTAGTAATTAAAGTGGACTTACCCTTTTTCATTACTACTTCAAACAAGGTATAATTTGCTGGATAAAAAAGTAAACTTAAAGTGGTTGTAAACCCATTACAACCACTTTAACCTACACAGAGGCGGCTTTAGGCTTTGTGAGGCCTTAGGCAAAACTTAGACATGAGGCCCCAATCACGCCCAAAATGGGAAAAATAATTCAAAAGATAAAAAAAAAAAAATCAATTTTTACAGAGACCTCCCTGCTACCTCCCCCACGCCCAGTCCGCCCCTACCCCCTGGCGGGTTCAGCAGTGGCCGACAGCTCCGCCTCCACTTCTACAATTCGTCTGCAGCAGGCAGTGCTCTATATGAAAGACAGAAATCCTTTAACAGCCCGACCCGCTCACCCTGCCAGCTTGGGCACACTGACCAGGGACAATATCTCCCATTCTATCACATACATCAGGAAAATTAGGTGGCCGCGAGGCCCCTGAAAGCACGAGGCCTTAGGCGACCGCTTTCTTTGCTTAATTAGAGAGCCGCCTCTGAACCTACAGGTAAGCCTAGATTAAGGCTTACCTGTAGGTGCAACAAATATCTCCCAAACCTAAAAGGTTTAGGAGATATTTACAGAAAATACCCGCACCGATGTCTACGATGCATAGACATCGGGCGCAGGCACACTGAGCGCGCCGCTTCTAACGGCGATAATGCCGTTAGTGGCGGCACCCACGCGCATGCGCGGGAGTGACATCATCGCTGCTCCGGCCAGTCACAGCGCTGGAGCAGCGATACCCGGAAGTCATTCCGGGTATCATGGCAGCGACGGAGGAGGTCGCCCAGGACTGCTGCGGGGGCTTCGATCTCAGGTAAGTAATTCATAATGAGCTAGTATGCTATTCATACTAACTCATTATGCCTGTCTCTTGCAGGGGTAAAAAAAAAATTGTGTTCAACTCAGCTAGTTGAAAAAAAAAAAAAAAAAACTCACAGCTCAGGTCAGAGCCGCTGTACTAACAATCCGACATTAGTACAGTAACTCTTGTTATGCCATTGTGTTCTGACAGAGGGACGGTCCCCACCAGAACACGCTGGTCAATGCTCTCAGCATTGGTTTTTCAGCATGCACGGCTGGCTTCTGTCGAACCGGCTGCCATACACACGGGCCGAATGTCTGCCAGTTTTTAGTGTCACCCAACATGTGTACTAGGCTTTAGACTACAGTGCAAGGGTAGTTTTGGCAAGATCAAGGGGCCAGATTCACAGAAGAAGTACGCCGGAGTATCTGCTGATACTCCGGGCGTACTTTCAAATTTGCTGCGTCGTATCTTTATTTTGAATTCTCAAACAAAGATACAACGGCATTTGGCTAAGATCCGACAGGCGTACGGCTTTCGTAAGCCTTCGGATCTTAAGATGCAATACTTCGGGGCCCGCTGGGTGGAGTTTGCGTCGTTTTCCGCGTCGGGTATGCTAATTAGCTGTTTCCCGCGATCCACGAAGGTACGCGCGTTCGTCGCATTCTCTTACGTCGTCGCTAGCCGGCTTTTCCTGTCGTAAAGTTGCGATTGCTATTTAGGTGGTGTAAAATTAGACAGCCCATGTTAAAGTATGGCCGTCGTTCCCGCGTCGAATTTCAAATTTATTTATTTTTTGCGCAAGTCGTCCGGGAATTCAAAAGTACGTAACGCACGTCGCCGTTCAAAACATTACGTCTGGGCGACGTCATTTCGCGCAAAGCACGGCGGGAAATTTCAAAACGGAGCATGCGCAGTACTTTCGGCGCGGGAACGCGCCTAATTTAAATGATACACGCCCCATTTGAATTAGGCGGGCTTGCGCCGGACGGCTTTACGCTACGCCGCAAGTTTACAGGCAAGTGCTTTGTGAATCAAGCACTTCCGCTGAAAACTTGCGGCGGTGTAACGTAAATGGGATACGTTACGCCGCCAGATTTCTACATGAATCTGGCCCAAGGTTTTCATGTTATCACGCACTCTTAATTTTGTTTGCCTTTTTTCTCCATACATCACATTAGTCTGTTTCCTATTGTCTGTGGATTGTCACACCAGTAAATAATTCGAGATTTCCAGCATCAGATGTGATGTTATGCAGATTTACATGTCAAGGCTGCAGACAACAATATATACACTGGTCTTTGGCGTATAATTCACCTTCTAAAGTATGGCTTCATTTTAAGAACATAAATATAATGCTTTCATTCAGGGACTTTTTCTTTATTGTTAAAACGTCACGTGTGAGCTAGGAGTTGCTGTTTATTTTGTACAAAAAAAAAAAATCACTGTGCGCCCATCTCACTGGCTGGGTAGAGCTAGGAATCGGATGACATAAGAGCCCTTGCAGTCTGACCTTGCACAGCTTTCAGCTGCCAGCAGCCATCAAAAGACTGGGAAGGCTCCACACAGTCCTCTCCATGTACCACCCATCTATGAATAACACGTGGCTGCCAGCTCAGAGTTCAGGCAGACTGACAGTTGCTGCACAAAGGAAAGAGGAAAATATACTGTACTGTATCTACAGCAGAGGAAGCTGTAGACTCCTGAATTAAATTGCATATAAACAACAAAGCAGAACTCAAAATGTGCCAATACAAATATGTGCTTTTTATGACTGAGATTTATTAGACAGTGTGACACCGGCCACATGATATTACATAGGACATTGTCTAAACATCACCGGTAAGGCTAATTATGCTGGCACACCAGGCAAGGTTTTTTATTCAGGTGATGAAGATTTATATGTAATTTACCAGGGCATCAACAACAGCAAAAATAAATATATCAGCAGCACTGCGCCCAGACATCAGTTCATGCATGTAGGTACATCTAGATTGTAAGCTCTAACGAGCAGGGCCCTCTGATCCCTCCTGTATTGATTTGTATTGTGACTGTACTGTCTTCCCTGATGTAAAGCACTGCGCAAACTGTTGGCGCTATATAAATCCTGTTTAATAATAATAATAATAATTGGTGTCATCTGTACTGATTCTCCACAACGGTTTAGAAAAAATAGGTGAGTGATTTTTCATGGCTTAGGACAAAACTGTCTATGTATAGTTATAATATTCCTCAATCAATACAAATTATTGTCTCACCATAAAATAGCAAGGCTCTGATAACGTCTGGCTGCACAATGTCCATTACACAAAAGCATGAGTAAAAATATGCCAACTAAAATGAACCTGCATCCATCAACAAACTCTAAATGAGTCTTAAAACAAAATTTCCCTCCGTAGCTACAGGCACTGTGCAATGATTCATCTTCAGTTTACAGAATAATCTTGAACTTGAGAGTTTATTGTAATACTGTTTGGTAATGTCCATATCCTGGCCACGCCTGTTAGAAGTAGAATTTCAAGACTTTCTACAACCTCCAGAAAATGCAGCCTTAGATATTTATCTCCAATAACGTAGGCCCGCACAACAGTGCCTACCTGGATTTTACCAACCTTACAACCTGCGTAATTCTCACATTTGCCATTAGAGACAATTAGTGCAACAGCTAGGCTTGTGTAAAATTAATGCGGCTTGTTGATGCTCATAGACTGGCCATCTCCAGAAAACTCAAACCATGATATTTATATCCAGTCAGGTAAGCCCACACTACAGTGCCTACTGGATGTTACCAACCTCACAATCTGAGTAACTGATGGGTCAGTAATTGGTGACTGGAAAAGAGAGAGGGAAGGAAAAGGGAGGAGGAGAGAGAGAATGAGAGAAAGAGGGAGAGAAAGGGAGGGAGGGCCAGAAACAGAGAAAGGGAGAGAGCAGTAGAAACAAATGGAGAGAGAGAGAGAGAAAAGAAAGAGAGGAGAAAGAATAAAGGACGGGAGTGTACAGAGATGGAGAAAGAAAAAGAAAAAGAGGGAGAGAGGAAGAGAGAGAGGATGGAAAATAGGGAGAGAGGAAAGAAAAGAGGGAGAGGGGAAGAGAGAGAGAGAGGGGGGAAATGGAAAATAGGGGGAGAGGAAAGAAAAGAGGGAGAGGGGAAGAGAGAGAGGATGGAAAATAGGGAGAGAGGAAAGAAAAGAGGGAGAGGGGAAGAGAGAGAGAGAGAGAGAGAGAGAGAGAGAGAGAGAGAGAGAGAGAGAGAGAGAGAGAGAGAGAGAGAGGAAATGGAAAATAGGGGGAGAAGAAAGAAAAGAGGGAGAGAGGAAGAGAGAGAGGATGGAAAATAGGGAGAGAGGAAAGAAAAGAGGGAAAGAGAGAGAGAGAGAGTAAATGGAAAATAGGGAGAGGAAAGAAAAGAGGGAGAGGGGAAGAGAGAGAGAGAGAGAGAGAGAGAGAGAGAGACACAGAGAGAGAGAGAGAGAGAGAGAGAGAGAGAGAGAGAGAGAGAGAGAGGAAATGGAAAATAGGGGGAGAGGAAAGAAAAGAGGGAGAGAGGAAGAGAGAGAGAGAGGATGGAAAATAGAGATAGAGGAAAGAAAAGAGGGAGAGGGGGAAGGGAGAAAGGAGAGGAAGATAAAGAGGGAGAGAGGAAGGGAAAGAATGAAATAAGAGAAAGAGAGAGAGAGAGAGAGAGAGAGGGGGGGTAAAGGGGGAGAGAGAAAGGTAGAGAGGAGAGAAAGAAAGAAAGAAAAAGAGAGGGAGAGAGAGAGAGCGAGGGGGAGAGGGAGAGAGAGCGAGGGGGGAGAGGGAGAGAGAGCGAGGGGGGAGAGGGAGAGAGAGCGAGGGGGGAGAGAGAGCGAGGGGGAGAGAGAGAGAGAGAGCGAGGGGGAGAGGGAGAGAGAGCGAGGGAGAGAGCGAGAGGGGGGAGAGAGAGCGCGCGAGGGGAGAGAGAGAGAGGGGAGAGAGTGAGAAGGGAGAGAAAAGCGGGCACAGAGAGGGGGAGAGAGAGAGCGAGGGGGAGAGAGCGAGGGAGAAGAGAGAGAGAGGGGTAGAGGGGAGAGAGAGGGGGGAGAGAGAGAGAGGGAGAGAGAGCGAGGGGAGAGGAAGCGAGAGAGAGAGAGAGCGAGGGAGCGAGAGGAGAGAGAGAGAGAGAGAGAGAGAGAGAGAGAGAGAGAGAGAGAGAGAGAGAGAGAGAGGAGAGGAGAGCGAGAGAGAAAAGAGAAGAGATTCTAAGCTTTGTGTATGTTTTCTCTCCTCACAGTTAGCACATTTTTAGTCAGGGAGGGAAGAAAGCACAGTATGAGAGAATGATGTATACAACAAGACCACCCCTGGACATCACGTGACCGTGCATCAGAAGACACCCATGTCACAGCTCTCTCCCCACACTCTCGGCTTCATAGGCTGGACTTAGCTAATGCCGGAAGAATGCAGCCACTAATAACTCCTTTAGAAAAAGCCCTTCATCAAGTAAAAACAGCGTCTGTTGTGATCATTATCATTCACTGCACACTGCCACCAAAAGCAGCAATGGTGCGATAAATCTCTTGCTTTCTGTTCACATTTGTGTGTTCTGAAAAGGCCTGGGAAAATAGTGGTCCCATTGCAGGCAAAAAGCTGCTGCCCTTCTAAACACAAAAAGCCTATGGAACAGAAGTTTATAAACATAAGGATATGAGAAATACAACAGAAGGATATAAAGATCATCTGACAGTCATGTATTGAGTATTGTGTTGCTGGAACTGAACATAAGAAGTCATCCATAGGCCTTTTCCTGTCTGTTGAGGTAAATATCTTGAGGGCAGACTGGCCATGGCCTTTACTATATTATCTTCCCTGGTATTGACAACCAATAGTGAATTTAAATGCATTCCATCAATCATTGTCCATGACGGTTACACAGTCATACAAAGTAATGTGTCTGTACATTCTATTTATTCAGCCCGTGTTGTGTTTTGGCTATTCACCTAATTTGATCATGTTTCTCTTCGACATTTTATAATGCTCTTTTCAACACTGGAATTGTGCCCAAGGCTTCTTTCTAAATAGAAGCAAGTGGAACGGGCTTTTAATAACACGATTACAAAATGTATAAAAGAAACGCAGCACAGTACAATGAACCCAGAGATACTATTATAGCTGCTTTTACACATTCAGTGAGGTCACAGAAGAATGTGCGTTACTCTACTCTAGGGGTCTTCAAACCTTGTTAACAAGGGGCCAGTTTACGGTCAGACTTTAGGGGGGCCGGACTGTGCCCAGTGGGAGTAAACAATGCCCCATCTTTGGTATTAGGGGTAGGAATAGTGCCCAAAAGTTGGTGTCAGTAGAAGGACTCATGTCCCATTGTTGGTGTCAGTGGGAGAAATAGTGTCCCATTGTTGGTGTCTGTGGCAAAAATAATGACTCAAGGGTCAGATAAAGGCAAGCAAAGGACTGCATCTAGCCCCCCAGGCTACAATTTGGAGACCACTGCTCTATTCTGATGGTCTTAAAGAGCAGTGGCCCGTCCATAAAGGGCACAGCACCCCTAATCTCCATGCGGGGTGCCAGACGCATAGAGTTCTACAGGGTTTTTTCTTTGTTTTTGTGAAGCACATGAGTAGAGCCAGAGGCTCTAACTGGCTTCAAAAAGGGTGGGCTCAGGGTGCAGAGCACTTGACACATTAGCAGATCAACATTCGCTATTGTCTTCCTGCTTCTCCTCCCAACCAATCAGATCAGGAAGTGGGTCCTAAGACCGCATTAACGGATCCCTGCTGTTCCCAAATCTGGTGCCATCTTGTGTGTCTGCTTGTGTTTATCTCCCCATCCCTTCATCCATCCTCTACTGATGAAACCAACAAATTCCCACGTATGGAAGGACCGATAGGAGGCAGGCCAAGTCAACTCAGGAGTTGGTTTACTAAAGACAAAAAGACTGTGCAATTTGCAAGTGCAGTTTCTCCAGAGTTTAGTAATTGAGGCAAAGCTTTGCTTTACAATGAATACCCAATCACAAGCAAGAAATTTAAAACAGCAGCATTTTTGCTTGCACATGATTGGATGATGGAAGCCAGCAGAGCTTTACCACATTTACTCTGGAGAAACTGCATCTGCATAGTGCACAATCTATTTGTCTTTAGTAAATCAGCATCTAGAGCAGGGGTGTCAAACTCAATTTCATTGTGGGCCGGCATCAGCATTATGATTGCCCTCAAAAGGGCCGGTTGTATCTGTAAGGTTAGCTATCCAGCACATCCCCTCCCCTTACATTAGATATGAAGAGCCACCCCACCATTAGAAGTGGAGTCCCCCACTCTCCCTTACATCACAGTGCATCTCCCTTTCCTTATGCTGCTGCTGGGAAGAAGCTGGATGCATTGCTTGAAAGCAGAAAGTAAGGGTCTGGAGGAGGACCAGAGGAGGGGTGGAGCTCTCCTGCAGCTGCAGGAGAGGTGCGAGGGCCACATGAAATGGCCTGGAGGGCCGGATTCGGCCCGCAGACCTTGTGTTTGACACCTGTGATCTAGAGCATCCATGCCAGAGATCCATGATGAATTCATCCTGGCAAAGACGCTTTGCACATCTTGGCACAGCAGGATGAAAACAACATGTGATGGAATGTGGAAACGCTAGCGACATCACCAGGAAAATTATCATCAATATTGAAAAAAAAAGGGCTTTGCAGGATGGGGATAACAGTCTGTAGTACAAAGTGCTTGCATATTTGTTCAAGTTACAATTTTTACTTTACATTTGCTTTAAATATACAAAATGAAAAGAGATCATGCCTAGTTTTTTTCCTGACCAATACAATACTAATAATACACCTTGGGCCAGATTCTCGTAGATCGGTGTATCTTTGTTCCGGCGTAGCGTATCCTATTTACGATACGTCTCCGCAACTTAGACGGGCAAGTGCTGTATTCTCAAAGCACTTGCTCCGTAAGTTGCGGCGGCGCAGCGTAAATAGGCCGGCGTAAGCCCGCCTAATTCAAATTTGGAACAGGGGGGCGTGTTTTATGTAAATAACTTGTGACCCGACATGATTGACGTTTTTCACGAACGGCGCATGCGCCGTCTGTGGATTATCCCAGTGTGCATTGCTCCAAAGTACGCCGCAAGGACGTATTGGTTTCGACGTGAACGTAAATGACGTCCAGCCCCATTCACAGACGACTTGCGCAAACTACGTAAAATTTTCAAAATTTGACGTGGGAACGACGTCCATACTTAACATTGGTACGCCTCATATAGCAGGGGTAACTTTACGTCGGGAAAAGCCTAAAGTAAAAGGCGTATCTGTACTGCGCCGGCCGGGCATACGTTCGTGAATTCGCGTATCTAGCTGATTTACATATTTTTAGGCGTAAATCAGCGTACACGCCCCTAGCGGCCAGCGTAAATATGCAGTTAAGATCCGACGGCGTAACAGACTTACGCCGGTCGGATCTAATAGAAATCTATGGGTAACTGATTCTAAGAATCAGGCGCATAGATACGACCGCCCAGACACAGAGATACGCTGTCGTATCTCCTTTGAGAATCTGGGCCCTTGTGTGTAACAGACATTAAATTACACCTGGTCTTATCTAATGCATGGGGAGGCAACATGGGCCCCCAGCTGCTATAAAACTAAATTTCCCATGAGGCATTGCAAGGCTGGCAGTTACAATCACTCCCAGAGGCATGATGGGACTTGTAGTTCTGCAACAGCTGGAAGGCCCCCCTGATCTAATGCATCTAAAGCATTACAGATAACAACTCTTCCAGCCAAGGACAGAGACATGTACTAAAATTCAATAACAGCTAGAAATGGCATTTGTGTGTCCAGGTCACTACTGACAAGGATACAAAAGAGCAAAGATTGCAGGATTCTTTAATGTCTTAATGATAGCCTCCTGTTACATGTCTTGGCAAACGGTTATTATGTGCATTTCTACTTTTAGCTGATGCTGCACCACACAGCAAAGATACATTTCCTGTACAATACCGTAGCATTCTGAGCAACTCAACACACTCATGTGGGGGAGTGCAAAGGAGAGGAAGGAAACCGCCATTTTCCTTGCACTAGATTTTAACACTTTTCATACTTCTGATCTATTCTCATTAAATAGTTTTACACGCAATGTAGGTCCAAGCCCAACTATACCGTCAACATGCAATTTTTGATAGCGTGGAGAAAAGTTTGCTAGATTTGTTCCATTACGTGTGACATTAGGGCAAGAATGTATGTGACCGTCACCCACACAGGAAGGTATAACCAGCAAAAAAAAAAAAAACATTGCCAGAACCCTTCCCAATTTTGTTAGGTGTACATCTGGGCAAAGCAGAAAAAAAACAAACACATACAAATTCATCTCCCATTGTTTTATCCATTAAAAAATGCTGCAAAACTAGAATAAAAACAGCCGATCTACCCAAAACTCCACCCATCTCTAGGGTTTTTATGGTCTGGCTATAGGTGAACACCTTATACAACGCACCTCATCCCAGAATTTTAATTTAAGAAGTTGGGGAGAAGGAACAGGACTATAGTGGTGCCAAATAAGTTGTACCGCAGAGGCATACATCGATTTGTTATCCAGAAAAACAACAATGTTCCCTTGACTCAATGGAGCCTGCCTACATAATGTGTATATAGGGAGAGGGCACTTGAGGTGGCAGCTGTAGGAACTGAGCTCCAAACAGGTCCTCCTGCAAAACTTAGGCATGCCGGATGATGTTACTAAAAATAAACGAAAATAATCTAAAAGTGGAACTTCCGCTTTAAGCACTCCTTACATGCCACATTTGGCAAGTAATTATATTTGGGTGGGGGGGGGGGGGGGCAGTGGGTGCATAGTTTTGAGCCTGACTTCCTGTCTCAATTCCTGCTTTCGACTTCGGGCCACCTAGGCGACTCCTCCTCTCCCCCTAGGCGACCCCTCCCTCTCAGCAATCTTCTGGGACACGTCACAGGTCCCAGAAGATTGCCTATCCACTCGGAGAGCGCAGCGTGACTGGCGCATGGCCAGTACGTGCCCAGCCGTGCTGTTGCGGCCGGGTGCCCACAGTTTCAATGGAGGTGCCACGGAAAGGAGCGAGGCTCCGTGCGCCCAAATCGCTGGATTGTGGAACAGGTGAGTGTCTGTTTATTAAAAGTCAGCAGCTACACTTTTTGTACCTGCTGACTTTTAATAAACTAAAAAAAAAGCCTGGAACTCCTCTTTAAACTGCAAGCACAAGGAAACAAAATAATGCTGCAACACGATCCAGATTTGTGGTAAAAAAAATGTGACATGGCTATAGAAATTCTTTATACTAAAGCGGGTATAACAATGAGTTGATGGGTATATAGATGTGTGACACACCAGTATATACTCCTGCCCTAATGGATAAGCGAAATATATAAAACAAATATTAAATTGTTACAATACATTAATAAATGGGTTGATGCTCTTAAAAGTGCATGTACCTTAAAATGTGGAAATCAAGATACAAGAGCGCTGCCCAATGCTAAATACTAACACATCATTACCACAGTGCAAAATAATGATGTAAATAACAATGATCCATGACCATAACTAAAGTCCATAAAAATATCCTTTAACATCTCGTGGGCGAAATGCGTCAGACGCGGGTGGTGATGCAATTTCCAGTCGGTGAGACGCAAGCTGTTGGTTACTTCCCGTTCAGGTTTTTAACTCATGATACAGCGTTAACATGCGAGTGGATATAGTTTGTTTTTTTATGATTATTAAATAAAATGTTCGCTATATTGGTTTCTCTGCCATTCATTTACTGTACATCCCATGACGGTATAGTGAGAACAACCTACGCTACAGCCCGTGGGACAACAGAGCCCAGCTGTCACTACAGGTGCTTGTGACTTCTGTCATGGGAGTCCTAGATATCTGGTGAGTGAGAGGGCACACAGACGGGAGCATGGATTGTACACATTGTTTTTCAGCACTTGCCACTTTACATTGCACAATTGAAAATTTGAAGCTGCACTGGAAGATTATGAAATGTATGAACTTTATAAGAATTTATGTACTTTTTGTGAACTTTAATTAGTTATGGTCATGGATCGTTGTTATTTACATAAATTGATTGCACTGTGGTAATGATGTGTTAGTATTTAGCATGGAGCATATCTTATATCGCCCAGAGGCGATTCAGTTCGCATGTGCCGCGCTATATAAGTTTTTCATTCATTCATATCTTGATTTCCACATTTAAAGCAGGGTATATACACTGTTTTATTTTTTCCCTGAAAGATCCCCACAACCAATGTGGATGCAGGGTTCAACCCGCCACCCTATTGTATTCTGACAGCAGGGACCCCCCCAACACAGAGGGAAAAGTATCAGGTCCCTGCTAAATCAGATGATTTTTGGTATGTGTATACCCAGCTTAACCACTTGCAGACCATGCTATAGCAAAATGACGGCTAAAGCGTGGTCGACCAGTTCTGGTAGGGCAGCATATAACGTCTTGTCTTGTGCTATCACTGCCATGTGCACTTGGTCCTTTGGACACAGTTGATCACAGAACTGGGTGAGGAGCCAATCACAGCGGCTCTTTATCACATGTCCAATCACAGCTGATCACACTGAAAACACACTTGCTGGTTAACAGCATTTCTTTTGTCATGCGGTCACAGTGTAAGGAGAGGGGAGAGCCAGTAACTGACTAGTGTGAAAGGGGACATCTGCACTGATTATCATTGTTCTGATGAACAGTGCTGCAAATCAGTGCCCATCCGTGCTGCACAGCAGTGCCCATCCGTGCTGCACAGCAGTGCCCATCCGTGCTGCACAGCAGTACGGTACTCATCCGTGCTACAAAACAGTGCTTCCTCATCAATGCTGCCAATAAGTGCCGTCTATCAGTGCCACCTCAGCAGTGCCCATCAATACTACCTCCGCAGTGCTGCCTATCAGTACCCCCTTTCTCCCCTGATTGGCTAGCTGACTTTAACAGCAGTGGCAGCTAATAGCACCGCTGCTATGTTTCAGCAAATCAGGAGGGGGATTCTCAGATTTTTTAGACACTCGTGGACAGAGAGAGACCTCAGGTAAATGTTAGGGAGGCTCAGGGAGGCTGCTGCACACAGAAGGCTTTTTATCTTAAAGGGGTTGTAAAGGTAAAAAAAAAAAAAAAACAGTAAATAGCTTCCTTTACCTTAGTGCAGTCCTCCTTCACTTAGGCTGGATTCACACCTATGCATTTTTGGTGCTTTTTGCATTTTGCAGATTTGCTCTACAGAACATGTTCCATAGGAAACAATTTTAAATGGGCTGTAGTGCAAATCTGCAAAATGCAAAAAGCATTAAAAAGCCATAGGTGTGAATCAAGCCTTACATCATCCTTCGATTTTGCTTTTAAATGTCCTTATTTCTTCTGAGAAATCCTCACTTCCTGTTCTTCAGTCTGTAACTCCACACAGTAATGCAAGGCCTTCTCCCTGGTGTGGAGAAAGCCTCTTGAGGGGGTGAGCAGGAGTGTCAGGACACCCACTAACACACAGCTCCGTTCTCTATCTGCAACGTAGAGAGCCTCCTGACCCTCCTGCTCGCCCCCTCAAGAGGCTTTCTCCACACCAGAGAAAAAGCGTTGCATTACTGTGTGTAGTTACAGACAGAAGAACAGGAATTGAGGATTTCTCAAAAAGCAAAATGGAAGGATGAGGTAAGTGAAGGAGGACTGCACTAAGATAAAGGGAAGCTATTTAGGGATTTTTTTTTTTACCTTTACAACCCCTTTAATGCATAGAATGCATCAAGATCAAAAACCTTCCGACTTTGCAACCCCTTTAATATAGTCACGGTCAGAAAGGTTAGAGGGTATTTTTCAAAGTGATTTTTCTCAGCAAAATAAAGCATGGCGACATGGATGGGGGAGTTTGCGTTGATTATTAAAACGTGAATTAAATAGTGTTTTTTAGTCTCAATCATGTTTCAATTACAGCTACCGCGTTTCCCCGAAAATAAGACCTTCCCCTATAATAAGACCTAGCAGGATTTTCGGGGAGGGCTGCAATATAAGGCCTACCCCGAAAATAAGCCCTAGTTTAAAGTGGTTGTAAAGTGCTAGAATCCTCACTAATGCAGTGTTCTATAGTGTGGAAGGTGTGTGTTTGCTGTGGTCTGCTTTAATCAGGTACTTTCTTTTAGTGCCGCTATATGACCTCCAGCTGCTCTCCCCTTCTCTTCTTCTAGCCGTCAGTGGGGGATCTCGACCCCTCATACATTTGAATTGCCAGAGCGGGCCATGGAAGCACTGCTCAGCAAATCTTCACTGCTCTACCCTTATCTTCTCCTGACTGCTAGCGGGGGATCTCGACCCCCCTTTCCTCTGCATTGCTCGGTGCGGGCAATGAAATCGCCGTTCATCTGACCTCTGCTGCTCTCTTCTTCTCCTGTCAGTGGGGGATCTTGACCCCCTCTCAATCTGCATTGCTCAGAGCGGGACATGGAAAGTGCCGTTCATCTTCACTCCTCTCCCCTTCTCCTCCTATCTGCAGGGTTGATCTCAGCCCTCCTTCTGCAGTCCTAGGTGCAATGAAGACAGCTAAGGCAAGTCAATGAAGCGTCGAGCAATGCTATAGGAAGGTGAGACATACACATTTTGGATAGTATATTACTGTAGTGGCGAGGATTCTGGCAGTTTACAAGCACTTTTGCTATTATTAACACTTGGCACATTGCATGGCAAGCCCTACCCCGAAAATAAGCCCTACTGTGTTTTTGGTGGCCAAAATTTATTTAAGACCCAGGCTTATTTTCAGGGAAACACGGTATTGGGATTGAAAAATAAATACCATAAATAAATGGCATTCAGGAGGCGCCTCCTGGATGCCGATAACGGACTTGAGTCTACTGCGGGTTCCCGCAACGCATGTTTCCCGGCGGCAGATCACACTGCCCTATCCAAACTGCTGGGAGTGTCAGTTTAAAGTTAACGACACCCCCAAATCAGTTTGCATATCACAGTGCGATCCGCAAACTCGGACAGGAATCGGATTGCATGCCAATCTCACCCATGCGATTCAATTCTGCTGCAGACAAATTTTTTTTTTTTTTTTTTTTTAAGTGTATTTTGTGCGTGTACTCGAGAGAGGAGCCGGACTGCAGGAGTTGGGAGTAGGCAGGCCTCCCCCAGAGGCAATCTGCCATCTTTCTCCATGCCCCGGGTGGCAATGGCGGGTGCGTGAGGGGATCCTCCCACACAGCCCGCCCTACCTGCTCCGCTTTGAAGCCCAACGGGGCAGAGGGACTCCCTATAAGGGAGTGAGAGGATTAGCCCGCTCAACCAGCCCCATTAGTCCTTTGCCTCTCTTTTAGAGACCGCGTGGTCAATGTGAGTGTGTTAACCCAATTTCAAGTGCGTGTGTAGGTGTGGTGGTTTTTGTGGGAGGGGGGTGGGCGTACTAAGCGCAGGCTTACCTCGCATAGCACACCCACCGGGAGCCGGGCTGAGACCACCAAACTCAATTCACATGTAGCCGAGACCGGGAACCGAACCCCTAGCTACAGAGGTGAATGGCTTGTCAGCGCAGTGCCAATCGCGTTGAGCCACCGCAGCTCCGCTGCAGACAAATTTAACTGAAATTGCATTGCATAGAGATGGCATGCGATTTTCACTGCAGTGCGAATCACATCCGATCGCCGACATCGCACCAGTGTGAACCGGCCCTGTAACCCTTCTTGTTGTGGCTGAACTTTCAGCATCCTCCCCTTCTGCAGATTCCTCTGTCCCCAGCATGTGAAACTTCTACTTACCACATGCACCAACTACCAGTTGCATGACTATTTCAACCAACGGACCTTACTTGGCCTGAATGTTCTTTTTAAAGAAATTAATTACAAAAACAGAGCAGAACAGTTGAGAAATGAAATGCAGCAGAGCTGCAAAGAGCTGGTTTTCATGTTACCTTGTCTCATTTCAATGGCAGTGTTGGTCGAATCCCCCAGGCAAAGCTGGACTCGTGTACCCTTAACAGATCTGAGTGCAGCACTAGCTGTAATTGTACCCTGCATGACATGTGCTACTGGGAGTACAGGCTGGACTCTATCTTCTCTGGCTTACTTCAATGTGACATTAGGTGAGGGGGCACTGTGCTCGGAGCATGGGTCAGAAGGTACCCACCCCATAGGCATAAAGTGATTGTAGCCTGATCCAGCTGGAAAGTGGCCAATCTGTGCAGATACTATTGGACTTGGTAGAATAAGCTATCCCTGACACTGGATTTTCCCATCTGATCACTACTGTACCCGACACGGCATAAACCTGCATGCTCAGCCAGTGTGATCATGCATATTTATGATAGCCTGTACTATATAATAATCACAGTGTTGTATTATGTTCTATGGTGCTGATACCAGAAATGGACTCATTCTTGGCTCAGATTTGTAAAACCTGAGCCATTGACTGAGGAGGATATGATTATGAGGCACAAATGTGGAGTGTAATAACAGAAGGCAAGCTGTAGCTGGATACAGATATTTCAGGCATGGGTTTAGGGAAATCTAGACTAATGTGTAGGAATGCCTATGCATTTTTGGCTAGTCAACCAGAAGATGGTTTCTTAGAAAACAATCATTGGGTTGCCCAAATGGCTCTTTTAAGGGGCCATTTGGTTAGCACAGACCAGCAAGCAGCTGGACAATGACTTATGCTGCCCAAATGGAATCTTAAAAGCAAGCAAGTGTTCAGCTCATAAGCAATGATGGTAATTATTGGATAGTGTTCTCACCTTAAAGGAGTTGTAAACCCTCGCCGTTTTTCACCTTAACATTTTTTTGCAAGCTAAAATTAATCACATTAAATAGTCCCTAAAACATATTAATTGCTCCCCAATCATTCCAGAAATCATTGCAAGTACTTGCCTTATATCCTCCAGCTCATGTTGTGGCCGTATCCATCATATGTGTGGGCATGTGAAGCCCAGTTCCTTTTTCTTCCTGGTTTTCAAGGATAGGTGCATGCTGGGCGATTTTTAGGCACAGTAATGCCCAGAGACTCCTGGGAAATGAGTGTCATCATTTCCCAGGAGGCAATGGGGTCTTAGGACAGGAAGTTGAACCACCTAGGACCAGGAACTAGGCAGATTACGAAATCTGCCCAGTAACAACCAGACAGAAGTGAGTAAAAATGTATTTATTAAATTTTTTTTACAATAAAGGCAAGCTGTTAATAGAAAGTTCATTTTTAGGGTGGAACTCCACTTTAAGCCATCCATAGATGATTCAAATCTTGGCCGGTTCAGCACGAACCAGCCGAGATTTGAACCATGTATATATGTATGGGCAAACTGACTGTACCGAAGTAGATCCATCAATCAACTTTGGTACAACCAGCATGTCATATTTTTAGGATGCGATTATTCCTGCTAGCAATAATCACTGTGTTCTGCCGGCCAGGACAGCGGCCCACCCCTCCTCCACTGGGAGAACACAATAGCTGACTGTGTTGATGTGGGACTGAAGCAATTTTATTTTTTGCAACCCTTATGCCGCGTACACATGACCGTTTTTCGCGACGTGAAAAAATTCTTTTTTTTTTATGTCAATAAAAACGATCATGTGTGGGCTCCAGAGCATTTCTCGCGACGTTAACAATGGGCATTAAAAATGTAGAACATGCTTTAAATTTTTGTGTCGTTTTTCACGTAAAAAATGGTCGTGTGTAGGCTTTAACGACGTGAAAATAACGAGAGCGCTCGTTCTGGTAAAACTAGCGTTCGTAATGGAGATAGCACATTCATCACGCTGTAACAGAATGAAAAGCGCAAATCGTTTCTCACCAAACTTTTACGAACACGAAATCAGCAAAAGCAGCCTGAAGGGTGCCACCATCCGAATGGAACTTCCCCTTTATAGTGCCGTCGTACGTGTTGTACGTCACCGCGCTTTGCTAGAGCATTTTTTTTTTCACGATCGTGTGTAGGCAAGGCCGGCTTAACAATAATCGGGTTGAAAAAAACATTGTTTTTTCTAGACCATTAAAAATGGTCGTGTGTACTTGATTATATATGAAGGAGCAAAAGAGACACCTCTGGACAGCGGCAATGTCAATCAGAAGAGAGGGTAGTGTTAGCTGGAGTTCTGCTTTAAAGCGGAGGTTCACCCAAATAACATCTATACAAGACCAAATTCTTTATACTTCTAACATGTACAGTAGGCACTTTTTTTTGTTTTTTAGGCTGTACTGACCTTATTATCGCTATTTTCAATCCGGCTTCCGGGTACTCACTCCCGCGGAAGTAGGCGTTTCTAAGCTGAGCCTCAATGTAATCTGGGAGTTCGACCAGATGATTGATGTCCTTCAGAAAAAGTTCCCCAACGGCGCATAAGGCCCCCCCGTATTGCGTAGGCACGTCACAGAGTTTCCGAAAGTAGTCGAACATGTAGAGCTGCGAGTCGGCTCTATACGGCGCCTGTGCAGTCAGCTCTACACGGCTCCTAGTCGGTGCGCAGGCGACGTGTAGAGCTAACTAGCGGCTCTACATGTTTGGCTACTTTCGGAAACTCTGACTCTCGTGATGTCCCTACGCAATACGGGGGGGGGGGGCCTTATCCGCCGGGGGGAACTTTTTCTGGGCGAACTCCCAGATTACATTGCGGCTCAGCTTAGAAATGCCTACTCCCAGAAGAGTAAGTACCCGGAAGCCTGATTTAAAATAGCGATAATAAGGTATGTACAGCCTAAAAAACAAAAAAAAGAAGTATAAAGAATTTGGTCTTATATAGATGTTATTTGGGTGAACCTCCGCTTTAATCTATAAATCAAGTTTATCTAAATCTGCTAGTCCAGCCAACACTTTTTTAAGCAGGTACAGCAACAGTTTTCCTTTCAGGATAGAAGTTTTAAATGATTTATTTAACGCTGACCATCGTTAGCACCCCTGTCAGTCTCTGGTAAGCTTTTTGTCACATTCCTCCAACTGCCACTTTTGCTGAAAAGTTGAAACTAACAGATTTACAGCTAAAGTCCCTGCAGTTCTCTTTACTCCCACCCCATCCCTCCGCAATTAAATCTGGTGACTGCCATCTCCTCACATAACCCATGAGGCTGTAAGCGTAGGGACCAACAGTGGTCGGTTGACAGATCAGTCATCATGGCCAGCTGGCTGAACACAAAGAGGCGTAGGGCCCAGGCTGTGACACCAAAGCAGTGGACTGCAGCAGAACAATCCGCTGGGCAAACGAGTATGTGAACTGAAGACAATAATGTAGAAAAGGCAAGGGTTGGTAAAAATAAAAAATACAATGGGGAGTGAAGTTCCTCTTTAGGACTAAATATGACTACCGGTATCTATGGCACTTCCAAAACTTGGTTAGAACATGGATCTTACAACGTATTGCGTATAAACTGCAAGCCCAAATGTGTGCAACATTCCCAAGCTTTCAAGGCAAAAATCCACCAGGAGATGTAGTCCACCTGTGGCCCTGAAGTCCACCAGGGGAGATGTAGTCCACCTGTGGCCCTGAAGTCCACCAGGGGAGATGTAGTCCACCTGTGGCCCTGAAGTCCACCAGGAGATGTAGTCCACTTGCGGCCCTGAAGTCCACCGGGAGATGTAGTCCACCTGTGGCCCTGAAGTCCACCGGGAGATGTAGTCCACCTGTGGCCCTGAAGTCCACCGGGAGATGTAATCCACCTGTGGCCCTGAAGTCCACCAGGAGATGTAGCCCACCTGTGGCCCTGAAGTCCCCGGGAGATGTAATCCACCTGTGGCCCTGAAGTCCACCGGGAGATGTAGTCCACCAGGAGATGTAGTCCACCTGTAGCCTCGAAGTCCACCAGGAGATGTAGTCCACCTGTGGCCCTGAAGTCCACCAAGAGATGTAGCCCACCTGTGGCCCTGAAGTCCACCAGGAGATGTAATCCACCTGTGGCCCTGAAGTCCACCAGGAGATGTAGCCCACCTGTGGCCCTGAAGTCAACCAGGAAATGTAGCCCAACTGTGGCCCTGAAGTCCACCAGGAGTTGCAGTCATGATAGAGCCTCTAGCCACATCACAAGACAATGATGTGGGGTTACCATATTTTCACTGCTGTACAGCGGCAGTTTGTAAACTAGAGAGCATGGCAAGGGGCACAGTAGGTGGGAAATTTAGAGGAGGATATAAAATCATCTTTTTAAGAGAACGTTTGCTTTAAGGGCCAGTTTACACCAGACGCAGTTCTGTACAGTTTTGTGTGCATTTTTTTCTGCACTAAAAATGCATGCACAGTGTTTTCCCATGGCTCTTGTTCACAGCATGCAGTCAATTTCTGGTGCAGAAACTGATCAGAAACTGACTGTGTGGTGTGAACTAGAGTCAACTAGAGACATTGGAATATATGGAAAAAAAGCACACGGAACTGTACGGAACTGCTTTTGGTGTGAACTGGCCCTTAAAGGGTCACTAAAGGAAATTTTTTTTTTTTTGCTGAAATGACTGTTTATTGGGTATAGAGACATACAAGTTAACTGATTGCTTTTAAAAATGATTAAAAATTTAATTTAATCTATCATACAATGTGCCTCTAGTTTCACTTTCGGTTTTAAAGGACATACATGAAGTTCCGGGTGAGAGGTGAGTCGGGAAGACTCACAGAACAAAAACAAACAAATCCAGGGCAGTGTTTTGTTTTTAAAATGAATCTGATTGGTTCTGAGGAGTTTTAGACACACAGTAATGACAGCTTAGACCACCGTGAAAATCTCCCAGTATGATGGTTATAAGGAAACAGGCAACCAGGAAGTGTGGAGATCACAGCAGAATTACAGCCACTTCAAAGCAAAAACGAACAATGAGGACATGAAACCAGTACTGCAGTAAGGTAAAGGAAGCTATTTAGCTAAAAAAAAAATTTCCTTTAGTGACCCTTTAAGGAATTTTATTGGCATTAGATAGGAAGCACAAGCTACTGCTAGTCTTCTTTTTAGGACACATGGAGCCGAGCTTAAAATCATCAAGCAGCACTTTGAGACACGTAATTCCATGTTCAGTCATGGCATTCCTAAATGACAGGAATAAAACAAATGAAAAAAACACTGGGTTTGGTTTGTTGAGATTGCATTATCTCAAATCTTCACACCACTGATGACATCACTGCTTTGCACAATCATAGGGCTTGCTTGGCAGAGGACAAACATGCTGAGTAGAAATGTTGGCAGAGCAGGGTATGGGTGTGCATACACAGACACACGCCATGAGCTCACATACATATACCACGTTATCTATGCAAAGATCAACCCTTAATAGTCACACAACTCCACTTTAATGATACTTCCAAGGACATTGTGCATGGACATTAAAACCTGGTTCACACCTATGCATTTTTTAGTGCGTTTTCCAGAAACACACTACGGTCCATTAAACATGGTTTCCTATGGATCACATGCATTTTATGGAAAGGACCAGGGACTTTTTTCTGGTTTTTGGTTCCATAGACTTCAATGGATCAAAAATGTGTATTGAAAAATGCAAAAAGCACCTGGAATATGCAAACTGCATAGACGTGAATCAGGCCTAAACTGCTAGGGGTGTAGGGGATGGGTGGATGAGAACAGCAGACAGATTTCCAGGTACACACTACTATTGAGCTATTGATGGAAGATTGATTTTGTCCTAGACACTGGAGATAAAAGGACGGGGGTACTTATAGGGGCAATGCCGGGTGCATTATATCTAAGCACACTACAGTAAGATAGAAAAATACAATCACCAAAAACAGTGGGTCAGGAATAGAGGATCAGGAGATTTCCAAGGACACTTGCTGACCTCAGGAATGAGATAAATAATGGTACAGTAAAACCTTGGATTGCGAGTATAATAACTTTCCAGAAACATGCTTGTAACCCAAAGAAAAACACTTGTATATCAAAGCTTTTTTTTTTACAGGGTATAAAAGAGAAGAGAGTAGAGCTTGGCGATTTTGCCCCCAAAAAAACTTGGATTCATGATTCGAATCAAGTTTTTTTTCTGATGTACACTGCGCCGGTTCTTCAACCTAGTCTGCGGCCTTTTCCCAGGATTGCAGCGGATTAGGCCGAAGCCGCGGCCTCGCCTAAAAACTCCTGCCCACAGCGCCTTAGAACCGGCGCGGTGTCCATCAGAAAAAACAAAACTTGATTTGAATCGTAAAGTCCACCAGGAGATGTAGTCCACCTGTGGTGCTGAAGTCCACCAGGAGATGTAGTCCACCTGTGGCCCTGAAGTCCACCAGGAGATGTAGTCCACCAGGAGATGTAGTCCGCTTCAGCCTAGTCCACGGAGCGCCGGTCCTATGGAATTCTGAAAAAATAGATTTGGTCAAAATCTGAATCGATTTGACCTCCCAACTCGATTCAAGATTCAAATCGATTTTTTCCCCAGCCCTAGAATTGAGGCACCTCTAAGTGTAGCAATAAGTTGCTAAATGTTGTACCTTCATTAAATGTAACCATATTGCTACACTTGGAAGCTCCTCTCCTTTTTTATACTCAGTTGTGACATGACGCTACTTATATCAAGTCACCGCTTGTATATCAAGGCAAACTTTATTGAAACATTTTGCTTGTCTTACAAAACGCTCTCAAACCAAGGTTTTACTGTTTTTGGAGAAGAAACCCTATGCTGGGGAAGGTCGACATCATGTGCATGGGTTAAAAGGCTGCTTATCCAGTGATGGGGGTGCAGTGACATTTTCAGGGGCACGGTGATGCTAAAGGGCTAAAATAAAGTCAGTGGTGATTTTCTCTTCTGCCGTTTTATAGTTGAATAACACTCCTGCCACTAACCAAACCGTGAGACATGTAGAAAAGATGGCAGCTTAATACATCGTCATATTCTCACTCTGGAACCCCTTCTGCATTTCTACCTTTCATTGACATCAAAATGTCTGATTAATTTTTCATTTCTTCATATAACAAGTTGCCATGTGGAGTGTTCTACGGAGTACAAAATCCCATAAGTTCAGTTATTGAGGATGACAGGACACAACTGGTATTGCCAAGATCCTTGACAGTTATAAACGGTCAGCAAACAACTGTACTTCTTAATGTCCAATTAAAACACAGGTGACGACTACCGTATTTTAGTCTTTTTTTTTTTTTTTTAAGCTGAACTCCAGGCAAGACAAGTTAAATACATAATAAAATACTTAAAGTAATATGGGAGTTGTTTTATTTGACAAATGATTTGTATTTCTGTCCATCCAGTTATGAATTTTACAGTTTGTTCTGTCACACAGCACAGTCCTGCCAAGCTGAAGAGGGGACCTGATCTTACTAATGCACCTCACCCCAGCCTGTGACTGGACATGGAAAAGATAAGCAGCGCACTAAAGAGCTCATCTCTATGTCACCCTGCTCTCTCCTCCTGGCCCCTTGCCTGAAACAACAGATTGGCTCCCTGTGCTGCTTCTCCCTCCCCCTCTGTGCTCTGCTGTACAGTAGACTCCAAGAGGCTGATACCAAGTCAAACTCAGGCCGGGTTCACACTATTGCGAATTGGATTTGGGATCCCTGCATCCAATACGCAATAGCAGGAGAATGTAAATGGCTCTCCAAGGAGCCCTGTGCGTCTTTTAGTCCGTTTTAGGTCCGAATTCAAAATTTTGGGCTGAAATGGGACCTGAAATGGTGAACCAGGACGCACTGGACTCCTGCTGGGAGCCACATCGGCATTCAGTGTGAACGGAGCCTCAGGTATGTACATTACTTGTATTTAAAGGCTTTAAAGCTAAACTCCAAGTGGATATAAAAAAGGCACACATTTACTGCAGCTTTGTAATCATTAAAGTATAACTAAAAGGCAAAAACATTTTTTTTTTTAGTTTTGAACAGTGGAGATGGATTAGAACACCTGTCAGTTTTTATTGCTGTCTGTATCCCCGTTAAATTCACCCTATTGGTCCCGTTTACCATTATCATTGAAAGTGAATGTAAAAGGTCACCAGAAAAGTAATAAGGAGGGGAAATCTTCCAATGGAGACACTAGTTCTGGTGACCTGGGGGTCCCCAATAGATTCTCCCGGTTTGCAGGGATTTCCCCTTACTTCCTGTTTTGCTATGGGACAGGAAGTGAAGGGAAATCTCCCCAACAGGACAAAGATGGCAAAAATAAACCTTACAATGGTTATTGGATAAAGTAGTTAATCCTGCGCTACAGTGGAAACTATGTGTGCAGAGAGTAAAGGTGCGGGAACTATCGTATGGGCCAACCACTACCATGGTTGGCCCATACGGTACCTTTTTTCCATTGCAATGGTTATTAACCTCCATTACTCTATCCAAAGTGAAAGAATTTTCCTTAATGGAAATATACTTAATGGTTACATTCATTTTTGCATTTTAGATCTGCCTGGAATTTAGCTATCAGGCTCAGTTCACAATGCTGCGATATGGCATCCGAGTTCTGAGACCTCAAGTCGCATGACATGTCAAATTCAATGTCTTCCTAGGAGAGCCATCTTAACCGATACTAGACAAGTAGCTCCTACTTTAGAAAAGGTTCCTGCACTACTTTGGTTTGACTCGGGTGCGATTTCCGCCCTTGTACAGGTTTCTAAATAGCATCCAAGTTGGATCAAATCAGAAGGAAGTCGCAGGGCAAAGTCGTACGAATTTGCCGTCGCAGCCGTGTGAACTGGGCCTTGACTTTTATTATACATAGTTGTGAGCTGGGACATTTTAGGGCTCTGCATTGTACCCTACCTATGTTACAGAGTGTGACCTGGGAAGTGACACATCCAGCCGCAGGGGAATGTTGCTTTGTGCTGCATCCCTTCATCTTTTCTGATGTGAATCACCAGGAGTCACTTCCTGCCCCTCCCCAAATGACTAGAGGAATGCAAAGCTTGTAGAAAAGCATTCTGCAAAATACAGAGAAACACCTGAGCCAGTGAATCAGCTCAGGTATGACACATCTGGATACAAGGTAGAGATTTCTGTCATGGAGTAAGAGGGAGATTGGCTAACTGTAGGTCATTAAAATGACTCAGGAATTTTTCTTTATTTCACCCTTGTAATTTACAGGATTCCACATGAACTGAGGAAGTACATGTTTTATATGTGCTGCTTCACATGCTGAGCTAATAGGGATTGCAATCTGTCAGCAAAACATGGCCTTATCTTCAACCCTACAAGTTAGCATTAGCTAGAACCTTCAGTGATGAGGTAACTTTAAGGGCCCATTTACACTTGTGTTGTGGCAACGTACGCTAAAACATGCATTCCCACAAGACATAGCGCCAAAACTGTTCTATGTGCAGTGTGTTGTGGTGCTATTCATTGTGAATGGCACCCCAACACATTGTATAGTAGACCACACCGCTCAACCCACCACAGTGCACCACAACATATGCATTGTGAATGGCACCCCAACACATTGTATAGTAGACCACACCGCTCAACCCACCAAAGTGCACCACAACATACATTGTGGTGTGGCATTTTCTTAAAAAAGGTTTGAGTACATTTGTACATTCCTAGTGGCGAGTTGCAATAAAAAGAAGTTTAAATACCAGTAAGTATGCATTAATGTGCTGCAACTGAACATTTAAGTGGAAATAGGTCATTAAAGTGGTTGTAAACCCTGTTACACCACTTTTACCTACAGGTAAGCCTATAACAAGGCTTACCTGTAGTTACCTTGAATATCTCTTGAACTTGTACAGTTTAGGAGATATTCAGTAAATGCGCTGCTGCCGACGTCATCTGCGCATTCGCACTGAAGAAACGGGCCATGAGTCGTGCTGTGACCGGCGGCTCCCTTGTGCGGCAATGACGTCTTTGCTGCTCTGGCCAATCACAGCGCTAGAGCCACGAACCTGGAAGTAACTCCGGTGGAAGATGTCTGCACTGTACTGGGAGGGCCGCCGCTGATCCGGGGCATCGTTCTAGGGTATTTCATAATGAGCTGGTATGCAATGCATACTAGCTCATTATGCCTTTGTCTTGCAGCCCCCCCCCCCCCCCAAGGTTTATGTAGTCTTTAAAACGGAACTTAACTCTATAGTAGAAGTTACGCTTTATGCCCCCTCACTTCTATTTTTGGCACTTTAAGCTGCTTTCACATTGGGCAGTGGAGCTGTGGTGATGGTATAGCCGCGCTATTTGTATCGCCGCTATACCGTCGTATTTACCGCGATATTCGGGCGCTAGCGGTGTGGTATTAACCCCCGCTAGCGGCCGAAAAAGGGTTGATACCGCATTGCGGGTGGAATTACCATGGTTTCCCATTGATTTCAATGGAAAGGCGAGGTATAGGAGCGGTAAACACCCCGCTCCTATACCGCTCCAAAGATGCGGCTAGCAGGACTTTTGGAGCGGTCCTGCTACCGCACTGCTTCAGTGTGAAAGCCTTCGGGCTTTCACATTGAAGCCTGCAGGGCATGATTTTTTTATGCGGTATAGCAGCGCTATTTTTAGCGCTGTACCACATTAAAAACACCTCTATGTGAAAGGGGCCTTATGGGGGGTGTGGGTACCTGGTTTTTACCCACTTCCAGTCAGATCGCCACAGTGATCCACTGGCATTTCTTTGCTTCCCCCTCCCCCAAACCATTTGGGACACCTTACAGGTCCCAGAAGGCTGCAGGACCATTCACAAAGTGCAATGCGGCTTGCACATGCCAGCTGTAAAAATCAAGGAATCACAACCGGCTGCCCACAATCAACATGCTGGTGTTCTGTCAAAATGGTCAACTCATCAAACTCCAAACACTTAACTTCTGGTTTCTTTAGAGCCCATTCACACTGCCAGCACCCGAAAAACGCTGGTAAAGTGCCTCTAAAACTAGCAGTGTTTTTCAGGTGCTAACAGGGAGCTTTTACCCCCCGCTAGCAGTCGAATAAATGGTTAAAAGCGCCCACAAGGCGCCGCTGCCTACTCTTCCATCTCTACACCATGAAGGCTAATCATTTTGTAATCCAAGATGAGGACTGACTTGAGAGAACACAGAGTGTGTGCAAAAGACATAACACATTTTTACACTCAACAGATAAAAAAAAAACTTGTGATGGTATATTTAACAGACCAAAAAAAGAGAAAATATGAAAAAGTAATTGCTAAAGTGGATGTAAACCATTTTTTTTTATTTAGGCTTGTAACTTGTACAGTAAAGGATTTCATATCATCTGTGCCCAGTCTTGCCACAAAGAGTTAATCCAGCTCTGAGCAATCCTCTTATCTTTGTTCAGTGAGATAAAAACAGACAGACAGAGAAATACCAGTCAGTTCTCCCCCCTTGCTGTGAGTGACAGATGATTTACATATCTCATGCATGAGCCTGAGAGAGGCATTATGTGTAATTATCCCCTCCTTTCTTCTCCAGCTCTCCCAGGATTGGGCATGCTGAAGTCATGTGGTGACTTTTCTGGGTTTTGACTGGATGTTAGTGATCATTGTAGCGGTTCAATGTAAGGAATACACAGGAGAAAATGCATGTTGACAAGGGGAGTGTAGAGGTGGGCGGGGAGTCTACTGACATCACAACTCCACCCACCTACAAAATCTGCAGTACATAACAGACAGAGGGGAGACATTTGACAGGTAAGGATACATGCAGGAGGCACGATTACAGATGCTCTTTAAATTTCAAAGTTGAACTTGTATACAAATAGATGCCTCCATACAACTCTTCTCTATTATTCAGAGCCATCATTCTCTTCATACCATTTTCAGAATACAATGCTCTGCACAGTTTGATTTACATTCATATTGGATTTTTTTTTACCAGTTTAACAATCCATTTGCAATAGTTTCTATTAGAGCTGCACGATTAATCGCGGAGAGAATCGCGATTTCGATTCTCCCCGCGGGATGACCCGCGATTCTGCTTTTTTACAGCTGGTTCCACGCAGACTCATTATTCAGGGCCCCCTATTATTCGCCGCCGCTAGAGGTCCGCGACCGGGCGGAGACAATGTCTCCGACGGCCGCCATTTTATTGTAGACCAAGCAATAGGAATTGCTCAGTACAGAGTGGACAGGACGGGGGGAGCCGGCCGGGTGGCTGCTAATAGGAATTGAGCTGCAGCACCGCCCACCTCCCACCCCACTGATGTCTGTCTGAGTGTAATGACGTGGGAAGGGGCGGGGGTGGGCGGAGCTGCAGCTCAATTCCTATTAGAAGCCACCCGGCCGGCTCCTTCTGTCCTGTCCACTCTGTACTGAGTCTATGCTGCTGGGGCATTTTTTTCTTGAAATGTGACTATGTATATATGTGAAGTTTTCAAATAAAGCTTTAAAAAAAAAAAAAAAATCATACCTGATGATTTAAGGGGGCCCTGCTGGAAACGCCAGGTGTAAGGGGGGCCCTGCTGGAAACGCCTGGTGTAAGGGAGGACCCCGCTGGGAACGCCTGGTGTAAGGGGGGACCCCGCTGGGAACGCCTGGTGTAAGGGGGGACCCCGCTGGGAACGCCTGGTGTAATGGGGGGCCCCGCTGGGAACGCCTGGTGTAATGGGGGGCCCCGCTGGGAACGCCTGGTGTAATGGGGGCCCCGCTGGGAACGCCTGGTGTAATGGGGGGCCCCGCTGGGAACGCCTGGTGTAATGGGGGGCCCCACTGGGAACGCCTGGTGTAATGGGGGGCCCCGCTGGGAACGCCTGGTGTAAGGGGGGACCGGCACTGTGGACCGGCACTGGTTCCACGTAACCAGCGTGGAACGCAAATGACGCCGACAGATTTATATGGGGGGGGGGTGTGTTCTAACATTCAGTTTTTGAGAATTGTGAGAGAATCGTGATCTTTAGTCTAAGCAAAAGAATTGTGATTCTCATTTTGATCAGAATCGTGCAGCCCTAGTTTCTATACATAAAAGCGAGCTATCATACAAGTTCCTCACATCAAAAAGGATTTAAAATATGGTCCAGCCATGAGCACAACCCATCCAGGAATCCTGCAACACTCACAAAGGGAAGAGCGACTTTCCACTAAAATAAGATATTAGTTAACTCTTTATCAGAATATAGGGTTGCAAGCTAAAAACCACTGAACTGTTGTATGGGCACGTGGCTTTATTATAGCAGAGGAGCGGACCTCCATACTATATGAGCAAGTACATCATGATCTGTGTACAATATGGACAACGCTGATGCAAATGCTTACGATAAGCAAAGTGATTTCATAACCGATAATAATTGCTACCTTAAAATAATAACCATATTGTTTCTACCAGGACTGGTTAGATAGGGATTACTAGAGAGCTTGGATCCCAGGCAGTGAGTCGGAAGAGCAGTGGGAAATGAACCAGGCAACAGATTAGAGTGAATGGAGACTGGGACATTACAAGACAATGCAGAGCTTCCGGAAAACATTCCAAAACATTCACTCCCATCACCCCACTCCACTCCTCTATAGAGTCATTTACGAAGCTACAAAACAATCTGGGCCCCTGCAATGATTGGCCTGGGGTGACTTTGGAGACAATATTCATAGTCCATCTATGAAGGCTTAGCATATACATTTAAAGTAGAAACTCACCAGATAACACCTTTTTTCCCAAAAAATTTTTGCGCTATAAACAAAAATAGAGCGACAATTTTTAAAAAAATGCAATATTTTTTACTTTTTGCTAGAATAAATATCCCCCAAAAATATATAAAAAAAAAAAAAAAATTTCCCTCAGTTTAGGCCGATACGTATTCTTCTACCTATTTTTGTTAAAAAAAAAAAAAAAAAATCGCAATAAGCGTTTATCGGTTGGTTTGCGCACAATTTATATATGTTTACAAAATAGGGGATAGTTTTATTGCATTTTAATTTTTTTTACTACTAATGGCAGCGATCAGCGATTTTTTTCATGACTGCTACATTATGGCGGACACTTCGGACAATTTTTGGGACCATTGTCATTTTCACAGCAAAAAATGCATTGTTTATTGTGAAAATGACAATTGCAGTTTGGGAGTTAATCACTAGGGGGCGCTGATGGGGTTATGCGTGACCTCATGTGTGTTTACAACTGTAGGTGTGACGTCATCGATTGTGTATCCCTATAAAAGGGATCACATGATCGATGACGCCGCCACAGTGAGGAACGGGGCAGCTGTGTTTACACACGGCTCTCCCCGTTCTTAAGTTCCGGGGACCGATCGTGGGACGCGCGACCCACGGCTGGGCACTAGCACAGGACGTACCTGTTCGTGCATGTGCCCAGCCGTGCCATTCTGCTGACATAAATGTGCAGGAGGCGGTCCTTAAGTGGTTAAAGGGGTTGTAAAGGTAATTTTTTTTTATTCCCTAAATAGCTTCCTTTACCTCAGTGCAGTCCTCCTTCACTTATCTCATCCTTCCATTTTGCATTCAAAATGTCCTTATTTCTTCTGAGAAATCCTCACTTCCTGTTCTTCTGTCTGTAACTACACACAGTAATGCAAGGCTTTCTCCCTGGTGTGAATAAAGCCTCTTGAGGGAGGAGGGGGCGAGCAGGCAAGTCAGGACGCTATCTACTTTGCAGATAGAGAAAGGAGCTGTGTATTAGTGGGTGTCCTGACACTCCTGCTCACCCCCTCCCCCCTCAGGAGGCTTTCTCCACACCAGGGAGAAAGCCTCGCATTACTGTGTGGAGTTACAGACAGAACAGGAAGTGAGCATTTTTCAGAAGAAATAGGGACATTTAAAAGCAAAATGGAAGGATGAGGTAAGTGAAGGAGGACTGCACTAAGGTAAAGGAAGCTATTTAGGGGAAGAAAATTACCTTTACAACCCCTTTAATTCAAAGCGGGGTTCCGGGCATAATTTTTTTTTGCAAGCTAAAATTAATTACATTAAATAGTCCCTAAAACATATTAATTGCTCCCCAATCGTTCCAGAAATCATTGCAAGCACTTGCCTTATATCCTCCAGCTCATGTTGTGGCCGTATCCATCATATGTGTGGGCATGTGAAGCCCAGTTCCTTTTTCTTCCTGGTTTTCAGGGAGAGGTGCATGCTGGGCGATTTTTATGCACAGTAATGCCCAGAGACTCCTGGGAAATGAGTGTCATTTCCCAGAAGGCAATGGGGTCCTTAGGAAAGGACGTTTAACCACCTAGGAAAAGGAACTAGGCAGATTACGAAATCTCCCTAGTAACAGCCAAAAAGTGAGTACATTTTTTTTTCCCATTAAAGGCAAGCTGTTAATAGAAAGTTCATTTTTAGGGTGGAACTCCGCTTTAACTGACCATTCAATTCATCACATTTCAGACCTATACAGCTACCTGTAAAAGCCACAGGCCCAGATATATTGCTCTTCAAATCGTTTTGCAACTCGAGGAAATTTGTGAATGCGCATACATTTTCAGTACACAACACAAATGATATCAAATACACCAGACATGTTCATTTGCATAACAATATCTACATGAATACAAAATGACTTTCCCCCGGATATGTTTTGCAGAAAGCATATGCCAAGGGTGTCATTTAATTAAATGTTAACTAATACAGCAGTGACACATCTAGGCAGCCAGTCCTGATATTTTTGACGCTTATGATAATCTGCTAGAACCCGAAGAACAAATTGTGAAGCATCATTTTGTCACGTTTTAATATGCAGGATCATAGCACAGCTTTCACTTCATTACATACATCACCAAAGAGTCCGCCCGATGAAAACCAAATAAAATTCAATCGCTGCTCTTGACCTTCAGGATTGGGCTCGAGCACTTCCAAAATTCCATGCAATAAACATTGCATAGACCAAAACAGATGCATTTCAATGTCCCATAGATCTCAGAATGTTGGTGTGAATAACCCAAGAGTAAAATACAATGAAATCTAACAAATCAGAGTCCAAAAAGTAATTACCGTATTTATCGGCGTATACCACGCACTTTTTTCCCCTTAAAATCAGGGGAAAATCGTGGGTGCGCGATATACACCGATCCCCGCTGTCTCTCCGAGAGCCGAGCCGAGTGTACTGCGGGCGGAGCCGCACTCGGCTAGGCTCGGCCACGCTCGGCTCCGCCCGCAGCCACGCGAGAGGAGCCGAACACACAGGAAATCTGGCTCCTCTCAGTTCGCGCCAAAATCCAAAACGAACACCGGACACGCTCACCTGGTTGGAGGCCGCAGACGGACACGCTGGACGGAGACGGACACCTGGATGGAGGCCGCAGACGGACACGCTGGACGGAGACGGACACCTGGATGGAGGCCGCAGACGGACACCTCCAAAGCCGCAGACAGCCCCAGCGCAAGGAAGCCTCAGACGGACACCCACAAAGCCGCAGACGGATGCCGGACAAGGCGGCCGATGGACGCAGGGCAAAAATTTAAGTTTTCTTTTTTTACCTTGCTAAGCTTGGGGTGCACGGTATATCCCGGGGCGCGGTATACCCCGATAAATACGGTAATGAACCCTTTGCCCGTCTTTAGTGCAATGGAGCTGGTGCGCCCAGAGCCAAATTTAGACCTTGGGGGGAACCTGGGCACTTCAGGTTCAGAGGGGCCCCTTATACACACAGTTGGTTTACATGACAGTCACACTTTTTGTTAAATGCATGACACAACGTCATTCTGAGGTCACTCATGCCCAAACACATGCAGTCATAGTGCTCTATGTGAGGTTTGCTTGATTTACCAAAATTATTTTTTGAAAAACAATACTATCAACCAATCCAGAGTATTACAGATGATGGTCGGCAGAATATTGCTTCCCAAAATACAATTAATAAAAGCTATTTTTTTTAATTATACAATTTTTAATTAATGTATACAATTTATTTACATTGTTTTTGTATGGGTGGGGGGGTTCTGTCAGGAAGGCCTGGGGAAATTTCCCCTTTTGCCCCCTTACATAGGTGTGCACAGTCTATTGCATTAGGGTGTGCACGCCAAAGCTCAAACACACACTACTGATTACTCACAAAGTTCATTCAGAAAGGGAAGATCTGGGTTTGTCGCGGGCCGGGAGGCCCGGGACAACTCTGTCAGAGCAATTCAGCTCATTCACTGGGCACGTGCCTCGACCGACTCCTCCCCGTATCTTATCCTCTCCACAGACGCGGAGAAGGCCTTTGATCGGGTGGACTGGAGCTATCTCCAGGCCGTGCTTGAAACCATGGGCCTTCGTGCACATATGCTGACCTGGATTATGGCGCTGTGCCCAGGTAAAGGTTAATGGATTCCTTTCCCACAGATTCCCGATCAGAAATGGCACGAGGCAGGGGTGTCCGCTGTCGCCCATCTTGTTTGCCCTGGTACTCGAGCCTTTCTTACGCACCGTCTGGGCAAATGTTGACATTAAAGGACTGATGGTGGGCCACACTGAACACAAGCTTTCGGCATACGCTGATGATGTGTTGTTCCACTTGACGGAGCCCCTGATCTCGTTGCCAAATTTGCTACGGGAACTTAACCATTTTGGAACACTTTCAAATTTTAAAATTAATTACTCAAAGTCCGAAATACTCCCTATACAGATGTCACCCGCACTAGCTGACCGGTTACAGACGGCTTTCCCATTTACCTGGGCAAAATCCTCTCTGAAATATTTAGGTGTCCGGCTGACGGATAGGTACGATACCCTCTATGCAGCCAACTTCCCCCCCTTGCTAGCCACAGTGAAAAAGGACCTGGCCATTTGGACTAAGACGGCCTTTACCTGGCTGGGGAGGTTGGCTGTAGTGAAGATGAATATCTTGCCTCGCATCCTGTTTTATATGCAGATGCTACCCATGTCCCTTCCTAGGGCTTTCTTTACCCAAGTGTCCGCGCTGATCTCTAAATTTATATGGAACGACAGGAGGCCGAGGATCGCACTTCGGTTGCTTACGCGCCCGAGAGAGGCAGGGGGACTGGGTCTCCCCGATATTCAGAGATACCACAGGGCGATTATCCTACAGAGGATACTTAATTGGCGCTTCCACACTACCTCTAAGATCTGGGTTTCCATGGAGAAATGTATGGCGGGTAGGAACCTTTCCTATGCCCCTTGGCTGTCCCGGGGGGATAGAGGACTGTCGGACTGTGTTTCCCCGCTGACGGTCCAGACCTTGAGGATCTGGGACCGGCTCAATGCTCGGCTGGCGTTGGCCCCCCCTGTGTCCTCTTTAGCCCCGCTGGGTGGTTTCCTGTGGTTCGCACCGGGGGAACAGGCGGGTTTTTTCGGGCCGTGGGTGGACGATAGTAATGCTAGCTGCGGTAAATTGCTACGAGACGGTAAGCTTTTGACCTTAGAGACGCTTAGAGGACGGTATGGGTCCTTTCCCATGGACTTTTGGCGCTATCGACAGCTTCATCACTTTTTTGAGACCCACGGGAACTCGATCAGGGACACCTCTACGCTTAAAGCCTTTGAACGCCTCTTTATTGAAGAGGAACCGATTCCACATATGATCTCTGAACTTTACCGCTTACTTAGCTTTGCGACCCCCACACGGAAACCCGCTTTTGTCCGGACATGGGAACGAGACTTAGAAACAACTTTTACCCCTAGCCAGTTGACGCAACTGTACCAATTCACCCGATCTAGCTCAATTGACTCCAAGACCCAAGAAACAAATTATAAATTGCTGTCGCGTTGGTACCGTGTACCTGCGGACTTAGCTAGAATCTACCCTTCGGTGTCTGACAGGTGCTGGAGGGGCTGCGGCCACAGGGGCACGCTCTTGCATATTTGGTGGGACTGCCCGGTGATCAGACCTTTCTGGTTAGATGTACAATCCCAAATTAAGGATATACTAGACCTGGACGTCCCTTTCTCCCCGACCCACTTTCTGTTGCACATTCCTCCCATGCCGACGAGCCAATATAAGCGCAGTCTACTGCCTCATCTCCTGAATGCAGCAAAATGGCTACTTCCAATATATTGGAAGCGCCCACAGGTTCCCAGCAGGGAGGAATGGATTTGTAGAGTGGATGAGATACAGGAGGCAGAGGACTGGATTGCCACTTGTAGGAATACGCGGGAGCGCTACTCTAGCACCTGGTCGGCCTGGACGGAGTACTTCTTGGACTCGAGACTTGTGTCATCTAGCTTAGATGTGGCATTGTTGGAGTTAGCAGACCCCTCCCTTAAGCAAAGACCTCGGGCCCAATAACCTGCAACTCTACCCTTGGCTGAGCTGCTCTGAATTTCTTGAGTGTCGTCCTCTTTTAGTCGCTATCATTGTGAGTTGGTGATGGCGTGTGGCGCGGGGGCGGAGCTGGATGTCTGGTCTCCGGTACGTTCCTTCTGATTCTAACCCTTCTCTATCCCTTTTTTCTCTCCCTATCTTTTCCTCTCGTTCCTTCCCTTTCCTCCCCTTCTTCCCCTTTCTCTTTGCTCTCCCCCTAGGGGCCTAAGGGCGTTGTGGTGAAACTGGGGGTCCTGGTGGCTGGTGCGCTGGGGGGGGGGTGGGTGCTGGGGGCCCTGACTGGTCGGACGGACTCGACAGCCGGCTCCCGGGGGGGCAGCCTGGCCTCTTCTGAGGTGAGGCCCCTTTTTTGCCGCCCCGGGGCGGATCTGTCGATTGCTGGGGGGGTCAGTGGGGATTGCCGCGGGGAGGAAGGTAAGTTGGAGGTCCTTGGAGGCCCCCCTTCCTTCGTGCGTGCCCGGCCGGCTTTCCCCTATACCTTGCACAGTGCAATTGGTTTCGTTATTTCTTTTGCCCGTCGGACGGGTTGGGTCGGCCTTCGGCTCCCGGCCCCTCCTTAGGGTTCCGGAAAACCCCTTTTAATACCTGGAGGATGGTGTGCCACCTCTGTATCTTAACTCTCAACGTAGGTGTACTGTATGGGGGAGGTGGCCCCCGTCCTCGGTCCGCCACCCGATTCTCCAGTCCCCCTTTGTGAAGTTAGTACGGCTACCAAGCCCCGGCGGGACTATGTGCACTCCCTGTCTTTTTCTCTGTTATGTTGAAAAGAAATAACAAAAATGGATGGCTTATTGTTTGATGTATGATGCCTTTGACAACATAAGTTGTAATGTATTATCATGCCGTCCACAAATAAAGATTTTACAAAAAAAAAAAAAAAGAAAGGGAAGATGATGGTCAATTACATATTTACCGGCCCCTTCCTCCACTTATCCTAAAACATCCTTGCAGTAACAGCTGGCGGGAGAGGAGGGAAGCTGGTAGCACTGCAGGGGGAAGGAGGGAGCCAGGAAAGTAGGGGCAATCTGTGCTGTAAATGGTGATTAGGGTGTACCTGGGCACACCCGGCACACCCTGTGCGCACGCCTATGCCCCCTTATTAATCCAGCCCTGGGTGTGCCATCCCACAAAGAGAACTCTTAATAGGAATATGCCTATAGGTAGGGGAAATTCTCTTGTGGACTTGGATTTCACACTCAAAAACAGTTATGTTGGCCATGAATGGAACAATAACAGTGATCCAGTAATATCGTTTCTAAAACTCCTTCACTAAAAAAAATGGTTGCTTAGCATAAAAAAAAAAAAAGATATTTTCAAATGCAATTAGTCTTTCTGCCAGGATAGACCACCCCTTTTTGTTTAAAGCAATTGTTAAATCTGTACCCTCCACTATATAAAGCATTACAGGGACAGGAAGTGAGCAAGCTCCCTAGTGGGGTAATGAAAAACAAAAGCTTGGCTTTAGGCTTTAAGGCAGGGGTGGCCAACTAGTGGCCCGGGGGCCACCTGTGGCCCGGGGAGCCCTCTGATGTGGCCCATGACCTCCTTCGCTGGAATGGCCCATGACCTCCTTCGCTGGAATGGAGGGTTGGCAAGCCCAGATGGCAGGTTTCCCAACCCGCCATACCACATCATCAGTGTTGTGAATGAAGCTGGAAGAAAGCGGCTGCAGAGCAGAGCCCCATAAGCCAATGCTTCCTCTACAGCGCCGGCTTTTGCCACAGGTGGAGTCTTTGGCAAAGTTCAGCTAACCCGCAGGATAGATACAGGTGCACTACGCTGCACCCGCGGTGTGGGTAAACCACAGCACATCAGTGTGAAAGCAGTCTTAGGACCTTTTCACACGATTGGCCCGACCAAACGCGACCCTTAATTCACCTCTATAGAGCGACAGATGTCTGTTTACGCCCACCTACCTCCAATCCGAAAAACAGAAAAGAATTCCTACCCTTTCATCTGGGCACATAGAAGGGCCTATAGAGTAGCCGTGACCTGTCATCCGCCCGCTCATTGTGACCCTCAACTGGTTACCAAGCTGCTTAAGTGGCCCTCGCTCTTCAAAAGGTTGGGCACCCCTGCTTTAAAGTGACACATGGAGGTTACCAGGGTCTCTGGAAAGGCCAACCTCTGACCCCCATTTTCTCTTCTTACCTATAAGAATACCTGCCCCATTTTGGTATGGAGATACGTGTGACCTGGTGCCCTGCTACCCTGTGATTGTAGTCAGGGTTGGCAGCTGATCACACATGACTGGAGGAGTGCCGACACTGTTCCCCCAGGATGCCAACTCCACTGATATCAGTTCTGGCTGAGGAGTAGCAAGGAGCTGTGGGGGAGAACAGATAAAAGGAAGTATTAAGGGATTGCAACCCCTTATACTCCCCTTACTTGTGTTCCCCCACAGGGAGGTGGGGAGTGGCCTTTTCAGGGATGTTGTCACCATGCCCTGCATGAAGCAAGATGACAAATTCTGAAGGTGGATGGTGCCAGAGTGCACTTAGAACCTCTACCAGCAGGGTGCCCCAGAAGGTAAGCACAAACATCTAGGAAGTCCAGAGTAGGCATGGAGGTCCCTGTGGACACGATGGAGGCCTCTGCCACACCTGATGGTGCTGAAGAAGACCCTAAAACAGACCCTCCAACAATAGGGGTCATAGGGTCTGAATTACAGGTATTGGTCCCTTTTGGGACACTAGGTAAACACCCCAAGACCTCTAGAGGAGTATGGGCTGATGTCATCTATGGCAGGAGGACTTTCCCCTTTACTGTAAGTCCTGTGGAGGACATATTTCTGCCTTCCACACAGCAGTAAAATCAACAAGGCCCAATATGAGGCAGTGTCTCAAATATTCATAAAACTTGGACAGTTGGTGCGGTTTCAAGCAGGCAGGTAGTAAAACCAGACTTGGGATCCACATGGTTCTCCAGGAGTACAAACAGCATGCCACTTAGTGGTTGACCTGGCAAAGAAAGGAGGAACAGAGCATGAGCTCAGCACTCCACCTAGCAGATGTCAGTGCTTGTCTCCTGAGCCTTAATTGATATGTTGGTTGTAAACCTCAGACATGTAATATTAACAACGCATATCCCTCTATAGCGTGTATTTGTTTCAATCCAGAGCACTAAGTGGCATTTCTGTCTGCTGCCTTGTTCCTCTGCTATCAGCATGAATCACTTCAGATAAGTTTTCCTGACACCAAAAGAAAAATGGTGACAGGAGAGGGCACAGTCTGATTGACAGCCTGTGTGCAAAGGAAAGAAGGGGGGGGGGGGTGTCCCTTCCCTCTAATCAGCTCTCAGACCTCTTCTCACTGTGGTAACTTAAGCTTTCTGCCCCCTGCTTTTTAGAGCCGATCCTGTGTAAATTCTGCACTTTGAATGGATGTAGGTGACAAACGACTGAGAAGGCGATTATTTCTAGCAGCTATGGCAGCCGCTAGCGATAATTGCAGAGAACACCCGGTTTGGTGGTTGTACCGAAGTTGATTGATCGATCAGCTTGCTACATTCAGTCTGCCCATACACTGTTCTAATCTTAAACCGGTTCAGCAGAGATTTGAACCGTAGTAAGTCCAAGCTAAAAATTCTAGAAAGCAAGGAAGTCCAGCAGGAAAACAGACATCACTCAGTGCTAATGGTAACAGTATCTATTATAAATGTCTGACAGAAGTGATTACACTAGGTATAAAAGATTCACCGTGAGATCTGCAGCCGGTGGTTACTTTGTAAACACAGAGATCTGGGAATTGGGGGGAGGAGGGGCCATGTTCCTGCTTCCTGCTATGTGATGTCACTGTGTATTCAGGCATAGTTTGCTGAGCCAAAGTCCCATTCTCATTCTATTAGCACCACTCCGTTATTGCTTCTTTGAGAACAACAAAAGCTCCATCAGTCACAGCCCCTTACCAAATGCAATTTGCATCAAAATGAGCAAATCAAGAATTTGCTTTTAAAATGATTACATTGGTTTGGGAAGTTAATTACACAGCTTAGAGTTTTACAATACGCTATTTTTGGCATGACCATATAGAACTACACTGAGATTCCTGGGCAGGGCGATGGGAAGTTTCTTCCGTTGCTTCTCTAAAAACAGAACACTAAAGACCTTCCAAGTAGAAATCACCAGAATGCAGGCGCTTTGTCCTCAGTGGCCTGTGTATAGTGCTACTCATACTATTGAGAAAATATTAAACGCTGTGATATTAGGGGAGTAGTCAGGATAAACACAATATATACTTCTGCATAAAACAAGATTTAAAGAAAGAGTAGTTTTACGATTCGTTAATCTAGATCTAACAGTATGCGTTAAAAACACATTTATAAAATACATGCGTAAACTACAGGCCATGCCAAGGCACCCCATTATTTTCTGTAGTCCCAACTCTAAATTTTGAGAGCCTCTATAGTAGAAGTCATAGGCGTGCGCACAGGGTGTGCCGTATGTGCCCAGGCATGCCCTAATCATTCTGTGCAGCACAGGTCCCCCTACCGCCCTGGCTCCCCACTCCTTCCCTCTGCAGCACCTCCGGCTTTCCTCCTCTCCTGCCGGCTGTTGCTGCGGAGATGTTTTAGAATGAGTGAGAAAAGGGGCCGGTAAATATGTATTTATCAGCCCCTTCCCTTTCTGAATGAACATAGTGAGTGATCAGTAGTGTGTGTTGGAGCTTTGGGATGCACACCCTAATGCAATAGGCTGCGCACACCTATGGTAGAAGTACATGCATTATAATGGATGGGCAAGAGCACATGGGAAAGTCAAGGCATGCAAAACAAAGCCAAAGAAATTTCCAGCTCAACTTACTGACCCTCCTGCTATTCGACAGGATAATTTGGTCGGTAAGTTGAGCTGGGATTTTCTTTGGTTTTGTTTTGCTTGCGTTGACTTTCCATGTGCTCCTCGCTACAAAGACCATAGGTGAGAGCAGTGGCCACTCGTCTGTCTGTACTGTTGAAAAATTTCTGAGGGGACACACTGGACACCATTGCTGCCATATGCTGGGTGTCCAGTGCGCCCCTATGCATTTAAAAAGAGGGGTGGGCTCCCTCCAGGCTCACCTGCCCTCTGCCTAGCCATTATAATGCATATGCTTCTACTATGGAGGCTCTCAAAATTAGGACTACAGAAAATACTGGGGTGCCTTGAGCCGCCGCCTGACAAGTCGCATCCCATTCTATGCAATAGAACCATTCTAATAGGAGCGACGCAAGTCGCTCCGACTTAGAAAAAGGTTCTTGTACGACTCGGGGGCGGCTCGGGGCGATTTGCATTGACTTCTATACATAAGTCATTTTGCTAATCGCCTCTGCAGAGTCGCCCCCGAAGTCGTGCAGCCGCAGTGTGAAACGGCTTGGCAGCAGTCATCTACATTACCAAGGTAATGTATATTTCTGTTGGCAGCTGCATTACAAATAAAAAGTTTAGTATATTAAAATAATTGGAATGTTTTTATAGAAAATATTGTGCAGGGTCTTCAGTGCGCCAATTGGAACTAGGTAAAACGGCAGAAAAATGTATCCTGAAATTGGTATTAAATATAAAGCATGACGAATCTGCCTGGGCCCCACACTTCACAAAAGTAAATATAACCTATAGCACACTTACAACACTACGCTATTACCTATCAGCGGACCACTAAACATCATTTGGGAGGTACCGTAATTAGCCAGGGTCATAGGCAGGTAATTAAGGGTGGGGGTCCAGGACAACACAGACTACTACCTATCTAAATTTCCTCAGGGATTTGCTTTAAGAAAAGAAAAAAGGGAAGCTTCAATGAAATGATCATCTATTAAACCTTTCCTGGCAGACATTTGAGTCACAGAAAAGGCCACACAAACATCTGGAATTTTGTGGAATTATAATCCAATGTAACAATACAAAGAAACGGGTTTCTTCCCTCACTTCACCAACTACAGCAGTGCTGCTCAATTTACGTGGTATAGGTGGTCTCAAGTGCAGCCCCTTGCCACACCTAAAGTTTTCACCTAGATTTTATTGTATCTAAAGCTACACAGAAAGTGGACATCTAAGATGCTCTTTAGAATTCAGACGTGCCTCCACGCGACAAATGTTGATGGGAATGACAACTTCATGTACTTGCTGTAAACGGTTAAATTAATCTTGGACACGCACTGAGACAGACACACGGACACTCCACAGCTTCCTCTGGCGTTGCAGCTACCACACAGACGCAACAGCAGAGGGCTCATAGCCCCCATCAGGTACATGGTCCTATTGTGATTGACCGCAGGCAGTGGGCAGATCCATGGCCAATACCACATCCTATTGACTACTGGCTATAGAATCTGCTGACTTCCTGATAAGGAGCTAGTGTCTCAGCTTACTTACCTACTTACTGTCAGGGCCACTTGTTGCTAGGAGGCCGTTGGCTATGAGGCTGTCAACAATCTTAACAACCATTGACAGGATGGGAAGAAAGGACGTATTGGTTGTAAATTCTCTGTTCTGCTACAAAGTGTACAGACAGGCACTCTGCAAATCTCTATATACCAACAAAAGCTGGTCATAGATGGTTGGAAAACTGTCTGGTTTTTGCTGAACCGGATAATTTTCAATTCCTCTATGGCCATTTTCACCCGAGAGAAGTCAATCTAAGCAGCAACTTGGCTCAAATTGACCGCAGCACTGATCAGTGAATTTTGGCAGTGGTGGAAACCAGGCAATTGGGAGGATTCCTCTATTCCCAAAAAATATCTTGCAGTATGTTCTCAGTCATCTGCCATGCTTATAGTATGTGTGCAGTCTTTGAATTTTCCCATGTAAAAATATCCATCTATTGCCAGCCTTAGAGTACATTTTAACTACCTCTGGTTTCATGAACTATGAACCGGTGGTAATTATCTTTGAAATTGGTGCATTAGCGCCGCCATGTAAAAGTGGTACTATTAGGAACTACCTGAGGGGCAGGGATTTCCAGATTTGGCACAGGCCATTTTAAAATGGTCATACCACCTGCAAAATATTGTTAGGACTTTGTTGAATTCCCCTGACTGTTGTAAACAGAGTGTAGAAATGCTACATGGGAAAATTCAAAGACTGCACACATACTATAAGCATGGCAGATGACTGAGGCCCCATACACACGACCGGATCTGTCCGTTGGGATTTATCCGCGGATTAGTTCCAGCAGACAAATCCGGTCGTGTGTACGGCCTAGCGGACATTTGTCCAGCCGACCGTTTTCAAGCGGATAAAAATTTCTTAGCATGCTAAGAAATCTATCCGCAGGAAACCTGTCCGTCGGACTTATCCGGTCGTCTGTACAGACTCACCGGATAAGTCCGACCGATCCCCATCCCTCGCATGCGTCAAAGTGATTCGACGCATGCGTGGAAGTATTTACCTTCCAGGGTCGCGCACGACGATGCGGCCACGTCACCGCGTATGTTTTCCGCTGGGATTTTGATCTGATGGTGTGTACAGCCATCAGATCAAAATCCGGAGCAGAAATGTCCGAGTGAAACGGTCCGGCGGACCGTTTTCATCGGACTTCCGCTCGTGTGTACAGGGCCTGAGAACATACTGCAAGAGACTGGAGACATTACAAGAAATGGCAAAAGATCACAGTCATTACAGTCTCTTTACATGTCCCAATACATGGATTTTGGAAGGTCAAGAACACCACACATAGTGCACTTACCCCCTTCAGGAAGGTAGCCTACGATTGTGTGTGCGTGCAACCTCATAATGACGCTGTGTCACTGACAGGTTCCGAGTTTGATCTTGTTGTGCAAATTGTTGAGTGAGCCATTATTCTCTATGGAACCTGAAGCGAACAAAGCAGCATAGTGATGTTTGGAATATGTCTTACCTCCTACTTGGAGTTTTGCTGGCATGTATTTCCAGGTATACGTTTATTTATTAATTTAACCTTTCTATGTATGTATAACTTGTCAGTTGCAATGGCTGCAATAGACTTTGATGTGTAAATTTGGTTATTTGCCATGTATTGTAACTCCTGTGTACGAGGGGTACACAAATCCCTGCCCCCCCCCCCCCCCCCCATGTATTTTAGACCTGTTCCTTCAGGTCATTTCTTGTACTGGTGTCAGAGGGACAGGAAATTAAAGAAAAGTCTTACCAATGGGGTCACAATGATTTTATTTCTAACTGTAGGTCTAACTATCTTGCCTGCTTTATTCAAAATTGATTGCTTTATTAAATTCAACGTGTGATTATTTTTTCTTTATCTAGTATGGAAAACCACATAGGAATCATAAAAATATGCATTTTTACATTTGTGATTAAATGATAATTATGTTTCCTAAAACTATGAAGTGCGTCTTCAGTTGAAACAATGGGGTTAGTTATAGTCCTCATTTTTTTCAGATATTAAATTTGCCATAATACAATATGGTACTTTGACTGAGAATATTTCATGTGGTCTTCTGCTTCCCCTTTACGACTACAGTGTACCCATCCTCTGATGACTACATCCAGTAGGATAATACACCATGTCACAAACCTCAAATCATCTCACCACTGGTTTCTTGAACATGACAATGAGGTCACTGTACTCCAATGGCCTCCACAGTCACCAGATCTCAATTCAATAGAGAACCTTTGGGATGTGGTGAAATGGGAGATTTGTACCATGGATGTGCAGCCGACAAATCTGCAGCAACTGCGTGATGCCATCATGTCATTATGGAACAAAATATCTAAAGGAAGGTTTCCAACACCCTGTTGAATCTATGCCATGAAAAATGAAGGCAGTTCTGAAGGCAAAAAGGGGGTCAAGCCCGATACAAGTAAGGTGTACCTAAAAAAAAGTGTTTGGTGAGTGTATATTGAAGTCATGTGCATTGCAAATCCTGCATACTTGTGTGCATACGTGGCCACTGGCATTCACCAACAGATGATTAGAGTGTGCGACAGGACCATGCAGTAATGCGGTCACTTTTTACCTGGTTCCCATGAGTGGCGCTGTGATGAATGAAGAGGACTGTAGAGCTGGTAAGTGCTGGCACTTGTAAGTGTGGTCCATACTGGTATTGTGCTGAGAAAGGTGGCTACACCCCACATGCAGGGGTAACATGTAACACGTGCAGCCACCCTTATAATGGAAACGTATTTAGCCGAGTTTAAAGGAGTTGTAAAGTCAGAAGGTTTTTTATCTTAATGCATTCAATGTATTAAGATAAATAACCTTCAGTTTTGGGACTGCCCCGACCTTGGCGAAGGGAGGTCGTAATGGCTCTCGAGTGGAGGCTCCCGCTGCCACATTGGGAAGGCGTGAGCCCCACCGAGACTTGCTAGTGATAGATGCCAAATGTGAAACCACTACGCCTTATGTTTTACGGCCTGCCTTTGATTGTATGTTGACTCCACTATGTTGAAATGTCTGTAAATGATGTGGTCCGACCGGGACCAGCTCCTCTGTTTATAAATAAAACTTTTGAAAAAAAATAACCTTCAGTTTGTAGCAGCCCTGCTCGGCACCAATAATACTTACCTGAGCCCCATCTCTGTCCAGCGATGTCCACGAGTGTCACGGCCGTCCGGAGCTGTGCCTCCTGATTGGCTGAGACACAGTAGCAGCGCCATTGGCTCCTGCTGCTGTAAAAGTCAGTTAGCTAACCAGGAGAGATAGGGGGTGGGCCGAACCACAGCTCTGTGTCTTAATGGACACAGGGAGCTGCAGCTTGGTGCCCCCATAGCAAGCTGGTTGCTGTGGGGGCAGTCAACAGGAGGGAGGGGCCAGGAGAGCTGAAGAGAGAACTAAGAAGGATCTGGTCTGCTCTGTGCAAATCCACTACACAGAGCAAGTAAGTATAATTTTTTTTTAAATATATATAAATAACAAACAAGACTTTACAATCACTTAGAAAAATCAATTGCTATTGCTGTGTGTGTGTGTGTGTGTGTATGTGTATATATATATACACACACATACATACATATATACATACATATACAGAGAGAGATTATATTTATATATATATATATATATATATATATATATATATATATATATATATATTTATATATTTATATACACACACATATACATACATATATATATATATATATATATATATATATATATATATATATACACACACACACACATATACATATACACACACATATATATTTGTTTCATTTTATTTTTGCGTTGTTTAGTGACATTTTAAATCTAGACAGAAGAACAAATGTACAGTATGGACCCTATGAATAATGTACGGAGCACATAGGCTGTCATTAGGTACTGTGGCTTGAAGCTGAAGTGACAGGACACACCTCATTCTTTTTACGGATACCTCTTAGTCACTGCGTTATGGAAAGATGCTTTGAGATATGGGATATGGATGCAGCACTGACTCAGAGCGTGGATAGGTGGGGATCATGACAGGCATGTTCTGGACAATCATAGAGGCCTGGATATAAAAAGTGAAAACTGCAACTAGGTTATGATTTTGGAAAAGTATTGATTTTTTTTTTTTTTTATATAAAGCTTGTCTGCTCTATAGTAGTGTACATATTTGAGTTTTGCTTCTGACCTTAGTTTAAGAAAACCTTTTCATATATGAAGAACACCTCCATCTCTAGTGCATGCTCCAACTGATAGCAGCCCCCATATACAAGCCTGTTTTCTGTGTCTGGCCTGCTTATGAGTATAAAGCCCTGTATACACCAACACATGACAGTCGATGATTGTCTTTCCTAACAAAATAAAACAGCAGTTTGAATGGCTGAAGCATGCGGGAGTAACGGCCTGCAGGACAGCTCTCTCAACAGACAGCACGCCATCGTCCACTGAGTGCACGGTGCGCCCGTGATGTCACCAGCTGCTACTATAGTAAATATCTTCTAAATAGAGATGGGCTCGGGCGTGTTGGGGATCCCACCTGCCCAATCCCGCAAACGGCTAATCACAGGCAATGACACATTTCCCGATCTGTACAGCAGCGGACCGGAAAATGTCTCACTGCCTGTGATTAGCCTTGTGCAGTGTCAGCTTTCTGGTGGGATCCCGAACACGCCCGAGCCCATTCCTACTTCTAAACGGTGCATGTTTAGGAGATATTTAATGTACCTATAGGTAAGCCTTATTTTAGGTAGGCTTTACTACCATATTAATTTTAAGTGCCGGTTCACACGGGCAACACAACTTCCAGCGAGACGATTCTGCGTGACTTGGAGCGACTTACAATGCGACTACAAGTTGCCTCCAGGACAGGCGACTTTGCCAGTGGCCAATCAAACAATAAGGGAGGGGTTTGCCTGAGAAAACTATTTTCTCTTCCTGTAAAGTTGCTTCAGTTAAGACAGAGATCCGACTTTGGAGGCAACTTCCATTGAAATCAATGGGTACAAGTTGCCTTGAAGTAATACAGGAACCTTTTCTGAAGTCGGAGCGACTTCAGTAGTGTACATTAAGATGGCCCTCATTCACTTAAATGGAATTTCTCATGTCGCGCGACTTGGGGCGACACAAGTTGGATCCCAAGTCGCTGTAGTGTGAACCGCGGGTACCGCGTTTGTTGTCTGAAACGTGGAAATCTCTGGCGTCTGAACTAATTTTTTTGCATTCAAAGAAACGCCGTTATAAGCAACTGTCTAAATAAAAAACAACTGTTAGGGCTCTTTCACACGTCAGCTCAGTTTTTTAGATCAGTTTTTTTTTCATCAGTTGATCCGTTTTTCCATCAGTTTTTCGTCCGTTTTCCATCCGTTTTTTTTTTTTTTTGGGGGGGGGGGGGCTTTTTACATATTTTGATGAAAAACGGATGTTAGCGGATCGGATGGTAAACGGATCATCCGCTAACGTCCGTTTTTCGTCCGTTCCGTTTTTTTGCCGGAAGAAAAATAGGCTTTTCTTCCGTCCAAAAAAACGGAACTTAACGCAGACGGATGCTAACGGACGTTAGCGGATGCTCATCCGCTAACGGACGCTAGCCCATAGGGAAGCATTGCGGTCCGTTAACAGACGTCCAAAATACGGACGAACGGAACGGACGTGTGAAAGAGCCCTTAACGAGACTGTGTACATGGTCACATAAAAAAATATTAAATGTGTCCAACTGCCTCTGAACGTCCGTTGAACAGCAGCAGTGTACATGGGGCCTAAATGTGATATTGTGTACCAAGCAATCTGCCCTGTTCAATTAACCCTTTCCTGTGTTTTGGGGTTCCTTGACAAACACCAACACCACCCATGTGCCCACGTTTAGCAGCTGTGTGAACACCGTTAGGAATGATTTAAAAAAGGCTAATTTAATCTAAAACAATTGTTAGATCTAGGACAGATGAGACAGAGCCATTTGACACTTTAGAAGTAACCCTGCAAAGTTTACCTGTACTGGAGTGTGCCTGTGCTAACCTTCTGGTGATTGCTCAACCAATCAATACGGAGGTTACAGATTTCTGACCCATGTACAAACATTGCAATGGCTTGGAGTGATGGGGCCGTTATTGGACAATCTGGATTAAAGGTACACACAACCACACTGCTACATGGAAACAAAAAAACAAATTTCAGCCATTTTTATTTAATAACATTTAGCTGGAAAACCTTATTTCATTAGTGGTCATCTGCATATAGTGGCATTAATGCAGTAAGTGAATCACACTTTACTTCCTTTTTTTACATGCTTAGACAGTACAAAATATTCTGGTGAGGAAATGAAGACGACCTAAAGAGGAACTAATCTCAGAAAGCCGTATTTAAAAAAAACAGAAGGCTGATCTTTTCCCCAATATTGACTCGCCATGCCTTGTTCTGTATGGTGTCTGGGTGGAGGCAGCCATATTGGTAGAAGCAGGGCTTTGCACCCTCATGTCAGAGCCTCCAGCCAGAACAGGAAGCAACACCCAGTATTGTTTTTTTTAGAGCTAGCGATGCTTTAAAAAGTAGAAGCAATCCTAGCAGATAATTAGCCCCTGGATTGTTTTTACAAATCGGCGGAAATGGGGCTGTCCCCACCGCTGGTGCCTTTCAGGTCTTTCCTGTGTGATCGGGAAGCCCAGTACTAAGGCTGGTGGTTGCGCCGGCTGATCATAGAGGTGACCAGAGACCAGAAGGTCTCTGATCACCTCTATGGTCTGAGAGACTGTAAGCAACAAGTTTTTTCTGCACTTCCCGTTAGGGTGGATGTAAACATTGCCATTTTTGGTTTTTGGAAAGCACGAGATCAACAGCTTTTTTTTTTTTTTAAACATGCTTTTAAGGGTTGAGGAGAGATCTGGTCTTCAAGTGGCTAAAGTAACCATGCCCCTAAAAGTGTATTTATAAAACATTTGCAATTTTTTTTTTTTTTAGGTTTTAAATGGATTGTAATCCTCCCACTGGCTGACAAGCAGCAGGGTGATCTCAGGCTCCGAAAATCTGCAATTGCATGATGATATCATGGCAAGGTACAGCAAAATGACTGGTCGGTGGAGGGCCTCAACTGCATTGTTGGATTACCAGTTCCTATATATGAAAAAGGGAGGGTCGCGTTACGGAAGTTCAGGTAAAAAAAAAAGAAAAAGGGAAGTGAGCTTCATTATATCCGTGAGATGGCGTTTTTTTGTATATGCACATGCATTGGGAGCCACACAGATGCAGTATTACCAGCTAGCAGGGTCAAAGAACAGCTTACTTAAACCCTGCTCTGGGCCACAGTAAAGGGTATAAAATGTTATGCTCATATGAAAGTGCTAATGGAAAGAATTAGAAAATTTCTACAATGGCGTATTTTAAAAACGCACTGAGCTTTTCCATTAAAGGGCAACCCCAGTTAACACCCCCCCAACCCTTCTAAGCCAACATTAACTATCCCCCCTCCGCCGCCCATCACAGCCCCTCCAATGTACAGCGTTGGCCTTGCATTTACATGAAATTCACTGCAGCACAGGCAAACTAATTCCTACAGCTAGGGTTTCCAATTTTTTTCCAACAGAGAAGCCTGAGACACAGGAACTGGCTACGATGTCTGCTAGGGGGCCTTGATCACCACTAGTTGAGTGTGACTACAATTCCTCTGAAAGGGAGCAGTTAAGTTATACTGTATGCATTTCAAGCAAGAAGTTGAGCTTTATATCTAATGGTAGACTACTCACTGTTTTCCTTACAAGGGATGCTTCTCACTGCCAGTGTGAATGATCTACATCAAGTAGTCTGTGCCAGCAGATCATGTACTGTATAAAGCACGTTGCATGCGCTGCTGGCACACTAGGCCTGGGCCTGATAATAAAACATTCAGCAGCAGTAGATGGGAGCAGCAGAGCATTCATCCCTAGGACAGCAATGGAGAAAGGGAGGGTGGAGTGATGGAAGAAAACTGCAGATCAGGCAAAACACACCCCTATTGTAATACAGCACAACAAGCACACCGCAGGGCTGATAATGAAACAAGGAATAATTGGTATAATTGTTATGTCAGAAAATGCCAAAGCATACAGAAACACATCATTCTGTATTTTCGCTTTTAGAACTGCAAGGTATCCAAAATTTTTTTTTTTTTAGATAATACTCCACAAACTGCTATGCAAGTTATTAGGATAGGTTCACCAAGATCTAAGAGCCAATTTAAAGCGACAATAAACCCAATTGTGTAAGTCATTATCAAAGTGTGAGCTCCACCTGGATGCCTAAATTTTGTATCAAGTACATTTTCATTATTTGCAATTACCTGGTTGATTGTGCCAAATCAATGCTATTCCGTATTATAAGCGGCAACGCTATAGCAACCGATCATCTGGTTCTTAAACATGCTTCGCCAGTTCCCCGTTAGGAAGCCTTTGCTTTCTCCTCTAGAAGCCACCCCACTTTTTGATTTAATAAATATCAACGTAAAAAAAAAAAAAAAAATAGACCGATGCGATTTTTTTTTTTTTTTACCAAAAATATGAGGAAGAATACGTAATAAGCGTGTATTGATTGGTTTGGGCAAAAGTTATAGCGTCTACAAAATAAGGGATAGATTTATGGCATTTTTTTTTTTTTACTAGTAATAGCGGCGATCTGCGATTTTTATTGTGACTGACATTGCGGCGGACATTTCGGACACATTTTTGGGACCATTCACATTTATACAGCGATTAGTGCTATAAAACTGCACTGATTACTGTGTAAATGTGACTGGCAGGGAAGGGGTTAACACTAGGGGGCGCTGAAGGGGTTAATATGTTCCCTGGGAGTGATTTCTAACTGTAGGGGCAGGGGGACTCACAAGGGGAGGAGACCGATCTGTGTTCCTCTGTTCTGGGAACACACATCGGTCTCTTCACCTCTGACAGGAGGTGGATCTGTGTGTTTACACACACACACAGATCAACACTCATGCCGTGTTTGCCGGCAATCGCGGGTGCCCGGCGGACATCCCGACCGCCGGGCACGCGCACCGGGTCACGGGCTTTGCCGCGAGCGCGCGATACACAGGGTGGCATATGACATCCACTCTGAAAGACAAACTGTTCCTGCCGATGTCATATTATTATGGCTTGGTACGGAACTGGTTAAAGAAGTAGGACCAAAACTCTTTTGGCCCTACTTCTCGTGGGTCATAGGACTGCACTTCATTCTGCATTCCTGTGACCCGTATTCAACCCAGAATGGGCTAAAGTCTTTCATCTGCTGACTTCACTTAGCCAGTCCTGACTCTGGAGGCATCCTGGACTTTAGAGTCAGGATACACCCAGATGCCTGACCAGCAGCTGGCTTAGCCTCTCAGCATGCTGCTGGGAAACTGAGCCAGCTACTCCCGCTCTCTCCACAACCCAGTGCTCCAGTGAGCACTGGAGGGGCAGAGCAGAGAGACAGTCACTGGCTCAATGAACACGAGAACTGAGCGATCAGCGGTCTTTGTTCGTTCGGTTCCCGGTCTTAGGGGGCGGGGGACAGATGCAGCACCTCGGCGAGTATGTATTATTTTTTATTTTGAACCCCATATTTCTCTTTTAAAGTGGTTGTATATGGTGTTTTTTTACCTGTAGGTAAATATAAATATATCCTAAACCTTTATGGTTTAGGAGATATTCCCCTCGCTACTAGCCGCTGAATGCAGCGGCGCATGCGCACAGGGGATGTTCGGCTTAAGGCCCGGCAGCCGCCGGACAGAAGTCTCCCGCACGCATACTCAAACATAAGTTGTACTAAAATGATGTTCTTGTGGTCTTATTTTTACTAAGGAGCTGAAAGTCAAGACCACTTTCAGCAAGATGCTATTTTATGTTGCAATTTCAACTTAAAATGTTTTGTTTTAGCTAAAAAAAAAAAAGAAAAAAAAGAAAAGAAAGTCTCTGGGTTTTATCTGACTACCAAACAATTTCCCGTCCCACAGCTGCGTAACTCATGTTTTTTTGCATTCCAGATGCGCTTTCATCTCCTGCTCTTATACTTCAGTCTCAATGAATAAGGCTGCTTCCTCTTTATATTGATTAGTGGCCTTGCTCACAAGGCTCTGTCTATTTTGTACAGTATCTGAAGGAGAATTGTTATACAAGAAATGCAGAGACTTCCATTGCTGGTTTTTTCTTCTGATCAAATATAAAGGGTTGGACTTTTCTAACCTGTATACTTGCTTTGAGTCAGTAACTCGGTGTAACGTTAACAAATACATTGCAACTAAGCACTCTAGAAGGATGCATTTTACTATGTGGCACTCTCAAGTCACAACCCACAGTGTGCTCCACTGGCCAAAAAACAACCAGTAACCAAAGCCAAAATGTTAAATCATCAAGATCCAATCACTCACTAAAAAAGTATATACAGCAGCCACAATTTCTTCCTTTTCACTGTAAGACCAAGAATGAGGCGTTTCCTGAAAGTGCCACCAGCATTAAACAATGATATATACAAAGAAGTTACACCAACTTGATTTTGAAGGCAATTGGCTGCAACAATGTTAGAAAACATAAAAATCAATCTTTATTATACAAAATAATAAAATCGCACAAAACCCAGTAACGGTCGTTTGTGTAAATACCTGCATCACACATGAGCATCTACACAAGAAGTTTCCCGCTAATAGAGGCAAATCTTCAATTCCAGATAACGTCGATGTTAGATGGGGGTCACCTGACTATTTTCTGAAAATAGTCTCCTTCAGGGGTGTAAAATGTAGGGAATATAAAAATGTTAAAGGGAAGGACATCTACAAATGATGTTGTGATGTGTAAATTAAAACCAAATTGGAGCTGCTGTCATTTACTCGACCAGTCTGTCACATCAAAAGCCCACAGGAAGCCCCAGATGAAACACACTGGGGTAAGGGATCATACTGGGATGTACCACCCAAGTTGTAATGCCATGGGACCAGAAGTAACCTCTACCAAAAGGTCTCATAACAAATATGTACATATTAGCCAGTACACCATGGATTGTCAAATATGTCCAAATCTTTATTGAAGAATGATCACAGAAACCATATTGAATCTTTTTGGAGTCGCACAGGACCCCTTCATCAGGGCTGTCTTAATGAGAAGGCACACCTGCCCAGGGGCCCCTGCAATTTCCCCAAAGCAGCTGGTCCTTGAGCCCACGCTGCCCCGAAAATGGGGGACCCCATGATGGCACTGAGAGTGATAGATACACAGGGGAGGCAGTCTGCCTCCTACCTACTTGATGTCTGTTTACCTTCACTATCATCATTGTAGGGGCCCCAGGGGCCTATGATGCTATTAAGACGGCCCTGCCCTTCATCATATGCCTGACAAAGGGGTCCTGCACGTAATCCGAAACGTTGCACTGTCTTCTGTGATGTGATCATTCTTCAATAAAGATTTGGACGTATTTGACAATCCATGGTGTGCTGGGGAATATGTGCATTTGATTTGTGATGGCTCCACTCCCAGCTGGTTGTTGCTGCAGCACTTGTTACTCCTAAAGCCTTATCCAGGAAAGTGCGCAATGGCAATGTCGATGCTACTCATCTAAAGCATGGCCTCCAAACAAAAACCTTCTCTGATGTCGAAAGGGAATGATCTGCAATCCAATGCTCTTTTTACTGTAAGTCTAATAAATGAGCAACAAGGAGAATTTGCTGTATTGTATTGTTTGCAGTTGTTTCCGAGCTTCCTAGAAAATTTGTGAGAAAGATTTACTTAGAAAAATCAACGATTATTATACAGTACAGCTTGCATGTAACAGACCAATAATCAAGGTGTTCAAAGGGGAAAGCTCGCACGAGTTTGGGTGAAAGTCAAAATACAGTTGGGGAGACTTTCTATCTAATGTTCATCTATGCGTAGTCTAAGGCTGGGTTCACATTTATGCCAATTTGATGCGCGTTTCCCTGCATCCAATTTGCATGACAGGAGACTGACCAGCTCTCAATGGAGTCGGTTCACACACCTCTGGGGCGACCGCAATCCGCACTGCAAAAGGGTACTCTGAGTTTCTGCTTAGCTTCCGAAATCAGGCAAAAGTTCTGACCTGATTTGCTCTTGAAACGGAGAACAAGGATGCACCGGACCCCCTGCCGTGAGCCGCGGCCACAGATACCCATCTATTTTTAACACGTTGATGCTCATTATCAAGTATAAATAGCCGTCTTTTTAAGCATTAGATTCATCCAGTGGATGGGAAGAAATGGATGGATTGGAGTCTTTCCCCATCAACCCAAGTTACGTACATCAATAAGCCTGGCTACTGAGGACCAAAAAAAAAAAAAAAACACACATACAAGAGGCGCTCCAAGTGGTAAGACAGACAGTTGAAGAGAGCGTTACCTGGATTTAGACCTAGTGGTTAGTGTTTAATCTTATTTAGCTGTTTGGGATAAGGCTGCTTCATGTGCTTGGAGGATTTTATCCTGAACTGCTTCAACAAACGTGTTCTTACCCATTGAAACATTTGTTATGAATATTTGCGCCGAGTTCTGAAAACTTCCTGCCTTGTATTACCGTTAAGCGGTGTTTAAGGATTGCCCTAATTTCTACATAGCCCAATGTATCTCAAACTCTGAGTCAACTAAAGTCCTACAGGCTCGGTTCACACTAGCCCCACTCCAAAGCCATGCCACTTTGGGATACAACTTTAATGTGACTTTTTGCACTCTGTTGCATTAAAGTCATATCAACATCAGACCAAAGTAGTGCAGGAACCTTTTCTAACGTCAGACAGACTTATGAAGTATCAGTTAAGATGACCCTCAAAAGGGAAACGAGTCAGATCCTATGTCGCATCAGTGTGAACAGAGCCTCACTCTTCATGCTGTGATCCCTGTAAACTGGACTAATTTGCTGCAAAAAAAAGCAATGGCAATGTGCTACATAACTGGCTAAACTGCTCTATCCTAACTATGTGCCAATATACATTATTTTTCAAATCGGTCTGTCCAGTTTAAAGTAGAACTATAGGCATTTTTTTTCAGTTTGGATAGAGTAAACGAGCATTATAACCCATCAGATATTATTTTCCGCCATCTGGTTCCTATTGGGAAGATTTCCCTTTACTTCCTGTCTCATAGCCAAACAGGAAGTGAGGAAATCCCTGCAAATCAAGGAAATTCCTTGGGGACTCCCAGGTCACTAGAACTAGTGTCTCCATTGGAAGATTTCCCCTTTATTACTTTTCTGGGGACAACCCAAAATTTGGGTTTTTGTTTTACTTTTACTTTCAATGATAATAGTAAACAGGACAAACATAGAGGGTTAAATTCCTTAATGAGGACACAGAGTATCAATCTCTACTCTATCCAAAACTAAAATAAAAAAAAAGTTTTACCTTTAGTTATACTTTAATGCTGGCTACATCATCAATAACCTTACCAGTATGCTTTTTTTGATACCAGAGCACCTGGACCACATGCAGAGTCCCTGATGGGAATTGAACCCAGGATTAAAGCACTGCAAGGTCATGGTGTAAAACCACTAAAATCGGCCGAAGACAGAGCAATTTTCTTTCCTGCAACCGCGCTGAGCCATTGTTTTATCCAGGCTGAGGAAGAATTCCGAACTCGGTCCTGCATCATTGGATTTGATTAACAGCAGCAGGAGCCAATGGCTGTGCTGCTATTAATCTTTCCAATCAAGAGCCAAGAACCCTGGGCACTGTAGTTAAAATTAAATACCTTACAACGAGAAATAAAAAATAAAAAAAGAGAGTTGGGGGGGGGGGGGGTATAGACTTGGGGGTTGGGGGGGAAAAATCACGTAGAGAACACAAAACGGGTCATCTGTAAAATAGAAGGAGCAGGATTACTAACTGTTCTTACAATGTGAAAATTATATCCAAGCATCTCTGACTGCTGGGTGACATAAAAGTGGCACTAAGTGCTTGCAATCACACTGCATATTATTTTGCTGTCTATGCCAATTTTGATGCGCATCCTCATTTATTCAACAAAATTTCACTTTTTAGCACACTGATCATGATTAGATATTTGGTACATAGCAGAAGAAGTGGAACTGAATATTACATTTCAAATAAGATAAAGTGTGGTGATTACTATTTAGGTCCAACATTATCCCTAAAAATCAGACAGCTGACAACTATAGGAATGTTATGCAATGCCAAGATGGCACAGGATATCTGTCTGCAGTTGATCCTAAGGGCATCTGAGTGGCTGCAATGCGTGGGAGATGTTACCAGGGGTTTTAAGGCCAAAATAAAACCAGAGACATAAGGAAAAAATTAACACAGCCCACACTAATGTGAAATCACAACTTACAATGTCCTAGCCTGGCATTTTCTCTTCCTGTTTTGGAGGTGCAAGTACATTTATTTTTCATGTAATAGTTTCTTGCTGTGTTTTTCTGCCTTATAACGTCCTCCATGAGCTCTTGAACCTCTCCTTTACCCCCCTTCACCTTCTAGGAGGAAGGCACATTATAGCAGCAGGGAATTATACATTTGGAGGAGAATAAGGAGCAAAAGAATGTGCATTTTTGGGTCAAGAATACATACATGTGTAGCACCCTGCTAGTTAAGTTGCTAATAAGTTCAGGTCATTTGTTTTTTTTTTTACTCCTCTGTATTCAGAACAGGATTTGATTGCCTTTGGCTGTTCTGGGTTCTGCCAGCAGCATCCTCAACTATGTCCCCCTGCATTTCAGTCATTTCTGGAGGTGGACTGGGAGAGGCAGAATTTTGATGCAGCCTCAGCCAATCTCTGAAGGGTGACCAGCAGGGTAAGGTGTGCATAAAATAGGACAGGGCCTGGGACAGCAGGGTCCTTGCCCCGGTGGAGAGAGACACAGTCCGAAGGGCCAGTTTGGGCCATTTAGCTAAAAACTACAGAAGATTCATCATGGTTCCATTTCAGGGAGGGGGGGGGGGGGCTACTGAATCTGAGAGAACATTCGGAAGAATGGCCTGGAGGCTCACAAAGGGTCTGGCTGATACTGGAGGGGGGCATCCATGTACAGTGAGCAAATTAATTATTTGAACCACTGCAGATTTTGTACGTTTGCCCACTTACAAAGAAATGAAGGGTCTATAATTGTAATCAAGGCGTATTTTAAATGATAGTGACAGAATATCAATCAAAAAACATAATGATACAAATGTTATAAATTGGAGTTGCAGTTCAATGAGTAAGTACCGTACTTATTGGTGTATAACGCTCACCTTTTTCCCCTTAAAATCAGGGGAAAATCAGGGGGAAATTGTGGGTGCGCGTTATACGCCGATCCCCGCTGTCTCTGAGCGCCGCCGTGAAAGGCCAAGTGTACTGCACACACGGCTAGGCTCAGGCCACGCGAGAGGAGCCGAACACACCGGAAATCCGGCTCTGCACAGCTCGTCCGAGGCGCCAAACTCAAACACCCCGGCAGACGGACGCGACGGACACCAACAAGGCTGGACGGACCGGCAGACGGATGCGACGGACACTGACAAGGCTGAACAGACCCCGCACAAGGCCGCAGACGGACGCCGGACAAGGCCGCCGATGGACACCGGGCAAGACAGCAGACGGACACCGACAAGGCTGGACGGACCCTGCGCAAGGCCGCCGGACAAGGACGTCGACGGACACCGACAAGGCTGAGCATCCAAAATGTAAGTTTTTTCCTAAACTTCCCTTCCAAGCTTGGGGTGCGCGTTATACACCGATAAATACGGTATTTGATCCCCTACCAACCAACAATAATTCTGCTATAATATTGCTTACAAAGATTAGTCCTGTCAATTTCAGAAGGTGCTCCTAACCACTCCTCATTATTATCCTCATTATTTCTCTTTCTTCCATTCAAACCTCATTATCATGGGCAAGAACAAAGAACCATCAAAAGGTCATCAAGGACAACATTGATGACCTCCAAAGGGGAAGAAGCCACTGTGGGATCCCCCTGAAGCTGTTATGTCCACATCCTCTTGTACTAGAGACCTACCTTGAAAAGATTAAATACTACTAGAGAAATGTCTTCAGTTAAAGTGAACACTAGTTCTGGAGTATCCCAAGGCTCACCCTATACCTTATCCATGTTCTTCAAAGCAATAAATCCTAAAAATACACTTTTGGCCTGGTAATTGCATGGAGGGACTGAGAAACTGTTATATGCCTGGTTGCCATGCACCCAATAGGGAACAGAACCAGGGACAAACAGCGAGAACAGCTCAGGGTCTATGCTACACTTGAATGGAAATTTTTTAAAACCAGAGTTTAGCATATCTTTAAAAAAAAAAATCTCCACCCGTTCATCATTATTTGAAACTTTCTTGCTTGATACGCAGTTTGTGCACTCAAAAATATTGCAAAAATAGCAGCACGCTCAACCTATACTAGAGTGAATCTCTAAACATCTTCTTTTTTTTTTTACTTTACATAGAGTATTGATTTACAAGACAGTGAAAAAAAGTTTCTTTAATCGCATAGAAGAAAAGTCACTACAGAAACTAGTGGAAATTTCTCCCTGAGGAAAAGTTTGCTCTTGGCCGTCACCGGAAACAGGTGATCCCATTTGATGATTGATTGGTGATCCCTATTTCTGTTCTGGTGACAAATGTTAAACTTTTAAAGTTCCCATCAGTACTTGGCCTGCCAACAATGGATTCCAAGAAAAATGGGAGGACGAGTCTCCCTAGGCTTCTAACCAAAAGGTGCAATTGCATTTTGATAATAATGTCCATTTGTATGGGTTGTAAATACAGTTCTAGGGCTCCGAGCATTTTGAGGCTTTGTTAAAAGTGCTTCATTGCTTGACATTGCTCTACCATTACATTCAATGCTGCCAAGTTCACCTCAGATTGTAGTGTTGGTTGGAAATATAAATAAGCTTCTTTTGGGACATAGTCAAATACTTTGGCCCAAACAGACGTCAACGAGAGTGTGCAAAAATGCACCTTTCTGCGCGTTTTTTCTCGATTTTTCATTAGCGAAAAACTGGAGCATGCACAAAGATGATATTAAAATGCATGCAAAAGTACTCCCCCAAAACATTAAAAAGGCACTGCAAAAAATATAAAATTAAGAACACATTTTTAAAACATTTAACCTTCATGTTTGTAATAAGAACAGCAATGTAGAGGTCTGTTAAAAAGCGTATTTAACAAATGAAAGGTCCTTTCTGCTGTATAACAATACTGCGATTTTTTAAATCAGAACATCCAACATAGTGCAAACCTGCCAGCGACATTTATTGTCACCCTAATGATGAAATCTGTAACTGCTTATTTGAATAGCGAAAGCAAATAATTCAGAGCACAGTGCAGAAATCCAGACTAAGTACATAGACTGTGTAAACGGCGTTTAAATTCTGGACACATCAGTATAAAAAGTGGGAATCTTCTTTTATAACAGCATGATTTATACCATCCTCTTAGCAACTAATTACAAAGTAACAATTTACTTAGAGGGGAAAAAAGGATAGACAATGTTTCCATTGTGCAACACCTATTATGGATTTGGGAGCTGTGGTAGTGAAAGCCATCTTCATCAGAAACCCAACGTCAAGAAAGAAATGTTGGCCATTGTACAAAGTCCAACACTACAGGTTACAGGTACACTTATAGCGAAAAATGTGTGCGTTATAAGTTAAAGGCTCTGAAAGCTCATTCTATGTATTTGGGTAATTTAAGGTCCATCAAAAACCAGTATACTAAATCCTTGTCAGCTTTTACATTTCCCAGGCTTCTCTTGGCAAAGCAGCCTTGTGTGCGGTCATTTCATCAAGTCACGCATAATAATGTACCAACTACAGTATGTATTGCCTAGTACAAAAAGAGAGCTTTTATTACAGGTGTCATTTAAACTTTTGAGTTCTGTTCCCAAAAAGCTACTTGAAATCTGTTCTAGGGTTTAGAAAAAGCCAGCTGGAAAAGGAAGCATAAGCACAGAGAATTTGGCAACCTAAGTCACACGAGAGGTCTTCAGGAGCCAATTAAGACCTATCACAATGCATGTCGAAAAAAAGGCTTCTTCCTGGGTAAAAAAATAAATAAATCACACTCTTATAATTTAACTCAAAGTGTCTAAATTGAGAGAGAGATGGATATATTATATATATATATATATATATATATATATATATATATAAAAAATAATATTATATCTCTATCTATAGATCTCTCTCATTATATATATATATATATATATATATATATATATATATATATATATATATATATATATATATATATATATATATCTGTACATACATCTCTCTCTCTCTCTCCCTCCCCCCATCTATCACACACACTTGTGCTCATAAGTTTACATACCCTGGCATAATTTATAATTTCTTGGCCAAATTATATATATATATATATATATATATATATATATATATATATATATATATATATATATATCTGAATAAATTCAGAAATATTTTTGCCTTCTCAAACTCTGTTGCCCATTTGTTCTCAAAGTCAATGGAACAAGTTGACATGTCCATGCCTAAATCCGCAAGTTATTACTGCGATGAATGCAATTATAAATAAGGGAAAGATGTAAAAAAAATACAACTTTGTTTATTCTACTATAGCGCTGCTTTATTAATTTGTTTTTTTAAAACGATTATTTTGGATACCTTAGGCCCCTTTTCACACTGACACGTTTTTCAGGCGGTTTAACGCTAAAATTAGCGCTGCTATACCGACTGAAAAAATTGTGCCCTGCAGTCTTCAGTGTGAAAGCTCGAAGGCTTTCACACTGAATCGGTGCGCCAGCAGGACCGCTCCAAAAGTCTTGCTAGCCGCATCTTTGGAGCGGTGAAGGAGCGGGGGTGTTTACCGCTCCTTCCCATTGAAATCAATGGGAAACCGCGGTAATACCGCCCGCAATGCGCCTCTGCAGAGGTATTAACCATTTTTCGGCCGAATACCACCAGCCCACCTCCTGCGCCCAGTGTGAATGGGGCCTTAGAGACAGAGTAAGAGCAATCTTGATACACAATAGGCAACATAAAGTAAGAGAAAGGTAGAATATAGTTTATTATATTGCTCAGCATAAAGAACCTCATTCAAGGGTATAAGTAGCACAGACTATTACATAACACAGACCACAGCAACCATAACACTGGTGAAAAATCGAAGGAATGTAGCAGGGGTTACAAAGACTGTAAAGCAGGGGTCTCAAAGTACCGGCCCGCGGGCCATTTGCGGCCCACGGACTGGTTAAAAATGGCCCGCAGGCAAGGCCGATCCTGGGCTTTTTTTTTTTTTTTTTTACTGCTCATGCTCCGCAGAGGGGGAGGTGCCCAACAGTGTTGCCTCTCTATCTCCTCTGTTCTCTCTGATGCACGCTGCTGCAGCCCAGAGAGAGAACAGAACGGAGGAAGGCGCGGAGGAAGGATCCGCCCATTGCCCCGCCCACCATGCACTCATGATCGATCAGAGACCCGATCCAGGGTCCTGCTGCTACTTCTGCGTGTGTTCTCTGGGTGCCCTATCACAAGGCCTCTGTGAAAGCCACGAGGAGAGGACTCAGGCAAATGATCCTGACTGCCAGGAGAGGTGAGTAAGGGGGGAGTATTTTATGGAGTGTGGGGGGTAATTGTGTAGTGTGGGGGGTAATTGTGTAGTGTGGGGGGTAATTGTGTAGTGTGGGGGGTAATTGTGTAGTGTGGGGGGTAATTGTGTAGTGTGGGGGGCAATTGTGTAAAGTGGGGGTAATTATGGCGTGCAGAGGTATTTTATGGAGTGTGGGGGGTATTTTATGGAGTGTTGGGGGGGGGGGGTAATTGTGTAGAGTGGGGGTAATCATGCAGTGTGGGGGGTATTTTATGCAGTGTGGGGCTATTTGTGCAGTGTGGGGGGATTTGTGCAGTGTGGGGGTAATTATGGAGTTTTGGGGTAATTATGGAGTGTGGGGGGTAATGCTGGGGGTTAATAATGCGTTTGCTGACACCAATGCTGGGTTAATAATGCGTTTGCTGACACCAGTGATGGGGTTAATAATGCGTTTGCTGACACCAATGCTGGGCTAATAATGTGTTTGCTGACACCAGTGCTAGGGGTTAATAATGCATTTGCTGACACCAGTACTGGGTTATTATTGGGTTTGCTGACACCAGTGATGGGTTTAATAATTAATTTGCTGACACCAATGCTGGGTTAATAATGCATTTTCTGACACCAGTGATGGGGTTAATAATGCGTTTGCTGACACCAGTGCTGGGGGTTAATAATGCGTTTGTTGACACCAGTGCTGGGCGTTAATAATGCGTTTGCTGACACCAGTGATGGGGTTAATAATGCGTTTGCTGACACCAGTGCTGGGTATAGTATAGTATATTATTGCTGGTATAGTTTGTTTTTGAAGTTTTGAAAGTTTGCATGCGGCCCCCATGGGATTTGAAAACTTGTCATGTGGCCCTCAGGCAATTTGAGTTTGAGACCCCTGCTGTAAAGGATATCTTCCACATAAAGAGATTTGGTTGATGAACTCCTAAATTAAGCAAGTATCTTGTCCCACTAAAGTCTCACTATAGTATTTACAAAACTCCTCTATCTTCCTCCCGAAAAGTACATGTAGCATTAAGATCAATTGTGGGCAACAGATAAAAGAATTAGTAAGCTAATAATGCTCTACGGAGACACTGCAACTGTGCAGCAATCAGAACATTCTCCCAATTTATGGTAAATGAAGTTCTTAGTAAACCACAGTAGCCGCAATTCGTTTACAGGCGCTTTTAATGGAGAAACATTTTTGACTATTTTCAATGTAAAAAACCTTCTAAAACGCAAATGCGGCATGGAAAAGTGGCACAACAGACGTTTTTAAATGTCAGGTACTATCTGTCAAGTTAAATCGTTCAGGAGAGGTTTTAAAACGTCCCGTGTAAATGAAGCCTGAAAGTAGCCCGTGTTCTCTGTACGCTTAAAGCAGTAGAAAACCACTGTTTTTTTTTGTTGTAAACTTGCATGGCAATGTCCTAGTGTGCTAGTATGCATCGGCAGCGGGAGAAGACAGCGGAGAGAGGGGAACCGGCAGCCGGATGAAGACAGCGGAGAGAGGGGAACCGGCTCTTGTTAAAGGGGGCTTCCAGATTCCGATAAGCCCCGGAGAGAGTAGCTGCTGACTTTTAATAAACACGCACTCACCTGTTCCATGGTCAAGTGATGTGGCCATCCGAACTCTCGATTATCACCCCTGTCTCTCCTCGGCATCACTATTGTGGGCACCCGGCTGTGACAGCTTGCGGCTTCACAGGTAAGTGCACACTGTGCATGTGCGAGTCACGCTGCGCATCCCGAATGGCTCGAGCAATCTTCTGGGACCTGTGTCAAGTCCCAGAAGATTTCAGGGAGGGGGAGGGAGAGGAGTCGCCGCCTAGGCAGCGCAAGCAGAATTGGAAGCTGGGTACCTGTCAAAATAACATGCCAAATGTGCCATGTCAGGGGGTTAGGAGTCCTTAAAGCAGATGTTCCACTTTTGGGTGGCACTCCGCTTTAAGGCTTTTTTCACACAGTCTGTCCGATCAGGTCCGTCTGTCAGTTTCTCAGATTGACCTGATTGGACCCCCCCAGTCTCTTCTATGGAGCGGCAGATGTCAGAAAACACATGTACGCTAACATCTACCATTTGATCCTGTTCGCCAAACACAGACGGATGGTGGTCCTATTCCCCATCCGTCCGGCGGATCGGATGGAAATGGACAGGTGGCCGTTTCCATCCAATTGCCCCATAGAGGAGAAGGACATGCACTCTGCAGAGTGCACACGGACCTGTCATCCGCCTGCTCAGCGTAGAGATCCCCCCCGAGCAAGCGGAAAACTTGAAAATTTGCATTTGTCATGGAGTCATCCACTTGCTTAGGTCAAGTCAATAAAGGTTAACACCATTTTGGATATCTTCCAGAAGAATGGGGTAAAAGGTTGCGACACTGAACATATCATTTTGGCAGATTGTAGATGGCACAACAGAAAATAATTAGTACCCAATCACACAGAAAATGTGTATTTCAATCTTCATCTTAGATGAACAGTCCTGTTTAAGAATAAAAAATTAACCATCTAGGTTAAAGACATAAGTGCATCTTCCATCTTGCCAAGAGAATTTCACAGGCAGAACAGTTTGGCTTCAACTTTGGCCTTTAACAAGCAAACACTTGATGAAAGGACATCCATGCAATTTACTGAATAAAGCCTAGCAAAGAAAGGTTGTTTGTGCCGATGCCAGCAACAATTTGTTTCCTCAAAAACAAAGTGCCAGACACATTATTAGTAGAATCGTAACTCCAGATAAGGATGAAACTAGAGATATTACTCTAATCTTTCTACAGCTACTGTAAAACTATAAGCCACCTTTGACCATCAGCCCCTGAGGAAACAGTGTTGGAAAGAGGTGGGTTAGTATTACATTTTTAAAATAGGACACATGGTAGCCATATACTTGAAAATGCAAAGATCTGTCACAACCAAAATCCAAATGAATTAGTATAACTGGACATAATGTATAGATGAATGTGCCCTCAGACAACGCTGCTCCGCTCAACGGGGCTTGGTCACAGTGGCTGAGGCCACATTCATCTACATACTAATACACTGGGTTGGCGAGCAGTGGCCTTTCTGCCCTTTCATCCTTGAATGGTACACGGACGCCAGCACCCTTCACTGCAACCGGCAGGGAGTCTTCTGCCTCAGCTTAGAGTGGCACTGTAAGTTTCATTTGGATCACTGGGCATACTATACGTTCTGAACCACAAGAGCAAAACGTTTAACTGGGGCAATTTATATTGTACATCAGGGGTCTTCAAACTATGGCCCTCCAGTTGTTCAGGAACCACAATTCCCATCATGCCTAGTCATGTCTGTGAAAATGCCTCATGGGATGTGTAGTTCTGCAACAGCTGGAGGGCCGTAGTTTGAGGACCTCTGTTGTACATGAATGCAAAACTTTTTTCCTTTTCAATAGAATGGTGAGGGATTAAAGTATTTATTGCCATCTGTATCTCAGTTGTGGAAATTCACCCCTTTGATTGTCCTAGTGGCCACTACCATCTAGACCAAGGGTCTTCAAACTATGGCCCTCCTGTTGTTCAGGAACTACAATTCCCATCATGCCTTGTCATGTCTGTGAATGTCAGAGTTTTACAATGCCTAATGGGATTTGTAGTTCTGCAACAGCTTGATGGCCATAGTTTGAAGATCCCTGATCTAGACCTAGAGAAAGGAAACATCCAAAATATCTTGTCACCAGAAAAAGAAGCGCCAATCACTAGTGCCCAGCGTGCAGTCCTCTGGCATATATTCTGTGGCCTTTGAAGATAGTAGTCTGTGTTTTAATGTTTACTCAATCCAAATGAAGAAAATACACTATAGACTGGCTTCTGGTTCGGTTTAGGTCTTAAGACAGCCAGCCATACATTGATAGATATTTGGAAGGTTCAGCAACTACGAAACGTCTTCAACCTTACAGAACAAGTCCAGGTAAATGTGACCATTGCTAGATACACCATGACCTGGATAAATGAGAACCTTCACAAACACATATCGTACAGTTCCCATGGTGTAGAATAGCGTTTCCCAAACCTGTCCTCAAGTTTCACCAACAACTCATATTGTATAGATATCCACACAAGTAACTGAATCAAATTGCTGAGACATTAGGTCACTTTGCCTGTGAATATGGGGGATTACAAGCAAAATATGCTCTGCTGGTTGGTCCTAATGAAAGGTATGGAAAGCATGGTTATATTGTCTGCTCAAGCTGGGTAAACAAACTTACATTGAGCTGAAAAAAAAAAAAAAAAAAAAAAATACTGCAAACTGGTATAGAGGAGAATACTCAAAAATATGTGACTTGGTAAGCATAGAAATATGTAGGGGCCATTCTGTATACTACAGACAGGCACATGGTACACAAGCAAAAAACAACAGTGCTTTTGGTCAGATTAACAAAGTTAATTTGGGCACCAGGGAGACAGTAAAAACAGGCTGCTGACATGCTGTTTTACTGCCCTCAACCACCTACCTAAAGCCTAACATACAGCCGCAGGTTGTTCACATTCTGCACTCACAAAGCTTTGCGGCGTGGCAAATTTAACATAGCGGGGTTGATTTACTAAAACTAGAGCTTGCGAAATCTGGTGCAGGTCTGCATAGTAACCAGTTTCCATTTTTTTTTTTGTCAAAGCTTAATTGAACAATGCTACCATGCACAGCTGTACCAGATAGTGCACTCTTTAGTTTTAGTAAATCAACCGCAGTATGTCAAGTTGACAGGTGGCACTGCCTGTCAAACTTGCCATCAAGTCAATGCAGCTATATTGCAACTGCCAGCCAAACACTTGGCCGGGTGTTTCGTCACATATGGCTACCCATCACAGTCTGCTCCGGAAGTGACGTTCTGCTGAAAAATGTTGCACTGCGCATGCGCGCCGCCGCCATATGCGTTCCAACACTTTTACGACATAACAGCACACTAAAACCGTGATGGGTAGTCGAATGTGACAAAACAGCCCCATCTTGCTATGCTCTGCACTCCTCCACCCTAAGGATACAGTGAGAAGGGGATAAGCGGACATCTTTTTACACCCCCCGAGTGTACATTACAGTAAACTGAGGTTCTATAGTAAAAAAAAAAAACAGTACTTGGAACTCCGTCTGACAGTGTAGGAACAATAATCAACTCCAGACTTGACTATGCCAATGCACTTTACCTAGGACTCCCAAAATACCAAATTGCCCGTCTACAAGTCATCCAGAATACGGCGGCACGACTAGTAACAGGGAAAAAACCCTGGGAATCAATCTCCCCTCCCTGAGATCCCTTCACTGGTTGCCCGTAAAAGACCGCATTACGTTTAAGGCACTGTGCCTGATGCACAAATGTGTTCAAAGAGATGCTCCCCAATATCTATGTGAAAAAATAAAAAGTCACAACCCCAATCGCGTTCTCCGTTCTACTAACCAAAATCTACTCCAGATACCCAAGGCCAGATATAAGTCCAAAGGAGAATGAAGATTTGCAGTTCAAGAACCTAGATTGTGGAACAGTCTACCGACCAGCATCCGAACGGAAGTGAATCACCAGGCCTTCAGGAAAAAACTCAAAACCCATCTATTCTGAAGGCAAAATATAGTAGGAAATGGATACCAAGCGCCCTAAAGGCATGTGTCGCGCTATACAAGTTTCTCACTCACTCACATGTTGAATTTTAAAAGCAACGGACTTCTGTCAGATTAGCAAATGTGTGACATCAGCAGGCTTGCCGCTGCTTTTAAAATTCAACATGTAAACAGTCAGACGGAGTTCTAAGTACTGTATTTCACTATAGAACCTCAGTTTACTGTTATAAATAAGTGTAAAATGTAAAACTCTGGGGGGTGTACAAAGATATCCACTTGTCCCCTTCTCACTGTATGCTTGGAGTGGAGGAGTGCGGAGTATAGCAAGATGGCGGTGTTTCGTCACATTTGGCTACCCATCACGGTTTTAGTGTGCCGTTTTGTCATAAAACGTCGGCGGCGTCGCGCATTTGCAGTGCGAAATTTTTCAGCAGAACGTCACCTCCTGGAGCAAACTGTGATGGGTAGCCATATGTGAAGAAACACCGGCCAAGTGTTTGGCTGGCAGTTGCAATATAGCTGCATTGACTTGATGGCACGTTTGACAGGCAGTGCCACCTGCAAACTGTGATGGGTAGCCATCTGTGACGAAACACCGGAAGTGGCCAGTGCATTATTCCCACTGAAAATTGGCAGTCGGCAAAAAAAAAAATATAACAGGTAATCACGGGGCGGCAAGATCGTCTCCTGAATGCCTGACCACCACGGATCGCGTTTCAGAGAGTAAATGAGTTTAACGTGAGGGTACCAGTTTTGACAGCTACATGCAGTGTGGGTAATAGTTTTGACAGCTACAGGCAGTGGTAACTTTAACAAATTAAGGCTCCTTCATAAACATACTACCCTTATTACTTTTTATTACTCGGAATTACCAAAAGTGCATTTGTTGATCCATTCAATGTCTTCATCTCAAGATTAGTCCTGCTATGCAGAGCTACAGGTGGCCTCAAACAGTGATGACGTTTTGGACATGTGACAAGACATAACATACCGCCTAACGTTTCCGGGCCTGACCAATCGGCAATCGCCTATTTATTCATTTTTCACCTAGTTCATCTGCAACAATTGTTCCAGTTACATGCACTATATAATTACCACTGAGTGCTGGAATTCTTGGTATCTGCCTATGGTCTTCTTTAGGCCTGACCACAGCCAAAAGACGATCAGCAAATATTAGTTGCTCGTAACTTGTCCATGCATATGCTATGTCATTTACACGGAATGCATTGACACCTCTGACCCCTCTATTACCTTGTGAAACAAAGGCCAACAAAATTCCAACCAACACAATAGCCTTTTCCCCTTGAAGGAGAAGTCAGTGGATTCTGCAAATCCACAGGAACCAGCAATCACATGTCTGAGTATATTTCGCATTCACTCTGGTTATGCAACTATGACATTCTAAAACACAACATCATTTTTATCTACTGTGATAATTCATTTTCTCCCTAGGACTGGGGTTTTCAGGGAAGTTTTATGCAGGCTTGGAGTGCTGACATCACTTTACAGGTCTAAAATGTATTTTCTCTGACATGAAATACGAACAAAGCATATCATTCTATAGTGTGTACGTGTCTCAATTAGGAGTACCAAGTTTCACTTTTGTCTGTCGCTTTATTCCTCTATCAGCATGAATCCCTTCAGACAAGTTTTCCTGACACCAAGAGAAAAATGGTGACGGGGGAGGGACCTCCAGCTGAATGACAGCCTCAGCTCTGTTCCTCTATGCTGTGTGGAAGGGATCTGTCTCTTCCCTCCAATCAGCTTTTGGAGCTCTCCTCACTGAGCTCTGCAGTGTGTAATTTCAGCTCCCCGCCCATTTTTTCTGAACTCTCAGACAAGCTTTAAAAATTCAGTACTTTGAATAGATGAAGAGAAGACTGCAGACAGATAGATACAACTTGTGTAGGAGGATTTGTTTCATCTCTGTGCATCACCTGAGGTCAGTCCCTTCACTAGGATATATATATATACATACATACATACATACATACATACATACATATACATACACACACACACACACACATATATATATATATATATATATTTTTTTTTTACACACATACTGTACATACACAACCACTTTAAACCAATAGACCAGCCTTTCCTAACCTTTTTACCTAAGGGCAGTGGTTCCCAACGTTCATCAAGTACCGTCAACAGGTCATGTTTTGGGAATGTAAATAAACTAGGAAATCAGACACCAACCGACTGATGATAAAATAGTTCTACCTTTATTGAAATATCCATCAAAACATAAAAGTATTCATCATATAAAAGAATTTGAGGCGTTTCTGCCCCAACCTTAAGGCCTTAGTCATAATAAAAAGGGAATTTCCCTTAGATAAAAATAGCTGTCATACATACAAAGCCACCGATTTACAGCACTTGTGCAAGGCGAAGGAAACCCTGAAAACGTGACCTGTTGAGGATACTTGAGGACTGAGGTTGGGAACTAGTGTTCCAAAAGAACCCTTGAAATACATTTTAGGTCTCAGGGAATGCCTGCAATTCATTGGAGGTAGGTGAAAAAAAAATGCCATATACGTTAGTGGTTGAAATGCCACCCTTACAGATTAATAAAAAGATAACCGACATGGCATTGGTTCCAGAACTATGCATGCACCATCAAAAGGGAGGTCAATCGGCACTGGAACTATGCATGAACCATCAAAAGGGAGGACAATCGGCACTGGAACTATGCATGAACCATCAAAAGGGAGGACACTCGGCACTGGAACTATGCATGCACCATCAAAAGGGAGGTCAATCAGCACTGGTTCCAGAACTATGCATGCACCATCAAAAGGGAGGACACTCGGCACTGGAACTATGCATGCACCATCAAAAGGGAGGTCAATCGGCACTGGAACTATGCATGAACCATCAAAAGGGAGGACAATCGGCACTGGAACTATGCATGAACCATCAAAAGGGAGGACAATCGGCACTGGAACTCTGCATGCACCATCAAAAGGGAGGACAATCGGCACTGGAACTATGCATTCACCATCAAAAGGGAGGACAATCGGCACTGGAACTAGGCATTCACCATCAAAAGGGAGGACAATCAGCACTGGAACTAGGCATGCACCATCAAACGGGAGGACAATCGGCACTGGAACTATGCATGCACCATCAAAAGGGAGGACAATCGGCACTAGAACTATGCATACACCATCAAAAGCCAGGTCAATCGGCACTGGCACCGGAACTATGCACAAACCATCAAAAGGAAGGTCAATCTTCACTGGCTCAAAAACTATGCATGCACCATTAAACAGGAGGTCAATCAGCCTAAAGTGGAACTTGACCCAAAAAGGGAAAGTTCTGCTTGCTGGCATCCTCCCTCACTCCACTGCCCCTTTTGGCACTTTTTTTTGTGGGAGGAGGGGGGGGGAGCGGGAGCGGGAACCTGGTTTTGACAGGTAACTGCTCCCACTTCCAGTTAGATGCGGCGCAATGATGTCAATGAAGTTAACAACAAACCACCCCCCCCCTCCCTTAAGGCTTCACTGCCGGTTTCCTCTAAGATACTGGCATCTGCACCCGAATTGGCTTGGGTGACGACATCACTGGATCCCGAGACGGGCAAGTGTCCTTATATTATAAGTCTGCAGCTACAGCATTTGTTTAGGGGGAGGGGAGCCTGGAGCTCCTCTAAGTAGCCCCCTACCAACCTCTAGAAGAACCCCTAGCATTCCACAAGACCCTGGACTAGACAAAAGATTCAGAAAGTTGGAAGAAGAAAAATCCCTGTCTTGGAGACATCTGGGCATTGAAATTCAGATCCTGTAGCAGCTACAGGGTGAGACACACAAAGTATATCTTCTTTCACAGCCTGTTGGTTGTGAGGAGGGGGGGGATGGAGTGACGGTGCCCCCCTCCGCCTGAATCAGTCTATTGTGTAGTCTTCCTCCATGATGACTATCTGGAGCATTGTATGCTTAAAGGGGGGAAGAAGAGAGCATGTATTTTAGTGTCCAGTAGAGGAATCTGCAGCGTCATTAGGTGGGCACAGAGCTAGAAGCAGCCAGGCTGGAGGCTATTCTCTAGCGGTGACCTCACCCAGGCTGTGGAGGGAGTGGGCTGGCATATGCCATAGCTCTGCACAATCTCATCAAGATGCACAAGTGATGGTCACCATGCATGATCACCCATCACCACTGAAATCTAACAAGTAACCATAATCACTGATTGCTCCTCACTTCCCAAACTCCAGCACTCCTAGCATTGCTTAGGATCTTTATTGATAAGGAGCTTTACCTGCTGCTGCTGTGTGTTCCTCTGCTGTGGTCTCCCCAGTCTGCTTGTCCATGTCCTCAACACAACTAGGGATCGCCTGTCTTAGAGTGCTAGCTCCTCTGGTTCTCTTCTTTTTTCCCAGGATCAGGGCTGAGATTGATGCAGTCTCATTCCTAAAGGCAACAGGATCCGATTAACAGTTGTGGAAGAAAGGATTCATCACCACCAGGGAGGGAAGAATCTTGTCCAGCCCCCTCCCAGCACACATAGATAGATAAAGCCAGGGTCTGGGGAGATCTCCTTTGTTGGGGTGCCTCTTCCCCACCCCCCTACGATAGATCACAACTTCCCAATCCCTGAGCACAGATAGGAGGAGAGCAGCTGATGGAAAGGCTATTGTACAGACACTGGGTAACCTCTAACATAGGAGCGTACCAAGTGCGCCGGAGAGGGGGGGACCAACTGCTCTCTAAGCTAACATTAAAGCTGCTATTCCCCTCAGGACTACAATTCAGAAGCCCAGCCCAGGTGACGGGAACTATTCTCACACCACACACCGTTCTCAGTTCCAGTGTAGTATGTGAAACGAAGAGGTGGTCGCTGAGAAGTACGACCCCCCCTTTTCCGGGGATTGGTTGGTGCTGTCAGCGTGTTGAGACTATCTAAGGAAAGTTGCATTCTTTCAGAATTGGGAAGCACAGATGGTGACTCATTCAGTCTGGCTCCACACACCCAGCCCAGTGCGGAGGATCCAGGCAAAGGGGATGTATACAGCCCGTGTACTCCGCATGCATCATCCCGCTCCCAGCATTGCCCATGGTCAGGGAGGAAGAGCGGGGTGACGTCATCAGCACGCTGCTCATCACTGCCACACTCAGGGCAGGGCTGGGGTGACTCCGCATGCGTTCTTCCTTACAGTGGTCACCTCACCATCTTAAAGAAGTATTATCACCCACAATTTCTTTTATTTCTTTACCCACTTACCCACAGGACACGTTTACCCCCTTCCCGCCCAGGCCAATTTTCAGCGCTATCGCATCTTCAAAGACAATTGCGCGGTCATGTACCCACATGACATTTTTATCATTTTTTTTTTTTTTTAAAACAGGAGCTTTCTTTTGGTGGTATTTAACCACTTCAGCCCCGGAAAAATGTACCCCCTTCCTGACCAGAGCACCTTTTGCGATATGGCACTGCGTCGCTTTAACTGACAATTCCGCGACGTTGCACCCAACCAAAATTGACATCCTCTTTTCCCCACAAATAGAGCTTTCTTTGGTGGTATTTGATCACCTCTGCGGTTTTTATTTTTTGCGCTAAAACAACAACAACAAAAAAAGACAGTTTTTTTTTTACTTTCTGCTATAATAAATATTCCCCAAAAATATATATAAAAAAATAATTACATCTACAATCTACATATTTTTTGTAAAAAAAAAATCATAATAAGTGTATATTAGTGGGTTTGCACAAAAGTTATAGCGTCTACAAAATAGGGAATAGATTTATGGCACTTTTATAATTTATTTTTATTAGTAATGGTGGTGATCTGCGATTTTAATCGTGACTGCAACATTGCGGCGGACACTTTTGACACTATTTTGGCACCATTGTCATTTATACAGCGAACAGTGCTATAAAAATGCACCGATTACTGGCAGGGAAAGGATTAAACACTAGGGGGCGATCAAGGGGTTAACTGTGTTCCCTCACTGTGTTCCAACTGTGGGGGGTGGTCTCACAACAACATGACAGAGGTCACTGCTTCCGATGACAGGGAGCAGTAGATCTCTGTCATGTTGCTAGGCAGAACAGGGAAATGCCTTGTTTACATAGGCATCTCCCTGTTCTGCAGCTCCGTGTCACAATCGTGGGCCCCCCCGGCAGACATCGAGCCCGCGGGCATGCTCACGGAGTACGCGGCGTTCGTGTGCGCCCACTAGGCCGCAATTTAAAGGGGACAGAAAGGTATGCCCATTTGCCCAGCCGTGCCATTGTGCCAACATATATCGTTGTGCGCTGGTCAGAAAGGGGTTAAAGAAGTATTATAACCCACAATTTTTTTAGCTTAATACACTTTAACCCCCTTCCTGTCCAGGCCTATTTTCAGCGCTATCATATTTTCAGTGACCATTGCAGTTATAAACCCATATGACATTTTTAGCATTTTTTGAGATAGAGCATGCTTTTGGTGGTATTACATAATCACAGGGTAATAAATAAGTAAATTGTCCCTGATTTGGAGCAACGTCCCTCTGTCCCTCTTATTTGTCTCTCATTTTGGTCTGATCCATATAGTTGTATGTAAAATGCACTTTTTAGCTTTCAAAAAGTGTTTCCCAGTGTTAAACCTTTCATTTCATTTCAAAATTGCTGCATTTGTAAATTTAAAAAAAGTCAATATAAAAGGAATAGTAGTGGTAAAAAAAAACCCTTGTGGATTTAATTAACCTTTTTTGGGGTTAATTCTCCTTTAAGGGGGTGTGGCAGGGGGGGCGTGTCCTATGCTTACATACATTTGCTAGTAGGTGTCCTTCATTCCCATCTCAAAATATTGGGAGGTATGGATGAGGCGGCACTGATGGCCACTGACGAGGCGGCACTGATGGCCACCGACAAGGCAGCACCGATGAGGGGGCACTGATGGCCACTGACGAGGATTCACTGATGGCCACCGACGAGGCGGCACTGACGAGGGGGCACTGATGGCCACTGACGAGGAGGCACTGATGGCCACCGACAAGGCCGCACTGATGGCCACTGACGAGGAGGCACTGATGGCCACTAATGAAGCAGGACTAATTAGGCGGCACTGATGGCCACTAATGAAGCGGGACTAATGAGGCTGCACTGATGGTCACTAATAATGCAGCACTAATGAGGCGGCACTGATGGCCACTGACGAGGCTGCACCGATTGCCACTGATATGTTGCACTGATGGGGCTGCACTGATTATCAATTGCTCTGATCAGTGTCAATGTACCCTGCCACTGTCACGGCTTTCCTTTCCTTACACAATGACAGTGTTGAAGAAAAGACAATGCCAAAAACTGGCATGTGTTTACATGGGAGAAGCTGTGATTGAACACAGCTGATCACATAGTACAGTGGCTGAGTTCACAGTGCTGCCGGAATGCGGCTCTCAGCAGGGTCTGGTGCTTCCCTGTTCTCGGATTCAGGGCCGAATTTTTGCCTGAATTCGGCCCTAAAACAGAGCCAAAGACGCACAGCACTCCTGTGCAATCCGCTCTGCCGCCGCCACCACAGAGATATGTGAACCGGCTTCTTAGAGAGACGGTCACAATCTCCTGTCATGCGAATTGGATGCAGGCTAACCTTTATCCAATTTGCACTACTGTGAACCCAGCCTTAATGTCATTGGCTCTTTACCCTGATCAGTGAAGCGCTGTGTCCGAGGGATGCGGCTCACCATCAATCGCCACGCTTATTTGTAAAATTGGCAAAAGGCAGATACAGAACACAATTTAACCACTTCAGCTCTGGAAGGTTTTCCCCCCTTAATGACCAGGCCATTTTTTGCGATACAGCACTGCGTTGCTTTAACTGACAATTGCAAGGGAATGCGACGCTGTACCCAAACAAAAGTGACGTCCTTTTTTCTCCACAAATAGAGCTTTTTTTTGGTGGTATTTGATCACCTCTGCATTTTTTGCACTTTAAACAAAAAAAAAGCGTAAATTTTGAAAACAAATAATATATATTTTTTACTTTTTGCTATAATAAATATACCAATTGAAAAAAATAAAATAAAAATGTATTTATCAGTTTAGGCCAATATGTATTCTTCTACATATTTTTGGTAAAAAAAAAATAAAAAAAAAATCACAATAAGTGTATATTTATTGGTTTGCGCAAAAGTTATAGCGTCTACAAAATGGGGGATAGATTTATGGCATTTTTTTTACTAGTAATGGCGGCGATCTGCGATTTTTAGTGGGACTGCAACATAGCGGTGGACAGGTCGGACGCGTTTACAATTTTTTTTGGGACCATTGACATTTATACAGCGATCAGTGCTATAAAAATGCACTGATTACTGTGTAAATGTCACTGGCAGGGAAGGGGTCAACACTAAGGAGCGATCAATGGTTTAACTGTGTTCCCTTGTGTGTTTCTAACCGTGGGGGGCAGTGTACTGACTGGTGGAGGAGACATACCGCTACGCGCATCGGGTACCCCGCCGTGCAGCAGGCGCACACTCGCTTGCTATGGCTCTTACAAGAGCCGACATATAGGTACGGCGATTCGCGCAGGGGAGCCAAACTGCTGCCGTAAATGTACGTGAGCCAGTCGGGAAGTGGTTAAAACACACAGTAGGTATACAGGTGTAACAAACGACAGACACGAGTAGCCTACACATTTTGTGGAAGTTTCTGCTTCATCAGGACACTTGGATGTGCTTGACCAGAGAAAATAAACTTGTGCCCCACCGTGGTATGCACATGGCTTCTCACCCGGGGGTGAACAAAACGTGCCCACTAGCCCATGGGGGGGGGGGGGACCTTGCAGAGTGCCCTAAAGCCCAAACTTCTAGGGGAAAGAGTTAACAGTGGACAGTGCAGTCTGGAGACAGTCTGTTAGCTTGAAGAAATGGGGAGGGATGAGCAGAGGAGTGCCTTGACATCCTGGGCCACAGGGCTGTGTCTTTCTATTGACATACACAGTGTATGGAGACAACTCTAGTCCCTGCATTCAAGGGTGCTGAAAGAGCAAAGCGTCAACCTGAAACAGGAAACCTGGGGCATCATGGCACCAACCTAAACAGAAACATAGGCAAGGATTATAGTGATATTAAAGTCATATGCTCCGGCAGCACATTCGTGTAGTGGTTAGCACGGCCGCCTAGCAGTACTAGGGGCATTGGTTCCAACCATGGCACTACCTGGCATATTCTCCCTGGGCCTGTATTGGTTTCCTGCCATGCTTATGCAGTTAGGTTAATTGGATCCTGTCTAAATTAGCCCTGGTATATGTAGGTATGAATATGAGTTAGGGACCATAGATTGTAAGCTCCTTGAGGGCAGGGGTTAATGTGAATGTTGTATATACAGTAAGTGTAAATTGTTGGCACTATATAAATAACTAATAAAGATGTTATACTTACCCTGTTTCCCCAAAAATAAGACCTACCCTGAAAATAAGACCTAGCGTTATTTTCAAGGAGGGCTGCAATATAAGCCCTACCCCGAAAATAAGCCCTAGTTAAAAATGCTTGTAAAATCCTATAATCCACTCTATTACAGTAGTATATCATGTACAATGTGTGTGTTTCTGTAATATAAATGCGGGGGAAGAGAGCTCCGGCGGGTAACAGAAGCGCAGATCGGCGCTATAACAAATGTATTTGGCACAATTATATTACAAAAACACACACATTATACAATACTGTAATAGAGTGGATTATAGGATTTCACAAGCATTTTTAACTCAGTTCACACTGGGGATTCCTGACAGGCAGGGAGGGAGAGGGGGAGAGAAGACCACACATTACATGGTAAGACCTACCCCGAAAATAAGCCCTACTGTGTCTTTTGTTGCGGAAATTAATATAAGACCCGGGCTTATTTTCGGGGAAACACGGTACCTGCTCTGTGCGATGATAACAGCCCTGATTCTCCTCATCTGAGGGGGGAAAGGGAGAGGTTCAAGAGCTCATAGGCATAGAGGATGTTACATGGAAGAAAAATAAAAACACAGTAAAAAATGACCTAATGAAAAAAAAAGTAAGCGAAAAAAGTCAGATTTTCGGATCGTATGTATAGGGCATAAGGCCTCGTGCACACTGCAGCTGCCAAATTCACTTTTTAAAATGCATTTGACTTTTTCTTCTGCCCCTAAATGCCAATCTATGCTAGCCTACCGTCTAGGCATTTACAGGTATTTAGAGGTAAGGGTGTTTAGGGTCAGAAATCTGAATGCACCAAAACCGCATTCAGGAGAGGACCATTTGGGCAGAAAAAATGCCCCACGCACGCAAACTGTGGCGGAGTCAGCCTGCAGGCCAACCAGAAAAATATCAAATGGATTCCTCCATCCACGCTACACAGAGTGAGTAGATGAGTCTCAAGCTGAGGCCATTGTATTTGGACAGCCGACTGCCAGCTTTCAAAATATATATGTGTATGGCCAGATTAAAGCCTCGTACACACGATTGGATTTTCCGACGGGAATTGTGTGTTGACAGACTGTTGGTGGAAAATCCGCCCGTTTGTACGCTCCATCGGACAATTGTTGTTGGATTTTCCGGGGACAAATTTTGGATGGCAATCTTTAAAATTTTCCATGGACAACGGTCTGTTGGACAAAACTCCAAAGTACAAACACGCATGCTCGGAAGCAGTGGCAGTTCGTCCATAGAGGGTGCTGGAATGCCGCCCCCTCTGGCTCTCACCGCCACTGAGTCTACTAACAGATTCATGCATTGCAAGTTATTGTCGCCGCTGCGCTTTTCTATTCAGATGGCCGGACATGAGGCGCCGACCATCTGAATAACGGCAGCTGGTTGGCTGTACGGAAGTGCCTATCAGAGCCAGCGGCTCTGATAGGCTTTCCGAGTACAGCCCTCGGGTCCCCGGAAGCTTATCCTCGGAACGCACGGGGTGTGCGTTTCTTGGATAAGACTGACAGGCGCCTCAGCCAATCTGGTTGGCCGGTTCTGGCTACCGGTAACCTGATTGGCTGAAGCGTCATCGAGGGCGGGAGAAGACATCGAAGCGAGGGTCGAGGACGTGGATGGCTGACTCCAGTAAAGGTAAGTGCCAGGCGGGGGGGGCACAGCGGTGACGAAGGGCACAGTGACATAAATGGGCACAGTGGCGACAACTAAAGGGCACAGTGACGACAATAGGCACAGTGGGGACAATGGGCACAGTGGGGACAATTGACACAGCGGCATGAATGGGCACAGTGGCGACAATTGGCACAGCAGCATGAATGGGCACAGTGGCGACAATTAAAGGGCACAGTGACATCAATGGGCACAGTGGCGCCAATGGGCACAGTGGCGACAATTAAAGGGCACAGTGGTTGCGTTTGATGGCATGGCACAGTGGCTGCGTTTGATGGCATGGCACAGTGGCTGCGTTTGATGGCATGGCACAGTGGTAACAATTGATGGCATGGCACAGTGGTGACAATTGATGGCACAGTGGCTGCGTTTGATGGCATGGCACAGTGGCTGCGTTTAATGGCATGGCACAGTGGTACGAATTGATGGCACAGTGGCTGCGTTTTATGGCATGGCATAGTGACTGCATTTGATGGCATGGAACAGTGGTGCGAATTGATGGCACAGTTGCTGTGTTTGATGGCACGGCATAGTGACTGCATTTGATGGCATGGAACAGTGGTGCTAATTGATGGCACAGTGGCTGAGTTTGATGGCATGGCATAGTGACTGCATTTGATGGCATGGCACAGTGGTGCGAATTGATGGCACAGTGGCTGCATTTGATGGCATGGCACAGTGGTGACAATTGATGGCACAGTGGCTGCATTTGATGGGCACAGTGAGGCTGCAATTTTTCTTTCCCATTTGCGCCCCCCCAAAAATTTTGAGCACCAGCCGCCACTGCTTGGAAGCAATGCTCACCAAACACAACATTAGCAGAAGGTGCCCAAAGGGTGGCGCTAAAGAGCAGATCAGATCATATTACCTGCTGACAGACAGGGGGAACATGTACGACAGAAGAAACCTCTAGGGTCTCTCCTGTTATAAAAAGCCTGCCTGTCAGCGGATTTGGAGAATTCGGAGTTTACTACCACTTTAACTGGAGTTAGGTGTTAATGTGTTAGTCACTTGTGTAAAGTCCATCTAACACTACAATCTCCACTGATTGACAATGCTGCTGTCCAAGGGTGACCCCATTGAGCCTCCATTGATAGCGGAACCACTATAAGGCTGGATGTGTGTTACTGGCGGGATCACCAGGTGAAAATAAAAGGAAGAAAAATAAATCTAATGCAGCCACCACACCTAAGGACTAGTAAACTGAAATATGTACTCCAAAGACATGCTGGAAGGTTAATTGGCTTCTGTCTAAATAGGCCCCAGTATATGAATGTGAGTTGGGGACCTTAGAGTGTAAGCTCCTTGAGGGTAGAGACTGATGTGAATGTACAATGTATATGTAAAGCGCTGCGTAAATTGACGACGCTATATAAGTACCCTAAATAATAATATGTTACATTTGTTTGTTTTTTTGTTTAGATACACTTTATATGTGCATTTCTGCAGTGCACCAAAAGTTGCTAATCTGTTCTTTCTGTAAGTAGCTGCCCTTTCAAGACTTTTGACACATAGAGGTTGATCTAGTAAAGGCAAATAGGCTGTTCACTTAGTATGGTCATTTTATTTTAGCTTGGCAAATGAGATGAGGTTCTGCTGACATCCATCATTCAATCAAGAGCAAGCAAAAATATTTTTTTCTTTTATTTTCCTTGCACGAGATTGGGAATTCTTTGCAAAGGGAATTATCACCACATTCACTAAGCTAAGTGAAAATTCTCTTACAAAATGAACAGCCCATTTACTTTTCATAAATCAATCTCATTGTGTCTACTACTGTTTTAAATACTATAAATGTACTTTCATCCGTGTTTTATGCACTCCATGCTTAATACCTTTAATTATCATTTTAGGTTGCTTTAATTTGCTGTTATACCAATTACATGCAGTAATAAACTTTATTTGTATAGGGTGTATTGTGCTGTAGCAAATGTCATTGCATACTGGGCAGTTTTTTGCGTTCAGTGCTCATTATGTAGAGTCTATGCAGAATAGTTGCACACAGGGATGGACCGGGACAGAAATTTGGCCTTGGACTTCATCCAGACTTGCCCACTTTGACAGGTCTCTCCCATGGCGGCCGGACAACTCCTGCACCCCCCCCCCCCGGCCACCCAAGCCACCTCTCCCCCTTCACTAGCTGTTCTACTTTATTAGAGTAGATTGGCTGGTGCTGGTACTCTAATAGGCAGTACCAGTGGGGAAGCTAGGCATTATTTCACCCGGGGCAAAGAATCAGTTTGGTGCCCCCCCTTATGGGACAAGATTAGGCACAAGTGAGAAACTCCCAGGCCATAGCTGTTGAGTCAGCTGTCTGTCCCTCCCCCATGCTCCTCTGTCGTCCCCCCTGCTCCTCTGGTACTCCCCCTGCCTCTTTGTCCCCCCCAGGGGAGGGCTGCGGGGAGGGAGAGGAGGTGAGCGCTGCGGGAAGGGAGAGACAGAGAAGCAGAGGGGGGCGGTGGTCCGCTGTCACTGAAGCCAGCCCACTGAGCCACTGGCCCACCGGGAAACTCCCTGTAGTCCCAATGGCCAGTCCATCCCTGGTTGCACATGGCAATACAACAAGTGAATGCATGTACTGAACGAATAAAAGGGTGTCCAGCATGCCTATGGTTCTGTTACTCTTTGTAAGGCTGGATTTGCACATGCAGGAGTGCTAAAAAGTGTTTTTTTTTGTGGATTGCTTTTCAGAGGTGTTTGACAGGTGGTGAAAAGGTGATATGTCTTATGTATGCCCTAGTTGTATTCCCTTAAAGCAGAGTTTCGCCCAAAAGTAGAACTTTCACTTTAAAATGGTTGTATACCCTTTTTTACATTTTTACCTACGGGTAAGCCATAAGGAGATCAGACGCCGACGCCTACTAGCTCGTTATGCCTTTGCCTTACAGATTGTTATTTTTAAAATATTTTTGTGCGGGTATACAATCGCTTTAAAGCAGAATTCCAGCCAAAAGTGGAACTTGTGCCTTTAAAAACACTCTTCGCCCCCTGCCATATTTGCCATGTCATTTTTTTTGGGGGGGGGGGGGGGTACGTAGTTTAGAGTGGGACTTGCTGTCCCACTTCCTCCTTCCTGCTCTAGGCCGCCTAGGCGACGCCTCCTCTTCCTCTAGGCGGCCCCTCCCTCTCTGCATTCTTCTAGGACACATCACAGGTCCCAGAAGGTTGCCTGGCTACTAGCAGAGCGCACAGCCCACAGTTGCTATGACGGCGCCGCAGAGAGGGGGAGAGGAGTAAGGCTCCGGGCGGCCGCATCGCTGGACCGCGGGACAGGTGAGTGTCTGTTTATTAAAAGTCAGCAGCTACACTTTTTATAGCTGCTGACTTTTAGAAAAAAGGGGTGAGTATGGTCTCTGTTATACTAAAGGTATAAGAAGTAAATATGTGCCTTCATCCCAATTAGTATGTAAAATAAGGAGACCTAACTAATTAAGACACCATTGGCTGCTTGAAACCGAATGTTTGTCACCAATCAGGTCAAGGGGAAGGGGGAAAGGGGATTTTGGGGGGGACTATTCACGGCACTGGTTAAACACAGTATATTAAAAATAACAAGTATTTATTGAACATAAAACAGGTATCATAGAGCAACATTTAAAAACAATCCCCACATTGCACAACAGTAAGTTATACACAAACTATATCTGCATGTAAGGAGTTGATCGTCTCGACCGGTTTCGCGGTAATATACCGCTTCTTCAGGAGAGGGTTTGTCTATAAGATATGCATAAAACATATAAATATACAAGCAAGTTTATACAGTAGTTGTAAACATTTTATAACATAATCCAAACAACATGCCATATAATGGAGTGAAAAAACTCACCCAGACTGGTCAATTGATCGAGCCAGGACCCAGTTGAAAACCTTCTTTGGCGCAAGGAGGGGGATATATTTATTTAGAACGGGCTCTATTAAGGAATAAAATTGATAGTTTCATATGTAGCGAGGTGGTCAGTTATTTAATAGGGTGGGGATCACCGTGGAGTGTGTAAAAATGATATAACATAGTGACGAAGGTGAATTAAGGAGAGTGGAAGGTTGGGAGTGAAATAAAAGAAAGGGAGTATGGGGGGAAGGGGAAGGGAATTGGTAATGGGGAAAGGGAGGGGAGGGGAAGGTGAAGAAAAAAAGGGGGGGGGGGAGGGGGGGGAGGGGGGGGGGGGGAAAGGGGGGGGGGAAGGGGGGGGGGAAAGGGAAGGGGGGGGAGGGGGGAAGGAGGAGAAGGGGAGAAGAAGGGGGGGGGGGGGAAAAGAAGGGAAGGAGAGGGGATAGTGGGTATGTGTAGTGACACCATAAGAGTAAAGTATTCTAAAGTTGCTGAGGTGGAAAAGGTTGTGTTAAAAAAGTTAGTAATGAAGGAAGGGGCAGGAAAACAAACCAGGGGGGGGGGGGGTTTTGGGGGGGGGGGGGGAAGGGGGGGGGAGAGGGTGAGAGAGGGGGAGAGGGAGGGGGGGGGGGGAAAGAAGGGGGAGAGGGGAGGGGGGGGAAACGGGGGGGGGGGGAAAGGGGAAAGGCAAGAGGGCCGGAATGGTTAGGGGGAAAAAGGAGGATGGGGGCTGGGGAGGGGAAGAAAGGGGAATGGACGGGAATAGGGGGGGGAAAGGAGCAAAAAGAAAAAAAGAAACGAGCCAAATAGAAAAGAGAGGGGAAGGGGGGGACAGGAATTGAAATGAGATAAAAGTGAGAAAGGGAAAAGGAAAAAGGGGGGGGGGGGAAGGGGGGGGTTTTATTCTAGGAAGGGAATGGGAAGGAGGGGGAAAGTGAAGAATAAATATATAAATAAAAAGGGGGGATTAGGGTAATAAGTAAATGTGTTTAAAGCGGTCCTCCACCCTAAAGTGGAGTCCCGCTGATCGGAACCCTCCCCCCCTCCGGTGTCACATTTGACACCTTTCAGGGGGGAGGGGGGTGCAGACACCTGTCTAAAGACAGGTATTTGCACCCACTTCCGGCCACACGATACGGGCGAAAGACGGGCATTCCGTCACATCCCGTCTGTCGCCCGTTGTGTGCTGGGAACACTCGGCTCCCAGCACACAGCGTGTGAGCCAATCGGCGGGCGCAGCGCGGCTCGCGCATGCGCCGTAGGGAACCGGGCAGTGAAGCCGCAGCGCTTCACTTCCTGGTTCCCTGAGCGTGGATGGCGGGGGGAGCAGCAGAGTGACGAGCGATCGCTCGTGCTCTGCTGCGATCGGCGCTGGACTCCAGGACAGGTAAGTGTCCTAATATTAAAAGTCAGCAGCTGCAGTATTTGTAGCTGCTGACTTTTAATATTTTGTTCCCATGGCACATCCGCTTTAATTCTGCAAACATGCAGAGTGACTGAAGTGAACGTGAAAATATAAAATTAAGGGAGTGCAAGGAATATCAAGGGAATCAAAAGTTAAGGAAACCAATCACCAAGCAATCTAATAATATTTATATAGGTAGACCCTGATGGGTCCTTACCATAGCTGTATATAGGTTATATATGCTTGACTATACTGGGGCACAGAAAGACAGTCTCTGTCAGTCCATTCTAGAGTTTGCTCAACTGCCAGGGTATAGACAGTGCAATGCACTGGTTCCAGCTGAGGGAGTTAGAAGGCAGAGGGCCAGTTAGTCATGCAAGTCAATCAGAACAGAAACCCAATGAATGGGTAGTGATCTGACTTACCGTGGCTGATATTCTTCCACGTGTGTCCCCAGGGAGAGCGTCCGTGCTAACTCACAAAAGCGGCTTTCTCAGCCGCTTTTGTAAGGATCCCTGGACGGCAATATGTGACGTCATCAATAGGCGACGCTATCGCCGTCCAACGTCCCACCAACCCCTGCACGTGAATGCGTGGGTGTGCGGCCGTAGACCCAATGGCATAACGCCAGGTCATAGGCTGCAAACGGGGAGCCATGATTGGAGCTCCCTGCTGGGGACGACACTCCGTGCGCCAATAGTGAAGGAGAGGCTGGGCATCAGGCTGAATCAGCCAATCGGGGAAGTCAAACTCCGGAGGCAAGTTGGATTTAGAAAATAAACATTATACATGACATTTAAATAACAATTACAGCGATAAACATCACAATTATTATTAGCTGCTGACTTTTAATAAACAAAAAACCATGTGGAACTCCACTTTCAGACGCTATAATGCTAAAAATAGCGCCTGCAAAGTGCCCTGAAAGTGTGAAAGCTCCTCCACTGCTCCTGCGCATTAGAAATTAATGGGCACCGTGGCTATACCACCGGCAAAGCACCGATGCAGCGGTGCTTTGCGGGTGGTTTTAATCCTTTCGTGGCCACTAGCAGGGGTAAAAGCCCCGCTAGCGGCTGAATAGAGCCGCAAAATTGATGGTAAAGTGAGCTTTAAATAGTGGCGCTTTACCGCCGATGCCCCCACCGCCCCAGTGTGAAAGGGGCCTTAAGGACTCCTGACATGCCACATTTGGAATGTCATTGTTTTGAGGGGAGGAGTGAGTACCTAGTTTTGACAGAAGATTGCCTGGCCATTCAGGACGCGCAGTGTGCACCCACCTCTGAAGCCACAAGCTGTCATAGCTGGGTGCTGCCCACACTTGCAACGCTGGCACCGCAGGAAGGAGTAGGAGAGAAGCAAGGCTTTGGGTGGCCGCATCACTGGACCGTTGGACAGGTGAGCGTGTGTTTATTAAAATTCAGCAGCTATACTTTTTGTAGCTGCTGACTCTTAATAAATACAGAAATGGCTCGAAATTCGCCTTAAGTTGTCTCTTGAAACAAACGTCTCATTACTGTAATGGCAGCTTTAGTCCTTCTTGAAATTTTCTCTATCGCTATAGATTTTCAATAATAATGAGATTTGGGGAAGATTATCTGATTATTGAAGCTGTCAGAAAATGTCTGTTCCTGGCCTGACACACAGACTTTTGTAACTCTGCAATGCTTTACATACCGTATAACACGCACCCTAACTTTAAGAGGGAAATTTCAGAAAAAAAAACTTCCACAGCCCCCTGCGTATAACACGCAGGCACAGTTTACCCTCTATTTTCAGGGTAAAAAAGTGAGTGTTATACGCCAATAAATACAGTAATTAGTTTGGGGCACTTTTAAAATGCCCAACTAGTCAAAAGAACTGAACATTTTATGCCAAATTTATGCCCCATCTTGATATTACTTCTAAACAAACATATTAGGGTTAATTTCCACGAGCTTTCCCCTTGTGAAGAGCAATCCACGGTGGGTCACTTTTCAGAGAGCATTTGGCGGGAGGTGAGGAGGCATTACTGGCTATTTTAACTCCTAAAGACCCACATCACTGCCATGGTTTTGGTGCGGCCCTCACTCAGTTGAATGGGTTACATCTGGCAGAAGGTACTGCCTACCAAACATGACTGGGGGGGAACATTTTTGCCACACCGCAATGTAAAGAATCAAGCCCCCCTGGCATGTTTACCCCCTGTCTGCAGCAAAGGAGAGCAGCAAAACACGACTTAGTCGCACGGTTTTACCACCGCCTAAGTGCAGGTGTAAACTTAGCCCTAGGGTTACACCTGCCTACAGTAGTGTACATAGACAAGGAAATATAGTGGGCCTAGCTGGAAATAAAGTGTGAATTAATTATGCTCTGACTTATTATATAGGCTTTTAGCAGAACCTTCTGAGATCACCTTTCTTCTCTTCCATCTATTGCACATCTCCTAGATATACAGTAACTGTATCTGTCACCTTTATCCATCTGGATTTTCTAGTTGTGATATTGATTCCCTCATTCAGCATTACTCAGCCTCGGGGCAAAGTTTGAGTCTGTTGCAGTTTCTCACAAGACTACACAATTATTTCACGTAGCCATGAGAATGTAGACGCTACCCAGACAAAAACAAACAGACTGCTTGGAGGTGATGTCAGCGAGCAAAGTCCTCACTGCTTTCTTCCTTCTGACTTCACACTTTTATTATCACACATAAATATCACAGGTCAAAGCAACCATAAGGGGTCAGGGAGGCAACCACCTCTAGCTTATAGTCATATGAAGCAAGTCAAAGAGACCCTGTCTTGCAAATAACCAAAAACACCAGTTATTAGTGAAGGGTCTAATACAGAGGTCTCCAAACTTCTCAAACAAAGTGCCAGTTTATTGTCCTTCAGACTTTAGAAGGGCCGGATTGTGGCCAGTGGGGGACAGAAAATGTCCCGGGCCCAGCATCAGCGAGAATAAATATGGCCTCAAGGTTGGGGGTCAGTAGGAGGAGGAATAGTGCCCATATCAGTAGGAGAAATAGTATCCCATCATTGTTATCAGTAGAAGAAATAGTGCCCCCTTGTTGTCAGTGGGAGGAATAGTACCCCAAGGGCCCGATAAAGGCTAGCAAAGGGCCACATCTGGCCCTCGGGCCGCAGTTTGGAGAACCCTGGTCCAATATATACTTAATTCCCAAATAATGTATTATTTAACCTCTTGACCACTGGGCACTTAAACCCCCTTCCTAACCAGACCAATTTTCAGCTTTCGGTGCTCTCACAATTTGAATGACAATTACTCAGTCATACAACATTGTACCCATTTGAAATTTTTGTCCTTTTTTTCACACAAATGGAGCTTTCTTTTGGTGGTATTTGATCACCTCTGGGTTTTTTATTTTTTGCGCTATAAAAGAAAAACGACAGAAAATTCTGTAAAAAAAAAAAAAAAGTTTCTGTCATATTCGCAGGTTATTTCTCACACACAGCATATGCATACCACAAATTACACCCCAACACACATTCTGCTATTCCTCCCGAGAATGGCGATACCCCATGTGTGCGACTTTTACACGGCGTGGCCACATACAGAGGCCCAACATGCAGGGAGCGCCATCAGGCGTTCTGGAGCACCCAGGCCAATTCTGACATTTCTCTCCTACATGGAAAAATCACCATTTATTTGCTAGAAAATTACATAGAACCCCAAAACATTATATATGCGGAGTATTTGGGTATTGCAGAGTATCGAGGTATTGCAGAGTATCGGGGTATTGCAGAGCATCGGGGTATTGCAGAGCATCGGGGTATTGCAGAGTATCGGGGTACTGCAGAGTATCGGGGTACTGCAGAGTATCGGGGTACTGCAGAGTATCGGGGTATGGCAGAGTATCGGGGTATGGCAGAGTATCGGGGTATGGCAGAGTATGCAGAGTATGGGGTATGGCAGAGTATGCAGAGTATGGGGTATGGCAGAGTATGGGGTATGGCAGAGTATGGGGTATGGCAGAGTATGGGGTATGGCAGAGTATGCAGAGTATGGGGTATGGCAGAGTATGGGGTATGCAGAGTATGGGGTATGGCAGAGTATGCAGAGTATGGGGTATGGCAGAGTATCAGGGTATGGCAGAGTATGGGGTATGGCAGAGTATGCAGAGTATGGGGTATGGCAGAGTATGGGGTATGGCAGAGTATGCAGAGTATGGGGTATGGCAGAGTATGCAGAGTATGGGGTATGGCAGAGTATGGGGTATGGAAGAGTATGCAGAGTATGGGGTATGGCAGAGTATGCAGAATGGCAGAGTATGCAGAGTATGGGGTATGGCAGAGTATGGGGTATGGCAGAGTATGCAGAGTATGGGGTATGGCAGAGTATGCAGAGTATGGGGTATGGCAGAGTATGGGGTATGGCAGAGTATGCAGAGTATGGGGTATGGCAGAGTATGCAGAGTATGGGGTATGGCAGAGTATGCAGAGTATGGCAGAGTATGGGGTATGGCAGAGTATGGGGTATGGCAGAGTATGCAGAGTATGGGGTATGGCAGAGTATGCAGAGTATGGGGTATGGCAGAGTATGCAGAGTATGGCAGAGTATGGGGTATGGCAGAGTATGGGGTATGGCAGAGTATGCAGAGTATGGGGTATTGCAGAGTATTGCGCAGGGATAGCTGAGCTGGGATGGATGGATGGCTGGATCTGTGACTGCAGTTGTCACAGATCCAGCCACAGAACTGCTGACACCCGCTCCCCCTCCCCCCCCTCCTCTCGCACTGTACCGAACGGTACAGAGAGGAGAGGGAGGAACCGGCGTCATCAAATGACGCCGGTTTGTTTACAAGTGATCGCTCCGTCATTTGAAGGAGCGATCACGTGGTAAACGGCCGCGATCAGCGGCAATTTACCGTGATCCGTGATGCGCCGGGTCTTCTAGACCCGGCGAGCACGGACACTTCCGCGAGCGCGCCCCAGGGGACGCGCAAACGCGGAAGTGCACGAGGATGTCCCAGGGACGTCCTGTCACAGTAACTCGACCGCGCTGTAGCAGTATTTTTGCTATAGCGCGGTCGGCAAGTGGTTAAAAGCCCTGTCTAGCTAGTATATTAAAGCGGGAGTTCACCCGGAATTTTTTTTTTAACATTAGATTCATGCTCGTTTTGTGAAGGGAAATCGGGTAGTTTTTTTAAAAACGAAGCAGTACTTACCATTTTAGAGAGCGATCTTCTCCGCCGCTTCCGGGTATGGTCTTCGGGACTGGGCGTTCCCATTTGATTGACAGTCTTCCGACAGGCTTCCGACGGTCGCATACATCGCGTCACGAGTAGCCGAAAGAAGCCGAACGTCGGTGCGGCTCTATACGGCGCCTGCGCACCGACGTTCGGCTACTTTCGGAAAATCGTGACGCGATGTATGCGACCGTCGGAAGCCTGTTGGAAGACTGTCAATCAAGAAGGAACGCCCAGTCCCGCAGCCCATACCCGGAAGCGGCGGAGAAGATCGCTCTCTAAAACGGTAAGTACTGCTTTGTTTTTAAAAAAAACTACCCGATTCCCCTTGACAAAATGAGCATGAATCTAATGTTAAAAATGTACATTTCCGGGTGAACCCCCACTTTAACTGAAGAATGAAGAAGAGATGACATAATAGAAGACAGGAGCAGAGCCAATGATAGGCTAGTTTATGACTTTTTCAAAGATACTCGGTAGCCGGAAGCAGGAGTCATATTGATGGTTACTATCTTCTCAACAATATAGACCTGTAGGAAGAAACCCCCATATAATGTGTCACTTACGGCAACATGAAAAAGTATTCACACCCCTGAAATTTTCCACATTTGTCACGTTACAACCAAAAACATAACTGTATTTTATTGGGATTTTATGTGATAGACCAACACAAAGTGGCAAATAATTGTGAAGTGATAGGAAAATTATAAATGGTTTTCACATTTTTTTACAATTAAATATCTGAAAAGTGCGGTGTGCATTTGTATTCAGACCTCTTTACTCCGATACCCCTAACTAAAATCTAGTGGAACCAATTGCCTTCAGAAGTCACCTAATTAGTAAATAGAGTCCACCTGTGTGTAATTTAATCTCAGTATAAATACAGCTTTTCTGTGAAGCCCTCAGAGGTTTGATAGAGAACCTTAGTAAACAAATAGCATCATGAAGGCCGAGGAACACACCAGACAGGTCAGCGATGAAGTTGTGGAGAAGTTTAAGGCAGCATTAGGTTATAAAAAAAAATATCCCAAGCTTTTAACATCTCACAGAACACTGTTCAATCCATCATCCTAAAATAGAAAGAGTATGGCACAACTGCAAACCTATCAAGACATGGCCGTCCACATAAACTGACAGGCCGGACAAGGAGAGCATTAATCAGAGAGCGAAGAGGCCCATGGTAACTCTAGAGGAGCTGCAGAGATCCACAGCTCAGGTGGGAGAATCTGCCCACAGGACAGCCATTAGTCATGCACTCCACAAATCTAACATTTATGGAAGAGTAGCAAAAGAAATCCATTGAGAAAAGCCAAAAGAAGTCCTGTTTGCAGTTTTTGCGAGAAGCCATGTGGGGGACACAGCAAACATGTGAAAAAAGTGCTCTGGTCAGATGAGACCAAAATTTAACACTTTTGCCTAAAAGCAAAACGCTATGTGTGGCAGAAAACTAAAACTGCACATCACCCTGAACACACCATCCCCACCGTGAAACATGGTGGTGGCAGCATGTTGTGGGGATGCTTTTCTTCAGCAGGAACAGGGAAGCTGGTTAGAGTTGATGGGAAGATGGATGGAGCCAAATACAGGGCAATCTTAGAAGAAAACCTTTTAGAGTCTGAAAAAGACTTGACTGGGGCGGAGGTTCTCCTTCCAGCAGGACAACGGCCCTAAACAGACAGCCAGAGCTACAATGGAATGGTGTAGATCAAAGCATATTCATGTGTTAAAATGCCTGCGCTGTGATATGGCTTGACCAGATGAGTGGATGAGGGGATGGTGCGTGAGGCGGGCTGATAGGGCCTGGGGAGTGACAGGTGATGCAGACACAAATTAAATAACCTAAAACGGGTTTAAATAGTTTCAGCCCTGGTTCACACTGGGTACGATTTGAGATGCGATTTGACATGTCAAATCGCATCTCAAATCGGCGGCAATTGTCGGCAATGGCACTGTCCTAATCAGTGCGACGCCGCATCTGCGATTTCAAAAAGTAGTTCCTGTACTACTTTTTGCGATTTCGGGCCACGATTTACATTAAATTGCGTCCAAAATCGCGGCAAAATCGCAGCCGCAAAATCGCGGTAAAATCGCGCATTTTACCGCGATTTTGAATTCGCAGCAGTGTGAACCTAGGCTTAAATAGGTACAGTCCTAACTGGACTGTAAAATATAGCACAGTAGAGTCTTTCAGTGAAGAACTAAAAAAGTGTATGTGAAAATCAAAGCAGAAGCTTGAACGTAAAATCCTAGGTAAGTGCAAAACAAAAGAAAAGGACCACAGTTCCACACTAGAACTGATGCAGCAGTGAGAAAATGGTTAAAGTGGAAAAAATTTCCAGATTCTGCAAGGGATGTGCAGTCCAGACAGATCCAAGAAAACGCATGCAGCCCACACCTCAGTGACTCGTGCAGCTTACCTTCCAGCTGACATATAGGGTCAAACACATTACCAGTTTTCCTATTGGGTAGGTATCTTGCTGCCAGTTCTCAATAGTTGGTCATACATAAGAAAAAGAATAATAAAAAAAGTTGTAGCCTTATCCTCCTAACACTTATACAACTGTAGGGAGAGGGGTGCAGTTTGCAAGGTGGCAGATTGAGTATCCACTTACACAACTTACACAGTGTGTAGGGAAAAAGTGCACATCTCCACGAGTGCCGAACTCGTCTCCTAGTACTTCTCACTGCCAACACTTTTGCCTCTTTAGCCTGTGTGAAGCCGTCCGCTCGTGTCAGGGTGAAGGAGGCAGGGGAAGGAGAAGATGCACATAGCATAAAACTGTACAGCAACTTTAATAACTAAAAACAGTCAATAAAAAACTCACATGGAGCAGTGAGGTGGCGATCGTGTATCCACAAGCACCGCGCTCGTCTGCCGTACGTTCAGTACTGCTCCCGGTTAATGCTCTGAGTCCCGACGCGTGTTCATCACATCACGTGACTTCATCATCCCCTGATGAAGTCACGTGATGTGACGAACACGCGTCGGCAAACAAATGGGGACAGACTCCCCATTTGTTTGCTGCAGTGTTCACCATTATTGCACTCATCCCTTTGGCCCACCTCCCCCCCCCCTTTTCTCACCTCCCTTTCCCCTTTCCCCTTATCCTACACAGCGCAGGAGCTTCAACTATTTTACATGTGTTAAAATGGCTCGGTCAAAGTCCAGACTTAAATCCAATTAAGAATCTGTGACAAGACTTGAAAATTGCTGTTCATAGACACCCTCCATCCAATCTGACAAACCTTGAGCTATTTTGAAAAAAAAAAAATGGGCAAAAATGTCACTCTCTCTAGATGTGCAAATCTGGTAGAGACATACTCAAAAAGACTTGCAGCGAAAGATGGTTCTACAAAGTATTGTATCATTTATTATTTTCCTTCCACTCCACAATTATGTGCCACTTTGTGTTGGTCTATTACATAAAATCCCAATAAAATACATTTACGTTTTTGGTTGTAACATCATAAAATTTGAAAAATGTCAAGGGGCATTAATACTTTTTCAAGGCACTGTACACATGTGATCCAACATTGAAAAAAGTTGCAATATAACATGTAGTAGCACATTGATGTCACAGTCCTCTTGGTCCCACTGCCATTGGTCTTTGAATATACCGAAGAGTACATTGCGTGGGAGGCGGATACCAAACACGTTTTGGAAATGTATTTCTCTTCTTCAGGGATATACAAACAGAGGAATGATTTTCAATCTATAGTGCCAGAATGTCAACATAATATACAGCCAGTATACAATAGATCAAAAATAGGTATATCATTGCCACTGTAACCCTATAGGGTCACCGCTATTGCTAGTCATCCAAGCCAGGATAGATATTGCAGAGGCCCGATGCTCAAATAGGAGGAGAAATGGACTCCCTTAAGTATACTCCAATACCTGGGTTCATCATATATGGAAAGAAAATTCCCCTATGCAGTGTCTTTTAGTATGGTGCGATGGCTCGGAAGGCAAATGTGCGCACATTGGCACATTCGTCTCCCGAGTCATCCGAAACGTGTTGGGTATCTGTCTCCCACCTAATGTAGTCTTCTGAATACTCAAAAACCCATGGCAGTGGAACCAAGAGGACTGTGACATCAATGTGCCACTACATGTTATATTTGAACTTTACATGTTGGATCACGTGTGTATATATACAGCCAAAAAAGTAACAGTTTTAATAGGTTTCTTCTTTCCAATGATGTTTCAATAAAATATTGAAATGTTATCATACACAGTCTTTGCTCATGTTGCCTTACAAGTCCTGTTATATGGGGGTTTCTCCCTACAGTTCTGATTTCTACAAAAAAACTGCCACTGTGCCCGGTATCAACAACCAACATTATAGCAGCCGGTACTAATGGTTTTCAAAGTGGGTGATAAGTCTTTTATTAAACCACTGAATATTCAAAATTCATGTATTCTTGTACCACCGAATTAAGCGACAATACCATACAAGTATAGGATAATTGCCAATACCACCATCATTAAAGGTGTAGGAGAATTATAACCAGTGGCCTACAGCAGTGGTCATCAACCCTGTCCTGCAGGGCCCACTAACAGGACAGGTTTTATGTATTACCTTGGGGAGATGCAGTCTAGAATACTGCAATCACTGAGAAGCAAATTATATCAGCTGTGATGTATTTCAGTTATCTTGCAAACCTGGCCTGTTAGTGGACCCAGAAAAACACAAAACCTCCTGCGCTCTGGTGTTCCACCAAATCGGGTACAGCAGTGTAGTCCAACGGCAAAAATCAGAAGTCTTGCAGCCCTCCACAGAACAAAGGGTGTTCATATGGCTAAAAAGAAACAAACAAGAAAAAGAGGGCGCACCGACCTTGTGCATTACCACTTAAAATTTTTAATTAAAACAGAATGAAAAGCAATGGTCCTACTCACAAGACAATCGTAAATATGCGCTTTTCAGACAACTGGACTGGGCCTCGCGACACCTGCCAGTGGAACTTCAGACATCTGAACGGCTGACGCGTTTCTGGGGCGTACCCCCTTCCTCAAAGCCTGGACGGACCATCCAGGCTTTGAGGATGGGGGTACGCCCCAGAAACGCGTCAGCCGTTCAGATGTCTGAAGTTCCACTGGCAGGTGTCGCGAGGCCCAGTCCAGTTGTCTGAAAAGCGCATATTTACGATTGTCTTGTGAGTAGGACCATTGTTTTTCATTCTGTTTTAATTAAAAATTTTAAGTGGTAATGCACAAGGTCGGTGCGCCCTCTTTTTCTTGTTTGTTTCTGTTAGTGGACCCTGCAGGACAAGGTTGATGACCACTGGCCTACAGTATGGGGCATTCAGTTTAACACAGCAACGTCTAATCACTGCTAAAGGCGCACGGCACAGGAAAAAGACACTGATGTAAATGGGAAATATGAGGCGGACACAAATATGCCGGGAGACGGAGCCATAGAAAGGGGGGGGGGGGGTGTTGGTGCTCTGATGGGGACACATGTGAAAGGGCCCTGCTGGGGACACATGTGGGGGGATTGTGATGGGAACACATGAGAGGGGGAACCCTGATGGGGACACATGTAATGGGGACTTGGGAGGGTCCTGATGGGGACACGTATCAGGGCACTGATGGGGACACATTTGCGTGGGGGCTATGATGGGGACATGTGTGGGGGGGCTCTGATGGGGACACATGAGTGTGAGTCCTGATGGGGGCACATGTGGGGAGTCCTGATAGGGACATGTGTGGGGGGGCTCTGATGGGGACCACCATCAGACTCTGATGGGTGATGAGGACACAAATGTGTGGCAATACTGATAGGGACAAAGATTTATTGTGAGACCCTGATGGGGACCAACTGTACTGCCTGTCAGATTCTATTCTACAGTATGCCACATTTATGAATAACTGATTTTTTTTTCGGCACGCAAATGTGTGTAAAATATACAACGTGGCCCTCAAAGTGAAAAGTTTGAGCCCCCTGCGGTCTACCAATCTTTATTGCAATAATGAGAATATTGCAGAGTAAGTGTGTTCCATCAACCATTTCTTTAAAATTCACCTGTATTGTTACACAGACATGTAGGCTGCCAATAGTGATGTCCTTCTGGAAATGATAGATGACTAGCTGTCTTTAGCTTCAGAACTTTGTCACAGACCTAGAACAAGCAAAATGAAGGCAATTACTATAAAATGACACTACAAATAATGGAAAGGATTATTCACCAAAAGAGAGTAGCCATGTGTGAAAAAACCTGGTGACAAGACACAATTTTGAGATTTGGGCTTTGATGATATTCATGAAAATATAAGAATGCAGAGTGTTTACTTTCTAGCAAGTAGCCATGGTATACTGGAGATTAGGATATTTATAGGCTACATTCTTTGAATAGTCACTTAGTCCATGAAATGGCTCCCCCTGTTGTGCAACAGCTGTGTGTCCTGTCTGAAAAACTCATCATGGTGCTTTATTGATCTAAACTTTCTAATTTCATTTCTTTTAATACTTTGTATAAGTAGGCACTAAATATATTCTCACTTGGACCTTTCCAATTTTGTATTGTTACTGTTGTATTAATTCGTTTTTTTATATCTCTGAAAATCTTTAATAATGTAGAGGTTTCCAAATTAATAACAAAAAAAATAAACTCACCTCTTTTGCTGTGAAACTAACTAATTGGCTTACATAATAAGCTGGAGTGTATTTACATTGAAATCAAGTATCACATGGTCTCAAAATAAACAGAACCATTTTTGGAAGGCCTCAAAATTTGTTAGAAATCATATCTAAATAAACAGCATTATTGAATTTGGCCATCCATTTGGTAATTTGATGTCCTCTGATGATGTAACTTCTGCGCATGCTGGCAGACAGCTGTATTCTTTCATGCGCCGTGCAATGCAAAAAAAAAAAAGTCATCAGGATGCAGGGAAATTTTTTTTGGGCAAAAGAGACTTTGCATGCTTCTTCTGCTAAAAAACTTGACCTTTTGGTTATTCTTTGTTTAAGGGACTTTAGATCTGCTTTAAGCACCAGTCATGGCTTCAAGTCTGAATTTTAAGGGAGACCCCCACGCAAAAAAAAGGCACCTCAGTCATGTCAATTACCAAAAATATTCATGTCCATATTTGGTCAATGACATCACCTGGGAGACTCTGCCCCCTTGTATATATGAGTTGTCATCGTCCAGAACTGTCATTCGCTCACAGTGAATCAGTGGGACCAGATGCATTGTGATTGACTAGGATCTACATGCTGAATGATGTAATTGACAGGCAGTGGTACATCATGGGCCTTTTTATTAATTAAAGGCTTTATCAAATACTGGGGGGGGGGGGGAAGAGGTATGTAATTTGTTAAAGGGGGTTTCCAGATTTCTATATGCCCCCTGCCGGCAGCTTCTCTCAACCATTGTGCCAGGGATTGGCGAAGAGGCCCTTGTTCTCTTCAACATAGGGACAGGATGCTTTGCCAGAGGGGTCCCTCCCTGGCAAGATATAACAATTTATATATTAAAAAAATATCCCCCATGTAGGTGAATGATGCCGATGACATCACTGGCTGTAAAGGACTGGTAAACCATTGACAGAGGGAAGCTGTCATGTATAATAGCAGAACAAATACTGCTATTATACATGGTGTTTGGCACACTCCGAATAGATAAATGTTTGGGTGTTTGTCCGAGTGCCCAAACAGCCAAGGTTTGGTCCAAACTTGTGTTTGAACTGTACCTTCAGCTCATTCCTAGTATGGAGGAATTCTTAAGATTCATACTTACCTAGGTTGATCTGTACCCCGGTGCCTCTACACTGATTACCAAGCAATCGAACACCGCCAATCGCTCAGTTCTCAGACTGCAGACTATCAATCATAGCTCTCTGCTCTGCCCCCTCCTCGCTCACTGGATCGCTGAGCTGTGGAGGCGATGGAGCGGCCGTTTGGGATGGGGGCAGAGAGGGATCCCTGCTGAGCCGGGTGTCGGTCCCGGGACCTGTTGGATCCTGACTTCTATTGTCGCGATGAGGCGGACCCTTGACAGATTTCTTTGAAGTCAACAGAGAGCAGACCTCAGCCCGCTCTCTGCTGAAAATGGGTCACAAAACTAATTGCACTGCTGTGATCTAATGCAGAAGTACAACCAAACAAGCATTTCGGAAATTTCCATTCACTTCCTGCCAAATAGCTAAACAGGAAGTGAGAGGAAATCCCTACAAATTAAGGGGGGACCTTCAGGTCAAGACTCACCAGAACTAGCACCCCCAATGGAAGATTTTCCCTCTATTACTTACTGGGGACAACCCAAAATTAGGAATTTTCTTTACTTTCACTTTCAATAAAGGGGGTCAACACCAGAGAACACCATTCCCATGGTGATGAATGATGGTGGCACCATCATGTTGTTGGGATGCTTTTCTTTGACTTAGATTGAGAAACTGGTCAAGATGAAGTTACATTTAACTCACCGCTGCCCATAGGGAGACCCGCATAAATTATTCACCTTGACAGTTGCGACTTTGGGACCTTACCTGGTCCCAATGCACAAGAAAAAATATGTCCACTTTGCTCATCTGCTTGATCATAGGTTTATTAACAGTTCAGGAGACACATTAATATTAATATTAAAAATACTTTTATATTGATTCAAGGTTTTCCAGTTGTAAGAACTGTGTATCTTGAGCTGTTAATGATAACCCTACGACCATGCAGTTGAGCAGCATAGACCCATTTTTTTCTTGGATATTTATCGCAAAATGATTGTTAAAGAATGACCAGTGAATGCTTAGGTTCCAATTCGACGGAGAATTCACAGTAGGACATGAGAAAATGGAATACTGTCTGTGCTACTTTTTTTATTTGCACTAAAATAATTTTTCATGGACGAGCTTTCGGGGTGTGTCCCCTTCTTCAAGGTCCAAGCAGTACTGAAGAAGGGGACACACCCCCCGAAAGCTCGTCCATAAAAAATGATATGTTAGTGCAAATAAGTATAAGTAAAAAAGTATCACAGACAGTACTCGATTTTCTCTGTCATAATTGCACTAATACGGCTACAATCACCTCAAGTACAGTAAGACTTGAACATTTCTGTTAAACTGTCCCCAAGCCAACATGGCAGAGATACAGAAAGCCAGGAAAAATGGCCAAAAAGTGCAGGATCCATGTGTACAACGCTGGTAGAGAATGTCAAATGGAATTGTGTTTGGTGAACCAAGTTTTAGTTGGGGGCAAATATTTATACAACCAACAAACGTCTAGTTTTTTGCTGAATTACTTTTTGTATTACAATGAAAAATATTTTTCTACTTCTAGTAAATTTTTTAAGTACAAGCAAAGGTATTGAAAGAACGCATAACAAAATCTCTAAATGTTTGCTAGTGCATCCATTGCTACAACCATGTGAGGGGACTGAATTCTGGCACCTTATTCACACTTCATGTGATCAAATTAATTTACAGCAGAGCTCCCTCCCTGGGATATACCAATCTGTACTTCAACGCTTATGCAAGGTACTGTATGTCGACAGTCCAGTACGTTTTTAGGTATGATCCCTAAAATCTAATGAACAGTTGATATATTGCATGTTGCATAAGCATTCGCCCTCCTTGGACTTTTCTATATTGAATTTTAATACACAAAAATATTATATAACGCCCAATTGTTTGGTAAAATATTAAATATGATGTTACACCAAGTAAATAGATACCAAACACGTCACACTTTAAAATTGGGCACGCCTGTCCAAGAGTGGCAAACTACGTACATTTTATTATCCATAGGTGGCACTTTAAAAGCCTTTACGGGTTACCACTTTAGATTTACACAAGGGATCTGGTGCTAGAATTACTGCCTTTGATCTGATGTTCACCGTGATGCCTCACGTGTTGATCGATGTTTACACACATGCGGAATCGAAATGTGTGTTCGCCTTTATGCGCAAGCAGCGGGGACGGGGGCGCCTTAAACCATTTTATTTTAAATTATTTACTTTATTTTTACACTGTACCTTTAATTTTTTTGGAACCACTTATTGTTATTACAGGAAAAATATGAGGGATCTTCAAGAAGTTTACGCACTATATACAGTACTGTATATATACACATACACACAGTATAACGTAGTTAAAAAAAACTTGGAAACTTTTTGAGGAACCTTTGTGAATATCCCTTGTGATAGGCAGTGACAGGTACTCTTTACTGAGTGACCTAAGGTCTATTAGACCCCAGATTTCTCCTTTGCCCTTAAAAGCTTTGGATCATACCAAGATCAGTATGACTTGATCCTTTTTTTCAAACCACTAAGGGATTGTTTACATCTGGTGAAACGGGACGTGATGAAACGCTCATCGCTTCCAGTTTCTTACACCATAGAGATGATCAGAGCCATTTCATTACCTGATCAGCTCTATGGTCAGTGGGCAGTTTCCGAGTAGGACAATAGAGACGGAGAGATCCACAGAAGGTGGCAGGAGGGGGGAAGACGTCCCCTCCCACTGCTTCTAAAATAAATCCAGCGGCTAATTAGCCACTAGGATTGTTATTACAAGAAACCGATGGCCAGCTGAAAAAACAATATCAGGATAATGGACTGCAGCTGCAGGCATCATCCCAGTATAACCACTCAAAGTCCAGTGACGTACTGGTACGTCGCTGTCTAACCATTTCATCTGCTTCTCCAACAGTCGTTCAATCATCATTATCCTATTCTGCTTTTTGTTAAACCTTAAAATGGGTTACACAAGCAAGACAGATGCAACAATTCCTACAAAGTGTACAAAAAACAAAGCTAAAGGATAAAGGAAATAGTGAGAAATCAGTTTTGGTAGTTGCCCTGGAGAAGACCTCTTGATTTCAGCCAGTAATAATATAGATTAGGTGACACAATGGAAAGCCATGCATCATTTGATTTGTTTGGGGAATTAACAGGATAAATATAAAATATATATTGCGCTAAATTGTTACAATATTGGATGGTGATAAATATGCAAATAAACCGTGAAAAGTAATAATAATTGAGGCAACCAACACACCAATGGATAAAAGATAGAAAAAGAAAAAGAAAAAATGCAGCGCCAAAATCAAATATGTGATCCACCAATCAAGGTGGTCCTGAAGTGTGACGAAATCACCCTATAGGATTAATAACACACCCAATCTCAAGTGGACGTGTAACACCACTGTGCAAAAAAATAAATGAATATAGATCATATATCAATAAATTGGTTATATGAATAAAAATATAGTGAACCAAAACAGCAAAGTGGAAGGATTAATCAATCCAATGAATCTAGACTAAAATAAATACAGGAAAAAGTCCAGTCCCATATGTGTATGTGGATGGTCTTTAAATTCTCATGGATGCATAGAAGTCCCCTCTATCAGACACATCATAACTCCAGGCAGATATTCCTTGGCATATAAATGAGGTTTAAACACGCTTACCAGATGGCGTTGACCCACAGCTCACCATACGGTGGGTGGATCCCAAAGGCTTGTATGGGCCGAACGCCCTCCTTGGACACCGGTGTGGATATGACTCCTTAGGGTGATTTTCCAGGTAAAATCCAAAGATCTGTTGGTAAGGGTAGCCACAGGAATCTCCAATGGGATGATATTGGGGGAAATGCTGCAAAAATCTCCAATTACAGTTAGAGAGAAAAAAAGAGGAAACACCTCCTCATGGTGTAAAAAAGTATTTAATTTAAAAACACAAAAAGTAAAAACAAACCTTATTGCACTTCAAAGATATCCAAGGCATGAAATACAAATGGGTCATATGAAAAAAGTCCCAGTAAGCAACACCACAACTTCATGCAAAAAAAAACACACAGCACAGAGTAATCAGGACTTAATGTGCAGTAAAAGGTTAAGAGTCCAAAAACCCCTACCGGTTTCGTCCTCACAGACTTCAACTGGGGCATGAAACTGGACTCAGACATTTCCTGCACGTTTAAATAACCCCCATAGCATCCACATGTGATCGCATCCCCCCATACCTTGCTAAACCAGCGTGCGTTCCACTGCATATCAGTTCCGCTGGGATTTGCGCTCCATGTACCAGAAGTGATGTCCGAAAGATTCCCCATAAGGACCAAACCAGATAGGAAAAGCACAAGCAACAAAGCTCGATCTATGGTAACCTCCTCCCATCCCTCCTCCCTTCACTAATCAATGTGAGGGGGCGGGAATGGTCTGCACCGCCCTGCATCTTCCAGCTGTGCTCGAGTGGAGAGGGCACGTCAGCATGACACTCAGACACCGCCTCTCCCATCAGCGGTGACGCGGCGACGATGGAGACGCAAATGACGTTGCACGCCGCCGCCGTGCGTGCCACAGGACGTCAGCGCAAGGCGACGTCATGCATTCCATCTGTGAAAACCGGGGATCATCAGTCTTAAAGGGCACAGGGGAGAAAAAATGTTAAATAGACTCCCCGATTGGGTGGGGGTTCTTGTGGGGCCAGGAACCTTGCCATAAGCCATCAGTAATAAAAAAAGCAACTCCTCAACCTCATAGAGTGGAAAAGGCAGTTATCAACCCGCCATTCCACGAATATTCATAGGCTGATTGGAGGCAAAGGGACCCCTATGTGTATATTAGGCTAATTCAAAAGAAAAAAGCGTCATATGTAGAAATGGGTCCCATGTGGATGTCTGGGCAAAAAACAGAATACAAAATAAGCATGTTTTTACTATCCCAGTGAGATAATATTAATCTCTAGAGGGAAAGAAAAAGTGAAAAAATACAGAATCAATTCAGATAATATCTTAAAGTATGCAGTTAAATTATGATTGATTGATGAATGAGTTGACATCCCATTCTACATTGAGGCCGTAGGGCGTGCAACACTTTAATTGGTAAATCCAAAATACTTCCAGTTTAGAGACCCCACGAGTACCTGGTTCCCCTCGCCAGTGGGGGACAAAATGATCAATAATCTGGAAGGTGGTTCCTTCCACTTTTTTATTGTGCTGTTCTAGATAATGTCTTGGCACTGTATGTTTGGGGTAACCTTTATTGATCTTCGCAATGTGCTCACCTGCCCTTGTGGAAAAGTTCCGTATGGTGCGACCAACGTACTGCTTTCCACAAGGGCAGGTGATGAGGTATACAACGTACCTCGTAGCACATGTAGAAAACTGTTTCATCGGGAAATCAATCCCAGTGAATGTGGACCTGAAACTGGAGGACTTCTTTTTGATGCAGTTGTAGGTGCATACTTTACATCTCCTGCAGGGGTGATAGCCCTTAGAGAGAGGGAAGAATGAGGGTTTGACCGGGTGGTCCGGTATATTAGGTGCAATCTGGTTTTTGAGAGACGTAGCACCCCTGTAAATCACACCAGCATTACTAGGCAAAGACAGTCCTAGTATGGTATTACTTTTCAGAATGTTCCAGTGCTTGTGAACAATGGTTTTGATTTGTTTGTGTTGAGAAGGTAGTGAAAAAGGAGTTTTTAAACCTATTGTCCTGCGCTACTTTAATTTTCTCCATAGTTAGTGTTGACCTGTCAATATTCGAGATTTTCTCTATTTCCTCCTCAATGGCCCTCCCTGAATATCCCTTATCGACGAATCTATTTTTTTTTTTTTTTTTTTTTTTTTTAAATTATGTTTATTGAATTTTTCAAAATATTAGTGTACAAGCATTTTCAATAAAGCATTACACATCAAACTTTTGCGTTGAGAAACGCCAACTTCTTGTCTTACATAAGTTTAAATGAACTGACATATTATAAACTTTAATAAGTATATATATTTAAAGCAGGACTTAAGTAAATGGGGAGGGGAAATGATAAGAGAGAGGAGAGAAAGGTTTTTCTGTTTACTGAAATGAGTAAATAATATTACGTATCAATAGGCATATTCTATAATTTCATTTTGTTATGTGTTGACTAAAAACGTCCAGAATAAAGGTCAATTTTATCTAGAACAATCCATCAGGACTCCAGTAAGGCATGACATTCAGCGGAATTCACAAAGTGTGTCCAACAGGACCATTTATCAAGATACGATCTTGAAGAGTCCCTAGATTGATGAATTAATTCTTCCATTTTGGAAATATGGTTTACCTTACGTATCCATTCCGGAATGGTAGGTGGGAGATTTTGTTTCCACTTTGCTGGTATGCAAAGCCTCGCTGCGTTGATGAGGTGTATTATAATGGTGTCTTTGTAAACGGAGTGAGAGAGGCTAGACAAGTGTAGTAAGTATTGTCCCGCCTTGAAATCGGGAGAGTAAGTAGTTATTTGTACTATCAATTTATGTACTCCCGTCCAAAATTCAGCCAATACATTGCATTCCCACCAAATGTGTATCAAACTTCCCGGCGCGACCATACATCGCCAGCAAAGGGGCGATGTGTCGGGGTTAAATTTGTGAATGACCAACGGGGTCTTGTACCATCTTGAATAGATTTTGTATCTGTTTTCTTGTGATCGACGAATCTATTTTTAAGGATATTGGCCTGCTCACGGAAGTCTCCCAAATTGGAGCAATTCCGTCTGATCCTCAAAATTTGACTCTGTGGTACTGAGTTCAACCACGACGGGTGGTGACAACTGTCAACCGGGATAAAACCATTACGGTCCGTTTTTTTAAAATAAGTTTTGGTCATAAGTTGATTGTTCTGCACAAAAATTTCCAAATCCAAAAAATTAATGCTAGAAAAGCTGGCCTCATACGATAGGCTGATCCCAACTTGATTGTGGTTGAGAACGGTCATAAACTCATCCAGGGACCCACGGTCACCTCTCCATAGGAGGAGGATGTCGTCTATGTAACCAGCCCAGAGCACTATCTCCGGACGCTCGAGAGCACAGACGACATCCTCCTCCCACTTTGCCATGAAGATGTTGGCCAAACTGGGAGCGAACTTGGCCCTCATTGCTACCCCCTTTTGTTGTAAATGAAACTCGCCACTGTGACGGAATTAGAATATCCCCGTCAAGCATTCCCTTCTTCCCATAAAAGCAAATCACAGAATCATCCACACATGAGCCAAGGCTTAATGCTGGAACAAGAAGAGCTTTAATGGTACAACACACAGCTTATATGTAATTACAAAACTGTTACAATGACAATCTCCGCCCCCCCTCACACTGGGGGGTTCCATACAGATTATAGGCAGACACTTCGGCGCCGACTCTGAAGACACATTTCTTTAGATAATGACATCAGTGAAGGTAATTACTAGTTGTAACAGAATACGTTATCTAGACAGCTTGGCCCCGCATACAGAAGCGGTAATTACCACAATGAAGCAATCAGAATAATTAACATGAGCCCCTTCTAATCACAGTACAGTAAACACAGGGCTTCTTCACACAACACACTAGATCAATTACCCTTTCAAATAGGGCTGGCTGAGGGAGGGACATTAACATTTCAACAGCCTGTAACACATGAATCCTTTTTACCTCTAACACACACACAGCATAACTAGCAGGGAGAATTTAAACTGAAGCATATCCTTCACAGCCACCATGCCAGAAATAATTATGCGTGGTGGCGAATCTAAGGAGGTCCATGATAAACAACTTCTGTGTCATGGGGAGGTCCGTGACTCTGTCCAGGAAGCACTCAACCGCCTGGAATCCCAGATGGTGAGCTATACTGGTGTACAAGGACGCCACGTCAGCTGTTACAAGCAGAATGTCATCCGTATACACCACTTCCTGTAATTTGGCGATGGTATGCCGTGTATCCTTCAAATATGAGGGAATGTTCTTAACAATCAGTTGAAGGTGGAAATCGATATATTTCCCCAATCTTGAAGTTACAGAATTGATTCCGCTAATAATTGGTCGCCCTGGAGGGCAGGTGATGTCCTTGTGTATCTTTGGCAGATAATACATCACTGGGATACGCGGAACTTTGGGAACCAAATAACACCGTTCTTTTTTGTCAAGAATTCCTTTCTTTCCACCCTTATCCACAAGTTTCTTTAAGGAGACCGTGAAACCGGTGGTGGGATTCGATGGTAATTTCACATAAGTCTGGTGATCACTCAGAATTTTGGTCATTTCATCGTTATAAGCAGACTTATCCAACACCACAATACCCCCACCATTGTCCGCTTGGCGAACTACGAGATCTTTTCTTTCACACAAAGATTTCAGGCCGTTCTTTATATTGGGATCTGAATAAAACCTTTTTAAAGGTAGTTCATCGAGATCCTTCAAAACCAAGTCTCTGAAAACCTTGATACTGGATGCCATTGGACAGGGGGGGTTAAAAAGGGATGGATTTGAAAGTCCCGTGTGTATCACTTGGGTTGAAACCTCCGGAAGGGTGGATCTTGTAGGATTGGAAATGAAATATCTTTGGATACTCAACTTTTGAACAAACTTCTGGACATCTATAAATGTATTAAACTTAGAGACCTTTGGGAGGGACAAACTTTAAACCTTTATCTAACACTAATCTTTCTGCTTCAGTGAACTCAATCTGACTTAGGTTAAAAATGCCGGTACTGGCTAAACTCTTGGCCTTTTTCTTCCGGGCGCGCCGCCCCCCTCTCGACCCCCTCTTTGTTCTCCACCTTTGGGGCGATTCCCCTGTCCCCTGTGAAAATCCCCCGGGTGGGTGGATTTAGGTTCACTTTGGTTATAACTGTATGGGGGTCTGTCAAAATATTCATCCTCTCTTTCCATATAGCCGTAATATGAATCGTGAGGCCTTGATGAATAGTCATACCTCGGTGTATGAGGTCCACCTCCACTTCTTCCTGGTGTACCATATGTCTTAGGAGGATAGTCATTATGACCATTCCTTCCATGGGGGGACTGATCGTATGTGTATTGGTCACGAGAGTGATCCCTCGGATGGTGGGATCCCCCTCAGGATCCTCTACCCCTCCCCCTATTGCAAGAAGGCGGACCTCCTTTAGAATGATTAGGAGTTCTAGGTCCCGATCTATGGTTATATCCTGTGTCTCTTGTAGAAGACACAGGGGCCGGTGTAGGTTGGGAGAATGAGAGGACTTTAGCATCACTAGTGGATGGCTGAGATACCCCCATAACTGTGCTGGAGGGATCTGTGGTGGTCCCTACGTTCTCCTTATTTTGCCAACTAAAGACTGAACAAGACCCATAGTCAGCAAAATCTCTTGCATACTTCTTCTGTTTCTTGTTTTTTGTTCCCTTTCCTCTTTCTCCAAATGATTTCTCAAATTGGTAGACAGTGTGGTGTATTCAGTTGTGGTTTTAGATGGGAGGAGTTTTTCTTTTATCTCCTTAACCTCCATCTAAAATTAACATCCGGGATCCCCTGTGAATTAAAAAATTGAAACCAGGACACCAAATCTAACTCCCCTTGTTGGGGATGCACATCCCACCCAAGTCCCCTAGGGACCATGCGTTCTTTCACATATTGTTCTAGGAACGCTACATCCCATTGTAGATGGAGCTCTGAGGTCATCACATTCTTAAGCCTCATAAAAAGACCACCCATTTCTGAATCAGTTTTAAGAGCAGTGAATACACCTTCAGTGTTAAACGTGCGATTAGTGCGATAATCAAAAACATCCATCTTAAAATGGCAGCAATATAAACAAATCCAAGTGAAAAAATTATAAATATAAAATATATATTGCGCTAAATTGTTACAATATTGGATGGTGATAAATATGTAAATAAACCGTGAAAAGTAATAATAATTGAGGCAGCCAATGGATAAAATAAAAATAAAAATAAAAAATGCAGCGCCAAAATCAAATATGTGATCCACCAATCAAGGTGGTCCTGAAGTGTGATGAAATCACCCTATAGGATGAATAACACACCCAATCTCAAGTGGACGTGTAACACCACTGTGCAAAAAAGAAAATGAATATAGATCATATATCAATTAACAGGATAGGATTATATAAAATAACCAGGTGATAATTTGGAAAATTGGGCAATAGATAAAATAACAATAGACCAAATAGGAAAACAAAGTCCAGTTGATATTCTCATATGTGCATATTGTTTTCCATCCATAAATCCTCCTATGCAATATTATGGTAGACATCAGGCAAACTGATTTGATTGTACTTTTCTGTAGGACATTAAGCCAGGTACACACAGGTCAAATGTTGGGAGACATTTGCGGGCTCAAAATAACAAAACAAAAAAAAAAAAAACTTCTGACATTCGGCTTGTGTGTATGTCAGTCTGTCTGGCAGGGTGGCCTTCCCCTGTCAAAACACAACAGCTCAGCGCGGGGGGAGAATCTGTAATAATGTTGGATAGTTGGTACAGGGGCTCCGACCAGAGCTGACAGTTTTTTTTTGTGCAACCCAGTAGGTTGAAGAAAAAAAAAAAACAAACTGTAGTGTGTACCGGCCTTTAGTCTTCCAGTTAAGGTTTAAAATGGTAAAAAAGGGATTTTTAATACAGCTTACCTGTAAAATCCTTTTCTTGGAGTACATCACGGGACACAGAGCGGCATATTCATTACTATATGGGTTATATGGAGTACCTTCAGGTGTTGACACTGGCAATCTTCAAACAGGAAATGCCCCTCCCTATATAACCCCCTCCCATAGGAGGAGTACCTCAGTTTTGTAGCAAGCAGTATGCCTCCCAAAATGGTCCCCAAAAAAGAGGGGTGGGAGCTCTGTGTCCCGTGATGTACTCCAAGAAAAGGATTTTACAGGTAAGCTGTATTAAAAATCCCTTTTTCTTTATCGTACATCACGGGACACAGAGCGGCATATTCATTACTATATGGGATGTCCCAAAGCAATGCTCACAATGAGGGGAGGGAGAACATCTCCAAGACAAAAGGATTTAATTTGGAGAAATACTCAAATCATAATAAATCCAACTTAGTTGAGAAAAATAATCTTAAATTTTAAATTTAACTCAAAAAAGAGGAGCCCCCGGAATCCGAGGGTCTCAAACTGCAGCCTGCAGCACTGCCTGCCCGAAGGCAGTATCAGTATTCCTTCTTACGTCCAACTGGTAGAATTTTGTAAACGTGTGGACAGAAGACCAGGTTGCCGCCTTGCAAACTTGAGCCATAGAGATCTGGTGGTGTGCTGCCCAGGAGGCGCCCATGGCCCTAGTAGAATGAGCCTTTAATGATACTGGAGGAGGCAACCCTTTCAAGCCGTAGGCCTGAGTGATTAATTGCTTAATCCACCTAGAAATGGTGGACTTTGCAGCTGCCTGCCCCTTCTTGGGCCCATCCGGTAGAATGAACAGCACATCTGTTTTCCGGATCTTCTTTGTAGCTTTAAGATAGGCCTTCATGGCCCTGACGATATCCAAGGTATGCAGCAACCCTTCCTTTCTGGAAGTAGGTTTAGGGAAGAAGGATGGTAATACCAAATCCTGGTTCAAATGAAAACTGGATATAACCTTCGGTAGGAAGGAAGGATGAGGGCGTAGAACGACCCTGTCCTTGTGAAAAATAAGATATGGTTCCTTACAGGATAAGGCCGCCAGTTCCGATACTCTTCTTGCGGAAACTATGGCGACCAAAAATACTAACTTCCTTGTCAGTAAAACCAAAGGAATTTCAGCCAACGGCTCAAACGGTTGTTTCTGTAAACTTGACAGAACAAGGTTTAAATCCCACGGGCAAAGCGGGGATTTAACTGGAGGTTTAATACGTAAGACCCCTTGAAGGAAGGTCTTAACCAGCGAGTGGGTGGCCAGCGGCCGCTGAAACCACACTGACAGAGCAGAAATCTGTCCTTTGATTGTGCTTAATGCCAATCCTTTATCCACTCCTAGCTGGAGAAAACTTAAAACTCTATCAATGGTGAATTTGCGAGAAAGCCATCGCTTGAACTCACACCAGCCTACATAGGCCTTCCAGACCCTGTAATAAATCACCCTAGAGACCGGTTTCCTGGCTCTGATTAGGGTAGAGATTACTTTCTGAGACAGACCTCTACCCCTGAGAATCAGGGATTCAGCTTCCAGGCCGTCAAATTTAGATGCCGTAAGGCAGGGTGGAGGATCGGACCTTGCGATAGCAGGTCTGGCCGTAGAGGAAGAGTCCAAGGGTCTCCCACTACCATCCTTAAGATTAGTGAGTACCATGCCCTTCTGGGCCATGCTGGAGCTACCAGGATGACTGGTATGTGCTCCACCCGGATCCTGCGCAGCAGGCGGGGTAGTAACTGGAGCGGGGGAAACGCATAAAGAAGTTTGAACTGATGCCAAGGGTAAACCAACGCATCGGTTCCGCAGGCCATCGGATCCCTTGAGCGGGACATGAACCCGTCTAGCTTCTTGTTGAGTCTCGATGCCATGATATCCACGTCCGGCACTCCCCATCTTTGGCAGAGTGCTTGAAAGGTTTGTGGATGCAGAGACCATTCCCCCGGCAATAGAGTCTGGCGGCTTAAGAAGTCCGCCTGAAAGTTGTCCACTCCTGGAATGAATATTGCCGATATGCAGGGCACATGAGCCTCTGCCCATAGGAGAATCAAGCTCACCTCTCTCTGAGCGGCTTGACTCCTGGTTCCCCCTTGGTGATTTATGTATGCCACGGCCGTGGCATTGTCTGATTGAATTCTCACCGGGAACCCCTGCAATTTTGACGTCCAAGCCCTGAGGGCTAGTCGAGCAGCTCTGAGCTCCAAGATGTTGATGGGCAACTGCTTCTCTGGCGTTGCCCAAGTACTTTGGCGAGTGCAACCATCCAAAATTGCTCCCCAGCCCGTCAGGCTGGCGTCTGTGGTCACTATCTTCCAAGCCACTGGGCTGAAAGACCTCCCCTTCAGTAGATTCTGAGGGTCTAACCACCAACACAGACTTTGTCGGACTCTTGATGAGAGCGGCAACGGGATATCCAAGGCCTGTGGCCTTCTGCTCCATGCTGACAGGATGGCTGCCTGCAGGATGCGAGTGTGGCTCTGGGCGTATGGTACCGCCTCGAATGTGGCCACCATCTTGCCTAGTAACCTCATACATAGGCGAATAGTCGGTTCCTTCTTGCTTAGAACCAGTAGGATTAATTCCTTGATGGCTTTGACCTTCCTCAGAGGTAGAAACACTCTTTGTTGTTCTGTGTCTAATCTCATGCCGAGATATTCCAACTGCCTTGTGGGCAGGAAAGCTGACTTTTCTCGATTTAGGACCCAGCCGAACCTCTCGAGGTATTGGACCGTGAGGGCCACTGCTCGCTCCAAGCCAGGAGACGAGTGATCTATGACTAGGAGGTCGTCCAGGTATGCTAGGATTGTGACCCCTTGGATCCTTAGTTTGGCTAGGATTGGAGCTAGGACCTTCGTGAACACCCGGGGGGCCGTAGCCAACCCGAAGGGAAGCGCCACGAATTGGAAGTGACGCGAAGCCACCATGAAGCGTAGATATCTTTGATGTGGCTGATAAATTGGAAGATGAAGGTAGGCATCCTTTATGTCTATGGACGCCATGAAGTCGTCCTTTTGGAGTGTGGTAGCTGCTGACCGCACGGATTCCATCCGAAATGAGCGGATCTTTAGGTATGTATTTACCATCTTTAGGTCCAAAATTGGCCTGACATCTCCATTGGACTTCGGGATGATGAATAGGTTGGAGTAGAAACCTAGCCCCTGTTCCAGGACTGGTACCTCTACTATTACCTCCTGGGAAAGTAGATGATCTAATGCCGAACTCAATGCGGCTCCCTTCTCCGGATCGTTTGGAATCCTCGACTCCTGGAAATGAGGAGGAGGAAACCTTAGGAAATCTAGTTTGTAGCCTGTGGCCACGGAAGACCGTACCCACTCGTCGGGAATGCTGGCTTCCCAAATCTCTGAAAAGAGTCGCAGCCTTCCCCCCACCTTCGTGGGTGGGGGCGCCCCTTCATAAGGTTGGCTTGGGGGCTGGTTTTGCTGGTTTGCGAAACCACTGCCTTTTGCCTCTAACAGCCTGTCCTTGTGATCTGCTGTTGAAGCCGAAGCTTGCTTTTGCAGGAGGCCGTTGATACTGCTTAGTATTAGAGGGCCCCTGCCTATTTATCTAGGTCTTCTCCGAAGAGTCGTCCTCCATGGAAGGGGAACCCTACCAGGAGCTTCTTGCATGGGGGCTCAGCCTCCCAGCTTTTTAACCATAAGAGTCTTCTCATATGGATAAGGGATAACGATAAACGTGACGCTTGCTGGATAGAATCCTTGATTGCGTCTACCGTAAAACAAATGGCTTTAGGGACATCCGAAAATTCTTCTGCCTGCTGGGCAGGAATAAGTTTAAGCATCTGCTTAAATTGATCCGATAATGCTTGAGCAACCCCAATCGCAGCCACAGCTGGCTGTACTACTGCCCCAGCAGTAGTGAAGGAGTTCTTAAGTAGTGCTTCCAAGCGCTTATCAACTGGATCCTTGAACACCTGTATGCTTTCTACAGGGCATGTTAACGATTTGTTAACACATGAGATGGCTGCGTCCACTGCAGGAGTAGCCCATCTTTTGGAAAATGTATCTTCCATAGGATATAGGACAGAGAATCTTTTAGGTGGTAAGAAGATCTTATCTGGCTTGTTCCAATCTTGGAACAAAAAAACTCCCTCTAATAGAGGATGGATCGGAAACACAGCATTGCTTTGAGGCGCCCTCAGTGAGCCCAAAGCTGAAACCGTCGATACCTGGAGATCTGGTACTGGCAAGTTGAATGCCTTATGGACCAAGTCCGACAATCCTTGAATCCACCAGCTCTCCCTCAGGGAGACTGCCCCAGACTCCTCTGTATCCGGATCCTCGATCCCTGAACCTACTTGGTCCTTGTCCAAGAGGTCGTCCAATTCCCCTGAGGAAAGGACCTCCTCCTCTGAGGGTCCGCGCTCGGGCGACGGAGATCTATTCCGCTTACTGCCCCGCATAGCTGCGGCTATCATTTTTCCCATGCTTTTCTGCATCTCTTTTAAAGAGGTGAGTAATACCTTCTCCGTGACCATCTTAGGGTTGGACTGACTCGCGTCAGCTCCAGCCCCAGATCCCGATGGCCCCAAGGCTCCCTGTGGGGAAAGCAGCGGCATAGCTTTGTCCGAGGCCTCAGACTCTCTGGGGGAATCCCCACCTCTTGTACCCTTGTTCTTTGATGCCATGGTACAATACCGAGGTACACCCGCTACTTATTGGTACCTGGGACTTATAAATAGTTAAATGCCCAAACACCTGTTTGGGGGACAAAAAAATGCTTCCTCTCCCCTAGATGACACTTTTTTTTTTTTTTTTTCTTCTTTTTTTTTTTCAAAAAAAAAAAAAATCTTTTTTTTTCAAATCTAGGAAAGAAAAAACATTCTGTCCCCCTGAGTAGTATTGCAAGAAAAACTATGAGATGGAAAAGAAACAGCCTATTCCTAGGCTTGAAAAACAGTCTTTCTGAAGACTGCAATATTCTTTCTGGCCACTGTGTGTCCTCGGCGCCCCGTGCTTGCCGTTCTGGTCTTTCCTCCCTAGTTCCAAAGTATTGAATGGAACAAACAAGGAAGGGCCGCCCCTTCCTTAAGCCACTGACCCGCCCTTCCCCCCCCAGCAATCTCAAACAGGAAATGCCCCTCCCGACAGGGGGGGGGGGGGGTTGGGGGGAAGGGAGCCTCTCTGCTCCAGCAAACTGCAGCCTGCAGCCTGGAACACACGAGGAGGTCAGCGTTTTGCCTGCATGGCAGGCACTGAGGAGGAAGACTGAATGGAGCATTGCCTGGAGGCTTGCAGGTAAGCATAGCTCTCTGACACACACATATATCTTTATATCACACAGGCCCCACTCAATGCTTTTCCAACACTACAAGGGAGGTCACATCTTATGGGGAATATACATATAGAGCCATCCTATCTTTATGATATGTGACTAGTTTGCCAGATGCAGTGCATAACTTTAGGCATGTCCCCTGTGACCCCCCAGAAAAAACCTGCTAAGAACCAAGTTCCGCAAGTTTTCCCCTCACTTACCTGCTCCATGCCGCAGGACTTTGCCAAGCAAGAGGCCCAATCTTCCCCCATCTCGGTGGGGATGTCTAGACCTTCAGGCCCTGGGTTCCTATGAAGGATCCACTGTCCTGGGCCCATATAGCACTCTGGCAACAGAAACATTAGGCACCCAAAGGTTTCTAAGTTCTGGGCCCAGGGTCCAGCTCTCTAAAAAGAAAAGCATTATGGGCTATACCCCAAGGGTTTGGGGTCCGGTTACTGACCACTTTAGCGCTGAGGCTTTTTTGGACAGAACCGGTTAGCTCACCTAATCCCAAGGATGCGGAGGCAAGCTAAACCATGACTAACACCTAAGACACTGGCGTAAAAACTGAGGTACTCCTCCTATGGGAGGGGGTTATATAGGGAGGGGCATTTCCTGTTTGAAGATTGCCAGTGTCAACACCTGAAGGTACTCCATATAACCCATATAGTAATGAATATGCCGCTCTGTGTCCCGTGATGTACGATAAAGAAAAGGTAATTCTTGTAATAAAATCCTAAAGCCTAGTACTCACGGTCCAAATGTCATTAGCTGGTTCAATAGAAACTGCTGTGGAATGGAAAGAGATATAGGTTTGGGTACTGAATAGGGATGAGCTTTGGTGTGTTTGCACACTCCACGTGCAGAGCCCGCCAGGAAGTCGGCACGAACACGCTGGAGCTCATCCCTAGTAATGAATAATAGTTAGGCCCATTCCACATGGGGTGGATCCATTGCAGCGGTCCGCTAGCTCAGCAGATCTCTCCGTTGACCTCTGCTGAGCCGGCGGATTTGACACGTCCCTCTCTGCTCACTGAGCGGGAGGGGCTTGCCGAATGCCACTGCTTACTATGGAGAGATCGGACAAAAACAGAGAGCATGTCTATTTTCATCAGATCTCACCCGATCCGATCTACCAGGATTTTAGCTGATCAGACATGGTCAGCGCTGACATCCGACGCTCCATAGACTTACATGGAGTGCCCATTCAGGTCCGCCGAAAAAACAGTCCGTCCGTGTGAAAGGGGCCTTAAACATATATTTATTTGTTCCTTCTACAATGGTGATTTTCTAAGTTTGTGACAGTAAGTACATGCATAAATACAAATTTTGTAATAAAACATGATTGTAACATAAATGGTATGACACATAACATAAAATGGTGTGGACGAATAACCTCCATGACAGGATTCCCTGTAGAACAATATGACTAGAGTTGAGCGGACACCTGGATGTTCGGGTTCGGGTCCGAACCCGAACTTTAAAAAAAAAGTTCGGGTTCGGGAACCCGAACCCCGAACCCCATTGTAGTCAATGGGACACGGACTTTGGAAAAAAAAATGCGCGGAGGTCCCCGCAAATTCAATAACCAAACCCTTTAGGTCTGGTATGGATATTCAGGGGAACCCCGCCGTCAATTTAAAACAAAAATGACGTGCGGTTCCCCCTAAATATCCATAGCCAGACCCGTTATCCGAGCACGTTGACCTGGCCGGCCGCAGAAAAGAGGGGGGGGCAGAGTGCGGCCCCCCCCTCTCCTGAACCGCACCAGGCCACATGCCCTCAACATGGGGAGGATGTCCCCATGTTGATGGGGACAAGGGTCTCATCCCCACAACCCTTGCCCGGTGGTTGTAGGGGTATGCGGGCGGGAGGTTTATCAGAATCTGGAAGACCCCTTTAACAAAGGGGACCCCCAGATCCTGACCCCCCCCTGTGTGAAATGGTATTGGGGTACACTGTACCCCTACCATTTCACGAAGGAAGTGTAAAGTCTTGTAAAAAAAAAAACACTGACACTGTAGAATAAAGTCCTTTATTAATAAAAAAAAAAAAGAAAAAAACTCCAGCGGTGAGAAATCCACTCGTTCCCGGCTTCCTGCGTTGTCCTGATCCTGCGACGGCTGCGGGTGATCTCCAGCGATGAGAAGATCCTGCGTCGGGTGATCTCCGCTCCGGCGATGAGAAGATCCATCCATCCAGCGCAGCAGCATCCCCGACCTCCTCTCACCGCTGGGCACAGCCCAGCGAATGACGCGCTGCAGCTGTGACATTTCTTATATAAGGAGTCCCTTATATAAGAAGCGAATGAGCGGCTGAAGCTGTGACATTTCTTATATAGAGGAGGCAGAGCCACCCGTCACGTGACCCCCGCACCCTCTGACGTACCCTCTGCTACGTCACTGGGTAAGCCCAAGGTCTTTCCTCTTCTTGGGCTTCCCCAGTGACGTAGCAGAGGGTACGTCAGAGGGGGCGGGGTCACGTGACGGGTGGCTCTGCCTCCTCTATATAAGAAATGTCACAGCTTCAGCCGCTCATTCGCTGGGCTGTGCCCAGCGGTGAGAGGAGGTCCGGGATGCTGCTGCGCTGGATGGATGGATCTTCTCATCGCCAGAGCGGAAATCACCTGACGCAGGATCTTCTCATCGTTGGAGATCACCCGCAGCCGTCGCAGGAAGCCGGGAACGAGTGGATTTCTCACCGCTGGAGTTTTTTTCTTTTTTTATTAATAAAGGACTTTATTCTACGGTGTCAGTGTGTTTTTTTTTACAAGACTTTACACTTCCTTTGTGAAATGGTAGTGGTACAGTGTACCCCATTACCATTTCACACAGGGGGGGGGTCAGGATCTGGGGGTCCCCTTTGTTAAAGGGGTCTTCCAGATTCTGATAAACCTCCGCCCCGCATACCCCCACAACCACCGGGCAAGGGTTGTGGGGATGAGACCCTTGTCCCCATCAACATGGGGACATCCTCCCCATGTTGAGGGCATGTGGTCTGGTGCGGTTCAGGAGAGGGGGGGGGCGCACTCTGTCCCCCCCTCTTTTCTGCGGCCGGCCAGGTCAATGCGCTCGGATAACGGGTCTGGTTATGGATATTTAGGGGGAACCGCACGTCATTTTTGTTTTAAATTGACGGCGGGGTTCCCCTGAATATCCATACCAGACCTAAAGGGTCTGGTTATTGAATTTGCGGGGACCTCCGCGCATTTTTTTTCCCCCGAACACCGATCCCGGACCCGAACTTTTTTCAATTATTCGGGTTCGGGTTCGGGAAAAACCCAAAGTCCGTACTGAACCCGAACTTTACAGTTCGGGTTCGCTCAACCCTAAATATGACATTTTGGGTCTAAAATATATATCGCATTAAAATAATGCGAAACCGTCTGTAGGACATGGTACATCTGTGTAATCCCAATGCGTTTCATGGGACAGTGCCGACTCTTCAGAGGCTGATGCAGCATCATTCTATAAAAATACAAATGCATATAAGTAGCCGAGTCTAATAAGTATACCCAAAGGTTGGGAAAAGTAGAAAGTCTGAGGCACCAAACTAACAACGCTGGAAATACTCACGTCAAATGTGCATGGAAACCAAAGGACAAGGACTGTATAAAAAGGCCACTGCAGGAGCTGAGAATGGGGAACGCTGAGGGAGCCGACAGCACTTGTGAATTCCTCCTAGGGGGAGGTGACCAGGGGGCGTTTCATGAACTCATCTTCTGAAAATATAAGTGAGTGAATGAATAGATGAATATATCTTACTTAGTAGGAACAAATGATATGTTTCCTCTTCCCCGACAGCACAGGGATTTGTGTGTTTACACACACACAAATCCCTGTGCTGGCGCTCGTGCGCGTGGCCGGTGGTGATCGTTTCTGTCGGCCACGCGCATCAGGTTCCCCGTTGTGCACGCGTGATAAGTGGGTTTCACCCAGGGGAGCCATTCTGACGCAGTATATCTGCATTAGCCGGTCGGGAACCGGTTAGCCACTACTTTTTCTTTATATTGGCTCTTGAAATTAGAAAATTTAGAAATTGGATAAAAGGTTTTGCACTGGGAAACACTTTTTGAAAGATAAAAAGTGCATTTTATATACAACTATATAGATCAGACCAAAATGAGCCACAAATGCGGAGGAAAGAGGGACTTTGTTCCAAGTCAGGTACAATACCTCGAAATCAGGGACAGTTCAGAGCTATGGCTTTGCCTACAGCGGCCACCTATCCGCAGTACATTGCGGGTGCGCAGTCGCCAAGTAGGTAAAGGTCAACTTTACAAAAAAGGTACGGTTGTCCTCTAAGGACAAAACACTTCATGTATCTACAAGCGTTTTGGTTCCTGTGCTGATTAATTTTCAATGGGTCCTCTCAAAGTTCATTCATGTACCAAAAAACGATTTTATTTCTGATGCGCTGCAACAAAGGAAATGTGTTTTCTGATGTAAGCGTTGTGGCACGTGACGTCAATAGTCTGTATGCAGTGTGCCTTTTCAGAATTGATGTGGGTTTAATCTAAGTCTTTCATTTTATCAAAAAACAAAAAAAAAAATCTACTGGCTAGATTGTTTCTAATCTGAATAACCCAGAGCGTGTATGTATTACTGTGGTAAGAGCAATGCATGGTCCTCTGGCACACAGACTGTACTGCTTTATCACAGCTCATAAAATTTCCACTCAGAGGTTCAAGCTGTTGTCACTGACCCGGTTCCACACACAGGTTTTTCATTTTAGCAAACTGAACATTAATCTTTTTAAGAGAATATTGATAGTTAGGAATGGATGTGTGTGCCTAGAGCTAATTAATTATACAGAATCTCCCTAATTAACTTGTTTGAAGCTGTTAACCGAGTAAGGGAGGGGTCATGGCGCGAGAGATAGTATGTGCTTGGGAGACTAGATTGTAATTACAACCTAGCTGGCAAGCTTGACAGTTTATAAAAGAACATCAAAGTCTCAGGAGGTTCAACACCAATTAACTCCTTTTATTTTGTCTATTGCCGATTAAATTTTTGGAACAAAGTCAACAGTTTAAAAAGGTCAGTATTTTTTGGAACGTGGGCATTTTGCCCATTGGCCCTTAGTTTCTGATTCCCATATATTGCAGCTTGCATGCATGTTTAACGCTGCACAGCAAACAAACAACATGCAATAATTAGGCCTGGAAGTTTTAACGCTGCAGTTAGTGGCATCCAGCGTTTTTTTTTTCTCTGCCTCTAAAACTCTAGCATGTTTGCTTATGTGCGCACTTTGGTTCCTTTCACAGGGTCACCTCTGTGAATCAGGATCCGCTTGCTCAGCGGGGGATCTCTCCACTGATCCCTGCTGAGCAGGTAGATAAGTCCGTGTCTGCTTTGATTTTCAGAGCACATACGGACGCAGCCCGCTCTTGTCTATGGGGCAATCGGATAGAAACGGACCGCCTGTCCGTTTCCATCCGATCAGATCCACCGGATGGATGGGGAATAGATCCCCAATCCATCTGTTTGTGGCAGACAGGATCAGATCGGATGTCGTGGGTGTCAGCGGACACGTGTCCATAGAATAGACTAGAGGGTTCGATCAGGTTTAACCTGAAAAATTGACAGGCGAACCCGGATCGCGTGATGTGAAAGGGGCATTAGGCATTTGGAGGAGTTTAGAGGCAAGAAAAAACCCACTGCTAGTGTGTCAGAGAGCAGAGTTTTGGCAAAATAAACGACTAAACGTGTGTCTAAACACATGGTAACCATTGGCATGTTTAGCTCTGCTCTGTTAAATTAAGTGCCCAAGGTCTTAACGCCCCTAAACACGTTTTTTCTGCCAAAACGCTGCTGCCAGAAAGAAAGGTGTATGGGAGAGATGGGCAGCAGTCTAGTGTGCACAAGGCATTAGTATTAAAGTCGCTACGTGACAAAATGTGATTGTTTTATTTAGAGGTGCACCGAAATGGAAATTTCAGAAATGAAATGAAACCGAAATAAAAAAAAATGTCAGTCCGAAACCGAAAATTACTTTTTTTTCCCCCTATTTCAATTTGTTTTTAAAGCGGGGGTTCACCCTGTTAAAAAAAAAAAAAAATTTTTTTTTATTAGACCATTACATTCGGCATCGTAGCGCGAGCTACGGTATGCCGGTCTTACATTTTTTATCCCCGTACTCACTGTGCTATCGATGATTGAAGAATCCGGGGAATGGGCATTCCTATGGTGAGAGAAGGTGATTGACGGCCGGCCCTGGCACGTCACGCTTCTCCGGAAATAGCCGAAATAGGCTTGGCTATTCACGGCGCCTGCGCATAGCCTGTGCGCAGGCGCCGTGAATAGCCGAGACCTACTCCGGCTGTCTTCGGGGAGCGTGACGTGCCAGAGCCGGCCGTCAATCATCCTCCCTCTCCATAGGCACGCCCATTCCCCGCGGGAGTCAGAATCTTCAATCATCGATAGCACAGTGAGTACGGGGATTAAAAATTTAAGACCGGCATACCGTAGCTCGCGCTACGATGCCGAAAGTAATGGTCTAATGATGTGAAGGAGGGTGAACCACCGCTTTAAATAATTGTATTCATTACATGATACATTTTAATTAGCTTCATTGATTTAAAATAACTAGAATTGAAAAGCTCCAAGTCAATATAATAAAATAACCAAACTTTTATTTAAAAATTGGACACAAATACATAGTATATTAATATATAAAACTTATTGTTGCAAAACAGGAACAACAAATCCAGTAATAAACTCAAACAGCAGCTCTAGACTTAAATTTGTTTCAGTGTAAATGGGCAAAATACCATTGTATTTATTAGCAAACCTGCTATTGGCTATTTCAAAATGCAATAGCCAATCGCAGGTTGGCTATTGTACCCGCCCAGTGCCTGCTGTCAGTCAGCAGAGGAGCGGACCTGAAGGAGAACTTACTCCTTTAGCAGGCAGAGGGCGGGTCAATTTTGAAATAGCCAATAGTAGGTTTGCCATTTTCAGTTACTGCAGTACGATCATACCTCCGTTAAATGGTATACGGGAAGCGGAGCTGGCTGAGGCCCCAGAGCAGATCGGCCAGCGGGAGATGGTGAGGTGTGATTGGGGGGGTCTTGGGAATGGGGTGATGTGGGGGAGCGGAGGTACCTCCACAGTGCCTCAGACGTCCAGGCTGAAATCAAGTAAAAGACAGCTGCCGGCCGCAAGATTATGCCGCCGGGAGCTGATTGTAAGCACGTCAAATAACTGAGGCTTAGAGGTGCGGGCCTGAAGGAATTTAACTGTGCCGATCCCCCCCACTCCCTCCCTCATTTTCAATGTGGCCATCTATTGATATACCTGCACTGTACCAGAAAATTTCCACCGCTCGCACAGGTGGTCAGTCTGAGTGGGGTGTGGGCAGAGTCACAGCAGGTGGCGGGGGCTTCAGATTGGTGGGCAGTGTTTGGAGTTTGTTCTGCGGGCGGGCAGGGGAGGTGGGTCAATTTTCAGCAAATTTTTGTTGTTTCGGCATTTCCCCAAAAGAGCTATTTTCGGCCGATATGTATCGGTCTCTGATATATCGGTGTATCCCTAGTTTTATTGCCTTATAATAATTATATGCACTTTAACAAGTTGCGATTGGATATAGCTAGTTAGCCCACATGGCACATTCACTCTGTGGTGACCCGCTTTTTTCTGCACTGAATAAACAGGTCAGTGCTGGGTTACATAGACAACAATAATTTTCTGTGTGTTTCCACCTTCACACAATGCTGTGTGATATGTGATTTGTAGTAGTGCCAAAAAATGAAGCATAGTTTGAATACCAACCCTGATACTACCTCCCTGGAGTTTGCATGTTCTCCCTGTGCCTGCGTGGGTTTCCATCGGGTATGCTGGTTTCCCCCCACACTCCAAAGACATGCTGGTAGGTTAATTTGCTCCTGTCTAAATTGGCCCTAGTATGTGTATGTATGAATGTGAGTTAGGGACCTTAGAGTGTAAGCTCCTTGAGGGCAGGAACTGCTGTGAATGAACATGTATATGTAAAGCTCTAAACAAGTACCGTCATTTTTTTTTATTATTCTGCACCACGTCACCACGCAGCAATGTACTGCGGACCTGTGCAGTGATCTGAATAAAATGTCACATAATAAAACATACAATGTGATGTGCTGAAACGTGCACACAGTTAAACACTGCATTTTTAGATTAGATACAGATATACAGGCAACAAGTTTACTCGTACAGCCAATAGTAAGCCACAGAAAAAGTCAATCCACATCATTCTACTCTGTGTTTTGAGGACATGATAGATTTTAATTAGTAAAGGCAAATAGGTTGTTCACTTTGCAGGGAAAGTTGCACTTTCCAAAGGAATTTGCCCCAGAGCTTAGTGATTGTGGCGAGGATTCACTTTGTAAAGAATACCCCATCGTGGGCAAGGACAAAAAAAAATACATTGCTTGCACATACCGGTAATTGGATGATGGAAGTCAAAGTTTCATCTGATTCACTAAGCTCTGGGGCAATTTCCACATGCAAAGTGAAACTTCCCTTGCAAAGTGAACAGCCTACAGTAGTTGCCTTCAGAAGATCATTCCCATTGATTTACTAAAAGGAAAAAAACAAACAGGAATAATTGCTCTGGTACACTTGCATTGCAAGTTCAAACATAAACTCTGAGTCTATCCAGCAAATTGCACATCATTGTTGGATGCCAAAAGTGTGATCCAAGTTTGCTGTGCACAGTTAGCATTCAAATAATGCTGCTTTTGCAGCTTCTATCTTATAAGTTGAACAAAGTTAAAGTGCGGGCAGATATAAAAACACAAATCAAAGCGGCTAGTTTTTTTTTTTACTCTGCAGCCTGTAAGTCCTGATTCACACCTATGCAGGTTCAGATTACAGTTTGCATATTGCAGATGCATTTTGAGTTTTCCAATACACATTTTTGATCCATTGAAGCCTATGGAACCAAAAAACAGAAAAAAGTCCCTTAACCTTTCCATAAAATGCACAGATTTGAACGTGATGCATAGGAAATCATGTTATATGGACTGTAGTGTGTTTCTGCAAAACTGAAAACTCATAAAAAAAATGCAGAGGTGTGAGCCAGGTCTAAGACATTGCACCCACAATCAGCAAATTGTGGGTGCAATGCCAGGATCCTGAAGACTTTCAGTACACTGTCTGCCTGTACCTTCAATACGGCAGTTACTGAATGGCAGGAAGAATCAATGGACTACAATAATGCTCACCAGCGCCCTTGCAGTTCATTAAGAACCACAAGCTGTCGGTAGAGGAAGTTTATTCGTTCACAGAACTGTGCACAGCCATGCGCTTTTTAAATTCTGACAGCAGTTCCGAGGAGAAGGCCCCCGTCCACTGTCACAGGGAAGGCGGTGAGCGGGAGGAGAGGCGGCAGGAGCTGGAACATGTTACATGTTCAGCCCTAAACACAAGTGGAACATGTTTCAAAGGTGAACTTAAGCCCCATACACACTTTTAGATTTTCAGCAGATTTTTGTCTTCAGATATACCAAAACCATATAATATAGGTCAAACCTTAGGAGTTTCAATTTGTATGCAATCAGGCAGGCCATTGCAATACATGGTTTTGGTAAACCTGAAGACAAAAATCTGCAGAAAATCTAATAGTGTGTACGGGGTCTAATCCTATAAGATAGCTTCCGGCAATCCTATATGCAGCAGCCCTCAAGCTGGTAGACGTAGGGCAGGACTCGAGCCAAACAGATAGGTTGCATGCAAATAATCAAAAAATAGTACAGCACTATAACATAGTAAAAATCTAAATATATCAAATCAATACCAAACATATGGCAGTGTTTAATTAGTAATTAACAAATTCATTGAATGTGATATCACTATAGTGCATCTCCCCCTTAAACACATGTTATCACAAACCAGCTAACAAAAAAAAAAAAACACACAAGACATTCCACCGTGCCAAATCTATGTATATTTTCTGATTGATTTAAAAAAAGCCACCTTCCCTAAACTACGAACCTTGCTAGCAGATATAAATTGGTAAAAATCTTAGAAACAAAGAACACGGAGGAGAAATGGGTATGCTTTAAGAGCATATTAAATAAGGGCATTAGCCAGTGCATCCCATTGGGAAATAAATTTAAAAGAGCGAACAAAAGTCCTGGATGGCTTAACTCTAATGTAAAAATGCATATAAAAGCAAAAGGAGAAGGCCTTCAAAAAACACAAAGGCTGAGGGATCATCATCAGCATTCAGACTTTACAAAGAATGCAACAAAATATGCAAGGGTGCAAATAGGGTGGCTAATATAGAACACAAAAGACACATAGCGGAGGAGCATAAAATCCCCAAAAATTCTTTAAAGCGGAGGTTCACCCTAAAACATCTATATAACATTAAATCCAGCATACTTCCGACATATACAGTATGCTGTTTTTTTTCCTCTGTAAATACCGTCCCATAGTTCTTTTTCACCCAGCTTCCGGGTTCTCACTACCGCCGGGAGTAGGCGTTCCTATGAAGAGGCGTTGATGATTGACGTGCGGATAAGGCGCTTCACGCTTTCCGAAAATAGCCGAACTGGGACTCGGCTCTATACGGCGCCTGCACAGTCAGCTTTACACGGCTCCTAGTCTGTGCGCAGGCGCCGTATAGCACCGTATAGAGCCGAGTCCCAGTTTGGATATTTTCGGAACGCGTGACGCGCCTTGTCCGCACGTCAATCATCTACGCCTCTTCATAGGAACGTCTTATAGTTCTTTTTCACCCGGGTTCCCACTCCCGCAGGGAATAGTCCCTGCGGGAGTGGGAACCCGGGTGAAAAAGAACTATAAGACGGTATGTGCAGTGGAAAAAAAAAATACCAGCATACTGTACATGTCGGAAGTATGCTGGATTTAATGGTATATAGATAGATTTTTTAGGGTGGACCTCCGCTTTAAGTATTTAAACAGTAAAAAAGGGAGGACAGACCATATTGGCCCCATAAAGAATGAGGAAGGACATCTGGTTACAAGGGATGGGGAGATGGCAAAGGTATTTAATTTATTCTTCTCCTCAGTCTTCACAAGGGAATTTGGGGGCTTCAGTAACTAAAACTGCAGTGTTTGTCCTCATGACACATAGCAGGAAGCACCCTCATGGCTAACAGAGAACAGAATTAGAAATAGACTTGGGAAACCTAACATGAATAAATCACCGAGACCAGATGGCTTGCACCCAAGGGTACTTGGGGAACTCAGTCAAGTAATTGCCTGACCATTGTTGCTAAGTTTTATTGACATATTGCTGACTGGAAAGGTACCAGCTGGTTGGAGAAAAGCCAATGTAGCACCGATATTTAAAAAAGGGCCAAAATACATCCCTGGGAATTACAGACCAGTTAGCCCAACATCAATAGTATGCAAGCTCTTGGAGGGGATGATAAGGGAATATATACAAGAATTTCGTAAACGGTATCATAAGCAGTAATCAGCATGGATTCATGAAGAATCGTTCTTGCCAAACCAATCTTTTAACCTTCTATGAGGAGGTGAGCTGCCATCTAAAGGAAAGCCCATAGATGTGGTGTATCTGGATTTTGTAAAAGCATTTAACATAGGTCCCCATAAACATTTACAGTACAAAGTAAGTACATGGATTGAAAACGGGCTACAAGGGCGAGTTGAGAGGGTGGTGATAAATGGGGAATATTCAAAATGGTCAGGGGTGGGAAGTGGGGTCTCCCAGGGTTCTGTGCTTGGACCAATCCTGTTTAATTTGTTCATAAACAACCTGGAGGATGGGGTAAACAGTTCAATCTCTATATTTGCAGACAACACCAAGCTAAGCAGGGCAATAACTTCTCCCCAGGCTGTGGAAACCTTGCGAGAAGATCTGAACAAATTAATGGGGTGGGCAACTACATGGCAAACCAGCTTTAATTTAGAAAAATATAAAATAATGCATTTAGGTGGCAAAAATATGAATGCAACCTACTCACTAGGGGGTGAACCTCTGGGAGAATCTAGGATGGAAAAGGACCTGGGGGTCCTAGTAGATGATAGAGAGTGAACTTTTTGCCCATTCTTCTTTGCAAAATAGCTCAAGCTCTGTCAGATTGTATAGAGAGTCTGAACAACAATTTTCAAGTCTTGCCACAGATTCTTGATTGGATTTGAACTTTGGGCCATTCGAACACATGACTATGCTTTGATCAAAAATATTCAATTGTAGTTCTGGCTGTATGTTTAGTGTCATTGTCCTGCTGGAAGCCCCAGTCTCAAGTTTATTACAGACTCTAACAGGATTTCTTCTAAGATTGCCCTGTATTTGGCTCCATACATCTTCCCATCAACTCTGACCACCTCCCTGTCCCTGCTGAAAAGCATCTCCACAACATGATGCTGCCACCAACATGTTTCACGTTGGGGAATGGTGTGTTCAGGGTGATGTGCAGTGTTTGTTTTCTATCCACATAGCATTTTGCTTTTAGGCCAAAAAGTTTAATTTTGGTCTCATCTGACCAGAGCACCTTCTTCCACATGTTTGCTGTGTCCACCACATGGCTTCTCGTTAACATTTTATGGCTTTCAACAATTGCTTTCTTCTTGGCACTCTTCCATAAAGGCCAGATTTATGGAGAGCATGACAAATAGTTGTCCTGTGGACAGATACTTCCACCTCAGCTGTGGATCTTTGCAGCTCCTCCAGAGTTACCATGGGCCTCTTTGGCTGCTTCTCCAATTAATGCTTTTCTTGCCTGGACCGTCAGTTTAGGTGCACTATAAGCTGCACTTTTAATATATTACCAATCCACAGAGAGTAGTGGCAGTTTGATGTGGGAATGTAACTTTCACATTTTTTTTTTACATTAATTCATATTTTTTGGACGCTATAAAGTCCAGAAAATTTATTTGATCTTTCCTCCATTCCACTATTGTTCAGAATCTATTTGTGCCTTTTTCAAGTTAGATTTGTTATTCAATGCCCATTTCACCTCTTCCAACCGGTCTTTTTGTACATTATCAGTATATAACGGGTTGACATCAATTGTGGCCAATAAACAGCCATCACTATTTGGGATATCCTTAATTAGGGAAATCAGTTCCTTACTGTCCTTTAGGTATGGTATACTACAAGAAACCAATAGTTGTAAATAACCATCTAAGTATTCACCTAACCTAGTAAACAGTGAATTCACTCAACTGATAATTGGCTCAGCAAGGGGTTTGTGAAGATCCTTGTGTACCTTAGGCACATAGGCCCAGATTCTCGTAGATGGGCGTAAAACTCCGCGGGCGTAACGTATCTCATTTACGTTACGCCGCCGCAAGTTTTACAGGCAAGTGCTTTATTCACAAAGAACTTGCCTGTAAAGTTGCGGCGGCGTAGCGTAAATCACCCGGCGCAAGCCCGCGTAATTCAAATTAGCCGGGTAGGGGGCGTGGAGCATTTAAATTAAGCGCGTTCCCACGCCGAACGTAATGCGCATGCGCCGTCTAAAAATATCCCAGGGTGCATTGCTCCAAATGATGTCACAAGGACGTCATTGGTTTCGACGTGAACGTAAATGGCGTCCAGCCCCATTCACGGACGACTTATGCAAACTACGTAAATTTTTTAATTTCGACGCGGGAACGAAGGCCATACTTAACATTGGTTGCCCCTCATATAGCAGGGGCAACTTTACGCCGCGCAAACCTAACGTAAAACGTTGTAACTTCACTGCGTCGACCGCGCGTACGTTCGGAAATTCGCGTATTTAGCAAATTTGCATACTCAACGGGGAAAACGACGGAGGCGACACCTAGCGGCAAAAAAAAAAAAAATTGCATTTAAGATCTGACAGCGTAAGAGCCTTACGCCTGTCGGATCTAATGGATATCTATGCGTAACTGATTCTAAGAATCAGTCGCATAGATACGACGGCCCAGATTAGGACTTACGACGGCGTACATTGCGTTGCGCCATCGTAAGCCCTTTGAGAATCTGGGCCAATGTATATAAAAGCCCTTTCACACTGGGGCCGCCCTTGCGTTCATGGTACAGCGCCGCCCGTTTTAGCTGTGTTTTACCATTGTTTAAGTAGCATTTTTGCACCGCTTTTCAGCCACTGGCGGGGTGCTTAAAACCCCCAAAAAAGGAGTTTAAAAAAGGAGTGTTGCGTCGCTCCTGAAGCCCTGCCCATTGTAATGAGCATTTCGGGAGCTTTCCTAAACCGTTCCATAGATGCTGCTTGCAGGACCCTTTCTAACATCCTGCAAGTGCACCGCCTGGTTGTGAAAGCACCCATTGCAATGAATGGGAGGCAGTTTTCAGGCGATTTACAGGCGCCAACGCCTGAAAACTGCCTCAGTATACATTTGGTGCTTCTGGAATTAGGTACCTGGTCTCTTTATTTAAATCTTTTTTCTTGTTTCTTAATCAAGGATTTCGATTTCTTTGTATATTCATTAGTAGGATTGTTATATGTTTATTATATATTATACAGTGCTGTGAAAAAGTATTTGTCCCTTTCCTGATTTATAATTTTTTTGCATATATCTCACACTTAAAAAAATCATTTGGAAAGCGGAGTTAAAATGCACTTGTCACACCCAGGCCTAATTACTGGCAGACCTGTTGAATCAAGAAATCACATAAAATAGAAGCTGTCTGACAAAGGAAAGCATGCTAACCGATCACAAAAAATTCCACACATCATGCCACAATCTAAAAAAATTCAAGAACAAATTAGAAACAAAGTAATGTACATGTATCGGTCTAGGAAGGGTTTCAACGCCATTTCTAAGGCTCTGGAACTCCAGCGAACCACGGGGAGAGCCATTATCCACAAATGGAGATCACTACTGGGAAGGTTCACCACTGTTCCAAGTTGTTGGCCTACAAAAATTACTTCAAGAGGATGACGACTACTCTTCCAGGAGGTCATAAAATAACTCAGAACAACATCTAAAAGAATTGCAGGCCTCACTTGCCTTAGGTAAGATCAGTGTTCAGGATTCAACAATAAGAAATACTGGGCAAAAATGGCATCCATGGGAGAGTTACAGGGCCAAAGCCACTGCTGGCCAACACCACCACAAAGGCTAATCTCACATTTACCAAAAAACATCTTGATTATCCCCAAGACTTTTAGGCAAATATTCTGCAGACTGACGAGACAAAAATTTTACTTTTTGGAAGGTGTGCATTCGGTTACATCTGGCATAAAACTAATACAGCATTTCATAACAGGAACATCATATCAACAGTCAGACATGGTGGTGGTAGCATGATGTTCTGGGGCTGCTTTATGGCTTCAGAACCTGGACGACATACCATAATTTACGGAACCGTAAATTCTGAGCTCTACCAAAAAATCTTATAGGAGAATGTCCGACCATCAGTTCGTGACCTCAAGCGCATTTGGGTTATGCAGCCGGACAAAGATCTGAAACACAACAGCAAGTCCACCTCCAAGTGGTTGAAACAAAGCAAAATTTAAGTATTGGAGTGGCCAAGTCAAAGCCCAGACTTAAATCCAATCTCCTAGATTGTAAGCTTTAGCGAGCAGGGCCTTCTAATTTCTCTTGTACCAAATTGTAATGTAACTAATATCTGCCTTCATTTTGTTAAAGTGGTTGTAAACCCACTTTATTGACGTTTACCTACAGGTAAGCCTATAACAAGGCTTACCTGTAGGTAAGGAGAATATGTCCTAAACCTGTACGGTTTAGGAGATATTCCCCTCGCAATGCGCCGCTGCGCATGCGCAGGGGGGATCTACGGCGAAAGGACCGGCAGCCGCCGGACCTTGCCGAATTTAAATCTCCTGCGCGCACGCGCGGGAGTAACGTCATCGCCGCTCCAGCCAATCACAGCACTGGAGCGGCGATACCCGGAAAAGACGCAGAGTCGAGATGAAATCTCCCTCGGCGTGGACCAGGTAAGTGCCACACACCTCGTTCCGAGGTAAGTATTTCATAATGAGCTAATATGCGGTGCATATTAGCTCATTATGACTTTTGCCTTACAGGCGAAAAAAATAATTTTGATGCAGGTTTACAACCGCTTTAAGGGCTGCGCAATAATCATGACCTTACACAGGCTGTTCATGCTGAAAAACCCTCCAATGTGGCTGAATTAAAAAATTCTGCAAAGAAGAGTGGGCCAAAATTGCTCCACAGCAATGTGAAAGACTTATTGCCAGTTATCGCAAATGCTTGATTGCAGCTGTTTCCGACAAGGGTGGCACAAGCAGTTATTAGGTTAAGGGGGCAATTACTTTTTCACATAAAACCAGACATGTTTGGACAGCTTTTTTGCCTTAATAAATTAAATCATCATTTTAAAACTGCATTTTGTATTTACTCAGGTTATCGTTGCGTAATAATAAAATTTGTTTGATCCGAGCCATTTAAGTGTGACAAGTATGCAAAGAAAAAAAAACAGAAAAGGGGGCAAATACTTTGTATATATGGTTTAGTTCTAATAATTTTAGTATTAAATTGATTGCAAAGACTTTTAAAAAAAAAAAACATGTTATACTTGCCTCCTCTGTGCAGTTAGTTTTACGCAGAGCAAGCCAGATCCCCCTTAGCCAGCAGCTTGCTACAGGGGGCACCCAAGCCAATTCAGAGCTCTGTGTATGAATTCAGACATGGAGCCCCAACCCGACCCCCACTCTCCCATGATTGGCTGCCAGATTTTGACTGACAGCAATGGTAGCCAATGGCGCCACTGCTGTGTCTCACCCTATCAGGAGGAGTGTCTGGGACAGCCAAGACACTCGTGGACATCGCTGCAGAGAGAAGGGGTTCAGGCTGCTACAAATAGAAGTTTTTTTATCTTTATGCATAGAATGCATAAAGATAAAAAAACCTTCTCTGTTACAACTCCTTTAAAACATTCCTTATATTTATAACTCCACTGCTATAATGCAGGTGAGGGAGCCCCCCCAGATGACTTATAAACAAGTGCATGTTGTTGAATACTTTTTCTGTAATTAGGTGTTTTTTAGTATACACCTAGATGTATAGGTACTATATGTTATTTATCCTTCTTTATATGTATGGTAAATCATTTATCATTTTTTAAATCTTTAGTGATTTTTGTATGCAGTGTTTTCAAAGACTCCCGAAGAAGCCATGGCCTGGCCAAAACATGTAGTGATGAAGATACTGCATCATCACTGTATGCCGTATGCATATTCCTTGTTGGTTTTATAAAAAATAAATTGAAAAAAATCACTATTTTAAATGTTTATAATAAAATTCATATTTTTTTTAGTTTTTTTTTCTGGTAAAAAAAAAATTCATATTTTTATACTTGTGTGCGTTGGCACCTTTAAAATCCCATTTCTGCTTCTTCTATACATTTCAGTCTTTGGGATGTGGTTCCAGGAATTCTCAGACAGACGACTTCTTTACATTCCTTATATTAGTTTTCAATATTTATACATTTGAAATATTAACATTTTTGGATACATAAAAATATACTTGCTTGCTCAAAGAATACTTTAGTACAATTGCCAGTATATAAAAGATTAGCGCCATATAGTACAGTATTAAAATAGTGATTCAGAAAATGTAATAGAATAATATAGCCTGGGTTTGAAAGAGTTAGGCCCCGTACTCACGACCAAACATGTCTGCTGAAACTGGTCCGCGGACCAGTTTCAGCAGACATGTTTGGCCGTGTGTAGGCCCGAGCGAACCATTTTCGGGCGGATGGGACAGGTTTCCAGCAGACAACTGTTTCCTGGACTTGCTTTAAAACAGTCCGCTGGAAACCTGTCCGCCCGGACATGTACGGTCGTCTGTACAGACCTACCATACATGTCCTGCCGCCCGCCATCCCTCGCATGCGTCGAATGACTTGGACGCATGCGTGGAAGCCTTTTAAAGGCAGGCCGCCCACGTCGCCGCGTCATTGTCGCGGCGACACTGCGTCATCGGCGTGGCGACACCGCGGACACGCCCCGCGTATTGTTTACGCGCGGACCTCTGTTCGATGGTGTGTACGGCCATCGAACAGAAGTCCCCGGGCAGACATGTCCGATGAAAACGGTCCGCGGACCGGTTTCATCGGACATGTTTGATCGTGAGTACTCGGCCTAAATGTTAGAGGATCAGAGGGTATTTAGGCAGCAGAGGATGGTGGGGCGGTGTTGCTCCTGATGACGTCTGTGTAGTGGACGAAACGCGTTGGTTCAGGCTTTTCTACATCACTCCTGCTGTGTCACTTCCCGCAATTGCAATGCAGATTTGCGTTCCACAGATTTACAGTGAGGGGGGACACTTCCTGTTTTGGCTGTACTTTACAAATGAACAGATCTGCACAGAAGTGCAACTTGATTGCAATAAATAAAACATGATTACACTATTTCTTGAGTCTTCCCTTGTTCTCTTTGATCTATGGTCGCTTGTATGTTGAAGAGGAAGAGGAGAATACATCAGTAAAATACAACAGCACTGACAATTTACGCAGTGCTTTTCAAATATACTGTACATTCACATCAGTCCCAGTCCTCAATAAAGGCCCCTAGCTCACATTCATTCATATACAGTACTAGGGCCAAGTTATTAACCTACTACAGTTTGACCTACTTATTAATTTAAGTGGTCAATATTTCTGGTAAATGCTTTGATCACTGGGGGGTAAAGAGCATGAGCGTGAACACAGCACAAAGGTTGGAAAATATTTTTATTATGCAAGATGTATATAGTGCCAACAGTTTGCGCAGCGCTTTATAACATACAAGATATGAATGGAGCACAATAAGGGGGAGGTACACTATAGTACAAATGGTGGCTATATATAATTTTTTATATTATAAGGGGTCAAACATTGTTTAAATGCTTTGGCACAATAGAATAGTGTTTTTAGCTGGTTAATAATGTGTTTAAGAGGGAAGGTACACTATAGTGAGCCCACATTCATTTAATTTGGTATATATTATTATTATACAGGATTTATATTGCGCCAACAGTTTGTGCAGCGCTTTACAACATCGAGAAAGACAGTACAGTTACAATACAATTCAATACAGAAGGGATCTGAGGGTTATATAAGTGTTAGTAAACCCATATTTTTTTATTTTTTAGAAAATAACAAACATGTCATACTTGCCTGATCTGTGCAGTGGTTTTGCCAAGAGCAGCCTTGATCCTTCTCTTCTCGGGTCCCATGCTAGTGCTCCTGGCTCCTCCCCCACTTGCTATTGGGGCACTTGTGCAGACTCCCTTACTAGCTACCCGTACCCACCTCACTGGTTGTTATTGACAGCAGTTGGAGCCAATGGCCTATGAGGAGAGAGACCCTGCTCTCATGCACATCACTGGATCGAGAGCGGGCTCAGGTATGTATAAGGAGGGAGGGTGGGGGAGAAATCTGCACGCAGAAGGTTTAGAGTACATTAAAGCGGGAGTTCACCCATTTCTAAAATTTTTTTTTTTCTTCCCCTAGATTCCTGCTCGTTCGGTCTAGGGGAATCGGCTATTTGTATTAAAATAGGTGCAGTACTTACCCGTTTTCGAGCTGCATCTTCTTCCGTCGCTTCCGGGTATGGTCTTCGGGAGCGGGCGTTCCTTCTTGATTGACATTCTTCCGAGAGGCTTCCGACGGTCGCATCCATCGCGTCACTCGTAGCCGAAAGAAGCCGAACGTCGGTGCGGCTCTATACTGCGCCTGCGCACCGACGTTCGGCTTCTTTCGGAAAATCGTGACGCGATGGATGCGACCGTCGGAAGCCTCTCGGAAACCTGTCAATCAAGAAGGAACGCCCATTCCCGAAGCCCATACCCGGAAGCGACGGAGAGGATGCGTCTCGTAAACGGGTAAGTACTGCACATATTTTTAAATAAATAGCCGATTCCCCTAGTAATAACGAGCAGGAATCTAAGGGGGAAAAGTGCCCTCTAAGGGTGAACCCCCGCTTTAAGGTAAAAAGAAAAAAAACAAAAACCTTTATGCCGCGTACACACGGTCGTTTTTTGTGATGAAATAAAACAACGTTTTTAAAAACGTCATTTAAAATGATCGTGTGTGGGCTTCACATCGTTTTTTGTCTTCTAAAAAACGACAAAAAAAAAATTCGAACATGCTTAAATTTTTTATGTCGTTTTTGAAAATGTCGTTTTTTGTGTCATAAAAAATTATGGTGTGTGGGCTAAAACAACGTTTTAAACCCGCGCATGCTCAGAAGCAAGTTATGAGACGGAAGCTTGAATGGAACAGAGTGCCGTCGTACGTGTTGTACGTAACCGCGCTTTGCTAGAGCATTTTCAGAAAACGATGGTGTGTGGGTAACATCGTTTTTTATGATGAAGTTAGAAAAACTTTGTTTTTTTCATGATGAAAAACGTTGTTTTATTGTGTGTACGCGGCATTAGAACCACTGCTACACTTATCAATTTGATATATTTATATCTTTAATATGTTATAGCGCTGCAGTATGAATTTGTTTTATCTTGGATACCTAGGGGGAATTTAAGTGTTCAGTAGCTGTTGGGCTGAGAAATAAGAACATAGGGCCAGATTCACAGAAAAAGTACCCAGGAGTATCTGCTGATACTCCGGCGTACTTTCAAATTTGCCGCGTCTTATCTATTTGTAATTTACAAACAAAGATACAACGGCTTTTATCCAAGATCCGACAGGCGTACGGCTTTGTACGCCTTCGGATCTTAGGTGTAATTTTCCGGCGGCCGCTGGGTGGAGTTTGCGTCGTTTTCCAGCGTCGGGTATGCAAATTAGCTGTTTACGGTGATCAACGAAGGTACGCGCGTTCGTCGCATTCTCTTACGTCGTCGCTAGTCGGCTTTTCCTGACGCAAACTTAGGCCTGCTATTTCATGGCTTAGATTTAGAACAGCCATGTTAAAGTATGGCCGTCGTTCCCGCGTCAAATTTTAAATTGAAATTTTTTTTTATTTTGCACAAGACGACCAGGAATACGAAAGTACGTTACGCACGTTGCCGTTCAAAAAACACGTCGGGGCGCCGTAATTTCGCACAAAGCACGGCGGGAAATTTCCAAACGAAGCATGCGTAGAACGTTCAGCGCAGGAACGCGCCTAACTTAAATGGTACACGCCTCATTTGAATTAGGCGGGCTTGCGCCGGACGGCTTTACGTTACACCGCCGTAAGTTTACACGCAAGTGCTTGGTGAATCAGGCACTTGCGCTGAAAACTTGCGGCGGTGTAACGTAAAGACGATACGTTACGCTGCCGCAGATCTCTGTGAATCTGGCCCATAGTGCAGGGCATATTATCATATTGATTTGCATGAAATAGGTTGGCAAGCAACATGCTAATAGGAGAGAGCATATGAAAGACGATATTGTTCTCATTACTGTCCAATCAGCAGATTGAGGCAGAGAAAGTAAGCCACTTTATCCCTTGTACAGTGTCCAACTGTAACTTACCTGTGTAAATCTCAGAACTGGATGGTCAAAAATGCCAATTCACTGGCAGATAAAGCAGTTCCTGTATATGTTTTTGATCTGTGTATTTAGAGGTTTGCTTGCCGTTCAGATTTAATTCACAAGCACTGATTTACTGTTGGAGATCTCAAGAAGGCAAGTTATTTCATGTATTCAGAACTTAAAATTAACCCTTTCTGTAAACACATTTTGGGGCCCTCTTTCTTGGTGTAAACCCCTTGATTTTATTTTGGGTTTGCCACTTCCAGTCTTGAATACAGTATGTGGAAAAGACACAGTGCAGTATACCAAGGAGTTTTTTAACACAATTGATAAACACTTACAGGAGCTGAAGCAGGCTCATCACATAAATGACCCAGGCCCTGTCGGTGTTCTTCCAGAATGCTGCGTCAACCAAGATGGCCACCATGCTTCCGGACCATCGTGGAACACACGCAAGTGATGACAAGGGGGTGGTGACACGTTTCGGAGCATGTGCAGAAGTTCCTTCATCAAAAACATCCATAGGTAATTTCACAAGAATTAATGTGATCGTCTCCCGAAAGCTGCTTTCGAAGGCGGTATTTTTCGGCCTATTTCTGATTGTGTGTACCTAGGGATTAGGGAGCTGCACGGGGAGGGTAGTCACACAGGAAGTTGTGGAAAAGCCTATTACTTGTAGGGTGATCAGCATAGAAAAATTTAAAAAGGAAGGGAACAGGAAAAGAATGACAGCAAAGAAACTAGTGAGATTAAACTAGTATTTTATGATTTTTAGATATTTCTTTAAAAAGAAAAAATTACCGTATTTATCGGCGTATAACACGCACCCTAACTTTAAGAGGGGAAGTTTCAGGAAAAAAACTTTCCACAGCCTCCTGTGTATAACACGCAGGCACAGTTTACCCTCTATTTTCAGGGTAAAAAAGTAAGTGTTATACGCCAATAAATACAGTATTTATTTTGTGTTTAAATTGTATTTCCAACTCTCATTACAAATGCATTCCACAGCCAAAGATAATCTGCATCATTGTATTTTATTCTTGTTTGAGGTATGGTACATATCTGCACATTATTTAGTTCACATATTTATGCTGTGCTGGCATATTCTGCAGTGCTTTACAAAGAACATAGCACCAGACTAATCAGTATCTATTCCCCAGGGGAGTTTACAGTCTAATATATTGGAAGCATTAGAGGGCTATCTCCAGGACTTTCACAATAAAAATACAGAAAACGGCAAGATATCCTTCAAACTTTTTTTTGGGCGTTTCACCCCTGCAGGATGGAAGAAGCCAAATATGCCCAGGTACCCACGTTCCCAGCAGCAAAAACAGTCATGCTGGCTTATGGCAGGATGACATACATTTACTATAAATGGTTCAACATGTCCAGCTATACATAGTAATCAAGGCAGTGGAAGTCATGTTACTTACAATAGTTGTACATCATTATGGCACAATAAAAATTAAGCATTGCATTGTACTGCTGTGCTAATCAATATAAAACACACTGTGCAAGATATAACATTTCCCTTCTTTACCCTTTACGCTGTATATAAGGTGAATTGTGTTTTACTGCATTTTAATAAATAGCAGTGATCATCGCTAAGCCAAGGTTTCTGTACCTTTCATCATCAACAAAGAAGCAGAGTTTAGCATGGGAGTTCACACAAGACAAGCACAGAAGGCAAGCCTTCATTCCACACTGCCCTCATTACTAAAAAAAGCAAGTCTGATACCCATCTTTCTTAGAAACTCCTATATGGCATTTTATGTACTCTCATTAGCAGGGGTCAAGTCCTGGGGAAAAAAGTGTGGGAACTCCCACCCAAGATCCACTCCCCCACCAAAAAAAAAAAGATACACTCATATGCATAATTACTAAACCGCAAGTTCTTTCCAAATCCCCGGATAACTCGCTGCAGACCTCCGCAATGTCTCCTAGGAACAATGACAAAAGCTCCCAGGAGACATTGCGGCATTGAGGAAGTGACGGAATACCCGCACACTACCCGATGAATCCATTTACAGGAAGCGGCCAGTAACAAAGGATTACTAAGGTTCGCCTGCCCCTGACAGTGACTCGAGCTGGGCATCGCCGCTTGGTGAAAGATTGGCTCGGGCGGCTCGGCTGCTCTAGTCCTGCAAAGGGAACTGCGTTCCTGCTGTTAAAAAAAAGTGCAGGAACTCCGTTCACACGCGTTCCCGCAGGACTTGAGCCCTGCTCATTAGCATAGTACTAAGGAACCTGCACCAAGTCTAGGTCATGCTCAGCAAACACTGAGGGTCAACAAAGTGAGTGGATTATAGATGGTCTTAGGATAAGCCATCTGGGTTCCTTCGCTAATATGTATACACCTAAACTTGGTTAAAAGCAGTTTAACTTTCTATTTTCAAATGCATGAAGTTGCAAGTAAAATAAAAGGAACACTAGGATTGTTACCACAATGTGTCACTGTTCTTTCTATTTAAAATAAATACATTTTATAAAATGGGTGGGATTACTTAGTGTTTTTATTGAATTGCGTATGTACTGATTGATGTTCTACGTTATTGGTGCCTGATACATAGAAGCTTATAAAAGATTGGACAAAAAAATCTTATTATCGTTTATCATAAATGTCTAAGAACAATAACGGCAGGAGTGATAGAAGGGATACCATCATTTTGTATGCACATACAGTATTTGCAGCATTTTCCATGCAGGCAGTTATTGATAAGGCCTTATTGTCTTCAAGTAACGATCAATGAGGAACAAGGTAACAATTCTTTTAATGTTGCTCCACCTAGTGGAGAAAAAAGGGCAATTCAATTGCTCCTTGAGCAAGTATTAAGAGGACGAGTAGCCCCCACTACTAAAAAGTTAGCTTGCAGAACATTGGATGGCACACTTGTGATTTGATAAGGCTGCTGTCCCCCAGCATAAAGAGAAAATTCTCCAGGCTCAAGAATCCAGTTGTCACTCCAAACTGCTCGCTGCCTAGGTAGGACTTTTATAGAGACCTTTACAGAACTGCCTACTGGAATGGTTACCCGTTGAACTCCTACCAACTGCCAACGAGGAACTGGCACAGAAGCAGTCAACCAGCTCATATACACTTGGACCACCTAAAAAAAAAAAAAGCATTGATTAATAAAAGAATTTTGAAGTGAAAGCTTGGCCTAGTTATACCCATTTGGGGTAAGTAGGTCTCGGTCATCAAGGCCCGAACTAAATGTATACACTAGGCCTTGACAGTTTTCTGTATTACAATGTTATGTTGTATGAGTGGCAACTATGTCCTTTGTACTTTGCGCTTACTTTTGTTTGTATATCTGTTTAATAAAATAAAAAAAAATTAAATTGGAAAGCTTGGCCTAGTTAGGTATAAATTATATCACATACTAACGATTACATGAAGGGTTGCATTTATAAATGAAAGAATTGATAGTCTTCGGCTTTCAGTTATACACCACTATCCTAAACACACTACAGCCCACCCCATTCATAAAAATGTGTCTGAAGTGTGTAGCTAGAGGAGCCATCTGACATTTATGTTACGTTTCCAATGAAGTCCATAGAACCAAAACGCAACCTGCCGTTGGCAAAGAAGTCCCTCACCCTTTTCAAAAAAACTGCACCATTTGAAAAATGCACAGATGTGAAGGTGACCCATAGAAAATCATGTTCAATAGACTGTAGTACGTTTCTGAAAAACCGAAAAAGCACTACAAAACACATAGGTGTAAAGTTAGCCTTATGCATTCTGTGCATTAAGGTAAAAAACCTTCTCTGAACAGGATCCCCCCTCTATACTAACCCAAGCCAGCTCTCGATCCAGCACTGTGCCCAAGGGCCATGCCTTTCTCTCTCCGCTCACTGGACATGGAGGCAATCACAGTACAATAGTATTCTCCAGGACTCAAGGGTGGTGTAATGGTGTTGCATGTATCACACAATCTTGGTGGTTTAAAAAGGAAGCACGGGTATTGCTGCAGTCTGAGGGTCAGGGGCGAACCCAATGGAAACACTGTAAAACAAAGAAAAGATGGCGCACCAACCTAGCACATTACCCAAGTGGTACAACTCACTTCTTTCCATGGCCTCTTTATCACCAACGCATTAAATCTGCTCGCTATCACTGAAACCTTGCTTCATGAATCCGACACTGCTTCTCCTGCTGCCCTCTCACTCCCCCAGACCCAATGGACAGAAGGGAGTGGGAATCCTAGCTCCACATAGCACCTTTCAGGTACTTCACCCACCTCTGTCACTTTCCTTCACATTGCATTCGTCTTTTCACTCTAGTTTCTCCAAGGATAACTGATGTACCAGCCCCCTGGACCAGTATTCAGCCTTTGATGACTTCTCTGCCTGGCTTCCCTACTTTTTCTCTTTTGAAATTCCCACAATCATTCTCAGTGACTTTAATATTCCTGTTAATACGAACACTACTGCTACTTCCAAACTTCTGTCGAAACTCATCCTTTAACCTGTCGCAATAGATACACGCTTCTACTCACTCGGAAACAAACTTGACCTCGTTTTCTCCCACCTATGCACTCCGTGCAACCTCTCCAACTATCCTTTCCCTCTCTCTGACCACCACCTTATTGGTTTCACTCTCTCCCAACTCCTCTCCCTCCAACTGCCTAACAGTTAACCGTAGAAACCTTTACCTCCTCAACCCTACTCTGCTACTGACCACCTCTATGACAAAATCGCATCCCTGTCCTGCCCCAACTTAGCCACTTCTGTTCTCAACACTTCCCTGTCATCCTCCCTAGGCAAGCTCTCCCCCCTCACTACACACAGAATCAGGCCACGACCCCTAAAACCTTGGCAAACATATGTCACTAGAAGTCTGAAAAAAACATAGCAGTGCTCTTGAGTGCCTGTGATGCAAGACTAATGCCTTGTACACACGATGGGAATTTCCAATGAAAAAAGTCAGACGAAATTTTTTCATCAGATATTCAGACCGTGTGTGTGCCCCATCCGAAATTCCGACGGACTTAGAAATGTTTTTCATCGGAAAAAAATGTCTAATCACAAATTCCGATCGTCTGTGTGAAAACACTCATGCTCAGAATCAAGTCGACGCATGCTCGGAAGCATTGAACATAAATTTTCTCGGCTCATCGTAGTGTTGTATGTCACCGCGTTTTGGACGGTCGGAATTTGGTGTGACAGTGTGTATGCAAGACAGCTTGAACGGAAGTCCGTCGGAAAAATCAGTCGTAAGTTTATCCTAATGGAAACTCTGATCGTGTGTACGGGGCAGTAGTCTCAGAAAGATTTCAACAAATATAAATCTGCAATCCAAAAATACAATTCCTGCCTCCTCACTGCCAAGAAGACCTATTTTATCACTCTCATTAACGTATTATCCCATCCCATTCAACTCTATAATTCATACCCCACCCACTAACTCACTCACTGCCCAGAAGATCGCCAGTCACTTCAAACATAAGATTGATGCAATTAGCAAGGAGATCTCCACTGTACAGATGCCTTCTTGACCTAAGACCCCATGTCCACAGGTACAATCATTACTTATTTTTCAACCCCACCACTATAGAAGAAGTTGCTAAATTTTTCTCTAACATCCACCTTACCACCTGCCCCCTGGACCCTATTCCCTCACAAATGCAACGTTCACCCTTTGGCTTTATTCTACACTCCCTTACTCACATCTTTAATCTCTCCCTCTCTTCAGGCAGCTTCACAAACTCTAAAACTTGCATTAGTCACCACCATTCTTAAAAAGCCCTCACTAGACTCCCCCATTCTTAACAACCTACACCCCCATCTCCTTGCTCCCTTTTTAATCCAAGCTCCTTGAACGTCGGGTCTACAACCGACTGAGCAACCACCGCGCCAAGAATAACCTTCTTGAACCCCCTCAGTCTGGATTCCGCCCACAACACTCCACCGAAACTGCTCTCCTAAAACTCACAAAAACGATATGCTAACAGCTAAATCCAATGGACACTATTTTGTACTCCTGCAATTTGACCTTTTTGCTGCCTTTGACAATGGCCCACCCCCTCCTCAAAAAAAAACTACACCTTATCTGTCGGGGTCCCCCAAGGTTCTGTTCTTGGACCTCTTATTCTCCATCTACATCTCCTCCCTGGGTCAGGTAAGCCTCCCATGGCTTACAATACCATCTCCATGCTGATGACACACAAATCTATCTCTCTACCCCTTAGCTCACTCCTTTAGTCTCCTCACGTTTCACTAATTTACTAACAGATATATCTATCAGCCTGGATGTCACACCACTTTCTCAAACTCAATCTATCCAAAACTGTGCTCATGAAGAGAGGATCTTCCCTCGAAATGTGTCAGTCATCTCGAAGGTCCTCCGGCTTGTTGGGAACAGTCTCAGTGACCTGGTTGCTTTGTGTCCACTATGGACCTTGATATGCTTTTATCATTAATGTGTTTGTGACTTGTGAGTATACTTCTTTTTATACATTATTAAAGATACCACTTGGTTAATAAGCAAGGTTGATGTGCCCTCATATTTGCTTTACAGTGCTGTCAATCACAGCCTGTGAGAGGAGAGTGGGTGGCGGGGTCAAGCCTTGCTGTGTGTGCGCCAATGGACCGCACCGGTGTCCCCATAGCAAGTGCCTCACTATGGAGGGCACTCGACAGGGGAGAAACCAGGAGTGCTGACGGGGTCCCCAGAAGAGGAGGATTGGGGATGCCGTGGTATTGCAATACCACGGCACATAGCAGGGAAGTATACCATGTTTATTGTTAAAAAAAAAAAGCTCAGCAAAATCATCTTAAATATGACAGATCACATGACTAGGCTTTCCTTACGACTTTTTTGTAAATAATTTGTAAATAATTTCCATTCATTTTTATGGAGCTCCTCCAGATTTAGAGCTCTGAAGTTGACAAAACACATTTCTAAACACATTTCTAAAGCACACCAGTGTTCATTATAAATGTGTAGTTTGTTTTTTTCGTGGTGCAGCCATATCGCCGTTTTTTTATTGTTGAAAATCAATACTCAATGCTCTAACACCATATGGTAATTGTAATGGGTTGCTACCTATAAGACTCAAACAAACAATCAACTGTGCAGCACTACAACATTCTAAACACACTTCATGTGCATAAATAGTGCAAATCTAAGTATTTTGATGATACCACACAGACATTCCATAAGTGAAACAAAAAACATACAGTGCATAAACAATTAAAAAATCTAAATAGAAAAATAGTTCATACAAAACATATAATATAACTTGCAAAAAAATACAGGGAGTGCAGAATTATTAGGCAAATGAGTATTTTGACCACATCATCCTCTTTATGCATGTTGTCTTACTCCAAGCTGTATAGGCTCGAAAGCCTACTACCAATTAAGCATATTCGGTGATGTGCATCTCTGTAATGAGAAGAGGTGTGGTCTAATGACATCAACACCCTATATCAGGTGTGCATAATTATTAGGCAACTTCCTTTCCTTTGGCAAAATGGGTCAAAAGAAGGACTTGACAGGCTCAGAAAAGTCAAAAATAGTGAGATATCTTGCAGAGGGATGCAGCACTCTTAAAATTGCAAAGCTTCTGAAGCGTGATCATCAAACAATCAAGCGTTTCATTCAAAATAGTCAACAGGGTCGCAAGAAGCGTGTGGAAAAACCAAGGCGCAAAATAACTGCCCATGAACTGAGAAAAGTCAAGCGTGCAGCTGCCAAGATGCCACTTGCCACCAGTTTGGCCATATTTCAGAGCTGCAACATCACTGGAGTGCCCAAAAGCACAAGGTGTGCAATACTCAGAGACATGGCCAAGGTAAGAAAGGCTGAAAGACGACCACCACTGAACAAGACACACAAGCTGCAACGTCAAGACTGGGCCAAGAAATATCTCAAGACTGATTTTTCTAAGGTTTTATGGACTGATGAAATGAGAGTGAGTCTTGATGGGCCAGATGGAAGAGCCCGTGGCTGGATTGGTAAAGGGCAGAGAGCTCCAGTCCGACTCAGACGCCAGCAAGGTGGAGGTGGAGTACTGGTTTGGGCTGGTATCATCAAAGATGAGCTTGTGGGGCCTTTTCGGGTTGAGGATGGAGTCAAGCTCAACTCCCAGTCCTACTGCCAGTTTCTGGAAGACACCTTCTTCAAGCAGTGGTACAGGAAGAAGTCTGCATCCTTCAAGAAAAACATGATTTTCATGCAGGACAATGCTCCATCACACGCGTCCAAGTACTCCACAGCGTGGCTGGCAAGAAAGGGTATAAAAGAAGAAAAACTAATGACATGGCCTCCTTGTTCACCTGATCTGAACCCCATGGAGAACCTGTGGTCCATCATCAAATGTGAGATTTACAAGGAGGGAAAACAGTACACCTCTCTGAACAGTGTCTGGGAGGCTGTGGTTGCTGCTGCACGCAATGTTGATGGTGAACAGATCAAAACACTGACAGAATCCATGGATGTCAGGCTTTTGAGTGTCCTTGCAAAGAAAGGTGGCTATATTGGTCACTGATTTGTTTTTGTTTTGTTTTTGAATGTCAGAAATGTATATTTTTGAATGTTCAGATGTTATATTGGTTTCACTGGTAAAAATAAATAATTGAAATGGGTATATATTTGTTTTTTGTTAAGTTGCCTAATAATTATGCACAGCAATAGTCACCTGCACACACAGATATCCCCCTAAAATAGCTAAAACTAAAAACAAACTAAAAACTACTTCCAAAAATATTCAGCTTTGATATTAATGAGTTTTTTGGGTTCATTGAGAACATGGTTGTTGTTCAATAATAAAATTAATCCTCAAAAATACAACTTGCCTAATAATTCTGCACTCCCTGTAAATAAAAAAAATAGTCCAAAAGGTGAAAAAAAATCCCCACAATAAAGTGCTTCACAATAAGTGTTGAAACTGAATCCACACCTCTGCGCTCAAAAAAGATCCAAGATGTTGCATCACCACAGGTGCTCCCCCTCCTCCAGGAGTATTCTCACCTGAACCAGTGCGACCACTACAAGTGGGGTCAGAAACCGCTTTTTAGCCTCTCCAAGGGCTACACCAAGGCAACTCCACAAAGCAATTATGTATTTAATACAAATAATGAAATAGATGCATTTTAAATGCCACTACTATAAACATTTGAGTTTGTATTGACGGTAGTGATGGTACTAGGAGCCAATTGTGCCAACTCTGCATTCACATGTGCTATAAATGAACATTCTGACAGGAAGAGAGCAAAAAAAGTTGACTCCATCAATATGTTGCTGTTTTTACTGTCCAGTCAATGGACAGGCAAGGCAAAGGGGTGGCATAGCTGTACTGCATTACTTCAGCAGTAACATGTTCGGTCACCAGGCTGCTTCTGCTGTGTGTAAGGGCTATGTAAATGTCAGTGAAAACAGATTCCATATATATATATATATATATATATAAATAAATCTCCTTTACCTGTGTATTTAACAGCTTGCAATATACAGAAAATATACATCTTAAGCATGGACGCCAAGCAAAACATGAAGCAGATGCAGCAATGAGTCAGTCGTTTTACTCTTACCTCATCCCCCATTCTCCGGCCGGTATTTTTCACAGTCACAGACAATAGAAGAGTGTCACAAAGATACAAAAGACTTGGATTGACTTCCAAATTACTATAAAGAAACGTGGTGTAGGAAAGCCCATAGCCAAATGGGTACAGAGGAACGTGGCTCCCATAATACCGGTATGTCCGCCCTTGCATTGTGTAGTTTTCCATGGCGGGGACCTTAGACAGAAGGTATTTCAAAGATGAAAGATATCATACATACAATATAGTTTAATTCATATCATTTTTATTATTTGAGTCTCCGACTCTAATCACGTGCTTCAAAGAAATAAAAACCTTTTAGAACTCTATGCGTCCGGCACCAAGCATGGAGATTAGGTGCCGACACACAGCTCCTTATGGACCGGCCACCGCTGGTAGGTAGGATTTTCCATTGTTTTCTATGGTCTATAATCTATGTGCCCGAATTTTGCCTCTTCACCTTATACCGCATTGCATTTTTTTCCCAGTCTCATTCTATGTACACCCAATAGTAACCATAGCAATGCAGTATGAGGCTTAAATTTAAGTCTCTAGCAATGCGTATGATAAAAAAAGCGTAGGAGAATGTTTGGAATTTACAAGAATTGTTCAACTCTTTGAAATACTTTGTTACTCTACTTCATTGATCAGAAGACCTACCTGCTCCAGGTCTGCGGGCCATGTGGCTGGCAACCTGCCTGCAGGATTTGCCTCTTCTGTTCCTATTAAAACTTTAGTAATAGCTGTGCCTGCTGCTTGTGCAGGGAAAAAGCACTCCAGAATAGCATGCACATCATCACTTTCCTTGGCCCAGGAAATGTCCAAGGGACCAGCATTGAAGAGCAACAGAATAACAGGACGTCCTGCAGCTGGAAGGTTAGAAGAAAGAAAAAAAGGATGCTAGAAGGGTATCGGAGAATCATACAAACCATACCGGTGTCAAAGTACTTTAAATACTGCAGCTAATACATTTTAATCATGATAATCTTCTGTCCCATAAAATCTAAAAATCACAAAGTTCTCAACCACATTAAGGTAGCTATAATTTCATGGGAAGACTGATTTACAGCCTGGATGTTAATCATAATGCTTAAAATGAATTCTGAATGGTTGATATGCGCTTTGCATTGTTTTACTGATGAACCCAATGGTACTATATGTAAGAAAAACAACACGTTTGACACTCGGTGTTGAATCACAATACACTCAACCTTCATCTTTATCTACCAGAAATTAACTGCCATTGTTTGTAATTCCAGGTCAAATTTAAAAAACACTTTGGCAGAACACATTTTTTTTTAACTTCTTTATTTTAAAGCGGAACTTAATGCTTTTATAAATAACTTGATAGAAAATAATGTACTTTAGCAAGGAACATAGTCCATTTTATTAATTTTGCTACCAAAAAGTGGAACTTTAGTCATAAAATTAAGCCACATCAGGCTGGCCCATTTTGCAGGTATTTATGTAAAAAAAATATATATATACATGGTTTAAAATCCAGTAATACACGGTCTCACACTGTTCTGCACATGCTCAGTTGCTCTCCATTTTTAGACATTTTAGGCATTGCCAAGTTTGTAGAGGCCGATCTGCTGACAACCTTAAGGCGGAATTAAACCCACTTCTCCTTTACAGCCAAGGATGCTGCTTCTGTTTGATCTGTAACCGGCATGATGCTACACATGTGATCAGTTATGACACCAGCCATTTGATGATTTGACTTTTTTGGTTGAGGACACAATCAAAGAGTTTTTGGGAAAATGTTAAATCAATGGGTTTAGTACCGCTTTATAAATTACAGCTGGGGCTTTGTGCAGCGCCATGGCAGTTGCAGATCAAACAGAAACAGCTTTCTAGGCTGTAAAGGATAGGAGGGTTAATTCTGCTTAAAGGCTGTCAAGCAGATTGGCCTCTACAAATTCGGCAGTGCCTAAAAATAGAGAGCAACTGAGCAGGGTGAGACCATGTATTAGTGGATTCTACACAGTATAGACACTTATTTTTAATATTTTACATGCAAAAGGGGCCAACCTGAAGTCATCTAGCTGTACCTTATTTTCTAATTAAAGTTCCACTTTAGGTTTTATCAGGGCTTTTTTCAGGGGGAACTTGGGGGAACTCAGTTCCACCACCTCTGGCTCAGACCCTTTGGTGCCTGCTCACCACAATCACTTGTAAACACAGAAGTCTGGTTCAAGCAAGACCAAAACGTGTGGACCCTCTTCCCTGTGGCATCTCAAACGCCCTGGAGGGCACTGCGAATAAAAATGTTATGGTGCGTTGATGGGACTCTGTTCCACCTTGGATTTTATAGCCTGTTTCCTGGATGGAGCCCACAATAGGGGGCCTGTAAGTCATCTATAGGATCTTATCTTTTTCTTGAGCAGTCTAGGTTGTATTCAACTCTTGCTCCCATTTGGCAAGAAAAGTCTGAGAAAATCCTTTGGGGGTTCAGTTTGTCAGAATAAATTAAATCATCTACAAAAAACTAAACCTGTAGTACAAAAAGAACAAATGAAATAAATAAATGTTAAATTTACCTGCGGCTACAGCATCACTGAGTAATGTGGATTGGAAGCCAGGTAGAGATAAATTCTTTCGATCTAGCCCCTCACTTTCTACAGTCACACCTAGGAGAACAACAATACTAAGAATGGGCCAAGATTACTCACATCACTACTGTGCCCGTACAGTAATGATTCATTTGCAGAAGTTTGTATATATTTGTAGCTTAGGGTTATTATATATACATTTAGAATATTATAAAAATGTTAACCTCTTAATAAGTGCAACCAATGGAAAACAACCTTATAAGTCCAACAATATGGACCATGAGATCTCAACACTAAAAACCCCCATTGATCAGCTATTCAAGAGTAGCATTCCAAGCAGATATTATCCACTTGCCGACGGCAATACATGTATATATAGATTTTTTTATATTACAGGTTGCAAGTAGTTTATGGGGATTATGGCTGAAGATAACAACCATAACCCCGGTATTGTTTTTTTCAGCCAGCTGGCTTTCTTTTAAAAGCATTCAGAGCGGCTCAGGAGTCGCTGGAACGTTTTTATAAGCGGCGGGAGAAGACGTCCCCTGACCTACCGCCGCTCCCCGCTGTCTCTTAGGCCCTGTACACACGATAGAACATGTCCAATGAAAACGGTCCGCGGACCGTTTTCATCGGACATGTCCGCTGGGAGATTTTGGTCTGATGGCTGTACACACCATCAAACCGAAATCCCCGCGGACAGACAGCGCGGTGACGTTGACGCCGCCACGTCACCAAACCAGGAAGTAAAATACTTCCACGCATGCGTCAAATCCATTCGACGCATGCAGGAGATTTCTGTCCGCTGGTTAGGTGTACTAACCAGCGGACATGTCGGACGGACGGGTTTCCAGCAGACAAGTTTTAAAGCATGCTTTAAAACTTTTGTCTGCTGGAAACCTGTCTGCTAGGCTGTACACACGGTCGGATCTGTCCGCTGAAACTGGTCTGCGGACCAGTTTCAGCAGACATGTTCGGTCGTGTGTACAAGGCCTCAGGCTTACCATTTCTGCCAGCTTGCCTGAGAATATATTTTTTTTTTTAAAGCAAAAGATCAAAAAATATATAATAATGATAATAATAATAATAATAATAATAATAATAATAATAATAATAATATTTACTTAATCTTTTGCATTTAAAAAGGTAGAGATTTGAGGTCTTTTTGACCCCAGATCTCTTCTATTACAAGGGATGTTTACATGCCTTGTAATAAAAATAAAAGAACAGCGTAAAAAAATAAAAAAACTTTATAGCGACCCCAAAAGCGTACGCATACATAAGTTACGCACACATATGTAAACGGTGTTCGCACCACACATTACGAGCACTAGAGCAATAATTCTATTGTTGGACCTCCTCTGTAACTCTAAACAGGTAACTTGTTAAGGCGTTTAAAATGTAACTTATGGAGATTTTTAAGTACCGCAGTTTGTCGCCATTCCACAGGCATGCGCAATTTTAAAGCGTGACATGTTAGGCATCTATTTACTCAATGCAACATCTATCATATTATACAAAATAAAATAAAAAAATGGGGTATATATAGTGTTTTTTTTCATTCATTAAAATGTATTTTTCCCCCTAATAATTGCATATATATATATATATATATATATATATATATATATATATATATATATATATATATATATATATAATCATATTTGGGGGTTATCAGAGTAATTTTCTAGTAAAGAAATACAGGTTTAAACTTGTAAACAAAAAGTGCCAGAAAAGGTTGAGCTTCAAGTGGTTAAAGCAGAACTCCTGTAAATACCTATAACCCCCAACCTACCCCTCACCTTATTCATTATAAATGTAAAAAAATATGAAATTCTCCATAAAGACCTTAAAAAGAAATACCGTAAGTTGCAGTACTGTGACCAATCCAGTCTCCTTCTCCTGCTTAGCTGACATGTTGGGGCTTGGCAAGAGGGGGTATAATGTATATGTGCAATGCCCTTTGCCAGCCAAAACACATCAGCTGTGCCTGCATGCTACAAGAAGAAAAGTGTCCACTCAATGAATGTGGGATTTACTGGGCAGATAGCAAGAGGTTGACTCTACTACTCTGCTCTCTAACTATGTAAGTAACATCAATACATGACCCATATAGTGCTGAGAACGTCATGGGGCATATAAAAGACAGGAAACTAAAAAACTTAAATTTTGAAATTAAAATATAATCTACTAGAAAGTGCTGGCATTCCGAGTAGATAAAAGACAGTCTGTGCACAGGGAATCCATTTACTTATAGGATATAGAGTCTGTGCGGGAGTGTAGTAGGTGGAAACCATGAAGTGTAAAGCAATGGGATTACAGGGCTCTACCAGTTGATTATCTACTTCCAGCCAATCCCCTGACACTTGGGCTACCAGGGCAAAAAATAATACCCAGTAATTCATTTCATTCACTCTTTTTCCTCCTATGTAACCGCACTCTTGCTTGGAAACTGACTGCTCAGCCAACGCGGTCATATGGTGCCAGAGGAGTCTTTAGTCCTATGTAAGCCACAAACTTTCACTAATGCTGGCTGTACACAGTACACATTTTGGCTGCCGAACCAGCTGAAATTCAAGGCATTGGTGGCCCCGACAGCACCACCCAGCAAATTCTCGGCTGAAATGTGACTACAGTTATGCAGTTACTGTTAGGGTAATCTGACAATGGCAAGAGCAGGGGCTGACAGAATACAATGGTCAGCAGGGGAGATTCCTTCAGGAGAGATTTAGCATGAATGGGAAAATCTATTGATTTCTCAGGCTGAATGGGGGGGAAAAAAATGAATGTCCCTGATGGAGACTGCTTCACAGTTGGAATACACTGATCAGTGGGCAGCTGATTGGCTGCAGCCACTGATTGACAAACGTTTTCCAATATTGCCATTTAAAAAGGACAGGGATCCCCACATAGGATTTATAATTTGGCTGTACCCTGATGAAGGGGCTGAATTTTGACCCAACTATGGCCAGCTTGAAAGTTTAGACAGGGCTTCTTCTCCTTGTGCCCATACATAAACAGAGGGTGGGAGTAAGGCTCCTTTCACATTAATCTACTATAGTTTCCCTGCAGAGTGGGGCAGCACAGTGTACCTGCAGTCTCTGTGCAGGTTACCATGTTTTGCCATAGACTTCCAGGCAATATTTACTGTGTTTTCTGAATGCGGATCAGTGCCAAAGGGGCCTAAAAGTAAGGCAAGAATAGGTAAATATGAGGGTCAACATGAAAGTGAACTATTGATCTGTAAAGGACAAAAGCCCATTCAGTTTAAGCTTCTTTTTTTTTTTTTACAAATCACAGATCTTTTGACAGTTAAAGTAACATTAAAGTCATTGTTTTTAATTAAAATCAAAAAGATGTTCTACTTACCTGCTCTGTGCAACGATACTGCACAGAGCAGTCCCTTACTACCTCTCCTGGAAGTCCCCCACTGGCACTGCTTACTTCTTCCTACTATGGGTGCCTCTTTAGCAAGCTGTGTGCTATGGGAACTGTGCGGGCGCTCATGGAGGTGGGTTGTGCCAATCCATAGACAAACACAGTGCAGCCAAGCCATGTCCCTTCTCCCTCTTCACAGGAGTTTGACTGACAGCTGCAGAAGCCTATGGCTCTGACTGCCCTAAGCGTTTCCTGTGAGATTAGGAAGGAGAGCAGTGCTGCACCCAGGATAGCACTGGAGAGGTGTGAGGAGGCAAGTGTTTAGGCCCTGGAGAATACAATGGTGGCCGTTGCAATTTTCTTATGTTGCACAATATTGCGCAACTGTTTATCAAACACAATTTTTAAAGACAAAATTCACTTAAATTAATTTTAGTGTACACAGTCACAATATAATACCCAATTTTTGGTACAATATAAAATGTTGCAGAGAGTAAATAGATAAGAAAGAGAGAAGAAAGATATCTTTAAAAACTTGCACACATCTGAAATTGTGACAAGCTATGGTACCTAAAATTGTCCATAGGTGAAGCTTTAAAAGCTTTTACAGGTTATCAGTTTAGAGTTAATCACAAATTAAGGCCCTGGAATTATTGCTCTTACTCCAACGTTTGCGGTGATACCTCATTGCATTTGCAGGGGTGCTTTAAAAAAATAAATGATTTATCATTTTTTTACACTTTTTTCCCCACTTACTGTAACTGAATTGCTAGGACAAGTGGGTAAGCAAGGTCTCTTGTGATACCTTTGGGCAGTGACAGGTACTCCTTATGGAGCCATCAGGGATATATTAGATCCCTGATGTCTCCATTTCCCTTTGAAGCAGCTAATTAAACAGATCAGATGCTTTCCTTGGTGGATCTTCCTCCACCTTCTCTGTGGGCAGCTGTCCCAACTGCTTACTGGGGTCACAGACTCCCTGGATGAACGGGAGAGCCCAGGAACCCCCAGGGGTAGCAGCCAGAGGGGGGTCCTACCCAGCAGTGCAACACCTTTACAGCCTCTCGGGTCACTTTTAACTGACAGCTGATCGGGGGCTAAAAAAAAAAAAAAAAAAAACAGTATCAAAATCATGGCTGCAGCTAGGGTTGCCACCTGTCCGGTATTCACCTGGGCAGTCTGGGTTTTGACACACGTGTCCAGTTTTTAGTGTGCCCGACACCTGGACACACTTCTCTGCTGCCAGTTGGGTGGGGAAGTGGGAAACGCGACTGTCATTCAGAGGGAGGCGAGATAAGCTGCTCCATAATGAGGGGTGGGTGAGAATTAAAAGGGGTTTGTATGGGTGAGGCTGTTCTATACTATGTAGGCGCTTCACCCTATGTGACACTAGCTTGGCAGCATGATCTTTCCATACTACACCTCTCCGTGCTGCCTCCCAGCTCTGCCCCCCACATCTTGCCTTCAGCCATGCAGCTCCCATCTGCTAGACTGCACATCTCATCCTCTGTACCTCTGTGCAGAGCAGCTCCGCTTCCCACCTCCGTTCCCCCTCCGGCTCCCACGTCTTCCCTTCAGCCATGCTGCTCCTGTCAAGCATGTAAAGTGAGTCCTCTGCTGTTCTTAGACCGCTTCTGCCCGGTAGCCAGAACTATATACACTGCAACAGCAGATTCCTGACTCTTCTACACAGTGCCCAGTCTATAGTATAGTGTGTGCCCTACAGTCACTCTGCCCCCTCCTGTAACACATTGCCCCCTATAGTGTGTGCTCTACAGTTACTCTGCCCCCTCCTGTCACACATTGCCCCCCCCCCCTCTTGTCACACATTGCCCCCCCCCTCCTGTAACACATTGCCCCCTATAGTGTGTGCTCTACAGTTACTCTGCCCCCTCCTGTCACACATTGCCCCCCCCCTCTTGTCACACATTGCCCCCCCCTCTTGTCACACATTGCCCCCCCCCTCTTGTCACACTAATAAAAATGGGAGATATAAAAAAGAGGAACTCTTGTAGTGCTCCTGATGTAAAGGGGCCCTTGATATAAGAGGAGTTACTGATATAAAGGACCCCTTGCTGATTTGAGGGAGGACTCTGATGTGAAGGGGGGGGGGGCTTCTTATGCAAAGGGGGACTCTGATCTAATAAGGGGACTACTGATGCTCAGTACAGAGCTCCTAATGTAAAGGGTGACTACTGATGTATAGGGAAACACTAATGTGCATTGGGTTTAGCTTGAAGAAAGGGTGGCAACCCTAGCTGCAGCCATAATCCTGGCATAACCACTTGCTGTCAAGGTAGTTTATAAATGTTTGCTAGATGGCAAGTGGTTAAATATATGTACCCAATATGTACTCTACAAAAATAGCAATGTAGTAGAACTATTAAATCCTTACCAGTTCCAAGGCATACTATGGTTATATCTACAGATTGGACCAACTCTTTTATCTCATCCGGGAAGTATGTTTCACACTTAGCATCTCCACAGCCAGCTGCAAAACTGACTTGCACTGGAAGCTCTGCGATGCCATCCCTAAAAGAAAAAAAAACAAACGTCTTAAATACACATATCTGTGATGCCTTCACTGATATATCAGCAATCTAGCATTGAAAAAAGTAGCATAAAAACAGAACTCCAGCCATGTGACTTGTATCCCCACCTGGGTAGGCAGCCATTCACTACAGTGGATTTGTTTTTACAAAAAATAAATAAAAGGCTAAATACCCTTTGTCACACCGGAGCTGTGCGGTCATGTGATCCCCGTGCTGGCTGCCCTGATCTATGGAGAGAAGCAGGTGGGGCCAAGATTCCCCTGTGATGTCAGCCAGGTCAGCAAAGGGGAATCTCAGCCCCTCCCACTCCAGCACAGGGGGATCCCGGCCAGCACAGATGGGGGGGGGGGGGCTGATCACGTGACCGCACAGCTTCGATGTGACAAAAGGTATTTAGCCGTAAATTTTTTTTTTAAAAACAAATCCACTGTAGTGAAAGGCAGCTTAATCCGAAGGGGGTATCTGTATATTTGCTGCATTATGCAGCAGAATAGTGGCAGGAGAGCCTCTCTCATGATGACAGGGAGGGAGGGGGAGAGGGGAGAGACTGTCAGAGCACAGCAGCGAATGCTGGAGGCATGTAAACTGATCATGCCGATCGGGCTCAGCAGCCATGAGTACAGTGATCAGCAGAGGTAGGGGGACATAGGAACTGGCAGGATCAACCAGGTTTTTTTAACAGCTTAAGGACCGCCACCTGTATATTTACGTCAGCAAGGCAGCACGGCTGGGCAAAGGCACGTACAGGTATGTCACCTTTAAGAACTCAGCCGTGGGTCTCACTCGCGACCTGTTTCGAAGCTCCGTGACCGAGCCCGCGGGACCCGATCGACGCTGAGCTGAAGAACGGGGAGAGGCAAGTGTAAACAAACCTTTCCCTGTTCTTCCTAGTGGCATGTCAGTGATGGTCTGTTCCCTGTTAGTGAAACAGACGATCAGTGACGTGTCAAGCCAAGCCACGCCCCCCCTACAGTAAGAAACAGTTCCTAGGAAACACTTGACCCCTACAGCACCACCTACAGGTTAACCCCTTCACTGCCAGTGTCATTTTCACAGCAATTGGTGCATTTTTATAGCACTGATCGCTGTGAAAATGACAATGGTCCTAAAATGGTGTCAAAAAGTGTCCGATGTGTCCTCCATAATGTTGCAGTCATGATAAAAATCGATGATCACTGCCATAACTACTAAAGAAAAAAAATATTATTAAAAATGCCATAAAACAGTCCCCTATTTTGTAGAAGCTATAACTTTTGCGCAAACCAATCAATAAACACCTATTGAGATTTGTTTTACCAAAAATATGTAGAAGAATACGTATCAGACTAAACTGTGGGAATTTTTTTATATATATATATATATATATATATATATATATATATATATATATATATATATATATATATATATATATATATATATATATATATCTTTTGGGAATATTTATTATAGCAAAAAGTAGTTTTTTTTTTCAAAATTGTCACTCTTTGCGCAAAAAATAAAAATTGCAAAGGCGATCAAATGCCACCAAAAGAAAGCTCTATTTGTGGGGAAAAAAGGACATCAATTTTGTTTGGGAGTCACATCGCACAACCCCCGCAATTGTCAGTTAAAGCGAGGCAGCATAATGGTCCAGGGCTGAAGTGGTTAAAAGATAAGGGAAACATGATATAGCACATCCACTGTGCTATACAGCATGACTTAAAACAACAGGATCTTAGTTTTTTTTTTTTTAGGGTTACAACCACTTGAAAATGAACCTGAACTATGGAAGCTGTATCCAAAAAAGCAAATGACAAAAAGGACAAGTCCCCAGTATTGCTTATAGGTTGCCAGCAGCTGATCTCTTCCCCTTTACCGACTTACAATGCCTAGTTCTGCACTGTGTCTGTGTGGAGGTGGCTATCTTGGGAGAGGCATGGCTTTGCTTCTTCATGTCAGAGCTGCCCCCTGATGACTGGTGCAGTAATATATTTAAGAAGCAGCATGATGGGAGGGAAAATAACAGATCTACAAAATGAATGAGATGCCTATGCTCCCATCTATCTCTCCAGTAAGGAGAATAGTGATCACTAAATCTCTTGAGTGTAGCAGTCAGAAGCAACAGTGCTTTAGATAATCTCACACTGCAGATATACAATATCTCACAAAAGTGAGTACACCCCTCACATTTTTGTAAATATTTTATTATATCTTTTCATGCGACAACACTGAAGAAATGACACTGCTACAATGTACAATGTGTACAGCTTGTACAACAGTGTAAATTTGATGACCCCTCAAAATAACACAGCCATTAATGTCTAAACCGCTGGCAATAAAAGTGAGTACACCCCTAAGTAAAAATTTCCAAATTGGGCCCAATTAGCCATTTTCCGTCCACGGTGCCATGTGAAGCCTTAGTGTTACAAGGTCTCAGGTGTGTTAAATTTAGTGTGTTATCGCTCTCACTCTCATACTAGTCACTGGAAGTTCAACATGGCACCTCAAGGCAAAGAACTCTCTGGGGATCCGAAAAAAAGAATTGTTGCTCTACATAAAGATGACCTAGGCTTTAAGAAGATTGCCAAGACCCTGAAACTCCGCATTTTAACAGGACAGGTTCCACTCAGAACAGGCCTCGCCATCGCCGACCGAAGAAGTTGAGTGCACATGCTCAGTGTCATATCCAGTGGCTGTCTTTGGGAAATAGACGTATGAGTGCTGCAAGCATTTCTGCAAAGGTTGAAGGGGTGGGGGGTCAGCCTATCAGTGCTCAGACCATACGCCGCACACTGCACCAAATTGGTCTGCATGGCTGTCGTCCCAGAAGGAAGCATTCTAAAGATAATGCACAAGAAAGCCCGCAGTTTGTGGAAAACATGCAGACTAAGGACATGGATTACTGGAACCATGTTCTGTGATCTGATGAGACCAAGATAAACTTATTTGGTTCAAATGGTGTCAAGCCTGATTGTGGCGGCAACCAGGTGAGGAGTACAAAGACAAGTGTGTCTTGCCAACAGTCAAGCATGGTGGTGAGAATGTCAGTCTGGGGCTGCCGGCACTGGGGAGCTACAGTTCATTGAGGGAACCATGAATGCCAAAATGTATTGTGTCATATTAAAGAAGAGCATGATCCCCTCCCTTTGGAGACTGGGCCACATGGCAGTATTCCAACATAACTCCAAAACACACAAGACAACCACTGCCTTGCTAAAGAAGCTGGGGGTAAAGATGATGGACTGGCCAAGCATGTCTCCAAATCTAAACCCTATTGAGCATCAGTGCGGCATCCTAAAATGGAAGGTGTAGGAGCGCAAGGTCTCTAACATCCACCAGTGATGTTGTCATGGAGAAGTGGAAGAGGACTCCATTGGCACCTGTCTGGTGAACTCCATGTCCAAGAAGGTTAAAGCAGTGCTGGAAAATAAAGGTGGCCACACAAAATATTGACACTTTGGGCCCAATTTGGACATTTTCCCTTAGGGGTGTACTCACTTTTGTTGCCAGTGGTTTAGACATTAATGGCTGTGTGTTGAGTTATTTTGAGGGGACAGGAAATTTACACTGTTATACAAGCTGTACACTCACTACTTTACATTGTAGCAAAGTGTCATTTCTTCAGTGTTGTCTCATGAAAAGGTATAATAAAATATTTACAAAAATGAGGGGTGTACTCACTTTTGTAAGGTACTGTATACAGCATTGAGGAACAAGGCACTGCAAGTGCACTGCTATTTTTCTGGAGGTACTGCACACAAACATGTACTTTTTTTGGTTACTCCTTGGGCACAATAAACATTTCTAAAGGTTCTCCATAATATGGCAAATTGTGACTTTTTCAGTTGAGGTCCATATTAAAGTAAACCTGCACTGTACAAATGTAAGCTGCCATTGCGGATCTCCTTCTGAAAGACATCATCTTGGAGCAAGCAAAGCAACTTTTACATTTACATTCATTTCTTGTTAGAGATCTCCATTTTATCACTTTACCTGGGAGTTACAATATACCGAGGATCTGGATGTGGTTCATAGTCTCCAAATAGTCCTTTGGGATCATTGGCAAATGGGCCAATTACCTAAAGCAAAAGCATTATGATAAAGAAATCAGTTAATTACTGTAACGGAATGACCCGTGACAAACAGAGACTTTGGAAGGATGAGGGGTACTCCTGTACCGGCGTCACCAAGGAGTCTTATGTCTAGGGTCACCTTATGTCCGATAGGGCCATAGGGTGACTGAGAAATTATATCCTAAATTACAGGACAGGGGACATTACTGATAGCTCATATTGCAGGATCTTGAGATATTGCAAGTTGTTGGTTAATGTTGACCCAACCGGTCAATAGTGACTCATTTCTCTGTGTAGACTGTTGACATGCTAATTGAGTCTTCTTCTGAAAGACCTTTCATTGTGTGATAACACTGTTTAAAGCCTATTGATGATCAGGTGTGAATACCCTTCTGTCGGAGAAAGACCGTCTGTCTAAAGATGTGGATTGAGGATTGTGTGATGATGTTTTGTTTGAATTCTATTAATAAAGGAATGTGACTTCTCAGGTGTAGTGATTAGGTCATGTTAATTATAGACCAGCGCCGAAATGTCTGGAATGTTTAGTAATTAGCCCATCTGAAGGTGTATTGAAGCCCCCCCAGTGTGTGATGTGTGGGTGGAGAGTTTGATTGTTCCTCTGATCACTGAAACATGCCTTGAAAACTGTATATAAACTTGAGAGCTAACCATTAAAAGTGTTCATACATTTTGAAGCAGAGAATAGAGCAGTCAGTCTCATTTTCTGGGGAATTTATATGGATCATGCCTGCTGGTTTGTCTGTGTGTCGGATAAGCTGTCGTGAGTTGATGGAAGGTCGTAAACGGTGGTGACCGTTACAATTACAAAATCCATAAAAACATAAAAGCATGGCACCCCGAGAATGTAAAACTCCCCCTTTGCAGTTGGCTGTTCCTACAATGTAAGAAATAAATGCTTGTATACATTTTGAGGATGGGAAAAGCAGTTATACTTGCCTGACTCTTCACTCCCCCCGGCAGACAGTACTTCCTTGTGCTCTGGGGGTGGACGGCCCTTCCACATCCACGAGGTCCTTCTGGGTATGGAGCAGGGCTGGTGCAAGGATTTTTGACACCCTAGGTGAAACCTCATTTTGCCGTCTCCCCCCCTTGGCTCCAGCCCTGACTCCACCCCCTTTGCCCTGCCCATGTATACCCCACCTTTTTAAGTCTATCCACATGAGGATTATTTACCATATGCAACCACTGGTCCAGAGGATACCTACAGGGGTCGCCCCACAAACGCATCTGACCTAACTAGCGATAGTTGGTCCAATCCCAAGGGTGAGTCTACACCTACTAGGGAGGCACCCTATTTAAGCACATAAGGAGCATGGAATTTTTCATCCATATTTCAAGTCACAGCACTGTGTATGAGACTTTCAATACTGTACCAACAGCACAAGCACTTTTCACTGGGGACTTTTCCCATCTGTAATTTTTTAGTGCGTTTTTTTATTTCATTTAATTAAGTGTTTCATTATTAACTTTGTTGTATGTAGCTTTTAGAGCGGTTTATTCGTTATTATTAAACAGCCATAATGAACAAAAACATCAGTTTTTCCTGGCATGCAAAGAATTTCTCATTACCAAAAACTGTACATAAATTGTTTATGTGGTGGCTGTTATTCTGTAGCTTTAGAAACTGTCTGACAGAAGAAGGTTGTATGAGGTCGCCTACGCTCTTTCCACCACCATTCTGCAAGTAATGGTTACCATAGAAGAAAAAAAAACTTCATAACATGTCCAAGATGCGAAGAGTGCCAGAAATGACATTCATCCAAGAATTGCAGCTTACTTTCTGCTCATTCCAACAACACAACACCACAATGTGGTTTACTTTTTAGTTCTATAGTGCTTTTCTCCCTGGGCACTCCAAGCACTTAGCATCCATCTTAGGCACATTAAATTGTGCCAATTTACCCACCACCATATCTTTGGAGTGTGGGAGGAAACCTGAGCAGACTCACACAAGCACAGGGAGAACATGCAAACTCCATGCAGACAGTATCCTGGTCAGAATTTGAACTGAGAATTCTAGTTCTGCAAGGCAGAAGTGCCAACCATTAAGTCACTGTCCTGCCACCTAAGACATTGTGCTGCCCACACTGTCACAAGCATATGTGTGTGTAAGTGACATTATTAGTAGTAGTAATAAAGGGCCATAGATTTACCCATTGTGGCATAGTGAAAAAAGGTGCCAAGTTTAGGACATTGATTAAATATCAGAATTCAGCAATCTGTCTTCAGATCACCACACATGGCTCCACCTGGAGTTAATAACAGTCTTCTGCAGACCCAGTGTGATAGGAGATTTAAAAAGTGTATGTAAACCCTACAACTGACTTCTCTTATTTTTCCCCTTTTCATTTGTTAAACTGATTGTAAACCCCCTAAAATGAGAAATTAATAAAGCATATGCTTCTATGTACTAGCCTCAATCCAATGCACTTTCTGTCTGCATGGGTCACTCCTGACAGGTGATACAGACACCACAAAATGCCAGAGACAGCCCTCCCCCTTCCAACACACAGAGGGAGGTTGATCATCTCAGGTGTGCATGTTTACCTATGAGTGCAGAGGAGGGTGTGTACATTTCCTCCACTCAGATCTCAGATTACACCCAGCTCTGTACTTTGCAGTGTGTGACAACCAATCCCCTCCGCCCCACTGTCTCTGAAAGTTAAGAAATAGCCTTTAATCTTTGTAAACTGTCAATGACTGTAGAAGAGGTAGGGCTGCAGATAAACAGGAACAACTCATGTAATATGTTTTAACTCTATCACCTAAGGCAAATCACTTTACTTGGTATATGTAAGGGTTTACAAACACATTAAATAAGGGCAAGCATTTTGTTACATCTGTTTTTATGTGCACAATAAAATAATACCTATTGATCATGTCAGAAATTTAGAGCTATTCCATGTTCTGTTATAATAAAGCTCTCCTTGTTCTTATCTTGGACTACATGTCAAATATTCCCTGCACTATGGATACAATGACAGTGGGAAAGGTTGAGTAGTTTAGTAAAAGACAATGGGCATGCCTGACACCACTCAGTCGCCAAAATTGCTGCATACTCTCAGCCCACAAAAATAAATGAATTGCTGAGGGCATTCCTGGCAGATCAACGGGTGTATTTCTTTGTGTGCAGGACTTTTTAAAAGGGATAAAACATTGGCAAATGTTCATGTATTTCAGAGATGTACTATATGTGTTTTTTTCCTGTTGCCTGAACATATACTTTTATACATGTTTTAAACATAGTCGTTTTGTATTTTGCAATTTTCAAAAATACAGAATAAGACATAAATAAACTCCTACCCCAAACTTCTTTCCTTTGATGCTTCGGAAATCCAGTGGTAATGTGTCCTTAAGATTCTTTAGCAGAACAAAGCTCTTTACAGCAGCTTCCACTGCAAGGTCTCGGTGTTCTTGGCTCTGAACAGAACTCAGGTCTAAAGCACTGTAGGGATTCATATCTGGAGGGTCAAACTCTCCCAAACGCATTCGAGTGTAGAATAATGGGTATAAACGCTCTTTCACCGTCTGCAACCAGACAATAGCCAGTAATCAGGCCCAGTTTTCATATTTTGTAAGAAAATAAAGTAAGCAGAATATAAAATACAAGGTATGCTTTTTACAAATTTGATGTGCTCTTTTGGATGCAGTACATTTTTTTTTATCACATCTGCAAAACAAAGCGTATCAAACCTGTAAACCTAATACTAATTAAACATTTGTGGCATGAATGCAAAAAAACAAAAACAAATTGTGCAAGTTGAATAAAATTTCAGAGATGAATGCCTGCATTTCCAGCTCCAGCTAGTGGCCAGAATGCTGTATAGTTCTCTCATTGAGGTATTTCAGAAAACTATACTACATTTTGGCCACTAGATGGCACTGTCGCTATAAGTTATATCTCTTAGGAAAAATAGGGGACATTGTCGATCAACTTGCACAAATGAGTACAACAAATGTTTAATAGACACTGAGAATATACACTCACCGGACACTTTATTAGGTAAACCTTGCTAGCATCGGGTTGGACCCCTTTTTGCCTTTAGAACTGCCTTAACCACCTCAGTAAAGGCACTTTCACCCCCTTCCTCGCCAGGCCATTTTTTAGCTTGTTGCACTTTGAATGACAATTGCGCGATCATGCAACACTGTACCCAATTTTTTTTATCTTTTTCTTCACACAAATAGAGCTTTATTTTGGTGGTATTTAAATAACTGCTGGGATTTTTACTTTTTAGAAAAAAAAAAAAAAAAAAGTGGAAAGAAATAAAGAAAAAAGTTTATTATTTTCTGTCAGTAAACTTTGTAAATAAGTAATTTTTCTCCTTCACTGATGTGCGCTGATGAGGCTGCACTGATGAGCACTGATATGCACTACCGACTGGCATCACTTATGGCAGGGGTCCCCAACCAGTGGCCCGCGGAGCCCTCTGATGTAGCCCTTGACCTCCTCTGCTCTGGGATGGCAGATTGGCAAGCCCAGATCACGGGTTGCCGACCCGCCTTCCCAGAGCAGCAGTTTTGTGAATGAAGCCACTGGTAGAGGAAGCAAGCGGCTGCAGAACAGAGCCACATAAGCTGATGCTCTCTGTATAGTGCAAACTCTTGTCACTGGGGGAGCGATACCAAATGCACTCTGCCGGGAACAGCAACAGCTGGCAATATCTGAATGGAAAACTGTTATTTAACCACTTAAGCCCCGGACCATATTGCTGCCTAAAGACCCAAGGGGTTTTTACAGTTCGGGACTGCGTCGCTTTGACAGACAATTGCGCGGTCGTGCGACGTGGCTCCCAAACAAAATTGGCGTCCTTTTTTCCCCACAAATAGAGCTTTCTTTTGGTGGTATTTGATCACCTCTGCGGTTTTTATTTTTTGCGCTATAAACAAAAATAGATCGACAATTTTGAAAAAAATGCAATATTTTTTACTTTTTGCTATAATAAATATCCCCCAAAAACATATATAAAATTTTTTTTTTCCTCAGTTTAGGCCGATACGTATTCTTCTACCTATTTTTGGTAAAAAAAAAAAAATCGCAATAATCTTTTATCGGTTGGTTTGCGCAAAATTTATAGCGTTTACAAAATAGGGGATAGTTTTTTTGCATTTTTATTTTTTTTATTTTTTTTACTACTAATGGCGGCGATCAGCGATTTTTTTCGTGACTGCGACATTATGGCGGACACTTCGGACAATTTTGACACATTTTTGGGACAATTGTCATTTTCACAGCAAAAAATGCATTTAAATTGCATTCTTTATTGTGAAAATGACAGTTGCAGTTTGGGAGTTAACCACAGGGGGCGCTGTAGGAGTTAGGGTTTACTTTGTGTGTGTTTACTAGTGTAGGGGGGTGTGGCTGTAGGAATGACGTCATCGATCATGTCTTCCCTATAAAGGGAATGACGCGATCGATGCGCCGACACAGTGAAGCACGGGGAAGCCGTGTTTACACACGGCTCTCCCCGTTCTTCAGCTCCGGGGAGCGATCGCGACGGAGCGGCTATAAACAAATAGCCGCGCCGTCGTCCCGGATCGCTCCCCGAGCGGACCCGACCTCCGCATGTACCCCCCACCCACGTCTAGCAGAGGACGTACAGGTACGTGATTGTGCCTGTCCGTGCCATTCTTCCGACGTAAATGTACATGAGGAGGTCGGGAAGTGGTTAAGGTAAGTCGACTACTAAATTCACAGTGTATATATGGGGTAAATCTGTTTTGCAGTGGTTACTGGGCTGCTTTCAAACTGATCTTTCACATGATCGGTCCGACCAAATTGGACTCACTATTTACCTCTATAGAGTAGCAGATGTAAACAGGCTTGTGTCTGTTTACACCCGCCTACCTAAAAACAAAAATATATAAAATAGAAAGGGATCTTCTCACTTCCATCTAGGGGGGGGATCGGATTGGATCAGAGGGCCCATAGAGTAGAGTTGGCTTTGTCCGTGGACACAGACCAGTCATCCTCCCGCTCCACTCATTGTGGCCCGTGACCGGTTACCAATTCGCTTTTGGGCACTTGGGGGCTTTTGGGCACTTATGTTCTGGGCACTTATGTTTGGGCACATAACCTTATGTTCTGGTTACCTCCTCTTTAACTGTATATAAAGTTGTATTCTTGGTTCTATTAAACACTCCATGTTCAGAGTACAGTGACCTCGTTGTCATGTTCAAGAAACCAGTGGTGAGATATTTTTATCTTTGTGACATGGTGTATTATCCTGCTGGAAGGAGCCATCGGAAGATGGGTACACTGTAGTCAATAAGGGATGGACATGGTCAGCAACAATACTCAGGTAGGCCGCGGCATTTAAATGATGCTTCAATTGGTACCAAGGGGCCCAAAGTATGCCAAGAAAATATCCCCCACACCATTACACCACCAGCCTAAACCTTGATACAAGACAGGATGAATCCATGCTCTCATGTTTACACCAAATTCTGACCCTGCCATCTGAATGTCGCAGTTGAAATTGAGACTCAGATCACGGGCATCCCCTATGCAGGAGATGAATATAAACTTAGTATGTTTGCGGACGATGCCCTCTTGACCCTCACCAATCCTATCACCACCCTGCCGAATCTCCAGGCACTTCTAGCCCGCTTCGCTACTATCTCAGGTCTTCGAATAAATCCACATAAATCGACTGCTTTGAATATTACCCTTCCGAGTCCCCAAGTTTTGCATCTCCAATCCTTTTTTCCCTACCGTTGGGCCGATTCCTCGCTAGATTATTTGGGTATCAAGCTGACTTCCTCCTATATTTCCCTTTTCTCTGCTAACTATTACCCACTTTTGCGTACTGTCACAGCTCTTATGACATCTTGGCGGTTCCCCACTCTATCTTGGATTGGACGTATTCACGCGGTCAAGATGACTATTCTCCCAAAGATTCTTTATTTTTTTCGGACTCTCCCAGTTCGGGTCCCCGCTTTTTATTTACGGTCGCTCCAGAACAGATTGCTCTCTTTTATCTGGGCATATAAACACCCTAGGGTTTCTCGTTCTACCCTATATGCTCATAGATTGCAGGGCGGGCTGGGCGTTCCAGACGTTGCAAAGTATTATCGGGCGGCTCAAATTTCCCAACTTACTATGCTCCATGCAACGTCCGATGTTCCCCTTTGGGTTCTGCTGGAGGTGCCCAATTGTGCACCGGTTCCTATTTCGGCTTTGTTATGGCTACCCCCTAAACTGCGTCCTCCTTCTGTTAGCCCGCTTATGCTTCACAGTCTGAAATTATGGGATTCGATTCGGTACTCGGGCAAACTTATGTCTCCATTCCTGCCTCTACTTCCCCTCCTGAATAATCCTATGTTCCCGCCTGGCTCAGAACAACCCCATGTTTTTTCTTGGTGGCCTGCTCATGGGTTCTCATTGGTTCACCACTTTCTTCGCACCCGAGCCTTTCCCCTGTGGTCATCGATTCATGAGACCCATGATGCTCCGTCTACCGAATTTTTCCGCTATATTCAGTTGCGACACTGGATAACCTCCCTTCGGCGCCTAGGCTCCTTCCCGTATCAAATCACTGCCTTTGAACGCATCTGTCAGCGTTGCCCGGGTGCTCGCGGCACCATTTCTACGATTTATTCTTTACTTGCTTCCAGTAGCTCTTCTACTACCCTTTCTTATGTGCTTAAATGGGAGCGTGATCTATCCCCTATTGATCTCGCAGACTGGAGTAGGGCCTGGTCCAGCATAGCAAAATGCTCCTTCAACACTGCCACTTTGGAGGCGGCCTATAAGGTCCTTCTACGTTGGTACTGGGTCCCAGCTCGCATTGCCAAGTCGAACCCTGCGTGTACTGACGGGTGCTTTCGGGGTTGTGGTCAACGAGGGGATGAGCTGCATATATGGTGGTCCTGTCCCCGTTTAGTTAGATTCTGGTCAAGGGTCTTTGGCCTATTATCCTCCCTATTCCATGTCCCCTTCCGTAAGGACGCTAGATATGCATTACTCCATTGCCCAATTCCAGGCCTCTTCTCTCACCAACAGAAGTTAGCTACATACTTATTTATCGCTGCCAAGCGGACAATAGCGAGGGCCTGGAAAAAACCTTCTGTTCCATTCCCAGAGGTCAAGAATACCCTGACGACTCTTATGATCCATGAAAAGATGTCTAGCGTCCTCCATGACTCTCATGCTAAATTTCTCAAGGTATGGGCCCCGTGGTGGTCCTATACATTCCCTAGTTTACACCTGTCTAGTCTGGGGCTCTAAATTTAACTTGTCCTTTTTTCCAGCCTGAGGCTTCTTTCTTTCTCTCTGTGTTTCCGAGCTTTTGCTCGCTGTTCTACCTTTTTCTTTCTTTCCTTTTTCCTCTATTGTGCAAGGGGTGTTTTTTTTTTATTTTTTGTTGCTGTTTTATTTTTTTATCTTTATTTTTTCTTTTGTTTTGTTTTTTTTTGTTTTTTTTTCTTTCTCCCCCGTTTTGCGGATAACTCCGTTCCCTCTCCCTTTTATCTGCTTTGGCCCCTGGGCCTTTTGGCTCAGGCATATCGCACTGCCCCCCGGCCCCGGCTGGGGTGACGGTGGTAACTTGTGATTAGTTCCTTTAATAGTATGTTTTCTACTATGTGCTTTATGTATACCTTTGTTTTTGCATCCCCTGCGTGGGAATTTGTCGATTTGTCTAAAATACTTTAATAAAAATATTGTACCAGAAATTGAGACTCAGACCAGGCAGAGTTTTTCCAGTCTTCTGTTGTCCAATTTTGCCTGTGTGAATTGTAGCCTTAAGCCCTGTACATGCGATCAGTTTGTCTGATAAAAACAGACAGATGGACTGTTTTCATCGGACAAAACGATCGTGTGTGGGTCCCATCGGTTTGTTTTCCATTGGTGAAAAAAAAATAGAACATGTTTTAAAATTTTCCTATAGATAAAAAAAACGATAGAAAAAAATGATCGTCTGTGTGGAACTCCATCGGTCAAAATCCACGCATGCTCAGAATCAAGTCGACACATGCTGGGAAGCATTGAACTTAATTTTTCTCAGCACGTCTTAGTGTTTTACATCACCGCGTTTGGACACGATCGGATTTTTGACCGATGGTGTGTAGGCAAGACTGATGAAAGTCAGCTTCATCAGATATCCGACGAGAAAATCCATCAGATTAGATTCCATTAGATATCTGATCGTGTGTACAGGGCTTTAGTTTTCTGTTCTTAGCCGACAGGAGTTGCACCTGTTGTGGTCTTCTGCTGTAACCCATCTGCTTCAAGGTTCGATGTGTTGTGCGTTCAGAGGTGGTGTTCTGCATACCTTAGTTGTAATGAGTGGTTATTGGAGTTACTGTTGCTTCTCTACCGTCTCAAACTAGTCTACTCATTCTCCTATGACATTAACAAGGCCTTTTTTTATCCAAACTGCCACTTACTGGCTATTTTCTCTTTATTGGACCATTCTCTGTAAACCCTAGAGATGGTTGTGTGTGAAAATCCCAGTATATAAGCAGTTTTTAAATACTCAGACACCAACAACCATGCCACGTTCAAAGTCACTTAAATCCCCTTTCTTCCCCATTCTGATGCTCATCTTGAACAGCAAGTCTTCATCACCACGTCTAAATGCCTAAATACATTGAGTTGCTGCCATGTGATTGGTCGATAAGTAATTTGTGATACCATGCAATTGAACAGGTGTACCTAATAAAGTGTTCTGTGAGTATAAAGCCTCATACACATGATCATATTTTCATCGGACAAAGTGTAGGACTTTTGTGCAAAGGGCGTTGGCCAGAAACTTGTCTTGCATACAAACGGCAAAGAATGGTCGGCCAACAAACACAAAACTATGTTTTTTCAGTGCAACCCTTTGGGCAACTTCTGCTAATGTGTTATGGTTAGCATTGCTTCTGAGCATGCGTGTTTGTACTTTGGAGTTTTGTCCGACGGACTTGTGTACACACGATTGCAAAATCCGACAACACACATTTGTGGGCAGACAATCTTAAAGCATGATATCCCACATTTGTTGGCGGAAAATCCGACAATTGTCCGATGGAGCATACAAACTGTCGGATTTGACAACAGCCTGTCATCACACAATTCCCGTCGGATAATCCGATCGTGTGTATGAGGCTTAAGTTACCATTATGTACACCCTTAATACATAGCGAAGGACACTTCTTTCACTGAACACAATTTACCTCCATAGTGATATTTCCATTTGTGACTGCGTCTTTAATTTTCATGAAAACATTGTCCGCCAGATTAGCCGATAGCTCCAAATTACATCCAGAATTGACAGAAACTGGAAACAGAAAAGTATTGTATGACAGATAAAAAAACATTACTCTTTTTTGGTCAGTGTTTTTTCTATATTATGATTCATGTGGCTTGGCAAGTACATTATTATTATTATTATACAGGTATTACCGGTATATAGCACCAACAGTTTGTGGAGCGCTTTAAAACAGAGACGAAAGCCAGTGAAATTTATTATTTAGGTTCCACTGATATTTTAATACATGCCAAACTCACCTATTGCCGTTTCCAAGAAGCTGCTGGTGTAATTGTGCTCCATCATGATAAATTCAATTGCGCCCTCGTCACTGACAACATATCCTTCAAAGCCCCATTCTTTGCGAAGGATGTCTGTTAGCAGCTTTTGATTCGCACAAGCAGGAACCCCATTCACTCTAATAAAAGACAACAATGTATTAAAGTGTATGTAAAGAAAAAAAAAAAAACTTGTATTTGCTTCCTTTTTGGCCTGTTAAAGCGGAGTTCTGCCGAAAAAAATATTAAAAGTCAGCAGCTACAAATACTGCAGCTGCTGACTTTTAATATATGGACACTTACCTGTCCAGGGCGCACCGTGATGGCGGGTGTGAAGGATGTCAGTGTAAATCTCCCTGCTTGGTTCATGTGTCACAAGCTATTGACATGTTAATGACCCTTCCTCAGCCAGCTCCCTAGTTCAAATGGCAATTGATTTATTGTGTGTGGGAAGGAGACCGGCCTTACTGTTTACAATGATTAGAAGTGGCTCATGTTAATTATTCTGATTGCTTCATTGTGGTCAGGCTGTTACACCTAGTAATTAACTCCGCTGATGTCTTTATCTAAAGAAACGTGTCTGCATGGTCGGCTCCGACTTGTCTCCTATAATCTGTATGGGAAACCCCACTGTGTGAGGGGGGCGTTCCTAACAGGCTGTAACCACATATAAGCTGAGTTTTTGTGTCAATAAAGTGTCTTGTTCTAGCAGTAAGCTTGTCTCATGTGTGGCTTTCTGGGCGATTCCAGGGATATCCCTCCTCGTGGAATATTGGGGTGATTGTCGTTATGGGAAGAAGGGAACGTTGACGGGGATATCATACCGATACCGTCACAATTGGTTGGTAGCAGCGGGATCTTCCCTTCTATTCCCCTTCACACCCGGATTCCAAGCAGACACTGGAAGAACTACTGGAAGTTCGTGGAAGGATCGCTAGCAACAAAACCAAGCGGGTCATCATAGCAGAATTAATGGCGCTAGACCAGGAGGACGGGATTGCAGCAACGCCAGCAGTACAAGAGATGGAGACACCAGTGATTCAGGAGGAGTCACCAAACAACAAGCTAATGAGAGAGAAGCTAGCGTGGTTCGGCCCGAACCCAACGCCGGATGTGGTTCTGAAAGTGATGGACCTGTTAGCGGAGGAGGCTAAACAAATAAGGGACGCAGAACTACAGAAGGATAAACAAATAAGGGACGCAGAGCTACAGTTAAAACTGGCAGCAGTCCAACAAGCAGCCGCACCTTCTACGAACAGTGAGTACAGCACAGCAGACGCAAGGAAGATTCCGTTTAGCGCTTTTAAAGCTTTTGATGAAAAGGACTGTGAGATTGATAACTTCCTGGCGGATTTTGAGCGACAATGTAACCTGCACCGAATTGCTAGAGGAGAGTGGGTTGCAATATTGTCAGGCAAACTGTCAGGCAAAGCTTCTGATGCTTTCCGGACCGTGCCAGATCAGGATATCCATAGCTACGCCCGGGTTAAAGAAGCGCTCCTGGCTCGTTATGCAGTAACCCCAGAGTCCCACCGACAGAAGTTCAGGGACTCACGCAAAACCACGAAAGACTCTTACGCAGAATGGGCATGCCAGCTGTCCCTGTCGGCCTCTAACTGGGTTAACAGCAGCCAGGCCACCACCGCAGAGGACATTTTGCAACTAATGCTCCTGGAGCAATTTTACAATCACATCCAGACGGATGTCAAAGATTGGGTGAGAGATCGCAGGCCCATGACTCTACCAGAGGCCGCGAAGTTGGCGGATGAATATGCGGATACTCGCAAGACAAACCAGGTCACACCACGGGTACAACCTCCACAACCAACGGCGCCCTCACACCCACCAGCCGCTAGATACCAACCGCCTAACAGACCGATGACATCTAGCCCTCGCTACCCACGCCAGGAGGACAACGAACAACGCTGCTTCCGGTGCAAACAGTTGGGTCACTTCAAGCAGAATTGCCCCATAAACGACAACACCAGGTCAAATTGGTCTCAACCGGGGTACCGCCCACCAGCAGCAGCCCATTGTGTAGACTCGGCTTGGGATCCCCAGGAGCTGGGTCAGGGAGAACCATTGGGCACCCCTTACGAAGCCCTCATGGTACAATCTGTTATTACGGACAACAGGGAACACCATTGTCAGCTGGTCATGGGCGACCGCCATGAGCCGGAGGGGCCTTGGAGGGAGCTGGGCAGAAAGAGGCACCGCCAGCTACCCTCCAAGAAGAAGAGGTCCTGGAAGTCATATAACCAGCGGACCTGGGAGGAGAAGAAGCGACTGGAGGAGATGGAATCGCAGCGGGCGTCCCAGATGCGGGCCGAGATGTTCGCCAAGGGCCCACCGGTGGCCCCTTACACCACCACCCAGTTCCTGATGATGAAGGACCACGTGGAGAGCCTGCAGGACATGAGCAAGCAGGATCTGATCCGTGAGTACATAGAGCTGGAGGAGTGCATAAGCCGCATGGAGGAGGAGAACAACCACCTGAGGTCACAGCGGGCTGACCCCCCCAGGCTCCATGAACTGGAGATGGAGCTGGAGAAGCTCAAAGAGGAGAACCGGCGGCTGCGGAGGGAGCAGGGGGTGGCTGACCTTATGGGGCTCTGAGTCCCCTCCCCCCCCCCCCCCCGGACTCTGAGCACCAGTGCTACAGCATTTCAACAAATATAACTTTTTCTTTTTATGAATCTCCTGTGATTGTCACTTCAGAGCCATAACCTGCCCCCTCCCATAGCGGGACACCTAGACGGCGGCGCACAGACCCATTCGCTGTCTTCACACTGACTTCTGGTGACTTTGCAGATCGCACAAAGACTTGGGGACTGACCGGCGTGTGATCTGACGACCCGGTGGCATACCTGAGTCGGAAGCAGTTACCAATGGAGGTCAGTCACGCCAAACGGAGTTAACCTCGGACTAAAAGCTCTGAACCCGTCAACCCTACTGGACCAGGGAAGGTCCAACCGGGTTTGCCGGAGCAGGGAGAAAAAGGGGGGCCATTGTGAAGGATGTCAGTGTAAATCTCCCTGCTTGGTTCATGTGTCACAAGCTATTGACATGTTAATGACCCTTCCTCAGCCAGCTCCCTAGTTCAAATGGTAATTGATTTATTGTGTGTGGGAAGGAGACCGGCCTTACTGTTTACAATGATTAGAAGTGGCTCATGTTAATTATTCTGATTGCTTCATTGTGGTCAGGCTGTTACACCTAGTAATTAACTCCGCTGATGTCTTTATCTAAAGAAACGTGTCTGCATGGTCGGCTCCGACTTGTCTCCTATAATCTGTATGGGAAACCCCACTGTGTGAGGGGGGCGTTCCTAACAGGCTGTAACCACATATAAGCTGAGTTTTTGTGTCAATAAAGTGTCTTGTTCTAGCAGTAAGCTTGTCTCATGTGTGGCTTTCTGGGCGATTCCAGGGATATCCCTCCTCGTGGAATATTGGGGTGATTGTCGTTATGGGAAGAAGGGAACGTTGACGGGGATATCATACCGATACCGTCACAGCGGGTCCCGAAGCAGATTTGTCCCTCTGCTCTCGGGTGCTGCCGTCGCCATCTTTGGTAAGGGAATCAGGAAGTGAAGCCTTCACTTCCTGGTTCCCTACTGCGCAGGAGTAATTTCTTCAGTTAAAAATACTTTTTAGTGAGCGAATCCTTTTATATCACACCATATGATAAATGGTGCCATTAGGAACTTCATACTTACCTTAGCAACCCACTACAAATAAAGGGAGTACTGTGTAAGCTAGGCGTTGAAGAGCTATGGACTCCTGTGCGACAATGATACCTGGTCCAGCGCTGTCACCTAGAGTTCCATGCTCCTCCATACCTGAAAGTAGCTGGTATTACCTTTGGCTTGGGGAGCAAAGAAAATGTAAGTACATGCTGGATGGGGTAAGGGGGTTACAGTTAGGCTGGGTTCACATATGAGCAGCAAAGAAGAAAATGTAAGTACATGCTGGATAGGGTAAGGGGGTTACAGTTAGGCTGGGTTCACATATGAGCAGCAAAGAAGAAAATGTAAGTACATGCTGGATGGGGTAAGGGGTTACAGTTAGGCAGGGTTCACATATGAGCATGCGGCGGCTCACAGCAGGAGTCCGATGCGTCCTCATTTACCATTTCAGGTCGGATCCAACAAATTCTTATGAGGATGGGCAAATTTTTATAAAAAAAAAAAAAAAAAAGATTTTGACTTGAGATGCACGTCAAATGTTATTGCCATTTGGCCTCAGATGCAGTAAAAGAAGGGGTCTTTTTTTAAAATTGCGAAGTTGAAAAATAGTGAACAAAATTGGCTTTTAATCAAAAAAGGAGTCCAACTGTTCATCAAGACAAAATCTCCACTTCGGTTTAACGATTTTCTTTATTTTTTTTATAAAAATATCCCAACAAACCACAGTTTCTACATGTAAAAATGTTGAACGGCAAAACAAAAACATGTTATTTAGACATCTGAATTAAAGTGGTTGCGCTCTCAACATTACCTCTACATGCATACAGTGGGGATGATTTACTAAAGGCAAATAGACGGTGCACTCTGCAAGTGAAGTTGCTCCGGAGCTCGGCAAACAAGGTAAAGCTTTATTTTGCAAAGAATACCCAATCACATGCAAGAAAAATAAAAACAGCTTGCACATGATTGGATGGTGGAAGTCAGCAGAGCTTCCACTCATTTACCAAGTCTGGAGCAACTGCACTTGCAGAGTGCAATTGCAAAGTGCATAGTGATTTTGTGAATCAGCCCCATTGATTCTCCCCTCCCTCCCAGAAATCCAATGCCTTGACCCCTAAGAGCTTGCCCACACACTGAGAAGGGAAAGAGCTTTCGGGAGTGTGCCTATGTCAACAAGAACAGACTTCCCATTTTATAAACGGATGTCATGTGGAGTAATAAAAGCCCTTTCTCACTACAATAACAAGGTGAAAAAATAATGCTAGGGAATGATCTATAGGCAAAGTATTGGGAAAAAAATGTCTAATGCCTGGACATGCACTTTAAATGATTTAGCGACCATTGCAGGACACTTACCTATTGTAGCTACACATGACACTGTAGGTCCCAGCTTCAATGCAAGCCTGAAACTGAGGCAAAAATGTCATTCTCCAGTCTCTTTCCTCCACCTGTTGATATTGAAACCATAGTAATCAGCAGAGGAAAACACAAGATGGAGAGACAAATGCAATATTGTAAATATCTATAAACTAATTTGATTTATACAGAAGAAAAAAAAAAATATCAGGTTTTTTGTTTTTGTTTTTACAGGCAAAAATCCTCTAGAATGTATTTCTCTAAAGGACTCCAGCAGCAATATCTCATGACTGGAGTTTTAATAATTTTGCCCTCCTGCTCATCTTTAGATCCAAAATAATACTGCTTTGAAAAAAAAAAAAGAAAAAAAGGGGAAGGAATACTAACTGAGGCCCATACTATTAAAGTGAACCTGTCAACATGGAGTCACTTGTATCCTAAAGCTAGTTTCTTGAACTTTGCCTCTTTTCTTATTCTTGGCCATGGCATGGATTAAGCTGCTTGGATGGGTTGAAACCTGGTTTCCCTCCCTGACTTGTATGTCCTTAAGGCCCCATTCACACCTCAGCGTTTTGGAGCTTGAAGTTTCAAAAGGCTGGGAGGAGAAAAAAAAATCATTTATTTTCTATGGAGATGGTTCACATCTCCACTCCAAATCGCCTGAAGCTCAAAAAAGTTCTGGAGCTTTTTTTTGCAGCTCAATTCGGGCAGATTTTGGGCATTTTTCTGCTTTTTAAATTGGTGACATTTTGACCTGTGCAAAAATCGTGTGACTTTCTGCCTGAAAACGATACGCTCAGGTGTGAATGATGCCAGTGGGATGAAGCACAATGCATGTCGGAGGAAGTAGATATATCACACATCTGGAAGTATGGTATACTTTCAGTGATCAGGGAGCAGTAAAGCAGTGGTGTTTCAGGACACAGGCCCCTGAAAGGGTAAGTATCTTCCCTCTTCTATTAAGAGGTATACTTTTGGATACAAGAAACACTTTAATCACTAACAGCAATGGAAACCATTGCAAGCTTTCAAAGCACAGTGCCTCTTAGCTGTGCCCATCCCTGTGCTTGAAGCTTTTTAGGTTATTTACTGCAGATAGTTTTTTTTTGTATTTTTTTTTATTATGTGTATTTTTACAGCACCAACTATTTATGCAGCACTTTAAATATTGTACATTAACATCAACCTCTGCCCTCAAGGAACTTACAATCCAAGGTCACATTCATACATGCACATACTAGGGCGACAGGAGCCAACTAACTTACAAGCATGTCTTTGGAGTGTGGGAGGAAACTGGAGTACCTGGAGAAAACCCACGCAAGCACAGGGAGACCAGTTTAAAGGTATTATTCTAATCCACCTTTTTGTTTGATCAAATCAAATTCAAAATTTTTATCACTTATGTTGGCCAATTAAGATACTTTGTTTGGCTAAACTGTCCAGATCACAGAAAAAAAATGAATTTAAACTCTAATACAGTACAATGGCTATGTCTATATGCCTGTCATTATATACAGTGCCTTGCAAAATTATTCATACCCATTAAAATTTTCGACATTTTGTCACGTTACAAACAAAAACGTAAAAATGTATTTTATTTGGATTTATGTGATAGACCAACACAAAATGGCACATAATTTTAAAGTCGAAGGAAAATGATAAATGGTTTTCAACGTTTTAAAAAAAAATATATATATCTGAAAAATGTGGTGTGCATTTGTATTCACCCCCATTTACTCTGATAACTAAAATCTAGTGGAACTAATTGCCTTCAGAAGTCACCCAATTAGTAAATACAGCCATTGTTGAAAGAAAGCTATAAGAAGTCCTGTTTGCAGTTTGTGAAAAGTCATGTGGGGAACAGAGCAAACGTGGAAGAAGGTGCTCTGGTGAGAACAAAATTTTACTTTTTGGCCCTAAAGCAAAATGCTATGTGTGATGGAAAACCAACACTGCACATCACCCTGAACACACCATCCCCACTGTGAAACATGGTGGTGGCAGCATCATGCTGTGGGGATGCTTTTCTTCAGCAGGGACAGGGAAGCTGGTCAGAGTTGATGGGAAGATGGATGGAGCCAAATAGAGGGCAATCTTAGATAAAAAACCTGTTAGAGTCTGCAAAAGACTTGAGACTTGGGCAGAGGTTCATCTTCCAGCAGGACAACGACCCTAAACATACAGCCAGAGCTACAATGGAATGGTTTAGATCAAAGCATATTCATGTGTTAGAATGGCCCAGTCAAAGTCCAGACCGAAATCCAGTTGAGAATCTGTGGCAAGACTTAAAAATTGCTGTTCACAGACGCAAAGAAGAATGGGCAGAAAGGTCTCTCTCTAGATGTGCAAAGCTAATAGAGACATTCCCAAAAAGACTTGCAGCTGTAATTGTAGTGAAAGGTGGTTCTACAAAATATTGACTCAGAGGGGCTGAATACAAATGCACGCCACACTTTTCACATATTTGTAAAAAAAAAAAAAATGAAAACCATAATTTTTCTTCCACTTCACAATTATGTGCCACTTTGGGTTGGTCTATCACATAAAATACATTTATGTGTTTGGTTGTAACATGACAAAATGTGGAAAATGTTAAGGGGTATGAATACTTTTTCAAGGCACTGTAGGTAACCATCTGGAGTAATGGATCTATTCGCTGCACCTTTGTGCCATTACTATACCTTGGCATCAAAACTAAATCTTGAAACTGGTACATTCTCAGGGCCCCCATGTACATCAAAGTGCTTGCAGCCTGCATTCGCTTTTACATAACGAGGATGGTCTCCTTGCAGTCCTTTTACAAAAGCGGCAGCTAGAACTCCGCTAAGATAGGGATCTTCTCCATAGGTTTCCTAGAGATGAATGGCACAGAAATCATCATCTGGTCAACCAGCAAGTGAAGAGTAGAGATGGAACACTTTAAATGACATTCACTGTATGCATTTGATCTGTGTATTGAGCCATTTGCCTGGACTTCATTTTTAACATAACCCTTAAAGTAAACCTGTATTTTGTACATGGAGGACAAAGCAACAGGTTCACTTAAATAACCCCCTCCCCAGGTTTACATACACACCAATCCTTCATTCCCCCATTCCCCTTCCACTCTGTTTATTTGACAAAGAAAACATTGGAATTTACACACAGAGCTGAGGACTGTCTCCCCACAGCCAAGTGACAGGGGTGGGCAACCAACTAGAGCTGTCACATGGATTTAGTAATTCTTCAATACCTGAAAGTACCATGTATTTTCTATGTGATAGTTACAGCACTTTAGAAAATGTTAATGTTCTGTGAGGTTCATGCCCTGAGATCTCCAAGACCTTCATGGTGCGATTTTTCTGCGCTAAAAACACTCATCCAACAAAAAAGTGCATGAAATGTATTCCCCTTTAAATCATATGCAACTGTTTACATCGCTGAGCTGCAGGTGTGCTGCGTTTCGAAAAGTGCTGCATCTTTTTTGCAGTTTTTCAAAAGCGCACCTTCCATTATAAGTCATTAGGAACACATCAAACGTGCACAAAAATGTACTGCGCCTGCATTTTTGGTGCATTTTTTGAGTCCCACGTCTTAAAACCAGAAAACCAGAAAGCGCATCAAAAACGTGATATGCATTTTTGAATAAGGCATGCCACATTTTTAAGCGCACCAGTGTGAAAGAGCCCTAAGGTTAGTAGTGAATGGTGAGAGAAAATAAAACATCCAGTAAGGGCCCGTTCACACTGGTGCACTTCTTTCAAATTTCAAAATTGCACATTGTGCTTTTCATGCATTTTTGGTGCACTTATTGATTTCATAAATACCAGCATGCACCTGTGCAAATATGGACAGGTGACTCGGAAAAAAAAATGCAGACGCAGTTTTAATGCGTTCCCTTTGACTTGCAATGGAGGTCACATGTTTAGTGTGCTTTTGAAAAATCGCACCAAAGATGCAGCATGCAGGACTTTTCAAAATGCAGCGCATCCGCAGAGCAGTGATGTGTTCAATTACATAGGATTTAAAGGAAAGGAGTTTTCATGTGCTCTTGTTGTGCTGGAAAAGTGTGTTTTAGGGGGCCTAAGCAGAAATTCTGTGAGCAAAATCACCTTGTTAACCATCCTCTCTCTCTACCCCATAGTTGGGCTAGAAGACATTGGGATTTTTTTTTTTTACCAAAAATATGTAGCAGAATACATTTTAGATTTTTTATTGGATGTGTTTTATAGCAGAAAGCAAAAAAAAATATATACATATATTTTTTTTAAAACTGTTGGTCTTTTTTTGTTTATAGTGCCAAAAATGTTAAAAAAAAAGGTGATCAAATACCACCAAAAGAAAGCTCTATTTGTGGTTGAGGTGGGGGGGGGGGGGGTGACTTATGGTGGCATACATCTTCTGAAGTCAAGTGGTTAATAAAAGAGGTCAGAAAAGAATGGCCAAACTTGTTCAAGCTGACAAGGTGTCCAGTGCTACTCAAATAGACACCGTTTATAGCCTTGGGGTCTAGGACTTCTCTGAATATATCAAGACTATAGGCCAGGGGTGCCCAACCTGTGGCCCGTGACCTCCTCGCTCTGGGATGGAATGGAGTAGAATACTGTTATATTTCTAAAATAACAGTGTATTTATGGGCATATCTGTTCTGCAGTGGTTACTGGGCTGCTTTCAAACTGACCCACAGATGCAGAGCAGTTTACCTGCACTGAGCCATATGCCTCGTACACATGACCAGGTTTCCCATTGGGAAAACGGCCATGACAGCTTTTGGCCGCAAAAACTGGCAGTGTGTATGCTCCACGGCAGTTTTCCCGACAGGAAAACCTGCTAAAATGAGAACGTGTTCTCTTTTTTCCTCCCGGGATCCCCGGCGGTCTTTTTCCCGGCAGCTTTCCTATGGGAAACACTGCAGTGGAGCATACACATGGCCAAGTTTCCCGGCCAAAGCTCTCATGGCAGTTTTCCTATTAGGAAAACCGGCCGTGTGTAGGGGGAAATAGCTGTCGAGCCGGCTGTTATTACCTGCGAGTTTGGCGAGTTTTCTGAAAGTGCACCAAACCTGCAGAATATAATAGAAGTCTATTGCAAAGTGCAGGAAAGCCAAAAGGTACACTGCGTTGCACCCACAGTGCGGGGCAAACCGCAGCGCATCAGTGTGAAAGCAGCCTTGGGCCCCTGTCACATGGTCAGTTCGACCCAATTGGACCCATCATTCACCTCTAAGGAGTGGCAGATGTAAACTGACTTGTGTCCTTCCTTCAATCTGATCCGCTAAAAAAAAAAAAAAAAAAAAAAAGAAAAAAAAAAGAGGGAGTATAGTGGACTGTGTCCGCTCTGCATATGCAGAGCGGACACGGACCTGCCATCCGCCACCCAACTCATTGTAGCCCAAGACCGGTTACAAAGTCGCTTAAGTGGCCCTTGTACTTCAAAAGGTTGGGCACCCCTGCTATAGGCCAAACCGAGCTAAAGGTGTCTCAGGATCACAACAATTGGATGACTGGAGACTGGGAAAACATTGCCTCCTCTGAAAATCTTACAAAATGACAGGTCATGAAGATGTTCATTTCATAATTTATAGTAAGCAGAATCCATTGACCCATCTTTTGTGTCACCAGTACATGGAGGTGGTGGTGAAACGTAAGGAATATATTCTTACAATACATCAAGCTACCAGCTGAGGAGAATGTTTACAGTGCATGCTGCTTAAAGAAATACTACTACAAGGTGTAACTAACTTACTTGGTTTCTTCCCCAAAGGGGATGCCGCATGATATTTATCACAGGACTAAAGCAGCTGAGTCCAGTGTGGTCATCATAGTTTCCAATAGACATAAAATAATTATGTTTGCCTCTTACTTCAGTAGCGGTAGCATTTGCTACTCTCCCTATCAGCTCAGAGCTGCAGATAAAAAAAAAAATAAAACAGACCAGATAACATTCAGCTATGCTTAGAATTAGTGGCAGTGAGGAAAGCGCAATGTGTGAAGAATTCTAGCATGCTAGAGCTGCACGATTAGTCATTTAAAAAAAAAAATCACAATCTCGAATCAACTCATGATCTTAATCCAGCATTTCCACGATTCATGCAACAAGTGCAGAGCAGTTCTCTACTCACAGCTGTCAAAAAAAAAAAAAAAAAAAGGAGCAGCCGGCAAAGTTTATTACAACATTGCTCAGCGCTGAGAGATAAAAAGAAACATTGTATAATTTGGTTCTTTTATGCTGGCCATGCACTCCACGAAAAATCGTCCGAATGAACTTTCGAAAAACGAACGTTCAGTCGTGAGCGCAAACGATAGTGCCATCATGTAATGACCGATAAATCGTTCAGTGAACATAAATTTAAAAAAAATGGTTCTTTTTTTTTTTACATATACCTAGTGCAGAAAGTTCGGACAGGAAACACATTAAAGTGGATGTAAACCCCAAATTTTTTTTTTTTATGTCACAATGTAGAGAATAATATTTCCTATCATCTGTGCCCAGTCTTGCCACACAGAGTTAATCCAGCGCGGAGCAATCCTCTTTTTATTGTTCAGTGGAATAAAACGGACTTTCCTATAAAAAGCAAAGTCCGTTCCGCCCCCATGCTTTGAGTGACAGGTTATTTACATATCTCATGCACTAGCCTGCAGAACATGCACAGTTTCTGTAAACAGTGCACAATTCAAATCGCCCTCCCCTCCCCTCTCCCTTCTAGCCATCATAGAATTTTCTCCTGTGTTTTGATTAAATGTTTCCAAAACATGAGGTGAGACAAAGTTCAATGTCATGATGAAATGCTCCAGTGAACAGCCATCAGAATATACATAGACAAGTTATTAGGGGAGATATATTTAGTCCAAGCTTGAGTGATCTTCTTATTATTGTTATATTGAAGTGTGTGTGTCTGAGGTCACCTGATCACAGATGCAAAATTCCTATATTACCAGGATGTGTTATGTGGGGGATGGGTGGATTTCTCACTTTTTATAATTAAAACCAATAAGGCTGAATAAACTTAGGGCTGGTTCACATGCTGTGCGACATCGCAAGTGATTCGCACCGCACTGCTGTTCAGATCACATGCGATGTCTGTGCGATGCGATTTCAGCCATACAAACTGTATGGCTGAAATTGCATCTCATTTGGACCAAACACGCACAGGGTCTTTTTTTGGTCCACACCAGAATCGCATGGGTGTTCACACATATGCGATCCGATTCATGTCCTAACTGCCAGTTCGCAGTGCGATATGCGAGCTGTAATGGGGGTGTCATTATCTTTGTATGACACTCCCAAGCAGTTCGCATATGGCAGTGTGAACTGCCGTGCGAGTTGTGTGCGATGTGGGAACCCACAGTGGATTTGCAGGGTTCCCGAATCGCACCAGTGTAAACCCAGCCTTGGTGGGAGCAGTCAGGTGATATTTGTAGGCTGTATGCTTTGAGGCTGGGTTCACACTGGTGCGATTCGGGAACCCTGCGAATCCACTGCGGGTTCCCACATCGCACTCGACTCGCATGGCAGTTCACACTGCCATATGCGAAACTGCTGGGGAGTGCCATACAATAGTAATGTCACCCCCATTTCATCTCGCATATCGCACTGCGAACTGACAGTTTGGACAAGAATCGGATCGCATATGTGTAAACACCCATGCAATTCTGGTGCAGACCAAAAAAAGGGTCCTGTGCGTGTTTGATCCGAATGTGATGCGATTTCAGCCATACAGTTTGTATGGCTGAAATCGCATCACACAGACATCGCATGTGATCTGAACAGCAATGCGGTGCGAATCACAGGAATGTGGAGTGTACAGTGATGGGTAGTATGTGCAGGATGGTGTCAGGATAGTGGACAGTGTCAGATAATTTTTTTATTTTACAATTTTTTAATTTTTTTTCCCCAAAAGGTTTTTTGGGACCAGTGGATTTTTTTTATTTTTATAAATTTTTACAATTACATTTTTTTAATTATTCTTTTTACAATTTTTTTGTACTATTGATGAGAGGGTGGGGTTTTATTTTTTAAATATATTTTTTCACAGTGCTTTGGGAAAGGGGATGGGGGGATGGGGTAGTGGTTGATGTCAGTGGACTATGTCAGTGGATGATGTCAGTGGATAAGACAAGGCACGGGGGGGGGGGGGGTGAACACACGGAGGGGGACAACATCGGGGGTGGAGGATAACGGTGCTGGAGGAGGAGGAAGACACTCGGGGATGATCGGTGCGACGGGGACAGCTGTGAGCACCGATTCTCCCCTGCATGGCTTTTCAGGTGAAAGCCGCGGGAGGAGGAGAAGCAGATGATGAAAAGCCATGCAGGGGGGTCGGTGCTCACAGCTATCCCGTTGCAGCAATCATCCCCGACTGTCACAGGATATCATGGGGGCCGTGAGCGCGCTCTACGATTACCCAGAATGCGCTCTGCCTGGTCCTGCGCACGCTCTGGCCAATGGGAGTGTAGAGGTGGGCGGGAGTCTGCTGACATCATGACTCCGCCCACCGAGCGCCGAACAACAGACCTGCCCACCGAATCTGGACTTTTTGGGGTCTCAAACAGCTAAATGGGGGACATTTGACAGGTAAGGATACATGCAGGAGGCATGTACATCCTTATAGATCACCACTATGGCAGTACTTTAAAATTGATGAGAGTGGGTTTACATCCACTTTAACCTTCGATTTATCAATTGTTCGGCAGAAAATTTCCAAACTTGTCCTTCGTTTTTTTCGGCTCAAAAATGTCCCAACGATTTTCGATCTTGTGCCCATAAACTGTTCGAAAAACAAAAAGATCTTTCTGAACGACCATTCTTTTGAATGGCACAAACGCAGTGACATCGACTACGACGAGCATGCCGTCGCCGCTATCTTGCTTCACCCTACCTATGCCTTGGAAGCTATCGCACATGCGTCAAAGTCATTTTGAGCATGCAAGGGTTTCATGGAGAGGTAAGTATACACACTGTAGGAAAACACTGACGAGAAACCTGAAAGCTCTGCCAGCAGTTTTCTTGCAGAGAAAAGCCTTTTTCTGACACTTGTTGCTTACAAGTTAAAATTCGATTTTTTTTGCTAGAAAATTACTTGGAGCCCCCAAGCAATATTTTATATCACACTGTATTTGGCAGCAGTCTTTCAAATGCAATTTTTGGGGAAAAAAATACAATTCAATGAATAAAAATAAATAAAAAACACAGTAAAGTTAGCCCATTTCTTTTGTATAATGTGAAAAATTATGTTACTCCGAGAATCGTGATCTTCCAAGCAAAAAATTTGTGATTGTTATTTTATCCAGAATCGTGCAGCTCTACTATGTGCTAAATCCATACCAAGCATTTCTAGTTCCAGTTGTACTACACCTCGCAACTTCTCATGTTTGTCACAACCTGAGACAGGTATAACAAATCTATGACAGCCACACAAAGACCTTCAGAATCACCTAGTCCAGTTGTACTCACCTTGATACCTGGAATCGCAGTTTAAATTGTACGTGCGATTGTCCCATCCAAGTGTACAGACAAGTCTACCTTAAAGTCAGGGCTCAACATTTCAAGTCCTGAGTTACTAGCCAGGCCTCAAGGGTTACTTGCCACCAGTTGCCTCACCCAACCCTGCCCCCAATCCCACCCCTAAACACGCCCTCACAAAATTATCTCATGAAATTACACTTAAAATGTTTTATGCAGAATGAAGTTATAAAAAATGAATATTAACAACTTTATCCGTGCCTGCCTATGTCCACCAATACACACACACACACACACACACACACACACACACACACACACACACACACACACATATATATACATACATACATACATATATACTGTACACACACCCATACACATACAGAACATACACACACTGTATATATCAAAAATACCTGAATGATGCAGCCAGTCCCAAAGCCTGTGGATAAGAAGTAGCCCAGCCCGGGGCTTGGACGTCCCCTCTCAGACACTCCGTGTTCCAGGAATAGGGCTTCACACCCAAGTGAGGGATGGCTGGAGCTGGACCATTTTTCAGTACACCTCCTCTTGCCATCTGAGATTCAAGACAAGTTTATCAGTAACAATTGGAAATTAAACAAATTATCTATAACTATTATGAACAGTATAAGCTATTCTTACAGTGTGGTATGTTTATTCACTATAATGTTTTGTTCATGGCACACATATGGCAGTTCTTTCATTAAATAGTGAAAAGCAATGAAAAACAAATGGTTTGCTGGCTGCTATAGTCAGTAACAAAGTAATTGCTTTAAATAGTTTTAAAGTGTTTGTTACCCCAACTCTTCACATTCCTGATATGTGCATGTTGTACCATGTACTTGTGTTAAAAAGTATCCTGTACTCTTTGTATTGCTTGCTTTGTGTTAAATACCTGGTGATCCTACCAGTCCCCCAGCTTTCTCATTTCAAACTGACCACACTAAGCATAAGTGCACATGCTTCCCCTGCACATCAAACAATCATTTCCCAGTATGCTTACTAGCTAGCCTGCAAAAAAGCAAAATAAATTGTCACTTTCTAACAATTCACAAACAGAGGGTTTCTTTTGCACACATTTGCAAATATATGTGTAAGCAGCAGTGCCTAGATCAAGGCTCCTCTGTATATTGTGGTCCAAACGCTATAGTTTTGCGAGTCCCCAAGTTGGAGCACATATAGCACTGGATAGCTTAAAAGCAGGTTTGCCTGGTGGGAGCTCACTCCTCAAAGGCACAGGGACATATGAGAGGATCAGCAAGAGCACAATGGCAGCGGAAGGCATCCAGTGCATCCCTACATCAAATTCAACCAACCCCAATCTATAATACTTGATATAGAGTATTTTCGTAAGTACTCGTGAAAATGCTCCCAATAACGAAACCAATACTTTGCGGTGTGATTTGCGTCCATACAAAATGAATGGGCGCAAATCACACTGCAAAGAATCGCATGCGATTTCCCCACCGCTCCTGTGTGTGTGAACCCAGTATAGAAAGTGAAGCGCCATCTAGTGCAGCAATGGGCAGTTTATTAAAAATGTTATAACAACTCACATTAAAGAATAGTAAAAAAAGTGAAAAGCTTCCGGGCTACTAATGAGTAGATAGTGAATGTGAAGGAGTGATCACGTGTTCAAAAGCTGCAAAAACTATTAGTTTTCACTGTACAACAATAAATGAAATCAATATAAAAGGTGATCTTGCGCTAAAGAAAAAATCCTGACTAGCAATAAACACAAATGTGTAAATGAAACACAAAATTGTGAAAAATAATGACCATCAAAAATAATAATGATAAGTGAACAGTCCTAATGAGTAAAGACACTTGATGGTAAAGTCCTGTATTTTGAAATGCTCCTCCTATGGAGTAAATGGCTAAGATGGCAATATGTGGTGATGTCAAAGGGTCTCCCTTGGGGGATTTCCACAATAAGCACAATGGGCCAGATTCACAGAGATCGGCGTATCTCTGTGTGGGCGTAGCGCATCTCATATGCGCTACGCCGACATAACATAGAGAGACAAGTACAGTATTCACAAAGCACTTGCTCCCTAAGTTACGGTAGCATAAATGGGCCGGCGTAAGCCCGCCTAATTCAAATTAGGCTGGTAGTGGGCGTGTTGTATTGAAATTAATCGTGACCCCATGTAAAAGAGCCGAACGAACGGCGCATGCTCGGAATCACGTCCTAAGATACGACGGCTCAATGGCAACGATGTGAACGTAACCTACGCCCAGCCCCATTCACGTACCACTTACGTAAATGACGTAAAATCCGGCTGTTCCGTCGTCCATACCTTAGCATTGGCTGCGCCTCATATAGCAGGGGTAACTTTACGCCGGACGTAAGCCTTACGTAAATGGCGTAGCTAAATTCGACGGGCGCAAGTACGTTCGTGAATCGGCGTATCTAGCTCATTTACATATTTGATGCGTACATCAACGGAAGCGCCCCTAGCGGCCAGCGTAAATATGCACCCAAGATACGACGGCGTAGGAGACTTACGTCGATCGTATCTTGGCAAAATTCAGGCGTATCTTGTTCACTGAATACGGCGCATAGATACGACAGCGCATAACAGAACTTACGCGGCGTATCAACAGATACGTCGGCGTAAGCTGACTGTGAATCTGGCCCAATGTGTCCACAAAGCAATCCACGCCCAGTCTCCCAGAACTCTCACCTTGATAATAGTAATATTCGCATATACGTAGCATCTGCATACAGTGGCCTTGAATGGTACTTCCTCCCACTTTTCCTCCAAATCCTCTCCAATAGTGTATCTGTTATGGCAGCCAGCCCACGCCACTCCCACAGGTTTCAGATACTGCCAATAACCTGTCATGCACCTCTCAGAGTATAAGATCCCCATGTCCACAGTGCGTTTTCGGTTTCCGGATCCGACATTCTTCCAGTTATATGGATCTCCTCAAGTGGCCATCAACTGCTCATGTAAACATCGCTTCTCTGTCCTTTCCTCAGGTATACTTTACACAGCCACCTAAAACTGACTGATTGCTCTGTCGATGGTCTGCTGCTGCCATCACCTAATCAGGAGTCAGCTCACTCTGAATTGCCCGTGGCGACTCTGCTGGGTAGAGCCCAGATCTATATTCTGGCAATGACTTTCTCCACCGGGGATGGCGCTAGGCTGTGTGGCTTTCCCTCTGCTGGCGCAGGGCAGCAAAGTTCTCTCTCTGATGGTGTTCTCTCAGCACTGCCCTTTCCCTCTTGAGTCCTGTGTGCACTTCCCTGAAAGCTTTCCAAAGCTCCTGGCTCTCTCCCTCTCTCCCATTCAGCTGAGCATGCTTTGTGGGCTGCAGTTTGTGTTACAGTAGGGCTGCCAGTCCTCGGACTATATGTCCCACAATCCTCTTCTCTGCTCCTTTTTCTATTCTATTTCTTCCCTGGCCGATATGAAGGAAGGGGAAGGAACATAGTGGGTGGCTGTGCTGGCAAGCACCACTCACTAGTACAGCATCGCGCGAGGGGAAGAGCCCGCAGTAGCGTCACTAGGGTTGGTGTCACCCAGTGAGGTAAAACATGGCGTCACCCCTCCTTCCACCACCTATAGTCGCTCCCCAGAGTACAGACCCCCTTCCACTAAGTATAGACCGCCCCCTCCATCAGTGCAGACCCCCCCACTAAGTATAAACACCTCCATTTGTACAGACCTTCCTCAGTACAGACCCCCCTCCACCAGTATAGACCCCCCAGGACAAACCACCCCCCTCCATTAATACAGACCCCCAGGAAAAATGACCCCCCTTCATTAGTGCAGACCCCCCAGGACAAACCAATCCTCCTCCATTAGTACAGACCCCCCAGGACAAACCAATCCCCCTCCATTAGTGCAGACCCCCCAGGACAAACCAATCCCCACTCCATTAGTACAGACCCCCCAGGACAAACCAATCCCCCCTCCATTAGTACAGACCTCCCCAGGACAAACCAATCCCCCTGCATTAGTACAGACCCCCCCCCCCAGGACAAATCAATCCCCCTCCATTAGTACAGACCCTCCAGGACAAACCAAACCCCCTCCATTAGTACAGACCCCCCAGGACAAACCAAGCCCCTTCCATTAGTACAGACCCCCCAGGACAAACCAACCCCCCTCCATTACAGTACATAAAAACACCCGGCGGCAGCTGGAGAGGACAGTGTGAAGCCGCGCTGCCTGGGTGGAGAACAGATCGCAGCAGGCAAGAGGTAAGACACAGGAGAAGAACACATGTCAGGACTCTCCCCAACCAAATAGGCTGACATACATCCTGAGAACTTTACATGTCTTTTGGGGAAAGGGAAACCTTAGACTGCCTACTATACACCCTGTTAATTTTCTTCCTGGATATAGGTTCACTTTTTAAATTGTAACTTTGAAATAAAGGTCCACTTTAACAATGTGCTGTACGTAGAATTTTTCCTATCCTAGAAGCTAAAGCCAACTTGTAGCCTGTTCCCACTACCAACAAAAGTAGCTATGTTAACATTAATGCAAGTGTGTAAAGGGTATAACAAAATAAATTACCTGAAGTACCATCTCATCAAGGCTAAGCCTGTTGATCAAATCCTTTACTCGTGTATCCCATGGCAGTGATGGATTCATGAAGGGATAGTCCTGCCCCAGACAATCTGGGACACATAGTAAAAACACAGATGTAACCAGGATGCTGGTTGTATCAAAATATAGCATGCCAAGCTTCATTCTTCAGTTGCCAAAGTATAAGGTATACAATAATTTCTGTAATAAAAAGATGGTGTAAATGTAAGAAACTGCTACTGCATATTAAAATTACATATGAGTGACATGTACATTTCTAGTTCAGTTAAGACCACTGATATACAAAATCACTCACTAAGGGGCTTATCTGTGGAACAGGACTACCTAACAAGAGGTTTTTCCAACATATTGGTGGACAAGTCGATGGATCTTGCTGAGAGGGTACCATAAGAAGGAGCCAACAGCGATGGCAGGGGGCTCCAGAAGAGGCGGTAAGGGACTGTTCTGTACAATATCATTGCACAGAGCAGGGAAGTATACTACTGTCTAAGGCCAGCTTTAGTCTCTAGGACAGGTCCAGAGAGTTATATGCCCATATGTTATCTGCTTTACTTCCACTAGATGTTTGCTGCCAACATATTGCCACCATTGTTATTACCACTACCAGAGGTTTGTTGCCCACATATTGTCACCATTGTTTCCACCATTTGAGGTTTGTTGTCCACACAATCTATTCCTACCACCACTAGATTGGGCCAGATTCACGTAGCCCGGGCACAGCGTAACGTAACCGATTTACGTTACACCGCCGCAAATTTTCTGTCTAAGTGCCCAATCCACAAAGAACTTACCTGGAAATTTGCGGCGGTGTATCGTAAATCTGTCCGGCGCAAGGTGGGCCAATTCAAATGGGGCGGGTACCATTTAAATTAGGCGCGCTCCCGACGTGCTTTGCGCGAAATTATGACGCGCCAACGTTTTGTGAATCGCGGCGTGAAAAAAAGACTTGCGCCGGGAAAAATAAAACATTTAAAAAAAATTCAAAAGCGACGCGGGAAAGACGGGTATACTTTTACATGGTGGAGTAATTTTCATATTTGTAAAAGGTGCCCTATCTTTGCGACGGAAAACAAACACTCGCGGCGACGTAACAACGGGAAAAAGCTTTGTGGATCGCCGTAACTCCTAATTTGCATACCCGACGCTGGTTTACGACGCAAACTCCCCCCAGCGGCGGCCACGGTACTGCATCCTAAGATCCGACAGTGTAAAACTATTACACCAACACTAGATGTTTGTTGACCACACTGTGCTTATTGCTACCACCACTATATGTTTGTTGTCCACATATTGTCACCATTGTTACCACCACTAGATGCTTCTTGAACACATATGGTTAGGATTGCAAGCGTCTCCCACCTACTGGAAATACCACCAGTGCGTAGCCCAATTGTTACCACAATGGCCAGCATTTTACTCACATAATACAACAACTGGGCGTGATTTGCCATGATTGCCCATGTATTACCTTAGTTATATAATATCATCTAACATTTATAGGTAAAGATGATCCAGGGAAAATCTGATTGCCTCTCATGGATAAGGAAGGAATTTTTCCCCTGCTGTAACAAATTGGAGCATGCTCTGCTGGGGATTTTTACCTTCCTCTGGATCAATTGTATAGGATTGTGTCGAACTAGATGGACTTTTTTCAACCCAACTATGTAACCCTCTATGAATTTGACAACATCTGTGCTATTTGATTTAGTAATACATATTGCTGACTTAAAAACTATGATTTTGGCAATTCCTCTATTTCGACATAAAGTGTCGCAATACCACTAACTTCCCCCTAGCCTCATGCTTGTGGGGTTCCAAACATTCCCACCCGTATGCAGATTGCAATGCACCATTTATTTCTATACATTTATGTGTTCAGCAAAAAAAGTTTTGCAAACAAAAGTAGAATAGTGATGATTACTTATAGTTTTTTTTATAGATCGATTTACTGTGGGACCAAATGTATGTTATGTATAGAAAATACCATTATAGTCGTGGGTAGAAAGTGGGCTAAGAGTTTAGCTTATGGGTTTGCAGATGTGGGTTAGATTTAGTGGTTTTGCCATTTAAGCTGGGCTCTAAGAAAATTGGATCACTATATTACTATATTATATTACATATATTACTATATTATATTACTATAAATCTATATTCCTAAAAAGAATTTTTTTAGCACACTTTAGCACACTTCGAGGTAAGTTAGCAAAATTACCACTTCCACTTTTACGTACAAGTTCTTATTTACATTTTTTTCATTTACTAACATAATTCAGAAATGCAAATAGTGAAATTCCGACTTGTAGCTTATTTTTTTAATAATTGTCACCTTTGGGTGGATTAGGTGCTTAAAACAGCATTAAACCCACAAATAAAAATATAGTATATTGCAGCTTACCAATCCTTAGATGTGGTATCTGCATTAGTTGTATTCATTTTTCTTTATGCATTTTTCTCTTTATTTTTACCAGGTGATCCAGCCAGCAACACACTTCCTTTATATTGGTGTCTCCACCCCGGATGAAGGAGAAACAGAGACACCTTTGGACAGCAGCATTGTCAATCTAGGGAGAGGGTAGCATAAAGCTGGCTACATATTATACAATTTTCCTTTAGATTTACCAAAACCATATAATATGAGGTCATAACACTTTCAATTATATGTATACAATCAGGTAGGCCCTTGTACTACATAGTTGAAGGTAAATCTAAAGGAAATTGACCAAGATTTTATGACGTGTCTTGAGAGATGCACTAGCAGATTTGGATGGACTTGACTAACAAACTGAAGCCAACACTTTATAAGTAATTACAGCAAACAATGTATCCCTTTTCCCTGTTTATATACCGTATTTATCGGGGTATTGCGCGCTCCGGCGTATAGCGCGCACCCCTAATTTTGACCCTAAAATCCTGTAAAAAAAAACATTTTATTACATTTTACTACTTACAGTTTTGGTGTCTTGCCCGGCGTCCATCAGCGGCCTCGTCCGGTCCGGCGTCCGTCTGCGGCCTCGGTGGTGTCCTCCTGGCTTCTCCCGCGCTGTCTTCATGTCGAATCCCCGCTTCCCGCGCTCAGTTTGAAGCCTCCGCCGACGTATACCGAGCGCAGTACCCTCGGGTATATTCGACCAGGCTCGGCTTCTCACGCATAAACGTCACAGAGCGTGACTACGAGCGAAGCCAAGCCTGGCCGAATGTACCCGAGTGTACTGCGGTCGGTATATGTCGGCGCAGGCATTCAAACACGGTGCGGGAAGCGGGTATCGGCATATATCGCGCACCCACGATTTTGCCCTGATTTTCAGGGCAAAAAAGTGCACGATATACGCCGATAAATACGGTACATGAATAAATGCTGACCAAAGGTCCATAAAAACATAGATTAGCAAGTTTTCGGGTGGAGGAACTTGACTGGCCTGCTAAGAGTCCTGACCTCAAAACCTTGGGATGAATTATAGTGGAGACAGCAAGCCAGGCCTGACCTCACAAATGCGCTTCTGGAAGAATGGCCAAACATTCCCCAACAGTTGTGCAGCAATTTACAATATAAAGGGAGATAGTACAGTTATAATACAATTTTACACAAGAGGGCAAGGAGGGCCCTGGTAATGTAAACTTACAATCTAAAAGTGACGGGGCAAGTGATACAGAAGATAACTGTGAGGATGAGTTAGTTCAGTTGTTTGGTAGAGGTGGGACAGGCCACCACAGGACTTTTTTCTGTCAGATAATAGGTTAAGGAACTCATGAACACCACCGGTTCCCCCACCACGGGAGTAGTGATGTCGCGTGTTCAGGGTTGTCCAACAGGTGGCAAAAGGGACAGCTGGGCCCAATCATTGTTGTGGGCCCCAAAGCAGCTGTCTCTGACCACGGGCAGACTGACCACCAAAGCACTGCCCTCTTCCAGCTTCCTACCATCCCACCCCGTTAACATCCCGATATCCCCCCCATACCCCACCTCTGGCTTTCTACCACCCTGCCATCAACATCCCCATCATCCCCTGATATCCTACCACCCTACCTCTTTTTCTCATCTTCACCCTCTTGTACCCCTCTGCCAGCTGCCTACCACCCCATCCACTGTCACCATCATGCCCCCTCATACCCCACTGCTGACATCCTACCACCCCACCCATTGTCATCATCATCCTCATCTTCCCTCTGTACCCCACCACTGGCATCATCATCTTCATCCTCCTGGTACCCCACTGCCAGATTTCTACCACCCCACCCCCTGTCATCATGATCCCTCCTGTACCCCATTGCTAGTTTCCTATCACCCCAGCCCCTGTCATCTTCATTCTCCCTGTACCCCACCCACTATCATTATCATCCCCCCATGTATCCCACCTCTGACATTAACATCACCTTCATTCCTGTGTACTCAACCTCTAGCATCCTACCACCCTACCCCGTCAACATCATCCTTATCTTTATTCCCCTGTACCCCATTGCCAGTTTCCTACCACCCCACCCCAGGGGTGTATTTAGGTTTTGTGCTGCCCTAGGCCTGGTGAAACTCACGCACCCCCTACTTTATATATGACGCACCCCTTCCTTTTTAAGACTCGTCCTATCATTTTCATGGGATGAGGACAGAGGGACAGGGTGGGATGAGGACAGGGGGACAGGGTGGGACGAGGACAGGGGGACAGGGTGGGACGAGGACAGGGGGACAGGGTGGGACGAGGACAGGGGGACAGGGTGGGACGAGGACAGGGGGACAGGGTGGGATGAGGACAGGGGGGGATGAGCACAGGGGAACAGGGTTGGATGAGCACAGGGGGACAGGGTGGGATGAGCACAGGGGGACAGGGTGGGATGAGCACAGGGGGACAGGGTGGGATGAGCACAGGGGGACAGGGTGGGATGAGCACAGGGGGACAGGGTGGGATGGAGACAGGGTGGGATAAGCACAGAGGGACAGGGTGGGATGAGCACAGGGGGACAGAGCATCTTTTAATTTGGGGGGAGAGGGTGGTATAGGGATATGTTCTGAAGTGGGGAGTGATTTGAGAGGGAAGATGATATGTGCTAGTGGGGGGGGGGGAATCGGACCCCCCACTAGCACATATCTTCTTCCTTCTCAAATCACTCCCCAGCACATATCCCCATACCACCCTCTCCTCTCCCATCACTTCATTCGTTCACCTCATATCTGCTCCCCCCCCTCCCTTACCTCCTGGTTACTGTGCAGCACGGCTCTCTCAGTTGTGTCTCTCCTCGGCTCCTCCTCCTGGCTGTGTACACAGGAACATTGAGCCAAGAGGGGGGGAGGGAGGAGCCGAAGAGTGACTGTGTATTGCAGTCAGTGGAGAGAGAGGGACGGCTGCACTGTAGTGAATGACGCTGCGGGACCCCGGGCAGCAAATGTCCCGTGTGACCGCGCCACTTTGCGGGGGCGGCGAAAAAGCGCCCCCCCCCGCCCCTGCACGGAGAGCCGTACAGCAGAATCCTGTAACTGAACGCTTCGGCACTGAACTCCAGGATTCAGCTGTGTGGCTCTCCATGCAGGAGGAGGCGGGTTCGCAGGGGCACTTTTTCGCCACCCCCCACAAAGTGCCGCCCTAGGCCTGGGCCTTGTTGGCCTAGGCCATAATACATCTCTGCTAGAGGTCGACCGATATATCAGTCGGCCGATATATCGGCCGATATTTTGCGTTTTTAAAGATATCGGCATCGGCCGATTATTTGGTAAATTAGGCCGATTGTCTAGGATCTGTGCTGGGTGGAATTCTTCCGCCTGCCTGCCCGCCCGCTCGTCGCTATCTGCTGACTTTATATTTGTTTCCGTTTAGGAAGTCTGCAGCCAACCAGCGGACCGGTAACAGCCAATCGGCGGCCGCCGCTGCAGACTTCCTCCACTGTAAAAAAAATGTCCCCTGACGTGCTGCGCGCCCTGCCTCTGCCTACAAATTCCAGAATGCAGCACGGGCCGGTAACAACCAATCGGCGGCCGCCGCTGCCGTCATTCTCCACTCTGGAAAAAAATGTCCCCTGACGTGCTGCGCGCCCTGCCTACAAATTCCAGAATGCAGCACGGGCCGGTAACTGTCGGCCCGCGCTGCATTCTGGGGCTTGTAGGCAGAGCGCGCAGCACGTCAGGGGACGTTTTTTTCCAGAGTGGAGAATGACGGCAGCGGCGGCCTCGGATTGGTTGTTACCGGCCCGCTCTGCATTCTGGTGATTGTAGGCAGCACAACAGGGACGAATGGAGCTTTGTGGATAGAGTGCTAATATCGCCCTTCCTTCTGTTTTAGCACTGCTCAGCGCTCAGGACTCCTGAGCGCTGAGCAGTGCTAAAACAGAAGGAAGGGCGATATTAGTAGGCAATACAGAAATTTGGCCACAAGAAATGAGACAATGCTGCAAAAAAAATGTAAACATCAAAACAAAGTAGCAACTATTGAAAGTCCCAAAGTCCAATATAATACTGCAGCAGCGCCATTTCCAAACAAACGTTTGAAAAACGAAACAAACTTCTATATAATCAATATAGAAGTTTGTTTCGTTTTTCAAACGTTTGTTTGGAAATGGCGCTGCTGCAGTATTATATTGGACTTTGGGACTTTCAATAGTTGCTACTTTGTTTTACTGTCTGTTTTGACGAATGGAGCTTTCTTGTGCTAGGCTAGAAGATGCAACGGAGCATGGAGCGCTCCGCTGGTGGGCATTGATGAGGTGGCAGTGAATGACATTGGGCTGTACTGGTGGGCACTGATGTGAGGCACTGATGTGGTGATGCACTGGTGGGCACTGATGTGGTGATGTACTGGTGGGCACTGATGTGAGGCACTGATGTGGTGATGCACTGGTGGGCACTGATGTGGTGATGTACTGGTGGGCACTGATGTGGTAATGCACTGGTGGGCACTGATGTGGTGATGCACTGGTGGGCACTGATGTGGTGATGTACTGGTAGGCACTGATGTGGTGATGTACTGGTGGGCACTGATGTGGTAATGCACTGGTGGGCACTGATGTGGTAATGCACTGGTGGGCACTGATGTGGTGGGCACTGGTGATATGCGCTGGTGGGCAATGATGGGATGCACTGGTGCATTGGTGGGCATTGATGAGGTGGCACTGATGGGCTGTACTGGTGGGCACTAACGTGGAACTTCTGGACACTGATAGGCTCCACTGGTGGGTACTGATGAGGTTGCACTGGTGGGCACTAATGGATACTGATAGGCTGCACTGATGGACTGCACCAGTGGTCACTGACAGGCTGCACCCCACCTCTCCACCCTAAACAATTATCTCCTCCCCACCTCTCCACCCTAGGTTTTTTGAGATGAAGGAAAAAAAAAGAAAATCGGCCTAAAATATCGGCCTAAAATATCGGCCACACATATCGGCCACACATATCGGCCATCGGCCACCCCGATTTCCAAATATCGGCATCGGCATCGGCCAGAGAAAAACACATATCGGTCGACCTCTAATCTCTGCCCCACCCATTGTCATCAACATCCCCATCATCCCTCTGTAACCCACCTCTGGCATCCTACCACCCTACCGCCTGTCATCATCCTTTTCCCTCCTGTACCCCACCTCTGGCATCCTATAACCCTACTCCCTATCATTATAGGGGAGATATAATCTTAGCCTCTCACCCCAAACTGCATCCCGCTATCCAACCAACTGTACCTCAACAGTTGCATCACACACACCGCAATACTGCCCTGCCCCCCAGTGAGTGGTAATGATGTGCTGTAACCTCTAGCAACCAATCAGTGAGCAATAATGAAAAAGCAGTGACCTAATGCAAACAGTGAACAGTAATAATGTCCAGTAACCTCTAGCAACCAATCAGTGAGCGGCAACGATGTGCAGTGACCTCTAGCAACCAATGGGTGAGCGGTAATGATGTGCAGTAACCTCTAGCAACCAATCAGTGAGTGTAAACCAGATCTTTATGTTTACATTATTAAAGTCTTATTTAGATAAGTCTATATGTTTGTTTGTTTGTTGGTATGTTGGGGGTGGAAAGCAAAATTGCTTGGGGTGGAGGGGCCCAGGAAAATGTTTGTCCAGGGTGCAATCAATATTAATGGCCTTGGCTGTGTTGTATGCACCACTTCAAATGGTGGCTTGTAAATGCACAGTAGGAGGATCTTAAAGGGGCACTACTAAATAAAACCAGGAGCGAGTAACACACAAGGTGCAGGGCTCAAGAGTGCACTAAGCACAGTGTGCAGGGTTCAAGAGTGTGCTATGCACATTGTGCAGGGTCCAGGATTGAATTACACACAGGGTGAAGAGTTCAGGAGTGCGTTACATGCAGGGTTCAGGAGCACGTTGTGCATAGGATGCAGGGTTCAGGGGTGCAGGGTAGCATTACACATTGGATACAGGGTTCAGGGGTGCGTTGGGTGCAGGGTTCAGGAGTATGTTAGCCATAGGGTGCAAGAATCAAGAATGCATTACGCATGAGTGCACAATTTAGCCCTCTTCCAAGGATCCTTGGATCTGCATCCCCATCCACATTTCACTTTGCACCCTTCCTCAACTCTGACCTCTACATCATTACACACACAGGCCTGGCCTCTGTGCACACACCCCTCCACTGCCTTCATCTTTGCCCCTCCTCCCTCCCACCTTTATCTACACTTGCACATACCTTTCACCTTCCAGCCCCTGGCTCGGCTTTGGTACTCATGGCCCCAGCTTGTTTTTCCCACACAGCGCACAATCTGTGTGGAGCTGCAGGGAGAGGTGCGCTGTCACTTGTAAACACAGAAACTGAGCCATGTTCTCCAAAAAAATATTTTTTTGCCTAGCAATTTTTCCTAAAGCAAGAATGCGCTGAAAGAGATGTGAACCAAAGCCAATGACTGCTGGAGTTCTCTGTGTGCAGGACAGTGTGATGAGCTGTATTCGGTGCTGCACACTTTTTTCCTTTTTTTTGGTCTAAACCACTTAAGGACCGGCTAACGCCGATATACATTGGCAGAGCGGCACGGCTGGGCATAAGCACGTACAGGTACGTCGCCTTTAAGAGCCCAGCTGTGGGTCGCCCGCCGGCGTGCTCGCGACCCGGTCCTGAGCTCCATGACCCGATTGCCGCCGGTGTCCCGCGATCGGGTTACAGAGCTGAAGAACGTGGAGTGGTAAGTGTAAACACACCTTTCCCCGTTCTTCCTAGTGAGAGTCACTGATCGTCTTGTTCCCTATCATAGGGACGTCACATGCCAAGCCATGCCCCCACACAGTATGAATCACTCCCTTAGGTCACACTTAACCCCTAAACCGTTTCAGCCTTGTTCACTATCCTTGCGTGTGTGTGTGTGCAGCTACGGGCAGAGAAATGCCTCACTGTCTATGATTGGCGCTGTGCAGTGAGGGCTTCCTGACGGGATTGCTCAGGTGGGTTGGGACTATGATCCAAACAAGCCTGAGCCCATCCCTATGTGTGTCTATGGAGGCACACAGCCCAGCTTGGGAACACGGCTTCCCCTTCAGCACAGGGCTTGCTGAGGAGGTACTGTAAGAAGGAGCCAACAGCGATAGCAGGGGGCTCCAGAAAAGGTGGTAAGGGACTGTTCTGTAAAATATATCATTGCACAGAGCAGGTACGGTAAGTTTACTACTGTCCAAGTGTCCATGGCCAGCTTTAGTCTCTAGAACAGGTCAAGAGATATATACCCCCCATATGTTATCTGCTTTACTTCCACTAGATGTTTGCTGCAAACATATTGCCACTATTGCTACCATTACCACTACTAGATGTTTGTTGCCCACATATTGTCACTGACACTAGATGTTTTTTGCCCATAGATTGTCACCAACACTAGATGTTTGTTGACCACACTGTCCTTATTGCTACCACCACTATATGTTTGTTGTCCACCTATTGTCCCATTGTTACCACCACTAGATGTTTCTTGCACATATACTGTATTGTTAGGATTGCAAGCGTCTCTCACCTACCGTAATTACTGCCAGTGCATAGCCCATTTGTTACCACAATGGCCAGCGTTTTACTCACATAATACAACAACTGGGCGTGATTGGCCATTATTGCCCATGTATTACCTTAGTTATATAATATAATCTAACATTTAAATAGGTAAAGCTGATCCAGGGAAAATCTGATTGCCTCTCATGGATCAGGAAGGAATTTTTTCCCCTACTGTAGCAAATTGGAGCATGCTCTGCTGTGAGTTTTCAGCTTCCTCTGGATCAATTGTATAGGATTGTGTATATTGGATTGTATTTTTTATTTTATTTTTGGTCGAACTAGATGGACTTGTGTCTTTTTTCAACCTAATTAACTATGTAACTATCTATGAATGTGACAAAATCTGTGCCATTTGATTTAGGAACAAATATTGCCGACTTAAAAACTATGATTTTGGCAATTCCTCTATTTCAACATAAAGTGTCGCAATGCCACTAACTTCCCCCTAGCCTCATGCTTGTGGGGTTCCAAACATTCCCACCAGTGTTGCCGACCTACCAGATTGAAATTTACTGTCACGACACCCGAAATTTACTGGCGCAGCCACGTTTTTAATGGCATTTCATAAAAGTTACATTTTTAGGTGCAAATTTCAGTATTTAGGCTACAAACAAGTACGCCAGGCAAATAGCAATGTGATTTAACTACTTGCCGACCAGCCGCTGCAGTTATACGACGGCAGGTCGGCTACCCTGCGCGAGAGCCCGTAGCTATACGTCGGCTCTCGAAGCGGCCACTCCCATGCGCGTGCCCGGTGGGTGCGATCGCCGCCGGGCACCCACGATTGCTCGTTACAGAGCGGGGACACACAGCTCCCGGTCCCATCAGGGGAGAAATGCCTGACCGTCTGTTCATACAATGTATAAACAGCGATCAGTCATTTCCCCTAGTGAGGCCACCCCCCCTACAGTTAGAACACACCCAGGGAACATACTTATCCCCTTCCCCGCCCCCTAGTGTTAACCCCTTCCCTGCCAGTGGCATTTTTATAGTAATCCAATCATTGGCGTGCGCAGCCTATTGCATTAGGGTGTGCACCCCAAAGCTCAAACACAAATGCGCATATATATATATATATATATATATATATATATATATATCTATCTAAGTGCGATGAGGACAGAGAGGGACGCTGGGGACAGACAGAGGAATGCAGTGCGATGAGGACAGAGAGGGACGTCGGGGACAGAGAGGGATGCTAGGGACAGACAGAGACGCAGTGCGATAAAGACAGAGGGATGCAAGGGACAGAGAGGGACACTGGGGACAGACAGAGAGGGACGCAGTAAGATGATGACAGAGAGGTACGCAGTGAGATGAGGACAGACAGAGGGACGCAGTGAGATGAGGACAGACCGAGGGACGCAAAGGACACAGAGGGACACTGGGGATAGACAGAGGGACACAGTGAGATGAGGACAGAAAGGGACGCTGGGGACAGACAGAGTGGGATGCCGTGGACAGAGTGTGATGAGGACAGAGAGCGATGCAGTAGGGACAGGGGACACAGTGGGGGAGGGGGACACACACAGGGGGACACTGTTGTGGGGGGGGACAAAGGGGGGCACACTGGTGGGGGGACACTGTGGTGGGGGGGACAGGGGGACACTGTGGTGGGGGGGACAGGGGGACACTGTGGTGGGGGGGGACACTGGTGGAGGGGACACAGTGGGACACTGTGGTGGGGGGGACACAGTGGGACACTCGGGAACACTGTGGTGGGGGGACACTGCGGTGGGGGGGACACTGATGGGGGGACACTGTGGTGGGGGGGACACAGTGGTAGGGGGGACAGGGGAACACTGGTGGAGGGGACACAGTGGGACACTGTGGTAGGGGGGACACACTAGTGGTGGGACACTGTGGTGGGGGGGACACAGGGGGACACTGTGGTGGGGGGGGACACAGGGGGACACTGTGGTGGGGGGGGACACAGGGGGACACTGCGGTGGGGGGGGACACAGTGGGACACTGCGGTGGGGGGGAAACTGTGGTGGGGGGACACTGTGGTGGGGGGGGGACACTGTGAAACACTGTGGTGGAGGGGCACTGTGGTGGGGGAAAGTGTGGTGGGGGGACACTGTGGTGGAGGGACACTGTGATGGAGGGACACTGTGATGGAGGGACACTGTGATGGAGGGACACACTGCGGTGGATGGGGGCAACACAGTGAAACACTGTGGTGGAGGGGCACTGTGGTGGGGGGACAGTGTGGTGGGGGGACACAGGGGGACACTGTGATGGGGGGGACACTGTGATGGGGGGGACACTGTGATGGGGGGGACAGGGGGACACTGCGGTGGGAGGGACAGGGGGACACTGCGGTGGGAGGGACAGGGGGACACTGCGGTGGGAGGACACAGGGGGGACACTGCGGTGGGAGGACACAGGGGGGACACTGCGGTGGGAGGACACAGGGGGGACACTGCGGTGGGAGGACACAGGGGGGACACTGCGGTGGGAGGACACAGGGGGGACACTGCGGTGGGAGGACACAGGGGGGACACTGCGGTGGGAGGACACAGGGGGGACACTGCGGTGGGAGGACACAGGGGGGACACTGCGGTGGGAGGACACAGGGGGGACACTGTGGTGGGAGGACACAGGGGGACACTGTGGTGGGAGGACACAGGGGGGACACTGTGGTGGGAGGACACAGGGGGGACACTGTGGTGGGAGGACACATGTGAATATTATGGGACCTCCTGCATTTGTACTGGCTCCCCCCTCCCCATGGTGTCTCTAAATAGACCGACTCACCCGTCCCTGAAATTAAGACTCCGCCCTCCTCTCTTCTCATCCGTCCCTGCCAGTACTTGTGCTGTGCTGGCCGCTGCCTGGGGGTTCCCGTCATCTTCCTCTCCTCCTTGTTTCTTCACAGGCCCCCGGGCAGGGAAGAAGACAGACCCATGATGCCGCGCGGAGGAGGGTAGGCGGAGCCTTAGGCTCCGCCCCCTTCAATTAATGTGCACCCGATCTGGCCAGTAATCAGCCGTCTTATGGGGCGACAGTCGCTCCCCTCCCCCGGCCAAAGTCACCCAATAGTTTTAGGCAATGCCGCGCTATAGCAGGCTGGCCGCCGGGGCCTGAATTTATGTGGGAGGCAGCCGCGGGATGATATCTCGTCTTGCATCATTTTAAAGCAGATGTCCGGACACACATTAGGGTGTGCCCAGGCACATCCGACACACCCTGTGCGCACGCCTATCAATCCAATGCATTTTTATAGCACTGATCGCTATAAAAATGCCAATGGTCCCAAAAATGTGTCAAAAGTGTCCGCCACAATGTCGGAGTGCCGGAGAAAAAAAAAAACGCTGATCACCGCCATTACTAGTAAAAAAAAAATATTAATAAAAATGCCATAAAACTACCCCCTATTTTGTAAACGCTATAACTTTTGCGCAAACCAATCAATAAACGTTTTTGCGATTGTTTTTTACGAAAAATATGTAGAAGAATACGTATCGGCCTAAACTGAGGAAAAATAAATGTTTTTTTATATATTTTTGGGGGATATTTATTGTAGCAAAAAGTAAAAAATATTATTTTTTTTCAAAAATTGGCGCTATGTTTTTGTTTATAGCGCAAAAACTAAAAACCGCAGAGGTGATCAAATACCACCAAAAGAGGACAGACAGAGGGACGCAGTGAGAAGAGGCCAGACAGAGGGACGCAAAGGACACAGAGGGACACTGGGGACAGACAGAGAGGGACACAGTGAGATGAGGACAGAAAGGGACGCTGGGGACAGACAGAGTGGGATGCCGTGGACAGAGTGTGATGAGGACAGAGAGCGATGCAGTAGGGACAGGGGAGACAGTGGGGGAGGGGGACACACACACAGGGGGACACTGTTGTGGGGGGGACAAAGGGGGGCACACTGGTGGGGGGACACTGTGGTGGGGGGGACAGGGGGGACACTGTGGTGGGGGGGCCACTGGTGGAGGGGACACACGGGAACACTGTGGTGGGGGGACACTGTGGTGGGGGGGACACAGGGGGACACTGCGGTGGGGGGGACACTGTGGGGGGGGGACACAGTGAAACACTGTGGTGGAGGGGCACTGTGGTGGGGGGACAGTGTGGTGGGGGGGGACAGGGGAACACTGGTGGAGGGGACACAGTGGGACACTGTGGTAGGGGGGACACTGTGGTGGGGGGACACTGTGGTGGGGGACACATGGGGACACACTGGTGGTGGGACACTGTGGTGGGGGGGACACAGGGGGACACTGGTGGAGGGGACACAGGGGGACACTGTGGTGGGGGGGACACAGGGGGACACTGTGGTGGGGGGGACACATGAGGACACACGGGAACACTGTGGTGGGGGGACACTGTGGTGGGGGGGACACAGGGGGACACTGCGGTGGGGGGGACACTGTGGTGGGGGGGACACAGTGAAACACTGTGGTGGAGGGGCACTGTGGTGGGGGGACAGTGTGGTGGGGGGGACAGTGTGGGACACTGTGGTGGGGGGACACTGTGGTGGGGGGGACAGGGGAACACTGGTGGAGGGGACACAGTGGCACACTGTGGTAGGGGGGACACTGTGGTGGGGGGACACATGGGGACACACTGGTGGTGGGACACTGTGGTGGGGGGGACACAGGGGGACACTGTGGTGGGGGGGGGACACAGGTGGACACTGCGGTGGGGGGGGGGGGCACAGTGAAACACTGTGGTGAAGGGGACACTGTGGTGGGGGGGACACAGTGAAACACTGTGGTGGAGGGGCACTGTGGTGGGGGAAAGTGTGGTGGGGGGACACTGTGGTGGGGGGGACGACGACAACACAGTGAAACACTGTGGTGGAGGGGCACTGTGGTGGGGGGACAGTGTGGTGGGGGGAACACTGTGGTGGGGGGAACACAGGGGGATACTGTGGTGGGAGGACAGGGGGACACTGTGGTGGGAGGACAGGGGGACACTGCAGTGGGGGGGGACAATGCGGTGGGGGGGGGGACCAGGGGGACACTGTGGTGGGGGGGACAATGCGGTGGGAGGGACAGGGGGACACTGTGGTGGGGACACTGGGGGGGAAACTGTGGTGGGAGGACACAGGGGGGACACTGTGGTGGGAGGACACATGGGGGGACACTGTGGTGGGAGGACACATGGGGGGACACTGTGGTGGGAGGACACAGGGGGGACACTGTGGTGGGGGGGACACTGCGGTGGGAGGGACAGGGGGACACTGTGGTGGGGACACTGGGGGGGACACTGTGGTGGGAGGACACAGGGGGGACACTGTGGTGGGAGGACACTGTGGTGGGAGGACACAGGGGGGACACTGTGGTGGGAGGACACAGGGGGGACACTGTGGTGGGAGGACACATGTGAATATTATGGGACCTCCTGCATCTGTACTGGCTCCCCCCTCCCCATGGTGTCTCTAAATAGACCGACTCACCCGTCCCTGAAATTAAGACTCCGCCCTCCTCTCTTCTCATCCGTCCCTGCCAGTACTTGTGCTGTGCTGGCCACTGCCTGGGGGTTCCCGTCATCTTCCTCTCCTCCTCGTTTCTTCACAGACCCCCTGGCAGGGAAGAAGACAGACCCATGATGCCGCGCGGAGGAGGGTAGGCGGAGCCTTAGGCTCCGCCCCCTTCAATTAATGTGCACCCGATCTGGCCAGTAATCAGCCGTCTTATGGGGCGACAGTCGCTCCCCTCCCCCGGCCAAAGTCACCCAATAGTTTTAGGCAATGCCGCGCTATAGCAGGCTGGCCGCCGGGGCCTGAATTTATGTGGGAGGCGGCCGCGGGATGATATCTCGTCTTGCATCATTTTAAAGCAGATGTCCGGACACACATTAGGGTGTGCCCAGGCACATCCGACACACCCTGTGCGCACGCCTATGAATCCAATGCATTTTTATAGCACTGATCGCTATAAAAATGCCAATGGTCCCAAAAATGTGTCAAAAGTGTCCGCCACAATGTCGCAGTACCGAAAAAAAAAAAATCACTGATCACCGCCATTACTAGTAAAAAAAAAATATTAATAAAAATGCCATAAAACTACCCCCTATTTTGTAAACACTATAACTTTTGCGCAAACCAATCAATAAACGTTTATTGCGATCGTTTTTTACGAAAAATATGTAGAAGAATACGTATCGGCCTAAACTGAGGAAAAATAAATGTTTTTTTATATATTTTTTGGGGATATTTATTGTAGCAAAAAGTAAAAAATATTCATTTTTTTCGAAAATTGTCGCTATGTTTTTGTTTATAGCGCAAAAACTAAAAACCGCAGAGGTGATCAAATACCACCAAAAGAAAACTCTATTTGTGGGAAGAAAAGGACGCCAATTTTGTTTGGGATCCACGTCACATGACCGCGCAATTGTCAGTTAAAGCGACGCAGTGCCGAATCGCAAAAAGTGCTCTGGTCTTTGACCAGCAATATGGTCGGGGGGTTAAGTGGTTAAGGTAGATATTAAGGTAAAAAACATTTTTGTTATTTTCAATATAATAAGGGCAAATTATTTAGTCACATCACCCGCTGCCTCCATCCCCCTCTGCGGTGCCACAATCTCCCCCTGCCTCCAATCACCCAAGCCCCCTGCCTCCAATCACCACCCTCTGCGATGTCACCCTCCCCCTCTGCGGTGCCACCAACACCCCCTGCCTCCAATCACCCCCAAGTCCCCTGCCTCCAATTACCCCCTGCCTCCACGCCCCTCTGCGGTGCCACCAACAACCCGTCTCCATCCCCCACCCTCTGCGGTGCCACCATCCCCCTCTACGGTGCCACTAACACCCCCTGCCTCCACTCTCCTCCTGTCTCCATCCCCCTCTGCATTGCCACCGCAGCCACCATGACCCCCTGCCTCCAATCACCCCCTGCCTCCAATCTCCATACGCAGTTCCAAGCCGAACCGATCTCGGCTATTTTTACTGGCACATTCCCGCAACCACGGACATTTACGAACGGGGGAAAAACGGACTGTCCGTAAAAACACAGACGGTTGGCAACACTGATTTCCCACCAGTATGCAGATTGCAATGCACCATTTATTTCTATACATTTATGTCTTCAGTAAAAAAAACTACAAATCTATTTCATGGCAGAATGTTACACATACATGCCTGTTTCTATTTTCTTTATAAGTACAGCTAGCAGCCTGCACAAATCACATGATAACTGCAATCTATTAATGTAGCTTTGCATGCATAAAATAGAGCCAAACTATGTTACTCAGCTCCTGCAGACACCACACAAACATACCTTACCTCTCACAGTGATGGATCATTGGCAGGACTAAAAAAAAAAAAAAACTTCTTACCATTTATCAACTTCCTATTTTGGAAAGGAAAATCTAGACCTCTGGGTAATGTAGTCTTTCATCACTAACTCTGTGTGAACACTAGAGGGAGACATTTCATAATATACATATTATATTATATAGACCAAATGACTGCGGCTATTCTCCAATCTGACACTAGAGGGCAGCCGTTCAATGGTGTACTGCAGCAAATCTCAGGTTTGCAAACAAAAGCAGAATAGTGATGATTACTTGTAGTTTTTTTATGGATCGATTTACTGTGGGACCAAATATATGTTATGTATAGAAAATACCATTATAGTCGTGGGTAGAAGGTGGGCTAAGTGTTTAGCTTATGGGTTTGCAGATGTAGGTTGGTGTTTTGTCATTTAAGCTGGGCTCTAAGAAAATTGGATCACTATATTACTATATTATATTATATATATTATATATATATTACTATATTATATCACTATAAATATATATTCCTAAAAAGAATTTGCATTGCTGTTTAACCACTTGCTTACTGTGCACATATACCCCCTTCCTGCCCAGACAAAATTTTAGCTTCCGGCACTGCGTCGATTTAACTGACAATTGCGCGGTCGTGCGACGTGGCTCCCAAACAAAATTGACGTCCTTTTTTCCCACAAATAGAGCTTTCTTTTGGTGGTATTTGATCGCCTGTGCGGTTTTTATTTTTTGGGTTATAAACAAAAAAAGAGCGTAAATTTTGAAAAAAAAACACAATATTTTTTACTTTTTGCTATAATAAATATCCCATTTAAAAAAAAAAAGGAGGAATTTTGTGGTCATTTTTTTTTTTTTTCCTCCTTTTGGTCAGCATGCACTGTATTCCGCAATATTTTTACCTGTGTAAACACCTGTTTGTTGTACCAAGTTTTTTTAAAAACCAAATAAAAAACAATTAAACAAAAAAAAAATAATAATAATTTATCTCAGTTTAGGCCGATACGTATTCTTCTACATATTTTTGGTAAAAAAAATCGCAATAACCGTATAGTGACTGGTTTTCGCAAAATTTATATTGCCTACAAAATAGGGGACATAATTATGATTTTTTTATTATTATTTTTTTACTAGGAATGGCGGGGATCTGTGATTTTCTTCGGGACTGCGACATTATAGCGGACACATCGGACACTTTTGACACATTTTTGGGACCATTCACATTTATACAGTGAACAGTGCTATAAATATGCATTGATTACTGTATAAATGTGACTGGCAGGGAAGGGGTTAACCACTAGGGGGCGGGGAAGGAGTTAAATGTGTAGCCTAGTCAGTGTTCTAACTGTAGGGGGAGGGGGGTGACTGGGGGAGGTGACCGACCTGTGTCCCTATGTACAAGGGACACAGCGTCGGTCTCCTCTCCCTGACAGGACGTGGATCTCTGTGTTTACACACAGAGATCCACGGTCCTGCTCAGTTACTGGGCCATCGCGGCTGCCGGGCACGCGCATTGTGTTCCCAGTAACGCGACGGGTGCGCGGCTTTAAATGACAGGACGTCATATGACGTCCTGTCAGAACAATAGGGGATTCCGCCCGCTGTCATTTGACGGCGGGCGGGTGTTAAGTGGTTAAAGCACACTTCGAGGTAAGTTAGCAAAATTACCACTTCCACTTTTACGTACAAGTTAGAAGACTCAATTCAGAAATGCAAATAGTAAAATTCTGACTTTTAGGTTATTTTTAAATAATTGTCACATTTGGGTGGGTTAGATGCCTAAACCAGTATTAAAGCCAAAAATAAAAATATAGTATATTGCAGCTTACCAATCCTTAGATGTGGTATCTGCATTAGTTTTATTTTTTTGGGAATTTTTCTCTTTATTTTTACCAGGTGATCCAGCCAGCAACACACTTCCTTTATATTGTTGTCTCCACCCCGGATGAAGGAGAAACAGAGACACCCTTGGACAGCAGAATTGTCAATCTAGGGAGAGGGTAGCATAAAGCTGGCTACAAATTATACAATTTTCTTGTACAATTTTCCTTTAGATTTACCAAAACCATATAATATGAGGTCAAACCTAAACACTTTCAAATTGTATGCAATCAGGTAGGCAGTGGTGTATTTAGGTTTTGTGCTGCCCTAGGCCTGACTAAACTTGTGCAACCCCTAATTTAAATATGATCCACGCCTTCCTGTCAAGGTCACAACCCTTCCTGTTTAAGACCTGCCCTGAAATTTTCCAGTGGGGACACTAGTTCTGAGGGCCTTGGGGGGGATTCCCTTAATCTGCAGAGATTTCCTCTCACTTCCTGATTGGCTATGGGGCAGGAAATAAACAGATGGCAAAAAAAAATTAACAGGGGCTATAACCATCCCTTACTTTATCCAAAAAGGAAAAAAAGTGTACCTCAACAGTTGCATCACACACCGCAATACTTCCCTGCCCCCCCAGTGAGTGGTAATGATGTGCCGTAACCTCTAGCAACCAATCAGTGAGCAATAATGTTAAGCAGTGACCCAATGCAAACAGTGAGCAGTAATAATGTCCAGTAACCTCTAGCAACCAATCAGTGAGCGGCAATGATGTGCAGTAACCTCTAGCAACCAATGGGCGAGCGGTAATGGTGTGCAGTAACCTCTAGCAACCAATCAGTGAGCCTGGAGCAATCAGTGAGTGTAAACCAGATCTTTATGTTTACATTATTAAAGTTTTTTTAAGATAAGTCTATATGTTTGTTTGTTTGTTTTTTGGTATGTTGGGGTGGAGAGCAAAATTGCTTGGGGTGGAGGGGCCCAGGAAAATGTTTGTCCAGGGTCCAATCAATATTAAACATGGCCTTGGCTGTGTTGTATGCACTACTTCAAATGGTGGCTGGTAAATGCACAGTGGGAGGATCTTAAAGGGGCACTACTAAATAAAACCAGGAGCGTGTAAAACACAAGGTGCAGGGCTCAGGAGTGCACTAAGCACAGTGTGCAATGCACATAGTGCAGGGTCCAGGATTGAATTACACACAGGGTGAAGAGTTCAGGAGTGCGTTACATGCAGGGTTCAGGAGTACGTTGTGCATAGGATGCAGGGTTCAGGGGTGCATTACACGTTGGATGCAGGGTTCAGGGCTGCGTTAAGCACAGGGTGCAGGGTTCAGGAGTATGCTAGACATACGGTGCAGAGTTCAGGAATGCATTATGCATGGGGTGCAAGGTTCAGGAGTGTGTTATGCATAGGGTGCAAGACTCAAGAGTGCATTACGCATGAGTGCACGATTTAGCCCTCTTCCAAGGCTCCTTGGATCTGCATCCCCATCAACATTTCACTTTGCACCCTTCCTCAACTCTGACCTCTACATCATTACACACCCAAGTCTGGCCTCTGCGCACACACACCTCTCCACTGCCTTCATCTTTGCCCCTCCTCCCTCCCACCTTTATCTACACTTGCAGTAACTGTAATATGTGGTTTACTAAACAGGTGCAAAATTAGAAGCAATAATGCAAAACAGGTTTAGGATGGTAAAGAGCATGCATACACCGTAGAATCATACAGAACAAAAAAGCTGTCCAAGCAAGGACTCTTTACAGCAATGTCTCTGTAGCTCAATCAGGGTAACGTGGCTGCTTAGCATAGTCTCTAAAAGACTGTTATGCCGCGTACACACAATCAGACATTCCGACAACAAAACCATGAATTTTTTTCCAACGGATTGTTCGCTCAAACTTGTCTTGCATACACACGTTGTCAAAAATTCCGAACGTCAAGAACGCGGTCACGTACAACACTACGATAAGCCGAGAACAATTACGTTCAATGATTCCGAGCATGCGTCAAATTGATTCCGAACATGCGTAGGATTTTTGTGCGTCGGAATTGCATAAAGACGATCGGAATTTCCGACAAGAACTTTTGTTGTCGGAAAAATTGAGAGCCAGCTCTCAAACATTTGTTGTCAGAAATTCCACCAGCAAATGTACGATGGAGCATACACACGGTAGGAATATCCGACCAATAGCTCACATCGAACATTTGTGTTACACGATGTGAGCTACACACGATCATTTTTCGGCATTAAAAAAACGTTGTTTTAAAAAAATGTCATTTAAAATGATCGTGTGTGGGCTTCACATCATTTTTTAAATTATGACGTTTTTCGGGTTGTAAAAAATGATCGTGTGTGGGCTAAAACAACGTTAAAATCCCGGGCATGCTCAGAAGCAAGTTATGACGGGAGCGCTCGTTCTGGTAAAACTGCCGCTCATAATGGAGTAAGCACATTCATCACGCTGTAACAGACAGAAAAGCGCGAATCGTCTTTTACTAACACGGAATCAGCTAAAGCAGCCCAAAGGGTGGCGTCATCCACATGGAACTTCCCCTTTATAGTGCCGTCGTACGTGTTGTACGTCACCGCGCTTTGCTAGAGCATTTTTTAAAAGCGATGGTGTGTGAGCAACGTCGTTTTAATGATGAAGTTGGAAAAACTTTGTTTTTTCTACATGCCGAAAAACTTCGTTTTTTTTTATGCCGAAAAATGATCGTGTGTATGCGGCATTAGAGTCAAGCTCAGAATCATTACTTCAGTAAAACAGCTACTTGTGATTATCCTCATAAACAGTATCCCTCTCTGTGAAGTCCAGGGTAGCTCTGGTAACACAGGTGAACCAAGCTTGCCCAGAAATCCAGAGAGATGTAGGAAAAGGAGCATAGGTGTGCGCAGCCTATTACATTAGGGTGTGCACCCCAAAGCTCAAACACGCGTGTAGGTATGAGTATATAATATATCTCTATCTCATCTCCCCACCCGCATAGTGAAAGAGGGGGAGCTTTCCCATCACCCCGCCAGCACACAGAGCGACAGGGCCACTGTCAGAAATCATGGGCCTGATACAGTCTACCTGACAAAGCTCCCTCCGCCTGACAGAGCTAGGGCCTAAGCCTGACAGGGGTGCAGTGTTCTATGGGGTGGGTGCAGGGTGTATAGTAACAGACACAGGGTGTATAGTGAGGGGCGCAGTGCTCTATGAGGTGGGTGCAGGGTGCATAGAGGGGTGCAGGGTGCTGTGGGGTGGGTGCAGGGTGCACTGTGAAGGGTGCATAGTTATGTGGGGTGGGTGCACAGTCAGGGGTACAGAGTTCTGTGGGGTGGGTGAAGGGTGCAGAGTTCAGTGGGGTGGGTGCATAGTGAGGGATGCAGGGTGCTGTGGGGTGGGTGCAGGGTGCACAGTGAGGGGTGCAGAGTTCTGTGGGGTGGGTGCAGGGTGCATAGTGAGGGGTGTAGGGTGCTGTGGGGTGGGTGCAGGGTGCATAGTGAGGGGTGCAGGGTGATGTGTTGTGGGTGCACGGTGAGGGGTGCAGAGTGCTGTGGGGTTGGTGCAAGGTGCTGTGGGGTGGGTGCAGGATGCACAGTGATGGGTACAGAGTTCTGTGGGGTGGGTGCATAGTGAGGGGTGCAGGGTGCTGTGGGGTGAGTGCAGGGTGCATAGTGAGGGGTGCAGGGTGCTGTGGGGTGGGTGCAGGGTGCACAGTGAGGGGTGCAGAGTTCTATGGGGTGGGTGCAGGGTGCATAGTGAGCAGTGCAGTGTGCTGTGGGGTGGGTGCAAGTGCATAGTAAGGGGTGCAGGGTGCTATGGGGTGGGTGCAGGGTGCATGGTGAGGGGTACAGAGTTCTGTGGGGTGGGTGCAGGGGGTATAGTGACAGACGCAGGGTGTATAGTGAGGGGCGCAGTGCTCTATGAGGTGGGTGCAGGGTGCATAGTGAGGGGTGCAGGGTGCTGTGGGGTGGGTGCAGGGTGCTGTGGGGTGGGTGCAGGGTGCACTGTAAAGGGTGCATAGTTCTGTGGGGTGGGTGCAGGGTGCACAGTGAGGGGTACAGAGTTCTGTGGGGTGGGTGAAGGGTGCAGAGTTCTGTGGGGTGGGTGCAGGGTGCATAGTGAGGGGTGCAGGGTGCATAGTGAGGGGTGCTGTGGGGTGTATTCAGGGTGCACAGTGAGGGGTGCATAATTCTGTGGGGTGGGTGCATAGTGAAGGTTGCACAGCGAGGGTGCAGGGTGGGGTGGGGGCAAGGTGCGCAGTGAAGGGTGCATAGTTCTGTGGGGTGCAGAATTCTGTAGGGTGGGTGCTCATTGAGGGGTGCAGAGTTCTGTTGGGTGGGTGCAGGTTGCATAGTGAGGGGTGCAGGGTGGCTGCAGGGTGCATAGTGAGGGAAGCAGGGTGCTGTGAGGGGTGCAGGGTGCTGTGGGGTGGTTGCAGGGTGCATAGTGAGGGGTGCAGGGTGCTGTGGGATGGGTGCAGGGTGCATAGTGAGGGGTGCAGCAGGGTGCTGTGGGGTGGGTGCAGGGTGCATAGTGAGGGAAGCAGGGTGCTGTGGGGTGGCTGCAGGGTACATAGTGAGGGGTGCAGGGTGCTGTGGGATGGGTGCAGGGTGCAGCAGGGTGCTGTGGGGTGGGTGCAGGGTGCATAGTGAGGGAAGCAGGGTGCTGTGGGGTGGCTGCAGGGTACATAGTGAGGGGTGCAGGGTGCTGTGGGGTGGTTGCAGGGTGCATAGTGAGGGGTGCTGTGGGGTAGTTGCAGGGTGCATAGTGAGGGGTGCAGGGTGCTGTGGGGTGGTTGAGGGGGCATAGTGAGGGGTGCTGTGGGGTAGTTGCAGGGTGCAAAGTGAGGGGTGCAGCAGGGTGCTGTGGGGTGGGTGCAGGATGCATAGTGAGGGATGCAGGATGCTATGGGGTGGCTGCAGGGTACATAGTGAAGGGTGCAGGGTGCTGTGGGGTGGTTGCAGGGTGCATAGTGAGGGGTGCTGTGGGGTAGTTGCATGGTGCATAGTGAGGGGTGCAGCAGGGTGCTGTGGGGTGGGTGCAGGGCATGGGCGTCCGCTCCATAGGGCAAGGGGGGTCGTTTGCCCCCCCCTGAAATTGCCAGGGAGAGCCAGACGCAGGGCTAAACTGGCCCTGGGGACGAGTTTAAGCGGTGACTGCAGCGCTCCCCTCCCCTCTAGTTGTCCCTTATTAAGAGTGCCTGTCCCTCTTTCCCTCTTCTGGAATCAAATACATTTGTCCCTCATTCCGAAAGGTTCCTCTTTTAGACCTGCAATAAATATACTGTCCATATAGTGTAGTGTTTCAGTCAAGGGAAACAGGTGCTGTGTAATGTAAAGGGGTTCAGTGGTGCAGTTGTGGAGAGGGGGTACACAGTAGTGACAAAGAGATATTGAAAGATGCAGGGGACACAGTGGGGTGTTTTTACATTTTAACGTGGGGGGGCACTTTTAACCCCCGCTAGCGGTCGAAGAAAGGGTAAAATGCGACTGTGTTTCGCTGCTGCCGAAGCGCCCCCCTCTGGAAAAAATTCTGCGGATGCCCATGGTGCAGGGTGCATAGTGAGGGAAGCAGGGTGCTGTGGGGTGGCTTCAGGGTACATAGTGAGGGGTGCAGGGTGCTGTGGGGTGGTTGCAGGGTGCATAGTGAGGTGGTGCTGTGGGCTAGTTGCATGGTGCACAGTGTGGGTGGTGCAGGGTGCTGTGGGGTGGTTGCAGGGTGCATAGTGAGGGGTGCTGTAGGGTAGTTGCAGGGTGCATAGTGAGGGGTGCAGCAGGGTGTTTTGGGGTGGGTGCATAGTGAGGGGTGCTGTGGGGTAGTTGCAGGGTGCATAGTGAGGGGTGCAGCAGGGTGCTGTGGGGTGGGTGCATAGTGAGGGGTGCATAGTGAGGTGGCGTAGGTCAGTATAGGCTGAGGGGTGCAGGGCAGATGGAAGGCACAGGTTCAGGAGAGGAGCAGAGGACAGTGTCAGAGGGGACCCCACACAGCCTGGCAGAGTTAGAGCAGGGAGGGGGCAGCTGGTACTCACGATTTTGGCAGCCAATCTCTTCCTGCAGCACATCCACTTATGGGGGGGGGGGGTGAATCGGCATCGCGAGGGAGGGACCCGGGACACACTGGAGGGATCCACACTGCCAGCCATCCTCTGCACTTGCGGCTGCTGCTGCTCTGTTAGTTACCATTGACTCCCCACTCCATCCACTGAGCTGGGCACCGGAGCCTGGTGCCGAAGGAGGACTATTTACCCACGTTCAGGTCAGGAGGAGGTGAAGTAATCTTCCACAACTTTTGCTTCCAATTAGATTAAAGCCCAGCAGATTATTATAGAAGAAGCTGGGACTTTAATTTAATTGTCGGGAACCAACGTGCAGTAGATCACTCCGCCTGCACCCGAAAGTGGTTAAATAGTCCCCTTTTCCCCCGCCAGGCAGATTATCAATGGGGCTGTTTTTTCTTTTTTAATAGCTGCAGAGCAGAGGTGCCCATGGTTTGTGAGTCGGGCTCCTCTCTCTGCTGCCGGGAACCCATACGGAATTGCCAGGGCCAGGCAGAGTGATGCACATGGGGATGATTAGGGTGTGCCCAGGCACACCCAGCACACCCCGTGCGCACGCCTATGAAAAGGAGTTAAATGGGCATGTTCCTGCATCTGAATAAATAGGCACTCTGCTACAGATCTGTTGTTAACATTCCCAATTAGAAGCTCAATGGTATTTTAAACGCTTCAACAAAGCTTGCTGAAGGTTATGCAAATGCATGGTAAAGCTTTCTGTACATACTGCCCCTTTACAAGTTGAAGCCTTTGGGAACAAGGCCATAAGGGACGACACATACTTTCACATTCCGGGTGCTAGGAGCGATCAGATCAGCAGGGCTCCCTGAAGCAGCACTTTTATTACTGTTAAGCCCCGTACACACGATCTGTTTGTCCGATGAAAACGGACCGATGGACTGTTTTCATCGGACAAACCGATTGTGTGTGGGCCCCATCGGTTTGATTTTCCAAAAAAATAGAACATGTTTTAAATGTTTCCTATGGATAAAAAAAACGATAGAAAAATCTGATCGTCTGTATGGAACTCCATCGGTCAAAAATCCACGCATGCTCAGAATCAAGTCGACGAATGCTTGGAAGCATTGAACTTCATTTTTTTCGGCTCGTCGTAGTGTTGTACGTCACCGCGTTTGGACACGATCAGATTTTTGACTGATGGTGTGTAGGTAAGACTGATGAAAGTCAGCTTCATCGGATATCCGACGAAAAATCCATCGGATTAGATTCCATCAGATATCCGATCGTGTGTACAGGGCTTTACTCTTGAGCAACATCTTCCATCTTTCATTCTTTCATCCATGGAATGGGAACAAGTGGTGGGAGAACCATGTCTAATGAATCTCTTTGGAAGTTGCTCACCGATGTATAGTTACTGGTTTTATGGTAGGAATAGTACTGTAGGCATTTCTCACACATATTAAATCAGGCCAGTGGGTATAATATTGACACAAATGCTGGAGTTCTAAATTATAACAGGGATATTTCGTTTTCCACTTACGGTAATTTCCAATGATTTCAAAAAAAATATCTAGCCTGGTGCAGACACTGGGAGCATGACATGAGCACCACATGCTGCAGATAAAAAAGTTTATAAAAAGTGCAGTATGTCCACATGGCAAAAGGCATGTACATGACATTGACATGGCATTACAGTGGGCATCAAACACGTCAACGCCTGGTTCCCTTTACACACATATATTAGGACTCTTAAGGCCCCGTACTCACGACCAAACATGTCTGCTGAAACTGGTCCGCGGACCAGTTTCAGCAGACATGTTTGGCTGTGTGTAGGCCCGAGCGGACCATTTTCGGGCGGATCGGACAGTCCGCTGGAAACCTGTCCGCCCGGACATGTACGGTCGTCTGTACAGACCTACCGTACATGTCCTGTCGCCCGCCATCCCTCGCATGCGTCGAATGACTTCGACGCATGCGTGGAAGCCTTTTAAAGGCAGGCCGCCCACGTCGCCGCGTCATTGTCGCGGCGACACCGCGTCATTGACGCGGCGACACCACGGACACGCCCCGCATATTGTTTACGCGCGGACCTCTGTTCGATGGTGTGTACGGCCATCGAACAGAAGTCCCCGGGCAGTCCCCGGGCAGACATGTCCGATGAAAACGGTCCGCGGATCGGTTTCATCGGACATGTTTGATCGTGAGTACTCGGCCTTAGAAGCTCACCATACCATTCCTGGTAATATAGAATTTGAATACTTCCTAAAAATGTAATTTAAGCTAGGTAAATCACAACATTTTTAAGGAAAATAAAACTTTTTAACTTAAAGTGAGCCTGTGCTTTGCTCTTGCTGTCTTTTTTTCCTTTTTCATGCTTGAATTGAATTATGGAAAAGCAAAGGAAAGGTAAACATGTGCAGCTGGGGAGAGGAGCACTAACCTGAACCCTTTGCTTTGCCTTGCATACCAAAAACAAATTTAATTCAGATTGTATCGAAAGAAACCCAAAAAGTTAACATTTTATATACCACAGCTTAACCGTCTTTAGAGGTGGTGACTACATTTTTTTTTTTATTTGATGGTTTAACAGTTTGGTTGAAGACACAAAAAAATCTGACAGTTAGCAATCCTGGCATTTCAGGAATTTAACTGTCTTTTTAAACTGTTAAATCAATGGATTTAGCTCCACTTTATGATTACTGATGGAGATCTGGGCTTCAGCAAAATGGCAGCCTCCGGCAAGAAGAAACAGCAGTAGTTCTGGAGGCAATTTACAGCAGACACTGATTTTGGTAGCATAATAATTAATGTGGAATGTGTATTACTTGCTAAAGAACATTTTTTAAATCAAGTTGTTATGGGTAAAGTTCCACTTTAATTACCACTTTAATTACCATGAGCTTCATAAGTCTTAATGATTCTCTGGCAAATACAAAAAAAACTCTTGGAGACATGATATCTTACAAAGGTTTTTTTTGTTGACTTTGCCCCCATTGAGAAGTTTTTGCTTCCTTTTACGAAAAAAATTAAGTATTTAGGGAAAAGTTTTCCAACAGAGGTACAAACTGCATAAACATAAACACTGCTGCCATAGAAAGATTCCAATCACTTCCAGACCCAGTGTCATGGGACAGGAAATAAAGGGAGATCAAATTTAAAAGATGTTCTAATCCTTTAACACTATATCTAAAACATGAATTAATTAAAGAAATTATAAAATTGTATATGTAAATAGGCCAGCATATGCATCTGAGATCTTTATTTATTTTAGTTGTTTAACACAGACTTAAAGGGGAGAACAACCAGAACTGTAAGTCAATCAGGCTTTATTCTATGGCAGAGAGTTGCCACTCTTAACTGGGCACTTGTTAACAAGGGGAGAGCAAAGTTATGACTTATCAGTGTGCTACCATTCGTTTTGTTCAGTTAGCAGTTCGGGCAGTGAGTAAGGAAGCAGGGGTTTGGAAGTAATTTATTTTAAGAAGGATATCAGCACCACAGTTTTGGGGACAGGGGACAGTTTTAAATTATATATGTGGACATTTTCAGGTATAATAATCAGTTGAGACTTACAGTATCTCACAAAAGTGAGTACACCCCTCACATTTTTGTAAATATTTTATTCTATCTTTTCATGTGACAACACTAAAGGATTTACACTTTGCTACAATGTAAAGTAGTGAGTGTACAGCTTGTATATCTGTGTAAATTAGCTGTCCCCTCAAAATAACTCAACATTAATGTCTAAACCGCTGGCAACAAAAGTGAGTACACCCCTAAGTGATGCTCAATAGGGTTTAGGTCTGGAGACATGCTTGGTCAGTCCATCACCTTTACCCTAAGGAAAAGGGGAAATCACCGCTCTAGGATACCAATAAAAAGTCTCCTCACCTGATCCAGAGCCACGGGTGCTGGCAATGCATGGAATGATACAAAATGAAGGAATAATTTTCTGGACAGCCGCACTCCAAAAATTAATTGCTTTTATTGTAAAATCAAAAAACACACAAAAAGCATGAATAAGCACTAAAGTTTGGTGCGAAACGCACAAGGTACCTGAGGATGTAGTTTGGTCTTGTTACATGTAATGTGTGTCCTCGTTATATCCTTCTTTCCTTATCCACTCCCAGACCTTTTTTAGGGCCACCGAGCGGAGCCACCATCACCTAACCAGCGAGTCGTGGTTCACAGTGATTCTGTACAATAACCATTGGGTAACATTAAACAAAACATTTAACCTCTGCAGAACCTGAAACTACCATAAGTGCTTCCCTTTGGAGAAATGTTATACACATGAAGCGCCGTTGCGTCCTCTCCCCTTATCCCTTACAATTTCATCTTGGTAATAGGTTCTAAAGTGAAGTGGGTGCTGGTATTGTTCTACCACCGAGAATTCTATTTTGAACCAGGCATAGGGGAGCTAAACCAGGAGTGTCCAGCCAAGCATTCCATATGATTTTTCTTGTCTTCAGCAAACTGTTTATGTCTTTTTTGTGCGGCGTATGGTCTGAAAACTGACAGGCTGGCCCTCCACCCCTTCAACCTCTGCAACAATGTTGGCAGCACTCATACGTCTATTCCCCAATGACAACCTCTGGAAATGACACTGAGCACGTGCACTCAACTTCTTTTATCGATCATGACAAGGCCTGTTCTGAGTGGAACTTGTCCTGTTAAACCGCTGTATGGTCTTGGCCACCGTGCTGCAGCTCAGTTTCAGGATCTTGGCAATCTTCTTATAGCATAGGACATCGTTATGTAGAGGAAACAAGTCTATTTTTTCAGATCCTCAGAGTTCTTTGCCTTGAGGTGCCATGTTGAACTTCCAGTGACCAGTATGAAAGAGTGAGAGCGATAACACCAAATTTAACACACCTGCTCCCCATTCACACCTGAGACCTTGTAACACTAACGAGTCACATGACACCGGGGAGGAAAAATGGCTAATTTGGCCCAATTTGGAAATTTTTACTTAGGGGTGTACTCACTTTTGTTGCCAGCGGTTTAGACATTAATGGCTGTGTGTTGAGTTATTTTAAGGGGACAGCAAATTTACACAATTATACAAGCTGTACACCCACTTCTTTACATTGTAGCAAAGTGTAATTTCTTCAGTGTTAGCATAAAAAACGATATAATAAAATATTTACAAAAATGTGAGGGGTGTACTCACTTTTGTGAGATACTGTATATATAGGATAAAAACAATTATGTTTTCTGCCTGGAGTTTGGCTTTAAGGTATATTATTAATTATTTACTGTATATACGGAACCATCATCTCTTGGGGTGCTGTACAAGTGCACAAAGGATTAGTATGGGTTATACAAATACAAAAAAAGCTTTAAATGACAAGTACTTACTATTATACAACATAAAATATACAACAATAAGATACAATGCACCTTACTATTTAGAAGGATAAGTGTTGTAACAAGAGGTATCTGGGATTTTTGGTAAGGGTAGAAGGAAGTGGGTGATTACTATAAAAAACATTTTAAGTGCTCAGAAGTGGGAAATTTGTACTTTGAGGGATCTGTTGTACTTCAAAACGTTTTATTTAAAAATACATCTGTGTCTTATTTTTGAGTTGTGCTTCTCTTTCTTCTTCATCAATCAAAAGAACCAGGTCTTTACACATGAGCCCTTGTGGATGGATATGTCCCTTCCATAGTTAAAGCCATATTTCCTAACTGTACCAGAACAAAATAAACGATCATTGCCCAAAGAACACAAAATATAACGTATAATGCATTCTGCAAAGTCAATTCAAACGCAGATCATTTCTTGTTTTTAATAAAAAAAAAGTTAAAAGAGCATAATGAGACTTTGGAAGTCAATGTGCACATTGGTTCAAAAGTCAGCAGGCCGGATCATCATGATGACAGACTTCAGTCCATGGCTGGGGCCTTTCCAATAATGCCATTTGATTCCATTGTACTTTGCAGTTCCAGATCCACTTGGATAATAAATACCATTGAGGTTTGAAGGTCCACACGCATCAAACCACCAACCTAGGAATTGAGACATTTTTATTAAGAAATATATGGCAGAAGCTAAATTTTTTTAAAACAACTTTCTCCATCAAAACAGAAGTGAAATACCTGGTACCTTTCAGAATGGAACACATGTGACTCACCCCCCCCCCCCTTCCTTTCCCAAAACAGTGCTAGTGCTTAGTGTTTGGCTGCTTTGGCATCCAGGCGGGAAGAGAATTCTTTGTCATGTATAGGTTCCAAGTCAAAAATCTAGTTCTAGAGTTACACTATTCCTGCAAATTCTGAGACTTGTTCATTCTCCGACTAGTTGGGGTAGGCGGTACACTTTGGTGGGGGTGGGTCAGCCACGCCTCGTGACCTTTGCCCTCTGGGAATCCGCCTTCTGATCTTTGACCTCTGGGGGAGGTCCCGTTCCAATTCCTGAGTCCTAGCCTTATTCTTAAAGGGAAAACCCTAATCCCTAACCCCTAACCTTAACGCCCTAACCCTAACTCCCTAACCCTAACCCCCTAACCCTTTTTACTGGTGTAATAGTGCACTTGATTATTACAGCTTACAAGTTCTAGGTCCATGTACCTAGAACAGAACTGCTAGCAAATGAGGACCACAGTTTGCCTCAACTTGACTTTGACTTTTCTTAGAAGTTAACAACAGGAAAAGCGAGGCAGAATGGCGATAATGTCTCTTTCAACCTCTCTACGCCTTGGCATGCCTCCAATGCCTATGATTTCTAATTATTTCAATGTGACATTAAAGCTAGCCAGCTAATTGAAGTAGCAGGGTGGTACCACAGGACAATTGACCAAGGGGAGAGGAAGTATAAATCTGGCCCTGCAGATTATATTTAGGTGTACAGTTGCATGTTGCCAAATCAGCTATTAGGAACAAGTCTATCTCATAAGAATGACCGCACCAGGCCTGCCTTGAAGTTTTTTCAGTCCAAAATGTTTAATATTTGGCAGGCTAATACATGAAATTACATATGTCATCATAAAATATAGATTTACCTCCTGTTGCAATCTGTGCACATTTGCAACTGCATCTGTCATTATCTGCATCCTTGGTGCTAAAGTCAGTTCCTGTGGAACTAAAACTGCTTATCCTTCCTGCTGTTCCACTATATCCTCTTAAATTCAACCTGTGAGAAGAAATAAGCATATGCAGTAAGTTCCTTCATTTCTAGGACCTCCCTTAATACACCAACAGCAGCCCTAGAGAGCAGGATACAGTCTATCATCTGAGGGAAGAGATGAACATACGCTCAGCCACTACATATCTACTAAAGTGTAGATAAGACTTCAGACTCTAATGGTGTACTGTGATTAATAATAACGTTTATAGTTTGAGCAGTGGTGCATGTAGTAGTGTGCCCTAAAACCCAACTTGAGCCAATAAATATATACTGTATATTATATACACTGATGCATGTATATTGTGAGATTTTGCTCCAAATGAAGACCTCAGTCTATTTAGACATGTGTGTTTTAGGGCTCCTGACCACTTTTATCTATCAACAGAAGTACCTTTACACAAGTTTTGCCTTTTCAGACCTGGACACATGCTCCTTACATGTCTGTATATACACACGCTGTTCCTGCAGCAACCTGTCCCCTAGGGAGGAAGCACTGACTAAGGCTAGGCTCATACTTGTGTGGGTTGAGAACCCGTGCATAATCAAATGTGCTCCGGACCGGCAGACAAACATGCTGCTCTTTTGCAGAGGTACGGGGTTCCATCAAGCCTTAATAGCACACCGAAAAACACGGCACGCATGACCTGCACACGTGTGAAGGAAACTCTCTTTTGTGGGCAACACCCACTTTTATTTAGAAGGAAGACTATAGAGGTCATGTACATAGCCCATCCTGAGCCATTCGGCGGACAATCATGAAGGACCAAAACCATAAAAGAAGAAAAAGAAAACAATGGGGGGGGGGGGGGAACCCATATATTCCATCTATTTCACCCCCTCCTCCCTCCCAATCCTAAATCAATGGCATCCAGCTCTACATGGTAGGGTGGATCAAGATAGGTCAACAACACTCAGCCTATTTTTCGTCAGCACTCAAAGCCTCCCCCCGACCTATAAGGAGCCCGGTGGTCCCCAGGGCCCCGGATGGCATTCCCCTTGTTTTTAATATTTTTTTTTTCGTCAGCACCCAAAGCCCCCCAAACGTAATTCGCGGCGGCTTCTCAACTTGCGACACTCCCCCCGCTTCTCAACTTGCGTGTCACCCCCCCGCTCCTCAATTTGAGGCGGCAGTACCCCCCCCCCACCGGTTCTCTGCTCCAGGGGGCCCATGCCTGAAGCTGTGTAAGGGGCCCCAAAATTCCTGATGGCGGCCCTGCAGCCATTTATATTATTTATATTATGAATGAATACAGGGCTTCCTCTAATTGGCAGAGGTGAAGAGGTGGATTATGTCATGATCTATACGTCACTATACAGCAGATTAGAGGAAGACTTGTATTTAATGATCAAATACAAGCCTTCCTATGAATAGCTGAGCAGCACATGAGAAGTCCTCATATCACTGACGGGACACAGCGCTGTATTCTGTGTATTTTTCTGACAGCAGGCACATCTATTAGTAAAGGATACATTTACATGGGTCAGCTTGGCACTAAGGCCCCGTACACACGAGAGGATCCATCCGCTGGAATTGATCCGCGGACCGGCTCCAGCGGATAGATCCCCTGGTGTGTACGATCCAGCGGATCTGTTTCCGCGGATTTTTATCCCCTGGGATGGATTTCAAGCGGATAAAAATTTGAAGACATGCTTTCAAATCTATCCGCTTGAATCCATCCCAACGCATTGATCCACTGGTCTGTACAGACTCACCGGATCAATCCGTCCGAATGGATCCCCCGCATGTGTCGTAATGATTCGACGCATGCGTGGAATTCCTTATATGACAGCGTCGCGCACGTTATCGCGAGGGGATTTTGGCGCGGATTTCGATCCGATGGTGAGTACACTCCATCGGATCCAAATCCGTGGAAATCCTCGAGAGGATTTATCCGCGGAACGGTCCGGTGGACCGTATCCGCGGATAAATCCTCTCGTGTGTACTAGGCCTAAGGATCTATTTAAAGTGAAAGTATACCCGGGGATATGCATTTAGGGGAATCCAATAGTTTATGGTTGTCACCAAAACATGAGTAGGGAAAAAAATCTTTCTATCTGGACACCTGCTGTAGTTACAATAGTGAAGGTCCCAAGGTGGTATTTGCGATCACTGTCAATTCCACTCAAGTCCTGTAGCATCTTTGAGACAGAAAGTGAAGGAAAATCTCCACCATGGAGAGACAGATTTTTCTTACTATCCAACATGTAAACAAAATGTTTTGCCAATAAGAATCAGCTTACACAATACTAGGCAGGTATACATTGTTATACAGGATTTATATAGTAACAAGATAACAAAGTAAGGTGCCTCTATATAAATAATTGTGACATAATTGTTACTTTTGTTATCTTTATGTGACTATTAAAGTGTTACTAAACCCACAACAGTAAAATCAGTCCGTACATGCTTGTTATACTCACTGTTGAACCTAAGGGGATAATCCTCTGCAGTGTGTAAAACGGCTGTTTAATCCCATATGCACATATTCTCCTCTTCTTCTGACTTACTGAACTCTGGATAAGACAGAGTTACTGGAGTCAGGCTGCACATGCTCAGTTTGGTGTGTATCACTTTTGTTCTTCTTGGGAGAGTGCATGTGATCAGCACAGGGCCAATCAATACTCTCCAGAGACAGGGTCAGGGGTACTGGATCCTGATAGGACAGCCAGTGCAGTATGAAAACTCCTCATACAAGCTTTACCAGGAACTGATAGAAGTCACAAAACTGCTTTATACTGCTGATGAGAAAGGGTATTTAGCAGCTTATGTTTACTAAAATAATTGCATTGCCAGGTTCGGTTTACTGTGGGCGGCCAGATATAGTGAATGCGGGCTCCTGGGTTAAGTAACAATTTAGGTATATAGTATCATCTATCTTTTGTTATCTTATTGTTTCGAAAGTGGGTTTACCACTTAAAGGGGCAGCTGTACTTTTTATTTATTTATGTTTTATTTTCTAATTTAATTCTTAATAAGGATTTTGTTGGCGCCATACTAATCACTTTGACTTGTATATATAGTGCCAACAGTTTGTGTAGCGCTTTACAACATGAGAGCAGACAGTAAAGTTACAATACAATTCAATACAGGAGGAATCAGAGGGCCCTACTCCTTAGAGCTTATCATCTAGGAGAGAGGGTATATATATATATTTTTTATTTAAAGTGGGTATGATCTTTGCATTCCTACTCCCAAAATGTTAACAGTAACTGTATATGAAAACAAGGCACATGTGAAATTATGTATGGTCCACATGGGGTAGTATTGCATCTCTTGGTTTATATGTGCTTTTGTTTCTCTCCCTTCTGTAATAATATTTGGTCTGCTTTCCTTTCCTATTGGATGAATCATCAAAGCCTTTAATATGGTCTGATGTCTGTGAGAGGACAAAAGCAGAGCATGCCTGGTACAGCCGTGCCAAGCCAACTCAAATACCCTGTGATATTTCCATTTGTTTATCTGAAGTGTTGTTTGCCTGAGACGATAAAGACAACAGCCCATTTCAAACAAGCTGACTTCCAACCCACACAGACTCATGTCCTGTTTGTCTTGAAGTGAGCTAGGGGGTTGCCAGTATCTGGCAATCAGGGCTCCTGAGAATAAAGCTGGAGCAAAACAAGAAAGGCTAACATGGTATTTATCACCTAACCTCTTCCTTCTTTTAATCACACATTCTCTAACATGAGCTTTCATAATATGGCAGTTCTTTCTGGATCTGTTACAAATACAAGTGTAAAATCAGTGCATGCAAGCTAACAAGATTAACTGACTTCTGCCTTTTATGCCCCCTGGGGGAATCCAGGATGGAGAAATATCTGGGGGTCCTCTGACTTCCAACCCACACAGACTCATGTCCTGTTTGTCTTGAAGTGAGCTAGGGGGTTGCCAGTATCTGGCAATCAGGGCTCCTGAGAATAAAGCTGGAGCAAAACAAGAAAGGCTAACATGGTATTTATCACCTAACCTCTTCCTTCTTTTAATCACACATTCTCTAACATGAGCTTTCATAATATGGCAGTTCTTTCTGGATCTGTTACAAATACAAGTGTAAAATCAGTGCATGCAAGCTAACAAGAGTAACTGACTTCTGCCTTTTATGCCCCCTGGGGGAATCCAGGATGGAGAAATATCTGGGGGTCCTAGTAGATGACAGGCTCAGCAATGGCATTCAATGCCAAGCTAATACAAGCAAAGCCAACAGAATATTGGCATGCATTAAAAAAAGGGGATTCACTCCGCAGATAAAAGACACTGAAAGAAGTCACAAGACTGATGAGAAAAGGTATTTAGCCGTTTATATTTACAAAAATAATTGCATTTCCATGTTCTGTGTACTGTGGGAGATCAGATATCGTGAATGCAGGGCCCTGGGTTTAGTAACATTTTAAGTAGTAGGTTTTACATATACACAGTGCTGTTTCCTCCCACCTGTAGTTAAGTTCCTCATTTTCAAGAGAAAAGGAATCATATAGTGAATATGCTTCATTTCCATCCCAGTCTCTTAGCTGGATTCTTAGGTTGTATGAGCCTTGAGATGTCAACTGGTGGACAAATTCATTTCCTAGCCAGTACTCTCCAGAAGTGCTGCCGAAACCCTAATAAAATAATAGGTTACAGTTATCAATGATCAAAAGCTGCATATAACACATGCAAATGCTATTAATAATACAATACAAGAGCATGCAGGAAAATTTTAGATCGGAATATATTGAATATTAGATCTTAACCCAACCCTTGAATTGCTTTGCAAATTGGGTAATTCTGATTGTCTAGATGCATGTTTTGTGTGATATTCTATGGCAGGAAAAAAACTGCATACCTATACAGTGTTCAAATAAAAATGTGTGATTAGTTTTTATGGGTTTAGCTGAATCTGAGAAATCTGAATATGTGAACTGATTTGATCATCTCTATTTTTACAATCTGTAAAATTGGTGCATATTTCTTATATTAGTTACATTTGCTTTATTGTTGTTCACCGTTATTGTGCTGGCTGGTTGAATTTATTTCTATATGATTTTAAGGTTTATTTAGCGCAGCAGACACTTATTATTTCTATTTTTATAATCCTCTCATAGATATAAGGGCTCAAACATAGACATTGGATCGAAAAGCAAATTCAGCTCAGTATATAAACTCAAGCGCCAGGCCAACAGCCCCCGGAGTTCATTAGGAAAGTGCACCAAACTCGCAATGTCCATATATATGAATCCAAACTTTTCAGCACTTGCAAATTAAGGTGCATTCCAAAATTTTGAGTTTTACATCTACAATGAACTAAGTGCATGCGCTGGATATGATCCTTAAAAATATCTCTCTCTATGTAAATAACAAATGAAAACTGAAGCACTTAGAATTTTCCAAAGATTAATTTATTAGAATTTGAAATGAATGTGCAGATGTAACATGTATTCCTGTTTCTGTGGTAATGAAAACAACAGAACTATGTGCATACACATCACTATGTGCTTCGTGAACCAGTTAATCTCTCTTGACCCGGTTTATTGCAAACATAGTGAAGTGGTATGTGTAACTCTTCTGCTTACTAATGTATTGCAGATACAGCTGTCAGAAAAGTATATTCTACATAGTGTCTATTTTAAGAAAATTATTTAACAAACATTGTTCCATTGATATGTGAAACCCATCAAAAAATCTCAGCTGTTAAAATTAAGATAGTTGATCTTCATGGGTACCTTTGCAAATCAGGACTATGCACAAATACAGTTATTTTCTAAATGTGGCCATACAAAAATAATAGATCTATGCTCTAATATACACTCTTTTTTTGTGAAAAACAAAAATATTTTTGTGTAATCCCCTAAAAAGTACATAAGTATAATATGTACAAACTATATATAAAACAAGTTACACAAACACAGTAGGGTATCACTCTTACACAATTAAGTAGTGTGGTGTTGTGTGAGTATACTCATCTGGTGTATGCTTTTTCGCAATGAGTTGCACCAGTCTAAAATGTATTTTAGGCCATGACAGCCTACTTTTTTGAAAACATGGAAAGCTCACATAAACATCAGTTGCCCACACCTTGTTTCCTTGTCAGCAGCACTAATGCTCTTTTTAGGTGTCCCTCTGACTGTGTTACCCAGCTCTCCTGGTTCATGTGGCTCACTTAGCCTTTAGTAGTAGTGCCCTGCTTCACGCCCCACTTCTGGCCCCTGGATAGGAGTTCTCCTGACCCCCCAATAGGAGCCCATCTGACTCCTGGGATGAGACCTTCTGTCTTTTGGCTGGGGTGCCTCTGACCCCTGGGTGAGACCTCCTGTCTCCAGCACAAGGAAACATAATGAGAAAATACTGTGCACTCATACAACACTGAGAGGAGTATACACAAATGCTAGGAGTCTAGCTAAAAAATGTAGGAACTGAGGCTGCTATTAAAGGAGAAGGATTTAGTCTTTGTGGGAATAACAGAAACTTGGTTTGCCAGCCAATCACATGATTGGCTGGCAAATATCGAGAGGTATTCCTGGTATCTGAAGGACAGGGAAGGTAGAAGATGGGGATGGGGTGTGTTTATATGTAAAAAATAATGCAAGGGTGGTAGAGAGGAGTGACATTGTGAACATGGGGAGGTAGAACTTCAAAGAGAAAACATAAACATAAACTGCGGTCGTTACTACATGACATCTTTTGGGACCAAATCCTAGAAACATTGAACACAGAAGAAAAATGGGAATGCTTTAGAAGAATATTAAACAAAGGTATCACACAGTGCATTCCAATGGGCAATAAATATAGAAGAGTGAAGGTTAAACCTGGGCGGCTAAAACGTAATGTGAAAATCCTCATTAAAGAGAAAAAAATGGTCTTTAAAAAACATAAAGGGGATGGGTCATCGTGGGTCATCATCAGCATTCCAACACTACAAGGAATGCAATAAGAAATGTAAAACACAATCAGGGCTGCTAAAAAAGATTACGAGAGATATATAGGAGAGTAAAAATAATCCAAATACATTTTTTAGCTACAGCATATTAACAATAAAAAAGCTATATCAGAGCACATTGCACACATAAAAGACCAGAATGGGAAAATGCTTACAGATGACATAGAGAAGGCAATGATCGTTTTTTTACGCAGGAAAAGGAGGCGTATACCGACTGCGACAGTACTGTTAGTGACACATCACAGGATGTACCCTTGTAGCTAACAGAGGCCAGAGTCAAGGAAAGACTAGTAAAACTTAATATAAATAAATCACCAGGACCAGGTGGCTTACACCCGAAAGTCCTCAGAGAACTCAGTCAGGTTATATCCAGACCATTGTTCATAATCTTTGCAGACAGCCTACTGACAGGAATGGTACCAGCTGATTGGAGAAAAGCCAATGTGGTACAAATATTCAAAAAAGGGCAGAGACAAATCTCTGGAAACTACAGGCCAATCAGCTTAACATCAATAGTGGGTACATTTTTGGAGGGGATGATAAGGCACTATATCCAAACATTTAAAGAAGAAAAAGTATCATTCATAGTAATCAGCATTGGTTTACGAAAGGTCGTTCTTGCCAGACAAATCTGTTAACATTCTAGTGAGCTACCATCTAGACAGGGGAAGGCCTGTGGATTTAGTGTATCTGGATATTGCAAAATAATTTAATACAGTTCTCCATAAGCGCTTAATTTACAAACTGAGGTCTGAGGGCATGGACCATAAGGTTTTGTTCTTGGGTAAAAAAATGGTTACAGGGGCGTGTCCAAAGGGTGGGGATAAATAACATGTACTCAGAATAGTGGTAAGTGGGATAACACCAGGGTTCTGTCTTGGGACCAAATCTTTTAAATTTATTCATAAATGATATAGAAGATGGGATACATAGCTCAATCTCAGTTTTTGCAGACGACACACAAAAAAGTGTGGCAATAACTTCACATCAGAATATAGACATTTTACAGAAAGACCTGAACAAAATAATGCAGTGGGCAACTACATGGCAAATGAGGTTTAATGTGGAGAAATGTAAAGTATTGCACTTGGAGGCAAAAAACATAAAAGCAAACTAGTCACTAGGGGGAGAAACGCTGGGAGAATCAAGGATGGAGAAAAACCTGGGGGTCCCAGTAGATGACAGACTGAGCAATAACACGCAATGTCAAGCTGCAGCTAACAAGGCCGGCAGAATTTTAACATGCATAAAAAAGGGGATTTACTCCAGGGATAAAAGTATAATCCTGACACTATATAAAACTCTGGTTAGGCCACATCTGGAATACTCTTTTCAGTTCTGGTCACCAGTCTTCAGAAGGGATGTGTGGGAAATGGAGAACATCCAAAGAAGGGCAACAAAATTAATAAGGGGCTTGGATGACCTCAATTACGAGGAACGACTACAAGCACTAAATTTATTCACGCTGTAGAAGACGCTTGAGAGGGGACCAGGAGCGTACCTAGAGCATTTGGCAGCCGGGGCGGATCCTATATCTGGCACCCCCCCCATTTAAAATGTATATACACCCACAAAAAAATTAATATTTTTAAGAATATTTATTGCACACATTTTGCAGCCCCCCATCACAGTGCTGCATGCAGTCTGCCCCCCTCGTCTCCATAATCACAGTGCCCTCTTTTGCTCTCTGCCTCCCCTACACAGTCCTACCTTTGGCATAAACAGATAGCTAATACTATTAGCAATGTGTTTAAGTAAGAGATTACAGACATACGACAGGAGATGGTTAGAGACTGAGGACATGATACAGTAGATGGTCAGAGACTGAGGACATGATACAGGAGATGGTCAGAGACTGAAGACATGATACAAGAGACAGTCAGTGACTGCAGACATGGTACAGTAGAAGGTCAGAGACTGCAGACATACTACAAAAGATGATCAGAGATTGCAGACATACTACAGGAGATGGTCAGAGACTGCAGACATGATACAAGAGATAGCCATAGACTGAGGACATGATACAGGAGATGGTCAGAGACTGCATATATGATACAAGAGATGGTCAGAAACTGCGGATATAGTACAGTATATGATCAGAGACTGAGGACATGATACAAGAGATCAATGCATCCTCACCAGTGCCCATCAGTGCACCCTCATCAGTGCCCATCAGTGCAGCCTCACCAGTGCTCATCGATGCAGCCTCACCAGTGCCAATCAGTGCCCATCAATGCAGCCTCACTAGTGCCCATCAATACAGCCTCATCAGTGTCAATCAGTGCCCATCAATGCAGCCTCACCACCCATCAATGCAGCTTCACCAGTGCCCATCAGTTCAGCCTCACCAGTGTTAATCAATGTAGCCTCATCAGACCAGCTCAGGGTGGCAGACACAAACGCCCCTCTATCTTTTCACACCAGCTCAGGGCGGCTAAAGTGACTGCATGGGAGACACAATGCCAACCCACACCCCCCACCCACTTACCGCAAGCTCACCTCAGCGGTGGAGGACACTGTGATTGCAATTCGCAACCTCGTCCCCCCAGGGTGGGCGGCTGGCTTAGCCTCATGTACACCTTAGCGGCAGCTAGGGAGGTCTGAACTTCCGGAAGGCACACCCAGGCAGAGAATAGTGACAGGCCTGAAGCGGCAGCACGGCAGTGGTGGGAGGAACGAGGAGAAAAACTGGAGCGAGGCAAAAGGAAACTGCCAAAGGGAGCAGCCAGGGCTCTTGCCACCCTCAAGATGGGGTCACCTATGGTGGGTGTCACCCCACCCGGGTGCGGAGCGCACCCTCATAGCGACGCCACTGACACCCCCCACTGTGTGGCACCTCAGGGAGTGTAAGAGAACACAGAGCCACACAATGAGATTGGAGGAGAAGCGGTTTAACCTTAAACTGCGAAAGAGGGTTTTTCACTGTAAGGGCAATACCCCTGTGGCACTCTCTTCCACAATTGGTGGTGCCAGTGGGGAGAATGGATATTTTTAAAAGACTCTTGAGAGCAAAAAGCGGGGTGTGGAGCCAAGCCCCATTCTTTGTATCTCATGGAGAAGTAAGAGCAGGTAAGCATGACATGTTGGTTATTTTAACAGAACAAAAGCCAAGCTTTACAATCACTTTAAGCCTTAATGCGAATCCTGTGTCATTTTCTCTTACATTTTCATAGTGGCAGGGCCTCAACTTTCACAGTAGTTACTATTACCCAATATAAAGGCTAGTAATTAAACATTATTCAATTGATATGTAAATTACAAAAAATTTAGGCTAGATAACCATTGAAAATACAATTTTTATATTAGGTGACTGTTTATTTTATTTCTTTCCCATGCTTTTTTCTTTATTTCCTGGTAATCCTTGGAATAACGCATTTAATCATCTGTGCGGTTTCCCCTGTTACCCCCAGGATGATGTATAACATGAATAAAAGGCAGTCTGGAGAGCGTAATACAAATATAATTTTTTTTGTAGAAGCAGGGACAGTGGGAAGTGAAGAGGGAAGAGCAGCAGGACCTGTCATAAGCACAAAATAGAGTCCAACATAGTTCAAATCCTATGAAAGGTATAGTGCTTGTAACTTAAAAAATAACCACAACATATAGAGATAAAGGGCAACCAATAGTATTAAGATTTATTTATATTTAAAAATAAAAAAAATTGGTCTGGTGACATGGTCTCGTTAATAACTTTCTTCATCGAGAATGAAAGAATTTTGAAGCTAGACAGTGTTTATCATAATATACAATACAAAACAGGTTAATAAGGGAACTTCTTACTTCTCTGTATTCTTTCCAGGTTCGATGGAAATTTACAGATCCATCCTTACGATGTTGGATAACAGTCCAGCCTCCCCCACTAGTATCCATATCACACATTGCCTGCAGAAGTCCAAGAAACATTATTAAACAATTGGAATATGTTGCTTACTGGCATAGCAGGATGGAATATCTGAGAGAGTTGCTGCTTAGTCAATTTTTATTGATGGCTGTATACCAAGTCTTATTAATAGGCTTAATATGATATTTTTTCCTTTATGTTTTCTCTCAAAATGTGGAATGCAGTAAGATGATTTGAACATAAAATCTATATTTTTCATACTTAAGCTTAAAAAGAAGCAGCAGAGCATGTTCTGTGCCTAGGCACCCATGTACTTCATAACCATTGGTTCTTAATCTAGGGGATGGGGCATATTTTTGGCAGTGCCACTGCACTCACACCTGCCAAAGGGCACCTGGGCACAGCATAGCCCATGTCTCTCTGTAAAGTCTGAAAGCCACGCTAGTGTTGCTCCACATTTTAAAGTATTATCATGTGTGTACTGGAGAGACCCACAATGTGTGGAGAGAGACGGCTGTTTTGTCAACCTGGGGAGGAGACATTGTAAAGGTGGCAGAAGAGATGTCAAATTAGAGAATTGGGTATTGAAAGTTGTCTAGGAGAGGGAGGATAACGAGTATCAGAAAGAGTGATAGGGGTAAGGAGAGGTATCATGTAGTGTCACAGGGATGAAAAAAGGTGTCAGATGGTGTTAGAGATTGAAAAGGGGTACCAAAAAAAGTGTCACAGGGAAGCGGAGGGGTATTAGCCGGTGTCAAAGGTGTACGGAGGGGTACCAGATGGTGTCAAAAGAATGAGGAAGGGTACTAGATGGTGCCATTGGTGTGAAGAAGGATACTTTATAATATCACTGGGGAGAGAAGGTAGCAGGTGGGGTTAAAGGTGTGAGAAGGGGTACCAGAAGGTGTTAAAGAATGAAAAGGGGTACTAGATGGTTTCACTGAGGTGGAGAGGGGTGCTAGATGGTATAACAGGGAAGAGGAAGTGGACCAGACTACCCTTTGGCTTCAAACCAGTATAAATTCCTCTAGGTACACTTGCACAGAGTTTATGAAGGAACTAAGCAGGTAGGTTTTTACAAACATCTTGGAGAACTAACCACAGATCTTCTGTGGATTTAGGCTGCCTCAAATTCTTCTGTCTCTTCATGTAATCCCAGACAGACTCGACAATGTTAAGATCAGGGCTCTGTGGGGTCCAAACCATTACTTGCAGGACTCCTTGTTCTTCTTTACACTGAAAATAGTTCTTAATGACATTGGCTGTAGGTTTGGGGTCATTGTCCAGCTACAAAAATAAAAGTGGGGCCAATCACACACTTCCCTGATGGTTCTCCAAAATGTTTGGAACAACCCACCAACTGAGTTCCTTCACAAACTGTGTGCAAATATACCTAGAACAGTTGATGTTGTTCATTTTTTTATTTTTTGTTTACTAATTTTGTTAATTGATAAAAATAAATTATTAACACTTCTTTAACACGCCTTTACACGCACATGAACTTTTTTTTTTTTAAATCAAGTGATTTTTCAATTTTTGACAATACAAATACAAATATGCTACAACAGAAGCGTATCACAAAAAAAAGTTTCTGATACCAGAACAATAACATAAAATAAACATATAAAACAATACAAAATCACTCATAGCTTTTCAGACTAACTAGAATCGTTAATGGCAAATACCCATATATACCATAAAACATGTGTATATACGTATTGACTCACAGGTCATGTAGAAACTGCTTGTCAATGATTTTGTATACTTTCAACTCATGCAGGATATGGAGTTTTGTACTTTAAATACCTGATAGCTCCCTTATGACCTTGTCCTCCATCCACCTTAGTCCATTTCACTGCTTACCCCAGTATCAGTTGCCACCGGAAAACTATTATTTGTGTTTTAATTATTATCCTCTGCGTTCCGAGGGGGGCATCATAAAGTGAATTATTAGAGTCCACCTACCAGGACCATATTTTTTTGCACATGAACTTTAATGGCATCCCAATCTTAGCCCATGGGATTCAATATTGAGTTGGCTGACCCTTTGCAGCTATAACAGCTTCAACTCTTCTGGGAAGGCTGCCCACAAGGTTTAGAAGTGTGTCTATGGGAATGTTCGACCATTCTTCCAGAATTGCATTTGTGAGGTCAGGCACTGATATGAACGAGAAGGCCTGGCTCGCAGTCTCCATTCTAATTCATCCCAAAGGTGTTTTATCGGGTTGAGGTCAGGACTCTGTGCAGGACAGTCAAGTTCCTCAACCACAAACTCTCTCATCCATGTCTTTATGGACCTTGCTTTGTGCATTAATCCAAATCATTTAGTGGAGGGGGGATTATGGTGTGGGGTTGTTTTATCAGGGGTTGGACTTGGCCCCTTAGTTCCAGTGAAGGGAAATCCTAAGACATCAGCATACCAAGACATTTTGGACAATTTCATGCTCCCAACTTTGTAGGAACAGTTAGGGATAGCCCCTTCCTGTTCTAACATCACTGAGCACCTGTGCACAAAGCAAGGTCCATAAAGACATGGATGAGCAAGTTTTGGGTGGAGGAACTAGACTGGCCTGCGCAGAGACCTGACCTCAACCTGATAGAACACCTTTGTGATGAATTCCTATGCATTAAGGTGAAAAAACATCTCACAGTTACGGCCCCCCCAGCCCCTACCTTGTTTTACTTACCTGAGCCCATTCACCTGCTGCGCTTGCCCCCGACGTCCTCTTATCCGCTTAGTCTGGCCATTGATTGGCTAGAGTAGATGGATTGATAGCAGCGCAGCCATTGACTCACACTGCTGTCAATCACATCCAATGACGTGGGGGGGCGGGGCCAAGTGATACAGTGAGCGGCTATGGCCGCCGGCTGTATCACGGGAGCGCGCCCGCAAGAACCAACACCCATGGGAGAGAGCTCCCATGAAGGGGATTTGTTCTTGCGGGGAGGAGCCGACACAGCCGCCGAAGGGACCCCAGAAGACCAGCTTCGAGGCCACTCTGTGAAAAACGAGCTGCACAGTGGAGGTAAGTATAACATGTTTGTTATTTAAAAAAATAATAATTATCCTTTACAACCCCTTTAAGCAAACACTGCATACCTGCAATAGTATTCTCTTCTATTTAAAAACATAACACCAATTTGTGGAAAGGTATAGTAATGTCCTTATAACTAATTATTTCTCCCTAATTTTATTCCATCTAGCTTTGTTTCTCCTTGGCCTTCTATTATATTGCAACAGAGAAACAGCATAACCATCCCAAACTCTACCAGCCGTCTAAACAGTCTATATTCCAAGGTGTATGCAGCATGCCAGTTCTCATCTGTGATAATTCCAGATGAAAGGTAAGTAAATATACATTCCAGTCATATGCTGAATGTGAGTAAGTACACCACAATTACAACTGACTAAGAAGTGGTGATGGGCTGCTGACATGACAGTCTAGATGTTGAGTTAGTACATTTTTGACTTAAATTAAAATTGTCATGAAAACAATACAAGACCTCGCCATTGTTAATCTTATTTTGCAAATGCTATTTGCCTGGTCCTCAGTAATTTACCTAGTATGCAGATCAGAATAAACAGAGAGAAGTCTTGTTCTGCTAATTGGTTCAAGGTTAGTGATTGAAAATACTGAAGCCAGATTGCTGAAAAAAAATTATATTTACTGTGAGGGGCCCGGCAGCGGGTGTGTGTGGCCCCCTGGATGGGTTCAGCACACAAAAAAGTTAGGCACAGCAGACGATGGTAGGAGGAAAACAAAAAGGTGTGGTTTTATTTGAACTATATACAAAAAGAAATATGACAGAAACAAAAGAAATACAAAAATAAACCCTGGTCACTTGACCGCTCACTAAACACGTTGGTGTCCCTAACTAACACCTGTGTACGTTGTTTGTTAGTATTGTGTTCCTGCTTGCCGTGTGCTACGTTATCGCTGTGTACTGACTTTGGCTTGTCTCCGACTACTCCTGTTTGCCTGTGACCCTGACCCTTGGCCTGTCCCTTGGTTATCCCCGTCTGCTTGTTGCCCCGACCTCGGCTTACCCTTCACTATCTCTTGTGTCCTGAATGGCTGCTTCCCCTCTCTCCCTATGAAGCGTGACCTAGGGGACTCCGGGGGCCGCGACCTGGATCCAGTTGCAGCAAAGGCCATCCTCACCACTAGAGGCTCTGGTGAATACCAACTGGATCTTAGACTCCGCACCCTGGGGAATCTTGGGCTCAAGCTTCCTATAGGATTCCTGTTTGTGCCCCAGCGAACCTCTCCTCCATACCCACTCTGTGGTCCATCCGCAGCAGTCTGCTATAGGGTTCACTACCTTGTGGTGCACCCCTGCCTCCAACGGGGTGCACTTGTCATCTGATCACAGGTGACCTGACAAAAGCTCTGCCAGCAAAAATTCATTGTTTACTGTGAAAATTACAATTGCAGTTTGGGAGTTAACCACTAGGGGGCGCTGATAGGGTTAAGTGTGACCTCATATGTGTTTCTAACTGTAGGGGGGCGGGGCTGGACGTGTGATGTCGTTGATCGTGTTTCCCTATATTAGGGAACACACGATCAATGACAGCGCCACAGTGAAGAACGGGGAAGCTTTTTTTAAAAAAAAAAAAAAGAACGGGGAAGCTGTGTTTACACACAGCTCTCCTTGTTCTTTAGCTCCAGGGACCGATCGCGGGACACCAGCGGCGATCAGGTCCGCGGGGCCCCGCGGCCGCGGTCACAAAGCTTCGGACCGGATCGCGGGCCCACGGCTGGGCACTTAAAGAGGACGTACATGTACGTGCTTGTGCCCAGCCATGCCATTCTGCCGACGTAAATGTGCAGGAGGCGGTCCTTAAGTGGTTAATTTGGCCTTCTGCACTTTCAATAATCAAAATTTATAGCACTGAGCTGTTTGCTGTTTAATGTAACACTATCCATAAGCGTTGTGCCTAATGAATTCTATTACTGCAAAAAGAATGATAAATACTATTTACCAGAAGAAGCAGGTGGCTTCTATTTTGCAGTGGTTAAATTCTTTGCACATGTGGAATGCACAGTGTTTGAGGTCCCAGTAATTATCATTTTCTATCAGTATTCAAGTTTACGTGCTAAACACTTCTTATCCTGTCACAATGAACAATCTATCCCCCATTTAATGAAGTAGTGTAACACCTTCTTCGCTACAGCATAATTCGTATTTGTCAAACAAGACGTATATGCAGTTCTACTTAAGTGTTGTTAACTAGCGCTGCTGCCCTCTTTCTGTAACTTATTAATGGTGTGCTAACATGCATTATATGCTCTTTCATTTCACCCCGGAAACCATCTAAGCAGAAAAGTATCATGAAAATGTACAGCCAGGTGGTATGCTCTGTGTAACTTTAGACAGCTACTATTATTCATCAAACACTCTAGTGTTAACACATGTTCTGTGAGTGCCCATATGGATTGCAGAAAACTCAATTTTTAAAGACACTCATTTGGCCAACAAACGTGCTGAAATATTTAATGCCTTTTTTTTCTAACAATTTTGTATTTTCTGGGTTTTTTTTTGTATGATATGAGAATTTTGACTTTTTGTTAAATTTGGACGCTCCCTTAAAACATTAGTGCATTGCTGATACTTTAGCTGCTCACCTGATGCAAAAGTACACAAATGATGCTGACACAATTGAAAAACAAAATCTGTGTTTGATATTAAAAATTACTCTGACTGAATTAAAATAATTCTAGAGTCTCCAGTTTTCTCTGTCCCAGAACAAATTTCTTGTTATTGAAAATCTAATAACATCTGCAACTGATTGCTGTTGCTTTCTAGTTTTTCTCATCACTTTCAATACAGACTGCCGCAATCGGCATTAAACACATGCAGGTGACTTCATAATTTTTCATGTTATCTTGATGTTCATTTAGGCCTGGTTCACACCTATGCAAGTTGCAGTTTGCATATTCCAGGTGCATTTTTTTGAATACACATTTTTGATCCATTAAAGTCTATGGAACCAAAAACCAGAAAAAAGTCCCTGGCCATTTCCATAAAATGCACAGACGTGACTACATCCATAGGAAACCACGTTAAATGGACTGTAGTGTGTTTCTGAAAAATGTAAAATGCACAAAAAAATGCATAGGTGTGAACCAGGCCTTAGTGAGGGGCTGGTGGTGCTGGGAGTAGGTGGATAGGGGTACCTGTATTGGATGTAGGGCATAAGATGGTGGATTTGTGTTTATGGGGGTATACATTTCTGGTGAATGCAAGGAAAGTGCATGTGTTGGCTGGAAAGAATTATGGATGCATGTATACATTAGGTACATAGGCATGTGCACAGGGTGTGCCAGTTGTGCCTAGGCACAACCTAATCACCCTGTGCTGGGGAGATTCCCTCTGCTGCTTGGTTGCGAGAAAGAGACTGGGGAATCTCTGTCCCCAGTCCCTTTCTTTGTTTCAAAAGTGAGACAGCAGGGGCCTGTTTAGACCCCTGATATTTCACCAAAGCCCCCAATGGGGAACCTAAAAAATAAAAATAAAAACAATAATAAAAATGATTGTATATATAACATATTATAACATATTATAAAAAAGAATGCAAATGTAAAAATAGAATAATAAAAAAAGTAACTACTGAAATCAACCTCTGCCCTACTGACATTGTCCACTGCTCTACCAATGCTGTCCATTGCACTACAGGGGGTCCCCCACTTACAAACGTCCGACTTACGAACGACTCCTACTTACGAACGGGCCTCAATGCCGGCTGCTTGTGCTCCACGATGGTCCCGGATACCTCCGAGCAGCTATCTTGCCACATTCCACACATTTCACACTGCAGTACTTCATGTACTGCATGGCCAGAAGAGCCCCAGAAGCATCCGGAACATGCCACATTCCTGCACAGGCGGAAGCCGGAACATCTCACATCCCTGCACAGGCAGAAGTTACACTTACAAACAGTGTTCTGACTTCCGAACAGATTTCACTTACGAACAAACCTACAGTCCTTATTGCGTTCGTAAGTCGGGGACCCCCTGTATTCATTTATACACAGTAGAAAAAAGGAAAAGGAGGGCGCATCGACCTAGTGCATTCACCAATGGCAAGATTTAATGACTGCTATTGCTTTGACTCTGAGGAAGAGGGTTCGCCCTCGTAACGCGTAAGTCGCACTGAATGAGGTTTGGACTCTCCGGCCATCTGGTTCCAGTAGGAGGCCTTTTGTTGGCATCTATCCCTGCTGATGGAGTGTTGTATACGCTTGTATTTTAACTTGCTTTGTGAGTATTTATGATCTTTGTATTAATTGTAATTAAATCTTGCCATGGGTGAATGCACTAGGTCGATGCACCCTCCTTTTCCTTTTTTCTAGTACTGTATTTAGCCTCAAAAGTACCCATTATTCTGAGGAGGGCAGCAAGACTTGTGGTCATTCCCTATTCCAACAGAAGGCTCTGGTTGTGCCACCAAGTGACCAAGCTCCCGCGCGCAGGAGACTCTGTGTTTCTATATTTATACACACACACGCATGTGTGTTTGAGCTTTGGGGTGCACACCCTAATGCAATAGACTGCACACATCTATGATTAGGTATTTCTGTATTTCATAAGGGATACTGAACTTGGAGATTATGGAGCATTGGGTGGAAGAGAGTGAATGCAAGGGCAGGTGCAGTGGGTTCTAAAGAATGAGGTGTTTGTTGCAGAGCATGTAGGGGAAGCAGGAAAACATGGCTACCCTTGCAAATTATATTTGTACTAAACGTGGACCATTAAAATTCTAAAAAGCATACTGTTTTTGTAAGTTGTAAATCATTTTTATTGCCAATCAGCAGAGGTAACAAACAGTTGCTTACATACATTGAATGCGGTAGCTACTCACTTTTATTGTGTCTGTAGAATTAGAAAAGCGTACAGTATAGACTCCACTAGATGTTAGTCCAGATTTATAGGCATCTGCACAGTCTTGGAAAGACATCAGCTCTTCCTTTGGTATTACTGGAATATCTAGACAAAACATATATAACATGTAACTAAGAGCACACTGGAGGAAGACAATATAAACATTCCCTAATCTTAAAATATATTTGGTAATTTAAAAAATATCTAAGCTCTCTATTATCTATCTATCTATCTATCTATCTATCTATCTATCTATCTATCTATCTATCTATCTATCTATCTATCTGTCTGTCTGTCTGTCTGTCTGTCTGTCTGTCTGTCTGTCTGTCTATCTATCTTTATTTATCTCTCGATTTGGGACCAACCCCTCAAACATTAATATGACCCTGTACCCAGATCATGCACACTAAAGTATCTATGTATTCCACAAGCATTGAAAGCATGTTAAAATAAGCCCCCTTTCATCTATGTATCTATAGAATTGTGGAGAAATTAAAACTTCACTCTCAGGAAAATAACAAGGTATCCTTGTAGTGGGACTCCCCTGCACTGCGACATTTAAATGATTGTTTTTGCCTAGGGTACAAGGACCTTACCTAATACCTCACAGGCTCCTGTTTCCCTGTGACCAGTCCCTGAAAGCTTTTTTTTTGCATTCCAGCTAGCAGTCATATTTGTGACATCCGGTACAGTGCAGGACCAGTAATCATGCATTGTAAATGAGAATTCTAAGGGCCTGCCCAAACCTGAAGAGAAGAGGTGAGTGCTGCCTGCTGGGAGAATAAGGGCTAAGGTAAATTATTTTTCTTAGTACCCTTGGCAAAAACAAACATTTAACTCTTGCAGTGCGGCAAAGATATTTTTCGTCTCCCTAGATTTTAGTTTTAATTTTCAAAGTTCACAATGAAGGCATTAAAATCTTATATATATTGTCAGGCTGTGAAATGTAAAAAAAAAAAAGCAGATGTTTCTAAGCTGTTAGAAACCCACTAAAACCCAACTTTAGAATGTTTATTGTGATATTTGAGGATATTTGAGAATAAATACATTCACATTAAAATCAACTTAGTTTGGGGATGGGGGCACTTTCATATTTATTAACTGAGCCCAGGTACACTTTTTAACATTTGAAGTTGATTATGATTAGTTGTTATGGATTCCTAGGCTAGCCATACATAGCCAAATGCCAACATATGTAAAACTGGGGTGAGGATCGGACCATTTATAGGTGGAGAAGATGACAAGTACTTTCAACATTGGAAGTACACTTGGTATTGCTTGCAGAATTTGTTGGAAAATGCTTTTGACCCGGTTGGTCATCCTCTACTCGATGAGAAGAGTAAGGAAAGTGCCAACTATACTTGTGTGACTTTAGTTAATTGGCAGATTGCAGGAAGTTCTAATTGGCACTGGAGATGTCAAATGTTCACCCAGACATTGTCCTTGTGGAGACATGTGTGCATCTTTGGCTATCCCAAAGCTGGCCATATACTAGTAGAACTTTGTAAAAATATTTTCATTTTTGGAACATTCATTTTCCAATAATCACTTGGATCAAATTGATTTTCATTTTCATTAAGTGACAAAAAATTTTGCTGGATGGAAACATTTTCACAAATTAAAGACATTTTAACTGTAAAGGTAGTTTCCGTTCGGGAAAGAAATTCTAAGTGTAAATGTGGTTTCTGTTTGGGAAAAATCGTACATAATTTAATGAAAACTGTCTAATACATCTGGGACTAAATTCAAATGGCAGACATAGACCAAATTTTCAGGGCTTTTGAAAGAAATTAGTGCATTTAAAGATGGTAAAAAAGAACATTCTAAGAATGCTCTGATGAGAATTTTTGTACAAACATCCATACAAGGTTCCTCTTGTGTTGCTTTCGTTTTAATAAATAAGCAAAGTATTTGTGACTCATGAAATTTTACCTATGTAGCAATAAATGTATGTTGTGCATTACTCCTTCAGAAAATAGGTAGGAAGGAATACGTTTTTTGACCTTTTAGGAGCGTGATTTTTATAGAGACTGTAAGCACTCCATTTTTACAAGATTTAAAATCACTAGGGATCCACTAACACTACACTGAAAGCTGCAACTAATGTGTAATTCAATCTTTAAAAGTGCATGATTTATTGTACATACAGCACTACAGACTGGTATTATTTGTCACATAAATACTGATCTGCTTCTGCATTTATTACAGTCCACAGTATATCACATTAGGAAATGTGTAGTTTAAGAAAGAGAGTGAAGCCAAATAATAATTGAAGCCTAATGTTGGACACACACGCAGAACATTTCAGGGAATTTTACAGTATCAGTAGAACAGTGGACAGCTCCAGTAGGGAAGTGGATGGTGTCATTAGGGCAGTGGATGGTGTCAGTAGAGCAGTGGATGATGTCAGTAGAGCAGTGGATGTGCCAGTAGGGCAGTGGATGATGTCAGTAGGGCAGTGGATGTGCCAGTAGGGCAGTGGATGTTTTCAGTAGGGCAATGGATGGTGTCAGTAGAGCAGTGGATGATGTCAATAGGGCAGTGGATGGTGTCAGTAGAGCAGTGGATAATGTCAGTAGGGCAGTGGATGGTGTTAGAAGAGCAGTGGATGATGTCAGTAGGGCAGTGGATGGTGTCAGTAGAGCAGTGGATGATGTCAGTAGGGCAGTGCATGGTGTTAGAAGAGCAGTGGATGATGTCAGTAGGGCAGTGGATGGTGTTAGAAGAGCAGTGGATGATGTCAGTAGGGCAGTGGATGGTGTCAGCAGAGCAGTGGATGATGTCAGTAGAGCAGTGGATGGTGTCAGTAAAACAGTGGATATGTTAGTAGGGCAGAGGTTGGTGTCAGTAGGGCAGTGGATAGTGTTAGTAGGGCAGTGGATAGTGTTAGTAGGGCAGTGGATGGTGTTAGTAGGGCAGTTGACAGTGCTAACAGTTTATTTTTATTTTATTTATTTATTTTACAGTTTCGTTAGCAGCACTTTTGAGGGGCTTTAGTGAAATATCAGGGGTTTAAACAGACCCCTGATGTCTTACTTTTGAGACAGAGTAAGGAGATTGAGGACACCATCCTCAATCTCCATCTCTGCAGCCTCAGATGCACACAATGAATGAACAGGAAGAGCTCTGCACCATCTCCCTGTTCATTCACAAACCTAAGCATAATAAAGACAGTTTACTATGCTTCAGTTATGAATGAAAACTCTCCCTCCTAAAACGATCCCCTGCAGCAGCCGGAAGGAGAGGAATTTGACAGTGCTGATAGGAAGGGGGGACCAGGGGAGCACACAGAAAGCCTGGGCAGCAGAAGGAAGTGGAACCTGGACAGGAGGGGCAGTGGGGGTGGCATATACTGGAGCGGATCCTCTGTATTTTCCTCCTGCAGCAGTTGAATGCTGGCGAGAGGGAGAGAAGGAGAATCACGCTTTTATCAGCTGCAGGATAAAGATACTGGGATGGGTTCCAGTAAATACCACCGTTGCTCCTGTCCAGGTTCCATGGGTCATCAGGGAAGGGCTGCGATCTACCCTTCACCTACCCGCAATCGACAGGTGGATCACAATCGAAGGGTTGCCTACCCCCAGCTTAGTCTAGTTAATATTCACAGCATGTCTTGGATGTTTATTCAATAGGTTAGGTTTTGCTTTAGCATCTGAAGTGTTTGCCCTGTTCCAAGCCAGGTAATTCTTGAACATTTGAATTGCACATTATAATGGATGGTTGGGTGATTAGAATCTCTGCAATATATGGTTGGCAAATCAGAAATTTTAAATATTGTTTATGAATCTTAGTTACCCATTATATTTGATACTCTACTAAGATTAAAGTTGAGGTATGTGATGTATTTACAAATTAGGATACATTTACAATACTTTCACACAAGCCTAAGGCATTTTAACTTAAGTCATGCGGCTGTAATTTTCAAATGTCATTGGACTTCAGCCGAAAATAACTGTTATTTTTAAAAAGAAAAAAAGAGTATGTTTGTGTAGATAATCCGCAAGTGTCATTGGGCTTCATTCACAAAACGTTATCTATTAAAATACTGCACAGCATTTTTCAAGAAATTTTGGGGAATTTACAAAATAATTCTTCTAAAATACTGCATGCAGTATTCCCGAAATATACGGTATTTTATCTCATGCGATATCCAGTGGAATGGATACAGTGGGGATTAATTAGAACCCCTGTCAGTTTTTATTGCTAATAAAGAGATAACATTTATTTTAACCGTAGAAATATGCCAACTCACTAAGTCAATGCGGTCCCTGCAGCATATGTATTAGAAAAAAGGTGACTGGAATATCATTCAAAGGGAAGCTGCTTTCACAGGACACACGTGGTGTATAAAAAACAACTAAGTTCAATTAAGTAGATACAAAGGGCCAAATCCACAAAAGAGATACGCAGGCGGAACTGCTGTTCCGCCTGCGTATCTCTGTGCCTAACTTTGGGAGCGATCCTCAAAAGGATTTTTCCCAAGTTAGGCAGAAGATCAGACATCCGTAATTTAGTTACGCTGTTGAATCTTCGGATGCAGTACCGCATCCGCCGCTGGGGGCATTTCGAGTCGAAATCCCTCCTTGCGTATGCAAATTAGTACTTACGGAGATCCACAAAGCTTTAGGCATTGTGTGATTTGCGTAAGTTACGAATTTGCTTGCGCAAAACTAAGGTTGGTTTTATATGGACTAACTTTAGTAGACCATGCAAAACCATACCTTTTTTTCGATCGCCGCGGTTTTTTTTTAAATTTGATTTTTTTTTCCCGTCGCGTAACTTTTTTTTTCCCGTCGCAACTTTACGAACCCGTCGCTATCCACAAAGCCCGACGTAAACTACGTATGCGCGATGCACGTCGGGAAAAATGACGTCACACGCATGCGCAGTCCGTCCGGCGCGGGAGCGAGCCCTAATTTTAATGGGAATCGCCCATTTTAATTAGGGATCGCTTAAGATGCAAGGAGATCAGCTACACTGGCGCAATTTTAGAGGTAAGTGCTCTGTGGATCGCTACCTAAAATACTAAAATTGCGCCAGTGTAACTTTTCTGCCTAAAACTAAGATCCGCAATTTCTTTGTGGATTTGGCCCAAAATATCTTTATAAGGCTTCATTTCCATGGACGTTTTTACAGCCACTTTTTTTAGCCTTTTTTTACAGCTTAAAAACGCCTGTCCATGTTTTTATTTATTTTATTTAAAAAAAATATATATATAATTTTTTTTGAGCTGGAGCTCAAAAACGCTGCGGTAGCGTTTTTGAGCATTTCTTAAAGTCTGGCGTTTTTACAGCTCTAAGGCTGGAGCTTCAGAACGCACTGGTCCTGTTTTTTTTTTGCAGCTTAAAAACGGCTCAACCATCTACAGCTCAAAAACGTCATGGTGGTCATGAGGCCATAGACTAACATGGGGAGCCGTTTTTAAGCTGCAAAAAAAGCTCAGAAAAGTGGCTGTAAAAACGTCCAAAAACGTCCATGGAAATGAAGCTTAAATGTCAAATATTGAATGAAAAAATAACGTTTTTTTGTTTTTACTGATTTTGTTTGTTAGTTTCTCAACAGTGTCACCTAAAAAAATTCACAAAATTAATTCCATGCTTTAAAAAAAAAAAAAAAAACTAACACTGCTCAAAATAGAAAAAAAAAAACATAATTCTTTCTATAGATCACATACAAAAATAGTTTTGCAGGGCAATATTAGGAAAAGAAAGTCTACTTTTCAAAAAACAAAAAACAAACGATGCATGTATTATGTAAATAAATGGTAATCAAGATAAACCCGCCCTCTTGATTTTCCACCGCTGCGCTGGTTGAAAGAAAACTAGGAAAAATAGCTGCCACTTTAAAATATAGTGAATAGTTTGAATAAATATAATGACAGTAGTTTAGTAAAACCAAAATCAGTGTCAAAAATACTAAGCAGCACATATATAAAAAAGTGTATAAACCTCTCAAGTGAAAAAATTAATAGATTAGAAAAAGCTTCAAAAATGTATGTGAATACTATAGAACAATAATTACCGTATTTATCGGAGTCTAACGCGCACTTTTTTCCCCTTAAAATCAGGCAAAATCGTGGGTGCGTGTTATACGCCGATCACGCTGTTTCTGAGTGCCGCCGAAATGTACGGAGCTGAGCCGATCGTACCGCTGTTTCTGAGCGCCGCTGTGTGTACTGTGTACTGGGCTAGGCTCAGCTACGCTCGCAGTCACGCCCTGCCCCGCCGAGAGAAGCCGAATACACAGGAAATCCGGCTCTGTATAGCTCGGCTGAGGCGCTAAATTTAAAAATACATAATGCTGCAATTTCGGGCAAGGTGCAGATGGACACTTATAAGGCTGCAGATGGACACTTATAAGGCTGGAGGGACTCTGTGCAAGGCTGCAGATGGATGCTGGAGGCTGCTGATGGATGCTGGGCAAGACAGCAGATGGACACTGATAAGGCTGGATGGACTCTGTGCAAGGCTGCAGATGGATGCTGGACAAGGCTGCTGATGGATGCTGGGCAAGACAGCAGATGGACACTGATAAGGCTGCATTGATGGGCATTTAAAATGTACGTTTTTTTCCCTTAAACTTCCCTCCTAAACATTTTTCTCCTTAAACTTCCCTTCTAAGCTTGGGGTCCGTGTTATACGCCATGCGTGTTATACACCGATAAATACGGTAAATAAATCAGAGATAGCTTAAAAAAAATTATTGTGAATACTATCAAGGATAGATTAAATATAGAACCCGTGAAAATAGTGTCACAAGTGATAAACATAAAGTTCATAAATTATGTATGTTCCTTGAGTCTTCAAGTCTTCCACCACACCAAAAGTGTTCAGTGAATCCTTTACCCATCAAATCAAACACTCACCAGAACGATATGCCTAAGGCCCCTTTCACATGTGCGGACCGTATATCCGCATTTCCATCCATCCGTTGTGGATGAAAACGGGACATACATTGGTCCCTATGTGATTTACGGGTGTAATTGCGGTGTGATGACCCCGCTGACACCCGTAATCACCCGCCTCCGCAATGATCCAATTTTTCGGACGGAAGAAAATCCTATTTTTCTTCTGTCTGGCAGATCAGATCGGGTTACCACGAACATACGGTCCGTGTTCATCCGATCCCCCATAGGGAAGAGCGGGGGAAAGACAGGGCGGTCCCTGCACAGTGTGCGGGGACCGCCCTGTCAGCCGACGGCTCAGCTGGGATTTTACGAAGGATCCCCGCTGAGCAAAGCGGACACACGGAGGCGGATCATTACTGATCCGCCCGTGTGAAAGGGCCCTAACACTCACGTGCTTTGGCATGTATTCTCACCACTCAAACATCCTGTATGGAATCTCTATTTCCTGATTCCTAGTTCAGCTTAGTGCATCACATGTCTAAACGTCTCACGTCGGTTCAGATGCTCACTGTGTAACCACGCCCCGACATGTTTCGTCACGAAGGACTTAATCCATACAGGTCGTTTGAGTGGTGAGAATACATCTAGCTGATCGTGGGTCCGCCGTGACCATTGTTTCACCGGTTGATCAAATTGAGAACGCTTTTTGCTGTGACTTGCTGCTTGTTTTAAAGATTTTTTTGTGAGTGCAATGTTTGAAGATTTGTGCATGGGGTTTTATTAAAACTGACCATTCGGTATTACACTATTGTGCACCTTCTGTTTTCATTACTTATATGTGGAGCAATCCGGATTTCACTGTTTGGAACAAATTTTCTGTTAAACCTACCTGAGAGGTTTTGTTTATGCCTTTATGCCAAAGCATAAAGTGTTAGGCATATCGTTCTGGTGAGTGTTTGATTTGATGGGTAAAGGATTCACTGAACACTTTTGGTGTGGTGAAAGACATGAAGACTCAAGGAACATACATCATTTATGAACTTTATGTTTATCACTTGTGACACTATTTTCACGGGTTCTATATTTCATCTATCCTTGATAGTATTCACAATAAATTTTTTGAAACTATCTCTGATTTATTTAATTATTGATCTATAGCAGGGATATGCAATTAGCGGACCTCCAGCTGTTGCAGAACTACAAGTCCCATGAGGCATAGCAAGCATGAGACCTAAAGGCAGAGGCATGATGGGACTTGTAGTTTTGCAACAGCTGGAGGTCCTCTAATTGCATTTCCCTGATCTATAGTATTCACATACATTTTTAAGCTATTTCTGAACTATTAATTTTTTCACTTGAGAGGTTTGTACACCTTTTTATATATGTGCTGCTTAGCATTTTTGACACTGATTTTGATGCATGTATTATGTTTGTTTTTTTTAAGATATGGTACAAAGGTACAAGATATGAACAAAATAAATACCTAAGGCCTTAAACCAGTGGTCTCAAAGTACCGGCCCGCGGGCCATTTGCGGCCCGCGGACCAGTTATAAATGGCCCGCAGGCAGGGTGGAAGGGGGGGAGCTGGCGCCATCTGGTGGTGAGCCGTTGGTATCACAAGTTATTACCACCAGATGTCTGAGCTGGCGCCATCTGGTGGTGGCCATTGGTATTACAAGTTAAGCATTACAAGTTAAACAGCAATTCTAATGTCATTTTACACTATTTTCACTGCCATATTCTTCCCTCTAATTAGAACCCCCAAACATTATATATATTTTTTATCCTAACACCCTAGAGAATAAAATATAGATTGTTGCAATACTTTCTGTTACGCCGTATTTGCGCAGCGGTCTTACAAGCGCACTTTTTGGGGAAAAAATTACACTTTTTTTAATTAAAAAATAAGACGAAAGTAAAGTTATCCCCTTTTTTTTTTATATTATGAAAGATAATGTTACGCCTAGTAAATTCATACCCAACATGTCACGCTTCAAAATTGTGTCCGCTTGTGGAATGCTGACAAACTTTTTTACCCTTTAAAATCTTCATAGGCGACGTTTAAAAAAATCTACAGGTTGCATGTTTTAAGTTACAGAGGAGCTAGAATTATTGCTCTCACTCTACCAATTGCGGCGATACCTCACATGTGTGGTTTGAACACTGTTTACATATGCGGGCGCTGCTCACGTATGTGTTCGCTTCTGCGCGCAAGCTCGTCGGGACGGGGTGCGTTTTCTGTCTCCTAACTTTTTTAGCTGGATCCTAGATTCCAAGCAAATTTGTCAAACCCTGACTTACACCAGTGCTGGTGGTAATAATGCGCTCGCTGACACCAGTGATGGGGGTTAATAATGTGTTCGCTGACACCAGTACTGTTGTTTTTGAAGTTTGAAAGTTTGCATGCGGCCCCCCATGGCATATGAAAACTTGTCTTGTGGCCCTCAGGTAATTTGAATTTGAGACCCCTGCCTTAAACAGTATGTGTGTCACTTCCCAGTATTGGGCTTTAGTCCTAACAGCATCCAAATTTTTACATTTTTGCAGTCATTTATATAGGCATTAAATCTGTACTAACGGTTGTATTGGGATACCAGTGTGGTTAGTTGGCTCACAATCTCCATGAGTTGTGCCTGCTGTCGTTGTAAGATGCTGTTGTTATGCATTGCATCATTGAGCTGCTGCCCCATTTCCCTGATGAGGCCACTCTGCGTGGAAAGTAAATCCTCTACATGAAGTTTCTCGGATTTTAGCACATCTATTTCCTCTCGATGCTTCTCTTCCACCTCCAAGACTCTATTTTCCAGAAAACTAGAAATAGAAGAAAAACAAACTGAGAGCATAAGGGTAATACATAATTCTCATAATTATCTTGGATTATCCCGTTAGGGATATTTCCCTTTCATGTCCCAAATACACAGAAAGAAGCAAGGGAAACAGTTGTCACCATTACAAATTTTCACACACTTTTAGTCCCAGTGACAGTGGTTACCAGGAGTATCTGTGAGGGGTTGCAGTGTTGTGGCACCAGTGCCTAAGGTCCAATTTTTCTGCCCCTGTTTAACAGGGGCGTGTAATTAAAATTTTTGATGCAATACTTTGCAGCGGGCTCATTCCTGTGCTCCAACTAGAGTATCTGTGAGGGGTTGCAGTGTTGTGGCACCAGCACCAATGCCTAAAGCCCAATTTGTCTGCCCCTGTTTAACAGGGGCGTGTAATTACAATTTTTGATGCAATACTTTGTAGCTGGCTCATTCCTGCGCTCCAACTAGAGTATCTGTGAGGGGTTGCAGTGTTGTGGCACCAGCACCACCACCAACAAAGGCCCAATTTTTCTGCCCCTGTTCAACAGGGGCATGTAATTACAATTCTTGATCTAATAGTTCACTGCAGGGCCCATTCCTGTACCCACCAAGAGTAACTGTGAGGGCTTACAGAGTTGTGGCACCAGCACCACCACCACCACCAACACAGTTGTGGCACCAGCACCAGTGCCTAAGGCCCAATTGTTCTGCCCCTGTTCAACAGGGGAATGTAATTACAATTATTGATCTAATATTTCACAGCAGGGCCCATTCCTGCACCCACCAAGAGTAACTGTGAGGACTTACAGTGTTGTGACACCAGCGCCAAGCACCAAAGGCCCAATTTTTCTACAACTGTTCAACAATGGCATGTAATTACAATTCTTGATATAATAGTTCACAACAGGGCATTCCAGCGCCCACCAAGACTAACTGTGAGGACTTACAGTGTTGTGGCACCAGCGCCAGCACCAAAGGCCCAATTTTTCTACCACTGTTTAACAATGGTATGTAATTACAATTCTTGATATAATAGTTCACACAGCAGGGCGTTCCAGCGCCCACCAAGACTAACTGTGAGGGCTTACAGTGTTGTGGCAACACCAACACTAAGGTCCCAAATTTCTGCAGAGTATATACGGCAGGCCCCTACTTTCAAACATCCAACTTACAAACGACTCCAACTTGCAAACGGAAGGAGACAACAGGAAGTGAAAGGAAATCTACCCATAGGAAGGGAAATTCTCTTCTGTAAGAGGTGTCTCCTGTCCGCTGATGCTTTATCACCAATCCTTGTTTCACTAAAAAACCCATATTTTCAAAAAATCATTTGTCATTGGGACAGAAAGTGAATTGCAATCTTCTGAACAGATGCACACAGACAGCAAAACAAATGTTACAGGGGTGATAACCCTGCAAGCAGTTTTAAATTACCTTTTACTTATAGTAATCTAATTTTGTGCAGGGACAGTTCTAAACACGTGCCACTTTACAGGCATACTATAGACACCCAGCAGGTACAATATTTAAAGGAATTTTTCATTTTTTTTTCACTTTAAGAATCATTAAAATCACTGCTCCAGAAAAAACGACCGTTTTTGAAACTTTTTTTACATTGATACATGTTCCCTGGGGAAAGACCCGGGTTCTCAAACCATTTTACGACAATAACTTGCATATTAGCCTTTAAAATTAGCACTTTTTAATTCGAACGTTCGAGTCCTATAGACTTCAATGGTGTTCTAAATGTTCGCGCAAACGTTCGGTCCGTTCGAAGGTTCTGGTGCGAACCGAACGGGGGGGTGTTCGGCTCATCGCTACTCTGGACACATCCCAGTGAGGGAGACAATTCTTCTCCAGACCAGATCACGTAAGGTGTAGTCCCACAGCCTGCTTCTCAGAAAGGTTAATTCAGGTTCTCAGCCCTTCCACCGCTGAGACCTCAGAGAACAGCTGCACAGTCCACAAACTGCCTCAGGGGGCAGCAGCCCCAAGGGGCCCTGGAACCCTCTCTGGCTATTTACCACCTCCCCATCCAGCTTCTGGGCACTCTTCTCCAAGGATTGGCTAGAGCATTATCACTATTCAGGCTGGTCATTTGCCTCTCTAAGCCCCATAGCCTGTAAAACTCCATAGATCAGAGTAAACAATAACAGCTCCCTTGACTACAGAAGGATCCAAAAATGCATTTTGCCTATCATACTACACTAGGAGGGGTTGCCTTCCTGGTAGGCAGAGCACAGTGAATACTGCTAGCGGCTATAATCCTACAGGCTGGATGTACCTACGTTGATCAATGAATACATGGATCAAATCTTGGCTGTCCCTGCTGAACCAGCCAAATTTAGATTCATGTATGGCTGGCTTTAACTCTTTCTTGAACAGACTTTGATGTTCAGGAGCTAGCAGCATTGAAAGTTGTGCTGGGGTAGGAATTTTAACAAATAACTTACTGGGGAATGTCTTCTTTATTGTGCTCAATGTGTTAAGGTAAAAAAAAAATGCTGAAGGTGTAATATACTAATTTAAGAATTGTGTGGAAATGTGTTATTTAACGATAGAAAAACACTAAAAGCAGTGCATTGTTTCCAATTTAATTTGGATGATCATAGGGGAAAAAATTAGCATTTTTTTACATGAATCTATACTGTACATTATCATCAAATTCCACAAAACCGCGCAATATACGTATGTAACTATTCACACCAGCTCTGACTCCAGAGAAATGTCTAAGTTATTATTCCAAGCAAAAATCATCCAGGCTCATATGCATATATTTTTGGACCGGTATCGGAACAAGCCAACTAATGTAAAAGTAAATTGGGGGACCTAGAGGAAAACTAACACAAACTCAAATGGGAAAAATAAACAACAACATACATACATTGCTCCCTATTAGGGACTAAAGCCCTGTATTCTTTATCTATTGATTGATATGAAAAGACTTCATCTTCACCAAGCCAGAAATTGCCAGAAAAAGTATGAGGCCCCGTACACACGACAGAGGAACTCGACGTGCTTGGCACGTCGAGTTCCTCGTCGAGTTTTGGGATGAAGCCGCCGAGGAGCTCGGCGGGCCGGCTTCTCCCATAGAAGAACGAGGACAACGAGAAAATAGAGAACATGTTCTCTATTTTCTCGTCGAGTTCCTCGGCGGCTCCATCGAGCCAAAACTGTACAGACGACAGAGTTTCTCGGCAGAATCCGGGTTTTGACCGAGTTTCTCGGTGAATTCTGCCGAGAAACTCTGTCGTGTGTACGAGGCCTCAGGGGAGCACCAGCAGGAGCAGATGGACTGGGCATATGAGATACACCAACGGGTACTTGGACCACGTTCATAGCTGGTTAAGCTCTTTGAATGAGAAAGTACTGAAAATACTGATTTAGCTTGACAGACAGACAGCATTTCAGAAGATGCAGTTTTCATGTTTCTCTGATGAGATATCTGAATATGGGATTATGTCTTTTGGACTGTTCTCCTGAGTCCTGACCCTGATGTCCAGCCTGCTCCATAAGCTTATGCCGCGTACACACGGTCGGAATTTCCGACAAGAAAAGTTTGATGTGAGCTTTTGGTCGGAAATTCCGACCGTGTGTAGGCCCCATCAGACTTTTTCTGTCGGAATCTCCGACAGCAAAAATTTGAGAGCTGGTTCTCAAATTTTCCGTTTTTTTTTTTTTTTGACATGAAAAGTTCTTGTCAGAAATTCCGATCGTCTGTATGCAGACGACATGCAACAAACCACACATGCTCGGAATCAACTCGATGCATGCTCAGAATCATTGAACTTCATTTTTCTTGGCTCGTTGTAGTGTTGTACGTCACTGTGTTCTTGACGGTCTTAATTTTGTGTGACCGCGTGTATGCAACACAAGTTTGAGCCAACATTCCGTCTGAAAAAAATCCACGGTTTTCTTGTCGGAATTTCAGATCGTGTGTATGCAGCATAAGGCTTCAACTTTGTGAAAAGCACACTATGGAAAAGTGAGGGTCATGCAGGGCTGTTTATTGGTGGAAGGCCAGTTATAGTCTGGCCTTCCACCAACCCCCTCCGCTTAAAAATATTCAACTCATGACATTATTGATATAATGTGGGTAGCAGTGGTCTAGTTGATTACATTTAATTTATGTCACTTTGAAAAAAATGCCTATCATATTTGTGTTGCCGGATCTTCTTCTAAGAAAAATGTAAAATATGAAACAAAGAGGATGAGTTCTGTAAATATGTCAGAATATATTAGATCTGTGCAGTAAAAGTCTATATATTACCAAAAGTCTAGCAGATATCTTTAACTAAACAATCCTATGTTGTGTGTCATCTCCAAAAAGGCTATATAATCCAGGACTTGGAATGAGGAGCAATGGAGTGTGAAGGACTGGAAAGAAATGGATGTTTAAAAAATAAGTATTGTCTTTCAGGTTTTTTTTTTTCTTTATGTTGGTTATCAACCACTTTAAGTGGTTTACATATCTCAGCAATACTGCACAACCAGGCAAATGCACACTTATTTCCTGGTTCAGCAATGATGAGGCTTCCTATTTCACCTCTCTGTCTTTATCTTGCTCATTAAATGATAAATAAGCATCAATGCTGTCTACTTAGAACAGTTGTGGTTTAAAGTGTAAATTGCAAGATCAACAGACCAAATTGCAGATCATTTGGCAGGTTGTACATGTACAGTATGTCTTATTTATTTAGTGGTTTACCTGTAGCACTAGTCATTGGGAGCAGGGCTCCTACACTGGGTTTCTACTTTAACACAATTTCGAGTGTAGGGATCTGCTGTTTCAATTTGTAATTTACTTGTTTGGTAATTACCACAGAGTTAATCGTGTATGTCACTTCCTGTCTGTTTTGGGGGAGGGGAGGAGGTAGTGGAGAGAGAAAGAAATTCTCAGCCACAAGTTCTGTACATGATACTAAATCCTTCACCAGAAGATACTATTATGCAAGTATTGTTCTAATGTAACTGCAGCTGCCCATAGCTTCTTGAGTGTATTTCTGAATTCTTGTGACAGAGAATCTTTGTTCTATTCTTATTATTTCACATCCACATGCCAGATAGCTAGGTTTGTGCTACTGTATGTGTAGTAGTCCCCTTACAGTATATTAGTAGGTGAACCTGTTTATTGCAATATAGTTTATATGCAATTCCTGTTATTCTAGTTAACCTTTCTCTTCTGGTCTGGGATTCTATAGCTAGTTTTAGCTTAGGGCTCAATAACCTGCATAGGCTAGAACCAGGTTAGGCATCAGATGGCCACTTCTGGATCATTAGCAGTTGCATGTCAGATGAGAAATTACTAGGGAGGGATAGGCAACTCTGAGTTCCAGTGCCACAGTTTCCGTGCAACACCACAGTTCCTGCCAGCGAGAAGCTCCGTTCCAGGCTGGTTTGACGACAGCTGGAGGATCTCTCCATGACCGTAGATATTATCTTCAGGTCCTTAACACAAAGACAGATGCTGTATCATCCTCAGGGGCCCCTGCAACTGAACTTTGCTGCAACATTCATCTGATTGTATCTCTATTACAAACTACATATGCACCTGTATATGTGCACAGTTCCACCAGAACACCTATCAGGCCCTTTGCTGATAATAATTGTTTGTACATTGGGTGCATGTACTGTTATTAATCTCTTCTTATATAAAGTTGGTTTAGTTTTTATTTGTGTGCATCTATTACTTATGGTTAATGGTATATGTTGGTTGCAGTAGTCCACTGCTCCCAATTACATTGATTAGAATACAGGTTAATTTCTCAGGAGATCCCCTCTGTTCACAGAGGCCCTGTCCTGGGTGGAGGTACTGCCAACTTTATTATCAATCCCACACGTCGACTTGGCGAAGGTTCTAGTTCTTGTATTTACCTACAGGTTTAGAGAAATATCCTGTTTGGGGAGGGCCATTTCTCTCAACCCCCTAAAAGAGGGCTACACTAGTATATTACAACACATAACAGACATACATATATGACTCTGTATTTCTTCAAGCAAGCCAAATCATGTCATGCGTCACTTTTATTACAATTTATATATTTGATTTTTTTACCAAATTATAAAAAAAAAGCAAAGAATTTAATGATATGAATGTGAACCATCTAATATCAAACAGTTTAGGAGAGAGATGAATTCTATTGCCTTTTCTCACACTTGGCTTTTTCTAGAAACAATTAAAACTCATAAAACCAGGCAACCTGCACAGTATTTAGAGATGGCGTCTTACCTGTTCTTTTCACGCAGCTTGGTAATCTCTTGGCTCTGTAGCAGAAGTTCCTTCTCCAGTTTGTTGGTTGATAAAGAATTTTCCAGCAGCTGAATTTCCAGTCTATTTGTCTGGTTCAAAACCTGCAATATATGCCAAAGTTTTAAGAGCATTCTGCATTGCTGACTTCTCCATGATACACTATTTTCTAGACTTGACAAATTCTCTTGTGGACTTATTTTTCATTTTAAGTGTTATGATCATTTGAATTTCTTTGAGTTTTCTTAAAGAGGTAAAGACGTTTTGACTCAACATTTACTTTTATTATTAAAAACTATTTTAAATGTTTAAAGCTTGCAATCTTTTTCTTAGGGTAACTTCAAAATGAATCCTTTTGTGATGAGTGGTCATGCTAAATTTAGCAGTGACAGCATGTGCTGGCTAACTTGACAATAAATCATACGTAATAAAAAAACAAAACAAAAATTAAAGCGTATGTAAACCCTCACCTTGTAAAACAACCTAATCAGTTTAAAAAAAAGAAAAGAAAGGCAAAACACTAGTGTATAGATATTAAAAAAAAAACATTGTAAATACATTTTTTCCCCTTTTTTAAAACATAGCCTCTGTTCCTAGCAGCACAGAGAGGTGTGGGAGGAGAAACAGCAGTACACTGATCTTTCCACTGATAGGCTGTGCAGGGCAGGTGACAAGTCTAAAATTGGAGGAGAGCAGGCTGAGTTCCCAGCATAGCTAGAGAACTGACCATGCTGTGTTCTCCTGCTAAGTGTAGTCAGTTTTAGGAAAGCAGAGGGACTGATAAGAACAGCAGGGATTTCACACAAAGGAAGCAATACAAAGAGAACAGGATATTTTTTTGTATACAAGTACATGGTACAGCAGACACATATTGCACAGTATTGTATTGCATTGTATAGTATTGCACAGTATAGTATTGCACAGAGCAGCCCCGATCATCCTCTCTGGGGTCCATCCGCCAGTGATCTTGAAGCTCAAGAGCTCCTCCTCTTCTGTGTCTCCTTAGCAAGTGGTGGTGGTGGTGGTAGGAGGGGTTACAACAATATTTTTTAACCAGGGAATACATTAAGGTAAAAAACATTTTAACCTTAAAACCACTTTAAACAGCAGTTCCAGGCAACAAGTGAGACGAATCATTGAACTACTAATACTACCTGGCAAATACTGCAAATATTTTTTAATTAGAATTTTGGCCTAATTTAAATTAATCTTTGTAGTTCACAGAAAACAGAATAGAGACAGAACCTCAATTTTCTAAACAGGAGTTTTCAGAACACCAGACTGACAAAAAAGAGTAGTCTGAATTGGTATACTACAGCAATGCCTGGATGAAAAACTGAAAGGAAAAAAGTAATGATCACGTAAGCTTAGCTGATAGCATGCAACTCAAATCTCTTTTTTAATCTTCAATGGAGTGTACGTTTAACATAACATGAGTGTTATATAACAGCAAAAGCATATAACTTTAACCGCTTCCAAACCACCAACCGTATATATATTGTGGCAGGGTGGCCCGGCTGCATGAAATCACGTGCCTGTACATGATTTTGTTATAAAGTTTGGGGCGCGCTTGAGTGCCCTTCTCCCGCTGTGATTGGACAAAGCGGGAGCCAATCAGCGGGTCCGTTAGAAAGCACACCCTAGGAGCACACTTAACCCTTTTATCAGCCCTAATGTTAACCCCTTCCCTGCCAGTGTCATTTATACAGTGACAGTGCATTTTTTTAAGCACTGATCACTTTATTGGTGTCACTGGTCCCCAAAAAGTGTCACTTAGTGTCAGATTTGTCTGCCCCAATGTTGCAGTCCCGCTAAAAATCGCTGATTGCCGCCATTACTAGTAAAAACAATAAAAAAAAATCAAAGCCCGGAGGCCCACCGACAAATCTATTTTTTTTTTTTAATCATTAAGACCTTACATAAGGACAATGTTACGCTCACTTTTTTGGTTAACTTTCTCCCCCGATGTCTGGTTTCGACCGATAAACGTAATTTTAAAAAGTGTATATGTCAGGTTTCATCTTGCTTGTAAGCATGTGAAGCCCACAAGCATAAACTTCTGGGATGCAGTGAATGCTGAGCTAAGAGCATTCACCACTCGTTCCCGCACATGCTCAGTTAGTACGGCGCAGATGGCAACAAAGAAAAAACAAAACAAACCCAGACGAAGGAAAGCTCAGTGTGATCTCTCGAGATTTTGTGGCGAACATTCCGCACTGACTCCTGGGAATACTGACACTTAGCTCTCAGGAGACAGTGGCGGGGTATGACGAGGATGACAAGAATAAATGCCTATTCCCGCCGGGGTCATAAACATGAAGTAACCAACAAAAGACGGCTAGACAGGTTTACAGTTAGACGCCTTTCACACTGGGTCATTTTGCAGGTGCTAACAGTTATATTTGAAATGTATCCCATTAGATGTATACAGGGAACATAGCCTAGTATCTACTGAGTTGTCCAGATTTTCATTCATTTATTTCTGTATTGAACAGGTCAATTCATTCTGTTTTGTGTGAACTGGTGGTCCTGGAACACACCTGCAGGTGATGCTGGCATAGCTACATGGCTGCTTCCAACACTAAAGCCTTGTACACGGTCTGATTGTTGGATGACCGAGCTTCTGATTTTTGTCAAAAGGGCATGTGCCAGGATCTTGTCTTGCATACTAACATTACGCAAATTGTCATTTGACAATCACAAACGTAGTGACAAACTATGAGAGTATAAAGATGAAGTTAATTTCTCAAGTGCAGCCCTTTGGACCCCTTCTGCTAATTTTGTGTTAGTAGAAGTTTGGTGAGCGTTGATTTGCAATTTTCAGATCGTAAAAAACAAATGCCTTTTAAAATACTTTTGGCATAACTACATGCAAAGCAGCTTCATTATTTTCCCAATAAAGAAGATGAGAATTTTGACATTTCATCAATTCCTGCGTCACGAATGTTAATTCTAGATTACAAACGGTAGTTTACAAGACAAAACTCTTCCCAGTCATTCCTTGATTCCGAGCTTGCGTGTTTGTACTTTTCGACTTTTGTGTGACAGATTTGTGTACTGACCATTTTGTCTGAAAATTGAAAAACAGTTGTCTAAAGTAGAGTACTAACGGTAAGAATTTTGGACAACAGTCTGTCAAACGACAACCCCCTTCTGATTTTCGTACCGTGTTTACGAGGCTTTAGAAAGCCTGCTGTAGAAAATGCCAGAACTAAAAAGTTTCTCATAATCATCCATCATTTAAAGTTTACCTTGGAAGTTTAAATATGATTGGCGATACAGGAAGCAGAGAGAGTGGAAATTAAGCAGCACAGGCTTCAGAAAATAAACTCTTACTGCCCTCCTAGTGACCCATATGAAGCTATCTGTGCTTATTCTGTAGGTGTCAGATAAAGGTAAATTGAGTGAAGGTTCTGGATTTAGCACAATAGCTATCTACATTTAGTAATTCACTGAGTGTCTTCACTTGCTTCCTGGAACTGTTTTTTAAGCATATAAAAAGTGAAGTTTTTTTTATAAAATATTCTTGCAGCTTTTATTATTATTTCAATAATAAAACAGATTGTATCTGCCCTTCTAGTTGGACACAGTGCTGCTTCCATAATTTTTCTGTCAGTAATACCTGAGTCTCGACATCCGTCAGCTTGCGTGTTTGCTCCGCAGTTTGAGCTAGCAGGTTTGTCCCGATTTCCAGCATTGTTTGATTCTGCACAGTTGATTGCTCAGAATCTGTTGTCTCACCTCTGATATTGTCATGAATGTAGCTTTCTAGCTGAAATACAGACATGATGAAAAATCCATAAGTGTTCCATTATTTAGTGATATGTCTAAAAACAGGGTGAGGTGGATTTTGTAGTGCTGCAATGGAAATTTAAAGGGGCCAGTCCTCCCAAAAGTGATATTTTATTTATAGGTGGTGCTTGATTGGCTAAGTCAGTCACTGTCTTTAATGCTTGTTTTGCATACAACGGTGATATTATTAATTCTAGTTTTCAGTTGGGTTAAATGTAATAGTGGGGATCTCCAATGGAAAGCTATAAGCCAGTGTATGGAAATACAAATTGTATGAATTAGTCTTAAGTGATGAGTAGTTAAACCAATGATTGGGGTGAATAGTAGACAGTTGGGGAGGGTATGTTTTATGTTGTTGTCCGACATTCTGGTGGAAACATTTTCAAGTTGCCTCCATTTCGGAGATACCTTTTCGCATTCCAAGAAAATACACAAAAAGATCCTATGGAAATGCAATCTCTAAAGCATGTTTGAGGACTGAAGGGAAAATAGAATGGAGTTTTACTGGAGTGTAATACCATCTTGGAAATACCTGCATAGCAGTTTCTCTGAGTGTGATTGATCTTGTGCATTTGAGTAGGTTGTGGATACAATCAGACCATTTTTCTGGGGGGAGTGAAAGCATGAGAAATATCTTAAAGCATATATAAACCCAAAAACAATACATTTATTTATTGCAGCATACCAGTATCAGTCTTTAGATGTGTTTCTGCATTTTTCAAGATTTTTACATGGTAATACTGGCAATAACACGTCCTGTCCCTATGTGCCTATCTGGTATGCTTACTACTACACTGCATCTATGGAGGAATCCATGCACATAGCTCCCAACTGTCCCTGATTTGGAGGGACTGTCCCTGATTTGGAGTAATGTCCCTCTGTCCCTCATTCCTCCTCATTTGTCCCTCATTTTGGTCTGATTTATATAGATGTATAAAAAAAATCACTTTTTATCTATCAAAAGTGTTTTTCAGAGCTAAACCTTTCATCTGAATTCTAAATTGCTGCATTTGTAAATTCCAAAAGCCAATATAAATGAATAGTAGTGGTAAAAAAAGCACTTGTGGGTTTAACCAATCTTGTTTTTTGTACAATTCTCCTTTAAGGGGTGTGGCAAGGGGTGTGTCCTATGCATGTCTCACAAAAATAAGCATGTCTCACAAAAATTGTCAGGGACACTGCATTCCTGATATATTCCGGCATTTCCTATATATTCTTATCCTGAAAAATGAAAGTTAATGCAGCCACCACATAAAATAACTTCTAAGCTGCAATACATACATTTTTTGTTCTTGGGTTTAGATATACTTTAATAGTGTTTTCAATACTGCAGAAATCCCACACTATTCTCATAGAGTCTGGAAATTCAGTAACCTACAGCAGCCAACCAGAATTTCATTGTATTACTTAATGTTGTGAATTACATAACTGTTGCACTGTTCACCATATTTGGAGTGATATGGTGTTCCAGTGAGTGATGTCACCTCCCCAGTCTTTCCTGCAGACTTCCCTGCACTGGTAAATTCTTTGGCAGAGATCCCCTTCACTTCAAGTAGATAAAAAAGCCATATGATGAGTAGTTAAACCAATGATTGGGGTGAATAGTAGACAGTTTGGGAGGGTATGTTTTACCTGATGAAAATGGTCTGATGAACCGTTTTCATCAGACTAACCGATCGTGTGTGGGCCCCATCGGTTATTTATCCATCTGTTAAAAAACTAGGAACTTGTTTTAAAATTATCTGATGGTTAACTAGCCGATAGAAAAAAACGATCGTCTGTGGGTATGTCCATTGGTTAAAAATCTCTGCATGCTCAGAATCAAGTCGACGCATGCTCGGAAGCATTGAACTTCATTTTTCTCAGCACTTTGTTGTGTTGTACGTCACCGCGTTCTGAAACGATCGTTTTTTTAACCAATGGTGTGTAGGCACGACTGATGAAAGTCAGCTTCATCGGATATCTGATGAAAAAATCCATCAGACCGTTTTCATCGGATGAACTGATCGTGTGTACAGGGCAGTAGAGTAATTCAAATTAGAGTAAGGCCACGTACACACGATCAGTTAAACCGATGAGAACAGTCTGATGGACCGTTTTCATCGGTCCAAACCGATCGTGTGTGGGCGCCATCGGTTATTTATCCATCGGTTAAAAAAAAGCCAACTTGTTTTAAATTTAACCAATGGATACCTAACCGATAGAAAAAAAACGATCTTTTGTAGGCACGTCCATTGGTTAAAAATCCACGCATGCTCAGAATCAAGTCGACGCATGCTTGGAAGCATTGAACTTCGTTTTATTCAGCATGTCGTTGTGTTTTACGTCACCGCGTTCTGACACAATGTTTTTTTTTAACTGATGGTGTGTAGGCACGACTGACCATCAGTCAGCTTCATTGGTTAACCGATGAAAACGGTCCATCTGACCGTTTTCATGGGATGGACCGATCGCATGTACAGGGCATAACTGTACAATGGCTACCTGAAGCTTTTTCAGCCATTTGCGGTTTTTATGTGCTGTTCATGTGCGTGTATGCATACAGTATTCTTTGTGATACTGGAACACATCTAATCAACTCATCATACATTTTGTATGTAGTTAATCGCTTGCTGAACGGCTCACGCCAATAGACATCGGCAGAATGGCACTCTTAGCACATAACTGCTAGTCAGTCCGCAAAAGCAGGATAGCCACGCGTGAGCCCGCCACACACAGTGGTAGTGGGCCTGCGGGTCCCACATTCTCGATGTCCGCCAGCTACCCGCGGTCACGGCGAGGAGAGGCAGAACAGGCAAAAGGAAAACAAGGCATTTTCCTGTTCTGCCTAGTAACGTGTCAGAGATTTTCTGTAATCGAGAACATCGATCTCTGTCATGTCCTATGTCTCCCATCCCCCTACAGTTAGAACACACTGAGGAAACACACTTAACCCCTTGATCGCCCCCTAGCGTTTAACCTATTCCCTGCCAGTGACATTTATACAGTAATTAGTGGCTATTTTTAGCTCTGATCGCTGTATAAATGTCAATGGTCCCAAAATAGTGTCAAATGTGTCCAATCTGTCCGCTGCAATATAGCAGTCCCGCTAAAAATTGCAGATCACCGCAATTACTAATAAAAAAAAAATGAATAATAAAAATGCCATAAATCTATCCCCTACTTTGTAGAAGCTATAACTTTTGTGCAAAACAACAAATATACACTTATTGAAGAATACATATTGGCCTAAACTGATGAATACATTTTTATTTAATTTTTTTAAATTGGGATATTTATTATAGCAAAAAGTAAAAAATATATATATTTTTTTACAAATTTACACTTTATTTTTGTTTATAGCGCAAAAAATGCAAAGGTGATCAAATACCACCAAAAAAAAGCTCTATTTGTGGGAAAGAAAGGACATCACTTTTGTTTGGGTACAACGTTGCACGCCCGTGCAATTGTCAGTTAAAGCGACGCAGTGCTGTATCGCAAAAAACTGGCCAAACCCATCAATATACACTTATTGAGATTTTTTTTTACCAAAGATATGTAAGAGAATACATATTGGCCTAAACTGAGAAAGAATTTATATATATATATCTATATATATATATATATCTATATATATATATATATAGATATATATATTTGTGATATTTATTATAGCAGAAAGTAAAAAAATATATATTTTTTCCAAAATTGTTGGTCTTTTTTTGTTTATAGTGCAAAAAAAAAAAAAATGCAGAGGTGATCAAATACCACCACCACTCTATTTGTTGGAAAAAAAGGAAGCAAATTTTGTTTGGGTGCAATGTCGCACAACTGGCGCAATTGTTAGTTCCTGAATGTGACCTGCAATCATCTTCTTGCAGTCTACTGTTAAACTAATTGTAAATACAAAAATAAAATAAATAAAAAAACAAACAAGTTTATACTTACCTGCTCTGTGCAGTGGAATTGCACAGCGAGGCCACAAACCTCTTCTTCGCTGGCGCTTCTGGCTTCTCCTTTCTGGCGAGTGGCCCCATAGGTGGTGGCATCTTATGGGGGCACTCATGCGGGTTCGGTCCCAAAACGTACTGTCTGTGTCTATGGACACAGACAGTGGGACTTGGCCCGGCCCCCTGCTCCCTCATCTCTGGCTTTGATTGATTGTAGCGGGAGCCAATGGATCCTTCTGCCTCAGCAAAGCCTATGGGACACGGGAGAGAGCTGCTGCAGACGGGCACAGCACTGGATCCAGGCAGGTGTACTATAGTGCCACACTGATAGGAGTAGAGACCAGATAGACAGAGAACATAGCTCATCAGTATGCTGCTTCTCATTTGCTCTTCAGTCACATAGTGGGGCAAAAAGGGGGGGGGTCTGTATGTCCCCTGCTAGGCAGGGCTGTACTGTGCGGCAACTGTGAAAATCTCAAGAGTGGATGGATATAAATACAAATCTTTTGGCAGGTAAATCAACCTGTCAATTTTGTTGTTTAGCTAGAGTTCAGCTTTAATGCTTTTGGACTTCACTTTGGACTGGCTTATTAAATATGTCAGCTTAAGAGAAAACAAAAAGATATACTATGTGATTGTCTTATATTTTACACTGTGGGGCAGATTCACGTACAATTGCATGGTCGCAGCGTATGTGAGATACGCTACGCCGCTGTAACTTACTTTTCAAAGCTTTGAATCCAGAAAGAATTTGCGCCGTAAGTTACGACGGCGTAGTGTATCTCACGGCGCGTAATTCAAATCGGCGAGTAGGGGGCGTGTTTCATTTAAATGAAGCGCGTCCCCGTGCCGAACAAACTGCGCATGCGCCGTCCCTAAATTTCCCGCCATGCATTGCGCTAAATGACGTCGCAAGGACGTCATTGGTTTTGACGTGGACGTAAACTACGTCCAGCCCCATTCACGGACGACTTACGCAAACTAAATAAAAAAAAATTAAATTCGACGCGGGAACGACGGCCATACTTAACATTACGTACGCCACCAGTTAGCAGCTTTAACTATACGCCAAAAAAAGCCGAACGGAAACGACGTAAAAGAATGCGACGGCCGCTTGTACGTTCGTGGATCGTCGGAAATAGCTAATTTGCATACTCAACGCGGAATACGACGGGAACGCCACCCAGTGGACGCCGAAGAATTGCATCTAAGATCCGAAGGCGTACGAAGACGTACGCCTGTCGGATCTAACCAAGATGCCGTCGTATCTTGTTTTGGGGATTCAAAACAAAGATACGACGCGGTATCACTAGATACGCCGGCGTACTTTCTTTGTGGATCTGCCCCTGTGCTTATTGTTGTAGACATATGGTGGTAGTTGATTGTACGTAAAATATTAATTCCTCCTTTCTGACATCATGTATGTCCAAAGGGCAGACAGATTTGCTTTGCTTTTCTGGTCAGTGTCCCAGGATACATATTTTAAATGATTTGTGTCTAACAGCAGACTGCTGGCTGGTTAAGCATGTTATAGAGAAATAGTTTTGCACCCCACAGACAGCTTACTTGTGGCTATTTAGTGCAGTAATATTTAAACCTTGAATGTCAACTTAATGAATAATGGGCAGAAACTATTTTTTTCAAAACATATGCACAGACTATCAAGTCTTGCACGCAATCATTTTTTGACAAGGTCAACTTTAGCCTTGTTGTATTCAATAGTCAGGGGTGCGTTACACATGGTGATATCCATAGATTGTGGAGGACCCCTGTGCAGAAAAGCAGTTTAGTTTCCCTTTGAAAACTCATCACTGCTGCTCACCACATGTGTAAATCCTTCATTAGAGTATCTATACATTTCAGGATCTTGTTTGGCCAATCATTGCCTAGAACTCTGCAAGCTCTGTAAACAGTAGGTAAAGCTTTTCTTCTAAGGCCAATTTTCCATATGAATTATAGATTTGCGCATTGAGTCGTAAAATCCCCAATGCTTTTGGGTCCCAGGGAGCAATGAGTGGCACATACAGCCACCAATACAACCAAATGGCCATACACAAGTATGCTCGGGTAATTGTAAGGCCTTCTGTACAGGCTTTTCCCCATGTATATGACTCTTCTCCCCAGATGCCTAAGTGGTGCATTTGGGGACAACCACTGTACATGGTTGTATACAGTCATTCACCAATGTAGCAGGGAGCTGGCTATCTTACCTGCAGTATCAAAAGATACTCTGCAACATTGTTTCAGTGAGATTGTTTCTCTCTTGTGCCAGTTAAGACTCTGTGTCATCACATCCTGTCAGCAGAGTGATTACCATCAGGGAGCAAAGCACAAGGGGAATTGGAGTTCCAGGACTCAAGTTTCACATTAAGATTTAACTGTATAGAACTACAAAAGACCAGCATGCTCTGTGGGCAGGAAAGGAGGGACTCTATTTTGATTTTCTGAGAAAAATTCAGACAGCACTAGGTGGAGGAAGAGATCAGATCTGAGGGAGAGATGCTGTAAGCCTCAGACATCCAGTCTGAGAGAGGGGGATCCCAGGTGCACATCCAGTTGCACCTGCACTGAAGCTGAAGTGTTTCAGTGTGAGGTGACCAGTTGGGTCAACATAAGAGCCTGCTTCTACAGGATGTTCATTTGGGCCTTTACTATAGGGTTGGCTGAGAGGGCTTTTGCCCATTTGCAGGAAACAGGGACACTGCACCACAGGATAAGTTAAATGGACACTGTATACAGACATCATTGCTGTTAGTCATCTTGCTGACATTGTAGTTCCACAGGGCCATCCATTTCCAGGGACACTGTATACAGACAACATTGTTCTTTCACCTTGCTGAGAGTGATCCTGCCTTCTTCACTTGATAATCTGGCAAGTTGTGTTATTTGGCCCTGCTATTTAGGAGTTTAAGTGCACCAACAAAAGTGGCTAGCTGAAGATACATAGTTTTATCTGTTCTTTGAAAGGACTAAAGCTACTAATGACATATGGACCCGCACACACATATTCAGGGCTCTGTATATGCAGTGGGTGTGTGGAACAGTTTATCTAGGAAGTTAAGCCATTACATGTTGATTTGAATAAAGTGTTTAAAGTTGGGCATGTGGTGTCAGGGGACAGAAGAGAGAGGCCTGACACAAAGAGGATCATTCCTCTGCTCTTCTCCTGCCTGGACTCATAGAGCCAACTTGAGTAAAGGTAACCAATCTGATATGGATTGCCATATTGTGATTTATTTTCCATGTAAGTGTGTCTCTGCTTTTCTGTTAAAAAAAAAAGTGTGCCTCTGCTTTTGGTGTTATTCTTAGGTTTTGGATCCTCTGAAAGCAGCTTGAATATAGTATTGAGTTATATTGCTCTTCCATTGCACTCCTTGAACAAATATATTGTTACTTTTCCACAGAAATATTGCAGAAAAGACAATTTTTGTGTTTTATCATAATGTGTGTGTTTCTCATTGGTTATTGCACTTACACTATTGCCAGGTGTGCCAGAGGGGGGTGTTACTGGGGCTGAGATGCAGAGTAACGGACTAAAAAAAAATTAAGTGGCAGAAACCTCATCCAAGTACAAGACTGTAAAGCACCCTCTCCTCTCCATAACATAGACAGGAGGGGTTCTGTGTTTCTTAGGGAGTGCTTGAAACCAAGTACCTGATAAGAGTGCAGCACAGGCAGAGAAAACAGGTTATCAGCTGACAAGATTAGGCACAATCAACAGGTAATTTTTTGCACTAATTAAACAGATATAGAAAAAAACAATAATATTTTTAATAGACCAAAAGGGATGAAATAAGAGAAGTTAATTGTTAGGGTTCATATACCTTTAAAGTAAGCTTGGTAACATTACATGAGGTAGTAAGGCCAGTGGGGGAGGTAACAAATGGTTGAAACCAAAACAGGGGCACATGGCGGTTCATAGCAGCAGCTGGTTTTAGGATGGGAGCTTGTCTTGGTAGCATCTTTGTGTGGGCCTTCATAACTTTTTGACTTCTGTATAAGGGCTAATATGGAAAAGGTAGTTTTACCCTCGAACTACTACTTGAATTCCTTTACATATGCATTTCAGCAGTTTGCGTCTATTGTCAGCAGTTTTTTGCCTTACCAAAACATCTAGTAAATAACAATAAAACAACTCAAAGCAGCCAATCAGATTTTGTATTTTGTTTTGCTACAGTCCGATCAGTGAAATCTTTATTCCTAATGGATAGATCTTTGCCTTTAAATAAGATTAAGATATTACAACGGGTAGTGTTATTGTAAAAAGAAAAATATCTGGTTTCCAGCTAAGTCAATTCAGCCTAAGCTAAACTATAGAGATCAGTACATAAGAAAGATTGGGTGTCACTCGAAAGAAAAATCTTGAAACAAAATGTAACATCTCTTCCCTGAATAAACAAAATAAGCAGACCATGACTCTACAAAGACTACAGTCTTTTACAGCAGACACAATTAACTTACTGGACTCTGTGGGGCAATTGTGCAAACTTCTCACAATCCAAGGTTCACTCCTTTAATGGACATTCTAGAATTCCAGCTGGTGACCCGCCCAAAAAAACACTATGCAATTTCTGACAGTCATGGATGCCTCTCTAAGGGCAATTTATGTAAGAAATCCCATCTAGCTCAAAATGTTCTATCCTGAACACTGACTCATTGGAAAGATTTCCAAATCAGAAACTATGCAACTAATCACAAATTAAAATGGGATTTTTTTGTCACTCCCTAATTGCTCCTGAAAACCTATGTTGTACCAAAACACCTGCCAGACACAGGTATATCCCCCAACACACAGGGTCTGACTATAGTATGCATATAATAGCACTCTAATGACCAATATGGCTTTGATAAAATGTTTATCTTTTAATGTAAGGTCTTAACACCCCACAGAAAATAGCGCAAATCTTATATAATATGGATAAACAGAGAGTCCATGTGCTTTTTTTTTTACAGGAGATCCACTTTAAAACCTCATCAGTTCCATTCATGCCTACACGTCACTACATCAAGTGGCATCTATGAAATAACCCAGTAAAAAAGTCAAGAGGCATGGCTATAGGCTTTTATACCTTGCTTTATGCTGCGTACACACGATTGGTTCGTCTGATGAAAACGGTCTGATGGACCGTTTTCATCAGACGAACTGATCATGTGTGGGCCCCATCGTTTTTTTATCCATCGGTGCAAAAACTTAGAACTTGTTTTAAAATTATCTGATGGTTAAAAAAACGATAAAAAAAACGATCGTCTGTGGGGAGGTTGGTATGTTCATCTGAAGACATTGCTCAGACTTTCCAAGAGTACTATAAGACACTTTACAATATTCCCAATCATCTGACGGAGCCTACCAACACACAGGAACGTGAAAGGATTGCTTAATACATCTGGAATACAGCTCTTCCAAGGCTAGATCAGGGTGTTGCTGATTTATTGAGCACTCCCTTCACTATAGAGGAAATGTATCAAACCTTTAAGGCACTCCTGTAGGGCAAGAGTCCAGACCCTGACGGTTTCATAACCGTTTTTTACAAACAATTTCAGGATGTCCTTGCCCCTTTTCTAGACTTTACGTTTATCTTGATTTCTGATTCATGCCCCTTCCCCGGTCAATCCCAGGAAGCCAACATTACCCTTATCCATAAAGGCCAAAAAGATCCCACTAAATGTTCAAGCTATCGCCCAATCTCTTTAATGAATGTAGATCTTAAAATGTATGCAAAAATAATAGCGATTAGATTTCAGTTGGTTATCCCCTCTATGATAAGTTTAGATCAGTTGGGCTTTGTCCCTACCCGGGAAGCAAGGGACAACACTATAAAATATTATCTTTTATCTCATACTGTCAGTCACAGAAGGTCCTTCTCTGTCTCCTCTCATTAGATGCGGAAAAAGCGTTTGATCGTTTTGTTTGGACATTCCTGTCAGCAACATTGGAACAAATAGGCTTACCCCCGGTATTCAAAAAATGATGGCCCTGTTTTCCTGACCATTAGCTTGTGTTAGGGTGAAAGGCCTACTTTCAGAACGTGTACCTATATCCAACGGGGCCCACCAAGAGTGTCCTCTCTCGCCACTCCTGTACATATTAGCAATGGAGCACTTGGCGACTGCCTTACAGACTAACAACTCGATAGGCGGGGTGGATATAATTGGCAAGCAATAAAAAATTAGCCTGTTCGCAGACAATCTTTTGCTTAATATAACTAACCCATTCGTAGATTTTCCCTCTCTTTTAACCACTTCCCGCCTGGCCTATAGACAGAGACTCTTTTCCACGTGATCAGCTGTGTCAAATCACGGCTGATCACTATGTAAACAGGAAGAGCCGTTGATCGGCTTTTCCTCACTCGCGTCTGACAGACGCGAGTAGAGGAGAGCCGATCGGCTGCTCTCCTGACAGGGGGGTCTGTGCTGATTGTTTATCAGGGCAGCCCCCCTCGGATGCCCGCCAATGACCACTGGGATGCCACCCAGGATCACCAGGATGGGCACAACACAAAATCACCAGGTATGTCCCATTAGACCATCAGGGAAATTGCAATCTGTGCCCAGGCAGCTGCCAATAAATGCCCAGGCAGCTGCCAATCAGTGCCCACCCACAATGCCTACCACTGCCAGTGCCACCTGGGATGCCTATCAGTGCTGTATATCATTGCCACGTATCAGTGCCCACCAGTGCCACGTTTTAATGCCCATCAATGCTCAGCAGTGCTGCCTATCAGTGCCACCCATAAGTACCCATATTTGCAGCCTTTCAGTGCCCATCAGTGTCGCCTATCAGTGTCCACCAGTGCCATCCATGAGTGAAGGAGAAAACGTACTTATTTACAGAATTTTATAACAGAAACAAAAGCAAAAAGATTTTTCCCGTTTTTTTTTTTATTTGTTTAGCAAAAAATAAAAACCGCAGAGGTGATCAAATACCACCAAAAGAAATCTCTATTTGTGGGAACAAAAAGATACAAATTCTCTTTGGGTAAAGTGTAGCATGACCGTGCAATTGTAATTTAAACAGCGACAGTGCAGAAAGCTGAACATTTTGGCCTGGGCAGGAAGGGGGTATAAGTGCCTGGTATTGAAGTGGTTAAAGAAATTAGAACTATTCGGTGAGTCTTTTTAAAATCAATGCAACCAAATCACATTGCTTAAATATTTCTCTTCCTGCAGGGACTCAAGATTCTCTTGCCAATACATTTTTCTTCCAATGGACCCAGCACTCTATTAAATATCTGGGGCTCCAGATACCTGGGCAACTCCATTAATTATTTGAGCTAAACTACCATCCGCTTTTGCATTCTATGCAACAATGCCTCAAGATATGGTCATCAATGCGACATTCATGGTTGGGAAAGATGTCCCTTTTTAAGATGGTAATACCTCCAACAAAAACGAATTCAAGTTTAAGGAAATGTGGACCCCTTGGATGAAGTGTTTTGAATCTCCCTTATTCTTATCCTATATGAGTTACCCAGTCACTGTCTCCCCCTTACTTAAGCTAGCCATATTTGGTCAAGCCACCATGGGACCATTGTTTGAAGTTTAAGTTCACCTTTATAGAAAAATCCGTATAGTGAACTCGCACAAGTCCTCCTCCTCACCCCCCGGTCCCGTTGACCTGGACTGTGGCAATCTCCGGTTCTAAGCCCAGGTATATCCAGCGCCGCCCATGTGACGGGGCTGACTAATTAAAATTTTCCAAAACGTCCCTCCTGACGAGGACATTCAGCTCAGGGGATTTCTAAGCCCTGGATTACTGGCGCGGAGATTAACACAGCCCAGGTCAGCTAGACCGGAGGGGGGGGGCAAGGAGGGGGACCTGTGTAAGTTCACATTACGTATTTTTCTGTAAAGGTGAACTTACCCTTTAAAATTTACAGGTGAACAATGGCAAAAAACATGCACCTTGATGTGGTATAGAAATCCACAAAATCATCATAAGTTTTACATTGGCACTCCCCATAACTGTTGGTAAGGGTGCAATGAAGTGGACTCCTTCTTGTATATTTGGAGGGATTTGCCGAGAATTTCCACTTACTGGATCTCCATAAGAGACTAGATTAATCATATAACTGAGCAACTTGTACCCTTCAATTCCACAGTATTACTCTTACATGATAATTACATGATATCAGTTGTCATATTTGGTGCAGTCTGAGCTGAATAATGTGGACTATGCAGCATGGACATACATTATGTCATGTTATTTTTGTATACAAAATGAATAATCATTGTGGTTTTAATATTATTTGTAAATGTTCTGCTTCTTACCCTCTTTAATTTTATTGCTGTCTTCCTTTGTATTCAAAATGATATTCTTTTTTATATAATTTTGTTTAATTTGGTAGGTAATGCAGCATACCTGTGCTCACCAAAGCCTGACAATTTTCCTGCTGCATAAATCAAAATACCTTCAAAGTTCAATTTTGTCCCTTTTTTTACACTATTTAGTTCATCCTGAATACGTCTAGTCAGATCTGAGCAATACAACAGTAGAAGGTAAACTCAAACTCTGCAGTCAAAAAACTCCTCACCACGGGGGGCCTTGGTTACTTCAAATTGATAAGGGAAGGAAATCATGGCACCCCTTTAGTTTGGAAGAATATCTCTCCAGGCAAGAATTGCAGGCTTAGTAGTGGAGCTGTAACCTGGTTAGGCCAGGCTGGGCCTTGTCTAGAGTTCCCAAAAGGTTAGGTTGTCCCTTAGTTTCCACCCTTGGAGCAGCGGGAGCTCTGGGGAAGTCCATGTAAAAGATTATAATGATGCCACACTTATCTCCCCAAACTAAAGATGCTCTACAGAGAGGGGTTAATGGCAGTAAGCAGTTAATCCTGTGTGTCCTGCTGTTACAACTGTACAGCAGTACATGTACAGAATCTAAGAGCCACGGACGCAATATGTCATGAGTCAACATGTAATGGGTGAACGATTTAGGCCCCGTACACACGTCGGAGGAACTCGACGGGCAAAACTCATCGTTTTGCTCGTCAAGTTCTGTGTGAAGCCGCCGAAGATCTCTGCGAGCCAACTTTCCTCATTGAACAACGAGGAAATAAAGAACATGTTCTCTATTTGGCTCGACGAGGAACTCGTCGGCTTCCTCGGCCGAAAGTGTACACACGCCGGGTTTCTCGGCAGAATTCAGCTCCGATCGAGTTTCTGGCTGAATTCTGCCGAGAAACTCGGTCGTGTGTACGGGGCCCTAGGCAGTTTATGGTTGTCTTTGTCTCCCAGACTTCCCTCCTCCTGAACTGCAAATTCTGGAATCCTAAAAATTTTAAAATGTGTTATTATATTGTGAATGTTATTTGCTTTTGTGTGTTTTATGTGCATGCCATAATGAGACAACTTTGGTATACAACCAGAAACATGATATGATGAAGTGCCGTGTTTACAAGCTAGTAGTATATGCAGAAGGAAATAATTAAGAAGAAGACAGACAGTAGCAGCATAATGACTGCAGTCCAATCAGGCAAAGTTTTGTCAGAATTGGGAGACAATTGTCAAATATTATTTCAATGCACAAATACCCAAACCAATCATTCTCATAGTCTATAGTACATCATCTGTGTTGTATTTTAAAAGTCCATATTATACCACCAAAATTTGCACAAAACATGTGGCAGCAGAGAGGATTTTTTTTCTTACGTGAGACTTTTTACATGTGTAAAAAGCTTTTTATGATTTCAAATATGATTTGAATTTGAAGTGTAACTATGGGTCATTATTAAAAAAAATATGTTTTAAATAATATTTATGATGCAGTCTGTTGCCACTATTGAGGCAGCAGTTTTGGTATTTCCATAGTATCCCCAAAGCCATAGTTTGTGCTGGATAATATGTAATATGTGCTGGATAAAATACTTGCAATGGGGAGGATGCTGTTGGAGAAGGCGGGGTGGGTGTAGGAAAATTTTGCAGAGGTTCAAGTCTTTGCTTGGCCCTTCTCATCATAGCCAAATGACCCTCCTCTCTACTTGATGTGGTGTATCTTAAATTTTTGAAGCTGCTTATGAGTCTTTCCTCCCTGTCATTAGAGGCCACAGAAATTGCAGTAAATACAGCAAAAGAATGTTGTGGAAGAAGGGTAAGATGCAGAATGTAAAGAACAAAGAGTAGGAATAGTGCAGGCCTTTTGCTGCTGACTTGTGTCAATGTGATGCTGTTGCCACTGAGCTCTGAGCAGGGCCATTTGAAGGAATTTGGGGGCCCCAAGCAAAATGGACAACAACAGGGCGGGGTTGAGAAGCTTGCGGATGTTCTGCTGTCAGAATGTCGGAAATGACATCCGAGTCTTTTCAAGTTCAGAAGCGGGGGTGGGGGGTTCGGCCGCTACCAAAAATGGCTTCTTAGTTCTTCCTCCTCCCTCATCCTCCTTCCTCCTCCCATGCAGCGAGCGAGTTGCGATGGAGGGGGGCCCAGCATGCCAGCTTGGGGCCTCAGGCCAGCTCTGGGGCCCCAAGCAATTGCTTGATTTGCCTGTCCTGTAGCAACAGCCGTGTATTTCCTCATACTTGAGGTACTCAAATGACTGGTACATTTTTCATGGATGATATGCCATGAAAGAGGGAACTGAAGGAATGTGATCAGTTATAAAAAAAGGAAAAAGGTATTTATAATGTTTATTTTATATTATTCACAAATGCTTTGCCTTTCATTTCTATTTTAAACTGAATGGGTTGTTTTCCAAAGTGATCGTTTACAATCATTTTAAATCTGACTGGCTGCTGTGGGAGAACTATTCCTGCATTTCCTGCAGCACCCTGTGACTTACAGTTATATTTTAGTTGCCCAAAAACAACTCCTTGTAATAGAAGAAGTATACTTATCACTCTGGTAGCCCATATCTTTGCTCCAAACTTTCCAACCTTTCTCAGTCCCTTCAGCATTCAGCACTTCTGGGAGTGTCGGATGTCTGTGTTGCCCTGCTGCATGCTGCAGTTACATCTTCCAATCCCTATGTCATTGTTGTGTCCTGCAGTAACATAGGAGTTGGAAAATGGAACCGCATTGCTGGTGAAGGATAAAGAACGTCCAACAATCCAGAACATGTTAAATGTAGAAGACTCAGACGAAGGCTGCAGCATTAGCACTTTATTGGTGCATAGGCCGGAGCCAAGGACCACCATAAAGGTGAAAAAAATACTATTCTATTATTGGGATCTGCTTTGAGGATTTTTTTGAGACAACAACATTTTTGCAATGAAAATTACCTATTGCCAAAATTCAGAATCTCTGTTAAAATAATTGAGTCTAGTCATAAAAAAATATAATTGCTTTGCTAATGCCTCATCATTCTTGTAAACATAAAGAACAATAAGAGAAAAATAATTATAAGAACATATGACCATAAACGTTGACTCAAAGGCGCTGTTATGGAAATTGAGAGGGACCCTGCGCTTTTCTTTTCTTTTTTTTTGTGGGATCCCCTTCAAACCCATACCAGACCGAAAAAGCCCAGTGTGAATTTTGGAGGGGGACCTTACACCTTTTTTTTAAAACTCTATCCCTGCTGCTTTTTTTCCCTTCATCTGTCAGTTGGGTTGTTAGGATGCCAGAGGGTGTTAGCTCCCTAACAACCAGGAGGAAGCTGTCATATTTAGCAGTGTTAATGATACTACTGCCAAATGTTTCACTTAACACTGCAGCTGGTGGTTTACTCGGCCATCATATTATTTACCCTGCTGACCAATTGTTCTTCTCATGGTTCTTTTAGCAATTTTTCTCTTAGGATCGAATTCTAGGGAATGCTACATGTGCCCAGTGAAAGGCAAAAAAAATAAACTATTATCTATATGTATATTAGAACCTAAAATAAAGTATTTTTGTCCATTCTGGATAGTGTAGGGAAGGGATAGACCCTTGGCCAAGCTTTTATGGATGTCTGTGTCCCCACTAGCAAAATTCGCTCCTAGAGCAAGAGGTGATGGAAAATCCTCCCCATGTTCCTGTGACAACGATCTAAGATAGAAAATCAATTTTTTTTCTCATTTTCTGTTGCTTCTCTGGGACTGGAAGTAAAGGGGAATTTCCCTAGCAATAATCAGGCAACACAAAAATTACCTGATAATAGTTTTAACCCTTCCCTATTCTGTCTAAAACAAAAGGAAAAAGGTTTGGCTTTGCATACACTTCATGGGTATGACAGGTAATATTATGGGTCATATGATTTCTCAACTTTCACAAGGAGAGGGTTGTACCATCCCAAAGTACTGCTACAGTGCCTTGTGGAAGTAAAATCTACAATGGAATGGTTCAGAAATAAACATATCCAGGTGTTAGAATGGCCAAGTCAAAGTCCAGACCTGAATCCAATCGAGAATCTGTGGAAAGAACTGAAAACTGCTGTTCACAAACGTTCTCCATCCAACCTCACTGACCTCGAGCTGTTTTGCAAGGAGGAATGGGCAAAAATGTAAGTCTCTCGATGTGCAAAACTGATAGAGACATACCCCAAGCGACTTACAGCTGTAATCGCAGCAAAAGGTGGCGCTACAAAGTATTAACTTAAGGGGGCTGAATAATTTTGCACGCCCAATTTTCAGTTTTTTATTTGTTAAAAAAGTTTGAAATATCCAATAAATTTCGTTCCACTTCATGATTGTGTCCCACTTGTTGTTGATTCTTCAAAAAAAATTACAGTTTTTAATCTTTATGTTTTGAAGCCTGAAATGTGGCAAAAGGTCGCAAAGTTCAAGGGGGCCGAATACTTTCGCAAGGCACTGTATATGTGCAAAAGTATGCAAGAATGAAATAGTCACGGAACTGTGCAAAAGGAATGATACTACAACAATTGGATTTTTTCTAATACAAGATATAGAAACTGAAGGAAAGAATTTGACAGGTTGCTATAATACAGCCTTTTTCTCTAGGTAAATGTATACTCGTGGCTGATGATGTTTAAAATAAGAAATAGATAAATTAGAGCAAGGTCATGCATCAGCATCAAAAAAGAAATGCAGTGTAGCAGGAGGAAAAAAATAGAAGGAAATGCTCACTAGCTCTTTAGATCTTAAGCTTTTATGAGCAGGGCCCTCCTAACCCTCTTATCTTAAATTGCATTGTAATGGTACTTTCTGGCAAATCTATAAAAATATAAATCCTGTATAATAATAATATTAATAATAATACAAGTTGCTAAAAAAAACAAAGTGCTAGCTGGATAAGGAAATTATCACTAGTTTTTTAGATCTTAAAGGGGTTGTAAAGGTTTGTTTTTTATTTTCTAAATTGGTTCCTTTAAGCTAGTGCATTGTTGGTTCACTTACCTTTTCCTTTGATTTCCCTTCTAAATGTTTTTTTCTTTGTCTGAATTTCTCACTTCCTGTTTTTCCTCAGTAAGCTTGCCCCCATCATCCATGGGGGCTAGTCAGCCAGAACAGCTTACTGAGGAGAAAAAGGAAGTGAGAAATTCAGACAAAGAAAACAAAGAAAAAGACATTTAGAAGGAAAATCGAAGGAAAAGGTTAGTGAACCAACAATGCACTAGCAGGAACCTATTTAGAAAATAAAAAATGAACCTTTACAACCCCTTTAAGCTTTTATGAGCAGAGCCCTCCTAACCCTCTTGTCTTAAATTGCATTGTTATGTTACTTTCTGGCAAATATATCTATAAAAATATAAATCCTGTATAATAACAATATTAATAATAATAATACAAGTTAATAAAAAAACAATTCTAGCTGGAAAAGCAAATTCTCACTAGTTCTTTAGATATTAAGCTTACATGAGCAGGGCCCTTCTAACCCTCTTGTCTTAAATTGCATTTTAGGGAACTTTTTGTCAAACCTATAAAAATATAAATCCTGTATAATAATAATATTAATAATAATAATAATAATAATAATACACGTTGATAAAAAAAAAAAAAAAACAATGCTAGCTGGAAAAGGAAATTCTCACTAGCTCTTCAGATCTTAAAGCGGGAGTTCACCCATAAAACCTTTTTTACCCTTAGATTGATGCTCATTTTGTCTAGGGGAATCGGCTAGTTGTTTTAAAATCGACAGGCTTCCGACGGTCGCATCCATCGCGTCACGAGTAGCCGAAAGAAGCCGAACGTCGGTGCGGCTCTATACTGCGCCTGCACACCGACGTTCGGCTACTTTCAGAAAATCGTGACGCGATGGAATACGACCGTCGGAAGCCTGTCGGAAGACTGTCAATCAAAATAGGAACGCCCAGTCCCGCAGCCCATACCCGAAAGCGGCGGAGAAGATCGCTCTCTACAACGGTAAGTACAGCTTCGATTTTAAAACAACTAGCCAATTCCCCTAGACAAAATGAGCAGGAATCTAAGGTTAAAAAATGTTAGTTCCGGGTGAACCTCCACTTTAAGCTTTCATGAGCAGGGCCCTCCTAACCCTCTTGTCTTAAATTGCATTGTTATGGTACTTTCTAGCAAATCTATAAATCTATAAAACTATAAATCCTGTATAATAATAATATTAATAATAATAATAATAAAAGTTGATAAAAAAAACAATGCTAGCTAAGATAGTATTTACATTACCTTTTGAAGCCACTGTGTATTATTCTCCATCATGCTTTCCAGCTCCTGTATCCTCTTGTTTGGCCAATGGAGATCAGGGTGTGCTGGCGCATCCCTCTGTAATGAATTGGATACCTGGTAGTCAGCTGGAGGTGGATAGCAGTTTTCTATCTCAGGCAAAAGAAAAGTGAAGCTGCAGTGTCCATGTTGGACTTTGTGCTGACGTTTTTCAGGGATTTCAATCCCTTTCAGGTGAGACCCCACCACTGAATTCACTAAGGTCAAGAAAAGGCAATGTTTAATCAGCACCAGCACCATGCTCATTGCCATCCTAGAATTGATTCTTGTGCAGTGATGGAATGGGATTCTTCTCAAAGCTGAGACATACACCGCTATAGAAAAGCCGTGCGTAGTGTTTCCCAGAGTGTGAACTCAGACAACTTCTTTGTATCACTAACCCACGTTTTTCTGACAGCTCTAGGAAGTTTTTCTTAGTAAGCAATCCTCTCTGGCTGCAAATTTTGTCTGTTCCCTCCCAGTGTTTGCAGTCCACAAGCTGGAAGTGCTCCCATACCACACATAAGGATGCTTTATCATTAACCTCTTCACTGCAAGTCTAATGTGACTCATTGCACTGACAACATTTCCAGAAAAGGGATAATGCAGACTATTCCCCTCTAACAGAAGCACATGTGCCAGTTGTTACAGTAATAATGTTACAGTTAGTTACCACACATTAACACAGAGTCCTATAAAGGATTATTATTTAATATGGGCTCAAATATGAATATTAAACAAGACAGCTTGATGCTGGAAAAAAATGTAAAACAAAACGTAAAAAAAAAATCATCATTTGCTGCATATTTTTGATTTAAATGACTTTTAACTTAAATGGTAGACAATGGTTATGAAAATATTAACTATTCAGTTCATTTTCTGGTTTCTTGTTTATTAGTCATTTTTGTTATTTTAATCACTTCCATACTGCGCCTATTCTGGCACTTCTCTCCTTCATGTAAAAATCATAATTTTCTTGCTAGAAAATTACTCAGAACCCCCAAACATTATATATATATTTTTTTAGCAGACACCCTAGGGATTAAAATGGCGGTCATTGCAACTTTTTATCTTGCACAATATTTGAGCAATAATTCATCAAAAGCATTTTTTTGGGGGAAAAAAAACGGTTTCATGAATTAAAAAATAACAAAACAGTAAAGTTAGCACAATTTATTTGTATAATGTGAAAGGTGATGTTACGCCAAGTAAATAGATACTTAACTTGTCACGCTGTAAAATTGCGCACACTCATGGAATAGCACCAAATTTCGGTACTTGAAAATCTCCATAGGTGACGGTTTAATTTTTTTTTACAAATTACCAGTTTTTTTAAACTAAATTTAGACTTTAATAATTTAAGTGTTTTTAAATAACATACTTATTATGATGTTTATAATAAGCATCCAGATCAATTAAGTATTTGGATTATTTTAGGTCAAGCTGAATTCTGAATTGGTGTACAAAGAACTTCAGGCAAACAAGTAAATATGCAATTGCAATACATACAATATACAGTATATTTACATTTCTTTTGTAATTCTCATTATAAAGATTTGTTACAGTCTTGTTATTTACACACCCCTGCCACGCTGAACAGCCAGAGACATGACATTCTAGTTCAGTCTTTTCTATTTTTTTGTGAGACTGTTCATTGGATTGTAAGACATCTTCACCTGTGCCTAAATAGTAGTTAGGAGAAATAGGAAGCAGTAAAGCTGGAACAGAAAGTAGTTTCACTTTACATCAAGCTAGATTTCTATTGAATAGGAATGAGGTTCAGGTTCACCACTACCATGAGTACAATGCAAATCCTGCAGCTTCAATGTTTGCGGTCCCAGCGAATTTATGTGCAAAACATTTCTTAAACCAAATTGCACTACGTGGCCTTTGAACTGGTCAACCGGCTTAGAAAGACCAATAAGGGGATATTGGTTAAACCAGTCCTTAGGTATGAGGCACAGAGTAGCCATAGTGTAAGTGCATTGTTGTAAGCTGTTGCAGGAAAAGTTTAGGAAAAAGTAACAAACATCAAAGGGAGAGATTAGGTCAACTATAAAAATGTAATTTCATTCTGATTGCTAGCTTTTTGGGAAATTAAACCCTTTGCTTCTTTTTTGTAGTTGTTATTAGGTGCTTTTTGTCTCTTATTTTAATTTGTGGTTGATTTGATGTCAGCAGTCACCTCAAGATGTTGTCCCACCCATAGCAAACTTTGTTTTTTGCTGTAAGACTTATCAAAGGTGACTGCAGTAATGGCAATAAAGCATTTACTCTAAGGTCCCAAAAAAAGACACAGCTCGAGATTGGACAAAAAGAGGTTTAACCTTAAACTGTGTTAGAAGTTCTTTACTGTATTAGCAGCAAGAATGAGGAACTTGTTTCCGCAGGCAATGGTATTAGCTGAGAGTAGGGATGAGCCGAACCCCCCCATTCGGTTTGCATCAGCACCTTCGAACGGACAAACGTTCACGCAAACTTTAGAACCCCTCTAAAGTCTATGGGACTCGAACGTTCGAAGTGCTAATTTTAAAGGCTAATATGCAAGTTATTGTCGTAAAACAGGTTTGGGGACCCGGGTCCTGCCCCAGGGAACATGTATCAATGTAAAAAAAAGTTTTAAAAACTACTATTTTTTGGGAGCAGTGATTTTAATGATGCTTAACCCCCCTGGCGGTATTCCCGAGTCTGACTCGGGGTTAGATTTTTGTGCTAGGATCTGTAACCCCGAGTCAGACTCGGGCTCGCCTCGCTGGATCCACAGGCATGGTTTACTTTCCTTGTCCCTGGATCCAGCAATGCCACCGCGCTGTGTGAGCGAGCGGGACCTCGCTCGATTCACACAGCGTCCTCCTGTGCCGCCGATCTCCGTTCCCTGCGACGTTACAACGCACGGGAGCGGAGAACGGCGCCTATTTCAAAAACGTAAACAAACACATTACATACAGTATACTGTAATCTTATAGATTAAAGTACTGTATGTAAAAAAATACACACCCCCCTTGTCCCTAGTGGTCTGCCCAGTGCCCTGCATGTACTTTTATATAATAAAAACGTTTCTTTCTGCCTGCAAACTGTAGATTGTCCATAGCAACCAAAAGTGTCTTTTTATGTCAAAAATGGTTTTAGATCAGCTAGAAAACAGCGATAATAAATTATAATCACTTGCAGAATTGTGCGATAGCGGATTGTGGGGAAATTCGTCATAAAAAAATAAAAGTAATGACAGTGACAATTCTGCAACTGAGCAAATTTCAGTGATTTGAGTTGATTACATTATTGAATATTTTTTAATATAATTATATTATTATTTGTTATAATTATTTATAATTATTTATTATATTATAATTTATAATTTTTTTTTTTTTTAAAAATCATACCCGGCATGCCTACAAGACTCTTGTTTGGTCAGATTTAAGTGAGTTATTCCTAAAAATGACAGGCCTACAGTATAAAATGTCAAATTTCCTTGCAAATAATGGTACCGCTTTCAGCACCTTTTTTCTGAAAGAATCATACCGCCAGGGAGGTTAAAGTGAAAAAAAAAGTGAAATATTCCTTTAAATATCGTACCTGCTGGGTGTCTATAGTATGCCTGTGAAGTGGCACATGTTTCCCGTGTTTAGAACTGTCCCCGCACAAAATTACATTTCTATAGGAAAAAAATTCATTTAAAACTGCTTGTGGCTTTAATGTAATGTCTGGTCCCGGCAATATGGATGAAAATCATTGAGAACAATTACATGGGTTACCCCCCCCCAGACCATTACCAGCCCCTTTGAGTCTTGTATGGATATTAAGTGGAACCCCGCACCCAAATTAAAAAAAGGAAAGTCGTGGGGCTCCCAGGCCCTATATACTCTGAACAGCAGTATATAGGCATTGCAAACAAGACAGAGACTAAAGGTTTGTTGTTAAGTAGAATCTTTTTGTAATTTTGAACTGATACATTTTTAACCACTTGATCACTGGGCATGTAAACCCACTTAATAACCAGACCAATTTTCAGCTTTCGGTGCTCTCACAATTTGAATGACAATTACTCAGTCATACAACACTGTACCCAAATGAAATTTTCGTCCTTTTTTTCACACAAATAGAGCTTTCTTTTGGTGGTATTTAATCACCGTTGGGTTTTTTATTTTTTGCGCTATAAGAGAAAAAAGACTGAAAATTCTGTAAAAAAAAATAATTTTTCTTTGTTTCTGTTATAAAATTTGGCAAATTTAGTATTTTTTTTTCATTCTTTTGCATAAATGTGAAAGATGAAGTTACGCCGAGTAAATAGATACCCAACATGTCACCCTTCAAAATTGCACACGCTCGTGGAATGGCGCCAAACTTCGCTACTTAAAAATCCCCATAGACGACGTTGCAGGGTATTGTGGGGTATTGCGGATTATTGTGGGGTATTGCGGAGTATTGCGGGGTATTGCGGAGTATTGCGGGGTATTGCGGGGTATTGCGGAGTATTGCGGGGTATTGCGGAGTATTGCGGTGTTTTGGGAGGCATTGCGGAGTTTTGCGGGGCATTGCGGAGTATTGCGGGGCATTGCGGAGTATTGCGGGGCATTGTGGAGTATTTTGGGGCATTGCAGAGTATTTTGGGGCATTGCAGAGTATGGGGCATTGCAGAGTATGGGGGTATTGCAGAGTATGGGGGTATTGCAGAGTATGGGGGCATTGCAGAGTATGGGGGCATTGCAGAGTATGGGGGTATTGCAGAGTATGGGGGCATTGTAGAGTATGGGGGCATTGCAGAGTATGGGGGGCATTGCAGAGTATTGCACAGGGAGGGATGGATGGCTGGATCTGTGACTACATGTGTCACAGATCCAGCCCGCAGCAGCAGCTCTCTCCCCTCTCCTCTCTCACACTGTACCGTTCGGTACAGAGAGGAGAGGGAGGAACCGGCGTCATCACATGACGCCGGTTTGTTTACTAGTGATCGCTCCGTCATTGGACGGAGCGATCACGTGGTAAACCGCCGCTACCAGCGGCGATTTACCGTGATCCGTGATCAGCCGGGTCCTCCGGACCCGGCGATCACGGAGACTCCCGTGTGCGCGCCCCACAGGGCGCGCGGGAGCGCGATTCTGGGAGGACGTACATTGACGCCTTCCCAGAGTTAAGCAACCGCCTTGTAGACGTATTTTGTCTATAGGGCGGTTGCTAACTGGTTAAAGTGTAGCTCCAGCCAAAAAATATATTTTTAAGCTTTTTGGAAAACATAGGGAAGGGTTATCACCCCTGTAACATTTGTTTTGCTGTCTGTGCACCAGTTCAGAAGATTTCACCTTACTTTCTGTCCCAATGTAGTCAGGTAGCTTTAGGTGCACATTGTGCAGAGGACACAGTACACTAAGTGAAAATACTTGCAGATCCCTGCCTGTGATATTAGTATGAGAACACCAGCAATTGTATTCCGGTAAGCTTTAGGCCTCGTACACACGACCGAGAAACTCGACGGTCGAAACACATCGTTTTCCTCGTCGAGTTCCTTGTTAGGCTTGTCGAGGAACTTGACAAGCTTGCTTTGCGTACACACAGTCAAGCCAAAATCTCCTCGTTCTCAAACGCGGTGACATACAACACATACAACGGCAAGGGAAGTTCGATTCCACTGGCTAAACTCTTGGGGCTGCTTTTGATAATTTCATGTGTTTGCGTGTTAAATAAAAGTTTGGTAAGAGACGATTTGCACTTTTCAGTCTGTTACAGCTTTAAAAATGTGTTATCTCCATTACAAATGCTACTTTTACTCCCGTCTCATACTTTAATCTGAGCAAGCGCGGGTTTCTTAGCATACAGACGTTCGAGTTTCTCGTCGAAAACCAGCCCGACCAGAAACTCAACAAGCCAAATCAGACTCCCGTCGAGGAAATAGAGAACTTGCTCTCTGTTTGGCTCGTCGAGGTTCTCGACCGTTTCCTCAACGAAAATGTACACACGACCGGTTTCCTCTGCAAAAAAATATCTCCCAGCAAGGTTCTTGCTGGTTTTTGCCGAGAAACTGTGCAAAGGACACTAAAACTGATTACTGGAGGTCCCTGCCTGTATTTGTATGAGAACACCAGCAATTGTATTCAGGTAAGCTTTAGGTGCACACTGTGCAAAGGACACTAAAACTGAATACTGGAGGTCCCTGCCTGTATTTGTATGAGAACACCAGCAATTGTATTCAGGTAAGCTTTAGGTGCACACTGTGCAAAGGACACTAAAACTGAATACTGGAGATCCCTACCTGTATTTGTATGAGAACACCAGCAATTGTATTCAGTTAAGCTTTAGGTGCACTCTGTGCAAACGACACTAAAAGTGAATACTGGAGGTCCCTGTCTGTATTTGTATGAGAACACCAGCATCTGTATTCAGGTAAGCTTTAGGTTCACACTGTGCAAAGGACACTAAAAGTGAATACTGGAGGTCCCTGCCTGTATTTGTATGAGAACACCAGCAATTTTATTCAGGTAAGCTTTAGGTGCACACTGTGCAAAGTACACTAAAAGTGAATACTGGAGGTCCCTGCCTGTATTTGTATGCGAACAACAGCAATTGTATTCAGGTAAGCTTTAGGTGCACACTGTGCAAAGGACACTAAAGGTGAATACTGGAGGTCCCTGCCTGTATTTGTATGAGAACAGCAACAATTGTATTCAGGTAAGCTTTAGGTACACACTGTACACTAAGTGAAAATACTGCAGCTAGCACAATCACATGCCTGCCTGTCAGTAAATTATGAAGAGAATACAGGAACAGATCTAGCTAAACTGAATACAGTGTATAAATATATATACAACACCTGGAATGCATATACATCCTCTACACACTGTAACTGCAGCTAACTGACTCGCCTGCCTGCCTGCTCAAATGAAATGACACTGTCTCTCTCTCTCTCTATCTCTCAGCACGCTGGCACACACTATACAAGGCTGACTTTCAGGCGGCCTTATATAGTGTGGGGCGTGTACTAAATCCCTGAGGCATAATTAACCAAAGCCACCCTGGCTTTGGCCAATTACGGCTCTCTGTACAGACGGCGCTGTGATTGGCCAAGCATGCGGGTCATAGTGCATGCTTGGCCAATCATCAGCCAGCAATGCACTGCGATAACACAGTGAATTATGGCCCGTGATGTGTCACTCGAATTTTAGAGCGAACGCCCCATAACGTTCGCAATTAGACGAACGATCGAAAATACGATGTTCGAGTCGAACATGGGTTCGACTCAAATTCGAAGCTCATCCCTAGCTGAGAGTGTTGATACATTTAAAAAACTCATAGATGTCTTCCTCAGTGAACACAATTTACAGGGTGTGACAGTATGCGAGGTGCGATACATGATCATAGGTACATTTCACCTCGCATACGTTCCATTATGAGAGACTGAACCGGAATCCATTCCGGGTTTTACAGCCTCTGGGCCTGGCTAGGATTCCGGTCCGGATGTTTGGGTCTACTGGAGTCCACAATCAGCTGGACTTTAAATGTCCAGGAAGAGAGCACAACAGGGCTCTGGCTTGAAACTCAGGAAGGGACCTGAGTGAGGGGAGCGCTGAGTGCTGGACTAAAAGGTTTGCTTTACTACATGTTTTGTGGGTGTCAGGGACTAGCCCCACACTGTATAGAGAGGAGATCCTGTTTGTTTAGTTTAGCGCCGGACGGCAAGGATTTAATTTATTGTTTTGTTTATTTTAATCTGCAAACCGTGTATAAATAAAATCTGGCATCCGCCAGACTTAAAAGAAAGTGCCTGCTTACAGACTGTGATTTCAGAAAAGGTGATCCCCACGAGCTAATCCCTCACACGTGGTGGATTCAGCGGGCACTTTTCTGAAAATGGAAGAAATATTAAAGGCCCTGCTACAGGCCAATGCAGCCCAGCGGGAAACCAACCGCCAAGTCGCAGAGGCCGCTGCAGCACAACAGGCTGCCCAGCAGGAGATAAACCGCCAAGTCGCAGAGGCCGCTGCAGCACAACACCGCCAAGTCGCAGAGGCCGTTGCAGCACAACACCGCCAAGTCGCAGAGGCCGTTGCAGCACAACACGCTGCCCAGCAGGAGATGAACCGACAGTTTGCCGAAGCTCTGGTGGAACTGAAAAAGGGGTCCGCACCTCCGGTGTTAGCGGAACCAAAGATTGTACGTGCTTCCTACCACCTGCAAAAGATGACACCGGCGGATGATGTTGAGGCGTACATGGCGACTTTCGAGAGAGTCGCTGACCGCGAAGGATGGCCAAAAGAGCAGTGGGCGGGACTATTGGCCCCATTCCTAACAGGAGAACCCCAAAAGGCCTATTTTGACCTAGAACCAGATAAGGCCCAGGACTATGAGACTCTAAAGACAGAAATACTCGCACGCTTGGGTGTCACCATGGCAGTCCGGGCCCAGCGCGTGCATCAGTGGTCCTATTCCAGCAACCAGCCACCCCGGTCACAAATGTTTGACCTGGTCCACCTCACCAGGAAGTGGTTGCAGCCAGAGACTCTGACCAGCCCTCAGATTGTGGAGCGTGTGGTAATGGACCGGTACCTGCGTGCGCTCCCTGCTACCCTGAGAAAGTGGGTCGGACAGGGGGACCCCAACACTGCAGCCCAAATGGTGGACCTAGTGGAGAGGTACAGTGCTACCGAGGACTTAATAAACCCACCCACGCCCCACTTCGGAGTGTCTCGGGGTGCAAGATCTCCCAACGGTTCGGGTAAGACTGTTCCGGGGTTCAAGAGTTTGGGGAGAGTGGATAAGACTGTTGTTACAGCAGATGAGACTGTAGGTCCTAGACCTGGAGACTGGCCAAAGAAGCCAGGAAGGTTTTTGGGACCGGTAAGAGGACTGGGGGTAGGGCAAATACGGTGTTTTCGTTGCCATGCATTAGGCCATATTGCTGCAAACTGCCCTCTAAATGATGAACCTATGCAATGTGATTATGTTGATAGGGTAAGACGTCTTTCTCTGTTTGCACAGGTCGCATGTGTTGCGACAGGTCAGCGTCGCCTGGAAAAACAAATGTGCGTTATTTCAGTAGATGGCAAGCCTCTTACAGCCCTGCTAGACTCTGGTAGTGTGGTGACCTTAGTCAGGAGTGTGTGTGTAGATCCCGCAAAACTACACCCCAGTTGTATTGGGGTAATATGCATCCATGGGGACACTCGGGACTACCAGACAGCGGTGGTTGAGGTTGATACCCCCTGGGGCTGTGTAACACATTCAGTGGGGGTGGTACTTTCACTGCTCCATGAAGCCTTAGTGGGAAGGGACTTTCCTCATTTTTGGAAGTTATGGGAGAGTGAAGGGAGGCCCATAGATAGCGCTCCCCCTCCTGGGGAAACTCGAGAACTCTCACCAGACCCGTTTTGCCAAAGGGAAGGGCATGCTGTTGGTGGGATCGAGGAGGCCGGAGATCCTCCACCATTCCCTGCCATGGCTGGGGAACCGGAATACTTAGAAGCTAGCACCCAGCCTGAGGGTAACGAACAGGAAACCTCGCCTGACCCTGACATGGAGAGTAGCCAAAATGTGGTACCCGACTTGGAGGTCAGGAGGGAAGATTTCTGTACCGAGCAGCTGCGAGAGCCCACCCTCATGAATGCCAGGGAAAATGTTAAGGTGTTGGATGGGGAACCGGTGGATCCTAATTGGGTGGTGTCCTTTCCCTACATGGCAATTAAAAACCATTTGTTATATCGGGTGATAAAACATGGAGAGGAAGAGGTAGAACAGCTACTGGTTCCCAAACCCTTTCGCAGGGTGGTGCTAGACCTGGCTCATGGTCACGTAATGGGGGGACATCTCGGGGTCGAAAAAACCAGGGAGAGAATCACCCAAAGATTCTTCTGGCCCGGTTTGCATGCAGAGGTCAAGGAGTACTGTGAATCGTGCCCCGAGTGCCAAATGTCAGCACCATCGCCCCATTTTCGCAGCCTCCTTGTTCCTCTACCAATAATTGAGGTCCCCTTTGAAAGGATTGGCATGGACCTGGTGGGGCCGGTCGTGAAATCTGCCCGAGGTCACCAGCATATTCTGGTGATCCTGGACTATGCGACTCGCTATCCTGAGGCCATACCCTTGCGTAACACCTCCGCCAAGGTTATTGCCAAGGAATTAGTCCAGGTGTTTAGTCGAGTAGGGATCCCAAAAGAGATCTTGACCGATCAAGGCACCCCTTTTATGTCAAGGGTTACCAAGGAATTGTGTAGATTGTACAAAATCTCCCATCTCCGTACTTCTGTCTACCACCCCCAGACAGATGGTCTGGTCGAAAGGTTTAATAAAACCTTGAAGAGTATGTTGAAAAAGGTGGTTGACAAGGATGGGAGAGACTGGGATTTTTTGCTACCATATCTCATGTTTGCCATACGAGAGGTTCCACAGGCCTCCACAGGCTATTCCCCCTTTGAGCTCTTGTATGGTAGGCATCCCAGGGGCCTGCTAGATATTGCTAAAGAAACGTGGGAAGGAGAGGTCAGCCCATATAGGAGCATCATAGAGCACGTCTCCTTGATGCAGGACCGAATTGCAGCCGTTCTGCCCCTAGTACGGGAACATATGGAGCGAGCCCAGGAGGCCCAAAGGAGGGTCTATAACCGGGGTGCCAAGGTCCGTACTTTCAACCCGGGGGACAGAGTGTTGGTACTGGTTCCCACGGTAGAAAGCAAGTTTTTAGCCAAGTGGCAGGGTCCCTTTGAGGTTGTCCAAAGGGTGGGGGAGGTAAACTACAAAGTCTACCAGCCAGGGAAAAGGAAACCACACCAAATTTACCATGTAAATCTCTTAAAGCCCTGGAAGGACCGAGAGACTTTACTGGCCACGTCCCCACTTCCAACAGACCGGATACCCATGATACCTGACGTTCCCATCACGGATTCCCTGTCTGTAGCACAGCAAAGTGACGTTAGGGCATTCGTGCAGAAAAATAGAGACTTTTTCTCCCCCTTACCCGGACTGACCAACACGATCCAACATGACATAGTGACGGAACCAGGGGTTCGGGTAAATGTAAAACCATATAGAATTCCAGAGGCCCGGCGAGAGGCAGTTGCGGAAGAAATAAAAAACATGTTAGAGTTGGATGTGATCGAGGAGTCTCACAGTGAGTGGTCAAGTCCCATAGTGCTGGTCCCAAAACCTGATGGCAGTATTAGGTTTTGTAATGATTTTAGAAAACTTAACAGTGTGTCCAAATTTGATGCCTACCCGATGCCCCGGGTCGACGAACTTGTGGACAGGTTGGGACAGGCTCGCTACATAACGACCCTAGACCTAACGAAAGGTTATTGGCAGATACCGCTTACTGAATCGGCCAAGGAGAAGACTGCCTTTTCCACTCCTGAGGGCTCGTTTCAGTATAAGCGGATGCCGTTTGGTCTGCACGGAGCCCCTGCATCATTCCAGCGAATGATGGACAAAATTTTGAGACCACATCGCTCGTATGCAGCGGCGTACTTGGACGATGTGGTCATCCACAGCCCAGATTGGGAATCGCACCTGCTCCGTGTACAAGCGGTCGTAGATTCCCTTAGGGAAGCACATCTCACGGCCAATCCAAAGAAATGTGCCATAGGCCTGGAGGAGGCCAAATACCTTGGGTACATTATTGGCCGGGGAATGGTCAAGCCGCAGACCAATAAGATTGAGGCAATTCAAAAATGGCCCCAACCAGTCAATAAAAAACAAGTGAGGGCCTTCCTGGGCATTACGGGGTATTACAGGCGTTTTATACCCAATTTTGCCACCATTGCCGCCCCCTTGACCGATCTAACGAAGGGTAAGGGGTCGGTCATGGTCAAATGGAACCCCGAAGCCGAGGGGGCATTTCAGAAGTTAAAACAGGCTCTTTGTATGGTACCCGTACTAGTAACCCCGGATTTTAGCCAGGAGTTTGTTATACAGACGGATGCCTCTGAGGTGGGACTAGGGGCCGTACTGTCACAGATCAGGGATGGTGAGGAGCACCCAGTGGTATACCTGAGCAGGAAGCTGAACAAGCACGAGAAAAATTATGCCATCGTAGAAAAGGAGTGTCTCGCCATTAAGTGGGCCTTAGACTCCCTGAGGTATTACCTACTGGGGAGGTCATTTAAGCTGGTCACAGACCATGCTCCCCTGAAGTGGATGTGTGATAACAGGGAGAAAAATGCTCGTGTGACAAGGTGGTTCCTGGCTCTACAGCCTTTTAAATTTACGGTGGAGCACAGGCCAGGGAAGCTCCAAAATAATGCAGATGCCCTCTCCCGTGTGCACTGTATGGTTGGGTCAAGTGCTCAGCCGCAGGGGCTTGAGCAGAGGGGGAGGATATGTGACAGTATGCGAGGTGCGATACATGATCATAGGTACATTTCACCTCGCATACGTTCCATTATGAGAGACTGAACCGGAATCCATTCCGGGTTTTACAGCCTCTGGGCCTGGCTAGGATTCCGGTCCGGATGTTTGGGTCTACTGGAGTCCACAATCAGCTGGACTTTAAATGTCCAGGAAGAGAGCACAACAGGGCTCTGGCTTGAAACTCAGGAAGGGACCTGAGTGAGGGGAGCGCTGAGTGCTGGACTAAAAGGTTTGCTTTACTACATGTTTTGTGGGTGTCAGGGACTAGCCCCACACTGTATAGAGAGGAGATCCTGTTTGTTTAGTTTAGCGCCGGACGGCAAGGATTTAATTTATTGTTTTGTTTATTTTAATCTGCAAACCGTGTATAAATAAAATCTGGCATCCGCCAGACTTAAAAGAAAGTGCCTGCTTACAGACTGTGATTTCAGAAAAGGTGATCCCCACGAGCTAATCCCTCACAAGGGTTATGAGAGTCTAAAAACTCACATGCAAACATTCATAGGTTGAACAGGATGGACCTTACGAGCTAGGTAAGTATGTAACTTCCCTTTAAAAAAAAAGTGGTCTTTTGTTATAGGGGTTCCAAAGAGCTTGAGAAACTTCTGTATCCTAGGTGTGGAGTTATGCATATGGCAGCAATAAAATAGATTTCGCTCTGGCAAATCCCAGAGAGGCAGACTCTGAAAGCATGCTGGGGAACTGTATATATTATTTGAGCACAATGGGCTCTGAATCTTTTCGTGGAGATGATAAGTTCAGCATGGAAGGGCTTGCTGCCCTCTAAGGCACTGCTGCCACATGTCTGCTGCCACAGGGCCTGGATGCTGAGACCCTGAACCTAGAGAGAGCTAACCGAGGGGGGCCTGTCTGCTGAAGATAGTGGGCCAGATTCAGATAGGTCAGATAGGTCAGCTTTAGATCTGATTTACGTTACGCCGGCGCAAGTTTTTGAGGCAAGTGCTTTTATCAGAAAGCACTTGCCTCAAAAGTTGCGGCGGCGTATCGTAAATCCCCCGGCGGAATTTAAATTCCGCGGCTAGGGGGTGTGTAACATTTAAATCAGGCGAGTCCCCGCGCCGAACGAACGAACTGCGCATGCGCCGTCCGCTAAATTTCCCAGCTTGCATTGCTCTAAATGATGTCGTTAGGACATCATTGGATTCGACGTGAACGTAAATTAGGTCCATCCGTATTCGCGAACGACTTACGCAAACAACTTAAAAAAATTAAAAATTCGACCCGGAAACGACGGCCATACTTAACATAGGATACGCCGCATATAGCAAGGGTAACTATACGCCGGAAAAAGCAGAACGCAAACAACGTAAAAAAAAAGCGCCAGGCGGTTGTTCGTTTCTGAATCGGCGTAACTCCTCATTTGCATATTCCTTGCGTATACAAACGGAAGCGCCACTTAGCGGCCAGCGTGAGATTGCAGCCTAAGATCCGACGGTGTAAGTCACTTACACCTGTCGGATCTTAGGGAGATCTATGCGGAACCTGATTCTATGAATCAGGCGCATAGATCCGACCGACGGAACTCAGAGATACGACGGCATATCAGGAGATACACCGTTGTATCTCTATCTGAATCTGGCCCCTGGTCTTGTATCAATGGAGTAAGGTATCGCTTGGAATTTGGAAGAAGGCAAACAGCTGTCCTTGGACTTTGTGTGAGTACAGGCACTTTTGAGAGATTGTGGGGACTTTTGGGCTGCTGACTCCCTCTGGAGCTAGAGCGAGTCAGCTGTGGGTCTATTTAAAGGGGACACTGTTTGGAGTTCTGAAGAGCTTAATCCACCTAGTTTTCTGTAAATGGGACTAGAAAATAAGGAGTTTGAAGTTACTACCACCACTACTACTATTACTAAAGTCCACTGTTTGCTGCAAGCATGTACTTTATTAATGCTTTTCCAGAAAGAGAATTTAGTCATCAACCTGTACATAGCTTTTAATTTTGGAGTATCTCACAATATCTAAAAAATTTTTTAACCCTATCCAAGTTCTCCAAAAAAAAAAAACAACAAAAACTAGACTGGTTATTGAAGAAATGTGTGGATGAGCCTGTGTGACTGGCTGCAGGGCAATGCTTTTGGGAGGACCTGGACAGTATTCCTGCGGCTCTTACGGGAGTAGCTCTATATATATATTCAGATCACTTTCTTTTACAAATATATATATATATATATATATATATATATATATATATATATATTATATATATATATATATATATATATATATATATATATATACTGATGTGGCCCTTGAATGATCCTGTACTTGGTATTTGATATGAGCAGATTTCAGGGCAAAGTGAAAGAGTTTCTTTAAGGAAGGCTACATGGGGAAGCTGAGAGCACTCCCAGTTTGCCCATAATAATATCTTTTTATGATGCACGCTGCTGTGTTTAGTTATAAAGCATGGAAATGGGTTATTCTAGCCAAGTGGAATTTCAAAATGCAGTCTCTTTTCATTACAGAAGCCAATCAACTTGTTTTTATAGTTTGATGTAAGCATGACTTTTCTGTCTGCATTATGTACAGGATTACAAGGCCATTTCAGCTGAAATGCTGATTATGTAATTTTCAGACATGATTTTCAGTTTGCATTATGCATGCCAACTTTACAACATCTTCATTTTTTTAATTCCAAATATGGAAAGTCTCATATAGTATTAAAAATGCCTTATACTTTTATGTTCCCGATTTATGGACCTTCCTTTTCATGGGCAAAGAAACAAACATAACATATCCACATGGGATTAACAATTCAGATTTATTATACTTTTGTTAAATAAAGCGCATAAAGCTGCCATTAAGAAGTAATAAAATGTCAGACGAGATAGAGTAACTTCCATGTTTAAACACCGTTGCTAAGGTACCAACACAAATGTATGATATCAATGTACAAAACAAATGACTTTAACAAAGGAGAGCTCCAGCAAGGCAGTTTTGTGTGGATTGAGGAGAAGGTGTGTTGAGGGGTGAAGGGGATCAGTGGTATCAGGCTCATCTCTGATATTCAAGGTCCCCGACACAATGGTTTAAATACCCTATATAGCTGTCCAAGGTAGAGTGGTGTAAGGAGAAGGCAATAAACCATGTGTGATATGTATGTGGGTTAGGAAGGCACCAGAGATTTAAAGGGAGCAGGCAGTACAGTTTCATCTTTAAAGCGGAACTAAACTAATCTTGGCTCCAGTAATGTGGCATCCCGGAGCACCAGGGTCGCTTCTGACATCTTCAGTTGGCTGGTTCCTGGGTATCAATTGCCTGCAACTATCATTGGCTGAGCCGAAATGACATCACTCCTGTGTATATGTGAAAGTTCAGTCAAATCTGCATTGCCAAACTTGTACAACGAGCTGCACATGAGAGAAAGGCGGGTAAGTAACTTTAATGCAGAAGAGACATGTTTGCCCATGTTTTGTTTTTTCCATAACGTTCCACTTTGAGTGCTTGTCATATATTATAAATAAGAGGTGTCAGGCTGCATTCACACCTAAGCGACAGCCGCGTACGCGTGTAGCGGCAGATTTGCCGCGATTACAAATGTATCTTTTTTTTTTTTTTTTTTTCTAAAGTATTCCCATTGCTGTCTATGGGAAAACGCGCCTGTCGCGTGAAAAAAAGGGTCCGGGACTTTTTTTCAGGCGACAGGCGTTGCGCGTCTATGAGATGTGAACCATCTCCATAGACGGCAATGGGAATTCTCCCCTCAAGCGACAGAAGCGTCCCGCGTCGGGCGTTTTGTCGCTTAGGTGTGAATGGGGCCTAAGAAAGACTGCTGGGTGATTGTGTTCTAAATAAAAGAAACATGTGTAACTCACTATTTTTATATCTATCTATTTATAAATATATATATATATATATATATATATATATATATATATATATATTTTTTTAAACACTACGGCCCGGATTCACATACAGTGGCGCATATTTATGCGGGCGTAGCGTATCTCCTTTGCTCTACGCCGACGCAGCGCAGAGAGGCCCGGCATATCATGACCGCATCCCTGTGCGCATGCTCCCACTTACGCCGGCGCAACTTCCTGGGATACACCGGCCCACCGGCTTGCGCCGAGCGCATAAATAAGCCCAGCCATACGCCCGTCCGGCGCAAAAGTACATCCTGCTTGTGTCCCCCCCTGAAGCAAAGTACTTTTGTTGAGCGATGGCAGCTGCTAAGGAGAGGAGGAAGATAAACTTTTCTAAGGAGGAGAGGGCTATCCTGATTTTGGCAATAGCCAAATTTGATGTGTACCTCCATGGTGCCCACAGTGCCAGGACCAGTAGGGCATGTATGAGGGAGATCCTGGAGGAGATCACCCTGGAGGTCAATGCCCTTGGGCATGAGACCAGGACCCCCGACGATGTCAACAAGAAGATTAATGACATGAGACGTCGGGTCCGGGATAAGCTGGCCAGCATGAGGAGGCACGCCAGGGGCACAGGAGGAGGACCAGCTTCTGCTCTGCGGGTTGACTGATGAGGAGGAGGTCATCGCCAGCTGTCTGGAGCGGGAGCAGGTGGAGAGCTTAGACTCCGGTGACCAGGCCTTGAGGACAGGTAAGTGTGTTTTATCCCCTATCCGGTGTGTAGCATGTGAGGGGGTGCAAGGGAACATGTAACAAGTGTGTGGGTCCACTAACATGTGAATGCTTTGTGTCATCCACAGATGTGCTGGAGGGAGCGGGGCCATCGTCAGCTGCTGGACGACCCACGCCATACCCGGAGGAGTGTGCCCACACCTCTCCTCTAGAGGAAGTTGAGAAGGAGCATGGTGACCTTGAAGAAGGTGTCTACCTCGCGGAGGATAACATCATCCCTGGACCCTCCCAAACCTCCTCCCCCATCAGGGGAAGCCCCTCAACCTCCTCCCCCATCAGGGGAAGACCCTCACCCTCCTCCCCCATCAGGGAAAGCCCCTCAACGGCCTCCCCCATCAGGGAAAGCCCCTCAAGGGCCTCCCCCATCAGGGAAAGCCCCTCAAGGGCCTCCCCGTACAGACGGGCCCAAGCCTCTCCAGCCCCCAGGAAGGCTTTGCATGAGACAAGGGGTGTTCCAGAATCCCTACAACAAGGGCATGCGAGGGAACAGGCCCGCCAGATGCGCCACATGGGTGCTTTTGCCTGTGACCTGCGCCGTGTGGCAGACAGCCTGGCCTCTTCAGCCAAGACCCAGGCTGAATACACAGTGGCTGTGCAGGGCACCACAGCCACTGTGCAGCAGTGCCTCACACAGCAGGCTGAGCAGAGCACCTCAATCTCTGACAAGCTGCAGGATGTGAGTGCTAACTGCGCTGCTATGGTGACTTGCATTGGGGAGCTGCAGGCCACAGCATCAGGCCTCGTAGCAGGGGTGAAGAGCCTGGGAGTGGCTATACAGGCCAACACGGCTGCCATCGAGGCGGAGGGACAGCAGACCAGGCACCACCAGCGGCAGACCACCACCCGCCAGCTGCGGATGCAGGCGCAAACGAACGCTGTGCTCACCCGCATTGCCCTTGCGTTGGAGGGCAGGCAGCCAGCATCTGCCAGGAGGGACAGACCAGGGGATGATCCTCCTTCTGATGCCCCACCCCCCCACCCGAGGCTCCCCCCAGACAACTGAGGAGCCGGAGCCGTAGCACCATGCCTGGCCCACGACAGGACAAATGAGTGCCTTTTTTTTTTGGGCTCAGATTATGAGCTTTTTTTTATTTTCTTTGCTCAGATTATGAGCTTTTTTATTTTCTTTGCTCAGATTATGAGCTTTTTTATTTTTGTAGTGACTACACACGGTCAGTAGTGCAGGCTACAGTGTGACTGGTGTGCAAATGTGGGTGACATTCCTGCCAGCAAGGTGTGTCACCTTGGGTCGTCAGGGAGAGGTTATCCCCACGACCGTGTGAATGTGATATAAATGGACAGCAACACCATTGGGGCCTTGGCGTGGCGTTGCTGCTCCCAAGTCCTGCATGGTGGACTTGGGCTAAACCAATGTGAAGTGGATGTGGTGTGTGTGAGCACAGGACCCCAGATAGCAAGTCACCTTTTTTTTTTTTTTTTGGAAAAAAAAATGTTTTTGATATTTTTACATTTATTTTTTTATTATTTTTAGTTCCTTTTTTTATATATACTTTTCTTTATTTCATCTTTCTCAATTCGCGGCAGCACCCCCACCCCCCCCCAGGCCCATGCCTGAAGCTGTGTAAGGGGCCCCATAATTCCTGATGGCGGCCCTGCCTGGCATGTTGGCATACAGATGTGTTGTCCTGCAAGTGTGGTTGCTCAGCTCGTTTGTAATGGTGCTGCTGCAGCTGCTGTCCAGCTGATCTGTGCACGTCTGGTGCTGAGTTACACCTGCTTTATGAGGAATAACTTTAGGCCGGACGTTAAACTTACGCGCACCGCGTGTAGCCTGCGCCGGGCGCACGTACGTTTGTGAATCGCTGTATCTCCCTCATTTGCATATTTGAATAGAAAATCAATGGAAGCGCCACATGCATCCAGCGTAAATATGCGCCCACGATACGCCGGTGTAGACAAGTTACGTCGGTCGGATGAAGCCTATTTTCAGGCGTATGTAGTTTTGTGGGCACGGCGCATAGATACAACGGCGCATATTTACACTTACGCAGCGTATCTCGAGATACGTCGGCATAAGTGCTTTGTGAATCCGGGCCTATATTACCAAAAGTATTGGTACTCCTGCCTTAACATGAACTTTAATGGCATCCCAGTCTTAGTCCATAGGGTTCAATATTGAGTTGGCCCACCCTTTGCAGCTATAACAGCTTCAATCCTTCTGGGAAGAAAAAGATTTAAGAGTGTGTCTATGGAAATGTTTGACCATTCTTCCAGAAGCGCATTTGTGAGGTCAGGCACTGATGTTGGATGAGAAGGCCTGGCTTGGAGTCTCCGCTCTAATTCATCCCAAAGGTGTTCTATCTGGTTGAGGTCAGGACTCAAGGTCAAGTTCCCCCACCCCAAACTCGCTCATCCATGTCTTTATGGACCTTGCTTTGTGCACTGGTGCACAGTCATGTTGGAACAGGAAGGGGCCATCCCGAAACTGTTCCCACAAAGTTGGGAGCGTAAATCTGTCCAAAATGTCTTGGTATGCTGATGCCTTAAAAGTTCTCTTTACTGGAAGTAAGGGGCCAAGCCCAACCCCTGAAAAACTACCCCACATCATAATCCCCCCTCCACCAAACGATTTGAAGGGGTAGCCCAGTACTTTTGGCAATATAGTGCAGATGAGCAAGTTTGGGGTGGAGGAATTTGACTGGCCTGCTCAGAGTCCTGACCGAAACCGATAGAACACCCTTGGGATGAATTAGAGCGGAGACTGGCCTTCTCGTCAACATCAGTGCCTGGCCTCACAAATGCGCTTCTAGAAGAATTATCAAACATTCCCATAGATACACTTCTAAACCTTATGGATTGCCTTCCCAGAAGAGTTGAAGCTGTTATAGCTGCAAAGGGTGGGCTAACTCAATATTGAACCCTACAGACTAAGAATGAGGATACCATTAAAGTTCATGTGTGTGTAAAGGCAGACGTCCCAATACTTTTGGTAATTTAATGTATAACATTTAGCACAGTGTATACAGCAAAATTAAGTTGCTTCAACCAGAATCTATTACCACCTAGTACATTCTACCCTTAGCACCTATTACTGAGAATGAGATAGTAGTGGTTACTGAAATTAGCAGCATATTGCAGTACACAGGCACTATGGTTATACAAATGACATGTAAATATATAAGGAGTGGTTTAGGCTTGTAGCCTCTGTATTCATTTATTGTTTTTTTCCAGCCAGAAGCTGTATAATTGATCAGTATTATAAGACAGATTGGATAGAGCCCAAAAATTGCAGTGGGACATGACCCCTGTTCTACAGGTCTGGTTACATTACCACCATAAAGTACTGTACTTGCCAATAGTACATCTCAACATTACATTGCTTTTATGCATTTCTCAATATAGTTATAAAGGTGTTATGCCTCCAGCATACAGTTTGCTCTTTATTATTGCCTTGTGAAAGTGCAGGTGAAGTGTAAAAATGTGTAATTTAAAACTAAATGATGTCTTTTTGTTTTAAAGTCTAAATCTAAGGGATTGATTGTTAATTGTATGAGCTGTGATGAAAACAAAGCCCTTCATTTGATTCTGAATGAGAAGATAACGGGAAGACATCGATAACTCACCTCAACAATGTCGTCACCTCACACCAGGGTACTACCTGAATGACTGTGACTACAAACACAGATCGTTTGAAAAAGCAAAAAAAATAACAAAAAAATAAAAAGGGAAATTGCAAAAAAAAAAAAAATTCTTTACCTTTTCATAGGTATATTTTTTTATTCGATTTTTATAAATTAGAAAATAATGTAGTCGACGCAGCAACATAAAAGGTTTAAAAATAAAGCATCACAAATATCTGCCAAATTTTAAAGTGAAAAAATTACCATTCACAAGTTTCCTATTGTCTAAAAAAAACAACAGCACTAACAAAAAAATACACACAAAAAAAAAACAAGAAAAGGGAGAAACTTTAAAAATGCTCCTTTTTTTTTCTACCGTTACTGGTTTTGTTAAATTGTTTATGATCGTGATAATTGGATGACTATGAAAACCTCAAATTTCAAAGTCACTAAAAAAGCAAAAAGGAATATAAACCCTAAGGCTTCGTATACACGATCAGTCAAAACCGATGAAAACGGACTGAAGGACCGTTTCATCGGTTAACCAATGAAGCTGACTGATGGTCTGATGTGCCTACACACCATCGGTTAAAAAAACGATTGTGCAGAACGTGGTGACCTAAAACACACGACGTGCTAAAAAAACGAAGTTCAATGCTTCCAAGCATGTGTCGACTTGATTCTGAGCATGCGTGGCCTTTTGACCGATGCTTTTGCATACTAACGATCAGTTTTGACCCATCGGCTAGGCGTCCATAGGTCAAATTTTAAAGCAAGTTCTCTTTTTTTTGACTGAAGGATAACTGACCGATGGGGCCCACACACGATCGGTTTGGACCGATGAAACGGTCCTTCAGTCCGTTTTCATCGGTTTGGACTGATCGTGTGTACGCGGCCTAACAATGAACTTCTCATTTGATTCTTTTTGCTGTGTTAAATACCACTAAAAATGTTTTGTTATGTCTATTTAATAATAGCAAAAAATGCCTGTTGATCTTGTGTATTGATAACTTGTCATCTCTGCCTTTGCCAATCTCAGCTTTCTCTAATTCTATTCCAATTCTGTTGTCCTGAAACAGTAGGGTGAGATGTGTCAATCTGTGTTACTGGCAGGATTACCAGGTGAAAATAAAGAAAAAAAAAGCTTGAAAAAGGAATATAATGCAACAATTACATCTAAGTACTGGTAAGCTGAATTTTATAACCGTTTTTCTTTTGATTATAGATATGATTTTAAAGCCTTAAAATACCTAAAACCACATTAAACCAACCTCAGTTTCTCCTTCCTGATTGAATCTGATGTATATAAACAAAAAGTAAAATTTCACACAAAATCTTAAAATATTGTCAAAAGTGAAATTAGCCAATTGTTGCTCCTGCCTACTGGTTATAGGATTGAAATATTGGTATGTGTGTATGATTCTTACCACTTTTTAAAAATTAGGGAAATTTTCTTGGCAATAATATGGATTGAGTGGGAAGAGATTCCTTTTTTGTACATTATTTTAAACAAATACGCATTGCCCATTTTCTAGGCTGTTGTGCTTTCTCTTTTAACAACTTCAGCTCTTACACCCAATGGACTAGACTACATAGTTACATAGTTGGTCTGGTTGAAAAAAGTCCATCTAGACACATTTTTTTTTGTTTCTGGTATGGGCCTGTTTTTTAGCTATAATTTTGTCATTACTTAAACCTATGGCCAAAACTATTTTGCCCATACTCCTCTTGTGGGTCAGATGAATGCATTTAGTGCATTTAGACTAAATAGCTAGATCAAGGCTCTGTCTACGTTAATGTCAGGGTTATGTGTGATAATTACTGCCATCTAGTGTCCAAATGTGGTATTTTCCAAAAGATTTGACCAGCACAGGAAATAACCTAATAACATTTGTTTTGTGCCCCATTTGCACAAAACAAATGTACATGTACTTTCATTAAGTGAATTGCTATACACATTTTTTTTTTTTAATACAGCTCTGTGTACTTGGATTATGTGTTTTTCAGGCATGTGTAGTGTCCATGACTGGTTACAAACAATAATACTCTGTGTGTTCATAGGTACAGCCTTTAAAAAATGTTTACTGTAATATAAAGATGTTATATACAAAATAAAACAGTTTGAAATGTAGAAACTTTTCATTAAAATTACCCAAAGCAAGTAAATGCAGTGCTAGCTTTAAAAAAAATATCTTTATGTAGCCAGGTCCCTGGGCCCCTGAGGTCTAATAGTGACCTCCAGAGTTAGAGACAGCTGATATCCATTTGTGTACACGGTTACAAGGCATGGTGGGTGTACTGCAAGATGAAATGGTGGGCGCCAGACACTTTTTAAATGCAAAGAGATTTATTGTCTCTTAAACAGAACTGGGGGAGAGAGGCTTAGGGCCAGGACACACTTAAGTAGATGCAATGGGAATTTGCAGACTCTGAGACTTCTATAGGTAGACCGCTATACAGATGAAGGCCTCCAGCCAGACACCATTTCTGTATAGGTAGTGGCAACAATCTTGTAGCAGTTACTATGTAACAGCTCTGGTGAACGGAGTGAACCACAACTGCGGTTAGCAAGGATTTTCAATGCACTTCTTTATGTGAGAATTCAGTATTGGACCCCAGGCATCACTCCACACAAACAGGAGTTTGGGGGTTCTCTACATCATCTCTCTCTCACATAAAGAAAGACGCTGAGTTACTAAGGATGGACGCATTACAACATGCGACCAGAGCTTAGCGTTTAAAATTATAATATATACTTTAAAGATTCCAATGCATCTCTATATGCAAGTGATTATCAGTACGGGACCCCAGGTGTCACTCCACGCAAGGAGTTTGGGGGTTCTCTACATCATATTACTTAAACATATAGGGATGTATTAGGTCACTAAGGGTCACTTAGCATAGAAAAGTTAACTTGAACATGTTCAACAAGTTAGGGCAAGGCCCATAATCATTTAGCACTTATGTCAAGCAAGTTGAAAATAGGAGTTGTAGAGACAACTAATAGTTGCGTATGAGAGGCAATATAGCTCAGGTAATAATGGTTGCATATGAGATGCAAATATTGAGAGTAAATGTTCCTTTAAGATATTCCTTGGCAAACATTCATAAGCACAACAGTCTATCCCAAGTGATAAATGATAAATAATAGCAATTGTTTTAGATGGAAAATATGCAGCAGATCTTCCTATAGCACTACAAGTGACACAATAGCTACTTATACATTTGCAGGGCTTCAGTGTAGAAAGTAGGGAATTCGTAATTCATGGTGTCTGCAAGGAAGGCCTCAAAGGTTGTCCCCAGCAATTGCACTCTGTTGCAATAAATGCAACAGCTCTAATGCAGAAGATGCAAGCTGGTCCAATGTTGCAGCATGGGGAGCGATGGCACCATTGTTTGTAGCGTGGCTGAGCTACGGCTGACAATAATAGAACGGTGAGCAGTCAGCACAACGTTTTGTTTAAAGGATAGGGGTCAGGTGCAGTGCATTAGCACTGATTCAAAAAGAAGCGCCGTAAGTTGCGGCGCACTTACACCGCGCTATGACGCCATCACACGGTCGCCATAATGCGTTCCAGCGTGGAATGCACTAGAAAGAAGAGGGCGCGAGGAGCACCCGTTACATACTAACAGAAGTAATTTACTGTGGATCTTCACTGAATGAACTCCCAGTCTTTCACTAGACTTCAGATCCGATAGCCACTGGATTCCCTGAGCTCTGTCACTTTTAGCACTCAGTATTTTCCTCAAGCGTCATCCCCGCTTCCCTACTGGGTCCCTGGCTTGGCACTCACAGATACTCTTCAAGCGTCACCCATGATGATCCACTAGGTCCAGGGCACAAGTCCTGCGGGAACGCGTGGGAACAGAGTCCCTGCACTTTTTTCACAGCAGGAACGCAGTTCCCTTTGCAGGACTAGAGCAGCGGAGCCGCCCGAGCCAATCCTTCACTAAGCGGTGATGCCCAGCTCGAGTCACTGTCAGGGGCAGGCGAACCTTAGTAATCCTTTATATTACTGGCTGCTTCCTGTATATGGATTCATCAGGTAGTTATCGCGGGATTTAGAAAGAACTTGCTTAAAGTTCTTTCTAAATCCCACGATAACTCATGGCAGACCTCCGCAATGTCTCCTGGGAACAATGACAAAAGCTCCCAGGAGACATTGCGGCATCGAGGAAGTGACGGAATACCTGCACACTACCTGATGAATCCATATACAGGAAGCGGGCAGTAACATAAAGGATTACTAAGGTACAGTGAATCGGAAAAAAAAAAACATGTGGTTTAGTAATTATGCATATGAGTGTATCATTTCTTTTTTGGGTGGGGGAGTGGATCTTGGGTGGGAGTTCCCACACTTTTTTCCCCAGGACTTGACCCTTGGCTAGGTCCCTGGTTTGGCACCCACTGATGCTCCATAAGCATCACCCTGGCTGTCCCTCTGAGTCCCTGGCTTGGCACTCGCTGATTTTTTTCCACTTTTTCACCATCCCCCGGCTGGTGAGAAGACAACTCTGGTACCGGCTTCAGATCACTCACAGTGGTCTCTGGTAACAAGGTGGATGGTCCTTTAGTGGCGACAGCATCCCCTCTACCTCTGACCACGGCTGGTTCTCCATCCGGCTGAACCACTACTTCTGGTTGGACTACAAGCTAGTAGTCCCAACCCTACACTGCTTCTTCTGCTCTTGGATAGGCCTCAGGCAGCCTAGCAGCCAGGTGTCCCCGGGATAGGCTTCCGGCCTAGCAGCCCCAGGGGCAGCATAACACATGTCCACCCAGACAGCCGTCCAGGTGGCACAGAACCCCGATCACCTGACGCCACCCAAATAAATAGGCTCTCCTAGCAGGCCAAAGGACCAAAGAAAATCCCTGCCCATTGGTTGAAACAACCCATCCATTCATGGCTGAGCTTGCAAAACCCCTGTCTTATCTAATACCACTAGCACAGTGCCAGAAGACAAGAGGGTGCAACAAGTCCAGATATAAAGGGGAATCAATTGATCTCCTGACAATTGGCCAAGGCAACTATCGCCTGGCAACAAAATTTGATAGCAACCCTGCCTAAATATCATATGTGCAATAAAGATGTTTAGAAAATGTACAGATGGTGCAATTTTTTTGATTAGGAAACATAGCATGGATTTTAGGAAATGTGATTTTTGTGTAATATTTCTTTATATCCTTCAAGATAAGAAGGAATCCTTGCGGCACTGCAGCCTTGTCATTTACACACCTCCATGTGTGCTCATGTGAAGATGAGGCTTTTCAATAAACAGATCTCATGTGTTTGTAATTGGGCAGTATGACCTAGGATGCCTTCCACACAAATTACCCCAACGAGGGGGAAATCATGCAGCATCCCTCAGGGGAAATAAAGAAGTACAATAAAAGAAAAGTACAGAAAGATTACATGTCCTTTGAATATGAAAAATTGTTTAACTCTGTCTGCGCCTTGTAGAAATCATTTTTCATATCAACATTTATAAACCATTGCTGCAATGTGGTATATGTATGCAGGTATATTGTTTTTGTATGTGAATATTCTCCTAACAGTTGTTGAATATCAGTGAATTATTAGTAAATGTCATTTACAGTAACAGTGAAAGATTACAGTAGTAGTAGAAGTACAAGGATTTTACGAGTATAAAATGGATATGATGTTAAAGTGATTGTCAAGGTAAACGTTTTTTTACCTTAACGCATTCTCCGCAAGGTAAAGATTCTTTCCATATCAGCAACCCCAGCCCCCCCCCCCCCAAAATACTTACCTGAGCCCAATTTTGATCCAGCGCTGTGCCCGCCTGCAGCAGTGCTGCTCTTCTCTCTGTTATTCTTACAGGAGGCTTGGCAGCAGCAGAAAACATTGGCTCCTGCTGCTGTCAGTTATATCCTGTGAGCAGAGAGCGGTGGATCTAGCCTGTGTACAAGTGCCACTATAGCAAGTGGCTTGCAATGGAGGCACTGAGAGAAGAGGAGGAGCCTGAAGCGATGGTGGGAGACCCCAGAAGAGGAGGATCAGGGGTGCTCTTTGCAAACCAATTGCACAGAGCAGGTAAGTATAACATGTTTGTTATTTAAGAAAAAAAATGTAACCTTTAGCCCTGGTTCACACTGGGTACGATTTGGAACGATTTGAGATGCGATTTGACATGTCAAATCGCATCTCAAATCGGCGGCAATTGTCGGCAATGGCACTGTCCTAATCAGTGCGACGCCGCATCTGCGATTTCAAAAAGTAGTTCCTGTACTACTTTTTGCGATTTCGGGCCGCGATTTACATAAAATTGCGGCCGAAATCGCGGCAAATCGCGGGCAAAATCGTGGCCGCAAAATCGCGGTAAAATCGCGCATTTTACCGCGATTTTGAATTCGCAGCAGTGTGAACCTAGGCTAACAATCACCTTAGAAACAGCTTTAAAGGAAACCTATACTGAGTGAATTAAATACTGTATATTTTTTCTAATATCCTAGAGAATAAAATGGTAGTTGTTGCAATACTTTTAGCCACACCGTATTTGCACAGCGGTCTTACAAGCGTACTTTTGTTGGGAGTTAAAAAATAAGACAACAGTAAAGTTAGCCCAATTTTTTTATATTGTGAAAGATAATGTTATGCCGAGTAAATTGATACCCAACATGTCACGCTTCAAAGTTGCGCCTGCTCGTGGAATGGCAACAAACTTTTACCCTAAAAATCTCCATAGGCAACGTTTAAAAAATTCTACAAGTTGCATGTTCCGAGTTACAGAGGAGGTCTAGGGCTAGAATTTCTGCTCTCGCTCTACCAATCGCGGTGATACCTCACATGTGTGGTTTGAACACCGTTTTCATATGCGGGCCCTGCTCACGTATGCGTTCGCTTATGCGCGCAAGCTTGTCGGGACGGGACGCTCTAAAACATTTTTTTTTCTCATTTATTTTACTTTAAAAAATTTATTTTGACACTGTTTTTTTTTGTAACATTTTTGGGTCACTTTTATTCCTATTACAAGGAATGTTAACATCCCTTGTAATAGAAAAAAAGCATGACAGGACCTCTTAAATACACTAGTGCTAATTTAGACAGGAGCCAATTAAACTCCCAGCAGGTATTTATAGTGTGGGAGGAAACCCACACAGGTCCAGTTAGAACATGCAAGCTTTAAGCCTCATACACATGATCGGATTTCCATTGGACAAAGCATAGGACTTTTGTCCAAAGGGCGTTGACTCTGAAACTGTCTTGCATACAAACGACAAAAATTGTCATCCAACAAACACAAAACGACGTGGTTTTTAAGCTCTTTAGCGCCACCCTTTGGGCAACTTCGTGCATTAGTGTTTGTACTTTGGATTTTTTTGCTGAGGGACTTCTGTACACATGATCAGATAATCCGACATCACACATTTGTTGTACGATAAGTAAGGAATATTTTGTGGGTACAAGAACTATGTGCATGTGTCCCTTTAGGTCACATCCAATATTTGTCAAAATGCAGCCACCTCTATTTTCACCACTTTTTTTATTGCAGGGCATCTCATTTTCTCAAAGTATGATATTGGCAGATGCAGCTTTACCAGAACAGAACAAAAAATACCTAAAATAGTGCTATAATACAGCAAAAAAAATAAAAAAAAAATAAACCCAAATTTAAAACAATCTTGTTCATGAACACACAATTGTTTATAGAATAGGAAGAAAAATAAAAAGGATTGTTCAGACAAACTCTCCTAATAAGGAAAATGTGTTTGGAACTGTATGAAAATAGTAAGCCACATTTTAACTTTTCCACAAGTTTAACCATGAGCAAATCTGAATTTCTTTTCGTAGTTTACAAATATTCAGTTATTCAAAGATCAGGATTCTGTAGGTTAAAACTTTAGTTGCTTTGTATTTTCAGGTTCCAAAAATAATTTTCAGCACTTACTTGATCTGTAATGATATACGCCTGGTGCGGATCTGTATTTTTCTACGTAGTTTTATTTCACACATACCATTTTTATGATATAAAAAAAATGTAAGCCCTTTTTCGGTTGTTGTTTTCTTTTTTCACACAGTGATCAAATCCTTATAGTTTTTTATTCACTTGGCCTCTGAAAAAATTCTATTAGATATACTTTTACAACTTCCAAACATTACAGTGATACTTAAAGCGTTAGTAAAGAAAACTATTTTTTTCATTTAAAATAACAAACATGTCATACTTACCTCCACTGCAGTTCGTTTTGCACAGAGTGGCCCCGATCCACGTCTTCTGGGGTCCCTCGGCGGCTGTCTCTGTCCTCCCCGCAATTAGTTACCACAGTAATGCGAGAGCTCACATTGTGGTCAGTATTTGCGGGCGCGCTCACGTGATACAGCGAGCTGCCATAGCCGCTCACTGTATCACTCGGCCCCACCCCTCGGCGCGCCGCATCACTGGATGTGATTGACAGCAGCGCCAGCCAATGGCTGCGCTGCTCTCAATCCATCCGCTCTAGCCAATCAGCGGCCAGGCTGAGCGGCGAAGAGGATATCGGGGCCGCGCGGGACTTTCGAGGGGTCAGGTAAGTATAACGGGGGCTCGGGCAGCATTACGAGATGTTTTTTCACCTTAATGTATAGAATGCATTATAGTGAAAAAACATTTTTCTTTACAACTCCTTTAACCCAGGACCCTGCATTTACCATATCAGGTCTCCCACAGTACACAGAATATGGAAATGCAATTATTTTAGTAAATATAAACTGCTAAATACATTTTCTCATCAGCAGTATATAGCAGTCTTGTGACTTCAATCAATGTCTGGTTAAAGCTTGTAGGAGGAGTTTTCGTACTGCAATGGCTGTTCTATCAGGATACAGGACCCCTGATGTTCTGTCTGGACAATGCTGATTGGTCCTGTGCTGATCACATGCACCCTTCCTAGAAAAGAAAAAAACTCTTATGCAATACACACCAAACTGAGCAAGTGCAGCCTGACTCCAAAGGCTCTGTCTTATGTGGACATGTTCTGTGCATACAAGATTAGACAGCCTTTTTACACAATGCAGAGGAGTAACCCCTTAGGTTCCACAGTAGGTATAACAAGAATGCTTTCCTGGTGCCTCCATGGCAGCATACTTGTGATAGAGCTCCGCCTCGACTCCTCCTTCAGGGCTAGTGAATAGATTAAATTAAAGGCATAGCCCCTCCCCCAACATTCTCCTTTTTTCCCTCATACCTTCTTGTGCTGGTGAAGAGTAGATGTATGTCCATACCTCTGCAGTCGGCAGCGTCCGCCGGGTTTAGCCTTTCCCGTGCGCAGTCCCTGTTCTTGGGCCGCTCTTAGCGCTAATAAGTCTGGGAGACCCCTCTGTGGATCTGTTGGGGTCATTTCGCAGAGTTTCCGCTTAGGAACGAAGTCTGCTATCGCATCCATGATGAATGCAGTGGAGTCGCAAAAGGATCAGCTCACATCTTTCCAGGCTGGTGGTTTCCATTTTATTTTTAGGCATATATTGTTTTTTGTCTCTCCCCTCTCCCATCCCTTCCTTCCTTTAACTTGCCTGTTAGGTCTCCTTTTAAAAAAAAAAAAAAAAAAAGGTGCTTGTTGTTTTATTTTTTGTGATGCTCCCTTTAAGTCCGGTCAGTTTGATGGGGCAGGTGCCTTTTATCCTGACAGGCTTGCAGTTGTTGATTGTTTCCCCCGAAATCAGAGGTGGGCTACAGTTTTTATTTTGTTTTGTTTTGTATATCACTCGACATCACTGCGGCCATCTTGGATTCTGGAAGAGGGGACAGATTTGCCCTTTTTCTTCCAGAGTCACTTTGCAATGGTGGTTTATGGGATTATTAGCCCATCCACCTGAGCCTGGTTAAGTTCAGATTCAGGGTTAGCTGTCAGAGTCTCCTCAGCTGTGCCCGGCTAGGTTTCACTGATGCTGCTCTGTGGTAGCTACCTTTTTGTGTTTATTCTCAAAAAAAAAAAAATGGTGCTAGATAAAATAATTAAAATAAATGTATGTTATTTAAAAAAAAAAAACACTCCATAGTTCCTTTTTTTTTTTTTTTTCCTTTCTTACTAAATTTCCGCAGCTGATCCTTTTGCCTAACTCCGCAATTAGTCATTTATCTTGAAAAACAAAGATCCTCGCACCCCTATTAGGTATGTGACCAACTATATGTGAGTATTGAAAAAAAGAAAAAAAAAAAGTGCGCTCACTGTCTAATGTGAGTTCCTTACACCGTGGCCCCCCTGCCCACTCCAAGAGGTCCAGAAAATCTTCAAGACACTGTGATGACGACAGATCAGACCGCAGGTCTCATTCTTCACGTCATAGATCAGAGAGATCAAGATCCAGAGGACAAGATCCTTCCCCCTCTCCTAGGACCTATACAAAGAAGAAATGCTGGACAGGTGGGGCCACACCACTACCAGACAGAGTGGTCTGTAAGGACTGTTTTAAGGACTATGAGTCCGGCTGCGAGCTAGAAAATCAGCACGCTGTAGACCTGCTCAAGTGAACAATGAAGGACTCCTTCTCCGAGCTTGCGACTTGGGTCCCCGCTCAACCACTTCAGCAGTTGTCCCAGGTTCAGGATACAGAACCTAATCTCCCTGGTCCTGCAGCAGTCAGTACACCTCTGCCACTGTCAGGCTGACCAGCTAGAGATTCACCACCTGTAGACTCTTCAGAGGAGTCAACCTTCTGGCTTCAGTCTCTCCTTGGTAAAGCTGTTCTTCCAGGCAGTCAAAACTGCAGTCACCTGAAAAGACGCAGAAGAGCCTCCCCAAGAGTCTACGAGTTACTTCCCATCCTCAAAGGGAGGCAGGTTCTCTTCTTGTTGAGGCGACATTAGCCAGGTCATTCAGAATGAATGGGCAAAGACTGATAGAAAACTTTCATGGGGCTGGTTCAATAAACTATACCCATTAACAGAATCCATGCCAGTGGTAGACGCATCGGTGGTGCGACTCGTAAAAAAAAAAAAAAAAAAGAGCGCGCTTTACCAATGGAGGATTCCGCTTCCTTCAAAAGACCCTCTAGGCATGCGAACCAACCTGGAGCTGAAGAGGAGCTATTTAGCCGCGGGAGCAGCATGTAAGCCAGCTATCGCCCTCACATCGGTATCAAATGCCATAAGATCTTGGACATATAATATTGAGACGGCTTTGCGTCAGGAGGAAAGGGGCTTGAGGATATTCCACTACTCGGACGACATCCTCCTCCTAGCAAGCAATCCGGATCAGTTGGTATGTCACCGGGAAATTCTTCTACAGTCCCTAAAAGAGCTAGGGTGGCTAATAAATTCCGAAAGGAGTCAACTAGCACCCACACAGCAGATAATCTACCTGGGTGCAATGTTCAACACTCAGGAGGGGACAGTGTCATTACGACCGCCAAAGGCAAGGATTGTCACCTAGAGAATGATCAAGGTCATCCGGAGCCCTTATCTGACAGCTTCACAATGTCTGAGCCTCATTTGCACAGTGTCTCCTTGTATACCCATGGTTCCTTGGGCCCATTGGCACTTAAGGTAGTTCCAGACAGGTTTCTTGGCGCAGTGGAAGAAACGACGACTATCCCAGACGATACTGCTGACGGGAGTAATGCACAGGAATCTTCACTGGTGGACAGTTCCAGAAAACCTCTCCAAACCTAGTCACCTGGTCCCCCATCCTTGGATCACAATTATGTCCGATGCAAGCGGACAGGGCTGGGGAGCCCATTCCGGGGAAACCAGAATACAGAGTAGATGGTCATGTTCTACCCAGGGAGTGGTATCCAACATCTTGGAGATGAGGACAGCCTTCTTAGCACTAACTTTGGCGTCCCAAATCAGAGGCCAGAGAATACTTCTGCACCTAGACAACATGGCAGCTGTCGCTTATCTGCAGAAGCAAGGAGGCACTCGCAGCAGGTCGTTCCTCAAGGTGGTGATGCTGATCACACTCTGGGCAGAGAAGAACCTCCTGGACCCCAGAGCAATGTATCTGCCGGGCAGGTTGAACACGGAAGCAGACACGTTGCCCAGAAACTTCCTGGACAACAACAAATGGGCTTTCCACCCCCTCGTCTTCCATCAGATTGCCAGCATGTGGGATCCCCCTCAGGTAGACCTGTTCGTCTCCCCAAAGAATACCAAGCTGGACAGATTCTTCTCTCGAATGCAGCATCCACAAGCCGAGGCAGTGGATGCCCTGTCATGCCCCTGAAGGTTCACCACAGCATATGCCTTTCCTCCCAGGCCATTAATATTCAAATTCCTCCTGAGGCTCCTCAGGGAGTCAGTCCAGGTGGTGGCAGTACTTCCGTATTGGCTGAAGAGACCCTGGTTCCCTCTAGCCATGCGCCTCAGTGTGAGCTCTCCAATCAGGATCCCTCCTGTCCCTCAACTTCTGTCGCAGGGCAGTCTAGTTCATCCAAACCCTCCAGAAGTTGAATCTTCGAATCTGGAGGTTGAGAAGCGAGGGTTCGAGTCCCTAGGGTGTTCCCCAGGAGTCATAACAACCCTTCTAAAAGCCAGAAAAACCGGCAACTAATGCCATTGAATCAAAAATCTGGGACAAGTTCTTGTCATCTGCTACCGGAAATGGATTTGATCCAATCCTTCCCTCTACGTCCAATATTTTAGGTTTCATTCAGACAGGACTTGATCTGGGGCTTGGTCTGAGCTCCCTCAAAGTGCAGGTAGAAGCAGTCTCTGCCGCAACAAGTAAGAGATGGGTGGAGGATCTCTTGGTAGTCACTTTCCTCAGAGGAGTATTGAAGATTCGGCGACACCTGTCAGACGATCATTTCCTAAGTGGGATTGTCCCTGGTCCTTGAAATTCTATCTGACCATCCCTTTGCTCCAGTGGAACAAGTAGCAAGATGGAACCTGACACTAAAGACGGCTTTCCTGCTAGCCATTACATCTGGCAGAAGGATCTCGGAACTTCACACCTTAGGGATGGGTGACGGCCACATGTCCTTCTTCCCGAACAGGGTGGAACTTCGCCCCTTCGAGGGTTCACACCTAAGGTCGCTACTCCAAGCCACCTGTTGGAACCTGGGCACTACCAGTGTTTACAGACACAGGTTCAGGAGTCTTGTCGTGAGCTGGATGTATCCAGAGTGCTCAGGGCCTACCTAGCAGCCACGACCCCTTCAAAAACTCTGAGAGACTTTTCATTGTACTGTTCAGTAAATACAGGGGCAAAGAAGCTTCCATCAGAACTCTGGCATCTTGGGTTGTAAAGTTAATCCAGAAGGCTTACAGGGTAAAGAATATTCTTCATCCTGAGTAAATGCTCATTCTACAAGGGCAGTCTCGGCTTTCTGGGCAGCAAGGGCTAATGTTTTGTTGAAGACGGTGTGCAGGGCCGCCACCTGGTCTTCTCACCATACGTTCCTCAGACACTACCGTATTGGTCTAGGAGCTCTCACGACTGTTGAGTTTGGAAGAAGGGCAGTTCAGGCTGCTATGTCTTCTTCTAATTAAACGTTTATTGTTAAGCATTATCCCACCCATATCAGCTAGTTATTTATCACAAGTATGCTGCCATGGAGGCACCAGGAAAACGGAAAATTGTATCATACTTACCAGTAATTTTCCTTTCCTGGTGCCTATCCATGGCAGCATACGCTCCCACCCTCGGTATTCTATATTACGGAGAATGTTGGGGGAGGGGCTATGCCTTTAATTTATTCTATTCACTAGCCCTGAAGGAGGAGTCGAGGCGGAGCTCTATCACAAGTATGCTGCCATGGATAGGCACCAGGAAAGGAAAATTACTGGTAAGTATGATACAATTTTCCGTTTTACTGCATGTACAGACTGGTTTTACTGTTGTGGATTTAGTAACACTTTAATACCAGTTCCTTTCCTGTTGAGAATGCTGAGAGTTATATTTTTGGGGGGATTTAGTGCTTGACATCAGAGCTTGTTATAGCTTTTTAATAAAATTGTGAATTCTCATTAGGATCACAAGGATCTAATGATTGCTTCTTCTAAAGATAACTGTAATCATTTGCTGGCCTTCCTAATGATGACCATGACAAATTATTGTTTGAGATTAATTGCTAAAGAGATCATTATAACTTGAAGAATCTTGTTTTAGGGCCAAGTCACACTGGATTTGAGACAGTATTTTTTTTCTAGCTTGAAATTGCTGGAAATATTTACATTTTATATAGAACTGTCATGTAGCCAGGTCAGAAATAATTTGTCACTGAGTTGTGTAATTATTGTTTTACTGCCCCTGGGCCATGTCACACTAAAATTAAATTTTAGTATCTTATTAAAAAGAAACTATGGTGATTTTGTTTGTAATTTTTATTTGTTCATGTTAAAAAATGCATTTTAAGAAATATTTTTTAGTCAGGTAAATGTGAAATATTGTATATGTACAGTGTATATATCATATTTAAAATTTCCAGCCAGCAGTTGTGTTGTGTTGCACAACTGAAGCTCAAAATTCACATACAACAACAGACAAAGAGGTAAGAACTTTGACTTGGTTGCATCTAAAATCTACAATTTAACCACTTCAGACCCGCGCTATATTCGAATGACGGCTACAGCGCGGACCTGGAAATCCAACAGGACGTCAATTGACGTTCGCCCCTTTGCGCGTTCCCCGCGTGCTCCAGAGCGCGCAGCAGGGAAACTCTGTGTTGGCCGTGTCCCTTGGACACAGCCAATTACAGATCGCCGCGAACGGCCAATCAGAGTGGCCGTTTGCGATGCGATGTGTGCGGCCAATGAGAGATGATCTCATATGTAAACATATGAGATCATCTCTCATGGCCGTTTTACACAGAGACAGCGTCCTGTCTCTGGAGAGGAGACCGATCTGTGTCCCTTGTACATAGGGACATAGATCGGTCACCCCCCCTCCACCTACAGTTAGAACACAATGCAGGGAATACATTTAACCACTTCCTCACCCCCTAGTGTTAACCCCTTCAATGCCAGTCACATTTATACTGTAATGAGTGCATATTTATAGCACTGATCGCAGTATAAATGTGAATGGCGCCAAAAATGTGTCAAAAGTGTCCGATATGTCCGCCATAACGTCGCAGTCCCAATACAATCGGAGATCGCCGCCATTTCTAGTAAAAAAAATAAATAATAAAAAATAATAATTCTGTCCCTTATTTTGTAGGCGCTATAACTTTTGCGCAAACCAGTCGCTTATTTCAATTTTTTTTTTTTTTTTACCAAAAATATGTAGAAGAATACATATTAAAATAAAATCCATGTAGCTACATAAACTGTAAAAATGGTGCGAGTAATACCAAACGGTACTAAAAGCAGTCATAAAAACATGTAGCCAAGTATGATACTGGTATAAAAATGTGTACAACGATACCACTGCTGAATCCAGATGAGGAGAGGTTAACATCAGTCCGTCGGCATGTAGATGTCCCATGAAGGGAACTATCACAACTCCCAGTGGATGGTTGTAGAATCCCAGGTTGATAGAGGGAAGTGTAACAGCCCTTGCGTGTGGCAGATAGTGAGGTCCCGCCGGCATGCACATATGAAGGCACAGCAAAGGAGCCCTTCAGATGGATATGGTAAGCCCCGCCGGTGTCCGTGACGTTACTGGATCTCCGACGGAACTCCCTGAAGGCCCAGAAGCCGGCGGAGAGGTGAGTACCAATCAAAAGAATTTTAAATCGATCAAAAAGATTTTGATCGATCAACAAAATGAAAGATTAATCGATTAATTAAAAGTTAATTTGCACAGCCCTAATATATATATATATATATATATATATATATATATATATACATACATATATATATATACACATATATATATATATAATGTGTGTGTTTGTAAACAATTCACCTAGGGGTGTACTTCAAGGGTGCCCTGACTGCATAAATATTGAGAAACACTGGCAAAGTGGAACCAATCTCTCAATTTTCCTCCTACAGCTGCTGAATGCCTGTGGGAGGCAGTAGTGTATTTAGGTTTTGTGCTGCCCTAGGCCTGACTAAACTTGTGCACCCCCTAATTTAATATATGACCCACCCCTTCCTGCCAAGGTCACACCCTGTTCTGTTTAAAACCCGCCCTGAAATTTTCGAGTGGGGACACTGACAGGGGCTATAAACCTCCCTTACTTTATCCAAAATAAAAAAATAAGTGTTGCTTATAGTTCTACTTTAACCACTTCCATACCAGGTACTTACGCAGCTTCCCGCCCAAGCCAATTTTCAGCTTTCAGCACTGTCGCACTTTGAATGGCAATTGCGCGGTCATGCTACACTGTACCCAAACAAAATTGGCGTCCTTTTTTCCCCACAAATAGAGCTTTCTTTTGGTGGTATTCGATCACCTCTGCGATTTTTTTTTTTTGCGCAACAACTAAAAAAAGGCTGAAAATTTGGAAAAAAAATTACGTTTTTATTTTTTTCTGTTAATTTTTTTGTAAATAAGTTTTCTCTTTCAATTACGGGCACTGATATGGCGGCACTAATGGGCACCGATGAGATGGCACTGATGGACATCGATGAGGTAGTACTGACGGGCACAGATGAGGTGGCACTGATTGGCGGCGCTGGTATGCGACACTGATGGGCACACATAGGCGGCACTGATGGGCACACATAGGCGGCACTGATGGGCACACATAGGCGGCACTGATGGGCACACATAGGCGGCACTGATGGGCACACATAGGCGGCACTGATGGGCACACATAGGCGGCACTGGGCACTCATGGGCGGCACAGATGGGCACTCATAAGCGGCACAGATGGGCGGCACTGATGGATACTTATGGGTGGCACAGATGGGCACTGATAGGTGGGCACTGGGCATGGATGGGCACTGTGGGGTGGCACTGATGGACACTGGGGTGGCGCTGATGGACACTGGGGTGGCGCTGATGGACACTGGGGTGGCAGCACTTATTTTTGCCAGGTTGCCAGTCAGTGCCCATTTGTGGGCACTGACTGGCATCTTTTTTCTTTATGCTTTTTTTTTTTTTGACTTTTTTTTTTTTTTTGCCATTTTTTTTTTTTTTGACCACCCTGGTGCTCCAGGGTGGGCATCCCTGGTGGTCCAGTGTGGCGATCCGAGGGGGGGCTGCGCTGATAAACAATCAGCGCTAACCCCCCCTGTCAGGAGAGCCGCCGATCGGCTATCCTCTACTCGCGTCTGTCAGACGCGAGTGAGGAAGAGCCATCGACGGCTCTTCCTGTTTACATCGTGATCAGCCGTGGTTGGACACGGCTGATCACGTGGTAAAGAGTCTCCGCCGGAGGCTCTTTACCGAGATCGGAGATGCAGGGTGTCAGACTGACACCCCGCATCACCGATCGCCGCGATGCGCGCCCCCACGGGCGCGCGCGGCATGAAATCCTGCAGGACGTTCGAGAACGTCCTGTCAGGATTTCATAACCACTTCCCGGACGTAAATCGGCCATAGGCCGGGCGGGAAGTGGTTAAGCAAAAATTTCTGATAATTTTATTGGAGAGGACTAAAAAGATATAACCATGCCAATGGTGCAGCAGAAAACATAGCACAGTGAGAAAGGTTTGTGGTCCAGTATGATAGGACAGTCAAAATTTGAAGCAGCAAACCCCCCAGTGTAGCGGAATGCCGGCCTCCTGCATACCGGAAGCAGTGCAGCCGCTTTTTGGGGACGCTAGACTAATTTGCCTCTCAGCCCAGTGTAGCGCAAGCCAGCAGGGACACTTTCCGTGCTGCCCCCCTGAAAAGTGCTGCCCTTGGTCTGGGCCTTGTTGGCCTAGGCCAGGATACAACGTTGGTGGGAGGGCGAGGAGGAGATGCAGGGGGAAATTGAGAAATTGGTTCCTTTATATGCAGCCACCCACTTCCGACCGGACCCTGTTGTTATGCCACCGGGCCCGGAGGAAAGGGCCTGTCTGGGGTTCAGGGGGGGCCCTTCATGGTTTCCTGCATTGGGGGCCTGAAGGTTCTAGTTACGCAACTGTGCTGAGGTGTGGAGCAACCAATTCTGGGAGAGCCGTATAAGAAAGGAGGGGGATGTAAAGTACACACAATGCCTCTCCCACACTCCTGCATGAGATAAGGAAATCACCTGTCTGTCACAGCAAAGGGGGAAAAATAGACACCTATTTTTCTGTGTCCCTTTTTATCTTACTGAAAAAAGATAAGAGGATTACTTAGAGCTGGAATAATTCTTCGTGGCAAGACATGTACAAAAGGTACAAGCCTCAATTAAAAAATGTTTTTTTCTTGTTTACATCCACTTTAAGGTATACTTCCTCTTTTTTGCAACCAGAACAGGTTTTGTCAGTTAGAAGGTATTCTGCCTCTTCCTGTGACAATTTAAACATTATGTCACCAAGACCAAAAGAAAGGAACATATGGGTAGATTCAGTAAGATCGCCGCAACTTTGCGGCGGCGTAGCTTAAGGAATTTAAGCTACGCCGCCGTAAGTTAGCGAGGCAAGTACATGATTCACAATGTACTTGCCTGCTAAGTTACGTCGGCGTAGCCTGAATCGGCGGGCGTAAGGGCGCCTAATTCAAATGTGTGTTAGGGGGGCGTGTTGTATGCTAATTGTGTTTGACCTTACGTTTTTGACGTTTTTTTTTTACTGCGCATGCGCTGGGGGACTACATTTCCCAGTGTGCATTGCGGCTAAGTACGCCGCACGGGCCTATTGATTTCGACGTGGACGTAAACTATGTAAATCCCGATTCGCGGACGACTTACGCAAACGACGTAAAAAATTCTAATCTCGCGGCGGGAACGGCGGCCATACTTTAACATTGTTATTCCACCTAATAGATGGAATAACTTTAGGCCTGTAATGCGTTACGGAAACGGCGTAAAACTACTGCGGCGGCCGGGCGTACGTTCGTGAATCGGCGTATCTCCTCATTTACATATTCTATCGCTGACCGCAATGGAAGCGCCACCTAGCGGCCATCCGAAATATTGCAATCTAAGATAGGACGGCGCAAGCCGTCGTATCTTAGATATATTTAAGCGTATCTCTGTTTGAGCATACGCTTAAACATAGGTCGGCGTAGATTCTGAGTTAGGTCGACTTATCTACTGATAAGTCGGCCTAACTCTTACTGAATCTACCTAATAGACAGCAATAAAAGTCTGACATCTCAAAAATGTTTGACTTTACATACAGAGAAAGAGGGGGTGGGGCAGTCAAGTTGGAGGGGGGGGGGTCTTTATTTTACTTTCTAAGAGCAGTATCTCTTTAAGATATATTTTTTTGTGAATGCTTTGGTAAAGGAACCAGAATTCATCTCTGAATATTCTGACAGGGCTGTAGGGTTGTGTATAATGATATGCAATATAGAACACAGCTAACATTAAGGTATAAGCATACACCTATTGAATACCTTTGTGGGCCCCCTAATCTAAAAGTATAATCAACAAGAACATGACTTTGCCTTCACCAAGCACTACATAATATTCACCATCTGGCAAGCTGATCCAGACTTGCATTTTTTAACACACAGCGAACAAGAGTAGATTGCAAAAATTAGTAGCCTGGGAAAAAAGCTTTTCCACATGTCCCCCACTCACCTTGTTTCTCAGCCTGTAGATGATTTGGGTGGTGTTTGGATGATTGATTTGTGATTGTTAATTTGCCTCCCGCAACCTAATTAACTTTTGATGATTTATTCTTGTAAAACATGACACATAAGTGATCTGCATTTTATCATATACTGATGTTACCCAAAACAGGTTTATCCTTACTATATTATGTTTTGTTTTTTTTGGCAAGTTAAAAGTGGAATATACCATTGCTAGCTGTACGGAACAACAACAGTAAAAATTCAGAAGAAATAACAATGTAGACTTTAGAAATTATAGCATTATTAAATTGTTCTTCCTAAAGTAATATTCAAGCTTGTTTACAGTAAAATAGCAGGCAGTTTTATTTTTCCTGCAAAAGGAGGTAAGGGAAGATTGGGAAGTTGGGAAGATTTTCTCTCACTCTGTAATAAAAGCAAGGGAAGGACAATTTCCTCAACAGGGACAGCAATAAAAGTCAAGAGAGGTTCTAACCTTTTCTCACTCAATGAAAAACAAAACATTTTGGCTATATTTTCCCATTTAGGTTTGCATACCTTCATATTTGTTTTTATAGTCTTCACAAATAAATTATGAGTTACTAATTTGATTAACAGTTGCACAGATTTAAGCTGCTTCTGCTGAATGCTGATATGGTTTACCAGGTAGAGGGGAATACCTTATGGATAGTTACCAAATAAAAGTGGAGCTTTCAGAAATGTATAAACATGTATAGCTAAAATAACTGTACCCTTTATCCTTATAAAATAGTGCTTGGCCTCCAGCCAACCAACTTTGCCTTGGCTGAGATGGTGTCATCGGTTTGCTACAGGCAAAAGGAAGAATTAGTCTTCCCCACAGGTATCAGACTGCAACATTACAATTTTGAAATAAGTCACAAGGTGGGCTGATTTGTTTCAGATATTTATGAAAATGGCCAAGAACTATAAGGACTCCAGAATGTACAAAACTTTGTTGTCTATGAGCCAGCATCTTAGTCCAGGAAGTATATGCTGAACCTGGATGATGCCTGAACAAAGATGTTCCTGTTCTAGAAAGAAAAGCAGAAGAAACATTGACGTGCTGTAATCTGTAATAGGGTACATACATTACTTTATATAAATGATCTTGAAAAAAAGTTTTTTTGAAAATGTATCCAGTGCAGTCCAACATATTTTTTTATACATTTTGAACATATACAGCTCAAATCTATTGAAGGCCCTTTGTGGTGGTCAACTTTCTTAGTATTATTGATAATGTAAGTTACATACCTTAAAATAAGTATTATCCACTTAGTTTACATAAAATTGGTGTATTCTGTAACTGCAGAAGTTTTGTTCTAAAAGCTAAAACAGTTCTTATTTCTAAACCATGCTTTAAACACCAGCAACATGTTTTGCAATGTTTGAAATGATCATTCTTCTTCTAATGCTACTAATACATTTTTTTTCTTAGCTGTAAAGTCTAGAACACATGATCTGCTAAAATGTACTTATTTCACCCTTTTTGCTATGGAAAGCTTGATGTCCAAGTAGTTGAAATTGCACTGAACCAAAAATGTTGGAGTTATGAGGCAATCAAACTAGAGCAGTAGCCCAGTTAAACCACTAAATGGTTTATACTAATTGATAAACCAGCTTATTATAGGTACTTATTTGTATGGACAGAATTTTGCATATGCATGTAGATAACAATTTAGCTGATGCAATTTTGTCTTAATGAGAGCTGGGTCTAGTTTTCGATTTTCAATAAAAGCATTATGTTTTAACTTTTTCAAATGTTGTGGTTCTGCCTTATCAGATATTTTTGCTAATGTTAACCTATTTGAATGGCACCAACATCAAAAAAGAGGGGATTTTTATCGGTGCACCAATAAACGCCCAAAAAACAAACAAAGTAGTTACCCAGTCTAAAATATTACAAATACTTTATTAATACATACGTTAACAAACATAGAACATATTAAAAGAATGTCCTGCCCATCCCTGGAACACACATTAGTTCCTGATAGACCTAATTTAAAGGGACATATTAAACCATTACATGATTATCATATAAAAAAATATCATCTATGCAGGGACCTTGTAGTAGGCCTTCAGGTGTTTCGCAACTGCTTATTGTTTCTTCAGGAGACCTAATGCAGCAGGGAATAGGCTACAATTAGGATAGTACATTCAGAAATCTTTAAAATTATAGAAAAATTATAGGGTTGCATACTCACATACAAGATAATTCAATGTGCATATGGCATCACATTCAGATAGCAGCCCAAAAATAATCCAAATATGAATATATAATTGCCTACTGGAGATGTTGTGGATGGCCAAATGGAGACTCTCAACAGAGCCCAAAACCTAATATGGATAACCAAAAAGGGGAGATAGAAAGGAACAGTGTTCACTAAAAGTATTTACGGGCCAATAAGGTGGTATAGATTCTAAAAAAAGACAAACAACAACAAAAAAACTACTAACCACCAACCATAGAAAAACTGATTCTCCACTTGAAGTATGATGACACACTACAAGAAAAATTGAAAATATGACCCAATTACTTAAAAGCGCAATATATGAAAATAACCCCCATTTGTGTAAGGCCAATAGTAGGCCTACATTACAAAAAAAACATAAAAAAGAGAATGAACCTGCAGTCACATTGGGCCACAACCAAAAACGTCCTGTCCACTTGCATCCTCTCTAGAGATGATCCACAGCATAAATGGCAATGTTCCAGGCTGCTTTATTCAAGCATTGTCTCAAACTTCCTATATATAAGGCATTAAAAAATGGCACCCATATCTGAGGCTCCTCCCCCACACCCGCTGACACTGGCCATGTAGCCGCAATGGCGGAACAGTGGGTGGATATGTCTCCGGGCATGTACAGCCCAAGGTTGCTGTGTATGCTTGGAGGGAAGGGCCAGGACACAAGCCACCTGACCTCCAGGTCTGGAAAATCCCAATCTGGAAGTGATGCAAGCATAGTGTCGCCCAGCACCCGCCACGCTGGATGGAAACACAATGCTGAGGGTGCAAAACACCAAGCCCCTGCCAATAACCCGAAACTCTCATCCAACCACAGCAAAGGAATCTTGAGAGGTAAGAAACAAGAGGCTCCATTTGGCCATCCACAACATCTCCAGTATCACTTCAATCGTGGATACTACTCTTAAGCAATTGTATATTTGTTTTTGGATTCTATTTGAGCTGTTCTCTGAATGTGATGTCATATGCACATTGAATTATCTTATTGTATGTGAGTATGTAACCCTAAAATTTTTCTATAATATGAAAAATTTCTGGATCTACTATCCTAATTGTATCCTATTCCCTGCTTCATTAGGTCTACTGAAGAAACAATAAGGGGCAGCTTCCCAATAGTATATATCCATTTCTGTCCACTTCTTTAAAAAAAATACAAATGAGTAACCTTCCATTTTCATTATATATGACTAAATCCAAAAAATTAACTGCCTCATAGTCATACGTCTCCAAAGAGGGGATGCCATAGGGATTATCTCCCATCTCCCCAAGGCCCCTTTCACACTGGGGCGAGGGTGGCATCGGCGGTAAAGCTCCGCTATTTTTAACGGCGCTTTACTGCCAATTTTGTGGGCTATTCAGCCGCTAGCGGGGCAGTTTCACCCCCGCTGCAGAGGTGCTTTGCCGGCAGTATAGCTGTGGTGAGCCATTGATTTTAATGGACAGGAGCGGTGGAGTAGCAGTATACACACCGCTCCAAAGATGTGGCTAGCAGGACTTTTTTTACCGTCCTGCTAGCACACCGCTCCAGTGTAAAAAGCCCTCGGAGCTTTCACACTGGAGACACAGCAGCGTCTGTTTCAGGTCGGTTTGCAGGCACTATTTTTAGCGCAATAGCGCCTGCAAAACGACCCAGTGTGAAAGAAAGGTGTCTTAGAAAATTGAGAAATGATTTCGGTGATTCTGCCCAAATTATCAAAATGTCATCTATGTATCTTTTATAAAATCTCAGATGTGGTATATTTCTATTATAAATGGCTTCTTTCTCCCACCAACTCATGAAAAGGTTTGCCACTGACGGGGCATAATGTGAGATTAAAAAGTCTATCACGTGTGGTACTACACACATGTCATTTACCTTCTGTCCTGTCCTTGTGTCCTCCAGTATGTGGGGAGGACCACAAGGAAGTTGGGCATTAGGTTAGAAGAGCATGTTAACAGAATTAAGAAAAGTTTCAAGCACCACAGCTTGTCCAATCATTTCAGATTGTTTCACAACAGTGATCCTAGGGGCTTGACATTCTTTGGGATAGATAGGGTGGAGGGCCATTGGAGAGGTTCCAATTTCAAGAAAGCTCTCACAGAATGAGACCCAATGGATACATAGGCTGGGTACTATGAGTCCTTTTGGCTTAAATATTGAATTGGATTTGAATTGTTCCCTGTCTAATTGGTAATTAGGGGCATTGTATACAATTGTTTCACCATTTTTTCGTTTTTTTATTTATTTATTTATTTTCCACCTCAGACTCAACCACAGCAAGAGACTTTGCTCATGATTTTATTCATAATTCCGTCTCCACTTTTGGTTTTGCATCATTTGTGGTATTTCAAACGTTTTTTTTTTTTATATATATTTTTTCCTAATCTCTTTTCATTCAAATAATATAAACCTTACCCACCCTCTTCCACCCCCCACCCCTAATGGTTTGTCCTTTTTTTTTTTACTTGTTTTCTTTTCTTAATCTACTTTCTTAGCTGCTGTCAACTATAATTTTCTCCAGATATTGCTCCGTTAATTTAAAATCTCTCCACGGCTTCCATCTCTTTCTATATGTGTTTATTTTTTTGTTATTACATTTTTATTTATTTTTTACATTTTATTTGTGATTATTTTTTCTTTTCTTTTTTTTTATTTAATTTTATCTTTATTTTAATTTTTTTTTTTTCACAAGAAAATCTTTATTTTAATTTTAATTTTATTTTCATCACTATTATTTTTTGATTTTTATTTTCATTTTCACTTTTATTATTATTATTATTATTCTTTCTTTATGTAAAAAAATAATTTCTATTGAAGTAATGAATTATGCATTGTTGTTCCCCTGTTTTTATGAATTTTTAAATGAATGAATTCTATATTTTTTGTACGTTGTTTTCTTACTATTGCAAGTATAGAACATTAGGTAATAAAGTTTTTTGTTACCACTTGGCAATAACATGAAGTGATGTTATTTAGAGGAAGTTAGTGTTTTTGATTACACCAAGTCGTTTTAGTTGCCCATTATTGGCTAATTGGAGAGGAGGTGGCCACTCGTTTGTATATAAATTGTACCATCTGGAAGAGATGTCCTTGATGAAGCCCTTGAGGAGGGACGAAACGCGTCAAAGTATTTACGGTTTCATGACCCAGTGAAGCAACTTCCGCTGTCCGTGGAACGCACACTGTCCATTGGTGAACCCAGAACTTACTGATGTCTGTTTTACAGAGTTGTCTTGTGAGTGGTGTTGTTTGATTGTGCAGTTCACTTAGTACCAGTGGTACTTCACTATTGGCTTTTTTCTGTTTCCCATTATGATCAATCTAACTCGGTCCATCCACGTAAACACACGTATGAAAGTTTCTCTGAGAGTCCATTTTATATATACCAGATCCTTTATATCACAGATTTATTGATCCTAGACTGCAAAGATGAGGGTCCATTAACTCTGGTGAGTTATCCTAAACCACAATGCACTTTCATTTGGAGTACCTAGCACTTTATTCATCATATATGTATATACCGTATTTTGATAATATTGTCACAGTCAATATTCTTTGAGCACATTATTAAGTTGATGTTTAATATTCTACTAGCACTGTTAATTTATGTATCAAAATAAATAATGTAGCATATTTTTTCTTTCAGCTCTTAGTAGTATGGTAGTATGGTGGAAAACTCAGGTGCAAATGAATATGAACTATCCCAATTTGTTTAGTATCTTCCACCATATCTTATCTTGGTGAGTGTTTTTCCAAGGTACAATCATTGCTTCTCATGTATTTCCCATAAATTTGGTCTTGCATGGGATGGTATCTACATTCCAACAATTATTGCACATGACCTGATAGATTATCTACATTTAAGGGTCATTTCCATTGTGCTCATCAAGGGTAAATGCTGAGAGATGACATCACACTGAGAATAAACAGGCAGGGATATCAATCTGTTTCTTGTTCCCATTGAGGATCCTGGGGGTCAACCTTAATAAAAAATGTTTATGTAACACATGATATCTTGTGTTACCTGGAACCATTTTTCACCAAATAACTCATACTTCGGTGCCTGCTTTTAGGATATTTAATGATTGCCGTAAGGCATTCTCTACAATAAAGGGCATCGCAAATTACATTGTAGCTGTATTACAGTTAGTTCCATGAATCAAAACTACATTTGATCGCATTCGCAATCATAGACAATGGCAGTCAACACGGAAATATTATCACTCATCATTGCAAATCATGAAGTACATCCATCTATATTTTTTTCTATAAATCTTTGAAGACATTGTCTATGTAAAATTCCAAAACACTCATGATTCCCTCTTACATCAGAATCCCCTTTCAGAGCCCCCCTTCCATCAAAGTCCCCCCTTACATCAGAGACCCTCTTTACATCAGGGTTCCCCTTACATTAGGTCAAAGCAGAGACCTTAAACATCCTCGCCTGACCTGAATCCTCAATCTGTGCACATTGAGTATATGCCACTGGCCCTAGCCATGGACCAGATCTGGTTCATAGTGTCAGGAAAGGCTTGCTGAAAACAGTAGTTCTACACAAGCTGGTGCGCGATTTGTGGGTGCCTATGCGCATGCGTGAGTGTGCACGCACAGGAACACCCGGGAGCACGCATGCATGATCCCCGGCGCCAGGCGGGCTATTTAAACTCAGCTGTTACACTCAAGCTTTGCTGTCTGATCTACAGTGTTCCCTGTGAGTTACTTGCTTATCTGATCTGTTCCTGTGATTAACAGGCTTTCCTTGTGACTACCTTTGCTATCCGCCTGCATTTGCTATCCAAATGCATTGACCCCGGCCTGTCCACGACCTTGCACCTGCCTTATCCTCTGATTCATCCGTGTCTGCCTGTTACCAACCTGGCTTGTCCAGTGACTCTGCTCGTGCATTTTTTTCAGTCTGTGTATGACCTTGCTTGCTTGACCTTCCTGTGTTTCAGCCCCTGGAACTTAATCTCTGTATCCCGCGTGTGGCTTCCTGACACGAGCCTGCTCCAGTCTTCACCCAATTGTTCTGTCTCCAGTCTACTGACTCCCAGCCACAGCATCATCTGGAAATCCAGACCTACTTCCCAGCTGTTGATTCTGCCAGGCCGTCATGCAACCCTGTACTCCCACGCCTCCTGTTCACTCTATCAGGGGCCGCGAGTCAGGGGCATAAGAGAGGCCTTCCTCTGCATATTGGGCTTGTCTACTAGGTACGTGACACATGGGCTGTTGTTTAGAGATCCCTGGTTTAAAGGAATGAAACGGGGCAGTTTGCAGATTAATAGCTGCGATTCCAAGTAATTAGTGTCTCAGATCAATTATCCGTAGACAAAAGGAAATAAATCAATACTCAATTAATGTTTATGTTAAAAGGGATCAGTCAATCTAAATTTGTTAGCTGATAGGCATAGTATGTATGCAATCCCAATTCCAAAAAAGGTGTGACAATGTGTGAAATCTACATGCACAGAATTCAAGGATTGGCAAATCTCTTAAACCCATATAATATAAAATAGAAAACATATCAAATGTTTACAATACGAAAATTAAAAATTTTACAAAACTGAAACATTTTGAAACTGATGGAACCAACAGGTTTCAAAAAAGTTGGAAGTTGGGACAGGGCCATGTTTACCACTGTGTAGCACCCCTTCTTCTTTTAACAACACTCTGTAAATGTCTGACAACTGAGGAGACCAGTTGCTGGAGTTTTGGGAGAGGACTGTTTCATTCTTGCTTGATATAGGATTCTAATGGCTCAATAATCCTGGGTCTTCTTTGTAATATTTTCCACATCAAGATGCATCAAATATTGTCTACCTTGATGCCATGCTGTTGTCATAGATGCAGTATGCTGTTTAGCATTGTCATGTCGAAATATGCAAGGCCTTCCCTGAAAAAAAAAAGACGTCTGAATGGGAGCTGCTCTAAAACCTGGATATATCTTTCAGCATTGATGGTGCCTTTCCAGATATGAAATCCTCCCATTCCATACACACTAATGCACCCCCATACCATCAGAGATGCAGGATTTGGAAATGAGTGCTGATAACAAACTGGAAGGTTCCTCTCGTCTTGAGGATGCAGTGTCCACGGTTGCCAAAAAGAATGTTATATTTTCATTAGTCTTATCACTAAACCATTTTCCAGTTTACCACAGACCATCTTAAAAGAGTTTTGGCCCAGAGAAGGGGGCAACATTGAGGAACATTATTCTGAAATTGTTCGACAATTTTTACAGGCAGCTTTTCACGATTGGTGAACCTCTATACATCTTTACTTTTGAGACACTCTGACTCTCTAAGATGCTTTTTTTTTATACCCAGTCATGTTACTGACCTATTACCAATTAACCAAATTGGCTGCAAAATGTTCCTCCAGCTCTACCTTGTTAGCACCACTTACTTTGCCAGCTTTTTGTTGTCCTGTCCCGATTTATTTTAAACATGTTGCTTTCATCAATTTCAAAATGACCTTATTTTTTTCTTAAAATGGCACAGTTTCTCAGTTTAAATATTTGATTTGCTTTCTATTTTCTATGATGAATAAAATGTGGGTTTATGAGATTTGCAAATCATTGCATTTTTATGCAGACTTTACACAGCATCCTAACTTTTTTTAAATTGGTGTTTTTAGCATATAGGTTCAAAATCAGTTTAAAACAAATATTATGTAAACTTTTTATAAAAATTTACAATATTGGATAAAATAAAAAAGTGGAATGGGGAATTTTTACTGAAACATGGCAATTCCTTTTTATGATTGTGGGAAAACAGGTTATTATTATTTTATTATACAGGATTTATATAGCGCCAACAGTTTGCGCAGCGCTTTACAACATCAGGGAAGACAGTACAGTTACAATACAATTCAATACAGGAGGGATCAGAGGGCCCTGTCACAATCTAGAAGGGAGGGTCAAGTGAATGAATGAATGAATGACTTGTATAGCTACTCATGCGAACTGAATCGTCTCTGGTCGCTTTTTCCAGCCAGTGTCTGCTTGGCTGGTACGGTCATTTTACCCTGTAGGATCGTGACACGCTTGGGACACACAGTCATACACAGTCATACACACAAATATACATATATATACTGGGCCAATTTGGACAAGATCCAATTTACCTACCAGCATGTCTTTGGAGTGTGGGAGGAAACCAGAGTACCCGGAGGAAACCGGAGTACCCAGAGGAAACCCACACAGGCACAGGGAGAACATGCAAACTCCAGGCAGATGGTGTCTTGGTCGGGATTTGAACCAGCGACCCTTTTGCTGCTAGGCGAAAGTGCTACTCACTACACCACTGTGCTGCCTTAAGTGGAACAAAGGGTAGTAGATGTGGCCGGTTGATCAGATGGTTAGCATATATAATATTTATTCTGATGTTGCCTTATGTAGTGCTACCCCCTCAGGAGTCGCTGATTTGTTGTTGGGATCGGTGTATTGAGTTACCTTAGTGTTGTCTAGGGGTGCAGTTGGAGAACAGAGTAGTGAGCGAATGTCCAGACAATGAATAGAGGTTTTCCGTTGCTTTATTTCCAGGCCAACACGGCCAACATCAAATAGGAAGAAAAGGTTGATGAATCAGAAGGGAGAACTTTGCAGTATCAGGCCTGGATATGAACCGAGCAATTCTGCTCTCAGTAGTATCAAATTGCAGTTCGTCGCCACTCTAGCCAGAGTGGGTGAAGTGCCCCCGGATAGACTCCTGCCACAAGCCTGGCAGCCTAAGTCTCACTTTAGATTGCTGGGAGGAACAGGCCTCTCTCACAGACCCGGCTCTAGGGCCTCTGCCACAGGCCTATTACTTTGGATGAGCTAAATGGACGAATTGAGCGAATCCTCCCAGTAGATTTAAGCTTACGGTCACCGGATGACAGCAAAGCGTACCTGTCAGCATTCCGGTCACCAGATCCCCGATGGTTCGTTCAAGCTCTGTTGGATAACCTGCCTCTGGGTTCTCCTCAAGCCGAGCCCCCAATCGAAACGGCTCCTAGCCTGGGATCTTGACAGTAAAGCGGGGGACCCAGCAAGTCACTGGGGCTCCTCTCAGCAATATAGAACCCTGCGTAGCATTTGACCCCGGCCTAGAAGGCCATCACCAGAGTCCATTGGATGCGCACACCCTAAAGGTGGATGCCGCACCTGGAACCCGCGGGAAGAACCAATAAAGATGGCGTCTGCCACAGATATACCCCTCCCCAGCATGCTCCGCGAAGGAAAACCCCTCTAATTGGCTGCTGGGGAAAAGTGGCTCTGCCAGAACCCCTCTAGCGCCACCTGTCGCCCAGGGGTGGAAACAACACCCCTGGAGCGCAGGCTGACCTACAGGACATCTCTGGAATAACAGCAGCCCAAATTTGACAAATTGTGAATGGGAGCAAAAATAACTCTCCCATTCCCCACTAACTTTAGCGTAGTGCCCATACTGAAAGTAAGGGGGCGCTACACTTATATATTACAAGTATACCATATATTATGTAATGTCCTCTTTACTGTAAAACGTGTATACCAGACCACAACCTGTGCACTGTGAGTAGCATATTCCTCGCAGTGTGCTCTGCTCTGTGAAAAGTCTTAACCCCACAATGCCCTATGCACTGTGCATGCTGCATATCCCACGCATACCCATTCCAGTATATAGCTACAATTCTAATTAAAAAAAAAAGTGTATATAATTATAATTCACAAAGAAACATAAAAAAAAAAGCAAAGGCGATGTTGCCTCCCACAGGTAGGTACATGCTTATTTTGCTTCTTTATTAAATGTATAGTTTTGGATTTGAGCTGAAACCTTTACAGATATAAAGTAAAATTGAAAATTTGGTAAAGCATTATAACTTCATTATTGTGCAGGTTTAGTACCATGCTGCTTTAGTTTTTCTGGTACAATATTTTTTATTAAAGTATTTTAGACAAATCGACAAATTCCCACGCAGGGGATGCAAAAACAAAGGTATACATAAAGCACATAGTAGAAAACATACTATTAAAGGAACTAATCACAAGTTACCACCGTCACCCCAGCCGGGGCCGGGGGGCAGTGCGATATGCCTGAGCCAAAAGGCCCAGGGGCCAAAGCAGATAAAAGGGAGAGGGAACGGAGTTATCCACAAAACGGGGGAGAAAAAAACAAAAAAAAAAAAAAAAAAAAAAAGAAAAAATAAAGATAAAAAAATAAAACAGCAAAAAAAAAAAAACACCCCTTGCACAATAGAGGAAAAAGGAAAGAAAGAAAAAGGTAGAACAGCGAGCAAAAGCTCGGAAACACAGAGAGAAAGAAAGAAGCCTCAGGCTGGAAAAAAGGACAAGTTAAATTTAGAGCCCCAGACTAGACAGGTGTAAACTAGGGAATGTATAGGACCACCACGGGGCCCATACCTTGGCTGCTTTAGTTTTTAATAAAAATTACTTCTTCTTTTACATACAATATAAAGTTAATATTAAAGCAGACCTTGCAATAAAATTTACTCAACCCCTAGTTATTAACCTCTATGTATACATGATATTGAAAAAAAAAAGTAAAAAAAAGCATCAGAAACCAGGCTCTGCAGTAAGAATCTTGAACTTTTTTCTGCGTTTTTTTTAATTTTAGTTAGCAATTTTACATGTGGGGTTGGGTTGGAGTGTTGGGGGCTAGTAAATAGAGGTTCGATAAATTTAAATGCACGCTCTGCTTCTAGATTAAATCAACCTTCTTTTTTTTCCCTGAAAGTATGATTCCATTTTTGTTTTACAACAGATAATAAAGCAGGTCTTTTATCAGCAGTGGTTACAAGAGTAAATGTCTTATGATTGCCTTACAAAATTATAGCAGAGCCCTTCCCTTGGTAGATAAGTATAACTCTCTAGTAATGGGCAATTACCTTGCACAATAATATTTATTTTGTGTATAAGACTGCCTTAACGTCTATCTTGACAGAAACCTTCCTTCTAGAAAGCAACATGAGTTTATTTTTTCAATGGCATTGTAGTAGTTCAGACCTTCCTCACCTCACTCCTGCCTCCTCTTCCCCTTCTGCTTCATTGAAGATGCAGGTGGTGTTTGCAGTTGTTAAACAAAGACCTAACACTACTGTGATAGTGGGAGAATAGTCTTTAAAAGAGAAGTATGTTTTTTTTTTTGCTAGTTATACTTGCCTAGCTGGATGCAGCATCAGACCGATGCTGCATCTGTCCACCCGACATCTCTGCACTGAGAACTGATGCACCGAACATCGCCGATGGCTCGGTTCTCACTCCTCCCCGAGCAGAGCGATGCTGACTGTCAGTCAGCATTGCTTCTGCTCTACTTCTCAGCGCTCATTGGATTGCTGAGCCATGGAGGGGAGGGGAGCGGACGTCTCAGCGGCTCGCTGAGTTGCTGAGACTGCCATCAATCAATGCAGCTGGCTGGATCCCGACTTGAAAGTCGTGATGAGGTGCTGCAGCAACTGATGGCAGTGACGTCAGCAGAGAGCGGACTTCAGACCGCTCTCCACTGAAAACGGGTCACAGGAGTGCAAAACAAATTGCACTCCTATGACCCAGAGGAGAAGCCCAGCCTAAAAAGCTCAGGCTGGACTTCTCCTTTAAAGTTATTTTTTTTTTCATATTTTATTTATTTTAATATGTTCAGGACTAATATACAGTATATCTTTTCATGTGACAACACTGAAGAAATGACACTTTGCTACAAGTGAGTGTACAGCTTGTATAACAGTGTCAATTTTCTGTCCCCTCAATAACTCAACACACAGCCATTAATGTCTAAACAGCTGGCAACAAAAGTGAGTACACCCCTAAGTGAAAATGTCCAAATTGAGCTCAATCAGCCATTTTCCCTCCCCGGTGTCATGTGACTTGTTAAAGTTACAAGGTCTCAGGTGTGAATGGGGAGCAGGTGTGTTAAATTTGGTGTTATCGCTCTCACTCTCTCATACTAGTCACTGGAAGTTCAACATGGCACCTCATGGCAAAGAACTCTCTGAGGATTTGAAAAACATAATTGTTGCTCTACGTAAAGATGGCCTAGGCTATAAGAAGATTGCCAGTACCCTGAAACTGAGCTGCAGCACGTTGGCCAAGACCATAAAGCTGTTTAACAGGACAGGTTCCACTTAGAACAGGACGTGCCATGGTCGACCAAAGAAGATGAGTGCACGTGCTCAGCATTATATCCAGTGGTTGTCTTTGGGAAATAGACATATGAGCATTGTTGCAGAGGTTGAAGGGGTGGGGGGTCAGCCTGTCAGTGCTCAGACCATGTGCTGCACGCTGCATCAAATTGATTTGCGTGGCTGTCATCCCAGAAGGAAGCCTTTTCTAAAGATGATACACAAGAAAGCCTGCAAACAGTTTTCTGAAGTCAAGCATACTAAGGACATAGAATACTGGAACCATGTCCTGTGATCTGATGAGACCAAGATAAACTTATTTGGTTCATAGGTCAAGCATGTGCGGTGGCAACCAGGTGAGGAGTACAGGGACCCCTGGCAGGTCACTTGGCAGAGCTACTTTCCTATCCCAGCACTGTATACAGCTCCCCCACACACACTACACAGGGCTGAAATCACATTTCTTTACACACAGTGTGTATCTGGCTTTTATGTTGCCGTTATGACCTGTGAAATTCTCTGGTCGGAACAAGAGTTGCAGTAGGCAGATGCACCTTGCACATGTAAAGATAAAGAACATTTTAAACAAAAAGCATCTGAAGGAAATAAATATATACATATATATGTCATACAATCGGTGCATGATCTAACTGCAAATTTATCAGAATACAATATTTCTTGCATTACAAAAGACAGCAGTGGCATGGAGGTCAGCAGGAGTAAAACAGTGAGAGTTATAGGGGACCCAAAAGAGATAGACACTCCTGAAAGTGTCAGTTTTCTTTCAGATTTCGGAAAATTGCTACTGAATGGAGTGGTGTTTGGTGGCAAGGACAGCGGAAAAGGTACATTTTTACACTTTTCTTTTATAGTAGTACACATTTGGGAAGCTTTTCATTGATTGACAGCAATGCTTTAAGGGAAAAAAATGATTGACTACAACATATTTGTGTTACTGGCCAGTGACCCAAGGAATGCAAACTGTTTTATCTGTTGTATCTCGGGCAGAAACTCCAGCCGCTACAGCATGATCTGGATCCTGGACACAACTAGTACATTTGTATCACAGACTCAAACGTAATAATTTTATCCAATCAAATTGTTGAATCAAAGTATGCCAAAGTTTCTTGCCAACCTAACAAGATTTTTTTTTGTTTCCAGAATGAGTATTTTATTTCTCTTATTTTTAGCAAGATTGCACATTTTGATCCAACTTTCTGTGCAGCCATGGGCCTTTTGCTAAGAAGTGGATCCTTAAATGATTTAATATATAAGAGTACGTTTGCTTTGCTGTTTTCTTTGTTGAGTGAAAAAGAAACTGGGCAGTGCTTTCTATTTTGTATGTGCTAAGTCTTAACCTTTATATTTACCTAATTACTTGTCAAACAAAGTCCATTGACAGAAACCATGAATTTCTCCATGTTAAGCCAAGCTAAATGATTACCAAAAGATTTGGCAGCCGATAGCATGGGTTTTAGAGACTCAAGGCACATAAAACCTGCTCCTTTCATCCAGATATCTGCCATGTTAAAGGAAAATGTCAAAATGGATGTTATGTCTAAATAATAGCTTGAGGCAGGCTTTAATTAATACACTGAGAGGAGGTCTACAAGTATGTTCTGCTTTACCCAGAGTGTGAGATTTATAAATTACTGGGCAAAGTGCCTATAGAACAGAATAGTCTAACCAGTGGCTCTGGGCCTAGTTTGATTCCTAAAGGCTTTGTGGTTGTTTTGTGGTTGTACTATTGGGCTTGAAAAATAGCAGCAATTCATATCAACTACCACATCAAACATCAAAACTGCCATTGATATCTCTACAAATATACATGATTGTCCAGTACCACAGGGTTAGCTGCTGTCACATAAGTAATATTGGGCCCATACTGCAACCCCTGGCTCCAGTAAAACACTGACTCTATGTATCACCTTTTCTATAAAGGAAGGGATATGGGCAAAAACCATAAAAATAATTAATATTTACCTTCTATGATCCTTCTGGTATACTTTAGTCGATTCACCATTTCACCATTTCGGACAACAAACATTCTCTGATTCAAAAGGCAATGCTTTTGCCATTGAGGAATTTTTAACATGTTCTAATAACTTAGTTGTATATTTCATCACCTGTCCTTGCAAAATGCGCTATGTAGGCCAAACCATCAGGCCCTTACGCACCAGATTTGGGGAACATAGGAAGAGTCTGAAGGAAATATATCCCGAATGTAGTATTCTGAGAAATGTTTTAGCTAATCATGACAGATATTCTGCATTACTCAAAGTAACAGCCATTCAATCCATTTCACCTTCCCTTCCTGACAGGGAAAGATTTAAAAAACTATTTTCACATGAGACGATCATGAAGTCAGCATGATCATCTAACCATTCTGTATTCCTTTCCCCTCCCCTGATTGTCCTGATTTTAACCTTATCATAGGCACATCACCACTTTAATAACATAATAATTATATGAAATTCAGTTTGATCTGAATTTTTGATGTATGCTGATCTCTCTTGATAACTTTAATAGTTCCCAACATGCTGACTTTCGGGACATTCTCTAATTCTCTAATCAACTGTATTTACCATGCACTACATATATTTTCATAATTTTTTTCCGATTCAATATCATTTTTAATTTCTATTTTTATATTTACTTTTTTTTTCATCTTTATTTTTATTTCTATATTCATATTCACTTTTATTTTAATTTTAATTTAATTTAATTTTTTTTTTACATAATTTCCTCATCTTTTAATTTTTTTTCCTCCTCTCCCTATATTCTGGACACATGTCCACATGATAGCACTCACAATGGCACATATCCCAGAGCTCTTTTGAATCATACCATTTCTCTTATATTTCATATCACATTTTATACATCTACAGTAAAACCTTGGATTACAAGCATAATTCGTTCCAGAAACATGCTTGTAATCCAAAGCACTCTTATATCAAAGATTTTTTTTACAGGGTATAAAAGAGAAGAGAGGCACCTCTAAGTGTAACAATATGTTGCTAAATGTTGTACCTTGATTAAATGTAACCACATCGCTACACTTAGAGGCGCCTCTCTTCTCTTTTATACTCAGCTGTGACATGACGCTACTCTTATATCAAGACATTGCTTGTATATCAAGCCAAAATGTATTAAAACATTTTGCTTATGTTGCAAAACGCTCTCAAACCAAGTTACTCTCAGACCAAAGTTTTACTGTACAATTTAAAACAACTATTTATTCTTCTTAAAAACATATTCTTACTTTTATCAATATGATCTCTTATTATCGTGTATACCAGGCTTTTACTTGTGTATATTTTTAAATATGCTCTGCAGGCAGTCCTTAATGTGATCATACACCAAGATGTAGACAATTTTACAGCATGCCCAGGGTTACGTCAGAGTATCAGCTGACGAAGAAGGCGTGCCAAAGCCTCTGAAACGCGTTCTGTTTGGCTACCACAACGGTGGGTGGTTCCCCAATGTGACAGCTCTGAATACCTCCACGCTGAACAACCCAGGTGGCCTCCCTCCGAGATCCTATGAGGCTTTAGCTCCCCGTGATCGCGGCTCCACAACACCAGGACACAGTGGTGGTTTCTGCCTTCCTAGCTGGCTGGGATTAGCCCCCCACCAAACTTACTATGTGTGTGAGTTTTAATTTGGCACCCAACTTATGTATTTGCAATTAAAACTATTTCAAGCTGCAAAATACTGCCCTGGCGCTTCTTCTTTTTTCTTCCCTCTCCATCTCACAATTTCGGGGTCCCCAGGCCGCACCTGAAGCAGCCTCGCAACCATTTGCAGCTGTCACACCAAAGACTTCAGAACACAGGGGTTCACCCCCTAGAACTTTTATTTATTATTAATTTCTCTTCATATACCTCCATCAAGAGTTTTTTGGTCTAAACACCACTCTTACAACCAGCAGGCTTTTTTAGCGTGAGTTTACACCATCACAGTATAATAATAATAATAATAATAATAATAATCACAGCTATGTGTGTTTTTTTTTTTTTTTTTTATGTTTACTAAAACAGTGGCTCTAGGTAAAGGTAATATAAAAAAAAACACAAGGAAATTTGCTTTTTCACTCTTTTATTCAACAAAAGTATCAATAGAGGTAATTGAAAAACGCTTGGCCCCTGAAACCGGTATTGCCCTCTTTAGCAGAAATTACTTCTTGTAGGTCTTTTGCATAACTGGCGTAAAAAATTTCAGACATGGACTAGGTCTCATCTATGTAACGTTTCTTCAGATACAGTTTGTGGGTTTCCATGTATGGACTGCTTGTTTTAAATTCCACTCAACCGTTGGCCTACCATTCTCATCAGGCACACTTTGATAGGAATCATAATTCATAGTTGTCTCTTTGACTGAATGCAGCCCAGGTCCTGGAGAAGCAAAGCAACCTCAAACCATAACATTTCCATTGCCACGCAGTTGGTATGAGGCTCTTCATCTGAAATGATCTTATCAGTCCACAGCATATTTGGGCTGATTTACTAAAGGCAAATAGTCTGTTCACTTTGGATGGGAATTTGCCCCAGAAATAAGTAAATGTGATGAGGTTTCACTCTGCAAAGAATGCCCAATCATGTGCATGTAAAATAAAAACAGCATTTTTGCTTGCACTCGATTGGATCTTGAAAGTCAGCAGAGCTTGACCTCATTCACTCACTAACTTCTGTGGCAAAATTCCTTGCAAAGTGATCAGCCTATTTGCCATTATTAAATCAACTCAGTTTTTCAGAAGGGATTATCTTTTTTATATGTTCAGTGGCAAACTGTAGTTTTGCTCTAATGTTTTCTGGGCAGCAAAGGCTTTTTCCTGGCACACCACCTATGCATGTTAAATGTGTCCTATCTTTTTCTGATTGTAGATCCATGCACTTTGACACTTTGCAAGAGTTTCCTTTAAATCCCATAATGATATTTTGGGTTTGTTGGAGGAGACTTCTTTAAGCAGCGACAGACAGCTCAGACTAAATTTGCTGGGCTGGTCAGTATCAGACAAATTGGCAGTTGTTTGATATTTACACTACTTGAAGACTATTTTCCTTACAGTGGAATGGTTAATTTCAAAGAACTAGGTGATCTTTTAATATCCCTTGCTAGACTCATAGGCATTCTTTCTGAGGGCCTTATGGGCCCGTACACGTGATCAGAAAATTGCTTTGCAAACGTTGTCTTGCAAGATGAGCAGGATTCAAGCTGCTGGGTGTGTAGTACCGCATTTGGCCAGAGGTGTGGGGGTGCCAGTGATGCTCGGAGACACTCAGAGACCCTCCGGTCCCGTGTCTCTGAGCGTCTCCAAGTGTCTCCGAGCGTCTCCTCTCCAAGTGTTTCTGAGTGTGTCCGACGCCCCCGCACCTCTGGCCACATGCAGTATTGCATAGACAAGCAGTGGCTGTGGGGAAACTCGCTTTGATATACGAGTGCTTTGGTTTACAACCATTCTTCTGGAACGAATTATGCTTGTATTACTGTACAATACATCACTTCCAAATTGTTGTTCTGTCATACAAGAATTTTCTAATTTTAGTACTATTTCCGTACCTCATCAAGTTTGCACCCCATTCATGTGGACCGCTGCAAGTGTGTATTGTGAGATTGGGGGATCAGACTCCAAGGGTAGATGCGTTTTTCAGTGAGACGCCAATCCAATACTGAGTTTTTAAGAGCTGGTAGCCCACTTTTATCTAAAAGCAAAGTTCAAAGAAAAGAAAAGTAGCCCTCCCGGCGGGGTTTTCATCCTTCCTGTATCTTGGAAATACATCAATAATTCAGCCTCCCGGCTTTCACATTTGCCATCCGGCTATTCAGGCCTTTAACTTAGGCCCCATGTTCTGCTCCTCAAAACTACCAGCTTCTTAGCCATAAGCACACACCTAGCTTACGTCCTGCTGCAGCTAAGCACACACCTACCGTGTTTCCCCGAAAATAAGCCTGGGTCTTATATTAATTATGCTAACAAAACACACAGTAGGGCTTATTTTCGGGCTAGGTCTTACCATGTAATGTGCTGTCTTCTCTCCCCCTCTCCCTCCCTGCCTGTCAGGAATTCCTAGTGTGAACTGAGTTAACATGCTTGTAAAATCCTACAATTCACACTATTACTGTATTATATAATGTACAATGTGCGTGTTCCTGTAATATAATTGTGCCAAATACCTTTGTTATAGAGCCATTCTGCGCTTCTGTGACCCACCGGAGCTCTCTTCCCCACAATTATATTACAGAAACACACACATTGTACATCATATGCTACTGTAATATAGTGGATTATAGGATTTTACAAGCATTTTTAACTAGGGCTTATTTTCGGGGTAGGGCTTATATTGCATCCCTCCTGGAAAATAACGCTAGGTCTTATTTTCAGGGTTGGTCTTATTTTTGGGGAAACAGGGTAGCTTATCTCTTGCTGCTCCAACAGTAATCACCTCTGCCTCCTGCAGAGATGCATCCACTCTGTCTTCTCTCACAGAGCTTTTGGGAGTCACCTGACTCCTTAGCACAGACCTCCTATCTGTGGGGTGGGGCCCTGAATGCTGCTCAGATCAGCCTTTAAAAACCCAAAACACAGCTGACCAATTAACATGTGTTTCTTTACAGAATCTGGCGTAAAACAGCCATTTCTCACCCAGCACAAGGTCCTATCCTCACAGTATGTTAAGTTAACAACACCCTGAAACTGATTTGCAAAACGCAGTGTGATTTGCAGAATCGGATCGCACGGGTGTGAATACCCATGCGATCCGATTTTGGTGTGTCAAAAAAAAAACACATCCCATGTGAACCGGGACTTAAGTCTCTAACACACAGTACGATTGTTGGCCAACCGAGTGTCTGATTTTTGTCAAAAGGGTGTGTGCCGGTATCTTGTCTTGCATACTAATGGCACACAATTGTCAGGCCACAAACACGAACGTAGTGACGTACTACAAGGAATTTCAGCTCTTGAGTGGCACCCTTTGGGCCCCGTTTGTATTTTGTGTTTGAGCATGGATTACGAGCATGCGTGTTTGTACTCTTGTATGACTTTTGTGTGACGGATTTGTGTACTGACCATACGAAAATCAGATGTGGAGCCGTTGTCCGCAGAAAATTTACTAGCCTGTCATCCAACATTTGTTGGCTGAAAGGTGGACAACAATTGTCAAAAGGAGCGCACTAATGGTAAGATTTGAGGACAACAGTCTGTCAACAGACAATCCTCTGCCAACAATCGTATTGTGTGTACGAGGCTTTAGACTCAGATATGTATTGAAGGCTAGGAAACTAACATGACACACATTACAATAAAATCTATTTCCACTGGCAGGAATGAAATGAAGATGATGTTAAATACATGGAATATGATTAAAAGTAACTTGATGAATTTCCTCAGAGCCAAAACTGATGATACAATAATGAAGCAATAATTAGTGCAGTTTGGATATTTCGCTGTTAAGTCTTGTAGCAGTAATAATGTTTGTGAGTATACATCCCAGGAGCACAAGCGCCTTATCTATTGCAAGAAAAGACTGTATTGTAGAGGTGCCTAGTGCTTATATAGCATCCAGATGTCTCAGCAGGGAGGAGAGATGTGAAGCTTACAATCTGCATTAGGGACATATGCAGGGGAAATGAGGATACAACAACATTTTCACAGATCTTGTGTTGTCTTAGAATAACAGCCCCCAGTTATATTTACATTACATTATGAATTCACTTAGCCTCAAACATGGGTTATATTTTCCAAAAATGAAAATGTGTACAGTATTACATTTGTAAAGAGGTCGTGTAAAGACCAAACATTTTCCCACTCTGAAACAAAGTATATGAACACATTATCTACAATATATATATATATATATATATATATATATATATATATATATATATATATATATATATATATATATATATATATATACAGACATTTTTTTTTAACATTTACACATTTATTCCAGTGTTTGACTAATGCCTGGAAAGCTTTGGCATAGATGTGTAGCGCCTGGTTACTTCCAAGTACCGGTGCTATTGAAATTTAGAGGGCGATCAGAGTACTAATGACTCTGATCCAAATTACAATGTTCAAATAGGGTCTCTGTTTCAGCTTGGCTGTGCTGTCGGCTCATTCTGTTGTTGCTGGGGTGCTATCCCACCCCAGAGCGACAGGTGGCAGCAGCAGAGTTGAGATTTGGGTGTTCTTTTCCAGCAGCCAATCAGGAGGGAGTGTTCTCGCTGGGCATGCTGGGAGAGGGTACTTATGGGACAGACGCCATTGAGTCTGGGTCTTCTTCGTCCAGTGTAGCACCTACCTTTAGGGTGACCACATCACGGCGCGCTGGCGTTATGGCCTACCTGGCCGGGGCGCGCGTGCCATGTGGTGTTCCTGGTTCTGGGACCATGTTGGTCCGGAACATTTGAGTAGCGGCGGGGACCCAGTGATCGACTGGGTTCCCACTTTTGAAGATCCCAAGCAGTATAGCTGTTCGGTGGGGAGTCCGTCTGAGGAGCGCCAATGAGAGGCTGGCGGTCCAAGAACATTTCGACAAACCACCGGGGATCAAGGTAGCCGGACAATGAAGGATTGATCACCTGTCAGTCGGTACCAGGGGAGGGCTGGCAGCCTTAGGCCTGGGGGGCAAGTCCAGTCAAGTGGCCCATTAACACCTTGCCGATCAGCCGCCGTCGTTATACGGCAGCAGGTTGGTTCCCCAGCGCCCACGGCGTGGAGCTGATGCGCGTGGCCAGCGGCTGCGATATCCACAGGACTGTTCCAAAACCTTGATCGCCCCCTAGTGTTAACCTCTTCCCTGCCAGTGACATTTATACAAAAATCAGTGGGTATATTTAGCTCTGATCACTGTATAATGTTCACTGGTCTCAAAAAAGTGTCCAATCTGTCCACCCCAATGTCTGATCACTGGCATTACTAGAAAAAAATTAAAATAATAAAAATTTCAAATCTATTCCCTATTTTGTAGATGCTATAACTTTTGCACAAACCAATCAATACACGATTATTGCATTTTTTTTTTTTTTTTTACCAAAAATATATATATCTTGGCCTAGACTGATGAAGAAATATATTTTTTGGGGGGGATATTTATTATAGCAAAAAGTTAAAAATATTGGTTGTTTATTTTCAAAATTTCTCTTTTTTGTTTATACCGCAAAAAATAAAAACTGTGACCAAATACCACCAAAAGAGAGCGCCATTTGTGGGGAAAAAAGGACGTAAATTTTGTTTCGGTACAACATCAAACATCAATTGTCAGTTAAAGTGATGCAGTGCCGTATCGCAAAAAATGGCCTGGTCAGTGCCCATCAATGCAGCCTCATCAGTGCAGCCTCACAACTGCAGCCTGATCAGTGCCGCCTCACCAGTGCAGCCTGATCACTGCCACCTCACCATTGCAGACAGTACCCATCCATGCAGCCTCACCAGTGCAGACAGTGCCCATCAGTGCAGCCTCACCAGTGTAGAGAGTGCCCATCAGTGCAGCCTCACCAGTGCAGAGAGTACCCAGGCATCAGTGCAGCCTGATCAGTGCTCATCAATGCAGCCTCACCAGTGCCTATCAACGCAGCCTGATTAGTGCACTTAAAGCGGAGGTTCACCCTTTAAAACATTTTTTTACATCACACAAAGTCGTGTCATCCTACCGACACAGAACCCGAACGTTGGTGCGCAGGCGCCGTATAGAGCCGCACCGACGTTCGGGTTTTTTCGGCAACCTGTGACGCGCAGTATGCGCCGTTCGGAAGCCTGTCAAATCACAGGCAGTGCTTGGGAACGCCCACTCCCGCGGGATCGCCGTGAGGTGAAAATCGGGATTAAGAGGTATGTGCTGAGAAAAAAAAAAAAAACACCGGCATTCTGTCGGTAGGATGGCGCGACTTTGTGTGATGTCAAATTTTTTTTTAAAGGGTGAACCTCCGCTTTAATGCAGCCTCACCAGTGCAGAAAGTGCCCATCAGTGCAGCCTCACCAGTGCTCAGCTCCTATGCGATGCATACTACTGAAGGGGATACAGACTATACAGTAATAATGTTTTGACAGAGGCAGGTCATCACATCTTACCTTTGCAGCCTTGCAGCCTTTCAATCTCAGTCTCTCTCTCTCTCTGTCATGTCTCTCTGTCATCATGTCTCCCTGCAGCCAGCCCCAGCAGGCTCTTACCGTGTCCCTCCCCTGACGTGCCACATGAGTCAGGTCATGTCACATGACCTGCCTGCCTGGTTGCCTCTGAGACTCCTGGGAGGTGGGAGTTGTAGTTTGCTGTGCTGATAACTTTCTTAACTTCAGCGCGGCCAAACTACAACTCCCACAATGCAGCACAGTCTGTGCAGCAGACAGCCAGCCAATCGGCAGCCGTGGTGGCCGAACTACAAACTACAACTCCCACGATGCAGTGCAGCAGCCAGCCAATCGGCAGCCGCCGTGGCCGCGTTATAGTGAAAAAATAAAAATACATTTACAGACAGCCAGCGCCGCGGCCTTTTTTAAAGCTAATGTAACCGCTTCCGTCTCCACTTTTCCACCTGGGCCAGTCCGCCCCTGGTCAGTACCTGGGTGACGTTAAGAAGGAGATCCAGGTGTAATTCTTTTAAGGAGGATTACCTCCGCATTTGCAATCGGAGAGGGCCTGTGGCAGAGGTGTCTCCCTGAAGTCCATTCCAAGGAGGGTCTGTGGCAGAGACTTTTCCTCAAAAGGTTTGAGTGATACTCCGGCTGCCAGGTCAGTGAGAGAGGCCTGTCCGGGTACGCTAAGCCCACTCAGGCAGGAGTGATACAGAAAGTGTTACGTATGGGAGCAGGACTGTTCCAAATACTACGCCTGAATCTGCTTTTCTGCTTCTTCTTCCAAACTCTATCCTTTCATCACCAGTTTATCGTTTTTACCCGGCTGGGTAATAAAGAGCACAGAAAAGACACTTGTTGCGGACATTCCTTTACTATTGCTATATGCACCATTCACCCCTAGGAATTCGGAAGAGCCCCGAGGTAAATGTGCCACCCAAAACAAATCAGCAGCTCCTCCGGAGCTTCTGATGTCTATGACTGAGACCCCGTACACATGGTCGGACAAAACCGATGAGAATGGACCGAGGTTCAGTTTCATCGGTCCAAACCGACCGTGTGTATAGCCCATTGGTCTGTTTTCCTTTGGTCCAAAATTTTAAAACATGCTTCAAAACCGAACCGATGGACCGCTGCCGATCGGTCCAAACCGATGGTTAGTACAGAAAAGCATTGGTTCAAAACCCGAACATGCTCAGAATCAAGTCGACACATGCTTGGAAGCATTGAACTTCGTTTAATTCAGCATGTCGTGTGTTTGACGTCACCGCATTCTGACCCAATCGTTTTTTGGAATGATGGTGTGTACGCATATCAGGCCGTCAGGCCACTTCAGCGGTGAACCGATGAAAACGGTCCGTCAGACCATTCTCATCGGTTTGGAACGACCGTGTGTACAAGGCCTGAGACAGCCAGTCAGCAAATAAAGTTGTAGTAAAGTCAGCACTTTACTACAGGCAGTATGGGCTAATCGCAGCTTTAAAAAAAAAAAAAACTCTACTACAATAATATAGCACAGGAATACAGTTAACATATGCACTTTTTGCTTCAGGACTACTAGATGAATAGGAAATAAAAAAAAAAGGAGCAGGAGGAAACCCTAATGACATAATGTTGAAAGCATAAATGACAGAGCTTTCTCCCTATCCTTGGGTGTCCTCTGCAGCATTGAAAGCAGGCGAGATTTTAGCGCTCTTCAAAAGCCTATGCAGTGGACAATATGGATGGAGCTGTTCACATTATTAAAACATGAAGTGTTAGTGTTGCTTTGTTTCAAAATTGATGCTTCATGTCAAGTTTAAAAGCATTCAAGTCTATGGTAACAGTAATGGTTTGCGACACGTTAAAGCATTACAGTTAATAATAGGCATTTGTGGTGCAGTGTTAGATCCCCAAAAAATGCATGTCAACCACGCCGCAAACGCACATAGGGATTTTGGAGGAGTGTTTTTAATGTTAATTAAACGCTTATCAACTGCCTACTAACGCTATAGGCCCATTTGATAAGTGTCAGTATATTGAGCAAGTATGAATAAGCCCTTATGCAGAAAAAACCCCCAAAGGATAACTAACACATGCTCTTCACCATGCTCTGAAATTTACAAATAAATAAGGATGAGCCGAACCCCCCCCCCCCGGTTTGGTTCGCACCAGAACATGTGAACAGGCAAAAAATTGGTTTAAACACGTGAACATCGTTAAAGTCTATGGGACACGAACATGAAAAATGCTAATTTTAAAGGCTTATATGCATGGTATTGTCATAAAAAGTGTTTGGGGACCTGGGTCCTGCCCCAGTGGACATGTATCAATGCAAAAAAAAGTTTTAAAAACCTTCGTTTTTTTGGGAGCAGTGATTTTAATAGTGCTTAAAGTGAAACAATAAAAGTGAAATATTCCTTTAAATTTCGTACCTGGGGGGTATAGTAAGCCTGTAAAGTGGGAAATTGTTCCCGTTTTTAGAACAGTCTCGCAGCAAAATTACATTTCTAAAGGAAAAAAAGTCATTTAAAACTACTCGCGGCTGTAATGAATTCTCAGGTTCTCGGCAATACAGGAAAAAGTCATTGAGAAAAACTGCATGGGTCCCCTCCCCCAGTCCATTACCAGGCCCTTTGGGTCTGGTATGAATATTAAGAAGAACCCCGAACCAAAATTTTAAAGAAAATTGTGTGGGAGTCCCTCCAAATTCCATACCAGGCCCTTCAGGTCTGGTATGGATATTAAAGTGGATGTAAACCCACTCTCATCCTTTCTAAACTACTGCCATAGTGCTGATCTATAAGGATATACATGCCCCCAGCATGTATCCTTACCTGTCAAATGTTTCCCCTCTGTCTGTTATAAGAAAGATTAAGAAAGAAAGACTGAAAAAGATTCTGTGGGTAGATCTGTTGTCTGGAGCTCTGTGGGTGGAGTCGTGATGTCAGTAGGCTCCCCGCCCACCTCTACACTCACCTTGTCAACATGCATTTTTTCCTATGTATTTCTTACACTGAATTCTGCTATGATCACTAACATCCAGTCAAAATCCAGAAAAATAACCACATGACTTCAGAAAAGGAGTGGGGGTGGGAATGAAAAAATAATGCCTGTCTTCAGGCTAGTGCATGAGATAAATAATGATGTAAATAACCTGTCACTCACAGCAAGGGGCGGAATGGACTAAGGTTTTTCTCTGTAAGTCCGTTTTATTTCACTGAACAATAAAAGAGGATTGCTCAGAGCTGGATTAACTCTGTGTGGCAAGACTGGGCACAGATTATAGGAAATCTTATACTGTACATTGTGACATAAAAATCACTTCAAAATGGCATAGGGGTCCCCCTCAAAATCTATACCAGACCCTTCAGGTCTGGTATGGATTTTAAGGGGAACTCTGTGCCAAAATAAAAATAAAATTATGTAGGGGTCCCCCAAGAATCCATACCAGACCCTTATGCGAGCACGCAACCTGTCATTGCCGCAGGAAAAGAGGGGGGACGAGAGAGCGGCCCCTCCTGAACCTTACCAGGCCACATTCCCTCAACATAGGGGCATAGGTGCTTTGGGGCAGGGGGGCTCTGCACCCCCCTACCCCAAAGCCCCTTGTCCCCATGTTGATGAGGACAAGGGCCTCATCCCCACAACCCTTGCCTGGTGGTTTTGTGGGTCTGCGGGCGGGGGCTTATTGGAATCTGGAAGCCCCCTTTAACAAAGAGACCCCGAGATGTTAATCTCCCATAGACTTTTAAACGATGTTCCACGGCTTTTGAATTTGCCGTGCACACCACAAATTGTTCGCTATTCGGCGAACAAGCGAATACCCAATGTTCGAGTCTAATTTACGTCTATGGGAGATGGCACTGAATAGGCAGCACTGATGAGGGGCTACTGACAGGCATTACTGAGAGGCATCTGAAGGGCACTGATAGGCATTACTGATAGGGCACTCATTGGCACTTATATGGGCACTGATTGGCACATTTATGGGCTCTGACAAGTGCTCTTTATGGGGCAAAGGCTGGCAGCTGGTGGGCAGTGATTTTCAGCTGATGGGCACATCTGATGGGGTTGTGCTGATAATTAATGTGCTGATTATCAGCACAGACCCCCCCCCCCCCCTGACAGGGAGAGCCGCTGATTGTCTCTCCCTGTCAGCGTGAACAGAGGAAAGCCGTTTACTGACACTTCCTGGTTCACGTGATGATCAGCTGTGATTGTTCAGAGCTGATCCCGTGGTAAGACGCCTCTATTTGAGTATCCATACCATGATCTGAGTTGCAGTGTGTTAGGCTGACATACAGCACCTCCGGTCACCGCGCTGCGCGGCTTGTTATGCTGATCACCTCATATGACGTCCGATCAGGATAACTAAACCACATTGCCGACATCATATTGCTATATGGCGGGCAGAAAGGGGTTAATCGGCACTTTTTGGCTGCTAGCGGGGCTTTAAAAGAGGTCAAAAGCGCCCGTGTTGCGGCGCTTCTGAATCGCTTTTCAGGCACTTCGGATGAGCTGCCCATTTATTCCAATGGGCAGGGGTGGTGTAGGAACGTTGTATAAAGCGCTCTTACACCGTTGTATAAAACGCCTGAAAACTGCCTCAGTGTAAAAGGGGTCTTATACTCACCTCCATGCTGCAGCATCGGTCTAATGCTACAGCTGTCCCCCACCGGCACTAAGACCGAGAAGTGAGCGATCACATCGGTCAGCTCTGAGCAGAGATTGGTGAATGTCAGTCACTGCTCCCTGCTCTGCCCTTTTAACACCCACTAGCTGAGCTAGTTACTGATAAGGCATCTAGGTGGGTCCCCACAATATGGTCGGGATCCTTCCAGAGCCTGGAGCAGCTCTGTGAGGTCAGCTGGCAGCGGACTTTAGACCGCTGTTGTCTGATTCTGGGTGACAGGAAGACATAAGTAAATGCTCTCCTGTGATGTACAGGAGAAGTATGACCAAAAAAGCTTTGGCCATACTTCTCTTTGAAAAATCTAATTAAAAAGATATGTAAAGATATGTAAAAATGTAATTTTGCTGCGGGACTGTTTTAAACACGGGGGGAAAATTTGCCACAAGTAATATTTCACTTTTATTGTTTCACTTTAAGCATTATTAAAATCACTGCTCCCAAAAAAACTAACGCTTTTAAAACTTTTTTTTGCATTGATACATGTCCCCTGGGACGGGAAACGGGTCCCCAAACACTTTTTATGACAATGCCATGCATATAAAATGAGCACTTTAGATTTTTCATGTGTGTGTCCCATAGACTTTAACAGTGTTTATGCACCAGTGTTGGTGCTTTATGCAGAGGAAACAATGCTCACCAGGACCAGCGTCAATCTCCAGTGGAACACAAGTAGCAGTAAATCACAGAAAGAGTTTATAACCCTTCCATACTCTATAAATAAAAAAAGCTAAGATGACCAAAGCAGTCAAACAAAAAAACTAGCAATATCTTGTCAAACACTTTCTCCACCCTAACCTATTTGATTTATATAGGCAGATTCAGAGCGAGTTACGCCGGCGTATCAGTAGATACGCCGTCCTAACTCTGAATCTGCGCCGTCGTAAATTTAAGTGTATTCTGGAAACCAGATACGCTTAAATTAGCCTAAGATACAAGCGGAATAAGTCTCCTACGCCGTCGTATCTTAGGGTGCTGGACGCTAGGTGGCATTTCGGTTGAGTTCGGCGTAGAATATGTAAATGACTAGATACGCCGATTCACAAACGTTCATGCGCCCATTGCAGTAAAGATACGCCGTTTCCGTAAGAGGTACGCCGGCGTAAAGATAAAGCTGCCCCTAGTTGGCCTAGTCAATGTTAAGTATGGCCGTCGTTCCCGGTCCAAAATTTGAAAATTTTACGTCGTTTGCGTATGTCGTCCGTGAATGGGGCTGGACGTAATTTACGTTCACGTCGAAACCAATACGTCCTTGCGGCGTACTTTGGAGCAATGCACACTGGGATATGTACACGGACGGCGCATGCGCCGTTCGTAAAAAACGTCAATCACGTTGGGTCACCAATAATTTACATAAAACACGCCCCCTCATCCTCATTTGAATTAGGCGCGCTTACGCCGGCCCCATTTACGCTACGCCGCCATAAGTTAGGAGGCAAGTGCTTTGTGAATACAGCACTTGCCTCTCTGACTTACGGCGGCGTAGCGTAAATACGATACGCTACGCCGCCGGAAAGATGCGCCGCCGTACCTGAATCTAGGTACTAGTGTGGCCTTATGTCCTTTCTTATGGTAGATGTTAATACAATGTATTTTTTTTTATACTAAAGCCTAGTAAACACGCTTGTTTTAACTAGCATTGAGTGGTTCAATACAAAGTGTGATAGGACCCCACATTTTTCTGTCTTTGCCTTATGCCTCGTACACACAATCGGTTTTTCCATCAGAGTAAACTCCGACCGGTTTTTCCGACTGAATTCCACTCAAGCTCTCTTGCATACACACGGACACACCAAATTCCAGACTGTCAAAAACATGGTGACGTATAACACTACAACGAGCCGCGAAAATTTAGGTTCAATGCTTCCGAGCATGCGTCAAATTGTCGGAATTCCATACAGACGAACGGAATTTTCGTTTTCCGTCGGAAAAAAAGAGAACATGTTCTTTTAATTTCCGACGGAAAAAAACTGATGGGGCATACACACGGTCAGAATATCCATCTGACTTTTTTCATCGGAAATTCCAACCGTGTGTACGCGGCATTAGACTTTACAGTTGAAGCTGAGTTCCAGCCTGTATTAAAAATAATTAAAAGTCAGCAGCTACAAATACTGCAGCTCCTGACTTTTAATATAAGGACACTTACCTGTCCAGGGAGCCCGCACATGCACAAGTCACGCTGCGCTTTCTAAATGGTACCGCTGTCTTCTGGGACCTGTGTGTGTCTCCCAGAAGGCAGCGGGGAAAGGAGGAGGGGACGCAAATTACATAGATTGCCGCAATGCCCTTAAACATTTGGCACCCCCAAAAGGTGCCAAATGTGGCACCAGAGGGGGTGAGGAAGCAGATAAGTGGAGCTTCCACTTTTGGGTGGAACTCCGCTTTAAGGTAGGTACTTACCCTATTATATTCCAACTGAATGTGGATGATTGCGTGTATGGTATATGATTCAACATTTTCATGAATAAAGTTACATCATATGTGGTTTTTGAATTTAGAATTATCTGTCATTTTCTTCTGTAGACATAAAATAACTTCATCATGGAAAATGTTCACTATCTCTAGAAGTTCCGGAACATTGTCTTGTGATGTTTCAAAATTAACCATTACATAATTCCTTTTTTTTTAGTACTGTTTCTCATTGGTATATTTATTCATTGCTCTTGTAAGGGGTATATTTTCATATGTATTGTGACACATCATACTGGAAAACAATTTTGTAACTCTCAACTTCTGAGATGTGAAAAAGGGAAACCTTGTAGCACAAAGTGTGGTAGGAAAGGACACAACTTAATTACACAGATCATGAAGAATTAGTATGCAAAATATAATTAGTTACAAGTGATATTTTTCATTACGACTTTTTTTAAATAACAAATGCAATCATTTAGGGGTTGGAATAAAAATGTTTAGTGTAATACAACACTTTTGGTAAATATATATACTTTTTATAGAGGTCTATACATTGGGCCAAGAGGGACAAATAACAAGGAAAGTTGGACAAGGGGACTTAGTTCAAAAAGTGAGCGTGTCCATCCAATAACAGTTGGGAGCTATGAATTTTCATGTTCTCTTAAGAATGCATTAAATAGCAGACTTCATGCTCGTACATCTGGATCTGTCTTAAATGATAACTTGTTTACAAGTTTATGAAGTTTATATGCTGGCTTTATTTTGTTGCTCTGGCTTGTTAAGTTGAGCCTGTGTTTTGCTGCATCTTTTCCTTGCAAGAAACTGCGTTACAGGTTTGGTGCGTTTTGAAAAGTCCTGCATGATGCATTTAGAAAACTGCACCAAAAAATGCAGCTTCCCATTAAAACAAATTAAAATCACAAAAATGCACCGCGATATTGCAATCTGAAACATCGCTGTAAAAACGCATGTGATACAGAGCAGTGTGAAAGCACCCTAAGGCCTTCTTTTCCTGTAGAACATACTTAGTACCCCATGTGCTCCTGTGTCGTTCCATTCAGCCAACAGGAGCAAGGGGAAGAAAGTCTTGTGTTAACTACTGTTCACTTTAGTCAGAGTTTGTATAAGGCTGAGGACATTTGCTATGCCCCTATGTGGATGGAGGGTAATTCTGTTTTATTTGGGAGGGGAGTATCTGTTGCTTTGAACTGCACGGGTAAAGCACATGAATTGGGAGAGAGGTGCCAGGCAGCCATTAGTGTAGTAATTAGTTTATTTAGCAAGTTAAAATAAACAATACATGTTGTACTTACAAGCATATAGGACAGGGGTCTCCAACTTTCTAAACAAAGGGCGTTTATTGTCCTTCAGACTTATGGAGGCCCGGACTATGGCCAGATTGAGTGGAAATTTCCCTGGCATCAATGGGAGTTAACTACACTACATTTGCTATCATTGGGAGGAATAGCGCCCCATCATTGGTATCATTGGGAGAAATAGAGCCTCATCTTTGGTATCATTGGGAGGAAAAGTACCCCATCTTTGGTATCATTGGGAGGAATAGCGTTGCATCGTTGGTGTCATTGGGAGGAATAGTGCCCCATCGTTGGTATCATTGGTAGGAATGGTGTCTCATCTTTGGTATCATTGGGAGGAATAGTACCCCATCTTTGGTATCATTGGGAGGAATAGCGTTGCATCGTTGGTGTCATTGGGAGGAATAGTGCCCCATCGTTGGTATCATTGGGAGGAATAGCACCCCATCGTTGGTATCATTGGGTTGAATTGTGCCCCATTGATGGTATCATTGGGAGGAAGGGTGCTACATCATTGGTATCATTGGGAGGAAGAGTGTCCCATCGTTGGTGTTATTGGTGTTGTGGAAATTTTATGAAGATTTATTTAATATGTATTGTCATAGTGTCTCCCAGTGTCAGTACTCCCGCAGTCCGCTCTAAAGAGCTGACTGGGGCAGACTGACACTGGTTGAGTCCCGTCTGGTAGTGAAAAGCTTCTTGGGGATGGAGAGAGGTGTTTTCAGAGTGGAGATATGTCTGCCAGTGAAAGGACCCCTGTGCAATGCACAGAGCGATCGTCTGGGGGAGATGTGTTCACTCTGCAAAGACATTATCGGTTATAGGCGGATGTACACTCGTATGTCTCTGTGTGCCTGATCAACACGTGGCAGGACGCGTAGCGTACACCTGCAGATAATCTCCCATCCACAGGAATGGTAGTATAATCCGGGTATGCGTTGTTCTCTGAACAACGCAGAAAAAGGATTCATACCATCAGTAATATGGGAGCTTTTGAAATGTCATGGTCAGGGAGAGCGTCCATGTTTGAAAGCCATGCGGCTTCCTTTGTCGAGCTTCCAGGTAATGGGGACAGGAAAAACATACATGCTGCCCCTGCCCAGACACGCCCATAAGACTCCCCTAGCCATTATTCCTTGGTTGTTTGCATAAACTCATCCTGTGAGGTCATTTCCTGTGTAGAGGTAATTTCCTGTAATGTCATTTCCAATGAAAGAAGCGATTGGCTGTTGGGGCCATGGCTTCCCGTTTGTCATTGCTTTTGTTGTCTATGAATAAAAAGCCAAGTGCGGTGCTGGGTGGAGGCCAGAAGAGCATATTACAGAGGATGTAAGCATGTAAGCTGTGGTCATGTCTGTTCACTTGGGGATATGCAGGAAATCGAGTGATAGGTAAGATGCATTATACCATTAGACTGAATGTGTGCTTATTAGCACAGGAGATATGGTTTACGCACAGCGTACAGCCAAATTTCCATGTCCTTGGGAGGAATAGTGCTCCATTGTTGGTGTGAATGGGAGAAATGGTGCCCCATTGTTGATGTAAGTTGGAAGAATTATGTATCAGTGGGGGAAGTGACCCAAGGGCTAGAAAAGGTGAGCAAAGGGCTACATCCGTCCGCCCCCCCAAGGGCCGCAGTTTGAAGACCACTGATCTAGGAGAATAGGCATATATCTTACATTATCCAGAATCAGAGGAGCAGTGGATGCATCCCTGCGAGTACCACTGTAGCTGCTGGGGGTGCTTGCTGAAGCCAATGTTGCAGTTTCTGGAGCCGCTGCTGGGAACCTTTTAATAGACTGTCAGGAGAACTGTCAAAGATGCCGGAGCTCTCTCAGAGATGTGTTTTGAAGGCAAGACACACCTTCTGTTCGGTAGACAGACTGAGGAAAAAGGCATGTCTTGCCTTCAAAATGCATCTCTCAGAAAGCTCCAGTGTCTTTGACAGTCCATTGAAGGTATCCCAGTAGCAGTTTCTGACTCTGGGATCTCAGAGATATGCCTATTCTCCTAGACTAGACGCTTGTGAGTGCAACATGTATTGTTTATTTTAACCCACTAAATAAACACATTACTACTTCTCAGCTTCAGGGTTCCCAGCCAGATTGAGGAGGCAGCCTCACACAGCTAGCTAGAGTTAGTTGTTTATTCATTAAAGTGGTTGTAACCCTGTTCTTTTAAAGCATGATCTACAGCATAGTGCTTGTGCCATGTAATTTGTCCCTCGCTATGTTTTAAAATCGCTGGTTTATCCTGCCTGTTCCTGTGCCACAGTAATCATGGCTGCTGATCCATTATACTGTGATCAGTAGGGATGAGCTTTGAGTTCAGGACAAACTCATGTTCCACTCGAACATTGCCTGTTCACCCATTCGCCGAACAGCGAACAGTTTGGCCCTTCAGGTCTGGTATGGATTTTAAGGGGAACTCCACCCCAAATTTAAAAAAAAAAAATGGCCCGGAGTTCCCCCCCAAAAATCTATACCAGACCCTTTATTCGAGCACGCAAACCTGGCAGGCCGCAGGAAAAGAGGGGGGACGAGAGAGTGCGCCCCCCCTCCTGAATTGTTCCAGGCCACATGCCCTCAGGCCATGTGACCCCTCAAAGCACCATGTCCCCATGTTGATGGGGACAAGGGCCTCATCCCCACATATGCTTACACAGTAAAAATTGACTAAAACTTGTCACTACGTCCTGATGCGTTTCGTGATTGGCTCACATCTTCAGAGGACGCCCTCTGAAGAGGTGAGCCAATCACAAAACGTGTCAGGGCATGGCTACACGACGGTACACTTGCACTGAAGCTAGCATCTACCCAGGACTCACAGAGCAGACAATTTGGTGATATGAAGCCTCTTTCTGAGTGAGCAGACGCAGCATTTTAAGTGACAAGTTTTAATCAATTTTTACTGTGTAAGCATATGTCGGTAGCAGTGGTACTATTTCATAATAAAGGGTTTTACACCATATGCAGTCTCCTTTGTTTCCCTGCATGTCCGCTGTGCTGCACACATACACCCAATGAATATCACCAACACACACCAGGAGGAGAGTAGCTGAGATGGGTTGTATTGGCTGGATTTATTCAATGCTGGTAACATCTACAATCTGGTGAGTACAACACCATAAGGGGAGCACGGCAGAGTGAAATTTGCATACCCTGACAGGATCTGGTGTTGCACCCTGTAAACTCTACCAGAGATGTGTGAAGGGTGAACTGTCATTCAAGGAGTCATATTGGACTGAGTTTTGGAATGGGACTCTGAGTGACTGAAAGTATTGGATAGAGATTACCTATAGGGATATTTTGTACCAATGGTTTCATTTTTTATTTTGCAGATTATGAGATAAATAGCTCATGAGCCTGTTCAAGCGGCTCTAGCGCTGTTAATGTTTTATTGATAACTTTTTAATAACACATATGTTTTCCTGTATTCTGTTTTATTATAATAGCTGCTTTTTACTGCTTCAAAGTTCTTATAAAGATACCATTGTGTGCTTGGATCAGAGTTATCTGCTGATCACTTCTGATATTTTTTAACAATAAAAAAAGTCCACTTACCATTTTTCTTGGTAGGGTGCAAAAAAATGAATGGGCCCCGGGTGCCAGATGTGCTAGCTATGCCACTGCCTGCAGTGATAAGGACAAGCATTGCCTATACAAACTGCCATCATGGCAATCACAGTGGGCTGATGGTTACACAAACTGTCAGATCCTCATTCTCAATAGCTATGATACTATTTCCCAGTTTATGGCACAAAATACCCATGCAGTGATACAGTGCAGGCACTAAAAGAGGGAAGGCGACCTCCAATTGACTTACAACTGGGAGAGAAATCAGGGGCTGTCATTCCCACACAACTGAAAAACTACAGGTATATAATGACAAGGCATGTACCTAAAAAAGAATTATAGCATCTGGATATGGTACAGGAGACTGGATCTGGTAAGATATCTGCTGTGTGGAGGTTGGATGCAAACATGAAGAATTAAGACAGACAGGCCTTCAGAGGTCACCAACAGTGGTAATGGCTTCCCCCTGAGACATGTCATCTGAGAAGAACCTGGTCTTCACCCTTAACCCATGTAACAAGGATTATATTTAGCTTTACATCCAGATTGTGGCCCTCAAGTTCACCCCTACCTACAGCAAAGTTGAAATGGACCTTGTGCAAAGTCCAGGCTAAGATCGGTAAAAGGGAGGAAGACACTACCAGCTTTATTCATTAAAAATAGTGCTAACTGTTAAATGCAGTTAATCAGAATTAACTGTTTATACAGGTGTGATAAATTCTAATTGGCTGCTGTTGGTAACTGCACTGAAGAATAAGTACATTTATTAAGTATACTTAAAATACTTTCTAGAGAAAGGACATAATTGAGAAATAATGTAAAAGGCCATACTCCAGGATTTGGTCACTGAAGATGCAGCCAATTAGAATCTATCAATCCTCTATTGAAAGTGGATTAAGATAAATTGTATTTAAGAGTTAGCACTACATTTATTGAGTACAGCCATTAGTGTCTGCCTAATGTGACACATGGAATAATCTGTAACTAAGCTGGTCCAATGAAAGCTTAAAAAAAAAAAACTGACTGAAGGTCAGCCTTAGTTCAGAAACAAAGCGTTACTGAAGTAGAAACAGACAAGGTGGCAATAAGCAAACCCATTGTGGGAAATATCTGAAAGGCAGGAAATACACAAATTGTGCCTACTGCTGTATAAGAATTTATCAGTATAAGACAAACCTCTAAGGCCCCATACACACGACCAAACATGTCTGCTGAAACTGGTCCGCGGGCCAGTTTCAGCAGACATGTTTGGTCGTGTGTAGGCCCGAGCGTGCAGGATTCCAGCAAACATTTGCCCGCCGGGCCTTTTCCCAGCGGGCAAATATTCCTGGACTTGTTTTAAAACAGTCCGCTGGAATCTTGCCCGCTCGGACATGTTCGGTCGTCTGTACAGACCTACCGTACATGTCCGAGAGCCCGCCATCCCTCGCATGCGTCGAATGACTTCGACACATGCGTGGAAGCATTTAACTGGCAGGCCTGCCCACGTCGCGGCGACACCGCGGACACGCCCCGCGTATTGTTTACGGGCGGCTTACTGTACGATGGTTAGTACAGCCATCGTACAGAAAGCCCCGGGCAGACATGTACGGTGAAAACGGTCCAGCGGACCGGTTTCATCGTACATGTTTGCCCGTGTGTACACGGCCTAAGAGTCCACACAAAGGGCCAGATCCACAACCAGCGGGCGCAACGTAACTTTTCTGATTTAAGTTACACCGCCGCAAATTACACAAGTTAGTGCCCGATCCACAAAGCACTTACCTGGAAATTTGCAGCGGTGTAACTTAAATCCGTCCGGCGCAAGGCGGGCCAATTCAAATGGGGCGAGTCCCATTTAAATTAGGCGCGCTCCCGCGCCGGACGTACTGCGCATGCTCCTGACGCTATTTTCCCGACGTGCTTTGCGTTACGTTACGTTGCGCCGAGTTTTCTGAATCGCGACGGGTAAAAAAGAGATGCGGCGGGAAAATTTTTTTTTAAAAAGAAATTTGACAGCGACGCGGGAAAGACAGGTATACTTTTACATGGTGTACTAACTTTACACTTTGTAAAGGTACCCTATCTTTGTGATGGCAAACTAACACTTACGGAGACTTAACGAAGGGAAAAAGCTTCGTGGATCTCCGTAAGTGCTAATTTGCATACCCGACGCTGGATTTCGACGAGAAATGCCCCCAGCGGCGGCTGCGGTACTGCATCCTAAGATCCGACAGTGTAAGTCCATTACACATGTCGGATCTTAGGGATATCTATGCGTAACTGATTCTATGAATCAGCCGCATAGATAGAAACAGGGATACGACGGCGTATCAGCAGATACGCCTGCGTATCCCTTTTGTGGATCTGGCCCATAGTACTGCTGATAATAAACTAATTTTGTAATATAAAAAAAAAAAAGTTACCGTGCACATCCGTTGGCTAAGCTCTCATGGGATCATCATATCATCAATGAAACAGAGCTTCCTGTTATTGAGCTGGGGACAGAAGCTGAGGTCACTGACCCTACACCTGTCCTCTTCTCTCCAATGCTGTCAATCATTTCTTTTTCCTCGTGATGATATTGTCAGACCATGTGTTTACATCAAAAAGTAGGGAACGTCATATCAGACAATACAATTTGTATAAAACAGAGAGTGTAGCCAGAACATGTCCAGTTCTCTTCCTCCAGATCTTGTTTGCTTAAACAATATTATAAATAGAAATAAGTGAAAGTGTCAAAACAAGATAACTAAAAGGTAAAAAAACAGGAAACCAAGATAAAGACAAATAGATTTTTTTTTAATTTTCAGGTAGAAAAGGCAAAAAGATTGTAAAAGTAATATTCTAGTATTAATTAAAAATTAAAGTGCAAGCTTTTGTAACAAACCAAACCTAAGTGAGGTTAAAGCAGAGGTCCGGTTTAAAAAATAAAAATAAGTCAGCGGCCCAGTTTCACAACCGAGATACGACGGCGTATGTTCAGATACGCCGTCGTATCTCTGCGTTGCGCCGTCGTATCTATGCGCCTGATTCTTAGAATCAGTTACGCATAGATAGCTGTTAGATCCGACAGGCGTAATATGGTCCACATCTCCCCCACTGTATAGGAATATTAGTACTTGCTTAGTCTTAGCAGAGAAGCCGGCCGAACATGAGCAGTTTAGGCCGGGTGATGACGTCAGCGCGCCGCTCTAGGCTCACCTGGGCCGCCGCCGGGTGGACCAAGATGGCCACCGCTCAAAGAGCTAGGCCGAAGGCATGGCCTTGCCTATGGCCGAGGCATCAGCGGAGCTCCGCGGATCATGTGGTGTGCCGATCCACATATGGTAACCTGTTCGGATCACAGATAATTTACGACCCGTTGCACCACTAGTACCGATCAAAACATTTTACGATTAATCGAGAAATTAATCTTTAATTTCCACAGCCCTAGTTTTGTGTGATGAAAACAAGTTTAAACAGATGTTACCTTCAGTAAAAACCACATCAAAGAGCTCAATAGATCCAGACATGCAGTACATGCAGGTTAGTATACACTATATTGTCAAAAGTATTGTGATGCCTGCCTTTACAAGCACATGAAATTTAATGGCATCCCAGTCTTAGTCTGTGGGGTACAATATTGAGCTGGCCCACCCTTTGCAGCTATAACAGCTTCAACACTTCTGGGAAGGCTGTCCACAAGGTTTAGGAGTGTCTCTATTACCCATTCTTCCAGAAGCGCATTTGTGAGGTCAGGACTCTGTGCAGACCAGTCAAGTTCCTCCACCCCAAACTAGTTTATCCATGTCTTTATGAACCTCATGTTGGAATAGAAAGGGGCCCAGACGGTTCCCACAAAGTTGAAAGCATGAAATTGTCCAAAATGTATTGGTATACTGATACAATCTTAAAGTGATTGTAAAGTCTCTTTTTTTTAGTTAAACATAACAAACATGTTATACTTACCTGCTCTGTACAGTGGTTTTGCACAGAGCAACCCGGATCCTCCTCTTTTTGTGTCCCTCTTCGGCACTCCAGGCCCCTCTCTCCTGTGGAGTGCTCCCACAGCAAGCAGCTTGCTATGGGGGCACCTGAGCCGAGCCATTGCTACTTGTGTCCATTCAGACACGTAGCAGTGGCCCGCCCCTACTCCCTTTCTCAATGGCAATTGTACTGCGCTGCTGTCTCAGCCATTGAGGAGGGGAGTCCCGGTCAGATGAGACACTCCTGCAACATTGAAATAAATGATGGTGACTGCGCTGTGTGAGGAAGTGGAAAGAGCAGATGCACAGGGAATTGAGTAGCAAAAACCCACCACTGAGTAATCGCTAAAACCAGTGAGGGTGGGAGGTCTGTGGGTCAGTAATGGTGAACAGCAATAAGCATAAATTAAATATTAACATATACTATAATTAAATTAAATAGTGAACATCACAAACATGAAAAGCATGTAAATCCAAACAGCTTAGTTGATGTGAATGGTGCCAGAAAGTTCAAATTAAACACAATCCAGGTGGGGTCCCAGAAGTCCCAGAAGAGGGAAGATGTGGGACCGTAATAAGATAAAAAAGTCAAATAACACAAATAAAGTCTTGAAACCCACCACTGAGTAATCGCTAAAACCAGTGGGGGTGGGAGGTCTGTGGGTCAGTAGTGGTGAACAGCAATAAGCATAAATTAAATATTAACATATACTATAATTAAATTAAATAGTGAACATCACAAACATGAAAAGCATGTAAATCCAAACCGCTTAGTAGATGTGGATAGTGCCAGAAAGTTCAAATATAACACAATCCAAATGGAGTGCCAGAAGAGGGAAGATGTGGGACCGTAATAAGGTAAAAAAGTCATATAACACAAATAAAGTCTTAAAGTGCACTGTGAACGATAATAGAGGCCCAAGGGGGTATCCCGTGGTAGAAGAGCAGACTTTGGTGCGCACACCTCTAGTGGTGTAAAAGGCTCACCTCCAGGCCATAGCACGGACAGCCTAAAACCAATTAAACACTGTATGTTCACAGGCTCAGCAGGGTAGAGGTGACATCAAAATCTCCACATCAAATGGTCATGTTGAAAGTGAAAGACAAGGGCAGATATGGCATAATACTGTGACTGCAGGTATGGAAGATAATATATCACATGCACATGCACTCACATGGAGGCCTATAGCAGTGGGCCTATTTCCTACGAACGGCGAGTTTGTGCGATCCGTCTTGATAGGTGCACTTCCTCTATCTTTCGTTACCACCTAGGCATCCACTGGGTGTTGGGTGCTCGGAGGGGTATGTAAACAAAAAACAAGAGGAAGGAAATGGTGCAGCTCCGCATAAAAGGTTTAATATAAAAGAAAGGGTAAAAAAACTCACATTTCCAGTGGTAAGGTGTTTCCAAACAAAACGAGCGCCGTGCTCGTGTTCCTCCCGTTAGGATGTGTGGGGTCTGGTACTTCCTGTCCCTACGCGTGGATCATCCCCTGATGAAGTCATGTGATGTGGATTTTAGCCCCTAAGTCCCTGAAATCATTTTGTAGGGCGCTCCATCTTTCTCGAACTTTGTCATGGGTCCACTCCAGCCCCATCTAACAATCTGTCCTTGCAATCTGCAATGTTCCGAACCCGAGCGCCCGGTAAACAACATACTGTCCGGCGATACCGGTCTTTGTGACAGATTGCCCTCTGAATCCTTCCAATTACTGAGTGGGGTATCTGTATTACACACACTCCTGCCCCCAGAAACTGACTGCTGATTACTTTATATGAAAAGTAGAGGCGATAGACCGGTGTTTCAACAGAATGTGTAACGGAAGTGATGTTCTGACGCCGCCATCTTGCTACACCCCACACTCGGCCACAGTAAACATACAATAAGAAGGCGGGAAGTGGACATCTTGTCATACCCAACGGAGTTATACATTTCACTGTTATTTTTAACAGTAGACTCGGCTTATATCGTGAAATACGGTATTTACAATTCTGTCTGACTGTTTAGCTGTCGATTGATTTTTGAAAGCAGTGGTGTTCTGTCGGATTAGAAAACTTGTGAGATCAGCAGGCTTGCCGCTGCTTTCAAAAATCATCTAAACAGTCAGACAGAATTGTAAATCGCTCTGCTTGTACACTCTTGCTGATACATTCACGGGTCAGAGGCCCCTCTTCTTTCCACTGTATAGACTCAGGAAGAGAACTACAAGACTCAGTGAGATCCCGCCACCCGTAGACACTAAAGAGCAGCCGATCGCCACCTCCCACATGTTATCAACATTGATTGGTGAGTGATCATGGGGTGAATGTGTGGTGGGGAGGGGGGCACTGGTGAGTATGCATTGCTGGGCACTGGCCAGGCTGCATTGATGGGCACAGCTGAGCCCTGCATTCTTTATGTAGTGCACTCCTGAACTCTGCACTTATCTCTGCCTTATCCTCATTACATTTGGCAGTCATATCTCAAATAAATTCTAAGCAGCATCTTTTTTTTTTTATCTTTATTTATGGATGAAATGTGAGAAATAAGGTATATATTATACAATCATTCCATAAACACATACCACATACACCACATATATCATTTGCGGAAAATATGCTTATAAAAGAGTACCTTTTGCAAATAAAATAACAAATATGTCCCCGGATTTCATTTTAAAAATCTGGTCACCTTAGGTGTTTGCCCATAGTTCCCACAATTGTTATTGTCCAGTCATTACTGGTCTATTAAACCTCACTGACCAGTATGTGGTGAATGAAAGTGACTAAAAGTGGAAATTCACCTAAAAGGGGCAAACTCCATTCTTCCTCCTCTTACCACCTCCTAGGGGGGGTGGGGGGAGTGGGTGCTTAGTTTTGACAGATACTGACTCCAACTATTGCTCCTCCTCTCAATGCCTGCAACCTTCTGGGACATATCACAGGTCTCGGAAGGCTGCGGGATCATTCACAAAGTGGGCAGCCCGCTGTGAAGATGCAAGGCGTTACAGCTGGCTGCCCACAGTTAACATGTTGGTGACTGGGACTGAAGACCAATGAAGAAACCGGCCTGGGTGAGAACAGCGCTAGATCCCTCGAGAGGTGAGTGTCTGTTTATTAAAAGTCAGTAGCTACAGTTTTTGCAGCTGCTGCTGACTTAAAATTTTTAAAGAAATGACTGAAGAAGCACTTTAACAGCTTTTCAACATCTCATGTTTCTGAACATGTAAACAAATCTAAATGGCATTGTGTATGAAAAGTTCCAAGCCCCCAGCTAGCAATACAGATTGACATCTGGTGTGAAATCCCTTTCATCACTCTAGGTTTAGTAAAGTGTACAGTATGTATAGGCAAAACGTATTTTTACATTTTGCATAGAGTAGGGAAATGGTTTATGTAGCGCCCCCTTACTTTCAGTATGGGCACTACACTAAAGTTAGTGGGGAATGGGAGAGTTACCTTGCTCCCATTCACTATTTGGTCAAATTTTGGGACTTCTGTCATTCCAGAAATGTCCACTGGGTCAGTCTGTGGTCCAGGGATGCAATATCATCCCTGGCCAGCAGTTGGCGCCAGAGGGGTTCTGGCAGAGTAAGTTTCTCCAGCAGCCAATCAGAGGAGGTTTTACCCCTGCGGGGCGTGCTGGAGAGGAGTATATCTGTGACAGGTGTCATGTGTTCTGAAATCTTCGCGGGGTCCCGGTTCCAGGTGTGGCATCCACCTTCAGGGTGCGCACATCCATAGACCCCGCAGGTGTTGCCCACCTGGCCATGATTGCAGACTACTTGGGACCTCACCCGGAGGTACCAGGGCACCCCAGCGACTTGCTGGGTTCCCGATTCCACTGAAAGGATCCCAAGCTGGGTGCCGTTTGATTGGGGAGTCGGTTTGAGGGGGACCCGGAGGCAGGTCGTCCAACAGAGCCTGAACAAACCAATTGGGGATCCGGTGACCAGAGTACTGACAGGTATGTTTGCTGTCATCTGGTGACCGATGCAGAAATCTACTGGGAGGATTCGCTCCATCTATCTTTCTAGCTCAGTTACTGTAATTGGCCTGTGGCAGAGGCCCGAGCCGGGCCTGTGAGAGTGGCCTGTTCCTCCCAGAAATCCTAAGTGGCGTCTCGGCTGCCAGGCCTGTAAAGTAGAGGTCTGTTCGGGGGCACTTTACCCACTCAGTTGGAGTGGCGACGAGTTACAAATTGGTATTACGCAGAGCAGTACTGACTGCTCTATTTAATATCCCAATTGATGTTGATGTTGGCCGTGTTGGCCTGGAAAATAAAGCATTGGAAAAAACCTTTATTTACTGTCTGGATCTTCACTCACTGTTTGTCTCTACAATTGCACCCCTAGACAACGCCAGGGTAACTTAATAGGCCAATCCCAAATCAAACAGCGGCTCCTTCGGGGGTAGCGCTACATTTATAACCCTCGTCAGTTTGTTTTTGCTATTAGTGTCCCATTGATGAGATTTGTCTTTACTACAGGGGTGCACAACCTTTTGAAGAGCGAGGGCCACTTAAAGGGACACTAAAGGTTCAGTTTTTTGTTTTTTAAATAACAAACATGTCATACTTACCTCTACTATGCAGTTTGTTTTTCACAGAGTGGCCCCGAATGTCCTCTTCTGGGGTCCCGCTGTCTCGGCTCCTCCCCGCAAGAGCTAACCCCCTCTAGGAAGCTCTCTTTCGAGGGGGTTAGCTTGCTGGCGCATTAAGGAGAAAAAAAACCCAAAGCTTTACAACCCCTTGAGTGATTTGGTAACTGGTCGTGGGCCACAATGAAATTAAATGGGTTCCGAATTTGGATACTTTATTTTGAATAGCATAATGAGCTTTTTCCTCCAGCAGCCACTGAATGCCAGTGGGAGGGAGGGGAGGAGAAGCAAGTTGCAGGAGGAAAATAGAGAGCATTGATTCCTGTATATGCCACCCCCAAAGCCATTCATGTTCAAGTGTAAAACAGAATGTGACAGAGAGGCTGCATGGCGCCCCTGTAGTATAGAGAGTGGTGTCACCATTGTGACCCCTGATGCTACACCAGTGGTTGGGGACGTGTCATAAAAACATATGGGATTTTACCCCCCTGAAACCACAAATGTAAATGGGCCCTTATTGTCCTGAGCCACTGATAAGGCTGCTTTGCAGGTTGAGCACCCATGCTTTACTACTTATCCCAGAGACCTAACATGAAGTGAGAGGAAATCTCTAAAAGGTGAGGTGGATTCTTCTCTTAGAAATTTGTCACCAGAATAGGTGTCCCGAAAAATGTTTTGGCTATAGATACACACGTATCTCTGAGTCTGAGGCGTCGTATCTTGGCGCCTGATTCAAAGAATCAGATACGCCAGAATTTTGCTAAGATACGACCAGCGTAAGTCGCCTACGCCGTCGTATCTTAACTGCATATTTACGCTGGCCGCTAGGGGCGTGTACGCTGATTTACGCCTAGAATATGTAAATCAGCTCGATACGCCAATTCACGAACGTACACCCGGCCGTCGCAGTACAGATATGCCGTTTACGTTAGGCTTTTTCCGGCGTAAAGTTACCCCTGCTATATGAGGCGCAGACAATGTTAAGTATGGACGTCGGGCCAGCGTCAAATTTTCTGTCGATTTAGTTGTTTGCGTAAGTTGTTCGCGAATAGGGCTGTGCGTCATTTACGTTCACGTCGAAAGCATGGGCTTTTTGCGGGTTAATTTGGAGCATGCGCACTGGGATACTTTCACGGACGGCGCATGCGCCGTTCGTAAAAAGCGTCATTTACGTGGGGTCACAAACATTAACATAAAACATGCCCACATGTTCCATATTTGAATTAGGCGGGCTTACGCCGGCCTATTTACGCTATGCCGCCGCAACTTTGCTTTGAGAATACTGCACTTGCCTGTCAAAGTTGCGGAGGCGTAGCGTAAATAGGATACGTTACGCCCGCTCAGAAATACGCGCTCCCTACGTGAATCTGGCCCTTAGTTGGTACATAGTAAATTGAACAATGTTGTTGTTTTGCCACTTCCATTTTATATGCTGTTACTACCATTTAAGGAACTATATTACTTTCCAATTGAAGGTAAAGAGCTCTGCATTATTACTCATTTAATGTACTTGAAAGGATAAAGTGAGATGCCAACTTTGGGTGACGGCTGCGATGAACCAGACCCTGTTCATGTTCTATTTTAGAGAGTGTGACAGTGCCATAGCTGACTCTGTGGCCTGTGGCAGCTCACACCCTTTCCGCTCATGCTGTTTTACCAACTGAGATAACGGCAACTTCAGACATGAATGGAAACTGAGAGCTTTACCCTTTCATTGCTGGAATGCCATTATTAAATAGACAAGTAAATCATAATGTGATCTATAAAATAGGCATATGCTATACACAACAGATCTGTCATTCATTTTGGGGAGGTAAGATCTGTATCTCTTTGTATCAACTGCCACACATCTAAAACTAGTACCATTCCCCCCCCCCATCTCACATGTTTATCCAGTACAAGTGCAGTAAAAGAACTATTACACTGACAAAGGGCTAAATCTTATCTGGTCTCAGAGATTTGTCTGTACACTTCAAGTTCTCTGTAATCATATTTTGCAACTTCCAAAATGTTATTCTACAAGGTCTCTGATTTGAGAAAATGTATACTTCTGAGTAGGGGTTACAGTAATTTCTAGCAAAAAATGCAGATTTTAACACATGTGCAAAAATGAAAAATTGCCCTGGTAGAAAAGTGGTTAAAGGATATAAAATATGTTTTTTCAGCTTATTGAGGTATCAAGGAGGGGGCTAATACAGGGTGTCATTATAATGTGATGTTATTGGATGAATGAACAGAATTTTGCAAAGTGACCTGTGATTAAAGTAGCATTGGGCTGTGATTGGGAGGTGAATGCAGACTAGTGTGGAGGTCACTTGTGAAGAATGGTGGTGGTGGTGGGGGGGGGGGGGGGGGTTGCTTGAGATTGATTTATGTCAGGCTGCGGTTGATAAGGTCAAGAAGGAATGCCAATGGGGAAAGGGTGGCTGAGGTGGTTGGGGAGGGTGCATATACAGGTGAAGCCAGGTAGGGGTATATGTCAGCAGGAAGAGGAGGCAACATGGCTAGGAGAGATGCGTGTTAACAGGGTGGGTGTGGTGGCTGGGGAAGAATGTATTCCATCATAAGGGTGCAAAGTGGCTAGGGTAGGATTTGTCTGAACTGGCGGACTTTTTTTTCTTTTATGTAGCAGACTCTGAACATACTTGCCTTCCCTTTTTTCCTCAGCTGATCTGCCAACTATGGTGAGCAAAAGATATAACATGTATTTCTGGGCATGGGGAAAGATATAAGAACAGGGACAAGTAGGCACACCTAGGTCAATAGGCCTGAGTTCAATCCCAAAAGTTCATCCACAGGGCAAGCTGATCCAGAAGTAGAAGAAGGCTCTGTGTATGCAACAAGGAAACAACAAGAGGAAAAGCACATCTAAGTATAGTAGGACTAAAGATTTTATTGAAACCCACCAAATGGCCACTCACAGATGTGTATGAAGAACCTGAGGATGGGGTAGGTTAGCATTCATTGATATGCTATTGCTTCGATTTGCATAGAAGTTACGCTAAGCATTTAGGAAGCATTGGGATGGCCATTCTGTTGTATAATTTTAGAACCTGGCTGATGGCCTAGCATTGGTGTTTTTAAGTATTATCAGGCTGTGTAGCTACTTCTAGAAATTCTGGCACTCACTCCCACATCTAGATTAAGTTCTGTTTTAGTGTCTGACTGTTGGTTCCTATTTATTTTTGGCATGACACTGAAGTGTAAAAATAGAAATTGTATTCTAATTTTGAAAAAGTGTACATTCCAGTCAAATTTGAGTATTTTGCATTTAAACTAACTTAAAGGGCACAAACTACCTGCAGAATAGTTTGCTTATTTCTTATGCCTGTAATTAGCAGTATCTCATCTCGGAAATGGCCTTGAGCCTACGTAGGACAGTTAGTTCACTGGTTTACACATCTTTGTGTTCCCACAGAAGCCTTGCCAACCTGCACTGAAGCTCAATAGGAAAGAAGCGCACACTAAGAAATCTTGTGACAAGTGGTTGCAATCCTGGTCAGAAACAGGAAAGCAGGAAAATAAAAATTATATAAACAAATGTGTTGCGCTGTCACATGTGTGATAAAGTGCCTTCACAATTAATACGTAAAAGGTTTAAAGTGCACAAAAATGAATAAAATAAAAATAAATAAAATATTTCCAGAGAACGAGCAAAAGTCCATATGGTGAAGAAAGAAGTGTCCTTCAATTTTCTACAGGTGTAACACCCAGTGCTCCCCAAAGGATAGACATGGAAAATGTATTCCTCTTTTCAGATTCTTAGACCTATCAAGGTCTGTATGCGCATCAGTGAGTAATCACCTCTCACTTCAGGTATAAGCTGCCTCTGCTGTTCAGCATGCTTAACCACTTCCCGCCCGGTCAATAGTAAATTGACATCCGGGAAGTGGTTCTGTTATCCTGACTGGAGGTCTATTGACGTCCAGCAGGATAACATGCCGGCGTGCGCCCATGGGGGCGCACTACGCAGCGATCTGTGATGCGGGGTGTAAGTCTGACACCCTGCATCTCCGATCCCGGTAAAGAGCCTGCGGCGGAGGCTCTTTACCACGTGATCAGCCGTGTCCAATAACGGCTGATCACGATTTAAACAGGAAGAGCCGTTGATCGGCTCTTCCTCACTCGCATCTGACAGACGCAAGCAGAGGAGAGCCGATTGGCGGCTCTCCTGACAGGGGGGTTCGCGCTGATTGTTTATCAGCGCAGCCCCCCCTCGGATCCACACACTGGACCACCAGGGAAGCCGCCAGGACCACCAGGGAAGGGGGTAACATGTGGATGGCCAGGTACACATGTAAAAAAAATAAGCACAATAGATGCCAATCAGTGCCCACAAATGGGCACTGACTGGCAACATGGGCACTGACTGGCAACAAGTGATGCCATCATCAGTGCCACACCTTAGTGTCCATCAGTGCCACCTCTCAGTGCCCATCCATGCCCAGTGCCCACCTATCAGTGCCCATCTGTGCCACCCATCAGTACCACCCATAAGTACCCATCAGTGCCACCCATAAGTACCCATCATTGCTGTGAAGGATGCTTCAGTGTAATTCTCCCTGCTCATTATGCTGTGTGTGTGTTAGAGGATTTCAGGTGACTCATTCCTCGGCTAACAGACTATTGATATGTTAATGACCTTTCCTCAGCCAGTCCTAGTTCAAAGGGTAAATGATCTATTGTGTTGTGTGAAGGAGATCTGTGTTTAAGTGGCTTGTGTTAATTATTCTGATTGCTCCATTGTGGTAATTATCTCTCTATATGCGGGGTCGAGCTGTCTAGTAATGTATTCAGTACAACTAGTAATCAGCGTCATTGATGTCATTGTCTAAAGAAAATGTGTTTTCAGCATCGGCTCCGTCGTGTCTGCCTAATCATCTGTATGGAAGCCCCAGTGTGAGGGGGGGGGCGGAGATTTGTCATTGTAACAGTTTTGGAAATTACATAAAAGCTGTGTGATATAACATTAAAGTCTCTCTTGTTCCAGCATTAAGCCTTGGCATGTGTGGCTTATTATGGCGATTCCAGGAGGGGATGTTCTTGTATGGGGAGAAGGGAATGCTTGACGGGGATATCATTCTAATACCGTCACAATTGGTTGTCAGCAGCGGGATTTTCCCTTCTATTCCCCTTCACACCCGGATTCCAAGCGGACACTGGAAGAACTACTGGAAGTTCGTGGAAGGATTGCTAGCAACAAAACCAAGCGGGTCATCATAGCAGAATTAATGGATCTAGACCAGGAGAACGGGATTGCAGCAACGCCAGCAGTACAAGAGATGGAGAGACCAGTGATTCAGGAGGAGTCACCAACCAACAAGCTAATGAGAGAGAAGCTAGCTTGGTTCGGTCCGAACCCAACGCCGGATGTGGTGCTGAAAGTGATGGACCTATTAGCAAATGCAGAACTACAGAAGGATAAACAAATAAGAGACACAGAACTACAGAAGGATAAACAAATAAGAGACGCAGAACTACAGTTAAAACTGGCAGCAGTCCAACAAGCAGCCGCACATTCTCCAAACAGTGAGTACAGCACAGCAGACGCAAGGAAGATTCCGTTTAGCGCTTTTAAAGCTTTTGATGAAAAGGACTGTGAAATTGATAACTACCTGGCAGATTTTGAGAGACAATGTAACCTGCACCGAATAGCTAGAAGAGAGTGGGTTGCAATATTGTCAGGCAAACTGTCAGGCAAAGCTTCTGATGCTTTCCGGACTGTGCCAGATCAGGATATCCATAGCTACGCCAGGGTTAAAGAAGCGCTCCTAGCTCGTTATGCAGTAACCCCAGAGTCCCACCGACAGAAGTTCAGGGACTCACGCAAAACCACGAAAGACTCTTACGCGGAATGGGCATGCCAGTTGTCCCTGTCGGCCTCTAACTGGGTTAACAGCAGCCAGGCCACCACCGCAGAGGACATTTTGCAACTAATGCTCCTGGAGCAATTTTACAATCACATCCAGACGGATGTCAAAGATTGGGTGAGAGATCGCAGGCCCATGACTCTACCAGAGGCCGCGAAGTTGGCGGATGAATATGCGGATACTCGCAAGACAAACCAGGTCACACCATGGGTACAACCTCCACGACCAACGGCGCCCTCACACCCACCAGCCGCTAGATACCAACCGCCTAACAGACCGATGACATCTAGCCCTCGCTATCCACGCCAGGAGGACAACGAACAACGCTGCTTCCGGTGCAAACAGCTGGGTCACTTCAAGCAGAATTGCCCCATGAACGACAACACCAGGTCAAATTGGTCTCAACCTGGGTACCGCCCACCAGCAGCAGCCCATTGTGTAGACTCGGCTTGGGATCCCCAGGAGCTGGGTCCGGAAGAACCATTGGACACCATTTACGAAGTCCTCACGGTACAATCTGGTATTACGGACAACAGGGAACACCATTGTCAGCTGGTCATGGGCGACAGCCATGAGCCGGAGGGGCCCTGGAGGGAGCTGGGCAGAAAGAGGCACCGCCGGCTACCCCCCAAGAAGAAGAGGTCCTGGAAGCCGTATAACAAGCTGACCTGGGAGGAGAAGAAGCGACTGGAGGAGAGGGAGTCGCAGCGGGCGTCCCAGATGCAGGCCGAGATGTTCGCCAAGGGCCCACCGGTGGCCCCTTACACCACCACCCAGTTCCTGATGATGAAGGACCACGTGGAGAGCCTGCAGGACATGAGCAAGCAGGAGCTGATCCGTGAGTACATGGAGCTGGAGGAGTGCATAAGCCGCATGGAGGAGGAGAACAACCACCTGAGGTCACAGCAGACTGACCCCCCCAGGCTCCATGAACTGGAGATGGAGCTGGAGAAGCTCAAAGAGGAGAACCGGCGGCTGCGGAGGGAGCAGAGGGTGGCTGACCCTATGGGGCACTGATCCCCCCCCCGGACTCTGAGCACCAGTGCTACAGCATTTCAACAAATATAACTTTTTCTTTTTATGAATCTCCTGTGATTGTCACTTCAGAGCCATAACCTGCCCCTCCCATAGCGGGAGACCTAGATGGCGGAGCACAGACCCATTCGCCGTCTTCACACTGACTTCTGGTGACTCTGCAAATCGCACAAAGACTTGGGGACTGACCGGCGTGTGATCTGACGACCCGGTGACATACCTGAGTCTGAAGCAGTTGCCAAGGGAGGTCAGTCACGCCAAACGGAGTTAACCTCGGACTAAAAGCTCTGAACCCGTCAACCCTACTGGACCAGGGAAGGTCCAACCAGGTTTGTCGGAGCAGGGAGAAGAAGGGGGGCCATTGTGAAGGATGCTTCAGTGCAATTCTCCCTGCTCGTTATGCTGTGTGTGTGTTAGAGGATTTCAGGTGACTCATTCCTCGGCTAACAGACTATTGATATGGTAAGGACCTTTCCTCAGCCAGGCCTAGTTCAAAGGGTAAATGGTCTATTGTGTTGTGTGAAGGAGATCTGTGTTTAAGTGGTTTGTGTTAATTATTCTGATTGCTCCATTGTGGTAATTATCTCTCTATATGCGGGGTCGAGCTGTCTAGTAATGTATTCAGTACAACTAGTAATCAGCGTCATTGATGTCATTGTCTAAAGAAAATGTGTTTTCAGCATCGGCTCCGTCGTGTCTGCCTAATCATCTGTATGGAAGCCCCAGTGTGAGGGGGGGCGGAGATTTGTCATTGTAACAGTTTTGGAAATTACATATAAGCTGTGTGATATAACATTCAAGTCTCTCTTGTTCCAGCATTAAGCCTTGGCATGTGTGGCTTATTATGGCGATTCCAGGAGGGGATGTTCTTGTATGGGGAGAAGGGAATGCTTGACGGGGATATCATTCTAATACCGTCACAATTGCCGCCTATGAGTGCCCATCTGTGCCGCCTATGAGTGCCCATCAGTGCCGCCTATGAGTGCCCATCAGTGCTGCATACCAGCGCTGCCTATCAGTGCCGCCTATCAGTGCCCATTAGTGCCACTTATAAGTGCCCATCAGTGTCACCTCATCGGTGCCCATCAGTGCCACCTCATCAGTGCTCATTAGTGCCGCAATATCAGTGCCCGTAATTGAAGAAGAAAACGTACTTATTTACAAAATAATTTACAGAAAAAAATTAAAACTTTTATTTATTTTTTTCAAAATTTTCGGTCTTTTTTTAAATAAATAAAAAAAATCGCAGAGCTGATCAAATACCACCAAAAGAAAGCTCTATTTGTGGGAACAAAATTATAAAAAAATTGTTTGGGTACAGTGTAGCATGACGGCGCAATTGTCATTCAAAGTGCGACAGCGCTGAAAGCTGAAAATTGGCTTGGGCAGGAAGGTGCGTAAGTGCCTGGTATTGAAGTGGTTAATGGACACCAATGATGCAAGTCACTGTATGTGTTGATCCTTTAGGGAACCTCAGACCTGGTCATACGATATGCCAATGAAAGAGTAAAAGCACAAGAGTTTAATAAAAGATTCTACTTACAGCAAATCTAACAGGCATTGGAAAGAAGAACTTGTCCTACACCCTCCACGGGTTCCACAACGTCACCGCTATTTCTTGCCTTGCCTGATGTAGGTTTCGTCTAATGAGACGTCTTCTGTGAGGCAGTAGGGGACAGTGTTGCTCACATCACTTCCTTAAATAGAGTTCTGATAATCACCACTAGAGGACACCGCACCGCACATAATGGCATTAAAACCATCTTGAATCGCATCGCCATACTGTCGTGGTGTGGCAGACATATTTTTGGAGAGCCGCTGCACTCCAGTGGATGGTAAAGCGCCAAGAAGTTCTAATGCTTTTATCATTGTATATCAAATAGTTCATAAAATTCCTGTATTCATCGGTGTATAACATGCACAGGTGTATAACACACACCCTAACTTTAAGAGGAAAACAACATTCCACAGCCCTCGGACCACCTGCACAGCACACTGACCCCCTGCACAGTACATGGACCCCCTGCATAGCACATGGACCCCGTGCACATTACACAGACTCCTTCACAGCACACAGCCCCCTTTTCCTGCACAGTACACAGACCCCGTTCATGATAAAGCCCCACCCCCGGACTCCCAGGAGACCCCCAGTCTCCTGGGACAGCATTGCCAAATACTCTGAAGTTAAGAAAACGTCACTGTCAGCCCAATCTCATACACCGCTCCTCCTGTGTTACTGTCATTGTAAATCAAATCTTCTAAATACCTCGATTATCGTGGACCCAGTCATGTGACTGCTCTCCTCAGCTGCTTTTTTTTAAAGTCACATGAACGCTCTCCTCCTTCAATCAAAAGCTACACTCGAGGAGGAGGCGGAGGAGGAGAGCGGCCAGAACGAGCAACATTAATTGACATCCACCAATGAGTGGCACCCGGGGCGCACCGTGTAATGGAAGGGCTCTCGCGCTATCGATGTTTTAAACCTAGGGGGCACTGCTGCAGTTACCTGAAATTGGTCCTAGCCAAAAGTGAAAGCAAATGAAATGAGTGATAATAACTGCGCTGTGTGGGTATGGGGGGATAGGGCAAAAAGCAAAAAACAAAAAAACAAAACAAAACTGTGATCAATAAGTCCCACCAATTGGGCGGGGTGAACTCTACAAGCAGTGTGCAATCTGAACTGTGAAGGTGGGTGGTCTGGAAACGGTTAACACTATGCAGCAAAATCCTTATAAGGAAATAAAATAAACATGGAAGTAAATAAACACGGTTATCAAAATAAATGTCCAGGATTGGTACTAAGGACCAAATGGTGAGTGATCCCAACACATAATAAAGGGTAAAAATCCAGTGAAATCAAGTGCAAATAAAAGTCTTGCATCCAAAAAGCATATATTTAAAGGTGCAGTCCTCGATAGCTGTGAGTAATAAGTGATGAGAAACCAGGAAATCCAATATTTCGGAGAAGAGCAAGCTTCGGTGCGCACACCTCTAGTGGTATAGAATGCTCACCTCAAGGCCATAGCACGGATAGCCTGGATACCACTCAAGGTGTACTCAAAGATCCAGCAGGATGAGGGCTAGATGTAGTCTCCACATTAAAAGACCATATTGGAAGAAACAAGAAAAAGAGGAAGATATGGCGTAATACTGGAAGCAAGGGTCTAAAAAACGATCAATCACATGCACATGCACTCACATGGAGGCCGTGAGCAGTGGGCCTATCTCCTACGAACGGCGAGTTTGTGCGACCCAGTCTGTGATCTTGATTGTATGCTGATCCTCTCTCTTTGGCCTCCACCTAAACGTCCACGGATACTGGCACTTAAAATGCTCAGCAAGTGTAGATGGGCAAAGAGAGAAGAAGGCACATAGTACAGCTCCGCTTCAAAAAGTATTTAATATAGCACCGCCCCACCCCACTGGTAAAAAAAAACATACTGGCGTATAACACGCAGGCACGGTTTACCCTGTATTTTCAGGGGGAAAAAAGTGTTATACGCCGATAAATATGGTACTTATAAAATGTGCAATATGTGAATCATGATGCACCGCTTTGTATATATACAAGAGAGGGTTCACTCTTTCTCTTAAGTGAACTGGTAGAAAGACAGGCCATCATAGAATAATCAATATAAAGGACAACAAGGAGACCATGTATGTGTGTGCTGTTATATGTATGTCAACATATAGTTGTAATAATGTGTATGTTAATGTTAAGTTATTGTCAAAAATATTTAATAAAATTTTATCGGAAAAAAAATAAAATGTGCAATATATTAACTATTTAAAATTAATATTACAACCATAAATGTAGTTTCATCAAAAAATATCCAGGTATGTATCTTAATAATATACTAATACAGATATACAAAAACTTTAACAATTGATAGTATTATACAAAAAAATAACAAATACAGAAATAATTCAGTTCCCTTAATTGTCAAATAAATGTAACACCCTGGTATTAAGGCAGGGCTGCTAAAAAAATTAGTTATGCTAGGTGTAACTAGCCTGGCTAATTGGTAATTGCATCCACTGACACGGATTCAGAAACAAGATACGACGGCGTATCTCCTGAAACGCCATCGTATCTCTGAGTCCGGCCGTCGTATCTATGCGCCTGATTCAGAGAATCAGTTACGCATAGATTTCCCTAAGATCCGACTGGTGTAAGTGTCTTACACCGTCGTATCTTAGGCTGCATATTCTCGCTGGCCGCTAGGTGGCTAAGTTACGCGAGGAATATGCAAATTAGTATTTACGCCGATTCAGAAATAAACGACCGCCCGGCGCTTTTTTTTTACGTCGTTTGCGTTAGGCTTTTTCAGGCGTAAAGTTACCCCTGCTATATGAGGGGTATGTTTTTTTATATATTTTTTTTTTTTACCAAAATTATGTAGAATACATATCGGCCTAGACTGAGAATTTTTTTTTTTAAATTGGGCTATTTATTATAGCAACAAGTAAAAAATATATTTTTTTCAAAATTGTCGCTCTTTTTTTGTTTATAGCGCAAAAAATAAAAACCGCAGAGGTGATCAAATACCACCAAAATAAATCTCTGTTTGTGGGAAAAAAAGGATGTCAATTTTGTTTGGGAGCCACGTCACACAATCGCGCAATTGTCAGTTAAAGCGACGCAGTGCCGAATTGCAAAAAGTGGCCCGGTCATTTAGCAACAAAATGGTCCAGGGCTTAAGTGGTTAAACAAGAAGGTGGGAGAGAGGGTTAGGGCCAGGACACGCTTAGGTAGATGCAAGGTTAATTGGCAGACTCCAAGACTTCTATAGGTAGACAGCTATACAGGTGAAGGCCTCCAGCCGGGCACCACTTCTGTATAGGTAGGCCTGCTGTCACCTATGGCAACAAGCTTGTAGTAGTTACTAACGGCAATTGAAGTCAACTATTTGCAACACGAACAGTTCTTAGTTTCACCCATAACCACTCATTGTAGGTCTTCACTCAACGAGCTCCCAGGGAAATTAGGATTAGGATGACTGCACATAAACTTACACCAATGCAGAAAAAGTCAGAAGTGAAAACTATTATCATTTCATTCTCAGATGTTTATTTTAACAATTAATAAAGGAATAAAACAATAAATAGTATAGTAGATAAAAATAAAAAACAGTGATGCCCGCAAACATTTAGTCAACCAGACATACAGTATCATTAGAAGACTGATCTATAAGAACATGGTGCCCTCTAGTGTCCATTTAGTAAATGTTATGAATCAGGGATACAAATAAACTCTAATTTTGCTCAGTGGGGGATCCGGATCCGTCGATCCGTCCACTGATCCCCTGCTAAGTGGAGCTGCTGGATGACAAGTCTGTGTCCGCTCCGCTTATGCAGAGTAGACATAGCCCTCTCTGCTCTATGGACAGTTGGATGGAAATGGATCGGCTTACCATTTACACCCAAATGCCCTCTGATCTGATGGAGAGGATTCCTTTCCATTTTTTTTTGTCGGATCGGATAGGAGGTATCTGGGTGTAAATGGACACAAGCCCATTTACATCCAACTGCCCATAGAGGAGAATAGCACCCTATCCTATGGCACTTCTATTAAATGTTATGCTGGATAACAATGCAACTTACATGTTACAGAAAACCAACAAAGGTATTAGTGACTACTCAAACCAGTGCATTGCAGTAACACAGGTAACACATGCAGTGGAGGCGGTGCTCAATATTTGGGGGGGGGGGCAGCACACCCCCCCCCCAGGTGGATCGGACGGGAAGGCGGCAGATCTGTTGCCTTACCTTCGGTTGACGAGGTGGATCCGGAGGTTGGGCTTGTTAAAGCGGCTGTTGCTGCCCCTTCACCAACTGCTTCTCACTCCACCTTGCTGAGGGAAGAGCCGGGCCATTGCTTTCCCTCTGGCCAAACAGGAAGTGAGTCCTGAGACCTATTTAGCTGGGAGTCCTAAGACTCCCTGGCCAATCGGGTCTCAGCACCCGCTTTCTGATTGGCCGTGAGGAGAATCAGGACGAAATTAACAAATATTAATTTGCTAATGTCACACAACTGTGTAGGCTCAGGCACAGTGCTCAGTACCTCAGGCTCTAATCATGTGCTTCCAAAAAAAGAAAAACATTAAAATCCAGCGGCCTGCACAGAGGTTAGAGGCCAGGCGCATGGATAAGGGGAGCAGCGCCCCCAATGGAGCAGCCACCATTGAACACATGGTAATGCACCACTGTGTGTTGCAGTGGTTGCACTGACCACATTTTTTGCAGATCTAATTTTCAGTCCACTGAGATGTGCTGGCAGACCATTCACATGAATACACCTTTCCCTGGCTGACAGCTGAAAGAGCAGGGCAGGAATGATGGTTGTTAGGACGCTGGGGAGTGTTGACTGCCTAACAACCAGAATCCCTGAGCTGAAACTGTCACATTTAGCAGTGGTAGGAATATATATATTATTTTTTTTTTTACAAAAGGCAAATCCACTTTGCACTACAAGTGCAAAGTGCACTTGAAAGTGCACTTGGAAGTGCAGTCGGTATATCTGAAATGAGGGGAAGCTCTGCTGATTTTATTATCCAATCATGTGCAAGCTAAAATTCTGTTTTTTATTTTCCTTGCATGTCACTCTCGGTCCTGGATCTACAGGGATTGCACTTCCAAGTGCACTTTGCACTTGTAGTGCAAAGTGGATTTGCCTTTCGTAAATAACCCCCAATGTGCTTATGTACATTAGATAACCTAGAGCTGCTTTCAGAGGCATAAAAAAAAAAAGGATATGCCAGGCACCTGTAACAGCTGCATTTTTTCTGCTGGTGTGCATAAGGCCTTAGTGAATTGATCACACACCCCCCACCCCCAGGCTGAAAGTGTAGCTCTCTTGCACCATGTTTCTAATCAGCTTATGCCTCCAAGATGAGGATAAAAGTGCACTGGTTACTATGCTCCGCTGCTCCAGACTGCGGCCCGGATTCACATACATCGGCGCATATTTATGCCGCCGTAGCGTATCTCATATACGCTACGCCGACGTAGCGCAGAGAGACAAGCACTGGATTCACAAAGCCAGTGCTGCCAAATCTGCGCTGGGTTTCCTATGCGTAAGTCGTCGTAAGTGGAAGTGGGCGTGAGCCATGCAAATGAGGCGTGACCCCATGCAAATGATGGGCCGAGCGCCATAAAGATACGAATAACGAACGGCGCATGCGCCGTCCCGTGGAAGCATCCCACTGCGCATGCTCACAATAACGTCGGAACTACTCCCTAAGATACGACGGATCACTGCCTACAACGTGAACGTAACCTATGCCTAGTCATATTCACGTACAACGTAAACGACATAAGATACGAGGGCTTGTGTTCCCTGGTCCATACCTTTGCATGGGTTGCGCCTCCTATAGGGGGAATAACTTTACGCCGGACGTACGACTTACGCAAACCGTGTATATTATGCGCCGGGCGCACGTACGTTCGTGAATCGACGTATCTCCCTCATTTCCATATTTGAATAGGAAATCAATGGGAGCGCCACTTGCGTCCAGCGTAAATATGCGCCCACGATACACCGGCGTAGTGAGCACGGTGCATAGATACGATGGCGCATATTTGCACTTACGCGGCGTATCTCGAGATACGTCGGCGTAAGTGCTTTGTGAATCCGGGCCTGTGTCTTTATTTTCTGTAAAACTGTATATTTATTATGGGCCCCATCTAGTGGCCAAATTTAATATCACAGAGAGAACAACACAATTAATTTCCTGCTGGAGGCAGAACAGCATCTACAGGTGGTTCTCAAAAAATTAGCATATTGTGATAAAGTTCATTATTTTCTGTAATGTACTGATAAACATTAGACTTTCATATATTGTAGATTCATTACACACAACGTAAGTAGTTCAAGCCTTTTTATTGTTTTAATATTGATGATTCTGGCATACAGCTCATGAAAACCCAAAATTCCTATCTCAAAAAATTAGCATATCATGAAAAGGTTCTCTAAACGAGCTCTTAACCTAATCATCTGAATCAACTAATTAACTCTAAACACCTGCAAAAGATTCCTGAGGCTTTTAAAAACTCCCAGCCTGGTTCATTACTCCAAACCGCAATCATGGGTAAGACTGCCGACCTGACTGCTGTCCAGAAGGCCATCAATGACACCCTCAAGCAAGAGGGTAAGACACAGAAAGAAATTTCTGAACGAATAGGCTGTTCCCAGAGCGCTGTATCAAGGCACCTCAGTGGGAAGTCTGTGGGAAGGAAAAAGTGTGGCAGAAAACGTTGCACAACGAGAAGAGGTGACCGGACCCTGAGGAAGATTGTGGAGAAGGACCGATTCCAGACCTTGGGGGACCTGCGGAAGCATTGGACTGAGTCTGGAGTAGAAACATCCAGAGCCACCGTGTACAGGCGTGTGCAGGAAATGGGCTACAGGTGCCGCATTCCCCAGGTCAAGCCACTTTTGAACCAGAAACAGCGGCAGAAGCGCCTGACCTGGGCTACAGAGAAGCAACACTGGACTGTTGCTCAGTGGTCTAAAGTACTTTTTTCGGATGAAAGCAAATTTTGCATGTCATTCGGTAATCAAGGTGCCAGAGTCTGGAGGAAGACTGGGGAGAGGGAAATGCCAAAATGCCTGAAGTCCAGTGTCAAGTACCCACAGTCAGTGATGGTCTGGGGTGTCATGTCAGCTGCTGGTGTTGGTCCACTGTGTTTTATCAAGGGCAGGGTGAATGCAGCTTGCTATCAGGAGATTTTGGAGCACTTCATGCTTCCATCTGCTGAAAAGCTTTATGGAGATGAAGATTTCATTTTTCAGCACGACCTGGCTAAAACCACTGGTAAATGATTTACTGACCATGGTATTACTGTGCTCAATTGGCCTGCCAACTCTCCTGACCTGAACCCCATAGAGAATCTGTGGGATATTGGGAAGAGAAAGTTGAGAAACGCAAGACCCAACACTCTGGATGAGCTTAAGGCCGCTACCGAAGCATCCTGGGCCTCCATAACACCTCAGCAGTGCCACAGGCTGATTGCCTCCATGCCACGCCGCATTGAAGCAGTCATTTCTGCAAAAGGATTCCCGACCAAGTATTGAGTGCATAACTGAACAGAATTATTTGAAGGTTGACTTTTTTTTTTTATTAAAAACACTTTTCTTTTATTGGTCGGATGAAATATGCTAATTTTTTGAGATAGGAATTTTGGGTTTTCATGAGCTGTATGCCAAAATCATCAATATTAAAACAATAAAAAGGCTTGAACTACTTCAGTTGTGTGTAATGAATCTAAAATATATGAAAGTCTAATGTTTATCAGTACATTACAGAAAATAATGAACTTTATCACAATATGCTAATTATTTGAGAACCACCTGTACAGTTGTGTTCAAAATTATTCAACCCCCCAATGCTGTAAAGGGTTTTAGGGAATTTCGTGTACATTTGTAATTGTATTCAGAATGAAATCCTACAAGGACTTCTAAAAGAACCATATGCAACTAAAATGACATCAATTGGTTTTGTAATACAGTAGTTAATGTTTCTTTTGTGAATTCTTCATTTACACAATTATTCAACCCCTTAAAGACTACCACTCTGAAGAACAGAGGTTCATTGAAGTGTTTTCAATCAGGTATTGAAAACACCTGTGGATGTCAAGGAGCAGCAATAAAGCCTAATAAGCACCAATCAGGCAGCTTTAAAATGACTGTGATACTCAGCTCCTTCTAGACATTTACTGGTGTGGTTACAAACATGGGGAAGCCAAGAGCATGGTCCAGGAAGACAAGAGAAGAAGTGATTACTCTTCACAGGAAGGGCAATGGCTATAAGAAGATTGCAAAGATGTTAAACATACCAAGAGACACCATAGGAAGCATCATTCGCAAATTCAAGGCAAAGGGCACTGTTGAAACGCTACCTGGTCGTGGCAGAAAGAAGATGCTGACTTCGACTGCTGTGTGCTACCTGAAGCGTAGAGTGGAGAAAAGTCCCCGTGTGACTGCTGAGGAACTGAGAAAAGATTTGTCAGATGTGGGTACTGACGTTTCTGCTCAGACAATACGGCGCACACTGCGTAATGAAGGCCTCCATGCCAGAACTCCCAGGCGCACCCCCTTGCTGTCTCCAAAGAATAAAAAGAGTCGACTGCAGTATGCCAAAAGTCATGTGGACAAACCACAGAAGTTTTGGGATTGTGTTCTGTGGACTGATGAAACAAAATTAGAAGTGTTTGGTCCCATGGATCAACGCTATGTTTGGAGGAGGAAGAACAAGGCCTATGATGAAAAGAACACCTTGCCTACTGTGAAGCATGGCGGGGGATCAATCATGCTTTGGGGCTGTTTTGCTTCTGCAGGTACAGGGAAGCTTCAGCGAGTGCAAGGTACCATGAATTCTCTTCAGTACCAGGAGATAGTGGATGACAATGTGATGCAGTCCGTCACAAACCTGAGGCTTGGGAGACGTTGGACCTTTCAACAGGACAATGATCCCAAGCATACCTCCAAGTTCACTAGAGCATGGTTGCAGATTAAAGGCTGGAACATTTTGGAGTGGCCATCGCAGTCACCAGACTTAAATCCGATTGAGAACCTCTGGTGGGACTTACAGAAAGCAGTTGCAGTGCGCAAGCCTAAGAATGTGACTGAACTGGAGGCTTTTGCCCATGACGAATGGGCGAAGATACTCGTAGATCGCTGCAAGACACTTGTGTCAAGCTATGCTTCAAGTTTAAAAGCTGTTATAACTGTAAAAGGATGTTGTACTAAGTACTAAGATTGAATGTCAATTGGGGGTTGAATAAAACTGATAATGATGTGAGCACAGAAAAGACATTTGTGGTTATTTCATTATAAATGTTATGTTATATTTGTCTGACCTACACGTGCCTCTTTGATTTAATTGTAAGCAGGATGACTGAATGATCAAAATCAATGTCAAACTGGCCAAAACAATCAATTTCAGTGGGGGTTGAATAATTTTGAATACAACTGTAGCTGGAGGCACCTATTTATTCTAGTTTTTTCACCCGTTTTTCTATCTTCTAACCTGTTATTTATTTCCCGTTTTTTTTACTTTTCTTGAAATGTGCTTTTTTGGCCAAACCGCACTTTTTTCCAAACTGCTTTTTTTAACGACATTTTCCAAACTGCAGTTTTTCTTTCAACTTTTCCCATATTTCTTGTTCACACATTTTATTTTCATTCTTTTTTTTCTCAACAGTTTTGTTTTTTTCTGTCTGTTTTTGCATTTACAGTTGTCTTTTTCAATTTTTTATCATTTTTTTCGAAGCTTTTTTTAAATATTTTTTTTAACAGTATTTCTTCCAGATTATGCTTTTTTGAAGATGTATTTTTTTCCGAACTTTTTTTGTTACATCTTTTCATGCCTTTTTTTTTATTGTTTCTTTTTTTATAATTTTTTTTAGCTTTTAACCACTTCAATACAGGGAACTTTTACCCTCTTTACGCCCAGGCCAATTTTAAGTTTTCAGCGCTGTCACATTTTGAATGACAATTGCGCGGTCATGCAACACTGTACCCAAACTAAATTTTTATCATTTTGTTCACACAAATAGGTGTGTTTTGGTGGTATTTAATCACCACTGGGTTTTTAACTTTTTTGCTAAATAAACAAAAAAAGACTGAACATTTTGAACAACTGTTATAAAATTTTGCAAATGAATAATTGTTCTTCATAAATTTAGGTAAAAGTGTTTTCTGCAATTTTTTGGGGGTAAAAATAGCCCAAATTAGTGTATATTATGTAGTCTGTGTGAAAGTTAAACTATGGTGTATATCTTAAAATGCATCAATCCTGATGTATTGACGACCTCTCATCTCTTGAGGCCTTAAAAAGGCCAGGACAGTACAAATATCCCCCAAATGACCCCTTTTTGGAAAGTAGACAGTCAAAGGTATTTAGTAAGAGGCATGGCGAGATTTTCGAAGTTTTAATTTTTATTTTATTTTTTAACAAACCAGTGCAGTACAGCGTTATTATATATCAGGTGTGGCGGTAATCAGGGACATTGACTGGTGACAGTACAAAAATAAAAATAAGAATATTTTTTTCCATTTTATTTTTATTTCTATTACATTTTTTCCTTTTTTTATATATATTTTAGCACTCTGTCACCAGTTACCATAGCAACATTGTAATACTCTGAGGAAGTGATCAGGATTTTTTTTTCCACATTTTGTTTGCTGATTAGCTGTGATTGGCCAGAGCTAATCACATGGTACAGGTAGGCTGTGATTGGCCCTGTCTGTACTATGTGATCACACTGACCAATCACAGCTAGTAACACAGTGCTATCTGATGGATGGCATTAGAGGAATCCATCATTGTATACATTTGTATACATGTTTTCATGTCCTGTGGACATGGCCGGTGACAGGTCACGCCGCCGGGTGGCCCCACAGCCGTGCGATTAGCGCATCCTCATAGGATGTCATATGACGTCCAGTCAGTATAACAAAGCCACCACCCCACCGTCAATCTGCTATTGACTGGGCGGGAACTGGTTAACCAAATTTATTTCAAATTTGGTTAAATGTCATGATTTTCGCAACCAAGCTTTTCTTTGAACTGCATTATTTTTTTTTTGAGGCCTGAATCACACTAGTGCGTTGCGTTTTGGAGCTCTGTTGTCTTTGCGAATTTCTCTATAAGGTGTTCTGCAGATCAACTGCGTTTTAGCTGCAGATCAGGTGCGAATTTGGAGACCTGGGAGAGGGGAGGGGGAGGGGGGAAGTGTTTTGAACTGAATAAGACAAATACTGAAGAGAAATGAACACATCTGCGAATTCAGCTGCGTACCCATAGAAGATAATGGGACTGAATTCGCACCTGAGCCGCACCGCAAGACATAAAAACCGCACACGGTTTGGAGGCAATGCGCAGTGCGGATGCATCGCACATATGTGAACCAGCCTCATTGAAAACAATGTATTTTGAAATGTCCTGCGAATTAGATGCGGTTTAAGCCGCACTCAATTCGCATAGGTGTGAACCTGGCCTTAAAGTAAAGGACCACGATCACCAGCACTGTCTTGCTCCCCCTGACTTAGGCTGGGTTCACACTACGGTTTTCCCGTCCGTCAGCCGCATACGATTTATATGAAAAAACGTATGCGGCTGAAACGGACGGGAACGTATGGAACCGCACATATGTACGTTTTCCATTGACATTAATGTTAAAGGAAAACTTATGCGGTTGCCATACTGTTTTAAAAACGACCGCAAAACCGTGGTTGAACACGGTTTTGCGTACGTTTAAAAAACGTTTTGCCAGCAAATCGTACGCACCCGGATGCATCTGGGTGCATACGATTTGCAATGCATTCTCTATCTATACGTTTTCCCGTCCGGGCCCGTACGTTTTCGATACTGAAATCGTATGCGGCTGACGGACGGGAAAACCGTAGTGTGAACCCAGCCTTAGGGCTCTTTCACACGTCCGCTCAGTTTTTTAGATGAGTTTTTTTTTCATCAGTTGATCCGTTTTTCCATCAGTTTTTCGTCCGTTTTCCGTCAGTTTTTCATCAGTTTTTCCATCCGTTTTTTCATCGTTTTTTTTTTTTTTTTTTTGGGGGGGGGCTTTTTACATATTTTGATGAAAAACGGATGTTAGCGGATCGGATGGTAAACGGATCATCCGCTAACGTCCGTTTTTCGTCCGTTCCGTTTTTTTGACGGAAGAAAAATAGGGTTTTCTTCCGTCCAAAAAAACGGAACTTAACGCAGACGGATGCTAATGGACGTTAGCGGATGCTCATCCGCTAACGGACGTTAACCCATAGGGAAGCATTGCGGTCCGTTAACGGACGTCCAAAAAACGGACGAACGGAACGGACGTGTGAAAGAGCCCTTAGACTTGGAGCAGACAGAACTTGTAGCAGCTGTGCATGGCAACCAATCAGTTTCTGGCTTTGAAAAGCTTAAGGGCTCTTTCACACGTCCGTTCCGTTCGTCCGTTTTTTGGACATCCGTTAACGGACCGCAATGCTTCCCTATGGGTTAACGTCCGTTAGCGGATGAGCATCCGCTAACGTCCGTTAGCATCCGTCTGCGTTAAGTTCCGTTTTTTTGGACGGAAGAAAACCCTATTTTTCTTCCGTCAAAAAACGGAACGGACGAAAAACGGATGATCAGTTTACCATCCGATCCGCTAACGCCGTGTGCGGCGTTTGGTATGAATCCTGAGGGGGAAGTCCCCGCCGGATTTTAAATAAAAATCCGGCATGGGTTCCCCCCTCAGGAGCATACCGGGCCCTTAGGTCTGGTATGGGTTGTAAGGAGACCCCCCCTACGCCAAAAAAACGGCGTAGGGGGTCCCCCTACAATCCATACCAGACCCGTATCCAAAGCACGCTACCCGGCCGGCCAGGAAAGGAGTGGGGACGAGCGAGCGGCCCCCCCTCCTGAGCCGTACCGGGCTGCATGCCCTCAACATGGGGGGGGGTTGGGTGCTCTGGGGTGGCTGCAGTCACCATGTTGATGAGGACAGGGCCCCTTCCCGACAACCCTGGCCGTTGGTTGTCGGGGTATGCGGGCGGGAGGCTTAGCGGAATCTGGGAGCCCCCTTTAATAAGGGGGCCCCCAGATACCGGCCCCCCACCCTAAGTGAATGGATATGGGGTACATCGTACCCCTACCCATTCACCTGAAGGCAAAAAGTTAAAGTTAATAAACACGACACAAGGGTTTTTAAAATAATTTATTAGTCTGCTCCGGAGGCCCCCCCTGTCTTCTTTATTAGCTCTTTCACCAGGGGGGCTTCTTCTTTGACGTCTTCGGGTGGGGGCCGCTCTTCTTCGCCGCCGTCTGGTTCTCTTCCACCGCCGGGGGGGTCGCTTTTATAAAAGCGCCCCCCCCCCCCCGGCAGGTTTCCTCCGACGTCTTCGGCGGGGGGTGGTATGCATCTTCTTCCGCTATCCGGGGGGTCTTCTCCGCTCTCTGGGGGTCTTCTTCTATGTTCGCCGCTCTCCGCTGTTGACTCGGCGCACCCCGGTTCTTCCTCCCGCTGTCCGGTGCCTTCTCCTTCAGCGCTGAACGTCTTCTTCTTCTTCTTCTGTGCTGTGACGTCGTCTTCTTCTTCTTCTCTTCTCCCGATGTTGACACGTCGCCTCTTCCCGCTGCAATGACGGGTGCGTGGCTTGCATCTGACTTATATAGGCCTCACAGTCCCATCATGCTCCGGTACCTACCCACGTGGGTAGGTATCACATGGGTAGGTACGGAGCATGATGGGACTGTGAGGCCTATATAAGTCAGATGCAAACCGGGCACCAGTCATTGCAGCGAGAAGAGGCGACGTGTCAACATCGGGAGAAGAGAAGAAGAAGAAGACGACGTCACAGCACAGAAGAAGAAGAAGAAGAAGACGTTCAGCGCTGAAGGAGAAGGCACCGGACAGCGGGAGGAAGAACCGGGGTGCGCCGAGTCAACAGCGGAGAGCGGCGAACATAGAAGAAGACCCCCGGAGAGCGGAGAAGACCCCCCGGATAGCGGAAGAAGAAGCACACCACCCCCCGCCGAAGACGTCGGAGGAAACCCGCCGGGGGGGGGGGCGCTTTCATAAAAGCGACCCCCCCCCCGGCGGTGGAAGAGAACCAGACGGCGACGAAGAAGAGCGGCCCCCACCCGAAGACGTCAAAGAAGAAGCCCCCCCTGGTGAAAGAGCTAATAAAGAAGACAGGGGGGGCCTCCGGAGCAGACTAATAAATTATTTTAAAAACCCTTGTGTCGTGTTTATTAACTTTAACTTTTTGCCTCCAGGTGAATGGGTAGGGGTACGATGTACCCCATATCCATTCACTTAGGGTGGGGGGCCGGTATCTGGGGGCCCCCTTATTAAAGGGGGCTCCCAGATTCCGCTAAGCCTCCCGCCCGCATACCCCGACAACCAACGGCCAGGGTTGTCGGGAAGGGGCCCTGTCCTCATCAACATGGGGACAGCACCCAACCCCCCCCATGTTGAGGGCATGCAGCCCGGTACGGCTCAGGAGGGGGGGGGGGGCGCTCGCTCGTCCCCACTACTTTCCTGGCCGGCCGGGTAGCGTGCTTTGGATACGGGTCTGGTATGGATTGTAGGGGGACCCCCTACACCGTTTTTTAGGCGTAGGGGGGGTCTCCTTACAACCCATACCAGACCTAAGGGCCCGGTATACTCCTGAGGGGGGAACCCATGCCGGATTTTTATTTAAAATCCGGCGGGGACTTCCCCCTCAGGATTCATACCAAACGCCGCACATGGCGTTAGCGGATCGGATGGTAAACGGATCATCCGTTTTTCGTCCGTTCCGTTTTTTGACGGAAGAAAAATAGGGTTTTCTTCCGTCCAAAAAAACGGAACTTAACGCAGACGGATGCTAACGGACATTAGCGGATGCTCATCCCCTAACGGACGTTAACCCATAGGGAAGCATTGCGGTCTGTTAACGGATGTCCAAAAAACGGACGAACGGAACGGACGTGTGAAAGAGCCCTAAGTTGCAGAAAAAGGTCACGGGACTCCAGTTGGGATTTTAAAAACTGTTCAGCACTTTAAAACGTTCATTCATTTTACTGTAATACCTGCAGGCCATTTAGGACCCTGGATGCCTAGCCAAACAATTCCCAGTTAGCAACCACCATGGTATACAGAGTACCTACATTCCGGGCATGTGTCCCTGAATGCATACAGCAGTAAGCACGAATACCACTCAGTACAAAAATCAGCCCAGTGCAGTCGCAACATATTTCAGCCTGCTGCCATAGATTTTCACAGGGTCTCACAGGTGCACTAAAACCCCATAACAACAAAACCTGGGGAATGCCCAGGAAAAAACCAAGCCTCCTTACCGGACAGCTCGCAGAACAACCACTTAACCTGTCTAACCTATTTTCTTCTTATTTTAGTGAGTGGCCGCGTGTCTTGTTAAACTCCCTTCCGTGAAGATCAATTTGGAGCGAAACATGTAGAGCGAGCAAATACTGCAACAGGTCTTCTTATACCTCATGTTTTGAAGTTAACAACTCAATACCCATCGGATGGTTTTTATATATTTATTGTTATGAACTAAAATTATTTTTCTATATTCTTATACTATTTGTGTTATTAAAGTCCCCTGGGTTTTTTTGGTACTCTTACCCTTTCCCCCCTCTTATATTGTTCCTCTGCAGCTGGGCTGACTCTAGGTATTTAAGCAGACTTACCCCCTGCCAATCCAGATTGGGGATAGGTCAGGGCTCCTTAACACACCCAAGGCAGTTCCACCTCTCCTCCTCTCTATTACCTTCCAGAAGGCTCTAGAAAGAAGAGGGAGGTCTTAGTGATGCTGCCTGTGAATCATCAGTTGCTAACTCTGAGCCACTCCCAGCCCACATAAATCAAAATAAACAGGCACAGCTTCCAGCTAAGCCTGCCTAAATTTGCCTACACTTACAAAAAAATAAAAAATAAAATCTAGCACCTACCTATGCAGAGGGTGCTACACAAGAATGAATAACAAAATACAGTACAAAACTCTCTACCAAGGATGAAGCCAGGCGGACCCTGCTCCTTAGGGACCTGCCGAAGCCAGTCCTCCAAGTACTTGGTGAGGGGTCTTCAGACAAGAGACCCATGGTTAGGGAGAGGAAAAAGTCTCGAATGCTACAGATCCTCTCCCCAAAATCAGGGCAGGCCCCAATAACATGCACCCTGAGTCTCTCTTAGGGAAAAAACGTGCAGTGCAAGTGCCCCCGATAAAAAGTAGCCTTCCCAGTTACATGAATCTGTCAGAAACCATGAATCAGACCGAGACAGTACAGTTAAATCACACTTGTTTACTAATAATAAAAGATAAACAGAGTAAGCATAGTCAAAACAGAACAAAACACACCAGAGTTCAGGAACTGGATCAGAAAGTCTGCCAAGCCAAATGTCAGCGAGCCAGAGATGAAGGTAGTTGAACAGCAATCAGGATCTGGAGCCAGAAGGGACGTCAGCCAAGCAATTCTTCAACAGCAACGCAGGAGATAAAAGTGACCCATTTTTTTTTATTATTTTGTTTAGTGTAAAAATTTATAAAATTAATAAAAATAAATAAGAAAACAAAAAAATGTTTTTTTTAAAGTGTCCCGTCCCGACGAGCTCGCGCGCAGAAGCGAACGCATACGTGAGTATCGCCTGCATATGAAAACGGTGTTTAAACTACACAAGTGAGGTATCACTGCGATCGTTAGAGCGAGAGCAATAATTCTAGCCCTAGACCTTCTGTGTAACTCAAAAGATGCAACCTATAGAATTTTTTAAACGTCGCCTATGGAGATTTTTGAGGGTAAAAGTTTGACGCCATTCCACGAGCGGGCGCAATTTTGAAGCGTGACATGTTGGGTATCCTTTTACTCGGCGTAACATTATCTTTCACAATATAAAAAAAAATTGGGCTAACTTTACTGTTGTCTTATTTTTTAATTCAAAAAAGTTAATTTTTTCCAAAAAAAGTGCGATTGTAAGACCGCTGCGCGAATACGGTGTGACAAAAAGTATTGCAATGACCGCCATTTTATTCTCTAGGGTGTAAGAAAAAAATATATATAATGTTTGGGGGTTTTAAGTAATTTTCTAGCAAAAAAAAATGTTTTCATCTTGTAAACACCAAATCTGAAAAACAGGCAAGGTCCTTAAGTAGTTAATAGGGGTCTATGACTGGGAGGACTCCTATATCTGTCACCACATCAGAGATATTCAGAGTATAAGTAAGGTCACATTACAGCATTTTTTGTTTATTACTTCTTCCAGTCCCATAACGATAGATGCACATGAATCTGTACAGACCTGAAGCAGGGGGTAAACAATGAAGTAGCCCGTGCATTGTACAAGAGATGCACTCATTAGCCCAGATCCACGAAGAACTTACGGCGGTGTATCTATTGATACGCCGCGTAAGTTCTACGATGCGCCGGCGTATCTTTGTTTTGTATTCACAAAACAAGATACGCCAGAATGTGGGCAAGATCCGACTGACGTACGTCTTAGTACGCCGTCGGATCTTAGGTGCATATTTACGCTGGCCGCTAGGTGGTGCTTCCGTTGATTTCCGTGTAGAGTATGCAAATTAGCTAGATACGCCGATTCTCAAACGTACGTCCGCCCGGCGCATTTTTTCACTTTGTTTACGTAAGGCTTTTTTCGGCGTAACGTTACCCTTACTCTATGAGGCGTACGCAATGTTAAGTATGGACGTCGGGCCAGCGTCGTTTGCGTAAAACATTCGCGAATAGGGCTTTGCGTAAATTACGTATATGTCGTCTAGGCATTGAGCGGGCGTAATTTAATTTGAAAATTTGCGCCGTTCGAAGAAAGCGTCATTTTCGTGGGGTCATGCTTACTTTACATAAAACACGCCCCCCTGTTCCTCATTTGATTTAGGCACGCTTACGCCGGCACATTTACGCTACGCCGCCTTAACTTTAGACGCAAGTGCTTTGTGAATACAGCACTTGCCTCTCAAAGTTGCGGAGGCGTAGCGCAACTATGATACGCTACGCCCGCATAAATTTACGCCCATCTACGTGGATCTGGCCCATTGTGGTTGCAATGCTCTAGAAGTTTCAATGCAAAAGTCTAATCACCTGCCATCCACTAACATAGTACATTTACTGCTAGCGGGTGGCACAGCCAGGCACTGCCACATACCCATATAGTAGGTGAGGTTGAGAAAAGACACAAGTCCAACCTATGTGTGTGATTATATGTCAGTATTACATTGTATGTTGTGGTTGTTTAGGTGCTTATCTAATAGTTTTTTGAAACTATCGATGCCCCCCAATTAGAGCACCGCCTGTGGAAGGGAATTCCACATCCTGGTCGCTCTTACAGTAAAGAACCCTGTACGCAGTTTATGGTTAAACCTCTTTTCTTCTTATTTTAGTGAGTGGCCGCGTGTTTTGTTAAACTCCCTTCCGTGAAAAACGTTTATCCCTATTGTGGGGTCACCAGTACGGTATTTGTAAATTGAAATAATTTTCCCTCTCAGGCGTCTCTTCTCCAGAGAGAATAAGTTCAGTGCTTGCAACTTTTCTTTATAACTAATATCCTCCAGACCCTTAATTAACTTTGTTGCCCTTCTCTGTACTCGCTCCATTTCCAGTGCATTCTTCCATATGTCACAGAGTACTTCCTGCTGACCAGTGCTGTTATTGGACACAGCACAAATTTGTCCGTGGGTTACACACTGGAGCGGTGTGCTGGCAGGACGGTAAAAACTGTCCTGCAAGCAGAATCTTTGAAGCGGTGTATACAGTGCACCTACCCATTAAAATGAATAGGCACCGATGCAGAAGCACCTGCAAAGCGCTCTGGCAGTGGCGATACACGGGCGCATTTAACCTTTTCTTCGATCACTTGCGGGGGGGGGGGGGGGTGTGCCCTGTTAGTGGCCGAACATCGCCGCTAAAAGTAGCGGCGCTTTACCGCTAACGCTGCCCGTGGCGCAGTGTGAATGGGGCCTTAATATAGGTGCATTTAATCAATTTTTTTGCAAAAGGTAGACTATGGCTTTAAGAAATAAAGCCTGACATGAGCTGGCGGCTATATAATATCAGCAGAATAAATAAAAGGCTTGTATGTTATGTCTAAACTAAACACTAATTCGCCATGGAGCAGCAGCAGTCTCCATGGAAACTGCTCCACAATACTGACTAGGAGTGTACTCGCACTCAGCTCAGTCTCCTATATCAGATAGCGGCGCGCCCTCTGGTGCTCCGTCACCGTGCTGCACAGCGATATTTCATGTCCTCGCAAGGGTCTCTGTGACTTCCGGTCACAGGGGAATGTGACGAAACAGGGGAAGCCTACTTGCTGGGCGGAAGTGAACCTTGACACCTCGTTTCCTACAAGGAAGTTCGCAGCAGCACCCTTGTAGTTTACTATCCGTAGTCGGCCACTGGCATACACGAAGTATAAGACTACATTTCCCAGAAGCCCTGTCGTTATTTCGCGCAGGCCCAGTGTGGAATTCGGCTCTGTCAGTGGGAGAAAACTGCCTGGATAGGGTTTCCTCAGCTGTGTGTGAAAGAGAAGTCGTGTTTCTCCTGACTGTGGCGGCGGCTAGAGTTGTGAGCCATGTCTCGGCAAGCTAACAGAGGAACGGAGAGCAAGAAGATGGTGAGCGGGCTGGGTATGCTGTTCTTCTGCTGACCGGGCCCATGCATACACTTCCTGTTTCTATACTGACCGGGCCCATGCATAGGACTCATAGTACAGCACAGTCTGCTTCTGGGGCTCATAGGACTCCTGTCATTACCTTTCAGTTCTCTTTGGGGTATTGCCAGTAGATTTGGTACATCTGTTCTTTCCTTTTAATTATAAGAACATGTTTGAAAGTGTGTGTAGAGAGAGAGGCAGAGACATTAGGGGCCCATGATAAATTAAGGGACAAGGTCTGACGAGTGGATGCCGCTGACTAGTGATGGTGCAGGTTGAGGAAAGGTCCCTCCAGACGCAAAACATACTGCAAAAATAGGAAGAGATAGCCCTGCCGCTATACTTGCCTGCTCTGTACAGTGGTTTTGCACAGGGCAGCCCAGATTCCCCTCTCCTCTGGTCCCGCGCTGGCGCTCTTCCTTCCTGCCAGGTGCCCCCACAGCAAGCGGCTTGCTATGGGGACACCAGAGCCAACCAGCTGCTCTGTGTGTCTATTTAGACACGCAATAGAAGAAGCGCATCAAACTCGATGTTCTGATCCCAACAAGTATCTGAGCGCATTCCACAAGGGTGATGGCCATATCTTGGGTGGAATAGGAAGGTGAATCTGAGTTGGAATTGCAAAGCTTCTACTTGACGTTTTCAAACATTCATTCGTCACAACCACCTAGAACTCCTCTGAAGCTGCAACCAAGCTCCAGGTATTTGTAGCGTCTTGTAAGCGGTTCTTGAAAGATGGTTTGGGAAAATTGAGCTTTTTTTTTTACCTATTAACCTTTATTTTCAGGAATCTTCCAGAATAGCGCCTATACCCTCCCTTGGTCCTGATTATAATATTTTTGGAGGTATATTTGCTACCCTCTCTCGGAGTAAGGGAAAGTGTTTTTGCCCTGCAGTAGTTGTCTATGAATGAGAGTTCTGTCCAGGCCTTTTATAATTGTGTGGATCATTTCTGTTTAGGTGGAAGGAGTTTCTCTCTTTCTCTCTGAAATAGTTAACTGGTAAGGTTCTCTGTTTTTAAGGACCGCTTGCTGACTGGAATAGTACTAGCTGATTTGTGAAAGGCAAACAAGGTACCGATATTCAGAAAGGGCTTGAGACCTATCTCTTGAAAATACAGACCAGTCAGCCTGACATCAGTAGTATGTAAGCTATTGGAAGGAATGATAAGATACCATTTCCATAAATTTGATCATGCGAATATCAGTAGTAACTAACATACATTTATGAAGAACAGTCTTGCAGAGCTTCACCATACTACAGTCAATCTGGTATGTCTGCAGACAATCTGCCAGAAAACAACTGGCCAGTAGGCGAATGGCAAAACTAAACTAAAATAAAAACTTGGAGCAACAGCGACCAGCAGCAGCAGAAAGGACGCGGGTGACGACACAGGAAAAGCTCCTCCCCCCTGTACGCACGTTACGTCCGGTTTGGACTTCGTCTGCGGTGGGATTAGCCACCCTAACGATGGTCATATAGTATGTACCTGGATATTACTCTGGTTACAGCAGCATGTCCAGAGGGTGATGATAATTGGTGTATTTTCTGAATGGTATAGAGTTGTAAGCAGTGGTCCTCAGGGCTCTGTTCTGGTACCAGTTTTGCTCAACTCTTTTTTTTTTATAAACCAGACCTGGGCAAAATTGTTGCCCCTGGGCTAATCTGGTCTTTAGCTGTCTCTATCAGGCCCTCAAAGCCTCCACTGTTAGTATGCTGCTTTTCTCAATGGGTGAGTTTGATCAGCTTTGCCACTTGTCAGAAAAAATGCCACAGCATGTGAACAACCCCGCTGTTAAACAATTTTTGGGTGTTAGACTGCAGCTCAGCCGCCTGTTTTTACTACCCCGACTATCCATCTGAAAGATCTCCTAAACAGTTGTAGCTATTCTTAGCGCCAGGTGTTTGTTTTCTGTATATTTACAGACCTTCCCAGAGACAGAATTGCATTTGACCCTCCACAACAGTCCCAGTTTCTCATGTGGCCCCTTGGAAAAATTACGAGAGATAAGTACTGTCATTTATAGTTTACTAACCACTTGCTGCCAGCCGTATGACTTTGTACGGCCGCAGTGTGGATCCCAATTGCCGGGAGGCCGTCTATACACTGAGATGCCGATGCGCATGCCTGGCGGCTGCAATGTCCACCTGGCACCCGCGATCGGCGGTTACACAGACAAGGACGTGGATCTGTGTGTGTAAACACAGATCCACGTCCTGTCAGGGAGAGAGGAGACCGATCTGTTTCCCTTGTACATAGGGACACAGATCGGTCACCTCCCCCAGTCAGTCCTCTTCCCCCACAGTTGAAAACACTATGCAGGGTACACATTTAACCCCTTCCTCGCCCCCTAGTGTTAACCCCTTCCCTGCCAGTCACATTTATACAGTAATTGGTGCATATTTATAGCACTGATCGCAGTATAAATGTGAATGGTGCCAAAAATGTGTCAAGTGTCCGATGTGTCCGTCATAATGTCGCAGTCCCAATAAAAATCGCAGATTGCTGCCATTACTAGTAAAAAAAAAAATAATAATTCTGTCCCCTATTTTGTAGGCGCTATAACTTTTGCGCAAACCAGTCGCTTATTGCGATTTTTTTTTTTTTTTTTTTTTTTTTTTACCAAAAATATGTAAAATAATACTTATCGACCTAGACTGAGAAATGTTTTTTTTTTTTTGGCTATTTATTATAGCAACAAGTAAAACATATTGAATTTTTTTTTTTTTCAAAATTGTCGCTCTTTTTTCATTTATAGCGCAAAAAATAAAAACCGCAGAGGTGATCAAATACCACCAAAAGAAAGCTCTACTTGTGAGGAAAAAAGGACGTAAATTTTGTTTGGGAGCCACGTCACACGACTGTGCAATTGTCCGTTAAATCGATGCAGTGCCGGAAGCTGAAATTTCACCTGGGCAGGAGGGGGGTATATGTGCCCAGTAAGCAAGTGGTTAAATATTGGCCCCCTTGATAGATGCATGGTTGGAAAGTGGTGGGGGTCTCACGGTTGACCACTATCCAAGCAACGAGACTAGCTAGAAATCTGGGACAAAGTGTTACATGTACTTTGTTGCACTTTGCGTAGTGAGATGAATGCTTTTTATTTCCTGGCAGTTTCTCTTTAGGAGTCTTGTTTTATGAGAGTGAGGCTGCTTTTGCGCTTGGTATGTTTAGGCAAGTAGACCTGTATCGCCTAACTATTTTTCTTTTCCCTTCTCTCCATCTCGCTACTGCATTCATTCTGTAGTATTGGTATTTGCCATTCATTTCACCTGCTGCATCTCTGCATCTCATGGTATGTTTCTAAACACACTTTAATTTTAGCATATTTGTGATTGTGCCGCATCTGTGAAATTGATGCAGCTCCTTACCATTTAAAATACACCTCCAAGCTTCCTGCAGCCATTCTAATGGCCTATGTGTTTTAGGATATTGATAGTAATGTAAAGCTTCTCTGAGAAACGCTGTGGAAAACATGGCTAATACAACCTACAGCACTGGAATGTGTCATTGTTCCACCTGTCATTTAGCTTTTTACAATAAACCTATGCTTTTGCAAAGGGATATTAAACTGCTTATAGAAGTGTAGTTGTGGCTGAGGATTGGCATGCTTTAGACAAATTTCACAATAGTCATAATTTACACTTCTCTACATTTTGAATGGAATACAGCCTATTAGAATGGTCAGGAGTTAAACAGTTTCACCTTTCCTTTCAAGAAGTCTTAAGTCAGAATTTGTTTGCCAGCTAGAGGATGCCTACAGCTCAACCCCAGATATACATTTTTGTTTTTGAGTAGAGGGGGTCAGAACCTCAATCGGCTTCTAAATATTGTCTGTGCCCTGTTGATGAGATTTCCACTCGCTTCCTTTTTTGTCTGACATCCATCACCTGCGCAGGAAGTGAGGGCAGATCTCCCCAGTGGAGACACCACCGGTAACCTGACAGGTTCTAACACTTTCCCACCCTACTATAAACATTGTTTTCATTGCTCTCTGTAACCCATAAATGTTTACCCACTCCCTGTACAGACTAAAATACTAATGAGATTTTTTTCAAATGTGACAGATAAAATAAGGCTGGAGTAAAAAAATTGGCAAAACCTCCAACCTCTATTCAAAAAAATAAAATAAAAAAAAAAATTGTCTGGAGTTGGGTGAATTTGCTTTGTGAATTTCTTTTAATTTTTTTTATTTTTTATTGCCCTCCATAATTAATACAATTTTGCAGGTTAAAGTTTATTATGCTGCTATGTATAGAGATTTCCTCTCTTCCTTTACATGCATGTCATATTTTCTTATATTTTATTCAAAACATTTTCTTTCCTCTGTTTGTTGCAACTACTACATGCTTATATTGTGCATGTTAGGTATTTTATTGTTTAAAGCCAAGCGGTAATAAAGAGCTAAGTTTATGGCTATTGTACACAATCACACATTGGCTTTAATTTTTTTGACTTTATTAGAGAGTTTTGAACAGTCTTATTTGGGTCTGATTGCTATGGACAAGGTAGGTTTTGTGCATCTGAATGATTGCATAGAATTACATTTCTTGGTGCTAATTATGGGTTTTGTTCCTTGTAGAACTCCGAGCTCTTCAATCTAACTTATGGATCCCTTGTTGCACAGCTGTGTAAGGACTACGAAAATGATGAAGATGTCAATAAGCAACTGGAGAAAATGTAAGTGTTGAGGTGATTTCTTGTGACGGTTTGTACTAGTGTAATTTAAGTGGAACTCCAAACAAATGACTAAATACATTGTTAAAAAATGTGATGCCTACTCTGTTTTGTGGATGCTGAAAATCACTGCAATAGGACGAGTTACTACAATGATGGCTGTTGTATGTGACTATCTTCTGCATAGAGCTGAACGATTAATCATGAAGAATCAAATTTGCGATCTTTTTCCCTTCCCGATCTTCGAAACAGCATGTCACAATCTTTCTAACAAGTGCAGAGAGTTCTCACAGCTGGAAAAACAAAATCCAAGCAGCCTGCCAACAACGCAAATAAGTGGAAACAAAGTATCTTTTTGTTCTTTTACCGAAGTGTGTAGATGAAGGAAGTTTAACCATTTAAAGACCAAACCTTTTCTGTTGTACACAACCTTTTTGGTTCCTTCATCTGGAGACCCTTTTCTCCAAGAATTGGCCTCGGGGGCCTGGGGGTCTAGCACTCCCAGGTTTGTGCAAGTATTGGCAGGACAGGCATTTTTTGCACAAAGGTGGCTCCTGAGAGGGTGATGGGGATTTGGCCATGGTGTTGGAGGCAGCAGTATTGGGCTTTTACAAGATCTTGTGACTTCTCATATACAGATGCTCGGGGAGCCAAATTTCCCCTTTGCAGGAACGATGCGAGCCACAATCAAAGCTTGGGAATGTGCTCAGGTTATACTGGCACCCACCTCTGGCTCCTTTTCACTGGCTTCCCTGCTGTGGCTGAATCCCCAGTTCCCCCAGTTTCTTACTAGACCTGACCCCATTATATGAGCCACTAAGGGGTTTAAAACTAGGATTTTCACAGTAAGAGCTGTGAAAATGTGGAACAGACTCCCTCCAGACGTGGTTCTGGCCAGCTCAGTAGATTGCTTTAAGAAAGGCCTGGATACTTTCCTAAATGTACATAATATAACCGAGTACTAAGATTTATAGGTAAAGTTGATCCAGGGTAAATCCGATTGCCTCTTGGGGGATCAGGAAGGAATTTTTTCCCCTGCTGTAGCAAATTGTATCTCATGCTCTGCTGGGGTTTTTTGCCTTCCTCTGGATCAACTGTGGGTATGGAGTTGGGTGTATGGGATTGTATTGTGTTTTTTATTTTGTTTGTTTATTTTTTTTTTTGTGGTTGAACTGGATGAACCTGTGCCTTTTTTCAACCTGACTAACTATGTAACTATGATGTCACTAGACGGAACGAATTGCCATAATTTTCTGATCTGAAACAATGGTTTGACCTGCCCAACCCCTATCTCTTTAGATATGGCATGCTTTTGGCCCTCAACTTTGGAGAATGAGCTACTTGATGACACCATAAAAAAAGCCTATATCTGATTTATATAAAGAAATGTTCACTGTCCATCTGCGTTTCCGCTTCATTCATCACGAAGCAGACACGGGCAGCGGGCCCACCACTTGTAGCGATCCTGGGAACCCCGTTGGAAACAGGAGAAATTTAGAATGGCATTGGGAGTGGGGAGCTCCCTTTCAAGCCCTGTAAAAGTGGTCAGATATTTCTATAAATGCTCTTAAAATGTTACTAAACCCAGGACACTGCATTCACTATATCTGGTCTCCCAAAGTACACAACTGCAATTGTTTTAGTAAATATAAACTGCTATATATCTTTTCTCAGCAGTATATAGCAGTCTTGTGACTTCTATCAGTCCCTGGTTAAAGCTTGTAGGAGGAGTTTCCATACTGCACTGAGCTGTCCTATCAGGATGCAGTGTTGATCACATAAACTCTCCCATGGAATAAAAAAAAAAAACAGCAATACACACCAAACTGAGCATGTGCAGCCTGACTCCAGTAACTCTTATCCAGGCCTGTTCTGGAGTCAGTGGAAGAAGAGGATCTCTGTATTCAAGATGAAACAGACTTTTTGCACAATGCATAGGATTAACCCCTTGGGTTCCACAGTGAGTATAACCAGCATGCTTTACTGCATATACAGACTGATTTTACTGTTGTGAGTTTAGTAACACTTTAATGCTTTCACCGTAAAGCCCTTTGCCAGCACTAAAAAATGATAGCTGCAGCCATGATCCTGGTATAACCTTGTTCCTACGGATGTATACTGTATATACGATCTAAGGACTGAAAGTAGTTAAAGAAACCCTGTGGTGTCTTTGAAGACCACTACTACATTGTAAATCTCTGAAATGTCCAAGTCTGTTGTGACCATGTGTATTACTGACATTCCTTAAAAGTCAGAATTGCTAACGTAATTGTGATTAGATAATGTTTCCAATAAAACACGATTAATGGCATAGTTAGCTGACCCAGTGTCGATCACTTTCAATCTGCTGGCACATAGATTGTGGTCCAGTGAACTAGAAAATCTCTCTGCTGAGAGGGTCATCATCACATATTGGTGTCAGTGTCTGGAAATTCGACAATGCTGTTGTCAAACCTGGAATTTTATTTGCTGCTTTTAAATCAAAAGTTTAGTTGGACTTTATAGGTTACCCTCAATAAAACTGGCGTGTTGCTGGATTAGAAGACCTAGATCTCTAGAGGCTCTGCCAAAATGTCTACCTGAATAAACTCCACTTTTGAATATTCTCTCTGTTGTGGAGTGCACCTGGCAATCGGGACCAGTGTTGGCTTTTACATATGTTTGGCTGCCTGTAGATCTACTGATAATTTGGAGATGTATTTTAACTGAAAGTGACCTACTACTTATGTATTTCATGGTCAACATCTGCTCCGTTTTACTTGCACAGTTTTTTTTTTTTTGGCAGGTTTACTTTTTTATATTGTGGTTTTCTGAGTACTTTATTTTATTTGTTCAAGTATAGCTCTTTTTATAGAGTTCTTTTACTAGACTGCTCACTTATTTAGTGTGCCTTTTTTATATAATCTTTTCCTCCATAATGTTTTGCTAGAAATGATCTGACATCTTGCTTGGCCAGTGAGACCAGTGCTATAATTGGTTATGCTAGATGTTTGAGAACATATATTTGTCACATCTGTATTCTGTCTGTGAAAGGATTCATCATGTACAAATTCTTAAATGAACAGGCTCTGTTGTATTTAAGAAGACCAGTCCAGTCTGGCATTTTCTTTATGGAATTGCATCAGGTGCAGGACCGTGTAAAAACGTTTTCACTGTTAAAGTAGATGTTTTAAATATCCAGGAAAGCGGAACCCCCCCCCCCCCCCCCCCGCAAAAAAGCAGACCTAACCACATAAGCCTAAAGGGAAGGACTGTTGTTGTTCCCCCAGAAGCAGTTACAAAGGGTCAAGACATTATAAACGATGCCTCTCAATGCAGTCTTGCCAAACTGCAACTAAAGCAACTTTCAAACAACTAGCTGCTGTAAGTTTTCCAATGGGAAATGTGAAGTTGGACAAGTACTTGGTACAAGCTTTTTTGTTTTTTGATGGACAAGGCATCACTAATTAAAGAATTGTGTTCTACTTTTGATTTTAATAAAAAAAAGAAATACAACTGAGAAAATCTATTTAAGTTTGTTTGGGTGTGCAACTAGTCCACTCAATCATCCTCCCTTTTTTTTTTTTTCTTTTTTTTTTCTTTTTTCTTTTCTTTTCCCCAGAGGCATTTACCATAGCAGCAAATGACACTATGTTATTGGTGGTTCCAGCAGCAGTGTGGGAAGAGTCCTAAATGTTAGAGGAACAATGCCTGGGTGGGGCTAACGGGGGTTTGAGTGTGGAGTGGAGAGTGTCGCAAGGTTTGGACATCACCTGTTATGGTTCATGTGGGTTGTGTTGTGATTTGCACTACTTTACTGACACCTATCTCCTGCAGTGCATGACGTGCTTTTTGTCTGTTTCTACTGTTCTATGTGTTTTTTTTGTTTTTTTCCTTTCAGGGGATACAATATAGGTGTACGGCTGATTGAAGATTTTCTAGCCCGTTCAAATGTTGGAAGATGTCATGACTTTCGAGAAACGTCAGATGTCATAGCTAAGGTAGTTTTTTTTTTTTTTTTTTTTTTCTGACAAAAAATAGAAAAACTCCAAAACTGATATTTTAATTTCTTAAAGCGTCACTAAACGCACATCATAAGCGATCAATAAATGCTGTATTTCATGCTGTTCATACCCACTCGGTTACTATGAGCATCTTCTTTTATTTTTTTTTCTTTACATTCTGACAAAAAAAAAAACTGGTTGATGCTGTATCTTCTTTCTGTTCATGTCCCCAATTGAGATAGGGATTGTGCAGCTGTGGTGGCAACTCTGCACATACTCAGTTTTCAGTAAGTTTCTATACTGAGCATGTGCATTTGCTTTCTATCACATCTGAGCAGCCCATGTGACTGTGTGCGTATACACAGTGGTAAATGACAGCCCACTTCATCCCTCTTCCTCCGTGCCCACTAACCAGCTAAAAAAACACAATAGGGGTAGGATATTACATGTAGATTGATGGGGGCTTTTCCTCCCTGTTATTTTAATACACAGGCTGGATGGGTGTGACCCAGCCTGCGACTAGCAGGTGTGTGTGTGTGTGTATGTGTATATATATATATATATATATATATATATGTATGTATATGTATGTGTGTATATATGTGTATATATATATATATATATATATATATATATATATATATATATATATATATATATATATATATATATATATATATATATGTATCCACTTGACCACCGCCCCATGTCAAAAAGACGTCCTGTTTTTAAAGTTGAATATCTCGATAACGGCAGCAGCTGCTGCCACAACCGAGATATTCATCTTTTCAGGGGGCGGTGGTGTACACGATAACGGCGGTCTCCGCGGCGGATTCGCCGCGAGATCGCCGTTATCGGTGGCGGGAGAGGGGCCCCCCCCCTCCCGCCGCTTACCGGAGCCGTCGGTAGCGGCGGAGGGGATCGGATGTGTCCGGCAGCTGAGCGGGGACGGGACTGAAGCTGGGCGGAAGTGACGTCAAAACGTCAGTCCCGCCCAGCCTCTTAAAGAAACAACATTTTTTTTTTTGTCATTTGAAAAAATGACATTTTTATTTTTTTTTTATTTTTTTTGCATTTAAGTCTAAATATGAGATCTGAGGTCTTTTTGACCCCAGATCTCATATTTAAGAGGACCTGTCATGCTTTTTTCTATTACAAGGGATGTTTACATTCCTTGTAATAGGAATAAAAGTGATCAATTTTTTTTTTTTTTATTTCAGTGTAAAAAATTATAAAACTAAATAAAAATAAATAAGAAAACAAAAAAAAAATTTTTTAAAGCGCCCCATCCCGACGAGCTCGCGCGCAGAAGCAAACGCATACGCGAGTAGCGCCCGCATATGAAAACGGTATTCAAACCACACAAGTGAGGTATCGCCGCGATCGTTAGAGTGAGAGCAATAATTCTAGCCCTAGACCTACTCTGCAACTCAAAAAATGCAACCTGTAGAATTTTTTAAACGTCGCCAATCGAGATTTTTAAGGGTAAAAGTTTGACGCCATGCCACAAGCGGGCGCAATTTTTAAGCGTGACATGTTGGGTATCATTTTACTCGGCGTAACATTATCTTTCACAATATACAAAAAAAATTGGGCAAAATGTATTGTTTTATTTTTTAATTCAAAAAAGTGATTTTTATCCAAAAAAAGTGCGCTTGTAAGACCGCTGCGCAAATACGGTGTGACAAAAAGTATTGCAATGACTGCCATTTTATTCCCTAGGATGTCTGCTAAAAAAAAAATATATAATGTTTGGGGGTTCTGATTAATTTTCGAGCAAAAAAATTGTGATTTTCACATGAAGGAGAGAAGTGCCAGAATAGGCCTGGTGGTCAAGTGGGTATATATGTGTGTGTGTGTGTGTGTGTGTGTGTGTGTGTGTGTGTATTTTGTATGCCCGTTTTATTAATTAACAGCAGAAGAGGACTAGAAGCTCCTGCTTGTTTCCTTGCAGACAGGCTGGGAAAGATCTGGGTCATGTGACGGTTGAATATCGATTTGGAAAAAAGTTACTTTAAAATAGTTTGTATCATCGTCCACATACAGAAATAGAAGCATACAAAAAAATGGGGTAGTGGCGCTGAAAAAAAAAAAAAAAAGAAGTGGCTAACAATAAATCATAATGCATAGAAAAAAACCTCCTGAGTGTGGATTTATAGGTATGGAACAATAATAAATGATTAATGAATAAAACCATAGAGTTGGGCGGAAGCAGGGAGCATGGTAATGGTGAGAGGGATGCAATCCTTTGCAAAAGCAGATGGTAACAGTAGAGGTCGACCGATATATCGGCAGGCCGATATTTGTCTGTTTTGGAGAAATCGGCATCGGCCGATTTTTTTTTTTTTTTTTTTTTTTTTCCCCAAATTAGGCCGATTTTTTTTTTTTTTTTTTTTCGGCTCCGGAGCTAGGCCGAGGCCGCGGCCTTTCCTGATGCTGTGACCGATTGCCGCCGCGGTCACAGCATCAGGAAATCGGTCACAGCATCAGGAAAGGCCGCGGCTTCGGCCTAGCTCCGGAGCCGCGGCCATCTTGGTACACCCTGCGTGGCAGCCAACCAGCGGGCCTGTAACAGCCTATCTGCGGCGGCCGCTGCCGACATCCTCCACTCTGGGGGAAAAAAAACGTCCCCTGACATGCTGCGCGCCCTGCCTCTGCCTACAAACCCCAGAATGCAGCGCGGGCCGGCAGTTACCGGCCCACGCTGCATTCTGGGATTTGTAGGCGGAGGCAGGGCGCGCAGCAAGTCAGGGGACGTTTTTTTTCCCCAGAGTGGAGGATGTCGGCAGCGGCCGCCGCCGATAGGCTGTCACAGCCCCGCTCTGCCTTCTGGGGATTGTAGGCAGAGGCGGGGCAGCACGTCGGGGCCAGGGACATTAAAAAACTTTCTTGTGCTGGGACTGGGAGATGGAATGGAGCCTGGAGCGCTCCGCTGGTGGCAGTGAATGACATTGGGCTGTACTGGTGGGCACTGATGAGGTAATGCACTGATGACTTAGTAATGCACTGATTGGCACTGATGAGCGCTGGTGGGCACTGATGAGGAGATGCACTGATGAGGTGATGCACTGGTGGGCACTGATGAGGTGATGCACTGGTGGGCACTGATGAGGTGATGCACTGATGGGATGCACTGGTGGGCACTGATGGGATGCACTGGTGCATTGGTGGGCACTGATGAGGTGGCACTGGTGGGCACTGATGAGGTGATGCACTGGTGGGCACTGAAGAGGTGATGCACTGAGGTGATGCACTGGTGGGCACTGATGGGATGCGCACTGGTGCATTGGTGGGCACTGATGAGGTGGCCCTGATGGACACTGATAGGCTGCACTGGTGGGCACTGATGGGCTGCACTGATGTGGCACTGACAGGCTGCACTCCACCCTAAACAATTATCTCCTCTCCACCCTAGGTTTTTGGAGATGAGGGAAAAAAATAAAATAAATATCGGCCTAAAATATCGGCCGCAAAAATCGGCAACACATATCGGCCATCGGCCGCCCCAATTTCCAAATATCGGCATCGGCCAGAGAAAAACCCATATCGGTCTACCTCTAGGTAACAGTCTATGATCCGGGGCAAAGCCTTCACAGGTTGGGGAAATAAAAGCAGAGCTCCAATATGCAAAAAAGAGAGAGAAGGCGCCTCCAGATTAGTACACATAAAAACTTTAATCATTCAAAGGTGCAGCATCCACTTACAGTAAGGTAGTAGAAATACGGCATGTTTAGGAAAGTCCCTTAGGTGTTGTCAGACCGCACTCGATGGTGGAGATCGCCTGTGTTTTTTTCCGTCGTTCAGTCCAAACGATCCTGCAGTGAAGTCCAGCTGGTATACTGCAGCGTTGTGAATGGGTTTGGAGGAAAAACGTAGGCCGCTGTGACGTCACTAGGATGCGACAACGTTTCAGAGCCAGCGCTTGTGGATGACAGAGCGCGCTCCTTTTTCAAGCATGGCTCTGAAACGTTGTCGCATCCTAGTGACGTCAACGCGGCCTACGTTTTTCCTCCAAACCCATCCACAACGCTGCAGTATACCAGCTGGACTTCACTGCAGGATCGTTTGGACTGAACGACGGAAAAAAACACTGGTGATCTCCACCATCGAGCGCGGTCTGACAACACCTAAGGGACTTTCCTAAACATGCCGTATTTCTACTACCTTACTGTAAGTGGATGCTGCACCTTTGAATGATTAAAGTTTTTATGTGTACTAATCTGGAGGCGCCTTCTCTCTCTTTCTCTTTTTTACAGAAATAGAAGGGACAATCTGCGGTAAATTTAAACCGTGTGTGGTTTTAGTATCACTTGAAGTATACAGCAAACAGACTATTCATCACACCCATTTGAATATTAAAAGAAAGATCATTTTTATTTTGATTACTGGTCAGCTCTTTCTGGTTTAGTCTTAGGCATGTAAAGAACATACATAAAGATTCAAAAATATTTTAAACAGACAATACTGGGAGTTTAAAAAGACACGTGGCCGCTTTTTAAAATTAGAAGAAATTAGATTTACCTTGAACTTAACCCTTAGGGGGTTATTTACTGTAAGAGCGGCAAGGATGTGGAATTCCCTTCCACAGGTGGTGTTTTCAGCGGGGAGCATCGATAGTTTAGTTAAAAAAAAACAAAAAAAAAACATTTAGATAAGCACCTGAACAATCGCAACATACAGGGATAAAAAAAGGAATACTGATATATAATCGCACACATAGATTTGGACACATATGTTTTAAGAATCCGTTATGTCTGAATCATTTTTATGGAAGGCATTCAGATTTGCTCACAGGCTCTCCTGTCTCAGACTTGTATTAAAGGATGTGTTGCAAGAAGCTGAGATATGTATTCATAGTACTGCTCCTCGGGTAGTTTATGAAGCATTTTTCAGCGTAAATGTCGTCCAAGGCTCCCCCTTGCAACTCTTCAATTGACTTCATCACATACTGCTTTGCATATGCTATAATTCTCTGCCAGTTTGGCAAAGGCTTAGTCTGTTTCCCATTTAAGCGGCATGTAGTTGTCTGTGAGGAACTTCAGTAGTTTTCTCGCAGACCAGAACATTTATTTACACTTACAGCATATCTTTTGGTTTTAAAAAACTTGCTGCTGTATTGTTCTTTGTCAATTTCCGCATTAGGTATTTATTTCCATTCTTTGATTCTAAGAAAAGTTTATGCTTATACAGTGAGGAAAATAAGTATTTGAACACCCTGCTATTTTGCAAGTTCTCCCACTTGGAAATCAGGGAGGGGTCTGAAATTGTTATCGTAGGTGCATGTCCACTGTGAGAGACATAATCAAAAAAAAAATCCAGAAATCACAATGTATGATTTTTTTAACTATTTATTTGTATGATACAGCTGCAAATAAGTATTTGAACACCTGAGAAAATCAATGTTAATATTTGGTACAGTAGCCTTTGTTTGCAATTACAGAGGTCAAACGTTTCTTGTAGTTTTTCACCAGGTTTGCACACACTGGAGGAGGGATTTTGGCCCACTCCTCCACACAGATCTTCTCTAGATCAGTCAGGTTTCTCGGCTGTCGCTGAGAAACACGGAGTTTGAGCTCCCTCCAAAGATTCTCTATTGGGTTTAGGTCTGGAGACTGGCTAGGCCACGCCAGAACCTTGATATGCTTCTTACAGAGCCACTCCTTGGTTATCCTGGCTGTGTGCTTCGGGTCATTGTCATGTTGGAAGACCCAGCCTCGACCCATCTTCAAAGCTCTAACTGAGGGAAGGAGGTTGTTGCCCAGAATCTCGCAATACATGGCCCTGGTCATCCTCTCCTTAATACAGTGCAGTCGCCCTGTCCCATGTGCAGAAAAACACCCCCAAAGCATGATGCTACCACCCCCATGCTTCACAGTAGGGATGGTGTTCTTGGGATGGTACTAATCATTCTTCTTCCTCCAAACACGGTTAATGGAATTATGACCAAAAAGTTCTATTTTGGTCTCATCTGACCACATGACTTTCTCCCATGACTCCTCTGGATCATCCAAATGGTCATTGGCAAACTTAAGACGGGCCTTGACATGTGCTGGTTTAAGCAGGGGAACCTTCCGTGCCATGCATGATTTCAAACCATGATGTCTTAGTGTATTACCAACAGTAAACTTGGAAACGGTGGTCCCAGCTCTTTTCAGGTCATTGACCAGCTCCTCCTGTGTAGTCCTGGGCTGATTTCTCACCTTTCTTAGTATCATTGAGACCCCACGAGGTGAGATTTTGCATGGAGCCCCAGTCCGAGGGAGATTGACAGTCATGTTTAGCTTCTTCCATTTTCTAATGATTGCTCCAACAGTGGACCTTTTTTCACCAAGCTGCTTGGCAATTTCCCCGTAGCCCTTTCCAGCCTTGTGGAGGTGTACAATTTTGTCTCTAGTGTCTTTGGACAGCTCTTTGGTCTTGGCCATGTTAGTAGTTCGATTCTTACTGATTGTATGGGGTGGACAGGTGTCTTTATGCAGCTAATGACCTCAAACAGGTGCATCTAATTTAGGATAATAAATGGAGTGGAGGTGGACATTTTAAAGGCAGACTAACAGGTCTTTGAGGGTCAGAATTCTAGCTGATAGACAGGTGTTCAAATACTTATTTGCAGCTGTATCATACAAATAAATAGTTAAAAAATCATAAATTGTGATTTCTGGATTTTTTTTTTTTTTATTATGTCTCTCACAGTGGACATGCACCTACGATGACAATTTCAGACCCCTCCCTGATTTCCAAGTGGGAGAACTTGCAAAATAGCAGGGTGTTCAAATACTTATTTTCCTCACTGTATAATTCCTAAACATAGGTTGACATATAGGGGGTTATTTTCGAAAGGCAATCCACTTTGCACTACAAGTGCACTGGAAGTGCAGTCGCTGTAGATCTGAGGGGATGATCTGAAATAGGGGGAAGCTCTGCTGATTTTAACATCCAATCATGTGCAAGCTAAAATGCTGTTTTTGATTTTCCTTGCATGTCCCCCTCAGATCTACAGTGACTGCACTTTCAAGTGCACTTGCAGTGCAAAGTGGATTTGCCTTTGGTAAATAACCCCCATACTGTTGTACATTTGTCTGCTGACCTCTCTGAAATTGTATAAGCTTTAAAGCGGTAGAAAACTGCAAAAATAAAATCTTCTATCTGCAAGTAAATGTAATAATATGCTAGTATCCTCCTTCACCTGATCTTCATGGGCAGCTGTCTTTGGTGGAACTGCGATGATGTCACTCCCGTGAATGCATGTGGGAGTCACGGCTGCTGCACGGCTTTCTATGGACGGCACACAGTCCATTGAGAGGAATCTCTAATCCACTCTGAGAATAACACACAGACAGAAGACATATGCTGTACATACTATTAGAGGTTGAATCTGGTAAATATCATCAGACTCGGAGAACAATATTTTTTTATTAAAAATAAAATAAAAAAAGTTAGACTGTTTTGTGGATTTTCAAACAGAACTGTAATATATTATATGCTGGCTATACAAAACATACAAAGCTGCTCTGTGTAATGGTTTTGCACAGACCAGCCATGATTCTCTGCATCTAGGGTCCCCCACCAATGTTTCTGGCTCCTCCTGCATTGAGTGCCTCAACAGCAAGCTGCAAAGTATTGTATAGAGTGCCCCAATAGCAAGGTAAAGAAAACTTCAGCACTCACTTCCTGCCCAGGACTACATGTCCCATGAGGCATTGCTCCTCACATATTCACAAGTTCTCAGGGACTTTCTGACATGTATGGACGGTGTACTGAGCTGTATGTGTTCTGCACTGTATTTCCTGATATTTAAACAAATAATGCATTTCCGTTATGCAGGCCTGATTAAGCGATTAGTTCTTTCGGCCCTAATGCCAACCTTCAACTAGGCATTTTGTAACAGTGGAGCAAGATCACCATCCATCTTGTCTCTTACCTGAAGAAGGTGACTTCCTAAAGTGCCATGCTGGTGAACTTCCCTGTGTAAACCCTCTTGCTTTGCTGGCATAGTGCAACCAGTGTTAGCGTTTTATTCCAGCTAAACTAATATTTGCTATAATTTCTGCAATCCTTTCTTGCTCTTAGGCACTTTTTTCACTGAATTAAATTTATATTGAGCAAGGGATGTGCACAGTTTAACTGGAACGTCCTCCACGATTTTTCCTGTAAAAGTTAATTTAGGATTCACTCCAACCCATCTCCTTATTTGACATAAACTATAGAACTTAGAGTGCCACTGCGAGATTCCCCAGTGTCTCACACAGTGAATGAGTGCCAGCCTGCCGGCATCAAAGAGGTTCTTCTGGGCCCTAGCAATAGTGCACTGAAACAAACAAATGAGAGTCCGCACTCAGGAAGATCCAGCAAAAGTACATGCAAGTTCACTTACAGCCCAGCTCCTCCTGATACACAAGAGTTGGATTTACTAAAACTGGTTAGTGAAAAATCTGATGCAGCTGATCACCTTTCAACTTCAGCTTGTTCAGTTAAGCATTGACAAAAAAAAACTTGGAAGCTGATTGGTTTCATTGCAGTGCTGCACCAGATTTTGCACTCTCTAGTTTTATAAATCAACCCCCAAGTGTCTATTAAAGCAGGCGAAAGTGCAAATAACTGAAATACCCGTGTAGCACTATGAATTAAAGCAGAGTTCCCCCCAAAAAAATAATGAAAAGTCAGCAGCTACAAATACTGAAGCTGCTGACTTTTAATAAATGGACACTTGCTGTCCAGGGCGCCTGCGATGTCCTCACTCGAAGCCGATCTGTCCCTTGACTCTCGGGTTGAGGCGCCATGGGGATGTGCCGCCATCTTCGGTAAGTGATTTGGGAAGTGAAGCCTTTGCAAGTTCACTTCCTGGTTCCCTACTGCGCGAGCCGTGCTGCATGATCTCACTGGTCCCTGCTGTCTTCTGGGACATGTGTGTCTCCCCAAAGACAGCGGAGGAGGGGCGATCTATGCCCAGAAGTGGGAGCAAATGCCTGGATTACACAGGTATCTCTCTCCCCCCCCCCCCCCCCCGAAAGGTGCTAAATGTGACACCGCGGGGGGATCCGAAAAGCATAAGTTTCATTTTTGGATGGAACTTCACTTTAACACAAGTAAGATTTTTTTCTAACCAGAAAATTATTAATCTTGCCAAAGATCTTCCAAGCTTTACTTTTTTCACAATGTATATTGCAGTAATTGGTTTTCTTTAGCAAAGCAGTATGGTTAACATTGTTCATTCTGTTATAATCTTTGATTTTAGGTTTGAAATGCACAAATTCTTAGAAACCTAGGTAGAGTTTCTCTACTTATTTATTATTTCTCTGTGTTGGTACAGGTGGCATTTAAAATGTACCTGGGGATCACACCCACAATTACAAACTGGAGCCCAGCGGGTGATGAGTTCTCCCTCATTTTGGAAAACAATCCTCTAGTAGACTTTGTTGAACTGCCAGATAACCATTCTACACTTATATACTCCAACATGCTGTGTGGAGTACTGCGTGGAGCTCTAGAAATGGTAAGTTACTAAATCAATGGTTCTATTTGTATGTCAAGAATCCAGTTATAGATGTTGCCAATCACTCCAACCACTTTTAATCTTGAATGTTTTCACAGTAGGCCTGGACTCGGAGGAGCCACATAAGCCTTCCAAATAAAAGGCACAGGGGCTGGGGGGTTCCCAATCGCTGTACGTAGAAGTAAAAGGCTGCTGTCACAGCCGTTAGTTTGTTTTCCTCCCATTGCTGCTGTGCCATACCAGCTACCACTCAGACTAGTTAAGTCACATTTTCCAGGCCACCCCACATAGTCTACAGCAGGAGTCTCAAGCTGGGGGCCCTCCAGCTGTTGCAATGCCTCATGGGACTTTTAGTTTCACAAGGCTGACAGTTACAAGCATGACTCCCTCAGGCAGAGGCATGATGGGACTTGTAGTTCCGCAACAGCTGGAGGTCCACCAGTTTGAGACCCCTGGTCTACAGCCACCTTCTAAGGATCAGCATGCTCTCAAGGAAAGTGTGCAGCTCTAAACCCCTAGGACTTCAGTTAACGCCCTCCTGGCACAGGAGAGTGAAACTAATTATGCACGTAATGTCTTGATTGCTATTATCGCCTTATGTATTGGTTTGATTTTTAATTGTGTATTTTTGTAAGTGTAGTAAAATTAATTTCTCTTATCGTCCATGGACGGACACAGCTCCTTAAGTCTTGACAAGTGGGTTATGTTCCCTGTTTACAGGAGAGGACTAGGCAGAAACATGTTAAATGGTTAAATACATGTTACATTAACAGAGTTGAACAGCCCCGCCCAGGGGGCAGTCCCTCCAGACATAACCCTCCTCACTGAAGCATGCAGCCTCAGTTTCGTTCTGCCTAGCAAGGAGAAAGGACGTATGGCTCCCTTTGGGCCCAGCGCCCTGAGGAGAAATTTTATTTTATTTTCACTTTTTCTTGAAGAATCTTCTTTCAGCTGTCGGCTGAGTGACAGGCTGGATATTATAGATCCTTGTAGTCTACTCAGTCCGACCAGCAAGCGTGGGCACACCTATGCAAAGAGGCTTGGTCTGCCACGCCGTACCCCATGACTCCTGGGGTGGCCAGTGAGCTTTGCTCCGAGGTCTACATATGACTGGGCTGTGGTGTTGCCTCATTCACAGTGGACTGGGCCGACAGCTACCTCCATTGCGGTTGTAGGTCTGTCAGGAATGCGTCAGCGAGTCCTCGCTCGGACGGGTAAGTACAGTCCCTCCCGCTTCGGTGGGTTGGTACGGCTGGGGTTCGGGGGTCCTCTTCTCCTCCCTTCCCCTGCTCTTTTCTCTCTGCTGCATTGCTAAAATGCTATTTTGTACATATACAACATGTATATTGTCAGGGGGGGGGCCTGCCTGAGGGGACTGTGTATATGGCCAACAGAGCCTATAGCTCAGTGGTTACGTGCCTGCCTGCCATACATTGAGCGTGTCTGGGGCATTCCTGTGAGGGGCTTTGTCCTTTGGGAACTTTTTAAGCCTTAAAAGGCTTTTTACTGTTTAAATGCGGCATTTTGCCGCCATCCTGCTGACGCTGGCACCATTTTTTGGGTGGTTTTTCAATTGTATTGAAAACCCCATTGGCGGCCATTTTGTCATAGCCGCGCCATTACGCAGGCTAAAATTGCGGTCGGCCATTTTTCTGTGGCCGTGTTCTGAACGCTCGGCGACCATCTTTGGATGGTCCTGGCACCTAGTGCTGTATCCTACGGCGCACACGGGTCCCTTCGGCTGCTGCGTTCCCTCGCGGTTTCTTTCCTCCCCACACGCCGTGTGCTGCGGACGGATGGCAGCGCTGGGCAGTCCCCTCCCGAGGTGAGCCCCCTGGATACCCTGGTTAGTGCAGCATGAGGTGAGTGCCCTGCATAGGGCCTGGGAGCGTCTGTTTTTTGTGTATACATATACAACAGGTGTATGTATTACTCTCCCTGAATTGGTGACTGAGATCCCCGGTTCTTCGGTCCGGGAAATAGTCTCTCTTCTTTTTTGTGGACGGTGATTACGACGGACGCCAACCTTTCGTGTTGTGGGAGCCCCTGGGGGTCCAGTCGGCCCAGAGTCGCTGGACTTGAGTGAGCCTACGGCCACGCCTCCCTGTATGCGTCCGCTCTCGTCTGTCCTCAGTAACTACTCAGGGTCGGGCCTGGTTAGTACCTGGGTGGGGTTCCACCTGGGGATACCAGGTGCTGTAGACCCTGTCTACCATCCGACTCAGTTTTGGAGTAGGACTCCGTGGTGGCGTAGGTTTTTTCTTTCCCTGAAGAAATTGCAGACTCTTCCGTGACTTGGGTCTTTCATCAGGTATACCGACAGGCGGACTACTGGAGTCGCCTGATGCTGGACCAGGACGACTGGTCTTGGTACTTGGAGTCAACTCCTTTGCAGGAGGTGAGTCTTACAGGGCATGGATCTCCTAGCCGTTCTTCTCAGCCGCAAGGGTGTCAAAACTTGTGACCAGGTATGGTGATCCTGTACAGTCGAGTTGGTGGCCCTGTGGGGTATGTATCAACGACATTATGTTTTTCCTCCTTTGTAGTGGCCTCCCCGGCTGCTCCGCAGAGTGGAGGCTGGGGAATCGCAACGATTCTAATCGCTCCAGGTTGGCCTTGGGGTCCTTGGTTCGGCGGTATCGGGCGCCTTGTAGCGGAAGTATCCTGGCGGTTGCCAGGGTGGGAGTTCCTTCTGTCCCTATGCCACATACTTCCTCCTGTTGTACAGTCACTGACTTGCTCAACAGGGGTATTGGAAGCCAGACTTTAAGAGACCGGGGTCTGTCCGACTCGGTCATCTCAATCATGCTGAGGGCACGGTGATCTTCTTCCGGGAGATCTACCGTCGCATCTGCCAGGCTTACATCTCTTGATGTAATCAAGATGGAGCCTCGTCCAGGGACATACTCTGTGTCCAGGGTCCTGCTGTGTTTTTTTTTTTTTTTTTTTTTTTTACAGCCTGGAGTGGATCCAAAAATGGCTTAAAGCACTGTTTGGGGGCAGATTTCAGCCCTGGCTGTGTTCTTCAGTGGCCCTTTTTTTGCGGCCCGTTCCCTGGTGGGTACCTTTTTGTGCAGGGGGTTAGGCCTACACTTTCCCCTCTGGGCCCATCTCTTCCCCCATGAGTTGTGACTCTGGTGCTCTCGGTTCTTCAGGAACCTTTTTTCTTTTTAGAAACGTCAGAGAGATCTCTTGACAAATATCTCAGAAGGTGGCCCCTTTGGTGGCCTTTACATCTGTTAGAGGGGTTTCTGGTTGGCGGCCTTGCCCTGCAAGCCGCCATGCTTGGCCCTCTGTAGGATTAGATGATGGTGGTGCGCTCGTGACTTTCCCTTCTCCCGAAGGTGGTTTCGAACTTTCGCCGGGATAAGAACATTGTTCTTTCATCCTTCTGTCCTCAGCTGGCGCATCCTACGGAGGTTGTCTTTCATACTTTAGGCACGGTACTCACTGCGGGTGTACCAGCCTGCTACGGTTCAGCTTCGGAGATCTGACTCTTTTTTTTTTTTTTTGTGTCAGTGTCTGGTCCACAAAGGCCTGGTGGTCTACTCGACCTCTTTTTCGGTGGATCAGGCAGGCTGTCATACGGCCCAATGCTCTTAGGGGGCGGGCCCCCCTTGCCGGTCACGGCACTTTCGACCAGGGCAATGGTGCCTCCTGGGTCTTTTTCCGACTGCATGCGTCGGTATCACGGGTGTGCGAGGTGGCGACTTGCCCGTTCACGCTTTTCCCTGAATTACGTGGTTGCTGTGAGTACATCTTATGATGCTTCCTTCGGCTGCTAGTTTTTGCAAGTGGCTGTTTAGGACTGCACCTCCTCCGTTGAGGAGCTCTGCTTGTTTTGGGGTGAAGTTACAATTGGTTTTACTGATATATTTCCCACCCCTCGTTTTGACACTTCTTGGGGACGTCCCACTTGTCAAGACTTAAGGAGCTGTGTCCGTCCATGGACGATAAGAGAAAATAGGATTTTTTGTACTCACCGTAAAATCCTTTTCTCTGACGTCCATGGACGGACACGGCTCCCACCCCTCCTTTTTAGGTTTGTACTGCTTGTTACGAACTGAGGCTGCATGCTGCAGTGAGGAGGGTTATGTCTGGAGGGACCGCCTCCTGGGCGAGGCTGTTCAACTCTGTTAATGTAACATGTATTTAACCATTTAACATGTTTCTGCCTAGTCCTCTCCTGTAAACAGGGAACATAACCCACTTGTCAAGACTTAAGGAGCTGTGTCCGTCCATGGACGTCAGAGAAAAGGATTTTACGGTGAGTACAAAAAATCCTATTTTTATAGACTTGCAGTATATACATCTAGAAGTAGAATGCCTGAAAAGTCCCACCCAAATCTGGAATTCTATACTTAAAGATTTAGGAATGTTAGCATGCATAAGCTTGGTGTGACCACTTGGTGGTTGTTTCTACTTGCTAATCCGTAACAAATATGTGATGCAAAATAACAGACATCACAAAGGTGTTATCACAATAAGCTATTCTGACTTCATTTGCGGCACCTTTGTTCTACGTCTGTAAGTCAAAGCATTGAAGTTACAGTCCTTTGAAAATGTATTCATACCCCTTGAAAATTTCCACATTTTGTCATGTTACAACCAAAAACGTAAATGTATTTTATTGGGATTTTATGTGATAGACAATTACAAGGGGGCACATAATTGTGTAGTGGAAGAAAAATTATAAGTTTTGAATTTTATTTATATATAATTTTACAAATATCGGAAAAGTGTGGCATGCATTTGTATTCAGCCCCCTTCACTCTGATACCCCTAACTAAAATCTAGTGGCACCAATTGCGTTCAGAAGTCGCCCAATTTGTAAATATAGTTCACCTGTGTGTAATTTAATCTCCGTATAAATACAGCTGTTCTGTGAAGCCATCAGAGGTTTGTTGGAGAACCTAAATGAACAAACGGCACCATAAAAGCCAAGGAATACATTAGACAGCTCAGGGATAAAGTTGTGAAGTTTAAAGGGTTGGGTTATAAAAAATTATTTTATATATATATATATATATATATATATATATATATATATATATATATATATATATATATATATATATATATATATATATATATATATATATATATATATATATATATATATATATATATATATATATATATATATTTTTGAACATTTCACAAAACATTGTTAAATCCATTATCCGAAAATGGAAAAAGTATGGCCCAACTGCAAAACTACCAAGACATGGCTGTCTACCTAAACTGATGAGCCAGACAAAGATAGCATTAATCGGAGAAGCAGCCAAGAGTCCCATGGTAACTGTGGAGGAGCTACAGAGATCCACAGCTCAGGTGGGAGAATCTGTTCATAGGACAACTATTAGTCATGCACTCCACAAATCTGGTCTTTATGGAAGAGTGGCAAAAAGAATGCCATTGTTGAAAGACGGCCGGTTTGCAGTTTGTGAGAAGCAATGTGGGGGACACGGCAAACGTGGAAGAAGGTGCTCTGGTCAGATGAGACCAAAATGTAACCTTTTGGTCTAAAAGCAAAGCGTTATGTGTGGTAGAAAACTAACACTGCACATTACCCTGAACACACCACCCCCACGTGAAACATGGTGGTGGTAGCATCGTGTTGTGGGGATGCTTTTCTTTAGCAGGGACAGGGAAGCTGGTCAGAGTTGATGGAAAGATGAATGGTGCCAAATACAGGGCAATGTTAGAAGAAAACCTGTTGGAGTCTGCAAAAGACTTGAGACGGGGCAGAGGTTCACCTTACAGCAGGACAATGACCCTAAACATACAGCCAGAGGTATAATGGAATGGTTTAGATCAAAGCATATTCATATGTTAGAATGGCCCAGTCAAAGTCCAGACCTAAATCCAATAGAGAATCTGTGGCAAGACTTGAAAATTGCCATTTAGATGCTCTCCGTCCAATCTGACAGAGCTTGAGCTATTTTGCAAAGAAGAATGGGCAAAAATGTCACTTTCTAGATGTGCAAAGCTGGCATACCCAAAAGGATTAGCAGCTGTAATTGAGTGAAAGGGGTTCTACAAAGTACTCAGGGGGGCTGAATACATATGCACACCACACTTTTCAGATGTGTGTGTTTTTTTTTTTTTTTTTTTACAAATACCTATTTAAATACCTATTTATTTTCCTTTCATTTCACAATCCCACTTTGTGTTGGTCTATCACATGAAATCCCAATACATTTATGTTTTTGGTTGTAACATGACCAAATGTGGAACATTTCAAGGGGTATGAATACTCTTTCAAGGCACTGTAGATGATTAGGGGAAAGGGAATAGCCGCTCCAGGTGGGAAGCCAGATAAATATCCTCCATTGCAGACAACTCAGGTGCAGGCAATGCACTTGGCAAAGCAGGAACAAAGATTGTCTCTGGACAGCCGCACTCAGTCATAGCTATGACTAAGCACTAGTTTCAGTGCGAAACGCGTCGGCAGTCAGGTTTTATTTTGCTATGACTTGTAGTGCTGTAGTGCTGTCTTTTCAATAAAAGGCTACAATTTGTTCAGAGTGCGGCTGTCCAGAGACAATCTTTGTTCCTGCTTCACTGTAGATGATTAACAGGACTTTGTCACCATTACATGCCTAACCAGAAAAGCGCATGAAGTGAAGGATTTTGCATAACCATGGGTCAAGTTGGCTTTCTTTATTAATCTTGGATCCCATCCTTATTGGTAATAGACCATTTATTTCCAAGCATCTCTAAAACTTCCTAGGCGTGTCAGGGGCTCTGTTTTCCTGAAATACTTAGGAGCGCACCTTCCCTATCCCTGAGGTTGCACAAAACTGGCTATAGAGTCATGACCTCAGCATTCACACGTTTTGTGACGGAGGCTCAAATGAGGCTTCCCTGGCTACTGCCAGGACCTTCACTAACACCACAGAGGGGTAAAACTGAGTCTCTGGAATACAGAGCATCTGAGCTGTCGGTGTCTGAGGAATTTTAAAGTAAAAATAAAAATTGATAACGGCCTTTAAGCACATTTACTCAATATGCTTATCTGGTTGGGTCCCTTTATAACAGTAGCCAGGCAACTAACAATTTTAGAAATTAGGTCAGCAATTGTGGCTCCAAGTTTCTTTCAGCACCGGTTTCTTAAATATGTTGTGCACACATACTAAGAGGATTTTTTTTCTAACTGTGGCTGGGACAATACCTCCAGCATTTATTATATATTGAACATTTTATTTTCCTCCTCACTCCCACCTTAACTTTTATATTTCTCATTTTAACCTTCTGTCTGCTTTCCTCACAACTCAGTTTCCAATGAAAATATATGTACAAACTCTCTTTCAGGTACAGATGGCAGTTGATGTAAAATTTGTGCAAGACACACTAAAGGGTGACAGTGTTACAGAAATCCGGATGAAGTTTATCCGACGGATTGAAGACAACTTGCCTGCAGGAGAGGAATGACCGCAGGAACTATCTCTCAGTTGGTGTTGTTGCTCTCTGAGGGAAAGCATCATTTGTAGCCAACTTTCTGATGTTTCTTCCTTTTAGTTTGAGTTTGACACAAAAGTCTTAGATCAACGTACATGATTCTGGACAAATGAAAAAAAAAAAAACCTTTTCCCCTTTCTTTCTTTTTTTTTTTTATTTGTATTTCAGTGTGACATTTTGTGGCTTTTTCTTTTACCATATTCACAAAAACATATAAAACAACTAGAAGTATATGATTCTGCAGCATGCTCTGTAGCATATATACTTTCTATGGCTAAGAGTGACCACGCACTGTCCAAGTCTGCACAGCCTTTCTGGCCGGGGGGGGGGGGGGGGGATGACCTTGAATTCCCTGCAAGTAATAGAGCAATGTTTGTTCTACCTTTTTTTTTTTTTTTTTTTTTTTTTTTTTTTTTCCCACTTGTGGAACCGTGTAAAAATATATAGGCACCCAAGTCTTAAGATGTGGGAAAAAAAAAAGTTACTTCTCAATGGGAAAGCTTAGCCTGGGATGCCTTGCTGAACTTCACACCAGAGGTTCCCTCATGATGTCAGTCACCCCACCACATCAGCGGCTACCATAAAAATGAGACCCACCTTCCCGATCACAAACTTGCCCCTGTACATTAAAGGTCCCCATCGCTTCAGAACCCTCAATCATACAGTCCCCTCTTCAAATCAGAGCCCGACCTTTTAGCTTCAGCAGGTGGCAGAGGGCTGGGAGGTGGAGGAAGCAAAATTCTGCCTGCCATTCAATTCTGGGGGTGACCCTGCATCCCACCTGCATTAAAGTCATGCTTTGCCAAGGTGCTGAGGAGCTGTACACCATCCCCAAAGCAATAAATGATGTCATGCATCCTGGCCCTAGAGCGTTATTTGTTATGGTTCTGACAGTCTGTACAATGGCAAATTGGGTTCCATGCCTGCAGCACCCTGGTTGAGAAACACTGTAATTCCAGCATTTCCAGATCTGTTATACAGTGCAATTCTAAATGTTTCTCATTAAGAAATGAAAGGAAGTATTTAATTGTATATGTGCTGCTTCCGCTCATCACATCACTGGGGGTTCGGGAAGATGCAGATGTTTCAGCTTTAACCTGTTTCTTTTGGTAAGACCTCTAACTTCTCAGACAGGGGAAAACATTCTAAATGAGATTATTTCATTTGGGGAGCCAATTTTTATGAACTAGCTGGACTTCCACACACCTCCTGTTTTATGTCACCGTGAAAAATCTAAAAGCATAAAGCAGGATCAGCAGTGTCGCAATGTTTCTATTTAGCTATCGTAAAACTCCAATGCAAGAATGAGCCAGTGGTCTCTGTCAAGTCAATTTTAACAAAATGGCATTCCATTATTGTAGTGACAACATGACACATGCTTTAGTTCACTTTTCATTTTTAAATATTTAGTAATTAGAATGAAATGTATTATTAACCTAAAAGCCCCAGCTGGTGTCAGGTTGGGATATGATGTGGTTTTACAAAATGGGAGCAGATGAGAAGGATATCAATCTAGTTCTGCTGCTGATTTATATACTGAAGGCATTTTTCCGGTGTTAATCTTCTATTGTTTTGTCGGTTTGTGTTTTACATAATTATTTGTCTAGTATATTTGGAATAAATACATTTTAAAACAGTTTGTTCTCATTTTATCTTCAACTGTTGTGTGTGTGTTTTTTGTTTTTTTTTACAGTACCATTAGACATGTTGCGTAAAATGTATCTTTACCTAATCAATACAGCTTTAAATTTATAATCGGAAAGTTTGGTATTTGAAAACGTATGCACTTTATGTGACTACTACAGAAGAATACAATAATATAATTCAAATTAAAATATGTATATCATGCAAGGAGATGCTTTACCCAATACAAATCACTTTATCTTTTGTAGGCAAAGCCACTTAAGGGAATTACAGTATCTCACACAAGTGAATACACCCTCACATTTTTGTACATATCTTTTTTATTTATTTTTTTATTTATTTTTTCATGTGACAACACTGAAGAAATGACACTTTGCTAAAGTGAAAAGTAGTGAGTGTACAGCTTGTATATCGGTGTAAATTTGCTGTCCCCTAAAAATAACTCAACACACAGCCATTACTGTCTAAACTGCTGGCAACAAAGTAAGTACACCCTTAAGTGAAAATCACCAAATTGGTCCCAATTAGCAATTTTTCCTCCCTGGTGTCATGTGACTCGTGAATGGGGCGCAGGTGTGTTAAATATCTCTCTCTCGTCTTTGGGAAAAAGACGTATGATTGCTGCAGAGGTTGAAGGGGTGGGGCAGACTGTCGGTGCGCAGACCATTCGCCGCACACTGCATTAAATTGGTCTGCATGGCTTTCATCCCAGAAGGAAGCCTCTACTAAAGATGATGCGCAAGAAAGCCCGCAAACAGTTTGCTGAAGACAAGCAGACTAAGGAAATTAATTACTGGAATAATGTCCTGTGGTCTGAGACCAAGATAAATGTATTTGGTTCAGATGGTGTCAAGCATGTGTAGCGGTAAGCAGTACAAAGAGAAGTTTGCTTTGTCTACAGTCAAGCATGGTGGTGGGAGGGTCTTGGAATGTGTGAGTGCTGCCAGTACTGGGGAGCTACAGTTCATTGATGAAACCATGAATGCTAACATGTACTGTGACATACTGAAGCAGAGCTTGATCCCACTCCCTTCGGAGACTGGGCCACAGGGCAGTGTTCCAACATAATGACTTCAAACGCACCTCCAATATGACCACTTCCTTGCTAAAGAAGCTGAGGGTAAATGTGATAGACTGGTTAAGCATGTATCCAGACCTAAACTCTTGAGCATCTGTAGGTTATCCTCAAATGGAAGGTGGAGTACAAGGTCTCTAACATCCACCAGCTCCATGATGTTTTCATGGAGGAGTGGGAGAGGACTCCAGTGGCAACCTGTGAAGCTCTAGTGAACTCCATACCCAAGAGGGTTAAGGCAGTGCTGGAAAATAATAGTGGCCACGCAAAATATCTACACTTTGTGCTCAATTTGGACATTTTCACTTAAGGGTGTGCTCACTTTTGTTGCTAGCGGTTTAGACAATAATGGCTTTGTGTTGAGTTATTTTGAGGGGACAGAAAATTTACAGTTATACAAGAAGTACACTCACTACTTTACATGGTAGCAAAGTGTAATTTCTTCAGTGTTATCACATGGAAAGATATAATGCTTTACAGAGGAGCAAAAGAATAAGATATTACGGAATGTATTTGAATCCTCGGTGTGTGTGTACAGGTACAAGAGTTGAATTTTAAGATCTTATCTCAGTGGTATCGTACCCCAGTTGTATTAAATAGGTGTTATCCAGTTATGTCAGACAGATGCTGGCGGTGCGGGAGAAAAGGAGCAACGTTAATACACATTTTTTGGGCCTGTCCTAAAATATGGAGTTTCTGGGTAAAGGTCCGGGAAATAGTGCAAAAGTTCAGCGAGGAGGAATTACCAGGGAATTGGACTTTTTTACCTGTTGCAGGAATCTGATATATCGGTCAGACGGTATAGGAAGTCTGTAGTTTGTCATTTTCTGAATACAGCTCGCGCCCAGGGCCATCTTAATAGCATCATGGGCCCCATCTCAATAGCATCATGGGCCCCATCCCCCGTCTGAGAGGCAGAGGAGGGGGGTCTGAGAGGCAGCGGAGAGGGGTCTGAAAGGCAGTGGAGGGGGGTCTGAAAGGCAGAAATGCTTTAAAATATTTTTTTCCCTTTTTTTTTTTGGGGGGGGGGGGGATGGTAAAGCAGAGGGAGATAGAACAAGGGAAGGATGGAAAATTGCCCCATTGCCTCGAGGACAAGAGGTTGCCTGGAGGTGAGAGGGCTTATTTGCCCAATTGAGGGTAATAGAGGAATTTAAAGCATAAGAGGGGGTACAACTTGATTAGGTTTTGGGGTATTGATGGTGGATAAGAAGAGTTATGAGTAGACAAGGAATATATCAATTGATTTTTTGGAGTGGTACTGAGAGAGATACCTGCAATGTTTGTTTTCCTCTTTTTTGTATTATGTGTTGTTTTTAAAACCAAAATGTGTGCTTCCCTGGTTTCTGTTACTTATCTGCTTGAAAATCAAATAAAAGGAGATTGAAAGAAAAGATATAATAAAATATTTACAAAAATCTGAGGGGTGTACTCACTTTTGTGAGATATTGTGTGTGGTTTTGGTGAATGGCAGACTGTCCTCTGCCTGTGTAATGTAAACACAGGCAGAGGAAGTGATGTCACCTCCCCTTGTGGAATCCTTTTCGGTTCCAGAGCAAGGAGAGAGCACATCCAAGTTGCACCAACACCCCCAGTTAACCCTTTCACACCGTCACTGTGTCGCCAAGTTCAGTTTTCAGATTTTCACTGATCACTGTCACTTGTGACACTAATCAGTGTTGGGGAAGTTAGTAGTAGGCCCAGGTAGCTTTAGGGTACCCCCCCTAATAAAGGTTTAATCCCTTGATCACCCCCTGTTGCCAGTGTCACTAATATAGTGTACAGATCTCTTTTTTGATCACTGTATTTAGTGTCGCTGGTTACTGTCACCGTCAGGTTTTTATAGCGCCAGGGTACCCTCCATATATTACTGAATAAAAGTTCAATCCCTGATCCCCCCCCCCCCCCAGTGTCGGGGTCAGCATCAATTCCAGGCAGTGTCAGATTAGTGCCAGTAGCGCTTATACCCACACCGTACACCTCCCTTACTAGTATAGTGTTTGAACTTTGAACAGATCAATATCTTTGATTTGATCAGATCTACACTAGCGTCCCCAATAGTTTAGTGTTCCCAAAAATGAGGCATTGGCAGGATCAACCCAGACACCTGCTAGCACTTGTGTTTAGATCCTCTGCCCAGCCCACTCCACCCAAGTGTAGTATCAACTGATCACTGTCACAAAACTCAACATGCATAACTGCAGTGTTTTAGCATTCGCAGGGATCAGGCCTGACTCTGCTAACAGTTAATTTTTTTGGTAGCGATTGAAACAGTCGCTGACGACCAGGTGCTCTTTTGCCTGTGAGTCACACTAGCTATACCTAAAAAATGTCCAGAGGTACAGTAGTGAAGAGGCCTACACGTTGCTGAGCATGACAGATGGGAGCGAAAGGGAAGCTGCTTCACTGTCAGATTCAGGCTCAGTATAAAAACCCTTAGAGAGCAGCGGCACCCTGACAGATAGCTCTGATGACGGAGTAGTGGTCCCTGCTAAGGTCAGGCGTACCCGACCCATTCTTCTGTTGAGGTGCAAGAACTGCAGGTGAAACTCAAAAGATTTGAATATCGTGCAAAAATTCATTTATTTCACTAATGCAACTTAGAAGGTGAAACTAATATATGAGATGAACTATCTTGCTTTGCATGTAATGAGTCTAAGCCGTGATTTGTCATAACTGTGATGAATATGGCTCACAGCTCATGAAAACCCCAAATCCACAATCTCCGAAAATTTGAATATTGTGAAAAGGTGCAATATTCTAGGCTCAATTAGCCAGATTCACGTCGAGCCGCGTATCTTTTGGCTGGCGTAGCGCATCCCATTTGCACTACGCCGACGTAACATAGTGAGGCAAGGCCAGTATTCACAAAGCACTTGCTCCGTAAGTTACGTCGGCGTAGTGCAAATGGGCCGGCGTAACCCTGCCTAATTCAAAGTAGGCATGTAGTGGGCGGGCTACATTTAAATTAACCGTGACCCCATGTAAATGAAGGCCGTTCGTACGGCGCGTGCATGCTCAGAATCACGTTGCAAATACTCAATGCTTTCGACGTGAACAAAACCTACGCCCAGCCCCATTCACGTACGCTTACGCAAACGACGTAAAATACGACAGCTGTTCCGTCGTCCATACCTTGCATGGACTGCGCCATTTTTTGGTGGTTTATCTTTACGCCGGAAAAATGCCTTACATAAACGGCGTAGCTTACTGCGACGGGGCGTACGTACGTTCGTGAATCGGCGTATCTTGCTCATTTACATATTTGATGCGTAAATCCACGTACACGCCCCTAGCGGCCATCGTAAATATGCAGCCAAGATACAACGGCGTAGGAGACTTACGTTGGTCATATCTTGGCAACAGAGAGGCGTATCTCTGTTTAAGAATGCACGCAAAGATACGACAGCGTGCATTCGGACTTACGACGGCGTATCTACTGATACGTGAATCTAGCCCAAAGTGTCCCACTCTCTAATCGGCTAATTAAGCCATAACGCTTGCAAAGGGTTCCTGAGCCTTTAAATGGTCTCTGTCTGGTTCAGTAGGAATCGCAATCATGGGAAAGACTGCTGGCTTGACAGTTGTGCAGAAAACCATCATTGACACCCTCCATAAGGAGGGAAAACCTCAAAAGGGAATTGCAAAAGAAGTTAAGTGTTCTCAAAGTGCTGTATCAAAGCACATTAATAGAAAGTTATGTGGAAGGGAAAAGTATGGAAGAAAAAGGTGCACAAGGAGCAGGAGCAGCGTGGAGAGGATTGTCATTCAAAAGTGTTGGGGACTTTCACAAGGAGTGGACTGAGGCTGGAGTCAGTGCATCAAGAGCCACCACACACAGACAGATCCCTGACATGGGCTTCAAATGTCGTATTCCTCTTGTCAAGCCACTCCTGAACAACAAAGAACGTCAGATGTGTCGTACCTGGGCTAAAGAAAAACAGACCTGGTCTATTACTCAGTGGTCCAAAGTCCTCTTTTTCTGATGAGAGCAAATTTTGCGTCTCATTTGGAAACCAAGGACCCAGAGTATGGATGAAGAATGTAGAGGCACACACTGCAAGATGCTTGAAGACCAGTGTGAAGTTTCCACAGTCTCTGTTGATTTGGGGAGCCATGTCATCTGCTGGTGTTGGTCCAATGTGCTTCATTAAGTCCATTGCCAACGCGACCGTCTACCAGGAGATTTTGGAGCACTTCATGCTTCCTTCCGCAGACAAGCTCTATGGGGATACTTTCCAGCAGGACTTGGCACCTGCCCACACTGCCAAAATCTGGTTCAATGACCATGGGATTACTGTGCTTGATTGTCCAGCAAACTCGCCTGACCTGAACCCCATAGAAAATCTATGGGGCATTGCCAAGGGAAAGATGAGAGACATGAGACCGAACAATGCAGAAGAACTGAAGGCTGCTATTGAAGCTTCCTGGACTTCCATAACAACTCGGCAGTGCCACAGGCTGATCGCTTTCATGCCACGTCACATTGAGGCAGTAATTGCTACAAAAGGGGCCCAAACCAAATACTGAGTACATATGAATGTTTATACTTTTCAGAGGTCCGATATTGTTCTATATACAATCCTTGTTTTATTGATTGCATGTAATATTCACATTTTCTGAGATTGTGGATTTGGGATTTTCATGAGCTGTAAGCCATAATCATCACAATTATGACAAATCACGGCTTGAACTATCTTGCTTTGATTCAAGTATTTAAATATTTTTAATATGTAAGTTAAAGAGCTTTAGAACAAGCCATCATTGACCCTTTTACCTGCTTGCAACTTGGAGTAATTTTATCCTCAGAAATCACAACAAAGACTTTAAAGTTGGATTTCAGGACCCCTCCACACCTTTGGGACAGGGCCGGTGCAACCACTAGGCAAACCAGGCAGCTGCCTAGGGTGCCCGGCCACTGGTGTTCCTACTTTCCTCTGTCTGCAGCTATCAACTAAGTCTCAGTGCCAGCAGGCAGCCACCGCTGTGTCTGTGTCCCGCCTCCTGAATGAAGGGAAGCAAGCAAACATTCATTGATGGGCATTGGTAGGCTGCATTTGATGAGCACTGGTAGGCTGTATTTGTTGAGCGCTGGTAGGCTGCATTTGATGGGCATTGGTGAGGCTGCATTTGATTGGAACTTCATTAAAAAGGTGGGGTATACATGGGCAGGGCAAATTTGGGTGGAGTCGGGGGGGGGGGGGGGGGTGGCCTAAGGTGTCCAAAATCCTTGCACCAGCCCTACATTGGGGTGCAGTAATATGTGACTAACTGCAACACATGCGTTGCACGTCTGAATGACACCCCAATGTCAAGGGATATGCAATGAAGCACACCACAATGTCGGGACCCTTGGGGGTAAGACCGAGCTATATTAAAGCGGGGGTTCACCCTAAAAAAAAAAAATTTGTTTTGTCTACCATGCCATGCAGCATACTAGTGTCAGCTACAGTATGCCTTTATTTTTTTTTCCCGCTGTACTCACAGTTTAATCCATTACTTAAGTTTCAGACTCCCTCGGGGAGTAGGCGTTCCTATGAAGAGGGAGTAACATGATTGACGGCCGGCTATGGCGCGTCATGCTTCCCGAAAATAGCCGAAATGGGACTTGGCTCTTCACGGCGCCTGCGCAGTCAGCTCCTAGACATGTGCGCAGGCACCGTATAGCGCCGTGAAGAGCCGAGCCTGCCCAGCCGAAATTTTAGCTTTCAGCACTGTCACGCTTTGAATGACAATTGCGCGGTCGTGCAATGTGGCTCCCAAACAAAATTGACGTCCTTTTTTCCCCACAAATAGAGCTTTCTTTTGGTGGTATTTGATCATCTCTGCGGTTTTTATTTTTTGCGATATAAACAAAAATAGAGCGACAATTTTGAAAAAAAATAATATTTTTTTACTTTTTTGCTATAATAAATATCCAATAAAAAAAAAAAAAATTCTCAGTTTAGGCTGATACATAATCTATTACATATTTTTGGTAAAACAAAAATCACAATAAGCGTATAGTGATTGGTTTGCCCAAACGTTATAGCGCTTACAAAATAGGGGATAGAATTATTATATATATATATATTTTTTTTACTAGTAATGGTGGCGATCTGTGATTTTTGTCACTACTGCGATGTTACGGAGGACACATCAGACACTTTTGACACATTTTTGGGACCATTCACATTTATACAGCGAACAGTGCTATAAATTTGCACCGATTACTGTATAAATGTGACTGGCAGGGAAGGGGTTAACACTAGGGCACGAGGAAGGGATTAATGTGTGCCCTGCTAGGTGATTCTTACTGTGGGGGGAGGGGACTGACTGGGGGAGGTGACCGATGGTTATCCCTATATACAAGGGACACACCATCTGTCTCCTCTCCCTGACAGGACGTGGATCTCTGTGTTTACACACAAATATCCGTCTCTGTGACTGCCGATCGCGGGTGCCTGGAGGACATCGCGGCCGCCAGGCACGCGCATCGGCACCTGAGTGACGCAGCGCTCGCGCAGCCCCCAGTGGCTGGAGGCCGGATATAGACAGCCTCCCGGCATTTTAGAATCACATTGTGGCTGTAAAAACTCGTCGGGCGGGTGGGAAGTGGTTAAGATACCACTCAACTCAACATTTAAACAGTACTGTGTGTTATAGTGTGCTGCATTACAAAAATAATACACACATTGTGAATGAGGGCTTGTTTTAAAGTGATAATACTGCTATTTCAGAATATTAAATACTTAGTGGTTCTAAAGACATAAGATTTATTTTACCTTAAAGTGGTTGTTAACCCACTTCTATGAAATCATCTTATTTCCTCTGTACCTTAATAAGATGTGTCCCTGTGTTCTGTACAAAATCCGCCGATCTGTACTGATATAAGCTCTGCTCTGTGCACACAGCTGAATCCTCTCCTCCTTCTCTTTCCGGCTCACAGCTGCAGTGGGCGGGGCAAAGCCATCCCGCTGACATCAGCGGGGAGGAGGGGGAGAGAAGAGACAGAGAGCCGGCAATCGGCTGAGTGCCTGGAGCCGTGCTCATACAAGGTACAGATCGGTGGATTTTTTACATTAAATAGGGACACATGTTAGTAAGGTATAGAGGAGATAAGAAGATTTTATAGCAGATAGAATGCTGGTACAAGCAGGGAGACAGGAGAGCTGTGGCTGACGGAACCATGGTATCAGGGGCTCAACAGTCATTATTATTATCATGGTCTGTTTGCAGAGGGGAATGTATAGTCAGGCAGGATCAGCCAGGTTTTTTAGGGTATACAGGGGGTCAAATGACACAGCACTAGCACTGTGCTGTATAACATGCTTTAAAGGAACAGAATCATTTTGTTTTTCTTTGGGGGTTAACAAACGCTTTAATGCATTCTCTGTATTACGGTAAACCTTCCAGTAATATGGAAACTAATGGATGCTTCACTCCACTAGCTCAATGGGTGATGTATGATGTAAACGGCCTCCTCCATTTGTACATGCTAACGTGTTTTGCCCTGCCCCCGGGCTTAATCGTAGAGGTGAACGTGTGAAAGGCGCTGTTTTTTACAGATCATGCAATTAACTGGAGGTTAAAAGGACAAAATTAAAAAAACTGGAAATAGTGAAGCAAAAAGCTGTGGAGGAATAGCTGCCATATGAGAATAATGAAAAACCCATCTTAATGTGATGTGTCTGCTTATATGAAAATTAAACAAAGAAAAAATAAATAAACAGAGTGTGTGTGTTTGTTATATTTAGCATGAATCTACACTGCTCAAAAAAATTAAGGCCTCATTCACACGAGGCGGACTCTGTCCGTGTTAATGAGGCCTAAAGGAACACTTTTTAATCAGAGTATAGCAAGTCAATTAAACTCCTGGGATATTGATCTGGTCAGGTAAGTAGCAGAGGTGAACTAGATGGGCAACAATGAGACGACCTCCAAAACAGGAATGGTTTTACAGGTAGAGGCTACTGACATTTTTTTCTCTACTCGTTTTTCATTAGTTTTGCATTTGGCTCACTACTGGTAGCATAAAGCGATACCTGGACCCTATAGAGCCGGGATATGTAATTAGCGGACCTCCAGCTGTTGCAGAACTACAAATCCCATGAGGCATAGCAAGACTCTGACAGCCATGAGCATGACACACAGAGGCAGAGGCATGATGGGACTTGTAGTTTTGCAACAGCTGGAGGTCCGCTAATTGCATATCCCTGCTATAGAGGTTGCACGGCAGTCCCAACTCCTCCAGGGTGGCACATCAATACGTGCCATTGCCAGAAGGGTTGCTGTGTCTCCCAGCACAGTCTCAAGAGCATGGAGGAGATTCCAGGAGACAGACGGTTACTCTAGGAGAGCTGGACAGGGGCGTAGAAGGTCCTTAACTCATCAGCAGGACCATTATCTGCTTCTTTGTGCGAGGAGGAACAGAATGAGCACTGCCAGAGTCCTACGAAATGACCTCCAGCAGGCCACTGGTGTGAATGTCTCTGATCAATCAGGAACAGACTTCATGAGGGTGGCCTGAGGGCTCGACATCCTCTAGTGGGCCCTGTGCTCACTGCCCGGCACCATTGAACTTGATTGGCATTAGCCATTGAACACCAGATTTGGCAGGTCCGCCACTGGTGCCCTGTGCTTTTCACAGATGAATGCAGGTTCACCCTGAGCACATGTGACAGACGTGAAAGGGTCTGGAGAAGCCGTGGAGAACGTTATGCTGCCTCCTCCCTGTAATATCGTTCAGCATGACCAGTTTGGTGGTGGGTCAGTGATGGCCTGGGGAGGCTTATCCATTGAGGGAGGCACAGACCTCTACAGGCTGGACAATGGCACCCAGCTGCCATTAAGTATCGGGATGAAATCCTTGGACTCATTGTCAGACCCTATGCTGATGTAGTGGGTCCTGGGTTCCTCGCCGGGCTCATGTGGCAGAGTATGCAGCCCGTTCCTGGTGGATGAAGGAATTTTTTTATCATTGAATGGCCCCAATGCTCGCCTGACCTAAATCCAATAGAACACCTCTGGGACAATATGTTTTGGTCCATCCTCCGCTGCCAGGTTGCACCTCAGTCTGTTCAGGAGCTCAGTGATGCCCTAGTCCAGATCTGGGAGGAAATACCCCAGGACACAATCCGTCGTCTCATTAGGAGCATGCCCTGACGTTGTCAGGCATGCATACAAGCATGTTGGGGCCATACAAACAACTGATTACCATTTTGACTTGCTGCAATAAAATTTCAGCATAATGGACTAGCCTGCTGCATAATTTTTTCCACTTAGATTTTTGGGGTATGTTTGACCTCAGCCCTCTGTAGGTTGATCATTTTAATTTCCATCAAATGACGTGGCATCCTTTCGTTCCTAACACATTACCCAGTCCAAATCTGTATAGATATCCAGCATGATATTTTTCCCCATTGAGATCTGATTTGTTTTTAAAGTGTTCCTTAATTTTTTTGGAGCAGTGTATATAAAAATTTAAATGGATTTATATAAAAATCGATCAGGAGTTGGAAATGTATCCGTGCAAAAGAAAAAAGGATAAAAAGCTAAAAATCATTAATTCTTTTAAGGAAAATTGGAAAATAAAAAAAGTGGGGAAAATGTCCTGCATCCAGTGAAGTAAAATCAAATCAGAGTGCTTGGGAAATGAAACATACTCATTGACATCCTATTCACAGACCCACCATAGAGGATGACAACGAAAAAACGAAAGTAGGGTAAAAAAAAAATGACAAAAACAGGGTAAGAAAGGGAGTGTTCATCCAAATCAAAAAGTTTAACTATTCTCAGAGGAGAGGAAAAGGAAGGAGGTAAGGAAAGGGAGAGGGGGTGAAGGAAAAGGAGGGGGGTTGGGCAAGGATGATAGATAGTAGAAAATGAAGGTGAAATGGTGAGATTATAATAAAAGGAAAAATAGGGGGGTGGGGGAAGGTGTTGGAAAAAAAAATATTTTATATTGCTATATATTTAAGATTAAAACAGAATTGCTCCACTCTCACATCTGGTGAAACAAGCACGGTTGTAAGCTAAGAATTCCTTACATGAAATTCTCCTAGGCCATAAGCTGGGGGAGTTTATACACAACCCTGAAATTATGTATTTTCCATACGTTATGGTCAACAATTTTACATTAAGTGTATCATATCTAGTTCCCCTATTTATCAGTGTATAATATGCACAGGTGTTACCATTGTCCATCTGCAGCCTAATCAGTTCTCAACTACAGTTTCACTTTCATACAAAGTCCCACCTCCTGGACTGGCTTCTATGATAGACAGAACACTGGTCCAATGTTGGTCCAGGAAACAGGACTATGTACTACAGCTGACGTTAAGTAAACAGGAGATTCTCTCTCTATGTAATCTGACAGCACTCGTTCCGCCCCCTCCCCTCTGAGGCAGCCCAAATGCAAGTGTCGGCATATACACACACTATTTGCACCCGATTTTTAGGGTGAAAAGGTGCGTGTTATATGCAGATAAATACGGTACTTACCTGTGTTGTATGGAGACCTTGATTATAATGTAGTTCTAGCACAAGTAGTAAAATACAGTATGTGGCCAGGAATGCGCAGACCCTAGGCAACATCATCTCCCCCAGTCTATTAACTTTAAACAAACCAGGCCTAACGTGGCTACATACAACTGGTATCTTTAAATGCAATGCCGTCTTTCTGTTCTAGTTGTCAACACACAGGTAATCCACACATAGGTCATCCTCTAATGAAAATTCTTATGAAATAATACAACTCGTGAACTGCCAAACAAAATATGTAGTGTATGTGATTGGTTGTACAGTACATACACTACATATTTTGTTTGTCAGTTCACGAGTTGTATTATTTCATAAGAATTTTCATTAGAGGATGACCTATGTGTGGATTACCTGTGTGTTGACAACTAGAACAGAAAGACGGCATTGCATTTAAAGAAATTCAGTACGTGGGCAGAACCATGAAGAGGTTGTATGACAGGTTGCTTGACCAGATTTCCAATATTAGGACCAATAAAGACACCACCATAGCTAGACATTTTAGGTCACAACGCAACTTAGACCTGTAAACACTTAGAATTCAAATTATAGAAAGGATAGATTGACCTATTAGAGGAGGTGATCGCTTCTCTCTTCTGTGTAAAAGAGAAGTTTATTAGATCTTCAAACTGGATACATCCATTCCCGAAGGATTGAATTATAAATGGCATATCACTCATTATTACGAATAACTTTGCCAGGTTTCCTTATTATTTTTTCCTTTCCACCCTTTCCTCTCCTTTTCCCCCGCCTTTTTTCTTCCTGTTCCTATCTCACCATTTTACCTTCACTATCTCCTTCCCATCCACCCCTTTTTCCCTTTCCCCTTCCCAGTAATGTGTGCTAGAGCAGCTCTCTCCATTCTCATTGACTCAGAAGCAGCAGCTGTTACTATTGGCTCCTACTGCTGTCAATCACAGCCAGTGAGGTGGGGGTGAGCCCCATTCTGTGTGTCAATAGAAATCAGAGCGGGGCTCAGGAGCAAACACACATAAGTGCTCCCATGGCAAACAGCTTGCTATGGGGGGCATTCAACAGGGGAGAGGAGCTAGGAGCACTGACGGGGGACACAAGAAGGGAGGAGGATATGGGGTGCTCTGTGCAAAAGAGCACAGCATTATAAATTATGTTACAGAATATTTCAATCAGGTATACAGTACGTGGATGGGATGACATTCCCACTAAATATGAAGGTAGGTTGCCACCTTCTCTGCACCTCCAGCATGGGTCCAGTATATTAGGAAAAAATTAGTGCAAGAAGAATAGTATTTTTTAAATGGCCAGCATACATCATTGGTTTAAATTGCATACTGTAAGTTACATCAATTTGTAAGTGAGGTGTATATTTCCCTTCACAGTGAAACCTATAACCTCAGTGTGGGATAACATAGCTTGGTGTATTTATTAAAGACCATAAAACTACTCTATTGTTTTAAGCAAAGTAAGTTTAATCAGGTGCTTCTAAAATGTAACTCAATCACCACATAACAATGTCTATCTGTCTATTGTTTGAAATGTTCTACAGAAAATATACACTTCGGTAACATAGTTGAAGGAAAATCAAGCTTGAGAAATGAAAGTATTGGAAGCTTGGCATGGGTTATTGTACAGGCAACCAGAAACATAACATAGACCAGTTTGTACAGACAGCTATAATTTGTGATTAAATACTTCTTGCCATCAGGGAGCATTGAGTGAGGAAGTTAGACTATGCTAAACATTTGTGAGAATAATTTTCTTTTTGTCTCCAAAATTCTTGGAACCATTCTAGTACTTTATGAGACTTTACCCCACAATATAATCACACTTTCCTGGCAGCCTTCCCCATATTAATTTACGCGTGCTGTAATTAGCTCAGGCCTCCTATTCTCGTTCTGGAAGCAGCCAAACCTCTTCCTGAAATATACTGGATACATGGCCAAATTATTAGTATTCCTACAGGATATATTAAAAGATCATTTGTCCTCTAGAGAAATAGGCAACCAACAATGTGCCTATGTTTGACTTGTACCAAAAGGTTCTTTATAGAAAGTGTAATTAGATAACAGTGTTTTCCTTGACACTGTTTTAAAAGTACTCCATATGGAACAAAGCCAACATGAAAACATAGAACCCACAGTATTCAAATTAATTAAATCAGTTTGTGATCGGGAGCGTGCAGCTAAAGTAACAGGGAGCTTTGGCAGTTACATAAACAACTTGTACAGAGCTGCTCCTATTGTAACTGTTTGCATTAGGATCAGTCAGTGTGGTACTTAGCTTTTTAAAAAGGTGTCCCTAAGTCTCAATTAAAGTTTCCTTGGATTCCCAAGTCTCATAAAGTCTCATAAAGTAATAATATGTTTCCAATACTTTTGGAAACAAAATGAAAATTATTCTCACAAATGTTGCCGGGGACAAGGAGCTCATCCCCATATCCCTGACCTTATCAGAATTTGGAGGCCCTCTTTAAAATAAGAGGGGGTCCAAATTTCTGTTCCTCACCCCTAAATGAGATAACACAGGACACATCTTGTTAGTAAAAAAAATAAATTATTTAAATGAATAAAACTCACGACACATAAAAAATCTTTTGTTTGAAAAAAAAAAAGTCCCACGATGTAAATCCAATGCACATAACATCTTGGCAGTTCCCCTGGTGCTGCTGGTCAATGAGGCCCCCCGATATCCCCTGGCCATGTCTACAAAAATAAATGTAGCGCTAACCCCGAAGGAGCCGTTGGAAGATGCCCCGAGTTTTTCCCTAGCAGATTACCCCACAGCCAGGCACACGATCACAGTCACCCTTTGCTTCAAAAAACAGGGGTGTTCCATTTGTTGTTTTTATGTTTGGAGTAATTGGGATAGATTTGAGGGAATTAAGTGGGTTAATTAACCTGAGAACTATGTACAGGTTGAGAACAGTAAACTCCTTTCTGAAAAGCTGAAGCAGAAGTTTTTGCAAAACTGTAAACTTGGCTTGTAGTAGAAGCCGTTAAAAGCAGTTTTTTTTCTTTAGAGCAACCAGAGTCCCCTCACAAAGAACTAGATAGACTAAGCTCTTCAGGACACCAGCTGGTGTCCCCTTTAAACAAACACACAGCTGACTCTCTAGCACAAGAGGGGTGGCAGCAGCCCAAACATCTCTAAAGCCGCGTACACATGATCGGAATTTCTGATGGAAAAAGTCAGACGGACTTTTAACATCGGAAATTTCGACCGTGTGTATGCCCCATCGGACTTTTTTCCCAGGAATTCCATCGGAGTTTAGATAGAGAACATGTTCTCTTTTGCTCCGATGGAATTCCGTCGGAATTCCGATGTTAGTTTGGCCAGACAAAAGCCAGATCGTGTGTATGGGGCATAAGATCTCTCACAGCAGTCTGTACTCACAAAATGTCCAGGGACAGTTGGTTGCCTCCTTCCAACATCCATGTGACACCTTTCTCCTGAGATACCAGATAGATAATCAGAATATAGCCCCAGGTCCTTTCAGTTTCTTTGGTAAACTGAGTTGTACCGTTTAGGCCCCGTACACACGACCAAACATGTCTGCTGGTCCGCGGGCCAGTTTCAGCAGACATGTTCGGTCGTGTGTAGGCCCGAGCGGACAGGATTCCAGCAAACATTTGCCAGCCGGGCCTTTTCCCAGCGGACAAATATTCCTGGACTTGTTTTAAAACAGCCCGCTGGAATCCTGTCCGCTCAGACATGTTCGGTCGTCTGTACAGACCTACCGTACATGTCCGAGCGCCCACCATCCCTCGCATGCGTCGAATGACTTCGCCGCATGCGTGGAAGCATTAAACTGGCAGGGCCGCCCACGTCGCCGCGTCATCGTCGCGGCCACGCCCCGCGTATTGTTTACGAGCGGATTTCTGTACGATGGTTAGTACAGCCATCGTACAGAAATCCCCGGGCAGACATGTACGGTGAAAACGGTCCGGCGGACCGGTTTCATCGTACATGTTTGCCCGTGTGTACGCGGCCTCATAGGTCGCATGAAAAGGAATTTCATCTTTCCGCATGACAACTACCCAAAGCATACATCCAAATCAACAAAGGAATGGCTTCACCAGAAAAAGTTTAACCACTTCTGGACCGCCCAATGTATATATACGTCGGCACTTTAAAGATGGATATCTCTGTTAAGGCAGCAGCTAGCTGCCATAACCCAGGTATCCATCTCTTCAATGATCGGTCCGGTTTACGATAAAGGTGGTCTCTGCGGCAGATTCGCCGCAAGATCACTGTTATCAGCGGCGGGAGAGGGCCGCCGCCGCTCTTCTGCCCCCTCCGCCACTTACCGGAGCTGTCGGTAGCGGTGGAGAGGAGATCGGGTCCTCTCTCGTGCTGGGTATGGAGACGAGTGAGGGGTAGATGGCCCCCACTTGTCTTCATACCATAGCAGGGCGGAAGAGACGTCAAAACGTCACTTCTGCACATAGCTCTTAAAGGGTCATATTTTTTGTAATTTTTTCAAATGACAACATTTTTGTTTTTCATTGCATTTTAGTCCAAATACGAGATCTGAGGTCTTTTTGACCCCAGATCTCACATTCAAGAGGACCTGTCATGCTTTTTTCTATTACAATGGATGTTTACAGGTAATACAGTAATAGGAAAAAAAGTGATCCATTTTTTTTTAAAACAGTGTCAAAATAAATAAAATAAAGTTAAATAATTAAGATTTTTTTTTTTTAAAGTGCCCATCGTCGGGCAGAAGCGAACGCATACGTGAGCAGTGCCCGCATATGGAAACGGTGTTCAAACTACACATGTGAGATATTGCCACGATCGTTAGAGTGAGAGCAACAATTCTAGCCCTAGATCTCCTCTGTAACTCAAAATTACCTAATAATTACTCCTCTGTAAACCCAAACATTTTTTAAACGTCACCTATGGAGATTTTTAAGGGTAAAAGTTTGTCGCCATTCCACGAGCGGGCGCAATTTTTAAACGTGACATGTTGGGTATCAATTTACTTGGCCTAACATTATCTTTCACAATATAAACCAAAAATTGGTCTAACTTTAATGTCGTCTTATTTTTATTAATTTTTTTAAAAAAAGTGTATTTTTTCCAAAACAAAGTGCGCTTGTAAGAGCACTGCACAAATACAGTGTGACACAAAGTATTGCAATGACCTCTATTTTATTTTCTAGGGTGTTAGAAAAAAATGTATAATGTTTTGGGGTTCTAAGTAATTTTCTAGCAAAAAAAAATTGTTTTTAACTTGTAAACACAGGGCCAGATTCTCAAGGGAGATACAACGGCGTCGTATCTATGCGCCTGATTCTTAGAATCAGTTACGCATAAATTTCTATTAGATTCGACCGGCGTAAGTCTGTTACGCCGTCGGATCTTAACTGCATATTTACGCTGGCCGCTAGGGGCGTGTACGCTGATTTAGGCCTAGAAATATGTAAATCAGCTAGATACGCAAATTCACGAACGTACCCCCTCTGGCTGACGCAGTACAGATATGCCGTTTACGTTAGGCTTTTCCCAGCGTAAAGTTACCCCTGCTATATGGTGGCGTACATGCGGCGTACCAATGTTAAATATGGACGTCGTTCCCACGTCGAATTTTGAATATTTTTCGTTGTTTGCGTAAGTCGTCCGTGAATGGGGCTGGACGTCGAAACCAATACGTCCTTGCGGCGTACTTTGGAGCAATGCACACTGGGATATTCCACGGACGGCGCATGCGCCATTCGTGAAAAACGTCAATCACGTCGGTTCACAAGTTATTTACATAAAACACGCCCCCCTGTTCCAAATTTGAATTAGGCGGGTTTACGCCGGCCTATTTACTCTACGACGCCGCAACTTACGGAGCAAGTGCTTTGATAATACAGCACTTGCCCGTCTAAGTTGCGGAGGCGTAACGTAAATAGGATACGTTTACGCCCACACAACAATATGCCGAACTACGAGAATCTGGCCCACAGAGTCTGAAAAAGAGGCTCGGTCCTTAAGTGGTTAAGGTTTTGGAATGGCCCAGCCAGAATCCGATTGAAAATCTGTGGGGTGATCTGAAGAGGGCTGTGCACAGACGATGCTCTGAGACGATGAATCTGGCAGATTTGAAATATTTTTACAAACAAGAGTGGGGAAATATTGCAAAGTCAAGATGTGCCATGTTGATACACTCATACCCAGGTTTACCTAGTGCATTACCAGAGATCATTTAATGATAATGGAAACTTTTGTATAAAAGTGAGTACTTACAAAATGCAACTGACAAAAGGCCATAAACAGTGCATGTACATGCACAGAACACGGGGTACTCTAACGCGTTTCGGGGGCACACTCCCTTCCTCAGAGCTAGCGCGTACATGCAACACTGTACCCAGACTAAACTTTTACAATTTTGTTCACATAAATAGAGCTTTCTTTTGGTGGTAATTAATCACAACTTTTTCTTCATAATTTTAGGCCAGAATGAATTCTACCACATTTCTTTGATGAAAATAACCCAAATCAGTGTATATTATTAAGTCTGTAAGAAAGGTATAGAGTCCATAAAACTATGGTATATATCTGGAAATTGCTCAATCCTGATGTATTGAGGGATCTCTTTTCTTGAGGTCCAAAAATGTCAGGACAGTACAGATATCCCCCAAATTACCCCTTTTTGGAAAGTAGACAATCCAAGGTATTTAATAAGAAGCATGGCAGTTTTTCTGAAATTGACATTTTTTTTGTCATAACTTTTTGGAAAATGAAGACATTTAATTTTTTTATTTTATTTATTTATTTTTACATACTGTCACCAGTGCAGTACAGTGTAATCATATAACGGGTGTGGCGGTGATGAGGAACACTGACTGATGACAGTACAAAAATATAAAAAATAATAAAAAAAAAATCCACATTTTGTTTGTGTCCCAAGTTCGGATCGTCAGGCTGTCTGGACAAAAAAACTGTGTGGATAAGGGCCTTAGAGGTGATTTCCCTCACTCTGGGGAGTTTTCCTTTCACTTCCAGCTGTAGCCCCATACACACCATCAGATTATCTGCAGATTTTTTTCTGCAGATTTACCAAAACCATCTAATAGGAGGTCAAACCTTAAGAGTTTCAATTTGTATGCAATCAGGCAGGCCCTTGTACTACATGGTTTTGGTAAATCTGAAGACAAAAATCTGCAGATAATCTGATGGTGTGTATGGGGCTTAAGTCTCTAAAACATGAAGTGAATGGAAAACTTCCCAGTGGGGACACAGACAGAATAAAACAACTGGCAGAGGTTCTAATTCTTCCCCACTCAGTTTAAGTATAGAAAAGAGTTTCACCTTGAGCTATACCTTAACTAGTTAAGGACTAAGCCTATTTTTTTAAAAGTTAAACTTTTTTTTTTTTACTAGATAATTACTTAGCACCTCCAAACAATATATTTGTTTTTCAGACACCCTAGAGAATAAAATGGCGGTCGTTGCAATACTTTCTGTCACACTGTATTTGTGAAAGATAATGTTACGCCAAGTAAATCGATACCCAACATGTCATGCTTCAAAATTGCACCCGCTTATGGAATGGCGACAAACTTTGACCCTTCAAAATCTCCATATGCAACATTTAAACATTTCTACAGGTTACCAGTTTTCAGTTACAGAGGAGGAAATGATCGTGGCGATACCTCACATGTGCGATTTAAACACCGTTTACATATGTGGGTGTGACTTACCTTTGCGTTCGCTTCCGCGCGTGAGCACGGGGGGAACGGGACTTTTTAAAACTTTTTTTTTCTAATTTATTTTACATTTTATTTAAAAATGTTACACTACCCTGCAAAAAAATAATAGTTGGACCACATTTATTCCTCTTACAAGGAATGTAAACATCCTTTAGGCTACTTTTGCACTGAGGCACTTTGCAGGCACTATAGCGCTAAAAATAGTGCTTGCAAAGCGCCCTGAAAAAGCCTCTTCTCTCACTCCAGTTTGAAAGCCAGAGGGCTTTCACACTGGAGCGGTGCGCTGGCAGGACGCTCAAAAATGTCCTGCCAGCCACATCTTTGAGGCACTGTAGGAGCGGTATATACACCGCTCCTACAGTGCCCCTGCCCATTATAATGATTGGGCAGCAGCGCTTTGCTGGCGGTTTTAACCCTTTTTCGTCCGCTAGTGGGGGTTAAACGGCCCAGCTAGCGGCCGAAAAGTGCAGCAAAAATGGTAAAGCGCCGATAAAAATTGCGGGGCTTTACTGCCGACAGCGCAACGCCCCAGTGTGAAAGTAGCCTTATAATAGAAAAAAAGTATGACAGGACCTCTATAATGTAAGATCTGGGGTCAAAAAGACCTTTAGATCTCACATTTACATTTAAAAAGCAATAAAATATATATATATATTTTTTTTTTCAAGAAAAAAAATTGTCCCTTTAAGGCCGTTGAACGGAAGTGATGTTTGATGTCACTCCTGTCATCCAATGGCATAGAGTCAGGTGGGGGCTATCATTCCCTCACTCGACATCCTGTCCATCAGGAAAAAAGCATTGGATCATCTCCGCCGCTACCGACGGCTCCAGTAAGCCACGGAGATGAACAGGACGTGGCAGGAGGGGGAGTGGCGAATCCACTGCGGAAACCACTTTTATCTTAAAGCGGATCGCCCGCAATTAAAAAAATATACCGAGTTATGGCAGCTATATCCTGCCATACCAATGGTATTTTACCTCAAAGTAGTGACGTATATCAACGGTGTGTGGTCCGCAATCAAAATTACTTATATCATTGAAAGAAATATGTGCACATAAAATAATAAAGCTACATTAAGGCATATTTCAAGTTTTTTGTTGCTGTGTCTGTTATTTGGAGCTCTTACATATCAGATAATATAATTTTTACATTTAGTGACAAATTTGGGAAATTTTCAAGTAAATAAAAATGCTAGTTACCTGTATATGACCCAATATATGTTCTAATGAATCTGCCAGATGGGCTACCAGATGGTGACAGATATTCTGAGACTTTATATGTTTTACATACATTTGTCATTTGATCCACAACCTTCGACATCCTAATTTAACGCTATAAGCCGCAGACTCCAGCACCTCTCCAAGTCATGTATTGCAGGCAGCTGGAAAGCTATGTAAACTCTGTCAGACTTGTAATAGATCTGTCTAATTGTAAAACTATCTCAAAATTACATTACACTTCTCTAAAGTGGTTCCAAGTGGTAGATCAAACAGACACCAAAGAAAATAACCACAAAACACTTGATTTGTTTGACTTAAGTTTATATGCCTATGGATTTTTTTTTCCTTAATAGAAAAATGAAAATGAGCTACATTGTCAGAACTGCAGCCAACTGTGAAGTATAATATTTTTGTAATTTGAGGAAGTTGAAATAACTTTTTACTCTGGATCCACATCAGAATGGATTAATTGCATGTATGCTAATTTTTTTTTTAAGTGTCCTGTTGTTAAACTGATCTCAGGAAAAGTACTACAACACTTTAAAGCGATCGCAATAATAGTTCAGAGCTGATGAACTATTTTGAAATGGAGAAACATTAATTTGCTGATCTTTCAGGGTACATTCTAGTACCTCTTCAGCTATACAAATATGAAAGTTTGACAGCTACAGGAACAACATAATGATTGAATTTGTTACTTGTTTAGCAGAGGAAGAATACATTTGTATTTCTCTTCTCACATTAAATTGCTTAATTGCTCCCATTTGATCTAATCAAGCTGTGAAAATGTGTTGATGTACGTAAAAGACTAACTTCCAATATTTTTCTGATGACCTATTTTGGCTTTAATGGCGCAGTTTATATAATGATGCTTCTTTGAAGTATAAATATATATACCTATGTTATTTAGGAATGCTGAATCTCAAAAAAATAAAATTTTGATACATTGAAGCGTATCAGTCTGTAGATGTGGTGGCTGCCAGCTGTCCTACTTTAAATTTTTTAGGCAAATGCCTTGTTCACATGATCGGGTTTCCCGGCGGACTTTTTACCATCGGGAAGCCCGAGGGAATAGCCTCGAACCGGCTCGGTAGCTTTTTCTCCCTACACACGGTCGGTTTTCCTGGCAGGAAAACTGCCATGAGAGCTTTAGCCGGGAAACCCGGCCATGTGTATGCTCCCCTGCAGGCTTTCCCCATAGGAAAACTGCTGGGTTAAAAACCCCCAGGAATCCCTGTCGGAAAACTGCCATGGAGCATACACACGGCCAGTTTTCCCAGCCAAAAGCTGTCACGGAAGTTTTACCCACGGAAAAACTGGTCGTGTGTACGAGGCATAAGAATATTTTCTTTCAGTACAGAAAATACCTGTTGATCCTTTCAGAAATGTATTATTCTTGTAACTCTCTGTGAACTTGTGGTGCTCCACACGACGACTAAGTCAGGAACTATTGCTAGCTAGTGTTTCTTCCACCTATAGCAGCCACCATTCTATTAAGGGAAGCAAGCCTACCACCATGATCTTAAAACACAATGCTATAATTCCTGGCTGTAGAACACCAGGATGGAGGGAAGATATAATGGAGAAGGTCCATGAGGCTGTTCAAGGTCAGGGTTGGCTGCAGGCAAGCATGATGCAGTAAACATTTTTGAAGTCAGGGATGGCGGCAACCATGCAAAATCCTGAAGACAAGACTGAGGTCTGACTGGGCAGTGGATAAATATAATCAAGTAATGGATCCAAGGTCAAGGCAGGCAGCAATCCAGTGAGAGTAATCAATAATCCGAGCAGGGGCAGCAACATGGAATCCAAGGCCAAGAAAGGTCAGGGACTGGTAGGAGTACAGATATAGAGTCAGGAAGCAGCAACGTTGCCCAAAACCCAGAGCTCTGGACTTGTGATAATCAAATAGTGCACCAAAGCCACCCAACCAATCAGGAGGGAGGAAGAAGGGTGAACCAGCCTTCCAGCAGCAGAGTAAGCACATCTCGTTCTCCTAACAGTACTAAACTTATAATCAGCTTTCCAACATAGCAGAGAAGAGGGAGTGTTTTTGATCCTTCTAAGCCTTAGCCCAACAATAATCTGAGTCTGTAATTCTTGCCACACTTAATATGGTTCATCTTGCCTAACCACTAAAACTATCTAGTTACTACAGTAAGTAACCAGTAAGTAACCACTATATTATAAGCACTCACTCCAACAAACAACAAACTGATTCAGGACTGAGTTGAACTCAAATACTGTTTGAGTTCTTTCCCTTCTTTATGCCCTTTTCTTCTAGACCTATTTACAGTGCCTTGAAAAAGTATTCATACCCCTTGATATTTTCCACATTTTGTCAAGTTATAACTAAAAATGTAAATGTATTTTATTGGGATTTTTATTGGGATTTTATGTGATAGAACAATACAAAGTGGCACATAATTGTGAAGTGGAAGGAAAATGATAAATGGTTTTAATTTTTTTTTACAAAAATATATCTGAAAAGCGTGGTGTGCTTTTGTATTCAGCTCCCTTTACTTTTATACCCCTAACTAAAATCTAGTGGAACCAATTGCCTTCAGAAGTAACCTGTTTGTAATTTAATCTCAGTATAAATACAGCTGTGCTGTAAAGCCCTCAGAGGTTTGTTAAAGAACCCTAATGAAAAAACAGCATCATGAAGGCCAAGGAACACAATGGACAGGTCAGGGATACAGTTGTGAAGGAGTTTAAAGCAGGGTTACGTTATAAAAAATATCCCAAGCTTTGAACATCTGACATAGCACTGTTTAATCCATCATCCGAAAAAGGAAAGATAATAATATTTTCATTATTATTTTTCATAAAGAAAGGAAAGCAAAGGGCCATATTTGGCTTGAGGGTGACATTTTGGAGACCACTGCTTCGGAGAATAGCTGAAGAGTTCCACTGTTAATGTTCAATAGTAAAGCCGAAGCTCTATCTCTATATTACTATATTCATAGAATTAGGTATCTGTCAATAATCCTGTTTTTTATGGTGTACAAATAATGGAAACAAATGAGAGTATACCTTCATTATACCGAAAGCCTAGTGACTATGTTGTAAAAAAATTTAGCCAGTTGTGTGATTGTCAACATTTCAGCTAGATGCATGAGTAGATAAAGACACACATTTCTTTTAGCATGAAATGTGGTGTTGAAGATTTTGGTAAGTATAACCATTTTAGTGTATTGATCTATTTTTTTTTTGATTAAGAAGAGAAAAGGAATGGCTTTAGATGGAAGCACTATGATACGATCTATTAGCAGAGGCTTGAATGCCCACTGTCTGAGCTTTTTAACTGTAGATTAAAAAAAAAAAGTAATATTTCATAAATCCTGATTAGATAAAATTACATTAACAACATGTGTTTACACAAATTTATGGAAAGACATAGAACAGTTAAAGACCCCTTATAATTTCGTTATCATATATAGAAGATTAGCTAGTGCATATCAACATTACATCTTTTAAGAGGAATTGGCACAATATTAATATTTTGTTTGGTCTTCTTTAAATCTTTTAAAAAAAGTTGGCCGTTAGGCTATAAAATATGAAAATATCTATACAGTTAGAAAACTGACATTGTAGCAGGGTTTGCTGAAATACTATATACACTTCAGCCCTCCTCCTCCATACCCCTCAGCCCTTGTGATTGGGTAGAGGTAATCAGTTACACCCTCTAGAGGGTCCACAAAAAAAGCTGAATCCTTGTTAAGTATTTATTTTTACTGTTGCTGTTATTGTCTATTTTGTGATATCTGTTTTTCTGTAAATATTTTTCTTGCACAGTTTTCCCTTTCGTTTCATTAAATAACTTTTTAAAGTTCTGACAAGAAAGGAAAGTTGCACACCGATGATGTCTCTCCCACTGGAGACCACCTCTCTCTGACAGGTTTCAAATGTACTGGCTTAATCAGAGTGATACATGTTAGAGATGAGTTGTCTCCATGCAGAGACAATTTACTATATTTGTATAGTTTAATAAGCTTCACTGAACCAACTGATGTCTTCAGTGTGCATCTTTCCTACCTTGTGAGAGTATTCTTACAGCACATGAATGGGCTCCAAAGGCTGCAATTGAGCAGATTTGCAGCAGCAGAAGCCTGAAGGGGTAACTTTTTCATGTCTCACTGATGTTTTAAAATTGTTAAGCCTTATCTTCGAAATGCTCTAAATAAAAACTAAATCCCTGCGCATTTGAAGAGCTCTTAAATATATAAAAAAAAAGGTTTTGTAACTCCTGCGATACCACTAATGCAATCCTTAAATATAAATATGTGTCAAAAATAAAATAAACCCCTTGTGACGTCATGGGCCCATCATACCCAAGTCGGACCAAAGTTGTGCAGGAACCTTTTCAAAAGTTGAACCCACACAAGTAGGACCAGTTAAGACGGCTCACATAGGGAAACATTGATTTTTACATGTCATGCGACTTGTGCTCTGAAAGTTGGAGCGCTTGTTGCACCAGGGTAAAACAGGCTTAAAGGTGCAGCTTTGCATTGTATTAGAATGTCTACCTTAGGGTGGGTGTGACACTGACAGCTGCAAGCCATTGATGGTACTCATTACCAAAGTTTACAAGATGCCCATACACATCAACTTCACTGCCGGATTTTGCCATTTTCTAATGTATTTTATTTCCTTCAGACTTCTGAAGTGAAGCACATTGCTGATTAGGTGTTTTTCCTGTAAGTAGCACTATAATTATACACTGAATCATGCAAGCACTTGTATAATGCAGACCCCCATAAACTGAGAACACCTATGGAGCACTCAAGATTTGCTATGAGCTAACTAACAGCTGCCCACGTTTCTCACGCACACCTCATTCCTACAAAGAAAACTGCAGACAGGACAGAGTTCAGATATTTTATTAGGAAACTGTCTCTATGTTATCCAGTCAGCAAAAACATAGGCAGTCAGCTCTGGCTGGACAGGAAAACCCCCCAGTAGAAATCCTGTTTCAGCCACCCACAGGCAGGGGCCCAGATAGTGTGCAGAACAGGGCAAATTCTCAGTAGAACACCATTTATAACCATGTGTCAGATGACAGCTTCTAGAGTTCTGCCGAATTGCTCTTTAGATTGCTTTTCAAACCATTAATTTAATTGGTTTTCTTAGAATGATTCAATTCATAATTGTCTTAATATTTTTGGTGGAAAGTGAACAAGTATCACTTTTTGTTGGGAACAGCTTCAAGTAATATATTTGTCTTTTTGATTAATGATGGTTGATTATTACTTGGCAAGCTTAGCTTCTACATAGGTTACTACAGTGCAGCTGTGATGACAGTCTTATCATAAAATTACATGGGCATGTAATGGAAATGTTACAAGACTAGTTTGTTCAATTAATATTTGCTATTCCTGTAAACTTAAAATATATTCAATAATCAAACAATATGTTTGGACACTTGAGCAACGTCATTTTGTAGGTATCATTCTAGTGATCTTTGTTGAATGTGAATAGTAAAGCTTGTCATAAATTAAGCAAAGTTAGCAGTGCTATCATACTGAGCATTTCTAGCTGAAAAAATATATGCAGTCCTTTCGGTGCTATGAATGTGCAGATGTGGACCTTTCCTCCATATATAAGAATACTGATCTTACAGGATTGGTCAGCCTCAATAATCATCAGCAAAATAAGTTCATTCCTCTTTACACCTTATTATAAGACAAGAGCACTGTAATAACACAATCTGTTACTCACCCATAGTTGGCTATAACCATAGCTGAGTTTATTTGTAGTTAGGGCCTTGCCATACATGTTAAAATTGCTCTTGTTCAGCCCCACTGGCTGAACGAGAGAAACCAACTGCACATTATAGAAATAACTAGCCAAACTTTTCTGCGAAAACATGGCTTTTGGGTTATTAGAAACAAAGCACTGCTAGTTACCTTAAGCCAGATAGTCTAGCTATCTCACAACTGGGAATGTATTTATAATATTTGGAAGATTAAAAAGTAACTCCACTTTTGTTAAGAAAAAAAAAAATTTCCCTCTGGGTGATCTATGTACATTACAAGGATTTTGTTGCAGTTTTTTTATTCTGAAGAAATCCCTGTGTGTTTGTCTGTATCCATGTGGTAAGTGAATCTAATGTAGTGGTTTCTTAATTATTAATCAGCTGCTGCACCTGCAGTGCTCTAATGAGGAAAATTGTAGTGTCTACATCCCTTTAGGCTTGATTTCCTATTAGGAGTATCTAACCAAAAATGTATTTTTTGTTGCAGGGGATGCCTGATGTGACTTGTATCTTAGTGCAGACTTCTGGGAAAATTAGGGAGCCAATCTGACAAGCAGGAAATTATGTTTCTGGGGATGTTCTGTATACATTCTGTGTACATTACACTTCCAGGAAGCCATATTGCATTGCATTGTGTAGAAAATTACAGAGCTGCATATTGAAACGGAAAGGTCATTTTTAATAACATTAATTGTATACACTATATTATTTTTCTTTTATTTGCTATTTTTTTCACAAATGTGGAGTTACCCTTTAAGTACTGTATTCTTGTGCTCATACTATGGACATTAAAATATTTACATATTTTTACAAGCAGTAAAAGAGTTGTAAACCAAGCCATCCCTGACCACACTAGCTGCTTGTACTGTGAAGTAATTCAGTCTCAAAATTATCAAAGATCACAGCAAAGCATAAATAAACTTTATTTTCAGCCTGTGACTATAATTTTAAAATCTCACAGAAAAAAACTTTTTTTTTAGATACATTTTCTAATCCTGGTGTGTTAGATGTGTGAATTGAGCCCCAGAATGTAAAGAAGGGGAACCGTCAGGTTCAAACAACTTAAAGTACCAGTTGTTTATATACTATACAAGGCTGGCAGGCTGGCAAGATTCTGTTTTCCATAAGAGAAAGGGAGTCGGGGATTCAGTGCCTCTTTTGTAAACTTGAAATGTATTTATTAATCATCAATGCCTATAATTACAAGGGTGAGTTAGGGCTTGTTTTTAAGTTTAAGGTGCTTTTACTGTATGTTAAGAATCTGTAAATACTTTTGTATGCATAGTCTGGGCACCAGTTCACTTTAAAGTGTAAGTCCAGGTAAAACCTTACTAACGCTAAACCTGCTCTCTGCCGCATTCTAAACTTAATCTATATAACCTTGTAAAGCAAAAATTGCTATGCTTGCCTATTCTGCAGCTGATCAAGTCTGCTTTCAGCAGCGAAAGCTGTGTGAAGAAGAGGACTGACAACAGTTGTAAAATGGCTGGGAAGTGACTTCACCCTTAGACTTACTATGGGGCTTCTGTTGTCAGCTGCCTCTCCTGCACACACCTCTACACTGAAGCCGCCAGCTAATGCTGGGACCAGACTGGATTGGCTAAGGTGAGTATAGCAATTTTTGCTTTACAGGGTTAGATAGATTAGGTTTAGAATGTGGCAGAGAGCAGGTTTAGCGTTAGGTTTTGCCTGAACTTCCACTTTAAGATTTTTTTACCAGCATAAACTTTTTTCCTCCATTAACCACACTTGAGACAGATTTGTAAATAAATATGTAAGAATGTCTAGGCATTTTATATGGATGTTCTTGGAGGCTATTAGTGGAGTAGTTTAGCCAAGTTTAACTTGATGAAGAGTCTCCAAGAAACAGTTTGAAACTGTGGCCTGGCTAAATAAAGCTTGGGCTCCCAAGCACTGCTTGCCATAATCCTTTCCAGAATCAGAAATAATAATGATGGTTTGTAACCAAATTGTTCTACATTAGTTTAGGGGAGAATTAATTCTTCCCTTCAATCATCTTAAGATGCTCTTTGCGACACTGCGTCTGCACACTATATAGAGACACATTATATAAACACCACCAGTGTTGGGGCATTAGAGGCATTTACAGACTTGTGACCATGGCATATTCACAGCCTGTACCTGTAGTGATATTATATATTAGATGCAAAGTAACAGATTTCATTACACCAATACAATTCAAGCGCAATCAATACAACTTCAATGAGATTAGCAGGACCAAATAGAAATGATATCTTTAAAACCACTGTCAAGAATGAGATTATTTTGCACTATATGAATATATAACATTGGTATGTAGGGTATAGCACCATTTCAAACAATTGAGTAAAAAAAGAATACAATAAACAGTATTTTATTAAAAAAGGCACTGTATGGTGAAAAGAAACATTAAACGATCCCTCCCCACCCACGCAAAAATAAAATAACATAAGCATCATACAATGGAATTATTAAACAAATTAAATGAGACATACATCTGCTAAAACCTTTTGTGCCCAATAACTGAGAATGCATTGTATAACATCCTTGATTCTATCATGGTGCAAAACATAATAGTGTTCACATAAAGTTAGTCAAGTAGGCTCCAAATATCTTATACAATTTGTAATGAATAGTTTCCATGCAGTTGGTTGCCATGAAAGCCATGCTTTTATGAATGACTGTGTAAAAAAAAAAAAACAACAACTATGTGCCATATTATGTAAATCACAAAGTAACTTTATAGACTATGACAGGTACCTCAGAAAACAACAAATAGAAAAACTTTGTAAAAGCTGGTCAACCTCCATAAAATAAAAACTGTCAAAAAAACAGATACAGTACATGAAACTATTGATTGTACTAGCAAATGTTATTTTTAATTAAATTACTGAATGCTTAGTACAAATTGACAATCTTTTAGCTTTTTTTCAGCATGAAAGTGTCCCCCTAGCTACTGGTGGGCAGTGGGTGTTCTACTAAGAACTCATTTTAATTAGCTGGTTTACTAAGCTCTGCTGTGCAACTGCAAAGCCACCAAATTTCAGCAATGCTGTTTTCTGGGGGTAGCCGAAAAAATCCATATAGACAAGTGGTAACTTTGGAGTTACTTGAAGTACCACTAAAAGCATAACCATTTTTTCATTTTGGATTAGGTGAGGGATGGTTATAACCCCGCTCATATTTTTTATTTTTTTTATGCCATCCATGTCCAATTGTGAAGATTTCCCTTCACTTTCTGTCCCATAGCTAAAACAGGAAGTGCGAGAAAATCCTTCAAAAGTGAAGGAATTCCTGATTGTCACCAGAACTAGTGTCCCCATTGAAAGATTTCCCCTACTGTTACTGTTCTGGGGACAAATGAAAGTTTAGGATTTTATTCCATTTTCCCCTTTAGTGTATATGATAAACATGACAAATACAGAGGGTCAATCTACCTAACGGGAACACAGACAGCAATACAAATTGGACAGGTTTTCTAATCCCTCTATACCCTGTCTAAATCTAAAAAAAAATGCCTTTAGTTATACTTTAGCATTACCGTAAAACAACTGATAAGCAAGAGTTCCAAGTAGAATGTTCTTGCTTATCTGCAGCAGGAAGCGTAATAATTGAATTATTTAAACAAATAGGTAAGTAGGTAGGCATAATGCCAGAGTTATTGCGCCAACATAAAATATTCTAGCCATACTGATTGTGAATATGTTAAGTTTTTAAAAAAAAATCCAAATTTAGTACATCATAAAATGTTTTGATGATTTCTTATGGGAATAGAACTGCTCAATCCAGTAAAGAAGCCCTACAGGTCAAAAAATAAAATAATTCAATCAACTAAACTGGATGTTACCTTATCATTTTAGCAGTACATGTTTGCCCAAGTTTTACTCTTCAAATACCTGGGCTTAAAAGACCTTTATTTATACTGAGTTTCTTTGAATGAAAAAAGTTACTGTAACTTGGTTGCATTTTGTTGAATATAATAAGATAGATGAGCAAACTTTCACTGATTTATTCTATAAGTGAATTCAACTCTGCACTATACAACTAATGCATTTTTTATGCCCATGAGAAAAAAATGGAAACACGCAGCATACATGTATCAAATATTTCAGTGTGTTTATCCCAACAGCAGAAATGTCAAAACCTTTATATAAGGGAAAAGAAATTTGCAGAATGAAAAATGCAAGAAAACACATGATTAAAAACTCTTGCTGCACAAAAAAACGGAATTACAAATGGAGTGCAGAGATGGAAGCCGCCTCTATTGACCTAAATAATTTTCCTTGTGTGTTGTGGGTTCCATATTATAGCAAGTTTAGCCCCAAATTAAGATCTCCTTGATCAGTTTGTACTCACTAATCTTGCAACATATTCCAATTAGATTTTTCTATTACCATTCTTGTCTTGTGTCTTTCAGAAAATCTTTCTACCAGACAAGACACTTTGGAGTTGAGTTACTAAAAGCAAATAGGCGGTTGCACTCTGCAAGAGCAGTTGCTCCAGGGCTAAGTAAATGAGCAAAAGCTCTGCTGACTTCCATCATCCAATCATGTGCACGCAAAAATATATATATTTTTTTCCTTGCATGTGATTGGGTACTCTTAGCAAAGTGAAGGTTTATCTCATTTACTAATATCTGGAGAAACTGCACCTGCAGAGTACAACTGCCTTAAGTAAATCAACCTCTATGCCCCACCAATGTTTCACATTTTCATTGCTTTTAAAAATTCAACACAAACTGTTCACTGGGCAAAATTCTGCAAGAAACAAAGTATCTTCACTATCAACTAAAAAAAAATACAAAAACTGACTAATTAAAATAGTCAAACGCATAAATGCCAATGTAACACTGAACGTAACTGAATGGGTCTTTTAATAGTAATACGACTTTTCAAAGACTTCTTCAAGTTGGACTTTTCAAAAACTGATATTTTAATTCTTTGTTGCATAGTGCCTTGTGAATCAACAAAGAACGCACACTGGTGCTGAATAGAGCTTGTCATCTATATACTGTTTAAATGCTATGATTTCAGGTCATCATTTTATTTTTTAACAATTAGTTAGATAGCATAAGGCCGGCCATAGATGACTCGAACTATGTGGGGGCAGGCTTAATGTATCAAATTGATCGATCGATCAACTTGGGTACAACCGGCCTGCCGGATCTTACATGCGATTATCGCTAATGGCTGCTATAACTGCTAGAAATAATTACTGTCTGTGTTGATGGGGGAATTGAGAAAATTTCTTTCCTGCAACCGAAATTTGCATTGTGTATGGTCTGATTAAGGCCTGAAGATGAATTAAAAGGACTATGTTTTAGTTGAGGGTCCACTGCTTTATGCACAGACGTTTGAGCAAGTCTGCTCTAAAGATAGGATTGCATCTAAACAAAATAAATGATTTAAAGCTCTAAATGTTTCACAGTAGAACCCCCCCCCCCATTTCACCTTTTTTTATTTGCTTAGTACTTAGTTCACAAAGCAAAAAATTACCAGATAACCTAGTTAAATGTTATTTCTTAATCTTTGTATTGTACAGAAAGAACTAAACAAACCTAAACCATAAGTATTTCTGACTTTCTTCATACCTTGTATGATGACATCAAACCCAACATTACAATACATATGTAATACAAAGAGAAAACAATATATAAAAAGTGTACATTTCCTAATATGCAGAATATGGAAAATGTGAAACCATGGTCACCCTGGCAGAACCATCCTCATTGCGCTAAGTGTAAGTGCAGTGTTTTTAAACTACAATACTAATCAACACATGTTGAAGATGCAGATAAATTACAAAGAAAAAACATAATTCTTAGGGAACATCTGGAAATTCCAATTAAGTTATAAGCTGAAGAACATCAAATTGCATAGTATGGCCATTTGTGCCACAAGCTTGCAGGACTGTTCTGTTTTAGTTCACTATGTAAGGATGTAACCTTAATGCAACTTTGTCAGAAGAGGAACTTAGAAAGGTCTTGCTTCAATTTGACCCATCAAACAAGTATTCATGTCTTCTCTGTGCTTTTTTCCCCAGTGGATATATATGTATGTATAGATAAGTTTTCATTTGTTTTGCATGTAATTTTTTAAAAGATAGTTTATAACTAAGGGTGGAAATATATGTCCATTATGTAGGACAGAGGAGGAAGCCAGAGAAAGAAGAATGAATGTACTCTGTTGCGTATAATCCATTGGCTTGATCTGATGGCATTTGAACCCAAACTTGGTCATTCTCTTTAAGTTCTAGTACTGCACTTCCAGAAGCTTGGTCCATGTAACCTTTCTTATATTCATCATAAGTGTAGGTAGCAGGCACATTGTTCTTATACAAAGCGACCCAGATGTTGGTGCCTTTTATGTGTACATGATAAGCGAAATAATAGATTCCAGGCACAGTACAAGTAAACATTCCAGTAAGAGGATTATAACCATTGTGACCATTGTACAAAGTCCTCTCAAATTTTATGGGCATGCCAGATGGTGGAAATGGTGTAGTCAGGATGGCAGTGAATGCAGGGGCTATTTTAGCAGACAGTTCTCCAGTGCCGTACTGAGGCTTTTCAGGTTTGTCATTCCCAACAGAACCTCCTTCCACACCACCTTCAGGCAAGTGTAGACCAGCAATGGTTCCATCACCATATATTCCTGGTGGACCAGGTGGCCCAGGTGGACCTGGTAGCCCAGGCTGCCCATTTAAACCAGGGGGACCTGAAACGCCAGTTGGGCCCATGGGGCCAATAGGACCTGGTTCACCAGTTATGCTATTACCAGGTAGTCCAGGTAGTCCAGGCTCCCCCTTCAGACCTGGTAGTCCTTGTGGGCCTAGAGGGCCCAATGACCCCTGCAATCCAGGAATTCCGGCTGGACCTCTAGGACCTGGTTGTCCTGGAATTCCTCCTTCTCCTTTAGACCCTGGACTACCTAACTGACCTGGCAAACCTGGAAGTCCCATTAACCCACCATCTCCCTTTGGTCCAGTTGGCCCTTGATGTCCCTGGGCTCCTGGAAGACCCCTTTCACCAGGTATCCCAGGTTTACCCGCAAATCCATTGGGACCATGGTTTCCTGGAAGTCCTGGTGAACCTGGAGGACCAGTAGGTCCTACATCACCTTTCAAGCCAGGCAAACCATTTTTTCCAGGTAACCCCATTATTCCAGGTAGTCCTGGTGGCCCTATAATTCCCTGTGGCCCTGATTCACCTGCTTCACCATCAACACCTGGCTCTCCTTTATCTCCTGTTGCACCTGACATCCCAGAAGGTCCACGATCCCCTTTCAAACCAGTTAGACCAGGCTTTCCATATCCTGGTGATCCTGGTAAACCTGGCAAACCTCGAATGCCTGGTTCCCCCTTAGGACCCACGTGTCCTTGTAATCCTGGTAATCCATCTAAGCCTGGTTTACCAATGCCATCAACTCCAGGTTTACCTGGTGGACCCTGAGGTCCTGGCAGTCCCCCTACACCAGGTACCCCAGGTGGACCTATATCTCCTCTGTCTCCAGGACCCCCGGGTAATCCAACTAGGCCTGGTTTTCCATTCCCTTGTGGACCAGGTGGCCCCATGGGTCCTAATGGACCTGTAGGCCCTCGAATTCCCGGAATTCCTGGTTTTCCAATGCCAGATTCACCTTTACCACCTTTCTCTCCACGATGCCCTGGTTCACCCTTTGGCCCTGGTTCACCCCTAATGCCTGGTTGTCCAGGGGAACCTTGTACACCTGGTTTTCCATTAGTAGAGATTCCTGAAGGACCAGGAATACCAGGAGAACCAGGTAACCCTCTAGGTCCTAGTTCACCCCTCATTCCAGACTCCCCTTTTAAGCCAGGTAACCCCTTCGGTCCACTTTTACCAGGCATTCCAGGTAAACCATGTTTTCCAATGCTGGAAAAACCAGGAGGACCAGCAGGGCCTGGTTGTCCGTGTAAGCCAGGTTTTCCAACTCCTGGTTTTCCTGGGGGTCCTGGTGGTCCTTGTGGTCCCCTTGGGCCAGGTTTTCCTTCTGGGCCAGGTTCTCCTTTAAGATCCATTGGAAGCATGGGGGGTGCATCTGTAAAGATAAAATAGAACAAATTATTTGCAATCCAGTAAATGTTTGTTTACAAAGGTGCAAAGCTATAAACTTATAAGGTGCTGCAAATTATACTGATCATCAGATCTAATTATGTATTATGCCGCGTACACACGACATGTTTTTAGGGATGTAAAAAATAAAAAATTTTTAATGTCATTAAAAACGATCGTGTGTGGGCTCCAGAGCATTTTTCACAACGTAAAAAATGGGAATTAAAAATTTTGAACATGCTCTAAATTTTCACGTCGTTTTTAACTTTGTTGTTTTTAACGTCATAAAAAAGGGTCGTGTGTGGGCTTTAACGACGTGAAAAAAACGCGCATTCTCAGAAACAAGTTATGAGACGGGAGCGCTCGTTCTGGTAAAACTTGCGTTCGTAATGGAGATGGCACATTCATCACGCTGTAACAGACTGAAAAGCGTGAATCGTCTCTCACCAAAGTTTTACTAACACAAAATCAGCAAAAGCAGCCCCAAGGGTGGCGCCATCCGAATGGTAATTCCCCTTTATAGTGCCGTCGTATGTGTTGTACGTCACTGCGGTTTGCTAGAGCATTTTTTTTCATGATCGTGTGTAGGCAAGGCTGGCTTAACAATAATCGGGTTGATAAAAACTTCGTTTTTTTTAGACCATTAAAAACAGTTGTGTGTACACGGCATTAGATTTTCTGCACATATGGCTTATTTTATTATACTTGGTCATTGTATATTTGATACTAAACTCTAGACACCATATCAAAAAAGATCAAATATAGTTTCTTTTTTTTGCCATCATATATAGCATACTTAGCAGTGTGCATGAATGATTTTGCTTGGCTGAAATTAAATCTACAAAATACATTTTTTCCATTTTTTGTAAAACAAAAAATCACTTATAGGTTAATATATTGGAGTTAAAAGAACTAAGAAGAAGAGAAAGGGTATTTAATTATCTTACATTTTACTTTTTATTTTTATTTAACTGAATGAATGAATTTTGAGTCAAATGACAACATGATGATGAGTCACTATGACCTCATTTTACATTCTAATGGCTCGTACACACGGTCAGACATCCAACAAACTTTCCCTTGGATTTTTGTCCTAATTGATTTGTCCGGTCACACCCATAGCATACACACGCTCAGACTTTTCTGCAAACTTTTCTAAAAATTACCCAACATCACGTGGTTTTTCTGCTCTTTTCTGCTCTTTAACGCCACCCTTTGGTTAACTTCTGCTATTGTTTGTTGATTTTAACATTGGTTCTGAGCATGCGTATTTGCACTTTGTACAAAAGTTGGTTGGCTTGCTGTACACACGGTCAGACAAGGCACCATCAGACTTTTGTTGCTGAAAAGTTGGTCCGTTTGCAGACCCAACTTTTTGTCGGATGAAACCCGAAAAAGTTGGTCCGATGGAGCGTACACACGGTCGGACAAATTAGAAAACTTGCAGATTTTGAAGCTGGTTGGCAAAAAGTGTGACCGTGTGTATGGAGCTTTAGAGTGTTTTCAAAGGGTTGTGTTTAAAATACAGACAGTAAGATGTTCAATTGATAAAAGTATTTTTTAAGATTGCATTTTGTTACCAGTGAGCTGTATTATACGCACACCTAATTAAAATAGGGATTCAAAACAAAACATTTTTGTATAGATATTAAAAAAACAAAACATTATAAGCATCTCCCCCCCCCTTTTTTTTTTATAAATGATCACATTCCCTCTGTTCTCATCTGCATAAGAGCTGGGAGGAGGAGAAGCAGCAGCACACTGAGCTTCCCAGTGAATGCCTGTGCAGCGGGGGCGTGTCAGGACAAGTCTGATCATTGGAGGAAAGTACACTGAGTTTCCACCATAGCTATACCACAGTGTTGGTGTGCTTAGTGTTTAGTGTGGTCCTACTTAGTGTGGTCAGTTTTTAATAGGAAACAGAGGGACTGTCAGGAACACCAGGGATTTCACATAAAGGGAGCAATACAAAGACTACATGATACTTTCTCATATCTCATATCAGGAATTTGAAGTGTTGGGGTAACAAAAGCTTTAAGCTTACTTTCTTATGGTGAGTAATTTTAAATTACTTGTGTTGTTTTTCTAAGTTTGCCCTACAGTGTCCACAAGGTGGAATTAGAGAACACATTCAAAAATTAATCTGCTAATTTCTTAGCAAAATCAAGTTTAACATATTTAACACTCATGCCTACTGAGCTTTAAAGGTTGTGCAAACTTTGATTTCAATTTGTGGCTTTAAATCTGTAATAGCACAATTTAATTGGCACCAAATATGACTTTTTATACAGTAGTTGACACATAATAAAGCTGGCACACAATAGCTTAGCATAAGGTAAGGTTTGACATTTTAGATAGCTACTTTATTTCTAATTTGCTGATGTTGTCCCATAATGTAAACATCTCTTTTGTTAACCATATACTAATCAAACTCTGAGCAAGGAAAACAGTGACATTGATATATGTTAATTTAGGTTAAAAAAATAAATCAATATCTGGATTTCCACATGAGTAGCTCCTAGGCTCCTATGAAATAATGTTATCTAATCAATAATAAAAAGGTATTCGAATTTAACAGAAAATGTATCATTTTTCTTAATGTCCAATCAAACCATGGTGCGTGGTTAATAGATTTTAGCTGATTTCTATATGCAAACCATATTTTTTTGGCATGCCCTGTTTTAAACATAATGCTTTAGAGCACTGCACAGCATTTTAACTGGAATGAGTTCAAGCCTCTCACATGGCCATTCTAAAATTCAGAGTTCTTTCTGTTTGAGACACTCTCAGGTTGATTCATTCCTGTCAACATTTCAATGCGAATGAAGTCAGGACAGGAATTTATTGATGGATGATTTGAGTAGGTGAGGCAGAAAAAAAACATCCCTACATCATTATACTTCCTTTACTTTCTTTCACTACTGGGATAATGGTTTTGCATTTGCATGCACTGTTCTCTGCAAGAATAATATAGTGGAAAAGTTCAACTTTTTTTTCTTAAGATGGGCAGAAATATTAGTTTAGACCAGTGTTTTGAGCCTTGGTAAACTTCCATATCCACCACTCCTGTTTATTGTTTTCCTTGGGGTAGACCCATAAATTCAGACATCATCATGAGATATATGCAGATCCTTAGGTGTCATCCTTGTATTCCCCTCTATCACATTCAGGATTGTATAGAGTGCCCTTGCATTGGTCTTTGTGGGATACCCACTACTAGGGAGAATTGCAACAGTGCAGTGAGGCCCGGAGTGGAGAAACAAAAATAAGCAAATAACGGAGGGCTGGGCATGACCATGTGCAGGGGAGACTGCACAGGGTTACGTTTTGGGGGAGGTGGTGATAAGAAGGGGCTGACTGGGAAAGTTTAGTTGAAGGGGAGGAGCGGTATAAGAAGGGGAGGTGGGGTCTCAGGCAAAGTGCGGCAGGAAGACAGGACGGAAGGAGGCAGTTTTACCACCCACCCTCCCTATGTTGGTACTGTTGTGTGGTTTGTTTTTTGTGTCTTTTCTTTCAGGATCTGCATGCGGGTCGTCATAACAGCAGGGGTACGGCGGTGTCCTTGGTCTTTGATGGTGGAAGATAACATATCTGATGGAAGTGTGGGCGGTTCATCTGTGGTATGGGCCCCTCTGGGGTATTCCAGTGGAACGGTGTCCGTTAGAATACGGGTATGGTGGCACTGCGGGAAAAAGGGCCCGGTATGGTAAATCGCCCGCATTGTAGTGGTGGTAATGTTTTAAGTAATGTTTTAAAGTTCGGGGTTCCGTCAAAGACCAACAGGCTGGGTATGTGTGTGTTAAAAAGTTGCCGTTAAAGAATGTTTATTTGGAAAATATTTAATTATTTAATTGATTAATTATTTTGGTAATAATAAAAAGGCTGTTATGGTCATGAATTTCTTACTTTTGTTAATTAAATACTTGACTATGGAACTGATGCCAAGTCATTAGAAATTATTTAGAAACTTTTGATTGCATCGTGTTGCACCAGAAAATAAATGGTGTGATTTTGTTTTTATGATTTGGTCATATTGAACATTGGTTGAGAAGCACAAGTAAACCAAATTGTGTGATCTTTTTTTATATATGGCAGGATAGGTAAAGCAGCTGAATTGAACCAGATTTTTTAAGAATACTTAACTCTAATTATCCTGGGGCAGATCCACGTACATCGGCGCATATATAGGCCGGCGTAGCGCATCTCATTTCCGCTATGCCGGCTCAACTTAGAGAGGCAAGTACTGTATCCTCAGAGTATTTGCGCTCAACGTTGCGCCGGCGCGACGTAAATTCCTAGGCGTAAGCCGGCGTAATTGAAAGTAGGAAGGAAGTGGGCGTGTTCCATTGAAATGAGCCGTGACCCCATGCAAAAGAAGGACTGAACGAATGGCGCATGCGCCGTGACGCTGACTATGTTCCGCGCCTCTCTGCGCATGCTCAGAACTAGGCCCGGCGTAATCAGTGAGATACGCCCAGGGCATAAATACGCCCAGACATGCGCCCGTCCAGTGCAAAAGTACATCCACTTGTTTCCCCCCCTGAAGCAAGGTACTTTTGTTGTTTTCTTTGCAGCTGTTTGTTTTTGAGCCATGTCTGCTTCAGCAGCTCAGAGGAGGAAGTTAAATTCCCACAGGAGAAGGCGGTCATTATCAGGGCCATGGCCCAGTATGATACCTTTCTCTATGGGGCAGAGAGTGCCAACACCACCCAGGCCAGGAGGAAGGAGATCCTGGCGCAGATTGCCACAGATGTGAATGCTTTGGGAAGTGAGGTCAGGACCCCAAATGACATTTTTAAAAAAATCGATGACCTGCGTCGCCTGGTGAAAGGTAAGCTGGCCAGGATGAGCGCTCATGCCAGGGGCACTGGAGGGGGACCAGCAACTACCCTGTTGTTGACTCCTGAGGAGCAGGTGGTTGCCCAGTGCCTCCACAGGCATCAAGTGGAGGGAGTGGAGGGCTTTGACTCCATTATGGAGGCCTTGAGGACAGGTAAGTGTGTTTTATCTCCTATCTGGTGTGTAGCATGTGTGGGGGTGGAAGGGAACATGTGACAAGTGTGTGGATCCTCCAACATGTGAATGTTTTGTGTCATCCACAGATGTGCAGGAGGGTGCTGGGCCATCTGGCCAGTCCACACCATCCCCCGGACATCAGTCTGAGGCAGACCCCCTGGCAAGTCAGGAGTCCTCAGTGGAAGGGAGTGGCCACACCTCTCCTCAGGAGGTGGTTGAGGAGGAGGAGGTGACCAGTGGGAATGAGGTCAGGCTCCATTTGGAGGAGTCTGCCCCTGTGGGGGGTCACTGGAAGTTCAACATGGCACCTCATGGCAAAGAACTCTCTGAGGAACTGAAAAAATAAATTGTTGCTCTACATAAAGATGGCCTATGCTATAAGAAGATTGCCAAGACCCTGAAACTGAGCTGCAGCATGGTAGCCAAGACCATACATCGACCAAAGTAGTTAAGTGTACGTGCTGCAGAGATTGAATGGGTGGGTGGTCAGCCTGCCAGTGCTCAGACCATACGCTGCAAAACTATATCAAATTGGTCTGCATGGCTGTCATCCCAGAAGGAAGCCTCTTCTAAAGATGATGCACAAGAAAGCCCACAAAAAGTTTGCTGAAGACAAGCAGACTAAGGGCATGGATTACTGGAACCATGTCCCGTGGACTGATGAGATCAAGATAAACTTATTTGATTCAGATGGTGTCAACCATGTGTGGTGGCAACCAGGTGAGGAGTACAAAGACTTGTGTGTCAAGCATGGTGGTGGAAGTGTCATGGTCTGGGGCTGCATGAGTGCTTCCGGCCAGGGCCGTCTTTACCGCAGGGCAAATGGGGAAGGTGCCCTGGGCCCTGTCACTGTTGGGGGCCCAAAGCAACCCCCTTTGAAAAAAAAAAAATTTTAGGGGTCCGGAGGCCCCCAGGGGCCCGGAGGACCCCAGGGCCCCAGATGGCAACCCCCCCTTTTTTTTCTTTTTTTTTTTAAATAAAAAAAAAATTATATATTTTTATTAAAGGGACAATTTTTTTATATATTTTTATTTTATTTTTTATTAAAGGGACAATTTTTTTTTAGAGGTCTGGGGGTCCCCAGGGGCCCATAGTTCCCCAGGGCCCCGGATGACAACCCCCCTTTTTTATAAAAAAAATCTTATATATATATATATTTATATATATAAATGTTTATTATTATTATTATAGGACCCAGAGGTCCCCAGGGCCCCGGATGGCAACCCCCCTTTTTTTTATAAAAAACATTTTTTTTATATATTTTATTTCTTTTTATATATATATATATATATATATATATATATATATATATATATATATATATATATATATATTTATTAAAGGGCTCAGAGGTCCCCATGTGGCAAACACCCTTTATCTTTTTTATAAATGTTTATTTTTTTATTTTTGTTTATATATTTTTTTTTTTTTTATTTAAGGGCCCAGAGGTCCCCAGGGCCCTGGATGGCAACCCCCCTTTTTTTTTTATAAATGTTTCTTTATATATATATTTTTTATTAAAGGGCACAGAGGTCCCGGATGGCAACCCCCTTTTTTTTGTAATAAATGTTTATTAAAAAAAAAATATTAAAGGGCCCAGAGGTCCCCAGGGCCCCAGATGGCAACCCCCTTTTTAAAATATATTTTTTATATATATTTTTTATTTCTTTTTTTCTTTTTATTAAAGGGCCCAGAGGTCCCCAGGGCCCCGGATGGCTACACCCCTTTTTTATATATATTTTTCTTTCTTTATTTCTTTTTTTGTAAAGGGCCCCCCGCTTCTAAATTTGCGGCAGCCCCCCCCCCCCCGCTGCTTCTCAATTTCAGACGGCAGCACCCCCCATCCCGGTTCTCTGCTCCAGGGGGCCCATGCCTGAAGCTGTGTAAGTGGCCCCATAATTCCAGATGGTGGCCCTGCCTCCCGTTAAGCCCCTGTGCTGCCCACAAATCAGGCTGAAAATCATCAGTGGCACTCAGCCAGTGACAGTACTGCTTCCCTTCCCAGTGTTTGAAAATGTACAGCACCCCTGGCTTCCCTTTAGACGTGAACTTCTCCCTTCCTGCCACTGGGTGCTGCTTGCATATAAAAGTGAATTAGAATGTGATTTTATAACATCCCCAGTTTGCTCTTCCCGAGGCTGACTTCTTCATGTCCTGCTCCTCAAGGTATATCACTGTTTGCTAATCTATATTGTAAATTGAAGTTTTCTGTAGAGTGTGCCCAAAGTCTTTATAATATTTGATGATTCACTGCAGGTCTGGTCAGTGTTTTAAAAAGTTCCTCTATTTTACACATGGCATGGCATGGGGGTCACAGCACCGTCTGTCCATTCTGCTTTAGCACCATGGGACCCCATGCCATGCCATGTGTAAAATAGAGGAACTCTTTAAATCACAGACCAGACCTGCAGTCCAGGCTGAGTAAGGCCTCAGAGCACATGACATTACTGTCTGTATTTAACTGCTTGATGGGCTTATTTTGGGCCTGGCTGGTTCACATGTATGTGTTTTGGCGGCCCACATTTGCGCAGGCACAGCAGCCCATTCATTTGAATGGGCCGCCATGCCTGTGTTTCCTGCAAAGAAAAGCGCATGCCTCATGTAATAGGCTGCGCACACGGCACGCCTATGCCCATCAAGCACTGAAATACAGCACTGTCTGTCCATTATGCTGTCTGCTGTGACTTATCTGCAGTTCCCGCACTGTCAAACTTGCTGCATTTTTAGATGTTTAGGTTACGCTTTTAAAAACACAGTGCGTTTGTGTGTGCAAGAACTGCAGGTAAGTAGCATGGTGCAAAAGCAGAATGGATTTCAAGGCAACTGTATTTTTAAAATGCTGAATGCACCTTTTTTCTGCAGGAAACAAAGGCATGGCAGCCCATTCAAATCAATGGGCTGCTGTGCCTGCACAAATGAGGGCCACCAAAACATACATGTGAACAAGCCAGGCCCAAAATAAGCTGGAGGGGGGCCCAAAAAAAATGTTTGCCCTGGGCCCAAACCATATTAAAGACGGCCCTGCTTCCGGCACTGGGGAGCTATTCATTGAGGGAACCATGAATGCCAACATGTACTGTCACTTTCTGAAGCAGCGCATGATCCCCTCCCTTCAGAGACGGGGGCCACAGGGCAGTATTCCAACATGATAACGACCCCAAACACACCTCCAAGTTGACCACTGCCTTGCTAAAGAAGCTGAGAGTAACCGCTACCCTGCACAACCGGGAGGAGACCTTTCGCGAGACCTGGCGACCCTGGAATCACTTTATATACACTGACGCTTATCTGCAGGAGATGGCTCAATCGAGCTGAGCTTCCTGGATACAGCCCCACCCTCTGGGTGAGAGGCCCTTTCTGCTCTCTCTTTCCTTCCTCTTTTTTTTCTTTACTCAATGCTTCTCTGTCCTGGGACACTCTCTCTGTCCCTCGTCCCCCCGTCTTCCCTCCCCCTCCCCTTACCTTTCCCCTCTTTTAGATTCAGGGGTGGGAATTACCTTACAGATACGGTGTGTATCTTCAGGCATCTTTTGTTTTCATATTGCCCCATCCCTGGGCGCACTAGGCCCAAGGGAGGTTTTACTTCCCTCTAAGTTTTACTGGAAAATCCCAAACCAAGTTACTCCCTGCTACCACTTGTTTTATAATCGGTTTGTCTCACTATTTTTTGTCTTTTAAGCATAACTACCTTGACCACGTATAGGAATTTTTGACAGGTGTTCCAGCGTGATGCACTGAGCAATATCCCTCTATTTGTCGTTACTAAGTCCATGTATTCTGTGCAGCGTTGGGCCTGTTGCTTTATGACTTTTTTTAGAGCCTTAATGTTACTTAATAGACATACTGTGAATTTTGGTTTCTTTCACTGGTACATGTAACTTTCTTTAGTCAATAAAGGAATTACAAAAAAAAAGAAAAAGAAGCTGAGGGTAAAGGTAATGGACTGACCAAGCATGTCTTCAGACCTAAACCCTATTGAGAATCTGTGGGGCATCCTCAAATGGAAGGGGGAGGAGCGTAAGGTCTCTAACATCCACCAACTTCGTGATATACCCCTGTCAGCATGGAGCACCAGTCACTTTATGAACTGCTGAAAGAGCATTTTCTTGAATATTTAACCCATACACTGCCTGCTTATGGATACTCCTGGGAGCCTTATGGATATTTAGCAATCCTTTCAATCAGAGCTTTTTTTCTCAGAAAATAGGTGCAGGAACTCAACCACGACCCCGTTTAGATTTCACAAACAGTAGTTGGGTCTTTAAAGGGGCATTAAATACCAGGATTGCATTACATACAGAGTGCAGAGTTCAGGGGGTTACACACAGAGTGCAGAACTGTCACTTGTAAACACAGAAACCAGACTTCTGTGTTTACAAGTGATTGTGGTGAGGAGGCACCAAAGGGTCTGAGCCAAAGGTGGTGGAACTGAGTTCCCCCAAGTTCCCCCTGAAAAAAAGCCCTGCTTTCAATTATATTTATTCTTTGGAGTTATATGCAGTGTTGGACATTTTTTGTTTTGACTATTGACTAAGCCACTTGTTTTATCACACATTGTTTATTAACCACTTAAGACCCGGACCATTATGCAGGTTAAGGACCTTGCCCCTTTTTGCGATTCGGCACTGCGTCGCTTTAACTGACAATTGCATCGTGCGACGTTGCTCCCAAACAAAATTGGTGTCCTTTTTTTCCCACAAATAGAGCTTTCTTTTGGTGGTATTTGATCACCTCTGCGGTTTTTATTTTTTGCGCTATAAACAGAAATAGAGCAACAATTTTGAAAAAAAATCTATATTTTTTTCTTTTTGCTATAATAAATATCCCCCAAAAATATATAAAAAAAACATTTTTTTTCTCAGTTTAGGCCGATACGTATTCTTCTACCTATTTTTGGTAAACAAAAATCACAATAAGTGTTTATCGATTGGTTTGCGCAAAATTTATAGTGTTTACAAAATAGGGAAAAGTTTTATTGCATTTTTATTAATCATTTTTTTTTACTACTAATGGCGGCAATCATGACTGCAACATTATGGCGGACACATCTGACAATTTTGACACATTTTTGGGACCATTGTCATTTTCACAGCAAAAAGTGCTATAAAAAAGCATTGTTTACTGTGAAAATGACAATTGCAGCTTTGGAGTTAACCACTAGGGGGCACTGTATCGGTTAAGTGTGACCTCATATGTGTTTCTAACTGTAGGGGGGTGGGGCTGGACGTGTGACATCATTGATTGTCTTTCCCTATATCAGGGAACAGACAATCAATGACACTGCCACAACGAAGAACAGGGAAGGTGTGTTTACACACACCTCTCCCTGTTCTTCAGCTCCAGTGACGGATCGCGGGACACCGGCAGCAATCGGGTCCGTGGACCCCACGGGCGTGGTCGTGGAGCTTCGGACCGAGTCACGAGCGCGCTGCCGGCGGCGCGCTCGCGACCCCACGACTGGGCTTAAAGAGACACGTACAGGTATGTGATTGTGCCCAGCCGTGCCATTCTGGTGACGTATATCAGCGTGAAAGGGTCCTTAAGTGGTTAATTGGTTATAATTCATTATATGAACAGTTAGCCTCTGTTGCACATTGCTTTACTACTGAGTATCACTAGCTATCTCCCATCTTTGAGGGAGCATCAGTTGTTTTGCACTAGGACATTATTTATATATTTACTTATTATTTTTATTTGTTTGAATCCCTTAGGAGGCTCCTCCTCCCTTCTTTCCTACACTTTGGGTTTCACCCACAAGTTCACTTACCTATCTAGTGGATATCTTTTTCCCATATACCTAAGCGCGAAACGTGTTACTTTTTTTATTACCAACTTCCTAATGTCGTCATGGAGGAGTGGAAGAGGAGAACCTCTGGTGAGCTCAATGCCCAAGAGGGTTAAGGCAGTGCTGGAAAATAATGGTGGCCACACAAAATATTGACAATTTAGACATTTTCACTTAGGGGTGTACTCACTTATGTTGGCAGTGGTTTAGACATTAATGGCTGTGTGTTGAGTTATTTTGAGAGGACAGCAAATATACACTGTTGTACAAGCTGTACACTCGCTACTTTACATTGTAGCAAAGTGTCATTTATTCAGTGTTGTCACAGATATAATAAAGTATTTGCAAAAATGTGAGGGTGTACTAACTTAGGTGAGATACTGTTCATATTTGCAGCTATTGCTTAAGCTGCTTTATTCATGCAGTATGCACCCTATAGAAGAAATTCTCCTGTCATCTGACCCAATACCTAACTTGACCTGTGCCCTAAAAAAATATTGAAAACTATGGAACGTGGAAGCAAGCCATAGATGATGCAATTTTCCTTCCTGCAACCACAGGTTGTAGATGACGTCACCAGACGAAACCGGTCAAACACAGATAGCAGAACGCCATAATACTACCTGCTAGTATCAATGCCTTTTTAACTTGCAAAATTGTGAGCACCCATTTTTAAGTTTTATCAATAAATCTTTTTATAAACGATAAGACACTATTTGGGGCTTTTCTCTTCTGTACATGAGCCATACTGAGAAAAATACCAGCGGAACAAGGGACGTTTTGATCGCCACAGTGCTACACAGCAGGGCTGGGACAAGGCCATTTGGTGCCCAGGGCGAAGATGGCAAACTGCGCCCCCCCCCCCCCCGTTTTTAAGAAAGAATCAATGTTGCCCGCCGTGATCGCGCCCCGTGATGGGCCTAAGCTTCCCTGGGCGCCAGGTCATAATTTCTTGTCGCAATTGCGATCGGGCGCCCGGATTTTGTCGAGCCCTGTCTAAATACATACATTATATGTGCAAAAAAATAAAACACAGTAAGCAGCTTCAATATTTAAAATATCCAAAGAACGTTAAAGTGGACCTTCACTCTCCCAATCAACACTTAGTAGTTTTATTCCTTATGCTGCTAGCATTTGTAAACAGATAAGAAAGTATACCGTATTTATTTGGTTTATACTTTTTATTTACATTTACAAGTAAATGCTATATGAATCATTTGCCCTTACTCAAGATGGCCACGGCCAGAAAAGGTAGGGGGTGTTTGATGGCTGTGTTTGATGGCACAGTGGCTGCATTTGATGGGCACAGCTGAGTGGCTGCGTTTGATGGGCACAGCTGAGTGGCTGCGTTTGATGGGCACGATGGCTGCGTGTGATGGGCACAGTGGCTGCGTGTGATGGGCACAGTGGCTGCGTGTGATGGGCACAGTGGCTGCGTGTGATGGGCACAGCGGCTGCGTGTGATGGGCACAGCTGAGTGACTGCGTGTGATGGGCACAGTGGCTGCGTTTGATGGGCACAGTGGCTGCGTGTGATGGGCACAGTGGCTGCGTGTGATGGGCACATTGGCGACAATTGATGGCACAGTGGCTGCGTGTGTTGGCACAGTGGCTGCATGTGATGGCACAGTGGCTGGGTTTGGTGGCACAGTGAGGCTGCAATTGATGTTCTCTTTTTTTTTTGCTAGTCAGAGAAGGCAAGCATGGCTCAAAATAACAAACACTTTATTTTTATTTGCCATTTTTTATTAACAAAGTGCTGGTCAGCCTCCTCCACCAGCACACTGGTGGCAATTGATCGGGCAAACTGGCAGCACGTTGGCGGCAATTGATGGGCACCGTGGGGCAAACTGGCAAGAATTGATGGTTACAGTGGCTGCGTTTGATGGTTACAGTGGCAGCGTTTGATGGGCACAGTGGCTGCGTTTGGGCACAGTGGCGTCAATTGCAGGGCACAGTGGCTGTGTTTGATGGGCACAGTGGCTGCGTTTGATGGGCACAGTGGCGAAAATTGACGAGTGGCACAGTGGCTGCGTGTGTTGGCACAGTGGCTGCATGTGTTGGCACAGTGGCTGCGTTTGGTGGGCAGAGTGGCTGCATGTGATGGCACAGTGGCTGCATTTGATGGGCACAGAGTGGCTGCATGTGATGGCACAGTGGCTGCATTTGGTGGCACAGTAAGGCTGCAATTAATGTTTTACAGAGAAGGCAAGCTCAAAATAACACAAAAGCATTTTTTTAAACTGCTATTTTATATTAAAAAAATGTATGATCATCTCAGTCCAATCCCCTCCCCAATACAGTCATTTCATTATTTTCTTACTTTTTACAGTCTGTGTGTGTCTGACTTCAGTAGTGTTCTTATGTTAGGCCAGACCAGTAGCACTAGCAACTGTAGGCAGGCGCAGCACTGCAGCAGGCTCCTCGTGACTTGTTCTTCCTTCAGAATGCGCCGACACAGCTCCCTGCGTGAGTCCTCCCTCTCTCACTTCTCACCTCGTCTCCGGCGTGCCGCGTGACGTCACACGGCGCACGCCGTTGGAATCAACCAAATGAATCCTCCATTGGGGGGGGGCGAGGAAACGCACAGGAGGAAAGGGAGCCCGAGCCAGGAGCGCACTCGGCAGCCAGTCGGCACACAGTTTGTAAAGTGCCACTGCGCTGTCTATGAAACTCACTAACACACTGATCCAACTGGTGTGGCGGCCGCGGCTGATTGCGCCCCCCTCCTGTGCAAAATGGTAGCGCCCAGGGCACTCGACCCTCCCGCCCCTGCCTTGTACCGGCCCTGCTACACAGTGGCACACACTGTGAAGGCTTTTAAACCACATAAGGGGGTGGAAAATCCGGTGAGTGCAGGCTTTGCAGGGACACGGATTGCAGTGTTCACCTACCCAGGGCCAGATTAAGAACATCATGGGCCTGGTGCTGAGGATTTTGGTGGGGCCTTTTAGGCTGCATTCACACCTCCGCGACAAGTAACGCCGCGTACGCGGCGTATTTTGCCGCGAATAGTGTAACTTTTTTTTTACAAATCCTTCCTATTGCTTTGTATGGCCGAACGCCAATGCCGCCTGAAAAAAAGGGTCCAGGACTTTTTTTCATGCCGCAGGTGTACGGCGTCTATGAGATGTGAACCATCTCATAGACAGCAATGGGAATTCTCCCCTCCAGCGGCACGAGCGGCCGGCGTCGGGCGTTTTGTTGCGGAGGTGTGAATGGGGTGTAATAAATAATAAATAAATGCGTGGGAATGACATGAACGCAGCCCAGCCAAGGCAAGTGACCAAAGGCACAGAACCCAGAAGGAAGACCGGGTGAAGATGGAAGTGCCCGGGCCCCACCTGATTCATTGCAGCGCAGCACTGAGGGCTCAGTCTGAAAATTGAAGTGTACACTAATGTGCTAATATGCTGTGCATACTTGTACGTTGTGGCATAACCTACCCCAGGGCCTCTAAAAAGTAGTAATGTCAGGAAAGTTTACTACCGCTTTATTATCACAGGATCCCAGGAGCCTCTCATGGGGCCCCCTACTGACCCGGTGGACGGTGGCCCTTGGGCAGTGCCTAAGTGCACAGTTGCCAACATTTAAAAAATATTTTCAGGGCCACTTTTTTATATAAGTGCTATATTTAGAGTAGCTGAGATCCCCGATGTTCCTCTATACATCATAGTAGTAATCACAAAATTAAATGAGTACTAATAATGGGGCAGAACAAATATGAGAACTGAGATTTCCTTTAGTTGAACTAACAAAAGTGTGTCCATTCTAGAGCTGGTAACATTGAGGATATTCAGTATAATTTTAAAGAACTGTTTTTGTGGGTAAGCGACATAGGGGAGGAGTATGGACGGTATATAAGTGGGAAGTATGTGCAGGTGAGGGAGAGGAATGTGGAGGGTCTAACAGTGGGCACTATGTACAGGAGAGGAGTACAAAGGGTACGGAAAAAAGCACTATGTACAGGAGAGGAGTGTGAAGGGTATGACAATGGGCAGTATGTACAGGAAGAGTGAGGGGGTATGACAGAGGGTAGTACGTACCAGAGAGAAGTGTGGAGGGTATGATGGGGCAGTATGTACAGGAGAGGAGTGTGGAGGGTATGACAGTGGGCAGTATGTACAGGAGAGGAATGTAGACGGTATGATAGTGGGCTCTATGTATAGGAGAGGAGTGTGGAGGGTATGACAGTGAACACTATGTATAGGAGAGGAGTGTGGAGGGTATGACAGTGAGCAGTATGTACAGGAGAGGAGTGTGGAGGGTGCGACAGTGGGCACTAAGTACAGGAGAGAAGTGTATGACAGCAGGCACTATGTACAGGAGAGGAGTGTGAAGGGTATGACAGTGGGCGCTATGTATAGGAGAGGAGTGTGGAGGGTATGACAGTGGGCACTATGTACAGGAGAGGAGTGTGTAGGGTATGACAGTGGGTACTATGTATAGGAGAGAAGTGTGGAGAGTATGACAGTGGGCACTATGTACAGGAGAGGAGAGTGGAGAGTATGACAGTGAGCACTATGTACAGGAGTGGAAGGATATTTAGGGACTGAGTAGTGGTTAAGCGGGTCATACATTGATTGAAATTATGCCAATTATGCAGAGACCAGCCATAGTCAATCTATGTATGGGCTAGCTGGTTTTACACAAGTCAATCTATTAATCAATGTCAGGGCCAAAGCGCTGTACTTCCTCCTTTAACACACCAGCGTAGTAGATTGGCTTCCCGGCGGCTAACTGGGCACTTTAGGCGTGTGCGCATACGCATGTGACCTCTCGAGGCCAATCACCAGCGTGACTGCCCTATTTAAACCAGCTCCTGTCAGTAGACAGATTGCTGGTTTATCGTCAGCTACTTCCTGAACCTGTGTCTCTGGAAACCATTTCCTGTTGGAATTCCGTCCGACTCACCTCTCACCTGGAACCTGACTTCGGATTGCTTCACCACTCTATTGAACTCTTCTGACCCCGACCTCGGCTTGTGACCTGGACTCTGTTGTTGTTTCTACTGCCCTTGAACCTCTTGGCTTGTGACCCGGATCTGCTGTCTTCTCTGCTCCCCGAACCTTGGCTTGCACCCCGGACTTTCCAGTTTGTTTCTTGGACTCTTTCAGTACCGGTTATCCGGCTTCAGTATCGTTTGTTCCTGTTTCCGTCTGCAGTCACCCAGAAGCACCTGTCATCTTCAACCGTCACCGGTCAACGCTTCTCCACTGGCACCGGTACCGCCTCGTGCTTCCGCCACCTGTTCCAAAACTCAGTGGGCGGGCGCGCTTGGTCGTAAAGGTGAACCACCCTCGGCAGTTCGGTCTCGGTGAGTACTTGATTCCTGATAGTATAAACCAGCAAAAAAAAATGTCCGAGACCGACAGGGTGCGTTCACCTTTCGAGACACTTTGCCAGCAGGTGTCCGCGCTTACCGAGGCGGTGCAGAAACTTCAGGAGGGATATGTCCAAGTCGATGGCCGTCTACAACAGTTAACTGGGTCTCCTGGGGTAGCACCCCCACCTGCTGCATCTGCTGTCGGGACTTCCTCATCACAGTCCATTCCCAGTTCAGCTGTCGGATTGATCCACCCGGAACCTCGGGTCCCTCCTCCGGAGCGTTTTTCTGGCGAACGCCGAAAATCCCGGGCGTTCAAAAATGCGTGTACTTTATACTTAGACCTCCAGCCTAGAACTTTTTTCTCCGAGGCCGTGAAAGTTGGATTTGTTATTTCCCTCTTGTCCGAAGAACCCCAGGCTTGGGCGCACAGCCTAATGGAAAAACGAAGTCCGATCCTAGATTCACTGGACTCTTTCTTTGATCATATGGCTCAGTTATATGATGACCCGCAGCGTATGGCTTCTGCTGAGACCGTCCTCCATAATCTAACCCAGGGGAGGCGTCCGGTAGAGGATTATACCGCGGAATTCCGCAAATGGTCAGCTGACACCGGCTGGAATGACGCAGCACTAAAATACCAATTCCGCCAGGGACTCTCAGAAACTCTCAAGGATGAGTTGGCAAGAACCGAGGCTCCCGCTTCGTTAGAGGCCTTGATCCAGTCCGCCACCCAGCTGGACCGACGTTTACGAGAACGACGCACTGAGCGCTTCCAGACTTCACGCCCTGCTTGGGTTCCACCCAGGGTAGTTCCAGCTGCATCCCCTCCTGTGGCTCCTCAACACGGCAGTCTTCCAGACCCGGAACCCATGCAACTCGGACTGGTTCGAACTCCTCTCACCAGTGAGGAAAGACTGCGTAGACGCCAGAATAACTTGTGTCTGTATTGCGGTGCCACCGGTCATTTTCTTCGCACCTGCCCCATAAGACCGAGTAAGTTCCCGATTCAACCCGTTTTCAACCTTCATGTCTCAAATAGTTCTCAAACTCATCTTGTACTCTTCGTCTCTTTACAGCTACCGGAAAAGACCATCCGCCTCCCGGCCATCCTTGATTCAGGTGCATGCAGTAATTTTCTGGACTCCAATTTAGCCCTTAAACTCCACATACCCCTTCGCAATAAGGATCAACGCCTGCAAATACATTTGGCCGATGGCTCTCTTCCTAAATCGGGACTAGTCTCACAGGAAACTGTGCCTCTTCTAGCCATTACCGATTCAGGTCATCAGGAATTTCTACAACTAGATCTCATTCCTTCACCGCTTTTTCCTATTATTTTAGGACTTCCCTGGTTGCAAACACATCAACCTTGCATCGATTGGCTGAAGAAAGAGGTCAACTTTACATCTTCCTTTTGTGCCCAAAACTGCTGCGCACCCACGGTAGCCACCTGTTCAACTGTGGTAACCTCACCTGAACTTCCACCTCACGTCCCCTCTGTTTACCATGAATTTAAAGACGTTTTTGATAAACAGCAGGCTGACTCTCTCCCTCCCCATCGGCCTTATGATTGCCCGATTGATCTCTTACCTGGCTCTGAAATACCTTTCGGCCGCATCTTCCCGTTATCTGAAACCGAGCTTGCGGCTCTTAACCTCCCTGGCGGTATGATTCTGTCAGAAAAAACATGCTGAAAGCGGTACCATTATTTGCAAGGAAATTTGGCGTTTTATATTGTAGGTCTGTCATTTTTAGAAATAACTCACTTAAATCTGACCAAACAAGATTCTAATAGGCATCCCGGGTATGACATTTTTTTAAAAACAAAATTATAAATTATAATATAATAAATAATTATAAATAATTATAACAAATAATAATATAATTATAATAAAAATTATTCAATAATGTAATCAAATCAAAATCACTGAAATTTGCTCAGTTGCAGAATTGTTGCTGTCATTATTTTTTTTTTTTTATGACGAATTTCCCCACAAATCGCTATCGCACAATTCTGCAAGTGATTATAATTTATTATCGCTGTTTTTTAGCTGATCTAAAACTATTTTTGACATAAAGGGACACTTTTGGTTGCTATGGACAATCTACAGTTTGCAAGGAGAAAGAAACGTTTTTATTATATAAAATGACATGCATGACACAGGACAGACCACTAGGGACAAGGGGGGTGTGTTTTTTTTACATACAGTACTGTAATCTATAAGATTACAGTATACTGTATGTATAGTGTTTGTTTACTTTTTTGAATTTGGCGCCGTTCTCCGTCCCCGTGCGTCGTAACGTCGCAGGGAACGGAGATCGGCGTCACACGGAGGCACTGTGTGAATCGAGCGAGGTCCTGCTCGCTCACACAGCGCGGTGGCATCGCTGGATCCAGGGACAAGGTAAGTAAAACTCCCTGTACATCCAGCGAGGCGAGCCCGAGTCTGACTCGGGGTTACCGATCCTAGCCCAAAAATCTCACCCCGAGTCAGACTCGGGAACACCGCCCAGGAGGTTAAGGAATACATCGACGAAAACTTACAAAAGAACTTTATCCGACCTTCTTCTTCTCCAGCGGGGGCAGGTATCTTTTTCGTTCAAAAGAAAGACGGCTCGTTACGACCCTGTATCGACTACAGAGAACTTAACCGGATCACCATCAAAAATAGGTACCCGTTGCCTCTCATACCAGAGCTTTTTCAGAGTTTTCGAGATGCCCAGGTGTTTTCCAAATTGGATCTGAGGGGTGCCTACAATCTTGTTAGAATCCGAGTCGGGGATGAATGGAAGACCGCCTTCAGGTCACGGTTCGGTCATTTTGAATATCTCGTCATGCCATTCGGGCTCTGCAATGCCCCGGCCACCTTTCAACATCTGGTCAATGATATCTTTCGTGAGTATTTGGACGATTTTTTAGTTGTATACCTGGACGACATCCTCATTTTTTCCCCTTCTCTTGAGCTTCATAGGCACCACGTCAAGAAAGTTCTTACTATCCTCAGGAAACACAAATTATTTTTGAAAGCCGAAAAATGCGAATTTGAAAGAACGACGATACAGTTTCTAGGTTTTGTCATCTCCACCGGCGGGGTCGCCATGGATCCCCAGAAGATCAAAGCCATCTTAGACTGGCCGACACCAGTGGATAAGAAGGCAGTGCAGCGGTTTATTGGCTTCGCCAATTTCTACCGGCGATTTATCGTCGGGTTTTCTGCCATCGTGATTCCTATCACCAAACTTACCCACCAAGGCAGCCATTTTCACTGGTCGCAGGAGGCTCAGGAAGCTTTTGAGAAACTAAAAAAGATTTTTTCTTCAGCACCTGTCTTACGGCACCCTGATCCAAAGTTGCCCTTTACTTTGGAAGTGGATGCCTCTGAGACAGCCCTAGGAGCCATTCTTTCACAAAGGCAAGGGTTAAAGTCCCTACTCCATCCCGTGGCCTTTGCCTCCAGGAAACTAACAACTCCAGAGAAGAATTATGACGTAGGGGACAGAGAACTCCTCGCTATCAAATTTGCCCTCGAGGAGTGGAGGTACTTGTTAGAAGGAGCAATTCACCCGATTATAATTTTTACAGACCATAAAAATCTCGAGTACTTGCGCTCCGCAAAACGTTTGAGACCTAGACAAGCTCGATGGGCTCTTTTTTTTTTACGATTTAATTTCCATATTACTTATAGGCCTGGTTCGAAAAATGGAAAGGCGGACGCACTTTCCAGGATGTTCCCAGAGACTCCTTGCACAGCGGAACCAAGTACCATCCTGCCTTCCCGGAATTTTCTCTTGGTTTCTGAAACTGATCTGTTAAATTCCATCAAAATTGCATCCAGACAAATCTCGGACCCAGTATCATCGTCACTAAAGGAGCGCGATGGCTTATTTTGGCTTCAAGACAGGATCTACGTTCCCACCGAGATCAGGCAATCAGTTCTGAGCACCTTCCACGACCGTAAGTTAGCCGGTCATTTTGGGGCAAGGAAGACCTCTGAACTACTTTCCCGTTATTTTTGGTGGCCAAAATGGAAACAAGACTGTAAAACTTACATTTCTTCATGTGCAATCTGTCAACGCAACAAGGGTCCTAAAACCAAGACCTGGGGGTTACTTAAGCCTCTGCCAGTTCCAGAACGTCCGTGGGCTGATATTGCTCTAGATTTCATCGTAGATTTACCTCCATCGGAGGGCTTCACGACAATCCTGGTAGTCGTGGATCGCCTGTCTAAAATGGCACATTTTCTACCCATGGTTGGAACCCCTTCTGCTGCCGAAACGGCGAAAATTTTCTTCAAAGAAATCGTTAGGCTTCACGGGGTCCCCAAAACCATTGTCTCAGACAGAGGGGTCCAATTTACCTCTAAATTTTGGAGAGAGCTTTTCAGATCCCTGGAAGTCAAAACATGTTTGTCATCGGCCTACCACCCGCAAAGCAACGGGCAAACGGAAAGGACGAACCAAACTCTTGAACAATACCTCAGATGTTTTTGTTCCGCCTCCCAAGATGATTGGTCATCTCTATTGCCCACCGCGGAGTTTGCCTACAATAATTCTGTTCACACTACCACCAACCAAACACCCTTTTGGGCTAATTGCGGTTTTCACCCGGCCTTCCTGCCAGACCCTCTCCCGGAGATACCTGTCCCAGCTGCCCAGGAACGTATAACCACCTTACAGTCTAACTTTCGGAAACTCAGGGATGTAATGCAGCAAGCCCAAGAGGATTATAAGAAATTCTATGATAAGGGAAGGAAGGACTGTCCCTCTTTTGAAATTGGGGAAGAGGTCTGGCTCTCCGCGGCTAATTTGAAGTTGCCAGTTCCTGTCCGGAAGCTAGGTCCGAGATTCATTGGCCCGTTTAGAATCAAACGCAAGATCAACGAAGTAGCTTTTGAACTTTCATTACCCAACTCTTATAGAATCCACCCGGTTTTTCATGCCTCCCTCCTAAAACCTACCATCCCCGACCCTTTTCAGGGAAGGGCAGCTCTTCCTGCACCACCAGTGGAGATTGATGGAGAAGAGGAGTTTGAGGTCGAGGCCATTTTGAGCTGTAGAAAAAAGGGGAGACAACTCCAATACCTGATCAAATGGAGGGGCTACCCTCCAGAAGACAACTCATGGGAACCTTCAAGAAATGTGCATGCCCCTCGGCTAATTCGTGTTTTTCACCAGGAGCATCCGGAGTTGATGGCCAGTTTAGGCGTCCGGAGTCCGCCCGTTGGGGGGGGGCACTGTCAGGGCCAAAGCGCTGTACTTCCTCCTTTAACACACCAGCGTAGTAGATTGGCTTCCCGGCGGCTAACTGGGCACTTTAGGCGTGTGCGCATACGCATGTGACCTCTCTGGGCCAATCACCAGCGTGACTGCCCTATTTAAACCAGCTCCTGTCAGTAGACAGATTGCTGGTTTATCGTCAGCTACTTCCTGAACCTGTGTCTCTGGAAACCATTTCCTGTTGGAATTCCGTCCGACTCACCTCTCACCTGGAACCTGACTTCGGATTGCTTCACCACTCTATTGAACTCTTCTGACCCCGACCTCGGCTTGTGACCTGGACTCTGTTGTTGTTTCTCCTGCCCTTGAACCTCTTGGCTTGTGACCCGGATCTGCTGTCTTCTCTGCTCCCCGAACCTTGGCTTGCACCCCGGACTTTCCAGTTTGTTTCTTGGACTCTTTCAGTACCGGTTATCCGGCTTCAGTATCGTTTGTTCCTGTTTCCGTCTGCAGTCACCCAGAAGCACCTGTCATCTTCAACCGTCACCGGTCAACGCTTCTCCACTGGCACCGGTACCGCCTCGTGCTTCCGCCACCTGTTCCAAAACTCAGTGGGCGGGCGCGCTTGGTCGTAAAGGTGAACCACCCTCGGCAGTTCGGTCTCGGTGAGTACTTGATTCCTGATAATCAACTTGAGTAAAACCAGCCTGTTTTTTTTTTCTTAAAACAATCAGTGCTGCCAGCTAAAGTTAGCAACACTGATCATTGTACGCACTGGCAGAACACAATAACACTGCAGGAGTGATTCCCCCATCCACAGGTCAGCAGGTGAGAGGGTGTGTGGGGACAGGCTGGGGAGAGATACTAGTCAGTGGCTGGGTAGGCCCTGGTAGTATCAGAGCCAGATACACACAGGTTACATACGCCACGATCGTTAGAGCGAGAACAATAATTCTAGTACTAGACCTCCTCTGTAACTCTAAACATGTAACCTAAAAAAATGTAAAGCATCGCTTAGGATACCAAAAAAAATTGTGCTAACTTAACTAACTGTTTTTTTAATGAATGAAATTTTTTTTCCCAAAAAAACATGTTTGAAAAATTGCTGCGCAAATACCGTGCTAGAGCTGCACAATTAATCGTTAAAAAAATCGTGATCTCGATTCAACCCCCCTGACGATCTTCAATGCAGAGTTTGCTGATTCTTTCATATAAGAAGTGGAGAGACTTTCAGCTGTCAAAAGAAAATATCTGGGCAGTCTGCCAAGTTTTTAACAGGAAACATTGTAACTGACACTTCCTTCTTAGATCAAAGAGATACACTTCTGTGTGTAAAGAACAAATCTGGGCAGTCTGCGAAGTTTGTAAACAAAATGAAACATTGTAACTAACTAACATTGTAACTAAATTTAACCACTTAAAGTCCAACACTTGTTTCTTAAGTTAGAAAGCAATATTATTTGCTAGAAAATTACTTGGAACTGCCAAACATTATATATATTTTAGCAGAGACTCTAGGGAATACAATGGCTATTGCTGCAATATGTTATGTCACACTGCATTTTCCCACTTCAATGAATAATAAAAACCATAAAAACAAAACAGTGAAGTTAGCCCATTTTTTTTTTTTTATGTGAAAGATGATGTTACGCCGCAACAATCGTGAGAGAATTGTGATCTATCTTCTAAGCAAAAAAATTGCAATTCTCATTTTAGCCAGAATCGTGCAGCTCTATACCGTGTAACATAAAAAGTGCAAAGACCACCATAGATCTGTGGTGGTCATCGAGCTACAACCCCCCAAATTCGATCTTAGAAAAAATTTTTTTTTTTTTTTTTTTTTTGGGCAAATGGGCCTATCTTGAGAAAGGGGCCTGGAGCTGCAGCTCCATCAGCCCCATTGTTAATCCGGCCCTGCACCTACCAAAGTTAGAGTGTTACTTTCACTGGGCACTAAGCACGTATTATATCACTCAGCACGAGTGGGAACATTCAGAATCTGGGATTACCTACCAACATGGACTTTTATGTGATCAAATTAGTGGTCTGAACTTGATTGCACTTTATGCACCTTTTTTGATTTGTACAAATTGATTATTTATTGTAACATTTGGCACATTGCACCATTGCACATATGCACGTATGCACTTTCAGGCTCCATTCACACCTAGGCGTTTTAACGCCTGAAGCCCGACGCTATTGCAGCCTAAAATATGCTGGAGGGGTGATTTAACATTGTTCTCTATGGAGATGGTTCACATCTCCACGCCGAACGCTGAAACGCCGTACGCCTGAAGCTCAAAACAAAGTCCTTGACCCTTTTTTTCAGGCGGCTTCGGCATTCGGCATAGCCGACAATGTGTAAATCACCCCTCCAGCGAAAACCGCGATAAAAAACGCTGCGTTTTGTCGTGGCAAATCACGGTAAAAAACGCCGCAATTTGTCGCGGCAAATCGCGGTACAAAACGTTGCGCTAATGTGTGAATGCAGCCAAAAATGATCAATTATTTACATTTACATTAACTTGAATAGGAATTAATAGAAGAGCGCCACATCTACTATCATTTTTTCCCTTACACTTTACTTCACCTAGGTGGCAGTAACACGTAGAGGCTGCAGTTCTTTTTCAATTCCCTTGGAATAACATACATACATATAGGTCCTGCTAATTAAAAATAATCCATAGCGCGGAATCATATATATCAACTCAGATTCAATTATGTATTTTATATCTCCCATGAGTGGAGCATTAAAGTGTTACTAAACCCAGAACCGGCATTCACTATATCTGGTCTCCCACAATACACAGAACATGGAAATACAATTATTTTAGTAAATATAAACTTCTAAATACCTTTTCTCATCAGCAGTTGTAGCAGTCTTGTAACGTCTATTAGTATCTAAGTAAAGCATATAGGAGGAGTTTTAATTTCCCCCTGATTGTCCTATAAGACTGCAGGGCCCCTGGCCCTTTGTCTGGACAGTGCTGATTGGCCCTGTGCTGATCACATGCACTCTCCCAAGAAAAACAAAAAACAAACTGAGCGTGTGCAGCTTGTCCCCTAATGCTCTGTTTAATCAGGAAATAGAGTCAGTGGAAGAAGAGGAGGAACAGAGAAGACAGGATCACACAGCCTTAATGCACAATGCAGAGGATTAACCCCTTAGGTTCCACAGTGAGTATAACCAGCATTGTTTACTGCATGTACAGACTGGTTTTACTGTTGTGGGTTTAGTAACACTTTAAGGGTGTAAGTAAAATTAAAGAGCAATTAAAGAGCAATTCTTTATGTGGACATGTTTGTGCAACAAAGCCACTGATATATTTTCAAAATGTATTTCTCGAAAAGATAATTTTCTTTCGCAGCATTACCCATTTAATGTAAACATGTCAGTAATCATTTCTACCCTTTTAGTTGAAGATAAATAGAAGAAGTTCAATGTCGACTTGATTCTGAGCATGCATGTTTTTTTCTCCGTCGGAGTTTCACACAGACGATCGGAATGTTCTATTTCTAAACCCCGACGGAAGAAAGGCTGATGGGGCCCACACGCGGTCGGAATATCCGGTGAAAAAATTCCGTATGACTTTTTTCATCGGAAATTCCGATCGTGTGTACAAGGCATAAGAAAGCCCATCAGTGCTAATCTACATGACTGTCTCTCTACTTTTTTTTATTATTTAGATTTTATTTTTAAAGTTTTTATAACAAATAATCATCAATGACACTCAAAAAAGAAAAAAACTCCAAACAGTATCAGCATCATTTGATACATCAGCATCTAATTTTCCCAAGATATACATAGATATATAAAAAAAACAGAAATACTCCGGAACAAATAGTATAAAAGAAAACTTTTTGACAGGCCTCCCCCAGTCTTTATTATGGATTTAAATTGAAATTAGAACATGGTGCATCTATTCATTTTCTCCATATCATTTCAAGATTCTGAAAAGTGTTGCATTGAACATAAGTGTATTTTTCAAATGTAACGCTACTCCCGGAGGAGTGAGTAAAAGTGCCCCTGGACAGACCTCTCTCACAGGCCTGGCAGCCAGAGCGCCACTTAGAATTTCGGGAGGAACAAGTCTCTGCCACCGACTTGGCTCTAATTAAATTGAGATGTTAGATGAGGCCTCTGCCACAGGCCTAGTGCTGAAATTGTGAACGGCAGAGCGAATCCTCCCAGTATGTCTCTTGGGGTTACCGACTGACAGGTTGAATGTGACCTGTCAATGTCAGGTCACCCAGATCCCCGATGGTTCGTTCAAGCCCTGTTGGATCACCTGCCTCCGGGTTCTCCTTAGACCAATCACCCACCGAACAGCACCCAGCTTAGGATCTTCTCAATAGAAGTGGGGACCCAGTAAGTCACTGGGGCCCCTTTGCAGCATCGGTTGCTCCGGGCACTGAGAGCCCAGAGTCAGGAACTCTGCGTAGCACGCGACCCCAGCCTGGTAGGCCATAGTGGTGGGGCCCGTGATGTGCGCACACCCTGAAGGTGGGTGCCGCACCTGGAACCAGGAACCCGCGAAGAACCCCGGACAACAACCTCCGCCACAGAAATACCCCTCCCAGCATGCCCCAGAGGGAAAACTCCTCCATTGGCTGCTGGGAAGAAGCGGCTCCGCTTGGACCCCTCTGGTGCCACCTGCCGCCCAGAGATGAGACTGCATCTCTGGGGCACAGACTGACCCACAGGACAATCCAGATTTGGCGACAGCCAAATTTGTCAAATCAAAGAATGAGAACAACATAACTCTCTCATTCCCCTACTAAATTTAAACATAGCACCTGTACGAAAAGTACACAGGCGCTACACAAACATTACATATGTATCCGTTTCCTGAATCCAGTCCCCAAGGGTAGAAGTGCTGGGTGAAACCCAACGGGAGGCTATCATCATACGTACTATAAAAAGAGATCTCATAATAGTCACTGATTACAATCCAGGCTATTAGAATTTACATATACCAAAAGACATAAAACGGGATCTGGAGTCAACATTGTATCATATAGATGTCTCTAGACTGTCTCTCTTCAACTGAAAATATACATGGGACTATATGAGTTACAGGAGTGATGTCACCCTCTTATCATCTAGATATGTGTTTGAATAAAGCTGAACAGCAGGAGGCAAAATTGTACTAGGCTATTCCCAGCATAGCAGTAAAATTACACAAAAAAAGCTCTGAATGCGCCACTTGCTGGTTGCCAGTGGTAAATATTAAATGTTTGCATGCAATAGTTCACATTTAACCACTTGCCTACAAAATAGGGTCGTTGTATGGCATTTTAGTTATACATTTTGTTTTACTAGCTATGGCAGCAATCTGCGTGACTGCTACATTATGGCGGACACATCGGACACTTTTGACGCTATTTTGGGACCTTTATCATTTATACAGCAATAAGTGCTATACTATGCAAATGACACTGGCAGTGAAGAGGTTAACCAGTAAGGGACGAGGAAGGGGTTAAGTGTGTCCTAGGGAGTGATTCTAACTGTGTGGGGGCTGGGCTACCAGTGACACGACATTGATCACTGTTCCCAATGACAGGGAGCGGTAGATTAGTGTCCTGTTACTTGGCATGGGAAATGCCTTGTTTACAACAGTGTTCATTTTGGCAGCAAATTTCGAGTTAGTTTTAGTCTTATGCCCCGTACACATGATAATTTTTCAGCATGAAAAAAAACATTGTTTTCAGCATGTCGAAATAACAACGTTTTCCCAACTTGATCATTAAAACGATGGCCCAGATTCAAGAAGCACTTGCGCCCGCGCAACCATAGGTTGCGCGGCGCAAGGGCTTACTTGCTCCGGTGTAACGAGTGCTCCTGATTCAGGAACCTCGTTACACCGAATGCAGCCTAGGATGTGACAAACATAAGCCTCCTTATGCCTTCACATCCCAGGCTGCATTCTTGCGTTGGCCGCTAGGGGGCGCGGCCTTTGTGATCGGCGTGTAGTATGCAAATTGCATACTACCACCGATTCACAAAAGTTGCGCGGGCCCTTCTCACGCAAGGTACGGAGTTTCCGTACGGCGCCTTTAGCATAAGGCTGCTCCTGCTAATAGCAGGCGCAGCCAATGCTAAAGTATAGCTGCGCCTCCCGCTCGCGACGTTCAAATTTCACGTCGTTTACGTAAGTGAACCGTGAATGGCGCTGGACGCCATTCACGTTCACTTACAAGCAAATGACGTCCTTGCGACGTCATTTGCCGCAATGCACGTCGGGAAAGTTTCCCGACGGAGCATGCGCTGTTCGCTCGGCGCGGGAGCGCGCCTAATTTAAATGATTCCTGCCCCCGGCGGGATCATTTACATTAGGCAGCCTTGCGCCCGGCTGCTTAGCATATTGCCCGCGCAATTTACGGAGCAACTGCTCCGTGAATCGCGGGCAAATCGCAATATTTGCGTGGGCGCAGAGAAAAAAATTTGCTCTTTGCCCACGCAAATATTGCGCAATTCTACTTGAATCTGGGCCCTTGTTGCCTACACACCATCGTTTTAAAAAAATGATCTAGCAAAGCGCGGTGACGTACAACACGTACGACGGCACTAATAAAGGGGAAGTTCTATTCGCCTTTGGGCTGCTTTAACTGATTCCGTGTTAGTAAAAGACGATTCGTGCTTTTTTTTCTGTTACAGCGTGATGAATGTGCTTACTCCATTATGAACGGTAGTTTTACCAGAACGAGCGCTCCACTCTCATAACTTGCTTCTGAGCATGCGCGGGTTTTTTACGTCGTTTTAGCCCACACACGATCTTTTTAAATGACGTTTTTGAAAAACAACGTTTTTTTAATGCCGAAAAATGATCGTGTGTATTAGGACTAAAATGGGTTTTTAGTTTAAGTCCCATTTTAGTCTTCTGCAATTGTTTTAGTTTTTGTAATATTTAGTCGACTAAATCTCCAGTAGATTTTAGTTGACTAAAATGTCCTACGTTTTAGTCGACTAAAATCTCCAGTGCATTTTAGTCGACTAAAATCTCCAGTGCATTTTAGTCGACTAAAAATAATTAATCTAAAATCTAATGGGCGTAATTAAATTGTAATGCATTAGTTAACATTTCTCTACAATTTCCAAACTCATTATATACTGCTGTAGTGAAAAATCTTTATGGTATTGAGGTATGAACATTTTGAAGTCAAATTTCAATTTAGTTTTAGTCTTAGGCCCAGATTCTCGTACGAGTTATGCTGGCGTATCTCCAGATACGCCGTCGTAATTCTGAGTCTGAGCCGTCGTATCTTGGCGCCTGATTCAAAGAATCAGATACGCCAGAATTTGTATAAGATACGGCCAGCGTAAGTCTCCTACGCCGTTGTATCTTAACTGCATATTTAGGCTGGCCGCTAGGGGCGTGTACGCTGATTTACGCCTAGAAATATGTAAATCAGCTAGATACGCCAATTCACGAACGTACGCCCGGCCGTCGCATTACAGATACGCCGTTTACGTTAGGCTTTTTCTGGCGTAAAGTTACCCCTGCTATATGAGGCATAGATGAGGCGTACCAATGTAAAGTATGGACGTCGGAACAGCGTTGAATTTTTCACGTTTTACATTGTTTGCGTAAGTCGTTCGCGAATAGGGCTGCGCGTCATTTACGTTCACGTCGAAAGCATTGGCTTCTTGCGGGTTAATTTGGAGCATGCGCACTGGGATACTTTCACGGACGGCGCATGCGCCGTTCGTAAAAAGCATAATTTACGTGGGGTCACATTAAATTTACATAACACACGCCCACATCTTCCACATTTGAATTAGGCGGGCTTACGCCGGCCTATTTACGCTACGCCGCCGCAACTTTGGTTTGAGAATACTGCACTTGCCTGTCAAAGTTGCGGAGGCGTAACATAAATAGGATACGTTACGCCCGCACAAAGATGCGCGCTTCTACGTGAATCCGGGCCTTAGTCTTTTGACTAAAATTACATTTTAGTTTTAGTCGTATTTTATTCATCTCAATTGTTTTAGTTTTAGTCGTATTTTAGTCGTCTAAAATAGTATTCATTTAGTCGACTAAAATGTTTTAGTTGTTTTAGTCTACTAAATTAACACTGGTTTACAAAGGCATCCCCCCATTCTGCCTCTCCGGCGGACATCAGACATCGAGCCCGCGGCGGGTGCCCACTAGGCGGCAGATTCAAAGCATTGTACCTGTACGTTGCTTTGCCTGCCCATGCCATTCTGCCGACGTATATGTGCGTTAGGCAGTCGGCAAGCGGTTAAATAAAAATAAACAATATTTGAAATTATATTATTTTTCCCCCAGATAATAAAAGGAAGAGATATGAAACAACTCAATACATTCCTTTTAAATAAGTACATTTGACATTAGCATGTGCTAATGAGCGCACACCTCTGATATCCATTGTATATAAACAATACCAGGATGAAGAATCTCCCCCCCAGTGTTATGTGATCATTTATGATGATAAAATGAATCCTTGCTAAATTACATTTTTCTTTTTCTGACAATTTTAATCCTTTGAAAAGGGGAGGCAATATTGCCTGCCATACTATATATAGAATGCAGGCACTAAGGATGGAGGCCCAGTCTTCAAAGAATGCCAAGATTGCATATTCTGCTGTACATCTAAATTAGCCATAAAACTAAATGTGAGAGCTGTGCGTACTTTAAATCCCCATAAAAGGAAAGCAGCTTTTCTCCGCTCTAAATTCCCATTTATTTTCCAAATAAACACCACTGCACGCATCCACATATGTGATGAATTTGAATTTAATTGCTAAATATAATTTGATTTTGAATGGGCTGCTGTTTCACATTCCCATACCGTACTTATGAAAGACGCAGACATACAGTCATACTTCACCCTGGAAGCATTTGGACAGGCAGCTCACGATGGGAATGTAACATAATATAAACGTGGTCATTTGAGTAATTCACAATGTTGTTTTTCTCATTTTTCAGATTCCACTCCCTTACATTATTTGCAGATTAGGGGCATTTACCAGATACCAGAAAAATAGTGGAATTTTCACTTTTTTGGAATAAAGAAAATAAATAAATCAAAGTGTTGCTTTTAAAGATAGTCATATTTTTAAAATTACATTTGTTTATTGTATTAGGCATTTTAGTGAGTTTATCTTAAATAAATAGCAAATATCGTACAAGAGTTTGAGAAAATGTGTGTGTGCCGCCGCCGCGCGTGTGTGTGCGCGTGCGTATGTGTTAAAAGGGAGATACACTGATTGACCACTAAGCTTAGTAAATAGGGGGAAGAACGTGGTCTCTTCTCTGCCTGGTGGGTGGTCCCTATTTCTTTAGTGGATCAGTCCCAATATTTGCATATAGCTTGACACACCAATACTCTGCATCTGCTTTTCTGGGTTGTGAAAATAGACAATGTGCAGTGAAGTATCTTCTGTTCATTTTTAAGCATCTCTTCACATGCAGAAGTTTTATTCTTTAAATTTCCTTGCAGGTGACTGGTTGCTTGTATTCGCCTCGCTTCTCTTCACAAGCTAGCAGTTTAGCAAATTAGGCCCTTTGCTGCAGGACATAGTTCACTATATCATAACAAGGATGCCATCTGCTTTCCATCACTCCAATATAGGCAATTTACAGTTCTAGAGAATGCAACATGAATAAAAAAAATCTGGAAATCCTATGGATTCACAGATAAGAAAACCTGCATGAGACTGGTTTAAATTGAATAAAGGGCCATATGAACCACTTGCCACCCGCGCTATAGCCGAAAGATGGCTACAACGCATGCTTAAATTTCCGGTAGGGCATACATTGACATTCTCGCGCTTCCCATGTCCCTTGGTCCCCTGGAAGAGCGTCCGTGAGAGTCCGTTATTAAAGGGGGCTCCTGGATTCCGATAAGCACCCCACCCGCAAACCCTGACAACCAACGGCCAGGGTTGTCGGGAAGAGGCCCTTGTCCCCATCAACATGGGGACAAGGTGCTTTGGGGTGGGGGGGCGGCCCCAAAGCACCCACCCCCCCATATTGAGGGCATGCAGCCTGGTACGGTTCAGGAGGGGGGCACTCGCCCCACCCCCTTTGCTGATCGACTGGGCTGTGTTCTCGGATAATTGTCTGGTATGGATTTTGGGGAGACCCCCATGCTGTTTTTTCGGCATACGGGTTCCCCTTAAAATCCATAGCAGTCCTAAGGGCCTGGTATGCTCTTGGAGGGGAACCCGTGCCGGTTTTTCATTTAAAATTTGGCGTGGAGTTCCCCCTCAAGTTTCATACCAAACGCAGCTGACACAGTGCACTGTGATTACCTGCGGTTATGTGCAGATAGCTGCGCCAAATTGTTCCTGGACGCAGTCAGTTCTATTTTTTCTATCTGCACCAAACCGCAGGTAACAAAACCGCAGATAAACACAATGGGCCAGATTCAGAGAGATCGGCGCATCTTTAGATAGGCATAGCGCATCTCATATGCGCTACGCCGTCGTAACATTGATAGGCGAGTACTGTATTCACAAAGCACTTGCTCCCGTATGTGCACCGGCGTAACGTAAATGGGCCGGCGTAAGCCCGCGTAATTCAAAGTAGCAAGGCAGTGGGCGTGTTGTATTATAATTAACCGTGACCCCATGTAAATGAATGGCCGATCGAACGGCGCATGTGCGCGCATGCTCAGAATCACGTCACAAATACTCCCTAAGATACGTCGGCTCAATGCTTTCGACGTGAACGTAACCTACGCCCAGCCCCTTTTACGTACGACTTACGCAAACAACGTAAAATACGACTCTGTTCCCGCGCCCATACCTTAACATGACTTACTCCTGCTTTATGAGGGGTAAAGTTACGCCGGACGTACGCCTTAAGTAAACAGCGTAGCTTAATGCGATGGGCGCAAGTACGTTCGTGAATCGGCGTATCTAGCTCATTTACATATTCGACACGTAAACCTACGGAAGCGCCCCTAGCGGCCAGCGTAAATATGCACCCAAGATACGACGGCGTAAGGAGACTTACGTCGGTCGTATCTTGCCAAAATTCAGGCGTATCTGATTTCCTGAATAAGCGCATAGATATGACGGCGCACATTTGGACTTACGACGGCGTATCTGGAGATACGTCGTCGTAAGTCCTTTCTGAACCCGGGCCACTGTGTGAAGGGGGCCATAGGAAAGCATTGTGTGCTTTTAGCTGCGGTAGAATCCGCAGCTAAAAGCACCATTCTATCAGTCCGTGTGAAAGGGGCCTAACCCATCAAACCATGGACGCTAATTGATCTCTGAAGTATGCTGTAGTATCTGTCACCAAGCCATCTGTATCAGATCCTTTAAGTCCTGTAAGTTGTGAGGTGTGGCCTCCATAGATCAGAATTGTTTTTCCAGCACACCCCACAGATGCTTGATTAGATTGAGATCTGGAACATTTGTAGGCCAAGTCAACACCTCAAACTCATTGTTGTGTTTCACAAACCATTCTTGAAGTAATCAGAGCAGGCCACCTTCGATTCTTCTGTGGTACAGTTCTAATGCTCATGTGCCTATCGTAGATGCTTTTGGATGTGGATACGGGTAAGCATGAGCACCCTGACTGGTCTGTGGCTATGCGGCGCCATATGCAACAAACTACAATGCACTTTGTATTTTGAAATTTTTCTGTCAGAACCAGCATTAACTTTTTCAGCAATTTGAGCTACAGTAGCTCTTTTATTGGATCGCACTACATGGGCCAACTTTCGCTCCTCATATGCATCAATGAGCCTTGGCCACCTATGACCCTGTTGCCAATTTGCCAGGTTTCCTTTCTTTGGACCACTTTTGGTAAGTCCTTACCACTGCAGATGGGGAACACCCGACAAGAGCTGCAGTTTTGGAGTTGCTCTGACCCAGTCGTCTAGCCATTACAATTTGGCCTTTGTCAAAGTCGCTCAAATCCTTATGCTTTCCCATTTTCTCTGTTTATAACACTTCAACGTCAAAGACATCATCACTTACCTAATAAATCCCACCCACTTTCAGATGCCATTGTAACAAGATAATCAATGTTTTTCACTTTACCTTATGGTCATTTTGGTGGCAAAATTTTAATTTTAGGCAAAACTGTCAACTGCCAACCTTGCATGGAGTGCTGCAGATGTTGGCATTCAGTTAAATATATTGTTGCCAATGGGTCACAGACTCACACAAAGCCTAATGTTAAAGTGGAGGTTCACCCGGAAATGTAAATTTTTAACATTAGATTCATGCTCATTTTGTCAAGGGGAATCGGGTAGTTTTTTTTAAAAACGAAGCAGTACTTACCGTTTTAGAGAGCGATCTTCTCCACCGCTTCCGGGTATGGGCTGCGGGACTGGGCGTTCCTACTTGATTGACAGTCTTCCGACAGGCTTCCGACGGTCGCATCTATCGCGTCACGATTTTCCGAAAAGTAGCCGAACGTCGGTGCGCAGGCACCGTATAGAGCCGCACCGGCGTTCGGCTTCTTTCGGCTACTCGTGACGCGATGTATGCGACTGTCGGAAGCCTGTCGGAAGACTGTCAATCAAATAGGAACGCCCAGTCCCGAACACCATACACGGAAGCGGTGGAGAAGATCGCTCTCTAAAACGGTAAGTACTGCTTCGTTTTTAAAAAAAATACCCGATTCACCTTCACAAAACGAGCATGAATCTAATGTTAAAAAAAAAAAAAAATTCCGGGTGAACTCCCGCTTTAATTCTTAGTCAGCTGTTAATTTCCGCAGAAACTGCTAGTAGGGAGGGGATGGATACCACACCTCAGGTTTTAGGTGTCCCTCCTGTCTCTTCTCAACTTGCATCGACCTCCAGTCAAAGGACGGATCAGATAGGGACTTCTACACTAGCATATTCTCAACAACAACCTAAGGTCAAGCCCAAAATCACAAAAAAAGGTATGGCCAAACCCAATACCCCGGCTAGAGTCCTACATAAACCAAAAAATCAGAGACAAGAGCCTCAGTATTACCACTACAGGAGCGACTCTCCAGTAGGATGGGACCAAGCTCCCTCAAGTGCTCTTCCCCAGTGTGGTAATTTTGGCCAGACAGAATTTAATCCCAAATTTAGGAGGGATAATAATTTTGACTATAGTGTTCCAACCCAAAATAGATTTTTCCCTCTGGGTGACTGTTTGGGACCTTATGGCTATGGCCCCAGAGATGGGGCTCATGGCAATTGGGAGAGACCGTTCCCTCCTCCCAGTTTTGGTCAACCAGAGAGAGGCTATGGGAACTTTAGACCAGAGTATATGCAAGGACCACCACCCTCTCGTCCAACTCAAAATTGGGGTTTTCCCAGGAGCCATCACGGGTCAACATGGCCTATAGAACCAAGAGAGGGGTCAGAGGGGGGAGGCGGGCCCAAGCATCCAAAAAGAAGGCGAGTGTAGGTGTTGGCATCTTCATCTTTGAGCCAACAGACACTAACGGATTCCGAAAAGAAGCTACTCGATAAGGGTCTGAAATTTGCTCCTCCAAGGAATCTGAGCAAATTTCAGACCTTCATGGATGTCCATAAATTTGCTAGAAAGCTGAGTATCAAGAGACACTTTCTGACAAATCCAATTAGGGAGGAGTTGGGCCCGGCCCCCAAATTCAAGCATTCCAACTTATCCAATGCCTTGTTGTTTAATCCTGGGACACTACCTGCTAGTATCAGGGTCTTTAGAGACGTAGTGCTCAAGGATTTGGATAAGATGAGAGTGAAAAAGGCCAGAATGAACAGGGAACTTGAAATTGGATTGGATTCACTTTGTGCAAACAAATCCCTTGTTATTATTTTTTTTTTCATATTTAACCTTTTTCTTTATTTTTCTGTAGTCAAGGTCACAGAGTAATAACACAGCATAAATCATAAATACATAAACATATAAAAATCCACTGTACATTCTAACAGAGAGTCAACTTGAAGGTGAACCAGAAACGACCTAGCCAGATAGTTGGAAACCGGACCTATATGTTATTAGACCGGCGGACAAATGGGGAGGCATTGTAGTCCTAGATAGGTGTGACTACCTAGCAGAAATGCATCGCATTGTGGACGACTGTGACACCTACACCCCTTTGAACCGAGACCCAGTGGCAGGATACAAACGAGAGTTAGAAGTCATTGTGGACCAAGGTTTACAAAAGGGGATTTTGAATAAGAAAGAAAGCCTTTTTCTGGTGCCGGTGGCTCCGCGCACACCGGTAATCTATTATCTCCCTAAGGTCCACAAGAACCAGACTTGCCCCCCGGGACGTCCCATTGTAAGTGGGATAGATTCTATTACGTCCCGGGTGGGCAAGTCCATTGACTTTTTCTTGCATCAAAAATGGCAAGTGAAAAAAGGAAAGAAAGATAGGGTAAGTAGAAAATAACCTCAGATGAGGTCATGAAAAAAAAAGAGGGTTACTATGGGCCACACTGTAGTGATCTAGATTCTTATAGATGTAAACTCATTGATTGGAGTATCAAAAGTTTATTATAAATTGTAAATAGTCATATAAAGAATTGGTGCGGAATACACAGTACAGTCTAATAAAACATGATATTGATTAAATGGTATCTAACCATGAACACACACAACAACAACGTACAAGACATACAGTGGACAACATAAAGACACAACACTGTCCGGACTAGCAGGGGTCAGTCATTGGTTGTCGGCACTGTGATTATCATATAATTTAGATACTGGATGGAAATTATAGTAGTGTGGGGATATAGTCAGGGACAAGTAGTGTCACCTGACATCCAGACTATTAGTCCAATGAATGCACTCACCAATGGCTGAGCCCTGGGGGGGGGGGGGGTGGGAGAGAGAGGAGGATAAGGAAATGTTAGAAATTATGGCTGCAGCGATACATTGATAACAATACCAGAGAGGAAAACCTTTTTCACTGTTGAGTTTAAACACCCAAACCCCCCCCCCCTGTTGTTCTTTTCCTCTGCTATTTTCCTTTCATATTAATTATATATGAATATACGAACAACAATTGTTTCAATACGCCATATCCAATGAAGAAAATACAAATCTCCAAAAAAAACATAAGTAACTAACTTCCATGACCGCAGCAACGTTTGCCGCTTCATGCATTGGCCCAGCATCAATTCACCACGTATCGGTGATAGCATCAGCTGAGGACTGTATATAAAAACATCCATCAGCTGATATCAAACTACGTCCAGGAAGAAGCTACGCCATTGGCTACGGCGAAACGCGTCGACGTCACCATCCGACGCTGGCCATGTGACTGTGTTGGTGTGGGAGAGAGATAGATACGGAGGCACCGTATCAGGCTACAGCTGATCCCTGCATGAACGGGACATTGTAAAGGATGAGCCATTGCAAGATTGTCTGAACAGGCTCCACCGCTATCCCGATCATAATACCGAAGCGGAATTGGTATCAACTAAAGGTCTGTACCTTAAATAAATGTTACATTGACTTGGATAAGAGAGCATTTTTTTCTGGAACTGTACACATGGCTTTGTGTGCTGAATGAATGAATGAATGAATGAATGACTTGTATAGCGCTACTCATGCGAACTGAATCGCCTCTGGGCGCTTTTTACAGCCAGAGTCTGCTTGGCTGGTGCGGTCATTTTACCCCGTAGGATCGTGACACGCTTGGGACACACAGTCATACATATATACTGGACCAATTTTGGACAAGATCCAATTTACCTACCAGCATGTCTTTGGAGTGTGGGAGGAAACCGGAGTACCCGGAGGAAACCCACGCAGGCACAGGGAGAACATGCAAACTCCAGGCAGATGGTGTTGTGGTCAGGATTCGAACCAGCAACCCTTTTGCTGCTATAGGCGAAAGTGCTACTCACTGCACCACTGTGCTGCCCTTGTTACTATTTCATATCAATATCACCATCTGACTAGCATGTTTTGCTGAGGCCACTATCAACCTCCAGGAAACAGTATTTTGACTCCAGTGGAGTACAGTCCTGACCTGTATGACATTGATTACTCTAGTGGCCGTGCAGATGGTATACTGTGTGTAACCTTGCATTAATTTGCAGTAATCTCGTATCAGCGAGACGGACATATCTGTGCATTACCAGATATCTACTGTTCTTACAGTCATCACCACGCAGTACACAGCATTCACTGCAATTCAGCTAATTACCAAGTCTAGATACCAAGGCCTATGGGAACACTAATTGGATTAATCTCAAGATAAATGTGACCTACCTTCCAATTGATTGCTTACAGATATAATCTGAGAGATAGAACACTGTACAGGGTCCATTGATTAACATCAGATGCTATTTGTCTACCTTTTACTAAGGATGAGAAGTGAATACAATACCAACAACAATTGATGAACTCAATCCAATATTAGTTTTTCCTCTCTGGTATTGTTATCAATGTATCGCTGCAGCCATAATTTCTAACATTTCCTTATCCTCCTCTCTCTCCCACCCCCCCCAGGGCTCAGTCATTGGTGAGTGCATTCATTGGACTAATAGTCTGGATGTCAGGTGACACTACTTGTCCCTGACTATATCCCCACACTACTATAATTTCCATCCAGTATCTAAATTATATGATAATCACAGTGCCGACAACCAATGACTGACCCCTGCTAGTCCGGACAGTGTTGTGTCTTTATGTTGTCCACTGTATGTCTGGTATGTTGTTGTGTGTGTTCATGGTTAGATACCATTTAATCAATATCATGTTTTATTAGACTGTACTGTGTATTCCGCACCAATTCTTTATATGACTATTTAAAATTTATAATAAACTTTTGATACTCCAATCAATGAGTTTACATCTATAATGATCTAGACCACTACAGTGTGGCCCATAGTAACCCTCTTTTTCTTTTTCATGACCTCATCTGAGGTTATTTTCTACTTACCCTATCTTTCTTTCCTTTTTTCACTTGCCATTTTTGATACATGCCCAAGGTTACGGCCACACTTCCATCATTGATGTAGGATCTAATATATACCAACCAATCAATGGTAAAAACTTGCGCCTTTCCCCTACCCCCATTCCCTTGAAATCTTTAGACTTTTTCTTGCAGCCTCTGGTGCAGAATATTCCCTCCTTTATTGGAGATACCAGACAGGTCATCAATCTCCTTTCGAGATTGTCGCCCAAAAATGGTACATGGATGGTCACGGCGGACGTGGCCTCCTTGTATACCATTATTCCCCATGATCTGGGGTTTGAGGCAGTTAGACTATACCTGATCCGAGGCTCTAGTCTGGCCCCAGAACAGATCGAATTTATTATGACTCTGCTTCAGTTTGCGGCGAGTCATAACTATTTTTTGTTTGACCACTGTTTTTTTCCGCCAGGATAGGGGAGTGGCCATGGGGGCTAAATATACCCCCAGCTTGGCCAACCTCTTCATGGCCAAGTGGGAGGAGGACGTCGTCGATGATTGCAGGAGGTCCGAGGTCATCCTCTGGGTCAGGTACATCGACAACGTCCTCCTCCTATGGGACGGTGAGAGGGAGGATTTGGATGCCTATATGGCATTCCTTAATGACAATGCGAGGGGTATTATATTCACTTTCTCGGCAAGCCAGACTATGGTCAACTTTCTGGATTTAAACATTGAGATTGTTGGCGATAAGTTCACAACGACCACATTCTTCAAGCCAACGGACAGGAATTCATTCATTCCCTTGGACAGTTGTCACTATGCCCCATGGTTGAAGGCAGTCCCTCAAGGGCAATTTGCTAGAATTAGGCAAAACTGTACTGAAGTCGAGGCCTATGACAGGCAGGCAGCTATCTTGTCAAATAAGTTTGTAGAGAAAGGGTATGACCCCAATACACTATCTGAGGTAGTGCAATCCACTCGTGATAGAGACAGATAGAGACATTCTCTGCTGAAAGACCGAATTAAGGTGGAGAGGGATGGATTCTCATTGCCATTCATCACTACTTTCTCGGCACAGCATCAAAGTATCAAACATCTGATAAGAAAGCATTAGCATATATTGCAGAGTGACCTGACACTTGTGCCTGTTTTGCCGGCGAGGCCGTCTGTTGTTTTTCGGGGAGCCGCTTCTCTGGGATCGAGCGTTGCGCCTAGTGTGCACGACCCCCCGAATGTGAGAACAGGACCTTCCTGCAGGGCCTCTCTGGGTATCACAGGTGCAAGAGGTGTCAGGTATGCTCCCTAAATAGATGCCAAGATCGTAAGATCACTCAATTTTCCTCTACAAGCACTGGGAGGTCACATGAAGTTAAGCCTTTTGTCACCTGTTCAACCAAGGGGGTGGTTTACCTTCTCCAATGCTCGTGCGGGCTGCAATACATAGGGAGGACCAAGAGGGAATTGAGAATCAGACTTAACGAGCACATAGCCAAGATTAGGAGTGGCTTCCCTAACCATTCCGTGTCGAGGCATTATGATCTCGTTCATAGCAGGAACCCCGCAGGGACCCTCTTTGTAGGTATAGATAAGTACAAACCACATTGGAGGGGGAGTTCCCTGGTCAGAGAAATATCCAAAACCGAAATGTCCTGGATCCATAGATTGAGAACTTATGTACCTTATGGACTCAATGTGGACACTGACATTAATGCCTTTATTAATAATGCGTAGCATGCATGGATGTCCCCCATTTAGTCTGTCCTGCCTTTGAGGGGGGTTGGGCAACCATCACCCTTATGATGGGGTGCTCATGTGCACCAACATCATCGGGTGAGTCATGTTGATCTTCCAAGGGCAGGATATCCTCCAAGGACAGGATATTTGGTTGATTGGGTCTTTGAGTCTGGTTTTGGTTTTAGGAGTATCTACATTTTTCGCCTGAACCAATCTATCTATGGTGATTAAGGGAATATAGTCACTCCCTTTGGTTGGTTGGACAATGGGGTGAACATGTATTGTGATGCCTGTTGGTTTGGCAATGTGTTGAATACCTAATGTAGATTCAGCAATTTGTTCTGTATTAATCATTTGTTTGCATTACATCGATATAGATTGATATCTGTAAAATATGGGACACAGCTGATATATGTGGTATTACTTCTATATGTCTCCTGTGAATGTTCACTGCCTCTATAGTAGTGCATGAATTTTAACGGTTTTAAATAATTTTGTAATTCTGTAAAACATGGGACATAGCTGATATATTTGGTATTACTTCTATATGTCCCCTGTGAATGTTCACTGTCTCTATAGCAGTGCATGAATTTAACGGTTTTTAAAATAATTTTGTGCAATGTCTTTAATGTAATTTATGTAGTATATGATTCCTTGTTGATTCATTTGTCCGTGTCCCCGGGATGTAGTTCGCATGAGCCCATTTCCGGGACACGATATTGCCATGCCAGCTTCCGGGGTTAAATCGTTTGCAGCGTCACCATGACAGCCCTATGGGCGGGACTAGGGCTGTTAGCGAATCGGGTGCCGGCTTCTGGTGGAGCGCACCGACGCAGCCACGTCCAATGACGCGCACGCGCAGGATCCCGGGAACGAGGCTTGGTTCCTTCTCTGTAATTGTTTGTCGTCCATAAGAGGGGATGGCTCAGCACGCCGCTTGTCCCCCGAGACGAAGTGACCTATCACGAAATGCGTCGGGCGGAGCGAGCGACGTGCTGACATCATCCCCCTCATCGCAATATTCTAAACACGAGCGGCTTTTTTCCTGGAAACGTCCGGGCGGCGTTACAGGCCAATGTCCGTTTTGTCTGCTGAAATGTGAGTTTACATCTTTATGTTGGTTTTAAAATAAATGTCCCTGGTTTTATGCTATGTGGAGCATTTCCTTTTTTCCATATCCATACACCACTTGAGCCCTATGTGAAGCCATATCCTATTGGGGACACACCATCATCCAGTCTCTTTGTTGTGGAAACGTTATTATCTAGCCTGCCATTTGGAGTGATATGCTGGGTTTGGTCCATTAGGACCTTTGCATCTGGTAAGCAGTTTGCATACGGTGGTGGATTCACATGTGGTGTGCGGTGATTACTGAACAGTGGGATTGAGCACGGGTGTTCTTTCAACCTTGAACCCTTATGAACTTTCTTTCTGCATGTATTCAGACAAACATATGGACTTTGAGTACTCATTTGTCTGAATTAATTTATTTATTAATGTCTATTTTGTTTATATAACCTGTCACGTTTATGATTATTTATTGTGGTGTTCAATCACTGAATGTACCAATTGTTGCCCTTTCGGTTTAGTGCCGCATGCACCTGATCTTGTGTTCCGGGTGACTGCGGTTTCTTCCGCCTAGAGACACTAATACACTTGGTCACACACAGATTTATCTCTGTTGAGATTATAATTCACAATGATACATTGTACATTTTTGGGGATATAATTTTGTTTATATCCCTTTCACATGGGTTTTTCTTGAGGAACAACCACTTTGGTATAGCGCAATTATTCTTTTTATCCCAAGCAAAAATACTCATTGTGTGCTGGACCCCATTCAGTATCATGCTGTTCTTCAGCTTCAAACAATAGATGTTGCTAGTGCTACAAAGGGCATGCCTTTTAGTAAAAATGTCAGAAAGGTCTGGCCATGTCACCAATGTCATGGCTAGATCAGTACTTAAATAGCAAGACGGCTGAAATCCTTTCCAATAGGTTTCCATTAATGTCCCTTGGTCCCAGCCTTTAATGGCAATGGCTGTTCCTGGGTCAATAATTACATTGAATGCCCCCCCCCCCTTCTATATGTAGGGAAAATATTTGAAAGGAATTAGCTGAAGCACAGTTTTGATCTCCTTTAGTTCCTATTTATTTTGAAATTTTAGGCTTTTTCACTTTTTTGGTTTGTTACATAAAAAAAGAACCAGACGTCACAGATGGGAAATTCGCTCCCACTGAGGGTAGACTGGCAGACCGGGACTGGTAGTAGCAGCTGAAGCTAGACAGTGGCATAGCTTAAATATAATAGAGAGACAGAGTACTTCATGGATTCACGAAGAGGCAAACAACACTGTGGAGACTGGATACCTGATGATGGAGAATTAAAGGGCTTGTAAAGGTAAAAAAAAAAAAATCTCTAAATAGCTTCCTTTACCTTAGTGCAGCCCTCCTTCACTTACCTCATCCTTCGATTTTGCTTTTAAATGTGCTTATTTCTTCTGAGAAATCCTCACTTCCTGTTCTTCTGTCTGTAACTACACACCGTAATGCAAGGCTTTCTTCCTGGTGTGGAGAAAGCCTCTTGAGGGGGGAGGGGGTGAGCAGGAGTGTCAGGACGCCCACTAACACACAGCTCCTTTCTCTATCTGCAAAGTAGAGAGCGTCCTAACCCTCCTGCTCGCCCTCTCCCCCCCTCAAGAGGTTTTCTCCATACCAGGGAGAAAGCCTTGCATTACTGTGTGTAATTACAGACAGAAGAACAGGAAGTGAAAATTTCTCAGAAGAAATAAGGACATTTAAAAGCAAAATGGAAGGATGAGGTAAGTGAAGGAGGACTGCACTAAGGTAAAGGAAGCTATTTAGGGGGAAAAAATGTACCTTTACAACCCCTTTAAGTCAGAGTGCTTGCTTATTCAGGAAAGTGAGAGCCCTTAAAAGGTTGGATGAACAGGATCCAAGGGACCTCCTGAATTGTTGGGTTTTGCTGAAGACAACTCCCAGGTTGCAGCCCTCTTGATCACCAAAGCCAGCAGCTACCAGGGCCAGAGTATACGTGTTTGGGAAACAGTCTCCTGTAGCACAGGGATGTGGATGAGTTCACCCTTGGACACAGGAATCAAACAAAAGTGCACAGGATCACTGGGTCATGAAGCAGGCTGGAGTGCACAGGGATCACAGGAGCTGGATGCAGGTTAAAGTGCACAGGGTCACAGAATCGGCATGCCTTTCTTTAATAAAGCCCTTGTTTTGCTGAGGTGCTTTGGCAGGTGGACCTTAATTGCAAAGGCAGATAAAAATATATATATATAACATCTGCATATCACTTATTGCCCATACACCCTCAAAGTTTTAATTACCTTGGTTTTCAATTTGACAGTAATTTATTTTGACATATACAGTATATATATGCATATGGGTTTTTCTTTAAACTTTTATTTTCATGCTTTTTTTTCTTTTTCTATGTTCGTTCTCAAATTTGTTTGGTGGTTTTATTCATTATCTTGACTGTTTTTATTTTTCTGGCTTCTACTTATGTACACAATTTGGCATTCCACTAGTGGATGATTTTTTTATTTTTTTTCTCAGCATAAATATTTGCTCCTCAGACTGCTTATGTGAAAGATAATTTTTTTTTTATATCTCTTTCATTCTATTTTTAACCAATTGAAAAGTGTATCCTAAAGTTGTTAAGTCTCTGCCTTTGCATCCAAGGCTATTCCTGATGCTGCACATGTGATCAGTTATACCACCAGCATTATGGTGGCTTGACAGTTTGGCTCAGAGCACAAACAACTGTGACAGTCATCATTCACGGAATGTCTAGAATATAACTGTTTTTGGAAACAGTTAAATCAATGGATTTAGTTTTACTTTAGGAGTGCTTATTCATGTTTCTTTTACCCGTGGCATTAAAGACAATTTGGAAGTACAGCATGAATTCTTGGTAATTTTTAATGGTTGTTCTGTCTGGAATGTGACCACATGTAAAGAATAGCGCTATTCAAACACCTCCAGTTTGTCCTTCTGTCTGTTCTCCTCCCAGAGTGGGTGCCAGGCCCTCCATAAACACATCTCACTCATTAAACAACCACAAGAGCAAATCAGGAGGCATGCACCACATAGATCAGCCACGTCCACTGATAAGCTAACAGAGGCTTCAGCTACAGTGCCTGCATCATGGCTGCCCCATCCCCACCGGGCCTAGTTGTAGAGGTCCTCTATGTGATGTGCGCCCCCCGGCTATGTACACAGGGAGCTGCAACTTGGCTTGGGTGCCCCCATAGCAAGCTGCTTGCTGTGGGGGCACTCAAAAGGAGGGAGGGACCAGGAGCACTGAAGAGGCACCCGAGACAAGGAGGATCCAGTCTGCCCTGTGCAAATCCATTGCCCAGAGCAGGTAAGTATAACATGTTTGTTATTTTTATAGAAGAAAAAAAACAAAACTTTACAAATCACTTTAAAGTGGTTGTAAACCTTTACGTATACCCAGTGAATTGGCTAGCATCAGGTGATACACAGAGATGAGACAAATCCTCCTACTTAAGGTGTATCTGTTTATCTATAGCCATTTCTTTTGTATAGCCTTCTAAAACACAGACTTCCCCACAGCGTCTCTGATCTCTGAAAATCAGGGGGCGGGGATCTAAAATCTGGAAAAGTCAGGAGCACTTTGAGCCCTGATTGGAGGGAAAAGTCACATCCCCTTGCTGAACTTTAAAGGCATCCCAGTCTTAGTCCCTAGGGTTCAACATTGAGTTGGCCCACCCTTTTCAGCTATAACAGCTTCAGTGGTGTAGCAGTTGGGCAGCACAGTGGTGTAGTGGTTAGCACTTTTGCCTAACAGCAAAAAGGGTCGCTGGTTTGAATCCCAACCACGACACTACCTGTCTGAAGTTTGCATGTTCTCCCTGTGCATGCGTGGGTATATATATATATATATATATATATATATATATATATATATATATATATATATACATATATATATATATATAAAGGAAAACAATTTAGACTTGAGTTAGGCTTTAGGCCGCTATCAAAATGAATACTATCACAGTGATAACGGCAGCAAAAATACTACTGTGATAAAAATATAATGCAAAAAAAGGATTTGGCACTCATTTGGGCTAAATTATCTACATAGGGGCATTGACTATTATTTATGGATATTCTCCGCACTGAATACCTTACAGAGGAAAGTAGGAACACAAACTAAAGTTACATCTGTTTGACATCTTTTGTGTTATTTTTCTTATATACTGTTTTATGTGGAGTTGTATCAAGAGAGAATGAACACTAGCATTCAGTAACCATATGTAGCAGGAAGAATAGATCAGTACAGACACTTATTATCAGGTTATTGTGACAACATATCTGCACAAATTCTGGGCTCTGCACACATTTAATAGATCACTTTTTAGTTGATATTGAAGTTGAATTACTGCATCTAAACTGAACCTACTGTAACTAGAAGCTACATCACATTTATCACATGCAAACATATGGATGCCCTGCAGATGGCACCAAACTAAAAAACTGCGCAGAGCTGATTTGACATATTTAGACTAATATTTTGAACCAAACGCATTCAAACTTGTGATGTCGAAAAGTACTAAACCCACAACAGTAAAACCAGTCTGTATATGCAGTATAGCACTTGTTATACTCACTGTGGAACTTAAGGGATTAATCCTCTGCATTAGGTAAAAAGGCTGTTTTATTTTGTATGCACAGATCCTCCTCACCCTGCAATGTCTACCTTGTAAACAACAGGCAAGGTAGCCAACCTCAACCTGCACATGCTCAGTTGTGTCTTTTATGCTGGAGAGAACAATTTCTTGTTCTCAGAGCTAGCCAGGTCACATGATATTGACATCACATATATAGTGAAAATCTACTCCTTCCTGGGCTCTCAGCACTGGAGAAACTGTGCAGTTTATCACTGAACGTGGCATACAGATCATCCAAAAAGGAATATAGTGGCAGTATTTTAATGTAAAAAGAAGATTTATAAGCTGTGGGTACTGTGGGGGGGGGGGGGGTTTAACTATTTTCATATTACTGGGTTTAGTAACACTTTAAAGTTTAAAAAAAAAAATGGTTGTATATTTTCTCATAGAAAAGTACGCACTATTTGTAATTACTTGAGAGAAAAAAGTTTAAATAAAGGTAAAATTAAGCTCATGGCAAACAAAAAAAGGACATAAAGTCACCACAACCAATTTAAAAATCACATTTAAATTTGTAGTATAAAACTGATGAAAGGCTGTTATAAGTTACTGCACCTTAGCCTTCAACACTGCTCTAAAGCCTCGTACACACGATCGGTTTTCCCGTCGGGAAAACAGCCAGGAGAGCTTTTGGCCGGGAAAACTGGAAGTGTGTATGCTTCCTCGCTGTTTTTTCGTCGGAAAAACAGACGGGAATCCCGACGGGAAAATAGAAAACCTGCTCTCTATTTGCCGTCAGGATTCCCGGCGGCTTTTTTTCCGCCAGATTTACTAATACTCTATGGGAAACACTGCGAGGCAGTGCCCATGGAGCATACACACGGCCGGGATTCCCGACCAAAGCTCCATGGCAGTTTTTCTGCCAGGTACTCTGCTTTCCCCTCGGTTTTCACGGCTGACTTTTTACCGCCGTGAAAACCGAGCTTGTGTACAGGGCTTAATTGTCAGCTATAAGCCTGTCATTGAGAAATCTTGCTACTTTTTCTTCATTCTTGTCATACTATAGATACAGTTATTACCCAACTAAATTATTACTACAAAGATCAGCGAGTTAACCTTACCTAAATATTGCCCTTTCCCCGCTCTGAAGGGTGGTCCCAAAGGCCCTTTAATCATTGGATTCATGTATTTCATTTGAGGGTATGCTCCTCCAGCTGGTCCACCTCCAGACACAGATCCCACAGCAGCCACCAAAAGGAATAAAGTGCTACGTCCCAGGGACATCTTGAAATAAATCTGCAAAGGGAGATGGAGTAAAACATTGATATTAATATCTTCTTCAATGATGCCTCAAGCTTTAGACTGCAATAAACGTCCTATTATCTAGTAAAATTGCCCACCCTGGGTATTCACTCACTTGCAAGACCATGTGGTCAAGGTTTTATACATTATAATATATGCATTAATAATTTGTGGTCATGGACAAGGTGCACTCAGTACAAGAGCTTGTGCATTGTTTAAGGCTACTGGATGGTGGCATTGTGGTCAGTGGCTATGTAAGAGCTTTGAGGGCATGGACCTCTCTTTATTTGTAAATTGGGAGGTATGACACTGAAGTCCACTTTTTTATTGATAGGAAGCCCCATTTTACCACGTTAGACTCACAGCAATTTTACTTTTTAGCACTCGCATAATTTACCCTTAAAAGTGACTCTAAAGTGACTCTATTTAAGGTCATAGGGCCAGATTCACAGAAGAGATACGACGGCGTATCTCTGAAACGCCGTTGTATCACTCAGAGTATCTATGCGACTGATTCATAGAATCAGTTACGAATAGATAGCCCTTAGATCCGACAGGTGTAATTGTCTTACACCGTCGGATCTTAGGATGCAATACCTCGGCCGCGGCTGGGTGGAGTTTGCGTCGTATTCCAGCGTCGGGTATGCAAATTAGCAGTTACGGCGATCCACGGCGGTTTTCGCGGTCATTACGTCGGCGCAAGTCTTAGTTTCCCGTCGCAAAGTTAAGCAATCTTTTTCATTGCTTAACTTTACACCAGCCATGTTAAAGTATGGCCGTCGTTCTCGCGTCGATTTTGAATTTTTTTTTTTCGTCGCGCCGCCGTAATTTCCCGCAACGCACGTCTGTAAAATTGCGAACGGTGCATGCGCAGAACGTCCGGCGCGGGAGCGCGCCTAATTTAAATGGTACCCGCCCCATTTGAATCGGGCGTTTGCGCCGGACGTGTTTACGATACACCGCCGCAAGTTTACAGGTAAGTGCTTTGTGGATCGGGCGCTTAAACTGAAAACTTGCGGCGGTGTAACGTAAACGGGTTACGTTACACGGCCGCAATTCTACGTGAATCTGGCCCTATATTTCTTAACTCAGAAAAGTACCTTCTATTGCTTTCAACCTCCACCAAATTTCCATCATATGATGTCCACCCAGGATGGTAGTGCTCCCACCCAGCTGTCATTTTACAATAGGTTGGGTGGAAAGTGGTTAAGAAGTGGATGTGTATGGATTCTTTTTGGAGCAGAAGGAGATTTTTAGTGTCACTTTATGTTTTTTTCAATCTGTAAGAAATCCATTTCAATTCTAGATTAGTTTATATTAGTATTTTTTCCTGATAATTTTTTTTTTTTAATCATTAATAAAACTATATAACCCATATATTAAATATCTATCTATAGATACAGTACTGTGCAAATGTTATAGGCAGGTGTGAAAAAATGCTGTAAATTCAGAAAGCTTTCAGAAATAGACATTTTAATAGTTTATTTTTATTGTAAAATTAATAAAAAAAAGCAAATGAACAGAAGAGAAATCCAAATCAAATCAATAGGTTAGAGACTCATCTATACCTCTATTCTCTATTAACCATTTACAGATATTGGGCTGATGATTATAAATTAAATGTGGTATGTAGAATGTCTGTGTACATAATACAATATAGTACTCTCATTTCTATATTTTTTTTTAGTACAATATTCATACAGTACCGTATATACTTTTTCGTTACAGTTTTTATTCCTTATGGTCAGTACGGTTCCCATGTCTGCCTGGGGGCGACCATAGTTGCCTGTATTCTGCCACTTGGTTGGTCCAGTGGTAGAGACTATTGAATGGACAGCCGCACTCCAAAAAAACTTGAAGGTTGTCTTTATTGTAAAACAAGTAGAAAATGCACTACAAAGCACAGCAAAAATAGGGATGGCAGCCTACGCATTTCACACTATCAATTAGTGCTTAGCCATGATTAAGCGCTAATTGATAGTGTGAAATGCGTAGGCTGCCATCCCTATCTTTGCTGTGCTTTGTAGTGCATTTTCTACTTGTTTTACAATAAAGACAACCTTCAAGGTTTTTTGGAGTGCGGCTGTCCATTCAATAGTCTCTACCATTTGCCTTGTGCATTGCCGGCACCCTGGATCTCCTGAGAATACAATGATTGCTAAGCATACCCACCTGGAGCGGTAATTTCCTTTTCCCACTTGTTTGGTCCAGTGGTTTTACATATCTGGGTAAGATTTGGGCCCCTCACTCAGCAGCCTGTGTTCTTTAAGCATTGTTATTTCTTGCTCTTTTCCGTTTTTCATATCATGTTGTATTATATTATTTTATGTGTTCTCATATTATTGATAACATTTACTCCCAGACCTCCTGAGGAAGCAGTCAACTGTGAAACATGTCAAGAAACATTGACTACACACATGGTCCTTCATGTTACTGATACTTTTAGCTTTTCACTATACCTATGGGTATATGACTATCAACTATGTTAGGAGCGGCGTTTCAGCCACAGGTAAGTAATGCTGTTATATGTATGTTTCTGTAATATCTATTCTATACAAATTGTTTTTACATGATTGTAATAAAAACTTGATTGATTTTAAAGTGTTACTAAACCCACAACAGTAAAATAAGTCTGTATATGCAGTTTTTATATGCTTGTTATACTCACTGTGGAACCTGAGGGGGTTAATCCTCTGCATTGTGTAAAAAGTCTGTTTTATCCTGGATTCTCTGATCCTCCCCTTCTTTTACTGTCCCCAATCCATCTGCTGATAGCACAGAGCTCTAGGAGTTATGCTGCACATGCTCAGTTTGTTGTGTTTTGATAGAGAGGTTTTTTTGGGGAGGGTGCATGTGTTTGGCACAGGGCCAATCAGCACTATCAAGACAGAGGACGAGGGGTCATGCGGCCTCATAGGACAGTCAAAGGAGAATGAGAACTCCTCCTACAAGCTTTAACCAGTGCTCGGCCACACACTGATAGAAGTCACAAGACTGCTATATGCTGCTGATAAGAAAATATATTTATCAGTTTATATTTACTAAAACAATTGCATTTCCATGTTCTGTGTACTGTGGCAGACCAGATATAGTGAATGCAGGCTCCTGGGTTTGGTAACATTTTAAAGATTATGGTTGTAGTATGTCTAAAGTGGTACCAGAAAAATCCATTCCTCACATCTACTTTTTCTTTAGTTTAAATCAATATTGGTGTAACTTGCACACAATTTTTGAAGGAGCTTGGTATGTATTAAATCCTTCTGTCTATTTTGAAATCCCAGACAGACTTGATGATTTTGAGATTGGGGCTCTGTGAGGGCCAAACCATCACTTCCAGGACTCCTTGTTCTTCTTCTTCACACTGAAGATAGTTCTTAATGGCATTGGCTGCATGTTTGGGGTCATTGTCCTGCTGCAGAATACATTTGGGGCCAATCACACAACTCCCTAATGGTATGGCATGGTGGATAAGTATATGCCTGTATTTCTCAGCATTGAGAACACCATTGATCCTGACCAAATCTCCAACTCCATTTGCAGAACTGCAGCCCCAAACTTGCAAGGAACCTCCGCCATGCTTCACTGTTGCCTGCAGGCACTCAATATTGTACAGATGTCCAGCCCTTAGTGAACAAACTGCTACAGCTAAATATTTCACATTTCGACTTATCAGTCCGGAGTACCTGCTGCCATTTTTCTGTATCCTAGTCTCTATGTTTTCATGTCCTGGACTTGGACAGTGGATATCTGTGGTTAACAAAATCAATAAGATTGAATGCCTCACAGTGGCCATACACAGAAAAGAGGAAACATTTAGGAAAACGTGATGGGCCTCCCCTAGTTAGCCGATAGCCGCATTACTGTTGGCAGGTGTTTGTTTTTGACCTCTGTGCCAATGCTTGACTCTCCAGTTCTCAGCTGCAAAACAAATTTGGGACTCCTCTCTCTACCCCCCTTTTTTTAAAACATTCCCATTTTCCTATTTGCCCTTTCCCCCCAGTAGCTCCTATGGTAGCATCTATCCATCTTTTTGGTATTAAAATTAAGAACCTACACCATGTTTCAGCAATGCTTAAGAGTACTTTTTTTAAGTTCAATGTGTCTGGCTTGACACCATTTCCTAGTTGTTAAGCAGAGTACGGTCACCCCAGGGGAGGCTACTGGCTTACAACAACTAGACCTTTGTGGCCCCTATGCTTATGGTGTGGAATATTTTCTTTTTGATTATCTGTGCAAGAAGCTGTGCTGGATGGTGTAATAAAATACTTATGAATGAAAAGGTGTGCAAGTGTAAGACATGATGCTGGTTTGAAGCCAAAGGGTAGTCACACCAAATATTGATTAGATTTAGATTTTTCTGCTGTTCGCTCACTTTGCATTTTATAAATTGATAAAAATATTAAATATTAAATTTGAATACATGTTTTTGAAAGAATTCTTACTTTACAGCATTTCTTCACACCTGTATAAGGCTGGTTTCACATATGTGCAGCCACGGTTCCCAGCATGGGGTCCAGTGTGTTTCTGTCCACTAGTTCAGGTGTGATACGGGTCTGAATTTTTGCCTGAATCGAACCCAAAAACACACAGGACCCTTTTTTAATTTGCTCCGCTGCTTCCCAGGACATGTGTGAACCGACTCCATTGATAGCTGGTCACACTCGCCTGTCATGCAAATTGGAAACCGCATGCAATTCGCACATATGTGAACCCAGTCTGAAACTAGGCAGGTGTATTTATATAATAAATATCTATATAGGCCCAGATTCACAAAGACTTACGCCGACGTATCTACTGATACGCCGTCGTATGTCCAAATATGCGCCGTCGTATCTATGCGCTGATTCTCTAAATCAGATACGCCAGAATTGTGGCAAGATACGACTGACGTAAGTTTCCTACGCTGTCGTATATTGGGTGCATATTTACGCTGGCCACAAGGGGCGCTTCCGTTGATTTACGCGTATAATATGTAAATGAGCTAGATACGCCGATTCACGAACGTACTTGCGCCATCACTGTAATCTACGTTGTTTCGTAAGGCGTTTTTACGGCGTAAAGTTAAACCACCAAAAAGCCGTCGGATTTTACGTCGTTTACGTAAGTCGTACGTGAATGGGGCTGGGCGTAAGTTACGTTCACGTCGTACGCATTGAGCCGTTGTATCTTTGGGAGTATTTGCGACATGATTCTGAGCATGCACGCGCATGCGCCGTTCGTTCGGCCATGTATTTACATGGGGTCACGCTTCATTATAATACTACACGCCCACTGCCTTGCTACTTTGAATTAGGCGGGCTTACGCCGCCCATTTTACGTTACGCTGGCGCAAGAAAGGGAGCAAGTGCTTTGTGAATACAGTACAAGCCTCTCTATGTTACGTCGGCGTATCGCATATCAGATGCGCTACGCCGCTCTAAAGATACGCCGATCTCTCTGAATCCGGCCCATCCTGTATAAATATCTGTTTATTTACATAAGCAAACTTAGAGGCCAGTAATTGCATTGCCAGGGAGAGCACGTTTGAAATGGTTTCCTCCGGGGTTGCATTACTTTGGGATTGCGTGTGCACATAATATGATGAGTGGACTATAAAGCCTTGCAAACCTCTGTTCTAACATTTGATAATTACATTTTTGTTCTATACTTACAGTAGATATCTAGTTACTCAAGCCCCACAACTCTTGAAATGACCCATTCAAGAAGACGTCATATCTTTCATGCATATAGTAATAGATGTAACAAAATGTCTTTCTTTTAGAATTCATAAAACTTTTTAACTAAGACCACTAAATCCTACTTGCTTAAGTTTGAGTAAAAAAACAGTGAACTAAGCCTTGGATGTAGGTAAAATGGCTTTGCAGTATAGCTGGGTGGAGGTGCAAAAATGTATGTGTGTTTTTAAACTTTTTAAAGCACACATGTAGTGACTGAAATATTACATCTGGGAAAAGTCTGTGTCTGGGTCAGAATTCAATGTTGGCAACCTTTTCAAATAACAGCAGGAGGAGTCCCAATATGTATCCACTTTTACTAATAGCACAGTGAATAAATAAGATTAAAATTTTTACATTTGGGAATAATTTAAGCATATAAACTCATATCAGAGACTAGGTTTGTAGCTGGGTTTCATAGGATCAAGATTAATCTTTTCCCGGTCATCTGTCTCTTCAAATATATTAGTTATCTAAATACCCTCTTTGTGTTTTTTTATTTTATTTTCACCTAGAAGATACACTACCTCGGACCTGCTATAGTACATTTGTAGCACCCTCTACTTAGAGCAGGTAAATTTAGCTAGCTAAAATCTAGGCCTGTTTGTTTTGATCTGTGGGGCTGGGAGTGGCCTAGAGTAGGCTGGTGACTCCCAGCTGGTTTCAACTTTCAGTTACTTCCCTGCTGCATCTAGAGGCTTCTAGAAGAGAGAAGGGGAAGAGAGGTGGAGTTAGCTGGGGTGTTCTAAGGAGCCTTGACCAATCTCCCACCTGGATTGGCAGGGGGCAGGCCTCCTTAGGTACCCAAAGTCAGCCCCACTGGATAGGATTTGTCAGGTGGAAGAACTGGGAGATGGAGTACTAGTTGTCGTGGTCGTTGAGGAAGCTCCCCAGTCTGGGGGGGGGGGGTGACCTTGGGCCTGGAGCTCGGGAGTGGAAGGGACCCTTGTTCAAACCACAGGGGCGTCCTGACCAGGAGCAGGAGAGGACAGTGGAGAGTACTGCCAGGCAAATCTCCAGGAGGGATCCACCAGGTGTTGGCAAGTGACCCGCAGCCAGGAATGCTGGGGAGGTATGCTGGAGTGGAGTGGGAGGATGCAATCTGAGAAGAATGTAGCGCCAGTGAAGACTGTGGTGTCATGGGTAGTGGAAACAGGCAGCTGCAGCCAGGAGGGTTTGCAGGGCCTGAAGAGGGCTGACTGGGGTCAGTAGTCTACCTAGGGCAGCTAGCACCAGAATTATCCGTTTGTTTCTTACTACACCAAAATGGCCCATGGCCCCTGCCTGCAAATGGCTGTTGCTAAGGCCTAGCTGAATCCATAGTCAGACCTAACCACGTGCTAACTGTGCTAAAGAACTGTGCTGGAGCAAGAGTTGTGCTGGAGAAAAAAGAGTATATATACTTTGTCTTAAGCTATGCAAATCTTTCTGGGTATCCCATAAATTCGTTAACACCATCCAAGTTCTAATCCCTCAATAAAATTAAAAACAAAGATAATAGACTGTTGATTGTCTTGGAGTGTATGGGTAGGGTGACAGGTGGACCACAACACTTAGCAGCCCCTATGGGAGTAACGCTACACATTTTACACTAAAATCCAGGCAGACAGAAAAGTCACACCTTAAAGTGGATGTAAACCCCATTCATAAAATCTGACTTGGGAACATATATCTGTAGTGATTACTTATACATCACCAAAGCCCTAAGTCCTGTGTCTTGTTGCTGCTCCGTTCCTTTGTTATTAGCATGATAAGTTCTGACATGCTCCCAGACACAGGAGATAAAAACAGCTGGAAATTTGTGTCGGGGACGGAACCTAGAAATAGATAAGCAGAGAGCTTGTCCATTCACAGTACAGCTCTGCAAGTTTCCTTGTTCCTCTGCACATACCCATACCTGCAATGTTTCTACTTTCGTTAAAACCAGCTGTAGAAATGTAGATACTCTGTGGTTTATTTACTGGAGCTGGAGAGTGCAAAATTAGGCCCACTTCTGCATAGAAACCAATCAGCTTCCAGGTTTTATTGCCAAAGCCTAATTGAACAAGCTGAGCTTATAAGCTGATTGACTACCATGTGCAGCTGCACCAGATTCTAAGTGCACCAGTTTTAGTAAATCTACCCCTCTGTGCATTCTTTTCTGTTGACTTGACTGCTATTCTTTAACCTCTTCCAGACAGCCCACCACATATATACCATTTTAAGGGAGGCCCGGCTGTGCAAAATCACGTACCTGTACGTGCTTTTGTGCATGCGGTGTAGGGGGTGCGCGTGCGCCGCTGGAGTGCTGCTTCCGCTGTGATTGTACAGCGTGGGAGCTAATTAGCGACCTGCCGATCATTCTGTGGAGAGACGGAGCAGCGGTGTGCCTATGTAAGCAATCCAACCCGCTGATGTCTCAGGGTGCAAAAGAGAAATCTTGTGTTTCAGCTAAGCTAAAACACAATCTCTCTTTTCCTCCAGTGTATCCATTCCCCCTACAGTTAGAAAGCACCTCTCAGGCACACACCTAACCCTTTAATCGCCCCTGGTGTTAAGCCCTTCCCTGCTAGTGTCATTTATATAGAGACAGTGGATCCCCACGCTTCTCCCTCTTCATCATTTACACTTTTAGGGTGGACAGGATCAATCCTGATAGGTCAGTGCTGAAACTGCTTTATGGCCTACAGCTGAGTCCTTAGACTGTTCATTGTCCCAAATTACCTCTAGAGAGAGACTATGGGGAAGACTGACCTCTCATTGTTTTGCTAATCATTCTTTGGGGTATCCTTTGCCCTAACACCTTTCCTGTTAAAGACCAGGATCGGTGCCACTGTGTGCAAAATGAGCTGCTCAGTGTAGGTAAGTATGACATGTTTGTTATTTAAAAAGGGAACCTTTAATGTCCCTTTAATGCATAGGATGTATTACGGTGAAAAAACACGAACCTTTACAACCCCTTTAAATACATTTTGAAAAGACCTTATACTGAGGTATTGGAGCTGGAGTACATGGACTGGTGCTTGTGGTGGTGTGGAGTGGCTTTTTTGGAGAAACCATCACTCTGCTATTAATAAGCAAGTGACAGTGTAATTCAGGGGGTTTCACTTAAGTGTAGTGGTTTCCAGCCAGGAAATACTGTTGTAGAACTTGGTAGTCCATTTTTACTACAAAATTGTTGCCTTTGCAGGGTTTCCACCAATATTTCAAACTCAAACAAAATTACATCAGGCTTTCTGGCTCCCTCTTGCAGTGCTGCTACCCAGGCCTAAGCCTTTGGTCTGATTCCTCAGACCATCTCCCAGCACCACTGTGCTCACAACTCTGCACCTCCCTCTCTAGCAGCTCTCTTAAGCCTCATACACACGATCAGTCCATCCGATGAGAACGGTCTGAAGGACTGTTTTCATCAGTTAACCGATAAAGCTGACTGATGGTCCGTCGTGCGTACACACCATCAGTTAAAAAAACGATTGTGTCAGAACGCGGTGATGTAAAACACAACGACGTGCTGAAAAAAACGAAGTTCAATGCTTCCAAGTATGCGTCGACTTGATTCTGAGAATGCGTGGATTTTTAACCGATGCTTTTGCATACTAACTATCGATTTTGACAGGGCTGTGGAGTCGGAGTCGGAGTCGAGGAGTCAGGGGAAATTTTGGGTACCTGGAGTCGGAGTCGGCAAACAATGCACCGACTCCGACTCCGACTCCTACTAAATTTAGATTGGAATTAAAAATAAAAAAAAAGCAAGTTTAAATGTCCCAATTCACAAAAAGTTATAATTAATGACTTCTCTACTGTAAGAATAAAGACCAATGCATGCAGTGCCTCACGTAACCGCAAAACGAACACGTTAAGTGACCGTGAAGAAGCATGCTTTTCATGTGCTTCACTATATGGCACGCAACGCACAATTAGGAGCTGCAATACTTATACTTTCCATAGTGTTGTGTTCTGCTTTTACAGGGAACGCATGTTAGAGAACCAGTAAGTGTCCAAATAAAAAAATTCCAACAGGAGTTTTTATAAAGCACTAAAAGAAGTTGAAAAGTATGATCGCTCATCAAAACTTACTGTTGAAGAAGCCATCCTTGTTTATCCAGAGATCGTTAGTGATGTGGCCAGAATAGTTACTGCAATGCCACCCACCCAAGTCAGTGTCGAAAGATTATTTTCAGCCCTAAAAATAATAAAGTCTGACTTAAGAGCCTCTATGAAAGAGGATCTGGCAGAGGCAATTCTCTTCCTTAGAACTCTACATTGAATTGATTTGCATTTGCTAAGCCTAGAACTACATTTCAAGATTAATATAAACCATTTCTAGGTTTTGCAGATTTTGTTTTTGGTTCATTATAGATAAGCTTTGTTTTTGTTCTAAAACAACCAAATAATGTGGTTTGTATTTTTGAACTGGTAAAGATCCTGTTCCTGATGTTTATGCCTGCTGCTACTATCCAGTCACTTGATTGTTTTCATTGTGTTTGTCTTTTGCTTAAACTGTGCAGCCAGTAGTCCTGTGATAGGTTGCGTTTCTTTCACTCAAGGAATGTATAAAATACATTCGCATATTAATACAGAGGAGTCGGAGTCGGGGAGTCGGAGTCGGAAGTACATAAAACTGAGGAGTCGGAGTCGGAGTCGGAACATTTATCTACCGACTCCACAGCCCTGGATTTTGACCTATCGGTTAGGCGTCCATCGGTTTCAATTTTAAAGCAAGTTCTCATTTTTTTGACTGAAGGTTAAATAACCTATGGGGCCTACACACGATCGGTTTGGACTGATGAAAACGGTCCTTCAGACTGTTGTCCCCTGGCGATCCTATCGTGTGTACGAGGCCTTACTCTTCTGGCCCATGGCTGGTCCTCTGGGCAGGGGACCTCCTGGCTCCTACTTGGAGCCCTAAATTACTGTCAGGTTCTTGTTTATTGGGGCTGTGTACACCTGAACCCAGCCTGCTGATCTCTGGTAAGACCTGGACATAGGGTTAGAGGCTTAGTTTCTCCCAAGACTCTTTGAAATCTCTGGTTTCTAGAACCCACTCTGGCATTTACAAAACCCAGAGAAAACACACATAACAATCACTAAGGAGCCTCTCAATTAGCATCCTTGAAAACCCTGCATGTCAGGGCCCACCTTTATCATACATTAGAATACACGTATTAAGATACAGAATTTATGTATTTTTAAAGATTCTATGGAAGGCTATGTCACTAGTCAGATAACCCTCTGAGTTCTAAAAATAAATGGTGTCAAGTAAATTTGCTTTGTGCTCCTGTCCCCTCAACTTAACTAGGTATGAACACTTTCCAGATTCTGCTAACTAAAATATTTGTGTTCAAACTGTAGTTTTTCACACATCTGTCAAGCCTCTGACATTACAAAAAGCCACCAATGCTGAAGAAAAGTCAAACAATAGACTGGGTCACAAAATGACCTTCACCCAGCCCAGTAAAAGAGAAAAAGTTGGCTAGGGCCCCTGGCAGTCAAGCTGTTAACTACAGTATTCATTTAGATCATTTAGTTTTATTTGTAATAAAAGTCTATAGTGAGAGAACATAAACAGAAACCTCATTTTCTTTCATGTCAAAGGCCCTTAGCGGTAAAATGATTTTACATCAATATTTCTCTGAAACTGGAGCCTGACGGAGAATTTGACGAAGAAGAAAGGAAGAGAAGAAAGGAGGGAGTGTGGTGGGCAGAATTCGAAAAATCAGAAAAAGAAAAATATTTTTCTACTGTCTAAGAGAGTCTGGGTCTTTAAATGTTCGCAACTTGTTTAATAAGCAAATGACAGCTGACAAGACAATTCAAGTTAAACATTTGTCAAACACAGTCACATGCATAAATATACACATATGTACAGGAGGAGGGGGCTTACTCATTGGTTTGGAGGGAGTTACTCAAAAGCTTTTTTTTACCAATCCATTTAACCTCTTTCCTGCCAGATGAACGCACTGGAATTCTATAGAAATATTTTTATAATTATCATACAGGGTGGCAATATGTGCATTTGATATCATGTTTTGTGAGGAAAGTGGAAACATTTTGCTTCTTGATGGAATTTAGTTCTGCTTTAACCGCTTGCCGACCTTGTAGTGCATATGTGCGGCCCCAGGAAGGGTATGCCTTAAATAAAATAAAGAAAAAAAAAATCTAGATTTTGTTGCAATAGTTTTGTGGCAAATAATATGACACTCACTGTGGGGAGTACAAACAATTGCAAAAGATCTCTAGTGTCTGAATTTTTTTTTTTTTTAATAGTATAGATGTCAATTGGACCGTAAAAAGTGACCAGTGTTGCCTGTGGTCTTTCTGGCCCTTTCCAAAATATTGACTTGCCATGCCTTGTTCTGCACTGTTGCTATATGGAGGTGGCCATCTTGTTAGAGGCAGGGCTTTGCTTCCTTATGTCAGAGCCTCCAGCAAGGACAACAATGAGCAGCGGAGTAATGATATTACCAAATTTTACTCCAACTCTATGATATTTATTATTGATTTGTGTTTGATAAAATGGAAAGAATGTGTATTATTATTATTATTATTATCATATTCAGTTTTTTAATGGCTATTATTTTTTCTGTCAGTGACAGTCAGAAGGTGTGGAGAAGTAAGGTCTCTCACAAGCTGCTACCAAGGCCAAAACATTTATTCAGTTTTATCCACAAAACGCTTTTTATGTGCCCACAGTTTAGTTTGTGTTAGAATTTAGGGTGGGGGTGAATATCAAATTTGGAACTTGCATCCCAAAGCTTAAATTTTTTTTATAAATCAGTGTATAAATCCAAAAATAGAAATTAAACAAGGCATTGTGGTATGCAACAATGAGCTCTTGCTGAGACTGTGGACTGTGGTTTATGAAGCTGTTCACGTGTGCTTTCTGTGAAGTGGATAAGCAGTACACAGGTAAGGTTTAGTTTATTCATAAGATAATTAGAGCAAGCACGGACCCCAAAATATAATTATGTGTTTAACCCTGAAACGCCTTGAAATTTTTCAACTCAACAAGTTCTATGTAGATATGTTGGAATGTAATGGCTTTTATAATCTTTGATACAGCATGTGAGGGGTTGGCAATTTTAATGTGATATAGTTACATATAGTAGTTACATAGTTACATAGTAGGCGAGGTTGAAAAAAGACACAAGTCCAACCTATGTGTGCGATTATATGTCAGTATTACATTGTATATCCCTGTATGTTTTGGTCGTTCAGGTGCTTATCAAATATTTTTTTTTAATTGTCAATGCTCCCTGCTGAAACCACTACCTGTGGAAGAGAATTCCACATCCTTACCATTCTTACAAGAACCCTCTAAGCAGTTTAAAGTTAAACCATTTTTCTTCTAATTTTAGTGAATGGCCGCGTGTCTTATTAAATTCTCTTTGCAGAAAAGTTTTATCCCTATTGTGAGGTCACCAGTATGGTATTTGTACATTGAAATCATATCCCCTCTCAAGCGTCTCTTCTCCAGAGAGAATAAGTTCAGTGCTCGCAACCTTTCCTCATAACTAAAGTTATCCAGTCCCTTTATTAGTTTGGTTGACCTTCTCTGGACTCTCTCCAGTTCCAGCACATCCTTCCTGAGGACTGGTGCCCAGAACTGGACAGCATACTCCAGGTGTATACAAATTTGTCCCATAGCCACTCCTTTGTTATCTTGGCTGTTTGCTTTGGGTCGTTGTCCTGTTGGAAGATGAACTTTCGCCCCAGTCTGAGGTCCAAAGCGCTGTGGAGCAGGTTTTCATCAAGGATGTCTCATTGCAGCATTCATCTTTGCCTTGATCTTGACTAGTCTCCCAGTTCCTGCTGTTGAAAAACATCCCCACAGGATGATGCTGCCACCCTCATGCTTTGCTTTAGGGATATCATGGCTAACTGTATATCTAGTCCACTTACGAAGTGTCCTAGGGCAGTTCAGTACAGGTGTGTCCCACTCTCCATCAGATCTATCTGCAAAATCCAAGTGGAAATCATCCATCCCTGACTTCTCATGTGGCTGATCTAAAGGTCTCCAGTGGGATCTTTAGATTGCTTGGGAAGAGTCAGGTTTGGCATTTGGACTCAAAGTTTACATGAGTATAGTTATTTTAAATGTTTATGTAAGTAATATTATTATACCCTTTACTTTCCATTGTGTGATTTTGAGGTCATTCTGAAAATATCATAAAATAGTACAATTTCTTATTTGTTATTCACAGTGTTAAGTTAAAGCAGAAGGAAAACCATACATCCAATGACTGGTATGACACTAGTGTGGACAAAGTGATTACTGCAAATACGATTTATCTGCTAAAGTGGCCTAGAAGCTGTGTTTGACTAATGCCGCGTACACACGACCGTTTTTAATGTCATGGAAAAAACAATATTTTTCTTGATGTGATTCTTGTCAAGCCTGCCTTGCATACACACGATCGTGAAAAAAAATGCTCGAACAAAGCGCGGTGACGTACAACACATATGACGGCACTATAAAGGGGAAGCTCAATTCGATTGGCGACACCCTTTGGACTGATTATGCAAATTTCCCTTCTCATAACCTACTTCTGAGAATGAGCGTTTTTTCCCCGTTGTTAAAGCCTACACACAACCGTTGTTTCACGATGTGAAAAACGACGACGTGAAAAAATAGAGCATGTTCTAAATTTTTAACGTTGAGAAAAATGCTCTGGAGCCTACACACGGTCGTTTTTAATGAGCAATTTAAAAAATTGCATTTTCTCATCATGAAAAACAGTCGTGTGTACGTGGCATTAGAATCAGTTTTGAAGCTTGATATTGCTTTGTTCTGCAGTTCTTTACCCTCTTTGTGTGCCAAGCCTTAGGTGCATTATAGGCCCTTCCTGTTATGAAACGCCATTCCACAGTCTTCATCTGAGTTTCCTTCCTCCCCAGCTGCTCTGTTGGCACTTCAAAGCTCTGAAATGTCCTTCTTAAAAGGTAGCAATGCGCAATTTATTTCATTTTTCTAAGTTATTTAAAAATAAAAAGGGTAACTTCAAATGTTTACACATCAAAGCAAGGATTGAAAAAAGCTGGCCAGGTGTGGTGCTGGGAGGGAGGCAGAGGACTTTGAATTTCAACCAAGAGAGCAGCCAGCAGCACAAGGGACACTTCACTGAACATACAGTGCATCCAGAAAGTATTCACAGCGTTTCACTTTTTCAAACTTTTGTAATGTTACAGCCTTATTCCAAAATGGATTAAATTCATTGTTTCCCTCAAAATTCTACAAACATCACCCCAATAAAAAAAAACGTGAAAAAAGTTTGTTTGAAATCTTTGCAAATTAAAAAAAAAAAATCACATGTACATATGTATTGGTTGAAGCACCTTTAGCACAAATTACAGCCTCAAGTCTTTTTGAGTATGATGCTACAAGCTTGGCACACCTATTTTTGGGCAGTTTTGGGCAGTTTCTCCCATTCTTCTTTGCAGAATCTCTCAAGCTCCACCCGGTTGGATGGGGAGCATCACAGCCATTTTCAGATCTCTCCAGAGATGTTCAATCAGAGATGTCTGGGCCTTTTTTTTGCAGGTTTGTTTTGGGAGGGGAGGAGTTGGGGGATTAGAAAAATGTTAAGAGAGGAAAACGCAGAAGGCTTAGAGAAATAAAAGCCAAGGATACTTAGGAGAAAGAGGGGCACAATATTGTGGTCTTTTCGGTAGTACATGGACAGTAAAGTAACGATAATATAGATAGAAGAGAGGGAGGAGACTAAAAATAGGTTTAAAGAATGTAATGAGATGAGCATTGTACCATGTTTGGAAATACAATAGAACATATAAATGTACTGATAGATGTATCCTGTTCCTGAAATATAAATAAAGAATATATAAAAAAAAAAAACAAGTCTGGGCCACTCAAGGACATTCACAGAGTTGTCCCATAGCCACTCCTTTGTTATCTTAGTTGTGTGCTTAGGGTAGTTGTCATGTTGGAAGATTAACTTATGCCCCAGTCTGAGGTTCAGAGAACTCTGGAGCAGGTTTTCATCAAGGATGTCTCTGTATTTCTCGATCCTGACTAGTCTCCCAGTTCCTGCTGCCGAAACACATCCCCACAGCATGATGCTGACACCCTCATGCTTCACTTTAGGGATGGTATTGGCCAGGAGTTCAATATTTGTTTCATTGGACCAGAGATTTTTTTTTTTTATGGTCTAAGAGCACTTCAGGTGCCTTCTGACAAACTCTGGGCGGACTGTCATGTCCCTTTTGATGAGGAGTGGCTTTTGTCTGGCCACTCTACCATACAGGCCTGATTGGTGGAGTGCTGCAGAGATGGTTGTTCTTCTGAAAGGTTCTCTTCTCTCCACAGAGAAATGCTGGAGCTCTGTAAGAGTGACCATTGGGTTCTTGCTCACCTCCCTGACTAAGGCCCTTATCCCCTGATCACTCAGTTTGGCTGGGCGGCCCACTCTAAGAAGAGTCCTGGTAGTTCAAAGCTTCTTCCATTTATGGATGATGGAGGCAATTGTGCTCATTGGGACCTTCAATGCTGCAGAAAATGTTCTGTACCCTTCCCCACATATGTGCCTCAATACAATCCATTTTCAGAGGTCTACAGACAATTCCTTTATGGCTTGGTTTTGCTCCGACATGTACTGTTAACTGTGGGACCTTATTAGACAGGGTGTGTGCCTTTCCAAATTATGTCCAATCAACTGAATTTACCACAGATGGACTCCAATCAAGTTGTAGAAACCTCTCAAGGATAATCAGTGGAAACAGGATGCACCTGAGCTTAATTTTGAGTGTCATGGCAAAGGCTGTGAATACTTATGTACATGAGTTTTTTTTGTTTTTTATTTTAAATTTGCAAAGATTTCAAACAATCTTCTTTCATGTTGTCATTATGGGGTATTGTTTGTAGAATTTTGAGGAAATTAATGAATTTAATCCTTTTAGGAATAAGGCTGTAACATTAAAAAATGTGGAAAAAGCGAAGCGCTGTGAATACTTTCTGGATGCACTGTAATTACTGTCCCTTGTGATAATTAAAAACATTTTTTTTTTTTTAACAAACTTTGGCTATAATGCAGTGGTTCTCAAATATTTTAAGACTTCAGACCACTTCCAGCCTTATTACTAAAATGGAGGACCACCTATGCCTACATCCATATTTTCTTTATAAAAAACAATAAAGATAATCACCTAAAAAGAAAGATGTTACTTTCAGCTGCAGTGCATTTCCTCAACACCTGAGGCCCCATACACACGAGAGGATTTATCCGCAGATACGGTCCAGCGGACCGTATCCGCGGATAAATCCTCTCGAGGATTTCAGAGGATTTCTATGCGATGGCGTGTACACACCATCGCATTGAAATCCGCGCTGAAATCCTCTGCCGATGACGTGTCGCGCCGTCGCCGCTATTATGACGCGGCGACGGGCGAGGCGCTGTCATATAAGGAATTCCACGCATGCGTCAAATCATTACGACGCGTGCGGGGAATCCCTTTAGACGGATGGATCCGGTAAGTCTGTACAGACGAGCGGATCCATCCGTTGGAATGGATTCCAGCAGATGGATTTGTTGAGCATGCCAGCAAATATCCATCTGCTGGAAATCCATCCCAGGGGAGATTTATCTGCGGATAAATATCCGACGGAGTGTACACACCATAGGATCTATCCGCAGAAACCCATTTGATGGGATTTATCTGCGGATAGATTCTATGGTGTGTATGGGGCCTCATTGTCACCTAATTGTGGTGTCTCGCTTTACATCCGTTCAGTATTATCAGGATATATTTGCGGTTTGCTCAGTTCTTCATACTATTTGTGTTTTGACCGCTTATATTCTCCTTTTTTATTATGCCTGTTTAGACCACTCTGTTTAAACTAATGGTAAACATTAATCAAAACTGCTCTTTAACATTTGAAGCCTGCAGAAACAAATGGCTACCTTGGATAATGTTTATGGACTCTCATGAGTTCTGGACCCTAGCTTGGACTCTCATGAGTTCCCTCTCTCTCATTCCTCATTATCGCTACAATACGATAGGTAACTGCCCCAATATTAAAGCCTCGCACATACGACCGGTTTTCCCATCTGGAAAACTGCCATGAGAGCTTTTGGCCGGGAAAACCGGCCGTGTGTATGCTCCATCACAGTTTTCCCGACAGGAAAACTGCTGGAAAAAAAAGAGAACCAGCTCTCTTTTTTCCCGCCAGGATTCCCAGCGGTTTTTAACTCGGCAGTTTTCCTATGGGAAACACTGCGATGGAGCATACACATGGCCGGGATTCCTGACCAAAGCTCTCATGGCAGTTTTCCTGTCGGGAAACCCGGTCGTGTGTAGGGAAAAAAAGTTACCAAGCAGGTTCTTAGTTTTTCCCTTGGGATTTCCAGCTGACTTTTTACCGCCGGGAATCCCTTACGTGTGTACGAGGCTTGAAAGTTAGCAACTACAGTATTTGTAGCTGCTGACTTTTAATTTTCTAGGGGGGAGTCTGGAGTTCCTGTTTAACAAGCATATATATTATATGAAGAATCCTAATAAATTTAGATTTTCAGTGTCGGTTCGCAACGGAACACAGTATAGGAAACCCTGCGGGTGTTAATATAAAAGTAATTACACCCCAAATGGAAATATCAAACGCAGTGTGTTTCCCTGCACCGGATCGCATGGTACCAAAGTACCATGTGATCCAGGTGCAGTGCATACACTACTTTTGGCGTGATGTAGTGCAATTTTAGGCCATTTAAATGAATGGGCTGAAAAGGCACTGCACTCAAATTGCACAAGGAATCTCACAGGGACGCAAGCACTGAACCTGTGGTCACATACAGCATTGTACTGTATACTGTACACCAGCAGCTTTACCGAACATACAGTACTGTATACAAAGCGGCTTTAAATAGATGAGCTGTATACTGTACACCAGAAGCTTTACTCTACATACAGTATACACAGCGGCTTAAAATAGGTGAGCACCAGACTCCTTAACATTGTGAGTGTGCACATTCTTTTTTTTTTACCTCAAAACTTTTGCAACACAGAGTTACAGTACATTATTCCTACTACTGTACAATACTGTAAAGAATTAATATGCTGTTTCTAGATGCAGGATTGTGGGTAATCGTCTGCCGTTCCCACTTGGAGTGCCTCACCAATAATGACCCTAAATAAGAAACAAAAGGTGGAAAAGGAAGGTGTTAAGAAGAAGGGGGCGATTACAGTGAAAATTTAAAAGAAGATCATTGAGAAGCATGAACAAGGTATGCGAGTGGCCAACATCGCAAGATTTTATAATAAGGCTACTTTCACAATTTTCACAATATTGAAGAAGAAACAAGGAGACTAGATCCAGCAAAAGGAGTCACAAGAGTATGAAAGCAATGGCCCGACTTCTGGAAGATGTATAAAAGTTGCTTCTTGTATGAAAAAATGAGAAGCAACTAGCAGGTGATACTGTGTCTGAGAACATTATCTGTGAAAAGGCAAAGACCTTGTACGCCAACCTTGTAAGTAAACCGGCAGGTATGTCGCAAGAAAACAAACAAGTTTTCAAGGCAGGCAGGAGATGGTTTGATAACTTTAAGAGAAGTGGCATCCATAGTCTTGTGAGGCATGGAGAGGCTGCAAGTTCTGACACTAAGGTAGCTGAGGCATTTATTACCGCGTTCCAAAAGCTCATGGATTCCGAGTGTTATCTGACCCAACAAGCTTTTAACTGCGATGAGATGGGACTTTTTTGGAAAAAAATGCCAAAGAGGAACTATATTATAGCAGAACAGAATGCAATGCGTGGTCACAAACCCATGAAAGACCTTCTCACCCTTTTGTTTTGTGCTAATGCAAGCGGGGATTTCAAAATCAAGCCCCTGCTTGTGTATCATTCTGAGAATCCACGAGACTTCAAGAAATACAAGGTGCAGAAGAGCCAGTTAAACATTATGTGGAGGTCCAACTGCAAGGCTTTGGTCACTCGTATCTTGTTCATTGAGTGAATCAACGAGGTCTTAGGTTCTACAGTGAAGAAATATCTTTTAGAAAATAATCTGCCACTCAAAGTCTTGCTGCTAATGGATGATGCCCCTGCTCATCCTCCAGTTCTTCAGGACGACTTACTGGAGGAGTTTGTGTTCATTAGCCCTGGTTCACACTGGGTACGATTCGGAACGATTTGAGATGCGATTTGACATGTCAAATCGCATCTCAAATCGGCGGCAATTGTCGGCAATGGCACTGTCCTAATCAGTGCGACCCCGCATCTGCGATTTCAAAAAGTAGTTCCTGTACTACTTTTTGCGATTTCGGGCCGCGATTTACATTAAATTGCGGCCGAAATCGCGGCAAATCGCGGCAAAATCGTGGCCACGAAATCGCGGTAACATCGCGCATTTTACCGCGATTTTGAATTCGAAGCAGTGTGAACCTAGGCTTAAGGTCAAATTCTTTCCTCCCAATACCACTTCACTAATCCAGCCCATGGATCAGCAGGTCATTTCCAACTGCAAAAAGCTTTACACCAAAGCACTATTTCAGCTATGCTGCGAGGTTACTGAAGGAACAAACCTTAGCTTCCAAGAGTTTTGGAAAAATAATTTCCTCATCGTAAAACTGCCTAAAATTGATTGTAAAGGATAGTTTTTTTTTTTAAATAACCAACATGTCATACGTACAGAGTGGCCCCAAACATCCTCTTCTGGGTCCCTCGGCAGCTCTCGCGCCTCCTCCCTGCATTAGATAATGCCATAGGAGAAGCGCTCTCCCTAGGGGGTTACCTTGCGGGCGCACTCCCGAGTGCAGCATTTGCATCCATAGACACGAATGCCGGACTCGGCCCTGCCCCCCAGAGCCTACATCATTGGATTTGATTGACAGGAGCGGGAGCCAATGGCTGTGCTGCTATCAATCTATCCAATCAAGAGATTCCGTGCAGAGACGGATGGCGCTTCCCTGCTGAGGAGATGAATGGGCTCAGGTAAGTAAATTGGGGGGATGGGGGGCCGGTGACTGCCGGGTGTTTTTTCACCTAAATGCTTAGGATGCATTACGGTGAAAAAAACACAAGCCTTTACAACCCCTTTAAGATCATCGATAAAGCCTGGGATTGGGTCACCAAGAGAACCCCCAACTCTGCTTTGAGAAAACTGTGGTCTGATTGTATTCTTGGACATGACTTTGAGGGGTTTGCTCGGGAACAGGAGCCACCAGTTGTCGATGAAATTGTGTCCTTGAGGCAGACTATGGGACTGGAGGTGAATGAGGATGACATTCAAGTACTGGTGGATGAGCATGCCCAGGAGCTGACCACCGACAAACTGATGGATCTGCATCGCGAGCAAAAGCAAGAGGTTATGGAGGAGATCTTATCTGAAGAGGAGAATAAAACGGCAGAGGAATCCATCACTTCAAATGAGATTAGGGAGATGTGTAAAATGTGGGAAACAGTGCTACATTTTGTAGAAAAGCACCGCCCGAATAAGGCTGCAGCAGTGCGAGCGATAAATCTGTAAAACGACCATGTAATGTCGCATTTCCACCAAATTCTCAAAAAGGAGACAAAAGCAGGTGTTATTGGATAGGTTTCTTGTTAAAGTTAGTGAAAGACGTCCTGCACAATAACCACCCTCCTCTATTCTCTCTCATCTCCCTCACACCAGCCACAATTATTTTCAAAGGCAAAGTGCAGGTTAATTACTATAGTTTTATTTTTACAGTACACTTTATACAGTACTGTGTTTTGAAGTGCAGTTTAATTTGTTTTATTTTTACATTACACTTTATAATGTATTTTGTTTTGCCTTAATCATTTTTATATGAATAAATGGTTGTGGAACTAATCATCTGAGTTTCCATTATTTCCTATGGGGAAATTTGCTTTGATATAAGAGTGCTTTGGATTACAAGTCTGCTTCTGGAACTAGGTATTACTGTACCATAGTTTGTAGACTCTATAACTTTCACACAGACTAAATATATACACTGAGTTGGGTTACTTTTTCCAAAGAAATGTAACAGACTACATTTTGGTCTAAACTTACGCTAAAAAGATTGTTAATTTGCAACATTTTCTAACAGTAACTAAGAAAAACGTGTTTTAGTTTATATAGCAAAAAAATCTAAACCCAGTGGTGATTAAATATCACCAAAAGAAAGCTCCATTTATGTAATATTTTTTTTTTAATTTTCAGTGTTGCATGACTAAAAAATTGTCAGTTAAACAGTGCTGAACAGAAAAAAATGCCCTGGTCATGAAGGGGGTAAAACCTTCTAGAGGTTACGTGGTTAATGCACAAACATTCAGCTTGCACAAATGTCACTAAAGTTTAAGGATGTGAGCAGACTCCACTGAAATCAATTATTTTTGCATCCCAGTCTCAGTTCATAGAGTTCAATATTGAGTTGGCCCACCCTTTGCAGCTATAACAGCTTCAACTCTTCTGGGAAGGCTGTCTGTAAGGTTTAGGAGTGTGTCTATGGGAATGTTTGACCATTCTTCCAGAAGTGCATTTGTGAGGTAAGGCACTGATGATGGACGAGAAGGCCTGACTTGCAGTCTCCGCTCCAATACATCCCAAAGGTGTTCTATGGTATGAGGTCAGGACAGTCAAGTTCCTCCACCCCAAACTCGCTCATCCATGTCTTTATGGACCTTGCTTTGTGCACTGGTCCAAATCATTTGGTGGAGGGGGGATTATGGTGTGAGGTTGTTTTTCATGGTCCCTTAGTTCCAGTGAAGGGAACTCTTAAGGTATCAACATACCAAGACATTTTGGAAAAATTTCATGCTCCCAACTTTGTGGCAACAGATTGGGGGTGGCCTCTTTCTGTTCTAATAGGACTGCACACCAGTGCACAAAGCATGGTTCATAAAGACATGGATGAGTGAGTTTGGGTGGAGAAGCTTGGGGATAAATTAGAGCAGAGCCAGGCTTTATCATCCAACATCAGTGCCTGACCTTACAAATGCACTTCTGGAAGAATGGCCAAACATTCCCATAGACACACTCCTAAACCTTGTGGACAGCCTTCCCAGAAGAGTTGAAGCTGTTATAGCTGCAAAGGGTTGCCATTAAAGTTTAGGTGCGCATAAAACACAATATAGTGTTTTTTTTTTGTGCTAGGTTAACATGCTGGGGCGTTTGGAGGCAGGAAAAGAAAAATGCCAACTGCCCCAAAGAGCTGAAGAAAAACTGTCCAGCGTGCATGAGGCCTTATTACTATACTGTCATTAATTACAAACTGCATAAAACTGTTTTAGGTTACTTGACCGTCATCAGTGCAGTGTATGAAAACCATGGCTTCTTTGGAGTAGGGCTTATGGACCAGCAACACAGTGTAACCAGATTATGGCGCAGTGGGCTAAAAGCCTCCTCATATTTGGGCTTTTTGGTTGATTTTAGCCCACCTCAGAATGACCTGTCTGGTTGTATAATTGCTTTAGTAGTAAACAATTTCTTTTATTACCTGTTGCAGTAATGACAAAGAGGCAATATATAACTGCCTAAAAGTGTTATGCACATTATGCATGCAAACAAATCAACTTTCCAAGACCACAAGTTCTTGTGGTAGCTCAAATACATTCAGTATTTTTTACTTTGACCACTGCCTTACAGTCTTCTGATATATTTGTCCAATCTGTAAAACTTAATATCCTATACATCTCAGTGAAATTGTATCCCCTCATCCCCCTGCCTCATTTTCATCACAGCAACCACATATTCTCCAGTGAGGGGGTTTGGAGTGTTATGCAATAGGTTATTAAACGGGTAAATATATAAATTTTAATATATATAAGCAACTTAAGAAATTGTAGTATTGCAAAAACATTTTTATGGTTTAATAAAAACTAATTTTTTTTAAGTGTAAAAAAAAATTAAGCCGATTTGTATATGATTATCTAAAATCTTTGTTTAACAAATAAATCTTTTTTGTAGTGTGCACCCATTACAACAGAATCACATAGCATTGTGGGTTTGGATTGGAATATTTTGAGGTGGTACCTGTTATTGGAGTATACAGAGGGAATGGAATCCACATAAAATGTAATAAGAGGTAATGGGTGACAGGATCAAAAAGAACTAGTCTCACCTATGGTCCTCTGAGAACCTCTCTGCCTGGGTGTCTGCATAGCAGCGACTGGGAATGCTACCAGAGATCTTATTTGGATTTGCAACTTTACTATGCTATTCTAATATTCATCTCCCATGCGCTTCCTGGGGAAGTTGTCCATTGATCTAAGAAACATGTATAAAAGTATATATCACCCTATCAGTAATACCTAGGTTAATATTGAGACAAGGAATGGTGATGATTTTGATCTTATGGAGGAAGTACTGAATTACTTGGGGTGATATGGAGGCTTGGTAGTTATACTATATGTCCATTTTTTAGTAATGAGGAGCATTTTTATGAATGGCATATGTCAATGTATTTTAAATCTATTTAATTATGAAGAAATATTTCAAAATATATTTTCTGACCATGTGAATTGCCTATGAAAACTTGGGGAAATACAGAATTACTTGGGGTGATATGGAGGCTTGGCAGTACTACTATATGTAAATTGTATAGTAATGAGGATCATTTTTTATGAATGGCATATAGTATCTCACAAAAGCAGTGGCGGCTGGTGCTCAAAATGTTTGGGGCAAACAAACTGAAAAATACTGAAACAAAAACATCAATGGCAGCCACTGTGCTATCAAATGCAGCCACTGTGCCCATCATATGCCACTAACTGTTCCCAGCATATGCAGCCACTTTGCCCATCATATGTAGCCACTGTGCCCATCATATGCCACCAACTGTGCCCAGCATATGCAGCCACTCTGCCCATCATATGCAGCCAACTGAGCCCATTATATGCAGCCAACTGTGCCCATCTTATGAAGCCACTGTGCCCAGCAAATACAGCCAACTGTGCCCATCATATGCAGCCTCTGTGCCTATAATATGCAGCCACTGTGCCTTCCCCCTCCGCCGGCTCACGCCCACTGTCTGCCTGACATTTAGCCTATTGTGGTGGTGGGTCAGGCAGCAGGTGACGGCAGTGAGCTGTTTGACGGGTAGCGCGGGTCAGGCGATGGCTCCTGTTTCCTCCCTGCATCTCTTCTTTCTGTTCTGCTAGGTGGCCAATGGGATCGCCTCATGCAATGCATGAATCTATCTATTTTACATAGAGGGGGTCGCTGGAGAGAGGGGGCGGCACCTGTGCGCCCTTAATGGACGCACCGCCACTGCGCCACTTTGGTCGACTGTGGCAAGGACTGTTCTGAGTGGAACCTGTCCTGTTAAACCACTGTATGATCATGGCCACTGTGCTGCAGCTCAGTTTCAGGATCTTGACAATCTTCTTATAGCCTAGGCCATCTTTAGAGCAAAACATTTTTTTTCAGATCCTCTTTGCCATGAGGTGCCATGTTGAACTTCCAGTGACCAGTATGAGAGAGTGAGAGCGATAACACCAAATATAACTCACCTGCTCCCCATTCACACCTGAGACCTTGTAACACTAAGGAGTCACATGACACTGGGGAGGGAAAATGGCTAATTGGGCCCAATTTGGACATTTTCCCTTAGGTTGTACTCTTTTTAGTTGCCAGCGGTTTAGACATTTATGGCTGCGTGTTGAGTTATTTTGAGAATACAGCAAATTTACACTGTTATACAAGCTTTACAATGACTACTTTTCATTGTAGCAAAGTGTCATTTCTTCAGTGTTGTCACATGAAAAGATATAATAAAATATTTACAAAAATGTGAGGGTGTACTCACTTTTGTGAGATACTGCATGTCAATCTATTTTAAATCTATTTAATTATAAAGAAATATTTTAAAATATATTGTCTGACCGTGGGAAGTGCCTATGAATACCCCAACCTTCCTTTTATTTTGGTATTTCTGTGTATAAATCAGGATGTGGGTAATAAATGTATTTATAGTGCATTACACCCATACAAATTTAAATATTGCTGCTTGTTTGCTTTACCTATTTAAACTCAGTTGTGTTCTGGAATCTACTGTATGTTACCTTGCAAAAGGAGCGCCCTACGTGTCCCCAAATTGTTTATGATTTGCCCATGCCCACTAATGATGATTCAGCATCATTTATGCATGAGTTATATGTATTCACTACTTATCCCATAACTCCTAACTGTCCCTGATTTCGCCTGTCCCTGGTTTGGGACAAAGGGCCAGATTCAGGTAGAAGTGCGGCAGCGTAACGTATCGTAGATACGTTACACCGCCGCAAGTTTTCATCGCAAGTGCCTGATTCACAAAGCACTTGCGATGAAAACTACGCCGGAGGCCCGCGTAATTCAAAGTGGCGTGTGCCATTTAAATTAGGCGCGCTCCCGCGCCGGACCTACTGCGCATGCTTTTGAATTACCAGCCGTGCTTTGTGCGTAGTGACGTCATTTTTTCGAACGGCGACGCGTGTAGCGTAATTCCCGGACGGCTTACGCAAACGACGTTAATTTTTAAATTTCGACGCGGGAACGACGGCCATACTTTATACAGCACATACGTGTGCTGTGTAAAGTTAAGGCACCCAAAACGACGACTAACTTTGCGACGGGAAACTAGACTAGCGGCGACGTCGCAAACGCGAAAATCCGTCGTGGATCGCCGTAACTCCTAATTTGCATACCCGACGCTGGTTTACGACGCAAACTCCCCCAGCGGCGGCCGCGGTACTGCATCCTAAGATCCGACAGTGTAAAACAATTACACCTGTCGGATCTTAGGGCTAACTATGCGTAACTGGTTCTATGAATCAGTCGCATAGATACTCTGAGAGATACGACGGAGTATCTGAGATACTCCGTCGTATCTGAGATACTCCGTCGTATCTGAGATACTCCGTCGTATCTGAGATACTCCGTCGTATCTGAGATACTCCGTCGTATCTCCTTTGTGAATCTGGGCCAAAGTCCCTCTGGCCCTCTTTCCTTCTCATTTGTCCCTCATTTTGTTCTTATCTAGATAGTTGCATATAAAATGCACTTTTTATCTTTCAAAAATATTTTCCCAGTGCTAAACCTTTCATCCAGCCTCATTACTTTTAAAATTGCTGCATTTGTAAATTTTGAAAGCCAGTATAAAGGAATAGTAATGGTAAAAAAAAAGCACTTGGGGGTTTAACCAGGAGACGAGGCATGGGTGGGGGGGGGGGGGGCGCCGGGGGTCCTATGCCAACCTACTACACTAATAGGTCCCTTATTACCATCTCAAAATGTTGGGAGGTATGCTTATCCTGCATAACGGTGCTCTCTGGAAACTTTAAGCACATGTCACAATAAAGTTATTGTGATGAACAGAGTCATGCCATCAAGATTCAACCTCAACAGCTTCACCTTGTTAGCAGGCCCAAGCACACCTCTTGCCTCCCTGTGTATGCACTTATATTTATATCATAAACAATAATGTGACTGTATTTTTAAAATGTTAATAGCCTGTCTTAGACAGAATTATCAGCACACACAAAAAAACTTCTTACTGTACAATAGGTGGCAGGTTAGCTACACAGTAAAGCCTTTCAGGGGCCACATGCCGACATCATCCCTTGCAAAGGTGACTGGGACATGCTGTCTGCATATTTGGAATTTCTACATTCAGTAAGCTCAGCCTGGAATCTACAGTGACTGGGTGCCTTGGGTCAAGCTAAGTATTAAGCAGCAGAGCATGTCCTTGATGACCTTACAGAAAGGCAATCCTTACTAAGTCATAGCACATGCGATTAGAAAGAGCATGCAAGTCATTTGACCACCCGGGGATCTAAATGCTGCCTCAGTGCCTGCAAACCTCCTTAGTAAACAAATTAAACACTTTTGTTACTAGGAATTTCTCTGCTTAAACTATATAGCAAAATTTGATACAGACAGTGATAAAGTATAGTTCAGTATAAATAGTATTGTACTGTAGATGAATATAAATAGATAAGAACCAACATTGTTAGAATCATTCAAATGTATCCATAACATTTAAAGTTTAAAAACCAAACTCCAGGCAGATATAAAATAAAGTAAATAAAGTTACATATTTATATATATATTTTTCTAAAGTAAAGTATTGTAAATACTTGAATTTGACTTAGCAACTTGTAATCCATTTTACAGGATCACTCAGGATAGGGGACAATATTTGGGGCCAAAATAGTGTCCTGCATGCACATGTGCCAGAGAAATCTTTTGCTGTTCCTAATGTGTAATTATAGGTTTAGGGTAGGGAGAATACCTAGTTGTGTAGCTCAACAGAAGCTCTGTGCAGGCCAGTCAAGTTCCTCATCCCCAAACTCACTCATCCATGTCTTTATGGACCTTGCTTTGTGCACTCAGTGCACTCATGTTGGAACAGGAAGGGGCCACCCCCAAAAATGGGAACATGAAATTGTCCAAAATGTCTTGGTAAGCTGATGCCTTAAGAGTTCCCTTCACTGGGACTAGGGGGCCAAGCCCAACCCCTGAAAAACAACCCCACATCAAATGATTTGGGCCAGCTGACAAAGCAAGGTCCATAAAGACATGGATGATCGAGTTTGGGATAGAGGAACGTGACTGGCCTGCACCTCAACCTGATAGAAAACCTTTGGGATGAATTAGAGCAGAGACTGTGAGTCAGGCCTTCTCGTCCACCTCAGTGCCTGACCTCACAAATGTCCTTCTGGAAGAATGGTCAAACATTTCAATAGACACACTCCTAAACCTTGTGAACAGTCTTCCCAGAAGATTTAAAGCTGTTGTAGCTACAAAGGGTGGGCCAACTCAATATTGAACCCTTTGGACTAAGACTGGGATGCAATTAAAGTTCATGTGCATGTAAAGGCAGGCTTCACAAATATATTTTGGTAATATAGTGTAGCTCATGTGGAAAGACAACTATTCAACCAATGAAAACATGAATGCAACCTTTTAGGTACAGTAGGATCCATACCAACTGACAGAATTGAGAGACAGAATTTGGAATGTTCCAACTTGCTGGAAAACCATTCTTTGCAAACAATCATATGGATTGCACACCCCCATTGGTATTTCTCACATCTAACAAAAGCCTGATTTTACAGACACGGCTGCTTTCCAATTATTTGAAGGGGGTGGCTCACTAGGACCCCAGGCTGAAGTTGAAGGGGCTGGATTATGATGAATGTCATCCACACTGGGAGTAGGACAGCAACTGTCGGGGAATAGGTTGCTTCTATTGCAAACGGAGAGAAGCTCAGTTCAGAGCTATGAGAGATGCTGAATTCTTAGCAGGTTAAAGAAGATGGTTGGGTAAGGATTAAAAGAAAAGGATGGAGTTCAAATTTAATGAATCTGAATTTTATTATAGAATTAAACCAAGCATTTAGTTGAATTGAATTACCTGAGCCTTGAAATGCTTTCACTGAAGCCAACCATGTGTCCACAATGGTGCAGCTATAAACAATGTAGCTCATGTAACCATCATAGGAAGTATAAAAAGAAGATTTTTTTTCAAAACCTCCTGTATATGAATCCATAACAGTTTTTAAGGTAGTATTTGGACTTGGGTAAAAAGGATATGAGAAATAATTACTCATCGTTGGTTATGTTGGGTAAGAATGCTTTAAAAGAAATTTGGGCCCTACGGTTTTATTTTATTTTATTTTTTCTTTAGAATGACATAGGTCTCTGAAGCATTATTATCTTTAGCTGGTGTTTGATGAACCAACATGGCAATCTGTACCTATTGTGTCCAACAATTGGTATGGCTTTGAATTGTGGAACAGAAACTGACTAAAGTTTGTCTCCACCGTCTAGAAACCAGAAGAAAAAAAATGATATATCGAGGAGGTGAAAATGAGTGACAGGTAACACTAAATACTTTGCGGATTATCTCCACATAAAACAGAGACATGATTTCAATAGGGAGATGTTAAATTTGACTAGCTTTTAATCTTTCTGCCGGTATGTTCTTGTGTTACTGCCGGGTATTTCTGAATATCCATACCAGACATTTCACTCAGAGCTACGTTTGAGGTTTGGGACTTTTAATCTCATGCCTTGCTGAATTCTAGAAATGTTCAGGCTTGGTTGCTTTATACATTATACAAAGTCACTTGCTGGATCAGTGGCTACCAAGGAGCTCCATAGTACTAAGCTTTCCCTTGCTTCCTTGTAGCAGTCCTACAACGACTAAGGCACATTTTTTGCCTGGCAAATCACAGCTGGACTGTTTCCAATAGAAGGGTTAATATAGAGCCAGGAAAGGTAACCACTGGATGAAAAAAACATCTGCGAAAGCAGAGCCGCAGACAAACCACACGGAGGTCTCAATAGCCACAAAAATGCAACAGGGCCCCGTGCTTGGCTCTGTAGCTACTCAAGCAGCCTAGCAGACATTTAATGACCTGGATGATCATTCCGACAAAAGATGTGCATGTAACAGGGGCTTTTCATTTTGTTGCCACAACATTCTGACGTATCTAGACGCTGCACATCTGCACATCACTATTTTAAGGATATTCCTACTACTGATTAATGCCGCGTACACACGACCGTTTTTCATGATGAGAAAAATTCTATTTTTTAAATTGGTCATGAAAACGGTCGTGTGTATGCTCCAGAGCATTTTTCTCTACAAGAAAAATGACCTAAATTTTTTTAGAACCTGCTCTATTTTTTCTCATCGTTTTTCACGTCGTTCTTTTTTATGTCGTGAAAAACAGTCGTGTGTACGCTTTTACGAGGGGGAAAAAAACGCGCATGCTGAGAAGCAAGTTATGAGACAGGGAAATTAGCAAAAGCAGCCCAAAGGGTGGCGCCATTCGAATGGAACTTCCCCTTTATAGTGCCGTCGTACGTGTTGTTGTACGTGTTGTACATCACCGCGCTTTGCTCGAGCATTTTTTTTCACGAAAGTCTGTATGCAAAGCAGGCTTGAGAGGAATCACAACTAATCACGTCGAGAAAAACGTTGTTTTTTTGCATGACATGAATAACGGTCGTGTGTACGCGGCATAATAGTTTTTTTTAAGAAGAAATGAGAATTCTATTTAAAATACAGATGTTTCAAAAGTAAAGAGCTGGTTGCAAGGACGATGCACACGCAACTAAATACCAGAAGCTAAAGTATTGATCTGTATATCTCCTCTATGGTTGTGAAACACGCAAAAAAATGTGCTGGCATGATTTTTAAATTGAGCCCCACCAAAATACATGGTACTGTGGTACCATGCTGTAAGAGGGTACACACAATTGGTGGATGCGTGGGGGTACCATTAAGAATTAATGGCACCCGTATGCAACTGAAAAAGGCCACGCATTTCTGTGTGGTGCGGGAAAACATACAATTTCACATGCACATCACCTGGAGTAAAAAATTCCCTAAAATGTAGCTTATAAGGCTGAGTTAAGTGTTAGATTGTAAATCTCCCCAATCCCCACACACAAAAAAGAAAGATCCCCTGTCCAGCACAAATCCCCCCCTCCAAAATCCCCCCTCCTGACACAAATTCTCCCTCCTGACACAAACCCCCACCCTGCTAGCCACAAACCCCCCTTTCTAAATCCCCCTTCTAGCACAACCCCTCTCCCAAAATTCTCCATCTTTGTCCTTAGACTACAGTTTTTTCTTCAACCAGGGTGCCCCAAAGAGTCCCCAGGGATGCCGTGGCAAAATGAGCCCTGTATACTGTCCGACTATGAAAAGTGTTAAGATCTGTGTCAGGGGCAGATCCCGAGTCTAGTCTTTTTGCAGGCAATTTATTGGGGAAATGGCTGGTGTTGGCGTTTCAATCATCATGACACCATGGTTGTTATGGGGTCGGGATGATTAAAGAGCATTATTTCTATTATTACATTGGACTATAAAATAAAATAGTTCAACTCACCCTAATGCAGAATCAGTGGGAGCCCTGAGTGTGTCACTCGCCACCGTCGCCTGCCACCAGATGTGGATTGTCACTTGCCACGTCACTTGCCTTAAGTTGCGGATTGTCCCTTGCCACGTCACCTGCCACAAGTTGCGGATTGTCACGTCACCTGCCACACACTGCGGATTATCACTTGCCACGTCACCTGCCACATATTGCGGATTGTCAGTTGCTGTGTTACCTGCCACAAGTTGCGGATTGTCACTTGCCTCGTCACCTGCCACACTTTGCGGATTGTCATTTGCCTGCTACAAGGTGCGGATTGTCACTTGCCATGTCACCTGCCATACATTGCAGATTGTCACTTGCTGTGTCACTTGCCACCAGATGCAGATTGTCCCCTGTTGTGTCACTTGCTACATCACCTTGCCACCGGATGCAGATTGTCACTTGCTGTGTCACTTGCCTGCTACAGCTACATTGTGCAGATTCTCACTTGCTGTGTCCCAGCGTGAAGGCAGGCAACAGAGAGATGATGTAATCTCTCTGTTGCCCGCGGCTGCAGTGAGGGCAGGAGAGTGGTGATGCAGGGTGGGGGGTGAGAGATGATATCATCTCTCTGCTCCCCCGCCTGCCTGCTCCCCCGCTGACTGATCCACTCAACGGCACCACTAACTGATCCGCCAGCTCACCTGCCAGCCTGCTTACTGATCCGCCGGCTCACCCACCGGCCCACTGACTGATCCACCTGCGCCTGTCTCTGTCTCAGCTTGGCTGTGCTGTAGGCTATTCTGTTACACTGGGGTGTTCTTCCAACCCCGGTGCTGCAGGTGGCAGCAGTGGAGTTAAGGTTTGGGTGCTCTTTTACCAGCAGCCAATCAGGAGGGTTTGACCTTGCTGTGCATGCTGGGGAGGGGTATTTATAAGGCAGACGCCATTGGTTCTGGGTCTTCTTCTTCGAGTGTGGCACCCACCTTTAGGATGACCACATCACGGCGCCCCGGCATTATGGCCTACTTGGCCGGGCCATGCGTGCCAACGCAGTGTTCCTGGTTCCGGGACCATGTTGGCCCGGAGCATCTGAACAGCGATGGGGACCCAGTGAGCAACTGGGTTCCCACCTTTGAGGATCCCAAGCTGTATTTGCTGTTCGGTGGAGAGTCCATCTGAGGAGCCACATTGAGAGGCTGACGATACAAAAGGGCCTCGACAAACCACCAGGGATCAAGGTAGCCGGACACTGAAGGATTGATGACCTGTCAGTCGGTACTTGAGCGACAAATTGAAGGAGATCCATCTAGAAGGATTATCTCCATGACTACCAAATTAGAGAGGGCCTGTGGCAGGGGTGTCTCTCTAAAGTTTACCAAGGAGGGTCTGTGGCAGAGACTTTTCCTCAAGCTCATGTTCACCAAGGAGGGTCTGTGGCAGAGACTTTATCCTACAAACGTTCGAGTGATACTCCGGCTGCCAGGTCAGTGAGAGAGGCCTGTTAGGGTATGCTAAACCCACTCCGGCAGGAGTGGCGCAGAGAAAGTGTTACGCTTGGGAGCAGGACAGTTTCCCTATCATCACGCCTGAGTCTGCTGTTCTCTTTCTTCTTCAACTTTACTTTCCTCACTACAAGTTTTATTGTTTTTACCCGGCTGGGTAAGAAAAAGCACAGCAAAAAGCGCCTGTTGTGGACATTCCTTTACTTCTACCAAATGCAATACGCATCATTCCCCCCTAGGAATTCGGGGGGAGCCATGAGGTAAATGTGCCACCTAAAACAACCAGCAGCTCCTCCGGGGGTAATGCTTCATATATATATATATATATATATATATATATATATATATATATATATATATATATATATATACAGTATATATATATACAGTAGTATATACACATAATATTGTATTGACGTTACCCACTCTATCATGCCAGGCCAGAACCAAGTAGGAAGCCTTGGATTGACAGCTCTCTTTATAAGTGATTATTAATGTAGGTAATAATATGCATATTTAAAAAAAAATCACTACTGAAACACATGCATAGTGAGTTAGAAATTGGTAAATAGCTTCCTTGAAAACTATAAAATAACAGCAGAAAATAAGTTATAATTAATAATAAAATACATTTTATTAATTGCTGGTGTTCATGTGCATGAATGATTATGGTGAATGTATTGATTAGGGTACAAACACACTGATGATTAGGCTGCTTTTATACTGAATAGCCAATTTGTGGCTGAGTTTGGGAGTGGTTAACATGTAGGGATAATTAAGCTCTGTGGTCTAATTCATAGTACACTGATTAACTTGCAGTGAACGGAACTGGATATGGCAAGTTCAATTCAAGTCTCTTGAGAAATAAAGTGTTCATCTGCAGATAAAAACAAATTAACTGGCATATGCATCCGAGTCACTAAATTTTTTCGAAGAATAATGTGTATGCGTAACAATGATTGGGCAGGCTTGTATAACAGTATAGATGGCTATATGTACAGTAGGCTGTAAACCTTTAGCGGTGACATGATACCTAATACTTTTTTCCATGTGTACATGGATATATAAGGTTAATGACAAATGTTGGGGAAAACATTTTATGTCGGTTTTATGCTATCAGATGTTACTCAGAAACAGAAAAGTGAACATGTGAGGACAGAAACATGAGAACTGCAACTGCCGACTACTGTAGCAAAGTGCTAATTCCCTTGAAAGGTAAACAGCCTATTTGCCTTTAGAAATCAACCCCACTGACTTGCAACAAACAAAATGCATCAGTAGGGTTTAGGCTATTCAGACTTAAAGGGGTTGTAAAGGTAGATGCTCGCATGAAGGTGGAAAGTTCTTGCGGGGGGGAGCTGAGACAGCTGCCGAGGGACCCCAGAAGACCAGGTTCATGGCCACTGTGTGCAAAACGAGCTGCACAGTGGAGGTAAGTATAACATGTTTGTTATTTAAAAAAAAAAAAAAACTTTAGTGTTCCTTTAACCACTTAAGGACCGCCTCCTACAGATATACGTCGGCAGAATGGCACGGCTGGGCACAAGCACGTACCTGTACGTCCTCTTTAAGTGCCCAGCCGTGGGTCGCAGGCGCGCGCCAGTGACCCGGTCCGAAGCTCCGTGACCGCGGCCGCGGGACCCGCGGACCAGATCACCGCTGGAGTCCCGCGATCGGTCCCCGGAGCTGAAGAACGGGGAGAGCTGTGTGTAAACACAGCTTCCCCGTTCTTCACAGTGGCGGCTTCATTGATCGTGTGTTCCCTAATATAGGGAAACACGATCAATGACGTCACACGTCCGGCCCTGCCCCCCTACAGTTAGAAAAACATATGCGGTCACAAATAACCCTACAGCGCCCCCTAGTGGTTAACTCCTAAACTGCACTGTAATTTCCACAGTAAACAATGCAATTTTATTGAATATTTTGCTGTGAAAATGACAATGGTCCCAAAAATGTGTCAAAATTGTCCGATGTGTCCACCATAATGTCGCCGTCACAAAAAAAATCACTGATCGCTGCCATTAGTAGTAAAAAAAAAAAATTAATAAAAATGCAATAAAACTATCTCCTATTTTGTAAACGCTATCAATTTTAGGTAGAAGAATACGTATCAGCCTAAACTGAGGAAAAACATTTTTTTTGATATCTTTTTGGGGGACATTTATTATAGCAAAAAGTAAAAAATATTAAAAAAAATTCAAAATTGTCGCTCTATTTTTGTTTATAGCGCAAAAAATAAAAACCGCAGAGGTGATCAAATACCACCAAAAGAAAGCTCTATTTGTGGTAAAAAAAGGACGCCAATTTTGTTTGGGAGCCACATCGCACGACCGCGCAATTGTCAGTTGAAGCGACGCAGTGCCGAATCGCAAAAACTGGCCAGGTCCTTTACCTGCATAAAGGTCCAGGTCTTAAGTGGTTAACTGCCTTTTCCACATCAGAAACTCACTTGGTAGTAAGCCATGATCAGAAAACAGTCATGGAACCTTCACCTTTTAAATAGAAGTCAACGGTGGTAGCTTCCATGTTTATAGCCTCACGGGTTTCCTTAATTAACCTCTATTTTTTATATACTGGTTATACATCTCTGGATAGCTGGCAACCATACTAATGTCTCATTATTCTCAATTCTTCTGCAGCCAGATGTCTGCGAATGTGTTTTACCATCTCTGCATTTTATCCCTGCTGACTGATGTCTACATACGGTGTAAAGTAGTTATAACACCATAACTAGGGGAGTTTAGTATACTGTATATCAGGGGTGAACTGACCATTCGGGCTCTCGGGCACTGCCCGAGGGCCCCATGCCACTAGGAGGCCCCATCAGGGTTGTCAGCCTCAGTAAAACCAGGGACAGTATGCAAAAATTTGTGTTTTTTTTAAATCCCAAGATTATAGCTGCCCTGCCTCTCCAGTACCTTTTCAGTGTGTGTATGTATACTGTGTGTGTATATTGTGTGTCTGTGTGTGTGTATACTGTGTATGTATACTGTGTGTGTATACTGTGTATGTATACTGTATGTGTGTGTGTATACTATGAGCTGGATTCAGATAGAATAGCCTATCTTTCTGCGGGCGTAACGTATCTCAGATACGTTACGCCGCCGTAAATTAGGGCGCAAGTTCCGTATTCAGAAACAAATTGCGCCCTTAGCATAAGCCCGCCTAATTCAAATGTGGATGATGTGGGCGTGTTTTATGTATATTAACTGTGACCCCGCGTATTGGACGTTTTTTTTACGAACAGCGCATGCGCCGTTCGTGAAAAAATCCCAGTGCGCATGCTCGAAATTACGCCACAAATCGTCAATCCTTTAGACGTGAACGTAACTTACGTACAGCCCTATTCGCAAACGACTTACGCAAACAACGTAAAATCATATAGCAGGGGTAACTTTACGCCGGAAAAAGCCTAACGTAAACGACGTAAAAAAATGCGCCGGCCGGACGTACGTTTCTGAATCGGCGTATCTACCTAATTAGCATATTCATTGTGTAACAATACGGAAGTGCCTCCTAGCGGCCAGCGTAAATATGCAGCCTAAGATACGACTGTGTAAGACACTTACGGTCGGGAAATCTATGCGTAACTGATTCTCTGAATCAGTCGCATAGTTACGACCACGCACACTCAGAGATACGACGGCGTATCCGGAGATACGCCGTCGTATCTCCTTTCTGAATCCGGGCCTATGTGTGTATATCGTGTGTCTGTATGTGTATACTTTGTATGTATACTGTATGTGTGTGTGTGCGTGTGTGTATACTGTGCGGCCTCATAATCTATTGCCTGGGGCCCCATAATCTCCTATTGCCCGGGGCCCCATAATCTCCTATTGCCTGGGGGCCCCATGAGTTGTCAGTCCGCCCCTTGCTGTATATACAAACTAATAATAATAATAAAACATCATATAATAGTTAAAATACATTTTATAGCACATAATAAGTTTACAAAAAAGAATCTAGGGCTCCAACATGGTATAACAATCATAATTGGTCCCAATGATTATAAGCTGTGCTTTTCACAATGAGGCTTTATCATTTTATTTGGCTTCAAACAAACTATTTCTCAGTCTACTCCTTTCTTAAGAGTTTTAGCATTTCCACTTCAACTGCAATTTATATTTCCTAATTGCTTCAAATAGACTAGTTATACATCAAAGCTGAAAACTGCATTCTTGAATCTGTAGCACCTCAAATCACTATTACAGTTCTCTAGTTCTGTCCGAAATAGTTACAAATAGCATATGTTTGCCACAAGCCCATAATTGTCAATGCTGCTCAATGAAATTTCAGAATAGGATAAGAAAAAAAAAACCCAAGAGGAGGTGACACTCATCGTATTTTGCTTGAGCGTGAAGTGTGGTGGATCCATACCCTCAATACTAGAAAACCGTATGGCTTGAATGATAGGATGGACATACCATATATACTGGAGTATAAGCCGAGTTTTTTAGCAAATTTTTTTGTGCTGAAAATGCCCCCCTCGGCTTATACTCGCGTCACCTTTTTGTGCCTGATCTCCCAGACTTTGGGGACCTGGTACCTTGGCTCACATGTAGCCCCATTTCTCCTCTACAAGTGTGCAAAGTTTGTTGCCTGGGGAAACTACGGCTGGGCAGCACCGATTTTTCAAAGCCGGACACCCCTTCCATAGACTCCCATGTTAAACGTCAGTCTAGTCATGGACACAAGGAGATATGGGCATAATGAGTCATGGGCACAGTGAGGCATGGGCACAGTGAGACATGAACAGAGTGAGGCATGGGCACAGTGAAGCATGGGCACAGTGAGGCATGGGCACAGTGAAGCATGGACACAGTGAGGCATGGGCACAGTGAGGCATGAACATGGACAGAGTGAGGCAAAGTGAGGCACAGCGAGGCATGGGCACAGTGAGGCATGCACATAGACACAGTGAGGCAAAGTGAGGTGCAGTGAGGCATGCAGATGGACACTCTAGGCTTATACTCGAGTCAATACGTTTTCCCAGTTTTTTGTGGTAAAATTAGGTGCCTCGGCTTATATTTGGGTCAGCTTATACTCGAGTATATACGGTAAATCTTTTTCTAACATAATCGCATTGTTTTGATACATTTATTGTGCCACTTTAAACATGTTTTATTTGCTTATATGTCCTTCATATGCCTGCTGTGCTTCTTCCTTTCTTTTCTCCATGTGTTTTTAATTGTTTTGATTTCTTCCGATTGCTTCTGATCAGGATGCACCTGCCCCATTTGGAGTGCTTACTTTGTTTCAGTTTTTAAATCAAACATGTATGCTTTGATAAAGGCTTCTTAGACGAAACGCGTTAACATATAGCTTTTACCCGTGTACCCATGATTCCAATAAAAGACTTTTATTTAAGAGTATCCGAGTTACCAGCCCTTTTTGATTCAAAAATGTCAGAATAGGATAGATCGTCTGTAATTTACCCTAATCCCACACAAGACCATTAAAAAGTGGGGGCACACACCTGCTTTTAATGCTAATACCCTTTGACAATAACTTTTTTTTAATGGTTTATCCGGTAAAACGTAGCACCAGTGGCAAATCAGCTTGTAAATTGTCTCTTTAGCCTTTAACCACTTGCCGACTGCCGCACGCAGATGTACGTCGACACACTGGCACGGCAGGCAAATGGGCGTACCTGTACGTCCCTTTAAATTTGCCGCCCTGCGGGCGCCCGCCACATGCCTCGTGAGTGTGCTTGCGGGTCCCGGGAGCTCGGTGTTCCTGGGCGGCCCGCGAATGGGGTCGGCAAAGGCAGAACAGGGGGATGCCATTGTAAACAAGGCATTCCCATATTCTGCCTAGTGACATGTCACTGATGGCTGTTCCCTCTTGATCGGGAATGGTCATCAGTTACGTGTCACTCGTAGCCACGCCCCCTAACAGTAAGAATCACTCCCTAGTACTGACTTAACCCCTTCAGCGCCACCTAGTGGTTAACCCCTTCACTGCTATTTTTACAGTAATCAGTGCATTTTTATAGCACTGATCGCTTTAAAAATGACAATGGTCCCAAAAATGTGTCAAAAGTGTCCGATGTGTCCGCCATAAAGTCGCAGATCACAGCCATTACTAGTAAAAAAAAAATACATAGGGTGTACTTTACACCTCAGAGACTGCATGGGATCTATCCGCAACGCCCCCCGAACTGCCCGCTATGTTGCTCTCCGGAGGGTACTTATATTCACATGTTCTGGACCTGTCCCAGGCTCTCAGACTATTGGTCCGCAGTTTTTGAGACCATTAATGTCCGTCTCCATCTGGATGTCCCGGTCTCTCCGGAGCTGGCTCTGCTAGGGGTACAGGATGATGAGCAGAGGCATAGGTATACCAAGCTGCTAATGTCTCTGCTATTTTTTTACGCCAAAAAGGCAATTCTGTTCAAATGGACCTCCAGGGCCCCTCCCACGGTGGGGGCATGGATAGATGCGGTTAATGCTGTCTTGCCTCTGTATAAACTGAGGTACCTGAACAGAGGGTGTCCTCTGAAGTTTGAGCGTGTGTGGGGAGTGGGACCATGGATTAACCCTATGTGATTCTGTTTTGTATTAAGGTCCTTGCTTGGCGGTGGGTTCCACCCCTGCCCCACCCTCTGAACTATGTACTTACTCTAATTTCACGCAGATGATGATTTTCTTATGATCTTGTCATGGGTATTGAGATCACAGGGACACTTTCAGGGATACGTTATCAATAAGCAAGGACGTCGAAGCATGTCATGAGCAATATAGTTATTGGTGAACCATGTTGTACTGCAGTCTAATGCCCCGTACACACAATCAGAATTTCCATCGGGATAAACTCAGATGGATTTTTCTGACGGAATTTCGCTCAAGCTGTCTTGCATACACGTCCATGCAGACGAACGAAATTTCCGATAGAAATTTTTTTCTCTTTCTCTTTCTAAGTCCGTCAGAATTTCCGATGGAAAAACTCAGACGGGGCACGGACATGGTCGGAATATCCGATGAAAAAATTCTGTCTGACTTTTTCCATCGGAAATTCCGGTCGTGTGTGCAAGGCATAAGGCCACATCCACACTGGGCGTTTAGCCCTGGTGCATAAGACTCCAGTTTTTAGGTGTGGGTGGAAGGTATTGGTGCACCATCCAGCCCTGCTGTCAGCAGCCTGACATATGCCAGCTGATTGGCCAGTGCACCCAGCAGTGCTTATGTTTAATGCAGTATGCACCCTGGGAAAAATGCATGGAGCACAAGCAAGATACCTCTTGCTATGTACTGTACCGCTAGGTGTGCCTTCCAGCAATGTCCTGCTGCAGCAGCTTTTAACCTCTAATTGACAGGCTGCCGGTAGCAGAGCTGGATGAAGCACCTGTGCCCTCCGCTTGCACCTCTATGTCAGAGACTCATGGACTGGGACTAAACGCCTAGTGTGCATGATTCCTAATGGGTTCAGTTGTTATACAGACGGAGTAGAACAGTTAACTGGAAAGTCTGAGATGTCAGACACTGTGCCCCAGTGAATTCTGTTCACCTGTGTGTAATCTTTGCCAGAATTCCTTCTCTGTGTTCCACATGCATATTTACACTCTCTTGCAAGACTTAGAATACTTTCCATTGTTTACAGTGGAACAGATCCTGCAGCACTTCAGAAATGTGAAAGTTTTGCCGGGCTGCTTTAATGTCTCACTGTGGAGAACAATGATTCAGAGATTACATAGAAGGAAGGTGTTCAGCCAAAATACTCCCTCAGCTCTACTGTTCTTTCAAACCTCAGACCAAGTAATCCATATTCTGGAACATATGGCCAAAAAAGGGTTAAATTGTACAGGCCATTTGGCTTTCTTTCCCTAATGGAAATGGAAATATGTATGATCTTATCCAATAAAGTAGTGCACATTTTTTACCTAATAAAGCATTACAAATGCAAACTCATATGTTTTATCTTGTCCTACTAAAAATATTAAATTTTAAAAACCTCCTTTGTTTGTATAATAGTGTCTATTAAAGGTATTCATGCATGTTGTTCAATACTTTTCGATTTTGAATGGCTCAGAGAAAGTTCAGGGTTAAAAGCTTTTGGCCTGATGGCTATAAAATAGTAACTCCTGATCTTAGTAGGAACATATTAATACATCAGGCCTAGGATTGGTCCTTTCTAGTTCACAACCAGAAGAATTTCAGGCTAGACCTAACTAACTAGACCTAACCAATCTTAAAAATGCTCCCTCCCCCATCCTAACATCTTGCCAGTGTAAAACAGATGTATATACTTACCTATTTTCAGGCCGTTCAGGTCTGGTCATGTAATCTCTCCTGTGTCAGCCAGTGGAAGCTGCAGGGGAGAAGAGAGAGCGCTCGACAAGGGCTGATAATAACAGGGAACATCATTCATAGGCTTCTATGACCCATCCATTGTTGGTGCATCCTTCTCTCCCCTGCAGCCGCCGCTGGCTGACACAGGGGTGCCAGATCTCCTGACCAGACCAGAGCGGTAAGCATATAAATCTTTCTTACAAAAGATAGTCAGCATAGGTTTTGAGGGCATTTATATGTTTAAAGTGGCTAGGTTGCCATTGATAGGTTGAAAACAGTGATGTCTATGGAGCTCAGCCTTTAAAAAAATACAGTATGGGGACCTCGTAAATAATTTCTACATATGGGCCTCAAAAAAGATTAAGCCGACTCTGCATATAAACAACCAACATCTTTGATAATAATTTGACTACAGTTTCATATCTATATGCCCAAAGCCAGAATGTGGGGAGAAAAGCAAGAGGAGGTGCTGACCTGAGTCTTCTATATTGGTGATTCTGAAAGCGATAGTTTGGTTGGTCAGTAGATGTAAGATAGAGAGAGCTTCCCAGAGGGGGTTAGCTATTGCGGGGAGGAGCAGCGGGAGCCACCGTGGGACCCCAGAACCGGAGGATCCACTCTGTGCAAAACTATCTGCACAGTGGAGGTAAGTATGACATGTTTGTTAGTTAAAAAAAAAAAAACTGATCCTTTACAACCACTTTAAGGGCAGGTATATCTGTTATATATATATATTGTTTTTAGACATGCATCACCCTTCCATGTGCTCCTTGCTGTAAAGACCATTTATAGGTTGGGGTGGTTGTCATTTGTTTGTACTGTTGGTTGTTTAGAGGGTACTATGATTTCCAGACAGAGGTAAATACTGCTGTAAACCACACATGTGAAAGCAACATTCTATAGTGAGATAGGGCTAGATTCACATAGATCAGCGGATCTTTGGATCCGCGTGACCTATGTGATTTAAGATCCGCTGCTGCAAGTTTGAGAGGCAAGTGGGTAATTCACAAAACACTTACCTCCAAACTTGCGGCGGCGGATCGTAAATCCCCCGGCGGAATTCAAATTCCGCGGCTAGGGGGAGTGTAGCATTTAAATCAGGCGCGCCCCAGCGCCGATTTAAATGCGCATGCGCCGTCCTCAAATTTTCCCGGCGTGCATTGCTCCCAATGACGTCGCTAGGACGTCATTGGTTTCGGCGTGAGCGTAACTCGCGTCCAGCGCGTTTGAGAATCGGCGTACGCAAACGACGTAAAAAAAAAAAAATCGACGCGGGAACGACGGCTATACTTAACATTGGCTGCGCCTCATAGAAGCAGGGGTAAGTATACGCTGGGAAAACCGCTACGTAAACGTCGTAACAACACTGCGTCGGCCCGCGTACGTTCGTGAATTGGCGTATCTCGCTGATTTACATATTTCTCAACGTAAATCAGCGAGAGCGCCCCCCGCGGCCATTTTTGAATTGCAGTTAAGATCCGACGGTGTAACACAGTTACACCTGTCAGATCTTAGGCATATCTATGCGTAACTGATTCTATGAATCAGTCGCATAGATACAACGGGCCTAAGTCAGAGATACGACGGTGTATCAGGAGATACACCGTCGTATCTCTTTGTGAATCTGGCCCATAATGTCCAACCAGATAGTGCAACCATAATTAGATAAGCAGTTAAGCCAAAGGACTGGCCCATTTGTTCACCTGATGTATCCTTAGTCTAATAGTTTGGGATATTATTGGAACAACTATAAGTTCAAATGAACATCTGGCTCAAAATATTGAAGCACTGGATGTCCAGGTGATACAGACCTCACACTAACACATGGACTGAAGCCACTCCCCCTCCTCCTCCTCGGCTCGGATGTTTTCCTATACGCAGACAGGAGGGGAGGAGAGTGGACACATCCTTACATGTCCCCTGCTGATCTGAGGTTTATATTTGCAGAGGAAGTAGGGGGGGGGTAAGTTGTTATAGAAGAACACATGCGTGATTATTTGGGGGGGGGGGGGTGTAATAAGAGAATTCTGTACAGTACAGGTGTCAAACACAAGGTCCGTGGGCCGAAATCCCGCCCTCCAGGCCATTTCATGTGGCCCTCACACCTCTCCTGCAGCTGCAGGAGAGCTCCAGCCCTCCTCTGGTCCTCCTCCAGACCCTTACTTTCTGCTTTCAAGCAATGCATCCAGCTTCTTCCCAGCAGCAGTATAAGGAAAGGGGAATGCACTGTGATGTAACGGAGAGTGGGGGACTCAACTTCTGATGGTGGGGTGGCTCTTGACATCTTATGTAAAGGGAGGGATGCGCTGGACATCTAATCTTACAGATACAACGCTTTTGAGGGCAATCATAATGCTGATGCGGCCCACAATGAAATTGAGTTTGACACCCCGCTACATTAAGTGGTAGGGGGCACTTTGGGAGGGGAGAGAACTTGTGCTGCGGGGGTCGGATTTTATATTCAACCCCCCTTCTAACACAAATACAAATATTCCCTCCCAAAGTGTCCCCTACCACATACTTTACAGCATCCTCTTACCCCACCAAATCACTGCAAGTGTTGTTCTTTGACAACTTCCTCCCTTCTTCAAAGATAAAATGGCTGCTATTGAGGGGATAATTGTAGTGTCTGGGATCACAAGCACCTTTCTAGAGATTCGGGGGCAATCCGCCCAGGTGCCCAAGCTAGTGCCCCCACCAGGCAAGTTAGTGGAGCCGAGTGCCGGAACTTTTTTCAGCACTGGGTTCCAGAGCTGGTTCACATGACGAATCACAAAGGAGCAAGCTGTGTGCTCCTGTGCGATTCGCATGCCTTTCAGGTGGTGTGCGAATTTTAGCCCTTTCATTTCAATGGGCTGAAATTGTGCCAGTCTGCATCAAGAGATGTGCATTCTCTACTTTACAAAAGGCACAACAACTGAATCGCATGATACTTCCGATCATACTGCATTTGCGACCATTTGGGGAGTTATTAAATTGACACCCGCTGCAGATTACTACAGCAGTGCATTTTGAATGCAGTGTGGGAAAAATGCACACAAAACACAGGTTTCCCTCATGGCATTCTGGTGTGAACAGACCTTTAGTCCAGATACATAGGATTTCATTTGTATCTTTGGAAGGCCCCGCTAAAACCAGGACAGTTGGAAAGTATGGATTTGTATTAGAAGAGGAGAGGATTTGTGTTTTTTTTAGGGGAGTGGGTGTTGGAGGATAGGTAGGTAGAATAGGGGTAGGATTTGTGACAGAACTGGGGTGAGTATTTATGCTGGCATGGGGGAAAGAAGATTTGTACTGGGGAGAATGAGAGGGGGGAGGAACCTGGCTGTACCTAAATACAGGTGGAACACAGTGGCAGAACTACCAGGGTCACAAAGATTTGTGACTGGACCCTGGTGCACTTGTGACTGGACCCTTGTGTTCTGCCAGGATGGCAGCACAGGGCCGCTGTGGGACTGTAATAAAGGGCATCACAATGGGAGTAAAGGGCCCTAGGACTAGAGGTCAGGGGGGGACCTTATGGTTTCTTGCACCAGGGCCCTGAAGGTTATGGTTATGCCTCTGTCTCTGTGACAATAGTCACTAGGTCAAACAGAAAGGGTACTCTCCGCAGCGGGGATGCAGGCTGAAATAAAAACTAACACTCCCTTATTCAATCCAAACCAAATCCATATAAGGCTAGTGGGAGGGGCCAGTAGAGTAACGTATAAATCTTCCAGAAAACATCACAGCACCTTGCCTCAGTTTTCCTATTTTAAAGATGAAGTAAAGCCTTGCTTTTTATCTTCACCAACAGGTAAGCTTATAATAAGGCTTACCTGTAGATACTATAAATATCTCCTAAACTTGCACCGTTTGGGAGATATTTACTATATACACCGCGGCTGACATCATCAGCGAATGCACTCTAAAGGAATGGCCCCCTGTGCCCTTTCTTCAGGGCCCTGCTCCATGACTGACGGCTCCTTTGCGCAGGAATAATGTCACAGTGTCGGAGCCCACGAACCCGGAACAGAAACAGTGAAAGATGTCAGCCGTCTCAGCGGTGTGAGGGCACCATTGCAGGGGTTCCTTCTAAGGTACTGTATTTATTGGCGTATAACACTCACTTTTTTACCCTGAAAATAGAGGGTAAACTGTGCCTGCGTGTTATACGCAGGGGGCTGTGGAAAGATTTTTTCCTGAAACTTCCCTCTTAAAGTTAGGGTGCGTGTTATACGCCTGTGCATGTTATACGCTGATAAATACGGTAATTATTTCATAATGAGCTAGTATGCGATGCATACTAGCACATTATACCTTTGTCTTACAGGTTTTTTTTTTTAATCTGGTTTACTACTACTTTAACCTGCCTGGCGGTATTCCCGAGTCTGACTCGGGGTGAGATTTTCCTGCTGCGAGCGGTAACCCCGAGTCAGTCTCGGCTTGCCTCGCTGGATACACAGAGAGTGTTTACTTACCTTGTCCCTGGATCCAGCGATGCCACCGCACTGTGCGAGCGAGTGGGACCTCGCTCGATTCACACAGTGCCTCTGTGTGATGTCGATCTCCGTTCCCTGCGACGTTACGACGCACGGGAGCGGAGAACGGCGCCAAATTCTAAAATGTAAACAAACACATTACATACAGTATACTGTAATCTTATAGATTACAGTACTGTATGTAAAAAATACACACACTCCTTGTCCCTAGTGGTCTGCCCAGTGTCCTACATGTACTTTTAACTAATAAAAACCTTTTTTTTCTGCCTGTAAACTGTAGATTGTCCATAGCAACCAAAAGTGTCCCTTTATGTAAAAAATAGTTTTAGATCAGCTAAAAAACAGCGATAATAAATTATAATCACTTGCAGAATTGTGCGATAGCGATTTGTGGGGAAATTCGTCATAAAAAAAAAAAAATAATGACAGCGACAATTCTGCAACTGAGAACATTTTTGTGATTTTGAGTTGATTACATTATTGAATCATTTTTATTATAATTATATTATTACTTGTTATAATTATTTATAATTATTTATTATATTATAATTTATAATTTTGTTTTTAAAAAAATGTCATACCCGGGATGCCTATTAGACTCTTGTTTGGTCAGATTTAAGTGAGTTATTTCTAAAAATTACAGACCTACAGTATAAAACGCCAAATTTCCTTGCAAATAATGGTACCGCTTTCAGCACCTTTTTTCTGAAAAAATCATACCGCCAGGGAGGTTAAGAGCCCTCAGTCTCGGGGTAAATGGATAGGTGGATGCCAGTCTGGAGAAGTGGGCATTCCTATGCAGTCTGATTTTCAGTAACGCCCCAAATGTACAGGGAGTGCAGAATTATTAGGCAAGTTGTATTTTTGAGGATTAATTTTATTATTGAACAACAACCATGTTCTCAATGAACCCAAAAAACTCATTAATATCAAAGCTGAATATTTTTGGAAGTAGTTTTTAGTTTGTTTTTAGTTTTAGCTATTTTAGGGGGATATCTGTGTGTGCAGGTGACTATTACTGTGCATAATTATTAGGCAACTTAACAAAAAAAAAATATATACCCATTTCAATTATTTATTTTTACCAGTGAAACCAATATAACATCTCAACATTCACAAATATACATTTCTGACATTCAAAAACAAAACTAAAACAAATCAGTGACCAATATAGCCACCTTTCTTTGCAAGGACACTCAAAAGCCTGCCATCCATGGATTCTGTCAGTGTTTTGATCTGTTCACCATCAACATTGCATGCAGCAGCAACCGCAGCCTCCCAGACACTGTTCAGAGAGGTGTACTGTTTTCCCTCCTTGTAAATCTCACATTTGATGATGGACCACAGGTTCTCAATGGGGTTCAGATCAGGTGAACAAGGAGGCCATGTCATTAGTTTTTCTTCTTTTATACCCTTTCTTGCCAGCCACGCTGTGGAGTACTTGGACGCGTGTGATGGAGCATTGTCCTGCATGAAAATCATGTTTTTCTTGAAGGATGCAGACTCCTTCCTGTACCACTGCTTGAAGAAGGTGTCTTCCAGAAACTGGCAGTAGGACTGGGAGTTGAGCTTGACTCCATCCTCAACCCGAAAAGGCCCCACAAGCTCATCTTTGATGATACCAGCCCAAACCAGTACTCCGCCACCACCTTGCTGGTGTCTGAGTCGGACTGGAGCTCTCTGCCCTTTACCAATCCAGCCACGGGCCCATCCATCTGGCCGATCAAGACTCACTCTCATTTCATCAGTCCATAAAACCTTAGAAAAATCATTCTTGAGATATTTCTTGGCCCAGTCTTGACGTTTCAGCTTGTGTGTCTTGTTCAGTGGTGGTCGTCTTTCAGCCTTTCTTACCTTGGCCATGTCTCTGAGTATTGCACACCTTGTGCTTTTGGGCACTCCAGTGATGTTGCAGCTCTGAAATATGGCCAAACTGGTGGCAAGTGGCATCTTGGCAGCTGCACGCTTGACTTTTCTCAGTTCATGGGCAGTTATTTTGCGCCTTGGTTTTTCCACACGCTTCTTGCGACCCTGTTGACTATTTTGAATGAAACGCTTGATTGTTCGATGATCACGCTTCAGAAGCTTTGCAATTTTAAGAGTGCTGCATCCCTCTGCAAGATATCTCACTATGTTTGACTTTTCTGAGCCTGTCAAGTCCTTCTTTTGACCCATTTTGCCAAAGGAAAGGAAGTTGACTAATAATTATGCACACCTGATATAGGGTGTTGATGTCATTAGACCACACACCTTCTCATTACAGAGATGCACATCACCGAATATGCTTAATTGGTAGTAGGCTTTCGAGCCTATACAGCTTGGAGTAAGACAACATGCATAAAGAGGATGATGTGGTCAAAATACTCATTTGCCTAATAATTCTGCACTCCCTGTAATGCTGAGCCTCCATGAATGAAAGAACTGAAATCCAATGAATGAAAGGGACACTAAGGCTGGGTAGAAAGGAGCTAGATAATGCTAGACAGTGGCAGCTGGTGGGTTTTTTACTTTTGGGGGGCGGCAAACAACCACCCCCCTGGGCAGCCAGTGGCTCCGGTGTCTGCTCTTCCAGCTCCTTCCTCTGCCGTCTCCTCTCTCTTCCGCTTAAGCGTCAGGCTTTCAATAGGATCGCTTCACGCTTTGTCCAATCGGGAAACAGGTCTCACGATCTGCCTCCTGATTGGCAGGGAGGAACTTTAGTTTGAAAATAGCAAAAATATATTTGCTATCGTCACACAACTGGGTGGGCTCGGGACCTGGCAGTGCGCTGCGCCCCAGAGCCCACCCTTTTTTGAAGCCTATTAGAGCCTCTGGCTCTAATAACGTGCTTCAAGAACAAAAAAAACACCCACCCCATTGGAATCCATAGTCCGGCGCCCTGATATGTAGATCAGGGGGCCAGACGCATGGATAGGGGGGACGGCGCCCGTGCGCCCTCTATGGCCACTGATGCTAGATGTCCTCCAGACAGTAAATTCAGCGGACTCTGTTTGAATTGCTGCAGCTTCTAAGGGACAATGTGGGAAGTTCACAGTGTACAGTGAAATAGGAGTAAGCAATTTCTGTACAGGAGAAGAGCCTGTACAGCTGGGTGAGACTGAAAGTAAAGCTGGAGCAGCTTTAGGCAGCTTTAAGCAGTGTTTCAGCAGCGTAAATGCGCCAGCTGCTAAGAAAGTAAGAACTGGTTAAAGAGCACCAACCCTCTGTCACTACTCAGTATCATCTATTTCCATCATGCTCCTGTTCCAAGGCTAGCAGAAAATCTTGTTTATTTCTTGCTAATAGGCGCCTCCTGTTTCAGATTTGCTGTGTGTTTAGATATATGTCTTTTCGCCTGCCAAGATTCCTAGGCAGATATATCCTTAAAAATGTAGACCATTTTCTCAACCAAATTCAAAGAAAACAAACGACAGGCCAAGGTCTGATATGAAATAGTTTGAAAATGAGAAAAAGCTGCCTAGGAACTCGGTTTATATTCAAATAAGTTTCTGTGGGACAGTGCGGTCTGCTGGGCACTGGGAAGACTTGAGACATAACAAGGGAGAGGCTGCCCTGCTCCTAGGTGTGTAAAGTTACAAGGGGGGGGAGGCAACATTCAGCATGTTCCGCTCTATTATTACAATAAAAGCACATAACTTGGGTCAGAGAGCGAAGAGGAAACAGAAATAAAATATTAGGCTATCCTTTATCACTTGATACGCATCTTGTTTACAGAAAGATAGCCCGTACACATGTGTGTGTTGCCAATAGGATTTTCGTTGCAGATCTGAGATTCTAAATCATAATTGCCAAAAATTACATTTCCTGCTTTTCCGAAATATTTGGTAGGCAGTGTACAATATCACTCAGCAACCACACGTATTACTGTAGCACCCTCCTGGATATGTGCTAGAATGTAGTTAGGTAATATAGTGTGGTTCCCTACTTAACAGTTTAACCCCTTCTGGACCACCCCACGCAGATATACTGCGGCAGGGCGGCCCTTCTGCACGAAATCCCGTACCTGTATGGGATTTTGTGCATTGGGTCTGGGGTGCCAATCAACAGGTCCAGCGGTTGTCCTGTCGGTATGGGTCCCCCTTCGGATAATGCCCTGGCTAGACTGTGCAGGCGCAGCGCATGCGCAAATGGAGCTGCCGAAAATCTCTGAGGATGAACAGTTGTTCTGTACCTGTAGACCTTGCATGCGCAATCAACACGCTGCTCGCTCTTGATGCTCGGGGCGGGTTATTTATTGCATACAACAAGGAACGGAATACAAGGAGGGGCGGATGCTTTTCTCAAAAGGGTGGATGCTTTTCTCAAAAGGGTGGATGTATTCTTCAGCAGTGCTCTTTTGGGGAATGGTTTTCTCAATAAACTACACGTCTTTGCGGGGCATGTAATAGTGTACTTACAAAGTGTGCAAATAAGAGGGTCCTTCAATGAATCTGCCCCGCAAAGACGTTTAGTTTATTGAGAAAACCATTTCCCAAAAGATCACTGCTCAAGAATACATCCGCCCCTTTGAGAAAAGCATCCGCCCCTTTGAGAAAAGCATCCGCCCCTTTGAGAAAAGCATCCGCCCCTTGATGTATTCTGTCTCTTGTTGTAAGCAATGAATAACCTGCCCCGAGCATCAGGAGCGAGTGGCGTGTTGATTGCGCATGCGCCGTCTACAGGTACAGAACAGCTATTCATCCTCTGAGATTTTCGGCAGCTCCATTTGCGCATGCGCTGCGCCTGCGCAGTCCAGCCAGGGCATTAACCAACGCGGGGGAACCATAACGTCAGAACACCGGCACACCGCAATCGTACTCAGGAGATGCAGATGGCAGTCTGCATTTGTAAACAGGGTAGACCACCCTTCTGTGAGAGGGGAAGATGGAGATCTTGTGTTTCTGCTAAGCCAGGATACAGATCTCTGTCTCCCTCCCAGTCAAAGCACCTCCCCCACACAGTTCGAAAGCACTCCCTAGGAGAAAATGTAACCCTTTGATTGGCCCTGATGTTAACCCCTTCCCTGCCAGTGTCATTAGTACAGCGACAGTGCATTTTTGTTTAGCACAGATCACTGTATTGGTGTCACTGGTCCCCAAAAAGTGTCACAAAGGTTGATTTACTAAAGGCAAATAGACTGTGCACTTTGCAAGTGCAGTTGCTTTCTGCAAGTGCAGTTGCTCCAGAACTTAAATGAGATAAGGCTTCACTTTGCAAAGAATACCCAAACTCGTGCAAGGAAAATAAAAAAAAACAGCATTTTGTTTGCACGTGCTTGGATGATGAAAGTCAGCAGAGCTTCTGCTCATTTACTAAGTTCTGGAGCAACTGCACTTGCAGAGGGCAACTGTACTTTGCAAAGTGCACAGTCTTTTTGCCTTTAGTAAATCAACCCCTTAGTGTCAGATCTGTCCTTCCCAATGTCGCAGTCTCACTAAAAATTGCTGATCGCCACCATTATAAAAACAATAATAAAAAAAATTCCATAAAGATATCCCATAGTTTGTAGATGCTATAACTTTTGCGCAAACCAATCAATATATGCTTATTTGAATTGTTTTTATCAAAACTATGTAGCAGAATACATATTGGCCTAAATTGGTGAATAAATTCGATTTAAAAAAAAAAAATATTGGGAATATTTTATAGCATAAAGTAAAAAAAAAAAAAAATATATATATATATATATATATATATATATATATATATATATATATATATATATATATATATATATATATATATATTTTTTTTTTAATTATCAGTGTTTTTTTGTTTATAGTGCAAACAAATTTAAACTGCAAATGTGATTAAATACCAACAAAAGAAAGCTCTATTTGTGAGGGAAAATGGCATCAATTTTATTTAGGATAAGGTCAGTATTGGCAACTTGTATATTTCTCTTAGCATTTGGTTCTTTAAATATTGATTTTCATACTTTGAAGAGTGAAGCATGCTCTATTATTGCAAATTTAGTGCATGTGAAACATTACAGTGGGAATTTTCAGAATCTGAACTGTCACTCTGGAAAGTGGATTTCAGGAGAAATCAAAAATCACTGTTCCAAGTGCTCCAAAATTATAACAGTCTAAATATAAAATGAAACCTGTACTGGGAGAAACATGGATGTTGCAAATACTGGCTTCCTGAAAAAGATAGTTCCCTGTCTCTTGCTGCAGTACTTTTGTGGGTCACATACCTGGAATGGGCATGTAGCTAGTAAGGTCAGAACTCTTGTACTTGGCCATAACTCGGGCAACTAGCATTAGGATTTCCTTTAAAAAATAATTCCAATTATGGATATTTTATACATAGTTACATTGCTCCAGCTTGACTAATGGTACCAGTGGTACCTGGCCGATGCCACTGGAAGCTGGAAGTAGACACCGCTGCTCCAGTGAATATCCACTAGCTTCTGAGTTCCGTGCTGTGGGGCTGGCCTGCTGCATTCTGAACATAGGAGGTCAGCCACTTGGCACGGTGCCATTCAGAGGATGCTTTGTATTTTCTGAATGAATGCAAGGTGTTCTCTGAACAAGGTGGGGAGGCAGTACAATGATGTCATGCTGGACCAAGGAAACTATGTATAAAATATCCATACCTGAAATTCATCTTTACTTTGAAAGTGATACCCATATAAAAACGGTGCATTTATTAATTCTCTTGAAACATGTGCTTTACGTTTCCTAAAAATTGCTTTTAATGTTTTTATTCCACTGACCTCATTTCCTTTTCAAAATACCAATTCAGCACTGCATGCTAATTACCTAAATCACAAGATGAATTACTAGTCACATCTCTCTAATCTGTTTATAATCTACTTTAAAGCAGCTCTTGTGTTTGAATCATGTTAGAGCTCATTGCAGCATAGAAAACATGATCATGCATTTGTTTGGGTCGATTATAAGTGTTGAGTCTTCCAACCTGTAGTTTTCCTATAAACAGCCCCTACAGACTCATAAATATGTATGACGTGCAGGGTTATCACACATCTATCTCTCTGCATGACAGTCCTCCTATTTTGCAGATTGTTCTTTCTTCCTCTTTACAGTAGGACAGACTCTGCTTGATTGGACCAATTAAGGTTGGATCACATGTCATAAGAGCCGTCTCACCTTACCAAAAATCCACAAATTAAAACATTGCATTGAATTGCTTAGTTGGCTTTTCCTGTCCAAACCTTATTGTTTTCCCTGAAGCATGAGGGATGTTTAACCACTTGCTTACCGGGCACATATACCCCCCTCCTGCCCAGGTGAAATTTTAGCTTCCGGCACTGCGTCGCTTTAACTGACAATTGCGCGGTCGTGCGACGTGGCTCCCAAACAAAATTGACGTCCTTTTTTTCCCACAAATAGAGCTTTATTTTGGTGGTATTTGATCACCTCTGCGGTTTTTATTTTTTGCGCTATAAACAAAAAAAAGCAACAATTTTGAAAAAAAAAACAATATTTTTTACTTGTTGCTATAATAAATAGCCCAATTTTTTTTTCCAAATTTTTTTTTATCAGTTTAGGCCGATACGTATCCTTCTACATATTTTTGGTAAAAAAAAAATCGCAATAAGCGCTTACAAAATATGGGACAGAATTATTATTATTATTATTTTTTTTTTTTTTTTTTTACTAGTAATGGCGTCGATCTGCGATTTTTTTTATTGGGACTGCGACATTATGGCGGACACATCGGACACTTTTGACACATTTTTGGCGCCATTCACATTTATACAGCGATCAGTGCGATAAATATGCACTAATTACTGTATAAATGTGACTTGCATTCAAGGGGTTAACACTAGGGGGTGAGGAAGGGGTTAAATGTGTGCCTGTATTGTGTTCTCACTGTGTGTGGAGGGGGGGTGACTGGGGGAGGTGACCGATCTATGTCCCTATGTACAAGGGACACAGATCGGTCTCCTCTCTCCCCTGACAGGACGTGGAGCTCTGTGTTTAAAATTTGAAAAGATATTGTTTTAGAAATTCGAATAGCATGAATTCAAATTCTAATGGAAAAGATTAGAATAGAATAGAAAAAAAGAGAATACAATTGCATTGCAAAGAATACAATAGAAAAACAATAAACTTGAAAAAAATAGAAAGAATATAATATACTGTATGTAGTTTTTTTTTGTAGTGCAGGTAAATTTAATCAGGCATTGAATGGAAAAGATTAGAATGGAATAGAAAACAAAATAATATAATAGAATAGAAAAAAAGAGAATACAATTGCATTGTAAACAATACAATAGAAAAACAATAGACTTGAAAAAAAAATAGAAAGAATATAATATATGCAGCACCCTCTACTTTAGGTAGCTGCTAGAAGTAGTTTTTTTTTTGTAGTGCAGGTAAATTTAATCAGGCATAGCTGTAAGCTAGGCCTGTTTGTTTTGATCTGTGCGGGCTGGGAGTGGCCTAGAGCAGCAGCAGGTGATTCACATGCAGCATCACTTCTCGGTTACATCACTTTTTGTTATTCGGAAATACAATAGTAACACATTTAAACGAATCCGAAATAACAAACCTAAATTCGGGCAAAATTTCATTCAAAATCGAAAACACATTTAAATCAAATTAGAAAAAACATAGAAATACATAGAGAGTAAGATACATATGGGGGACCCGTCACGCCGTTTTTTCGGCATAGGGGTTCCCCTTAAAATCCATACCAGACCGAAGGGCCTGGTATGCTCTTAGAGGGGGAACCCATGCCGTTTTTTTTTATTTGGCAAGGAGTTCCCCCTCAAGATCATCAGAGCACAAGTCGCATGCCAAAGTCGGATCAGGCAAGACGGCGATCTGACTTTCATCCAACTTCAGTAATATTCAATGGGCTGAAGTAGGATCAAACTCGGACCAAAGTAGTGCAGGGAGCATTTTCAAAGTTGGACTGACTTGTGCCAGACCAGTTAAGACGGCTCCCATAGGGAAACATTGATTTTCACACGTTATGCAAAATGAGCTCCCAGATTCTACATGCAGCAGTTTTAGTAAATCTACTTCATTATGTCTCATCTGCATTATAGCTACTTACCTGCCTGTCAACACTGTACACTGAGCTGTACATGAACAGTTAGTTCAATGTGCAATTTCTGCATTTGACAATATGAATGAACTCCCGCACATACATGGGAAAGATGCCATCCTGCCTGACCAATCAAAGACTAAAACCTGGAGGAAGAGGAAGACTTTCCAAAAATGTAATTGGCTAGTGAGTGAGACACAACATTGCTGTAGTGAAAGGAATATAATTTCACTTTAAGGTGTGTCAGTGTAGTCTCGGTAGAAGGTTAATGGGCAGCACAGTGGTGTAGTGGTTGCACTTTTGCCTAGAAAAGGGTCGCTGGTTAGTATTCCAACCATGGCACTACCTGCCTGAAGTTTTCATGTTCTCCCTGTGCCTGTGTGTGTTTCCTCTGGGTACTCTGGTTTCCTTCCACACTCCAAAGACATGCTGGTAGGTTAATTGGATCTTCTCTAAATTAGTGTATGATTGTGAGATACGGACCATAGATTGAAAGCTCCTTGAGGGTAGGGACTTATGTGAACGTGTATATGTAAAGTTCTGCATAAATTGATGGAACTATAAAAGCACCTGAAATGGGGAAAGAGTAACCCCAAGAATCCAGCAGCTTCTTCAGGGGTAGCGCTACACAAATATCCAAAAGTCTTAATGGGGGAATGGTTGTGTCAGTCTGGAGGAGTGGGCATTCCTAGACCGGCTGTATTTGCATGAAGACCACCCTAGGCAATGCCTGTATATATTTCTGAGTGCCGATCCTCCATAATTAAAAGAAACAAAATCCAGTGAAATAACGGCGTAGGCTAGGGAAAGTCAGGATACGGATAAAAGCGCTAGATGATGCTGGACACCCTCCAGCTAGAAAATGAGAGAGATTTTATCTGAATTGATGCAGCTTCTAATGCCACTGTGAGAAGGCCATGGTGTGCAGTGAAATCGGACTAAGCAGTCTCAATACAAGAGAGAAGCCTTTACAACTGTTCAAAACCAAAGGTAATGCTAGAGTTCAGTTTTAAATACACAAATAAAGAATTTGTATAATACTGTAGTTCATATTTATAATAACATGATTAACTAACTTAGTAACAAAGCTATCAATTTATCAGTATAAAATACATCAATGTCAAATATAAGTTTTTTTTTAATGTTGTCTGTGTCCCTTTAGAGCAGTGGTTCTCAACCCTGTCCTCAAGTACCCCCATCAGGCCATGTTTTGGGAATTTCTCTTAGATAAAATAGCTGTCCAAAATACCAAGCCATTGTCTCTGATTTAACCACTACAGACCCGCGCTATAGCCGAATGACGGCTTCAGCGCGGATCTGAATATCCAACAGGCCGTCAATCGACGGCCGCCCCTTTGGGCGTTCCCCGCGCGCGCTCCAGAGCGCGCTGCGGGGAAAGTCTGTGTTGGCCGTGTCACTTGGACACAGCCAATCACAGATCGCCGCGAACGGCCAATCAGAGTGGCTGTTTGCGATGCGATCTGTGCGGCCAATGAGAGATGATCTCATATGTAAACATATGAGATCATTTCTCATTGCCGGCTCACACAGAGACAGCGGTGCTGTCTCTGGAGAGGAGACCGATCTGTGTCCCTTGTACATAGGGACATAGATCGGTCACCCCCCCAGTCACCCCTTCCCTGCCAGTCACATTTATACAGTAATTAGTGCATATTTATAGCACTGATCGCAGTATAAATGTGAATGGCGCCAAAAATGTTTCAAAAGTGTCCGATGTGTCCGCCATAACGTCGCAGTCGCAATAAAAATCGCAGATCGACCGCCATTTCTAGTAAAAAAAATAAAATAAAAAAATAATAATTCTGTCCCCTATATTGTAGGCGCTATAACTTTTGCGCAAACCAGTCGCTTATTGCGATTTTTTTTTTTTTTACCAAAAATATGTAGAAGAATACGTATCGCCCTAAACTGAGAAAAAAAATGTGTTTTTTTTTTAAAAACTGGGATATTTATTATAGCAACAAGTAAAAAATATTGTATTTTTTTTCAAAATTGTCGCTCTTTTTTGTTTATAGCGCAAAAAATAAAAACCGCACAGGCGATTAAATACCACCAAAAGAAAGCTCTATTTGTGGGGAAAAAAGGACGCCAATTTTGTTTGGGAGCCATGTCGCACGACAGCGCAATTGTCAGTTAAAGCGACGCAGTGCCGGAAGCTGAAATTTCACCTGGGCAGGAGGGGGGTATATGTGCCCGGTAAGCAAGTGGTTAAAGCACCTGTGCAAGATAAAGGAAAACCTGTAAACTTGGCCTGTTGTGGGGAACTGGAGGACAGGGTTGAGAACCACTGGTTTAGAAGACGCAACAGGAAGTGAGAGGGAATTTCTACAAAGCGACAGTTATCACTATTGGAAGATTTCCTTTAATTTCCTGCTCAGGTGACAACTTTTGGATTTTAAGTTTCCGGTAATGATCACCAGGAAAAATAGAGAGAGAACCAGACAGCAATAATCCTTTCCGTCTCTTGTTTTGACTATGTATATACAGTATACTTATACTAGCTGAAAGAAAAAATATATGCAGAGATTAATAATCCCAACAATAAAATATCACTTGACTGTGGGTGGACATTGTACCGAGTGGCACTTGCGTTTTGGAGTGTTATGTCGCGTACACACGATCATTTTTAGGCTTGTAAAAAACAAAGTTTTTCAGCCTCTAGAAAAAATTACGTTTTTTTCAACTTCATCATTAAAACGAGGTTGCCTACACACGATAGTTAAAAAAAAAGGCTCTAGCAAAGCGCGGTAACGTACAACACATACGACGGCACTATAAAGGGGAAGTTCCATTCGGATGACGCCACCCTTGGGGCTGCTTTTGCTGATTTCGTGTTTGTAAAAGACGATTTGCGCTTTTCTGTCTGTTACAGCGTGATGAATGTGCTTACTCCATTACGAATGCTTGTTTTAGCAGAATGAGCGCTCCCGTCCCATAACTTGCTTCTAAGCATGCGCAGGTTTTTCATGTCGTAAAAGCCCACACGCGATCATTTTTTACAACCCGAAAAATGACATAGTTTAAGACGTTAAAAAATAGAGCATGTTCGAATTTTTTTTTTGTCGTTTTTCAGAACCCGAAAAATGCTGTGAAGCCCACACACGATCATTTTAAATGACATTTTTTAAAAACGTTGTTTTTTACAAGCCGAAAAATGATCGTGTGTACGCGGCATAAGTGTTCAGGGACCTAAATGTATACTTGCATTGGTCCAGCTTGTTAAAATTGCATATCTGATGCCTGAGGGACTATTGTGGAAGCTGATCACTGTAGTAGTTGGCGCCACTACAGTAATTGCCATGTTCTTCAAGGTCTTGAGCTGGGGGGGTCGCTTGCTCAGCAATGCCCCCATTCGCAGAACACAATATATATATTTTTTTAATAAATAAAGCTTTCTATAATTGGACTAGGTGGTGATTGTGATTTCACTGCCCCTCCACTCCACCTCATCCAATTAAAAAGGCCTTGTATTCATTGAACAAATACAAGGCATTCTGCTAATGGCGGTGGTGTTGAGCGAGCAAGGCTGCAGTGCCCTAAGCAGGCTATGCATGGGTTAAAAATAAAATGGGCCTAGGGGGTGCCCCGTAGGTATGGGGAACCTCTCTGGGACCCCTGGATCCTGACGGTATGATTCACACCTAAATTTACTACTGTTGTGTTAGCTCTCATTTTTTTTTATTTATGTGTCGCTTTATTTTTGCCCTTCTTATGATCTAATACCTGTTCCAACCTCATTGCTAGCCCCTGCATGGGCGGAACTTTTGCATGTTAAAACCAAATAAAAAAGATTGAAACTGAAAATAAATAAAATTTATCGATTCTCCCATCCACAAATTCCATGTGGATGATAGAATCTCTCCTGTGGAGCTATTGTATTCTGACAGCGGGGAGACTTCCCCTCGATCAGAACACACTCATCAGCATCATCATCATCATCATCGAGCTAAGGTTTTTCAATAGGCTGGTTGTCCAGAAGTAATTTGAGAGATCAAATTCTGTACAACTAGCCTGCTTATAGATGGATCAAAATGTGTCTGGTTCCTGCTGAACTAGCCAAATTCCAATTCATTTATGAAATGGTAGACATGAAATCTTTACATTAGTCAAGCTTTGACCATTGTAACAATGCAATTAAGACCCTGGTTGTATCAGATTTTGCTATGTTTCAGTCACAATCACAGTGTCAGAAAAATGTCAAACCTATTTATCTTTATACTTGTTCCAGGTCAGAGACTCAGGCACTATTAAATGACAGCCAGGAAACTAGCATTCTCAGAAAAGTTCAGTGTTAGCAACTTTCAATAATCTTTCATGACAGTTTTCCTTTAAAGATTATAATGCCAACCAAGGTAAAACTTTGCCACAGCCGTTCACCTACTTTTCTCGTAGTCATAGCTGCACCAATGCAGGTCTAATGGTTGTGTTTTTTCAACATGGTTAAAAGTTCAAGGCCGTCCCCACTCTACTAAAAATGTTTATGTATTTATCTGTGTTACCAGTGGAGAGATACTTCATCACTTCCTTTCCTGGCAGGAAGTTAGGGGAAACCTCCCCAGTAGGGACAGGGGGAGAAGAACGCAATAAAAAAACGACTACTCTATCAAAAACAAACTAAAAATTTTAGAGTGACCTTGTCACTACAGCTACCCTGTAGAAGAAGACTCTCTATACTAGCCTTTCTAGAAATGTCAAATATTTCATGTGCCATGCCATCTTCACACTCCACAATCACATCTCATTGTACCATTGCACCAGCAACTGGAATGTCATGCACCGAGATGCAAATGAATATTCTTCTTTTATTAAAATAGCCAGTGGGAACAAGTTCTATTCTGACATGTTTCATGTTAGGCACAGCATTTTCTCAAAGAAATGAGGAAGCACTGTGCCTAGTGGGAAACGTGCCAGCATAGAACTTGTTTCGGGTGGCTATTTTAATAAAGGAAACAAATTATTTAGCATCTTGATGTGCAGCTTTTGCTGGTCCAATTAACATTTCTGGAAATTCGTGTTTTGGAAACGCCACTTGACTTCTTTCCATCACTGCAAGTAATACAATTAACTAAAATAGATCATTGCCAAGTACCAAATACAATACTTTATTGACCTTATTTTGCTATGAAGGAAACACTAGCACTATGCTGATATCAAACGCATGTGAGTTATCTATCAATTGCTACTTCCAGGAGACTGCTATGAAACTAGATCAATGGAGTGAATATTTTTTTTGTCTTTTTCAATGGCAAAATAAAATGTTTGTCAGAAGTGCCCTTTTACAGGTGTATTCTTAGTCTTACCTGGTGTTGTCGCTGTATATTATATAGTGCGCTTCTGGTTCAACCAAAATGACATGCAGATCTAGTAAAAAAAAAAAACACAATGAGGTTCACAATGGCACACTATTGGATAATGTACATTCATAGTACATAACATAGAGCACTCAAAGTTCCTTGGGACAACTCCTCAGAGAGTAATCTACAACACTCTGAACCACATTTTAACTTTAATCAATTACGCCTATCAACTGTGGCCAATCTGCTAACTCCTGAGTGGTCACAAGTGCTCAATAAGATGGCTGCGCTTGCCACAGGAGGACTCACATCACTGTATTCCCTTTACACTGGACACCACACATCCCTCACAGACCAGCTTCGTATATTCAGTGACTAGCTGCAGACCACCAACAGAGCTTCCTCTTTTTTATCAATGCTATATCTGCAAGTCTACGCCTGGCCTACTACACACTTTTGTACCAAGCCATACATGTTCAAGTAGTAAGTATAAATGACCTGCAATCTGCTGTGGCCAAATGCACTGAGTGACAAGGTGGAAAGAAGATGTATGGACTCAGAATAAGCAGCATATGGCAAAAAGTAGTATGAACAGCATGGAACTAAAGGTGGAATGAGCAGAAAGATATGTGGACAGAGTGCATGGAAGTTGTTGTAGAAAAATGTTAAATAAGATGGAGAGGCCACTGCAGATGGAAGATAGAGCAAGCCACATGTGCTGAAGATGGAATGGGTGGCAGCTCCAAAGGCAGTGCAGGCAGAAAAAGTAGTTCACAAAGTTGGTAGAGAATGAAACAGGTGGTGGAAGACAGAGCAGAGTGGGCGCAGGATGGATAAGCCGAATGAGGCATGTGGGGCATGATAAAGTTAAGAACTGCTGATTCGAGTAGTGTGCAATAATACTGTAAACCTAAAATATCTTTGGTGAAATAATACATATTTATTGTTAGTACATAAAAGTAGACAGATATGCATAAACAGTGAAAATAATTGGAGGTACCAATGTTGTTAAAAAGACAGAAAGGAGCTTTAGCTTTAACCTTTATAGGCCACTTATGAGATCTGAGGTCACTCTATTTCCAACTTTCTTGCATTTGTCAAGGTTTACCCTGGTACCTACTGCAAGCATAGGTTCCCACTGCATGTTTCATAAGCGTGAGAGTAAATATTTTTTTAATAACCTTTGAAAAACTTTGTCTTATAATTACAAATGTACAGGACTAGATACAGTGGGGTGAGTTAAAAAACCTAATAAGTTTATTGATGCTGTAATATTCAATCAGATTCCTAATGTTATTTCTCGAGTGTAGAGCTGGGCATTAAAAATGCAAAGAAAGATGCTAATTGGTTGCTGATAACTTTACATTTTATAGTCAACCCGCTTTTCGGACAGAAAAAAAGATATTATTCTATGTATAGTATTGTTTAAACGTATTAGTCGGTAGACTTTCTATTTAAAATGCCAACTCCTAACTTAGAGCAACTCTTCACAATTCACTCTTCTTAAGTCAATCTCATTCAAGTTGGGTTTTAATTGGTTGCTTAGGAATACTGCAACTAGGAATTTTCACTTTAGAATAGGAATTCTTTATTGAACAAAGGTGTGTATACAATAACAATAACATGAATATGTTAAAATAAATGTTGTCTGCACATTCTATACCATTTCACAGTTGAACGCATTGTGTTTTCATATGCCGTAACACTCCTTTTTGTTAATCGGTTTTGGGAATGACCTCAAAGACAAAGCAAAAAAATACGGAAATGCGTTCAAAGTCCCTGATGTGTCCGGGAGAGACCACAACATAAAACTAAGTAGGACTGGAAAATTCTGGAATTTCAATCAGCATGTTAACAGGAAAAAAAAATCTAGGTCTTTGCTTCTCACCCCCTCCTCGGCTCGTGGAAAGATGCTTCACTTGCCAAAACCTATACCGTGTACTTCTGAAATGTGTTTTTTTTTTAAGGGGAAAAAAATTCCTTCCAGAGGAAAAAATGATTTTTTTTTCTTGTTAAGAACAGAGACATGGGAATGAGACAGAGTTCAGAAATGCTTTTGTAAATAACTTCTTATAGAACCTTTTAAGAGGAAGAAAAAAAAAACATTCAAACTTTTTCAAAAAAATCTTGTTGACATTACATAGTATCAGTAGGTTTTCAGAGAACAATACAGAAATGTAGGTTGTGTAATGCGCTGCTAGGTTGTTGCTGGACCTATTCTCTCACAAGGTAAAATGTAGTACATTCTTTTCTTGTTGGTTGCATGAATTTTAAAGGGCCACTTAACCAACAACATCAGTTCCTTCACAGAGAAGTTATTCATACGTGGCAAAGTGATAAAATAAATAATTGGGCCATTAAAGCCTTGGCCCAAACTGCACCTACTTCATTAGCCCCCACTTCCTTTAGGGTCCACAAAATGGGATACACCCATTAAAAATGGGACATTTGGGAGGTATTACTATTAAAGACACATTCACATAGAAGTTCCCAAATCCTGACAGACTGATGACAGTAATTCGCACTGTACATTTGATGTGTCAAATGTGACGTGATGTCAGTATATATTAGAATTTATTTTATGGTATAACAGAGATTGACCAACTGATTCGTGATTTGAAAGAATCTGGCAAATTTACAAATCTCACCTTTTTCATAAAAAAATTGTGAGTGACTATATGAAAATTTGTGAGTGACTATATGGAAATCTGATCACGTAATTAATTCTGATTTTGTGAGATTCACTGAAGTTTCTAGAGTGGTTTCATCCGCAAATCAGTTCTTTCATCACACAACATTTTTTAAACATGAAGGATGACTGATTTTAATATACTACACTGTAGATAAATATATCCCAATAAAACTACAACCTTAGTTTAGCTATGGTAAGCAGCTTATTTTTTCCCAAAGACATTGGTTTACCTTATTTAGAATGTTACTTTATGTAAATGAGTTTGTGCTTTAGATTAAAACCCTAATTCCAGCCAATTTCGATTTTTCTGTAAGGTGTGTATTTCTCTCTGTGACCCCTCTGAGTAGATCATTACTCACTTCTTGGCCTTTAATGTACGAAATATTATAATAATATACCAAATGTGACAATTATGTGGACATGAAGGCACATACCTTCCCCACTCTATTTAAAATATGTTTTAGTTTTTGTGTGTTCCCATTGGGCACTGTCTTTACAGAAGAATAGGCCCAAACAAGTTATTTAAAGTGAAATGAAACCCAAAATTAGGCTTTAAAAGCAAACTTTTATAAAAGTGTTTTCGAATAACATGCGCCAAGTCATTCTTAAATTTACTAGTGTGTGGTCAACTTTAGAGTCCACACTACACAGGGGGGCCTTGATGAGGCAGTGTGGCTGCCACGTATTTATAGGAACAAAGTGTGAATTTATAATGGTAGATCAACTATACCAACTATATCAACGATGTTGCCAAAAGGCTCTAAATGTCACTTTTCTTGTATTTAAAACTAAAAATGTAAAAAAACAAAACAAAAAATGTAACTAGATCGAGAGGATAAAAGCATGAAGTACTTTGGGCCAGATTCACAGAGGAAATACGCCGGAGTATCTACTGATACTCCGGCGTATTTTCAAATTTGCCGCGTCGTATCTTTATTTGTAATTCACAAAAAAGATACAACGGGTTTTGGCTAAGATCCGACAGGTGTACGGCTTCGTACGCCTTCGGATCCTAGGTGTAATTTTCCGGCGGCCGCCGGGTGGAGTTCGCGTTGTTTTCCAACGTCGGGTATGCAAATTAGCTGATTACGGCGATCCACGAAGATTCGCGCGTTCGTCGCAATCTCTTACGTCTTCGCTTGTCGGTTTTTCCCGTCGCAAACTTAGGCCTGCTTTTTCATGGCTTACATTAGAACAGCCATTTTAAAGTATGGCCGTCGTTCCCGCGTCAAATTTCAATATTTTTTTTTTGCGTAAGACGTCCGGGAATACGAAACAACGTAACGCACGTCGCCGTTCAAAAAATACGTCGTAATTTTGAGCAAAGCACGTCGGGAAATTTTCACACGGAGCATGCGCAGAACGTTCGGCGTGGGAACGCGCCTAATTTAAATGTTACACGCCCCGTTTGAATTAGGCGGGCTTGCGCCAGACGGCTTTACGTTACACCGCCGTAAGTTTACACGCAAGTGCTTGGTGAATCAGGCACTTGCGCTGAAAACTTGCGGCGGTGTAACGTAAAGGGGATACGTTACCCTGCCGCAGATATCTGTGAATCTAGCCCTTTATTTGTAACACACTTTCCTTTGGAAGTTCAATTTAAAACCTCTGTTTGTTAACACAATTTTTTAGAGGGTGTAATTTTTTTTTTATTGTTGGCTAGCTGATAAATGTGCTACTGTAGGCAACTTTGATATAAACAATTTTATTATTTTGGATGCAAATTCATGGCTCATACACCTAGATTAGGGCTGTTCCATTTTTAGGTTAAACAAACCACATTGAAGGTACAGCTTTATTCATCTACCCCTTGGCATTTGAACCATCCACTGTATGGCAGTGCTACACAGTAACAACAATCCTGTTTAAAAACCTACGGTTAAAAGATCCAGGGAAGAATGAGCTTATTGCAGAAAAATGTATATTACAAGTGAGTGAGGTCAAGTCAAGAACTGGCCAAATTACATCCCCATCCTGCTGGAAATATTACATCTCTAAGTAAATGTTTAAAGTAAAACTCCACTGTTTATGAAGACCTAAACAAATATAAAATTCACTGGCAATATAATACCGAAATTTAATTAAAAACAGCTTTGGAAAATACATTTATGTTACATTAAATCAAATCTATACTCAGATGCAGAGTTAGAGGTGCTACTTGATTCTTCAGCATCCAACACTTCCAGATGTGTTGGCATCCTGTGTCTGGACTAATGTGTCCCTGCAGCTCTGAAAGGACACGCTACTGATGTATTATCTGTAGACGTTGGGGATCAACAACATGTAGTGGGATGAGACAGACATCCAATACACTAATGAGATACTGAAGATTTTAGCAGTGCCTCTAACAGCTAGAATTAAAGGTTTGTTTCAAGTGACCCTATTCAAGTAGTAATGCTTGCTGTAATAGCAGACATTTTTTTTTTGTAGCAGCAAAAAAACACAAAATTACTCCTTACTTCTATCATGAAAACTTTTTATCCAAGACAATCTCAGCTCTTTTGTGGTTCAAGAATGTGAGGAGTTGCATGATAGCTAGATCACTTTAAAGAATGAGGACCACCGCTGACAGGGTCCCTTGTTTGAGTGCCCCCTGGCAGATGATGTGGGCTCACCCAAGGCACAGAAGCTAAGTAGCATGTGGTCTTCACCAGAGCTCCTAATGGTAGAGATGGGCTGGGAACTAAAGTTGTTCCCTGTTTACTTTTCTGCAAACTGACACCAGTTGATGGCCCTCTGGTTTGCCCTACCAAGAGGGTGGCTGGAACTGAGAAGTGAAGGTGTGGAGACTGTTCATGGGGCTGCAGATGGGAGGTCCAAGCAGGGTTTCCAGACAAGTGGCAGACAAGTGAGTAGTCAGGCACAAGAGCAGGTCTAGGCAGACAGCAAGCAAGAGAGTAGTCAGGTTATTCTAGGTCAGCAACAACCAGGAAAATAGCAAGAAAGTATTAGCACTCTTTAGCTCTTAAGTAGCTGGTGATAAGAAACAGCACTATGAATTTCATAGGCTTACTCTTAAAGCCAAAAAAGAATCAGCACAAGGGACACTGATTACCTTTAGAGTATAATTTACCACAGCTACTTTGAATAAAAAGTGATTTATGAATCAGACTTTTGAATCATCCACCTGTCCTTCATTCATAGAAGATGTAGTTGTATATGCTTCTATGGATGGAGCTGCTGGATGGCAAGGGTGGACATAATCAGGCAATATAAAGGAGAATAATGTCATGTGTGCTTATTCTTTTAGTAAACTTGGTAAACTTAAAGGGGTTGTAAAGGTTTATTTTTTATTTTCTAAATAGGTTCCTTTAAGCTAGTGCATTGTTGGTTCACTTACTTTTTCCTTCCATTTCCCTTCTAAATGTTTTTTTTTTCTTTGTTTTGTTTGTCTGAATTTCTCACTTCCTGTTCCTCCTCAGTAAGATGTTCTGGCTGACTAACTACCGCTCGGATGATGGGGGCAAGCTTACTGAGGAGAAACAGGAAGTGAGAAATTCAGACAAAGAAAAAAAAATTTAGAAGGGAAATCGAAGGAAGATGTAAGTGAACCAACAATGTACTAGCTTAAAAGAACCTATTTAGAAAATAAAAAATGAACCTTTACAACCCTTTTAAGCTTTCCTGGTTAGAGGACATGCCGAGTGTCAATACCGGGAGCTCTGAAAGTACTGGAGGTAGTGGAGAACCTAGAAATTCTGGAAATACTGGAAGTCCGAGCATGGATTCCATGAGTGTTTTGAATAGTGGAGATTGTTGTGGAAGTCTTGTTCCAAATAAGTCAACCCTTTATTAATACCCTTTGCACTCAAATACTTATACTCTAAAGCTGGCCATACACTATACAATTTTCTTATTCAATTTCCTTTAGATTTGCCTTCAACTGTGTAGTAGAGGGGCCTGCTTGATTGCATACACATTGAAAGTGTTTAGATTTGACCTTCTATTATATGGTTTTGGTAATTCTAAAGGAAATCTATAGAAGAAAATTGTACAATGTATGGTCAGCCTTAGACGTCATTTATGAACTTAGGTTATATACATTTTTGTTCCATGTTCCTTTTTTGCCCAGTACAGTGTCTTGAAAAAGTATTTATACCCCTTGAAATTTTCCAAATTTAGTCATGTTACAAGAAAAAACGTAAATGTATTTTATTAGGATTTTATGTGATAGACCAACACAAAGTGGCACATAATTGTGAAGTGGAAGGAAAATGCTAAATGGTTTTCAATTTTTTTTTACAAATAAATATGTGAAAAGTGTGGCGTGCATTTGTATTGTATTGTTGCACTTAGAGGTAGGACCGATCCTAGGGTCACAGGTGCCTGGGTGCAGAAATATTTCTAGCGCCCCCACATGGGTGTGTTCATTTTACTAACTCCTTCCCTTTACAAATGTTTCTGTGGCAATGACTCAACCACAGAGATGCTCCCCCACAAAGTCTTCATTAACCTGGGATCATTACATGATCTCTTAACAATAAACAAAATACAGGAAGAGAAGCAGAGTACTTTATTGGGACCTGGAGGGGGGCCTCTCTGATGGACACAGAGAGGGCTTCTGTTAGAGTGTCTGTTAGAAAGAGCCCCCAGACATACTACAGACATCATACAGGAGATGGTCAGAGACTGCAGACATTATACAGGAGACGGTCAGAGACTGCAGACGTAGTACAGGAGACGGTCAGCAACTGCAGAGATGGTACAGGAGATGGTCAGAGACTGCAGACATGGTACAGGAGATGATCAGAGACTGCAGACATAGTACATGAGATTATCAGAGACTGCAGACAATGGGCAGTGCCTGCAAAGCGCTTCGGCACTGGCGCCTTTGAACCCTTTATTTGGCCGCTAGTGGGGGTTAAATGTACCTCTAAAATGACAGTAAAGCACCACTTTTAGCGGCGCTTTAGCAGCGACGCACTGTCAGTGTGAAAGGGCTCTTGGTACATCTCATTATACATCACATCTGTAGATAGACTAGGCGCAGGAATGGGCAGGGGCTGTGTATCCTATGCAATCTATCATGCCATAAAACATCTGGAGCAGGGGCAGCCCAGAGTGCTTGTAAAGGGATGCTGGGGGTGCCATCCAGTACCCAGCACACAGCACGCTGAACACTGTGACTCAACTTGGTTCTCTCTCTGTGTAGCCCGAGATAGAGATGGGAGTGGGAGGCATTCCAACTGGAGTTGGTGGAGACAGTGCTGGATTCAAAACTCCCAGTATGAGGAATTCATTCCTGCACATCAGCACTCAGCAGCCACTGAAAACTAGACCCCTCATGTCAGGAAGAGGAGCGGCCCCTCCCCCGAGCACTGCCAGGCTGGACAGGCTGCCCTATGCTCGCACATCAGTTCTGGATGGACACATACCTATGCTCGGAACACTAGTTCTCATTTGAACAAAGCACCTTCTTCCACATGTTTGCTGTGTCCCCCACATGGCTTCTCATAAATGGCAAACGGGATGTCCTAATGATTTCTTTCAACAATGACTTTCTTCTTGCCACTCTTCCATAAAGGACAGATTTTTGGAGTGCACGACTAATAGATGTCCTGTGGAAAGGTTCTCCCATCTGAGCTGTGGACCTCTACAGCTCCTATAGAGTTACCATGGCCCTCTTGTCTGCCTTTCTGATTAATGCTCTCTTTGCCCAGCTTTCCAGAACAGCTATATTTATACAGTACTGAGATTAAATTACACACAGATGGACTCTATTTACTAATTAGGTGACTTCTGAAGGCATTTGGTTCCACTAGATTTTAGCTAGGGGTATCAGACTAAAGGGGGATGAATACTTTTTCAAGGCACCGTATATGCGTGTTAATTAGCTGGGTTCTGGAATGACTCCTCAGAAACACATGTGTTTAAGACTGTGACCTTGTATTGTATTTGTCTATAAATATCTACAGAATAAACTAATAGAAATTACATATTGAAGGGGTTTAGTATTAAAACAGAAAGTGTTTTCAGCAAATTTGAAGGTTGTCACAACAACTCTACTAGGAAGTGCTTTGTCAAAAGGGATGGTTTAAGGCCAACTAGACCAGGACAATGAAAAAAATTGCGGTTCATCTTTACAAATCCAAAGGTTGTTTTCTCCCAAGAAGTTTGTGTTTAGGTTTCTCTTGAGATTATAATATAAAACATAAGTATGCTGCAAAAATGACAAAAAGTAACAGCAATGGCTCAATTTTGAAATCACTTAGGTGTTCAGGAGACTCTTAAACACAGACCAACACTCTTGCAAATCCTCTAACTTTAGTTAAACACCAACCAACACTTCATTCAAATTCTCCAAGTTTAGTTCAGCTCAGAGCTTTAGCTTACCTACCTCAAATTTTGCAACCCGCATCTAATGATTGATAACTTTATATAACAATATATTCCATTTTTGGTTTTGGGTTTAATACTGATTTACTAATCTATCATCCTAAATTCAACTTTGAAAATATATAATATGCAACACATTTGGGTCAATGATGCAAATGGCAAAACCATGAGTGGTACCTTTTCTGGAAATCATTGCTCACCATGGTGTGCTTATTAATGCTTGACTTGTTAAAAATGCAAGCAATACGCATGAGAGTTCCTAACTCTACACATAAGATTCCCATTTATTTCAGGAGGACATCAGATTTAAGTGTATTTCCACTTTTGTAGTCAACTTTGAGAAAACCCCTCTATATCTATATGTTTTCCCATTCACTTGGCATACCTAAAATCTAAAAAATATATACAGTATATAGTTCTTAACTTTTAGATGTTTCTAGAGAAGGTGTCATGGCTGATTCTTAGAATTTCTGAACAGTCTCAGAGTGTCTTTGTCTCAACTACCCCTCAATAACATACAATGAAGGAGGGCAGTTTCTACATTTTTAACCCTTTGCTAGGACAAACATTGTTCAAATCTAGTTTACAGCTGACATAGGCGTGCGCACAGGGTGTGCCGGGTGTGCCCAGGCACACCCTAATGACCCCATGCACATTAGTGTTATCACTCTGTATAGCAGCAGGAACATGGGGAAGATCTCCCTCTTACCGGCTCTGCCATAAGAGAAGTGTTTCCATTTGCTGTTCTCCCTTTCTTGTTATTGACCTGGAAGCAATCTGTAAAACCTCAGGTCCTCGTGTCACTTTCCCCAGACAGTATGGCTGAGGAAGAAACAAATGTAGTGTGACCTGCACTGCCTTCGTTTCACTAGAGGATGGGTCTTTTAGTCCCCTGATGTGTCAATGAAGAGAACCTGTGTGGAGGTCCTGCGTGGCTCCGAAACATTGCACTGCTTTGTGTTGTGATCAAGCAATAAAATCTGTTTGGGCGCTACCTTGTTGATCCATGGTGCGCTGGCAAATATCTACATAATGAAGAGAACCTGTCACCAAAAAAATGCATCACATAGGGGACTTTATGTTTGGGGGTTTTACGTAGTGTTCAGGCCAAAAATAATTTTTTAATCATGTGTGCAAAAAATGCTGAGAGCGAAAGGGTTGAAGCAATAGTGCAGGTAGAGCCATATAAAATACTCAAGTTAATTGAATTACATATGTGTAAAAATATACCTATATGCATTTTTATTGTACCTTGGTCTGCCTTTATATTGGCCTCTCACTGCACAGCCACAGTCTATGATTGGATGGAGCAGCATTATAAGCCTATCCAGCTTTTCTACATTGTATGGGGAGCATGCTCATATTAGGGGGAGCACAGATACAACCTTCTTTACTATTTAGCCATAGGCCAGATCCTGGTTGTGCTATCTGACAGGGATGTCTAGATTAGAAACAGATTGTTTTCAGATAGGACACTACTGCCATATATATTTCATCTGGGAATACAACTGTTTGCCTTTTCTTCCTCTTTAAAATAAACAATAAGAAGTACTTGCTGAGCTGTCCAGTGCTGATCCTGTGTTCTCATATGACAGGAGCAGCATGGTAATATTTTTGAATTTTTTATTTAAAAGAAAACAGCGTAACTATAGATTCCAAATATATAGGCCTCATACCAAGCATAACTGATGATATCTCTATGACAAAATGGCCAAATAGCATGATGACTGCTGGATAGGCTAATGCCTAAGCCCTTCAGCATCTGGCTGGTGCTTTCAAAGGGGGATTCAAATAGAATGTGGCCCTTCTAAAAAAAACAGCTGACTTAAATTAAATGTAATCTCTTCTTTCTGCCCTGTTGCATTAGGGGGAAACTAAACTAAACGTGTTAATAACACATACAGTAGGTACTCTCAAATGTTAGTAACAGTTATAGCTGCACTAAGGCCTCGTACACACAACCGTTTTCCTCGACAGAAACCATCAAGAAACTTGGTGGCAGAGCTTTTTTGCTGAGGAAAACGGTTGTGTGTATGTTTTTCGTCGAGAGTTCTCTTTTTCCTCGTCGGGAGTCTCAATTTCCTCATCGTGTTCCTCGTCGGGCTGGTTTACGACAAGAAACACGTTCGTGTGTATGCTTAGAAACCCGCGCATGCTCAGAATAATGTATGAGACGGGAGCGCACCTTCGGTAAAAGTAGCGTTCGTAATGGAGATAGCACATTCGTCACGCTGTAACAGACTGAAAAGCGCGAATCATCTCTCACCAAACTTTTACTAACACACGGCAACACGAGATTAGCAAAAGCAGCCCCAAGGGTGGGGCCAATGGAATGGAACTTCCCCTTTATAGTCCCGTCGTACGTGTTGAACGTCACCGCGTTTGAGAACGACGAGATTTTGTCTTGACAGTGTGTACGCAAAAAAAGCTTGTCAAGATTCTCGACAAGCCTAACAAGGAACTCGTCGAGGAAAACCATCTTTCATTTACGACGAGTTCCTCGGTCGTGTGTACGAGGCCTCAGTCCTGTACAGTTGTGCAGGCTCCTCTCCAGTCAATTTCTGACTCACTGCACACTGCACACTTCTTACAGTCTGTATCAGAACTACAACACGTCAAATAGAGCCCATCTTAATTCTGGACTGAAGGATGTCCAAAGTCATCTAACCCTATACTCCCCAGCCTTCCCGTCCCTGGCCCGCCCCTTTCATTCATTGGATTTCCATAGCTCCCAACTGTCCCCGATTTCGAGGGACTGTCCCTGATTTGGAGCAATGTCCCTCTGTACCTTTTTCCTCCTCATTTGTCCCTCATTTTGGTCTGATCTATATAGATGTATAGAAAAAGGCTCTTTTTATCTATCAAAAAGTGTTTCCCAGTGCTAAACCTTTCATCTGATTTCTACATTTCCTCATTTGTAAATTCCAAAAGCCAATATAAAGGAATAGTAGTGGTAAAAAAATTGTGGGTTTAACCAATCTTGTTTTTTTTGTACAATTCTCCTTTAAGGGGGCGTGGCAAGGTGTGTGTCCTATGCCTACATTATTTTGCTGATAGGTGTCCCTCATTCCCATCTCAAAAAGTTGGGAGGTATGGATTTCTGTTCTTTTAATCATGGAGCCTCAACATCACATGAAAGCATTACCTAGGGAGGAATACAGGCAAATAGTCAGCTTAGCAACTCCCAATCCTCCAGACTGAAACCCACCCATCAAGCCATTTTGGTATTGGCATAACTCTTCTCAGGAGCCAGGTCACTGCTTACATCATGGCTAAGGGCTCTTGGGAGAAGTACTGAGGAAGGTTGCTGTGATGTTTTCAGGAAGTTTATACAGCATCCTCCAAGCTTCACCCAGCAGCCATGATCTGCCTGCATGGCACCGAGAAGCAAAGAGGCCCTAGTGATAATGTCACTTGGTCTATAATAGGTTGTTTAAACAAAATGGAAACATTTTATTTAAAAAAATGTCATTAGCATGAGGGAGGAACCAGGGATGAAAAAATATTCACAAATTACACTTCAGCTAAAAAAAAGGTGCATGGAGTAAATTGAAAAAAGGGGAGAGTGTCGCCTCTTTTAAAATAGAGGTACAAGAAGTAAAGGGGTGCCTACATCCCATTGAATATAGAAAATAATGAGACCACAATAGTTTGACAACTTTTGGCTGCTTGGGGCCAATGAGAGTCAGTATTTAGGTCAGGGGTTAGGGGGAGGGGGATTTTGGAAGGGACTTTTCGCGGCACTGATAAAGACAATCTGATAAAAGGTATCGATATTTATTTAACAAAAAAAGGAAATACAGGTATAATACAAAAAACAGTTTAAGAACAAACCCCACATTTCACATCAGAAAGTAACTAACAGACTGTGTCTTAATGTAAGGAATCGATGGCCTCGACCGGTTTCGCAGTGATTTACCGCTTCTTCAGGAGGAGATTATGTTCCAGGTTGGTCATATGATCAGACGTGGAGCCTGGTAAAAGCCTTCTGTGGCGCGTGGAGGGGGATATTTTATTTAGACGGGCTCATCACTGCATTAAAAGTACGCAGATTACTGGGGCACAGGGAAATAGGTAAAATCAGCCTTATGTATATTGTCTTACATTGCCAGGATAAGGGCAATAACAATCGGTCCAACTAGACTAGAAGATATCCAAGTGTGTCCCCAGGGAGAGCATCCGTGCTGACTCCTTATCCTGGCAATGTAAGACAATATACATAAGGCTGATTTTACCTATTTCCCTGTGCCCCAGTAATCTGCGTACTTTTAATGCAGTGATGAGCCCGTCTAAATAAAATATCCCCCTCCACGCGCCACAGAAGGCTTTTACCAGGCTCCACGTCTGATCATATGACCAACCTGGAACATAATCTCCTCCTGAAGAAGCGGTAAATCACCGCGAAACCGGTCGAGGCCATCGATTCCTTACATTAAGACACAGTCTGTTAGTTACTTTCTGATGTGAAATGTGGGGTTTGTTCTTAAACTGTTTTTTGTATTATACCTGTATTTCCTTTTTTTGTTAAATAAATATCGATACCTTTTATCAGATTGTCTTTATCAGTGCCGCGAAAAGTCCCTTCCAAAATCCCCCTCCCCCTAACCCCTGACCTAAATACTGACTCTCATTGGCCCCAAGCAGCCAAAAGTTGTCAAACTATTGTGCATGGAGTAAAGTTATAAGAGCAAATAATAGTATCCTATAACAACAAATAGGAAGTATCTTTACTGAAGTTAGACCAATACATTAAAGACTCTGATTGGAGGCCATGGATTGTGTACTTTGCTGCTTACAGGCATACCCCACTTTTAAGTACACAATGGAGTTTATTTACTATCGCTGGAAAGTGCAAAATCAGGCTCACTTCTGCATAGAAACCAATGAGCTTCTAACCCCAGCTTGTTCAATCAAGCCTGGTAATAAAACCTGGAAGCTCATTGGTTTCTCTGCAGAAGTGAGCCTGATTTTGCACTTATTTTGCACTTTCCAACTTTAGTAAATAAACCCCATTGTGTACTTAAAAGTGGGACATGCCTGTACACTGTTCTGTTGAATTGACTTGTCCAAAGTAATTGTTACTCTTCTTTAAAGTGATTGTAAAGCCTTAAAGCAGAGTTTCAACCAAAAGTGGAACTTCCAGTTAAAGTACTTCTCTCCCCCTGACATGCCACATTTGGATTGTTACATTGTTACATAGTTACATAGTTAGTCAGGTTGACAAAAGACACAAGTCCATCTAGTTCAACAATAAAAATAAATAAAATATCATACAATCCAATAAACCCAATTCTATACCCACAGTTTATCTAGAGGAAGGCGAAAAACCCCAGCAGAGCATGCTTCAATTTGCTACAGCAGGGAAACAATTCCTTCCCGATCCCCCGAAAGGCAACCAGATTTTCCCTGGATCAACTTTACCTATAAATGTTAGTACTAGAGTACAAGTACCGATACTTTTTTTCAAGTACTCGCCGATACCGAATACCGATACTTTTTTTTAATCTTATGTGACAGCGGCACATGTGTCAGTATGTTTTTTTTTTTTTTTATCTTTAACAATTTGTTTTTAATTTTTTACATTTTTTTTTATTTATAATGCTTTCTTTTTTTTAAGGGGGGGGGTGGACCGTGTCAGTGTGTTTTTTCTTTAATTTTTTTATTTTCTACAATAATTGTTTTTATTATTTTGTTTTTTTATTCTTTATTCTTTTTATTTATTTATTCAGCCCTGTTGGGGGGGCTTTGGTGAGATATCAGGGGTCTTAACAGACCTCTGACATCTTCCCTTTGAGACAGGGAAAGGGACTAGGGACACATGTTCCCCTGTCCCTTTCTCAGCAGCATCAGCTGCGCTGAAAATGAATGGAGTGAAGACAGCATCTTCTCTTCATTCATAAACTGAAACATTTGTAAACACAGGTTACAATGTTTCAGTTATGTGAATGGACAGAGTCAGTGATCACTGACTCTGTCCATTCGGAGCAGTAAGGAGCCGGATTTACCGGCTCCTACCCCGCTCTCCATCCTGACAATTCCAGGGGGTGGAGGTGGAGCACGGAAGGGGAGAGAAACATGGCGGCATATACAGGATACACACGGCGGGATGCACGGGATACACGGCGGGATGCACGGGATACACGGCGGGATACACGGCGGCATACACGGGATACACGGCGGCTTTCTGCTGCTTTATAATCAGCTGTTATCGGTGCTTGTAACTTCCCCACACACTGATCACCGCCGACAGTACAAGTATCGGGTGAAGGATAGGGAGCATTTGCCCGAGTACAAGTACTAGTATCGGTATCGGGACAACCCTAGTTAGTACCCAGTTATATTATGTACATTTAGGAAAGTATCCAGGCCTTTCTTAAAGCAATCTACTGAGCTGGCCAGAACCACCTCTGGAGGGAGTCTATTCCACATTTTCACAGCTCTTACTGTGAAGAAACCTTTCCATATTTGGAGATGAAATCTCTTTTCCTCTAGACGTAAAGAGTGCCCCTGTGTCCTCTGTGTTGACCGTAAAGTGAATAACTCAACACCAAGTTCACTATATGGACCCCTTCTATATTTGTACACGTTGATCATATCCCCCCTTAATCTCCTCTTCTCAAGAGTGAATAAATTCAGTTCCTCTAATCTTTCCTCATAGCTGAGTTCCTCCATGCCTCTTATCAGTTTGGTTTCCCTTCTTTGCGCTTTCTCCGGTTCCCCTATGTCCTTTTTGAGAACTGGTGCCCAAAACTGAACTGCATATAATTTTTTTGAGGGGAGAGTGGGTACTTGGTTTTGAGAGGGACTTCCTGTTCCACTTCCTACTTCCGTTTTCTGGCCACCTAGGTGACTCTTCCTCTCCCCCTAGGCAGCCCCTCCCTCCCGGCAATCTTCTGGGACACATCACAGGTCCCAGAAGATTGCCATGCCACTGACAGAGCGCAGCACGGCTGTTAAGCCGCAATCTGTCACAGACGAGGCGCCCACACTTACAATGCCGACACCGCGGAGAGGAGAGGAGCGAGGCTTCAGGCAGCCGCATTTCTGGACCGTGGGACAAGTGAGTGTGTGTGTTTATATACTTTTTGTAGCTGCTGACTTTTTTTATAACTTAACAACCAGTGGAACTCTTTAAGGTTTTTCACCTTAATACATTCTTTGGAGCGGGGGACCCAAGAAGAAGAGGATCAGGGCCGCTCTGTGCAAAAGCATTGCACAGAGCAGGTAAGTTTAGACAATATTTGTTATTCTAATAAAAAGTAAAACTGAACGTTTAATATCACTTTAAAGCATAGGTTCCACTGATTTTTGTGTGCTGTAAATTACACATTTGTCAACAAGAGGTGAATCCCAGACTTCCGAGGGATTCCATTTTTGAGTAAAGTACAAATAATCTTTTGAGCGTTTCTTGGATTTTTAGAATTTAACTAAGGATATCTTGGAATTTTATATGATTAAGTGGACACTGTCCTTTTTAAAGTAAGGGATCACTTACTTTTCTGTGTCACTCAGGGGTTCAGATATTGACTGTAATAGAACATCAACTATTGGGCTCCATTATCGGCTAGTGTGATAAGCGTGCGGCCAATGCACTTCTTGCCCCAATAATAATATGGCCCTATTTTTCAGACTTCCAACCAGCTGTGGAAGGTGAAAAAACGATACAATTATTAGTTAAATCATAAGAGTTAGAAAGGTTGGGTCAGTGGCTGCTGTAATTCCGCGTACACATGACCGTTTTTCATGACGTGAAAAATGCCATTTTTTAAATTGGTCTTTGAAAACGATCGTGTGTAGGCTCCAGAGCATTTTTTTCGTCGTGAAAAATGGCCATGGAAAATTTAGAACATGATCAAATGTTTCTCGTAATTTTTTACGTCGAGAAAAACTTCGTTTTTTTCCATGACATTAAAAATGGTCGTGTGTACGCGACATAAAAGTACTAGGCAGAAGATCTGCCTATAGATGTTAAATACCATCTCGTCATTTGCCCGTACTCCCTGTGCTTGTGTGCATTTCCTTCAGGTACTCTGGTTTCCTCCCATACTTCAAAGACATGTTGGTAGGTGAATTGGCCCTAGTGTGACATTCTACTGAGTGCACCCAAACAGCTACTATACCATCTGCCCCACAAGCAGATAAAATACTCCCCAGTCCCCAGGTAGAAGCGCTATAGAACTATAAATGAATATTGCTTAAAGTTCATCCCCAAATCAATCCCCTCCTTCCGCCCTTCCTTTACGCCACCATATTCAGAAAATCCAATGCATGCTCAGATGTGCCACAGGTCTCTGGGATCTGGCCGAGACCTGCTGCGAATGCGTGGAGGTTTTCTGCACGTGCATACAAATGCCGCTAGTTGGTACATGTGGATTGTAGTGACCCACAGCATCTATGGGCATGCACAAAAATGTCCTGCACGTGGATAGACATACCAAGACCAGTCACATATCTGTGCATGCACTGAATTCTGTGATATGGACGTACCAATGATATCACATTGCCTCCTGGGATAAAAACAAACAGTTTTCTCCGTTTTTGTAAGTGGGAGGGGCAGCACATCTGGCAATAGCAGTAGCAGTAGCTAGCACATCTGGCATGGGAGCATCCCAGCAGGCCCACTCCCGAGCCGTCACTGTGTGTGTCCATTCACATAGAGCTGTGGCTCGCTCCCACCAACTCTGTCTCTTGATTGGCTCACTAGATGTGATTGACAGCAGCGGGAGCCAATGGCTTCCACTGCTGCCAAAAGCCAATCAGGAGTGCGAGACCCCGGAGAGTCAAGGCTCTCGTAGACATCGCTGGATAGAGAGGGGGCTCAGGTAAGTATAAGGTGGGTCTATTGGGGCTGCTGCACACAGAACATTCGTTTACTTTCATGCAAAGAATGCATAAAGGTAAAAAAAACTTGTACTTTTACAACCAGTTTAACAAACAATGTGCTGTACTGTCATGTGGGCCAGATAGTAGGAAAGAGGAGATGTTGGGTAAATAAAAGAGAAGTATAGGATTTCCTTTTTAATCCTAGGTGGATGCTGCATCTGTCCCCTTAAAGCTCTAAGGCTGAGAACCAAGTAATCAAACACTGCTAATCACTCAGTTCTCAGTGCTCCCTGAGCAGAGAGCTGGATCTCCTTTACACCCCCCACAGCCCAAGGCCCCCACTGCACCCCCGAGTCTAGGGCATCCTCTTAATCCCCCCCAGTCTAGGGCCTCCCCCCAGCCCAGGGCCTCTACTGTATCCCCTTAGTCTAGGGCCTCCTCTGCACCTTCCAAGTTCAGGGCCTTCTCTGCACCCCCTTAAGGCCCCCCAATCCTTTGCTGTACCAACCCCAACTTCCTAGTCCAGGGCCTTCTGCACACAAACCCCTCTTCTTTTGAAATAAATGCCTTCCAGTTCCAGGAAGGCTCTCCCATTTTAAAGCGCTGCTCTGGAATGCCTTTCTATAGCATTGGTGGACAGGAGGAGCTGAGCGATTCGGCGCTAGTGGGCTTGTGCAGTCTCCCTTATATTTGGTTCTTCGTTATTTGAAAAACTATGGTGCGGGTGCTTCCTGTCCATTACACTTCATCAGGCAGCAGTGACACCCTTAGAGCAGCGCTTCCCAGTGTGGGTAAGGGCGGCACCCCTGGCAACGCCCCTCCAAATGCATCACATGGGGCATGTGCCGCACTGCCCCCCTCTCCCAGGCCCTGGGAAGGGGAGAGAACCAAAAAGGTAATTGTAGTGGGTTAATTGGTAGAGAGAGAGCCTCCTGCGCTGTCTAAAACCTAAGCTAGGGGGCACTGCAGCAGACACCTGGTGATCTGTCCTAATCAGAAAAAATGGTAAATGAATAAGTGATGATGTCTGCGCTGTGGGACACAAAAGGGAAGTGGGAAAGGGGTGTGACTGATAAACACACTGAGTGAATGTAGACTGGATATATAAATCACAGTGAATAAGCAATGTGTAATAAGCAGTGGAATAACATGGGTGTATCTCACAAAACGCTGAGTTCGTAACCTTCAGTGTGTAAACTTATAGTCCTCTTGGCCTCCCAAATGTATCAGATGGTCACTCGGTCCAAGACAGTGGCAATGGTGAATAAAAGAGGAAAACTCATCGCATAACCCCGCAAAGAATATGAGATTTATTTAAAAAACATACACTTAAAAACTCACATTTCGCATGAAACTGCGGCGTGATACATCCACGAGCGCCGAGCTTGTCTCCTGCAGTCAGTGAGTGGCTGAACCTAGTGCTCCAATCCTGACGCGTATCGTCACGTCACGTAGATTTATAATAAATGGCTTCAGCCAAACACCATAAGTGAAAAATATGTTTTTTGTGTTATCAGTCATATTCTCTGAAAAATGGCCAAGAAATCATAAATTATGCCAGGGTATGTAAACTTATGAGGACAACTGTATGTAGCTGTGCCCTGACTGTGTAGTTATACACTTTCAGTACTTTCATTCATTTTTTATTTGCTTAATTTAATGCTTTTGTAGTCTTGTGTTCTTGTAGTGTACAGTCTAGTCTGCTGTCATTTGACTCTTTCTTCTTGCCCTTCCAAATGTCACAGTAGCAAAACTCTGCTGTTTTTTGTTTAGGTTTACTTGGCATTAAACCTCCTCCAAAATGCATAGTAACAATCATCGTTCAGTGTTCCTCAAATTAATATATAGATAATAAAAATATGAATTTAAAAATGATTATTAATAATAATAATAATAATAATAATAAGAAACAAATATACATTTCTAAATGTAATCTATTTCACTTTATGTTCTAATAAGTTTACTCACAAGCTTTACTTTTAGACTTGCTGCTTTTCCTGCTTTCCACTAGAGGGAGCAAAATGAGCGAAAGCCTGAGAACCTTTTATCCTGCTTTATAATTTCTCCAAGATAAGACTTTCAGTTCAAGATTAAATGGGAAGCACTGGAACTATGTTATGCTATTATGCATATAGTATATAACGCTGTAAAACAATATTTCATTTTTTAACAAGGCACAAGGACCTCTAATAAAATTGTTATTGGTATTATATGAATTTTACTCTCATATTCTACATCTAAACACGTTTTAGTGCTAATTTTACAATTTTGTAGGAGAGGAGAGAAAGAGAGAGTTAGGCTGGCCATACATGATACAACTTTATTGTACAATTTTTCTTTAGATTTTCTAAAACTATGTAATATGAGGTCAAACCTAAACACTTTCAATTTGTATGCAATCAGGCACGTCCTTGCACTATGTATTTGAAGGTAAATCTAAAGGAAATTGAATAAGAAAATTGTATAATGTATTGCTAGTTTTAGGCTACAGCAATTTCGAGAAGGAGACATTGGGGTTGATTTACTCAAGATGGACAGAGAAAAATTAGGTGCAGCTGTGCATGGTAGCCAATCAGCTTCTAAATTCAGCTTGTGTTCAAAGAGAAACTGCAGTCTGCTCACATAATTTGTAATAAAAACATCTTTGCCAATCTGAAGCTTCCCTCCAACCACTTTGCATATTATTTTATATATACTGTGATTCTGTACTTGCCAAAAATGCTGCAGAAATCTCCCTCCACTGATTCTGGCTGCAACCATTTTAACTGTGGGCAGCTGAAGCTGCTGCCTGTTCACTTCCTGGATTTACACAGACACACAGAGGCACACCTCCAGCTCTGCCACCCTGTAGCTTTCATTGGCCCTCTTATGACTCATCCCCCCTCCCTTCCTGGCAAACTATCATGAGACTCAGGCCTTGTACACACGACCGTTTTCCGGTCGTGTGTATGTTTTTCGTCGAGAAAACTGTTGTGGATCTCGACGAGAAAATAAGAGAACATGTTCTCTGTTTTCTTGTCGGGAGTCTCAATTTCCTCGTCGTGTTTCTCGTCGGGCTGGTTTACGACGAGAAACACGTTCGTGTGTATGTTCAGAATCCCACGCATGTTTAGAATAAAGTATGAGACGGGAGCGCACCTTCGGTAAAAGTACCGTTTGTAATGGAGATAGCACATTTGTCACACTGTAACAGACTGAAAAGCGTGAATCGTCTCTCACCAAACTTTTACTTAACACGCAGTAACATGAGATTAGCAAAAGCAGCCCCAAGGGTGTCGCCAGTGGAATCGAACTTCCCCTTTATAGTGCCGTCGTACCTGTTGTACGTCACCACGTTTGAGAATGACGAGATTTTGTCTTGACAGTGTGTATGCAAAGAAAGCTTGACGAGATTCTCGACAAGCCTGACAAGAAACTCGTCAAGGAAAACAATGTTTCTTTTACGACGAGATTCTCGGTCGTGTGTACGAGGCCTCAGAGAGAGAGCTGTGCATGATGTCATAAGCCTAGACTTTTTACCAGACAAGAAACAGGAAGAGGGCTGTATAAGGTATTTACTGGCAGAAAAAAAAAGTTTTACTATCCAAAGTTAAAACAACAAGGGCAGAGGATTTAAAAGATGGAAAGTTGAAAAAATGACTGAAGTTTCGCTTTAAGCTTTGATAAAAAAAAAAAAAAACCTGGAACCTGATTGGTTTCTATGCGGAGCTGCACTAGATTCTGCATTCTCCAGTTTTGTGCACTCTCCACATTGTGTTTTATCCTTGTCTTCCTCTATTGAGTTACTGATGTTATGCTGCACCATTCTTCTCTGACCAGCAGAGGGAGAGCTAAAGCCAAGCAAGCACAGACACTTCTATGCGGAACACTAAGAATCCTTGGAGTAGTTTGCGACTGCAGCCATATAATGGCTACACTACAATAGTTACTCTACAGATCCCAATATGCACTGTAGTGGGAGGAGTAGTAGCCCAGAAAAGTGATTCATCTTCGCACTGAGAGAGTTAGAAGGATAGCACCTTAGTCTGAATAGTCACCTGCAAGCTGGAGGCTATACCAGCTGAGATCTGAGCCTTATAAAATGTTGTTTATGGGCCTGGATTCACCAGTGACAATTGTGCATCTTTTTTGGTTTTCCCTCTGCCTTTCTGCTAACACATAATGTTGTTTAACCCTTGAAGACTCTTTGGAGTTAAAGCAAGTTGGGACCCAATGTTTTATACAAACCATGATTATAAACTGCTATGAACTGTTGTCTAATTTTAAGCCATATGCTATGTTTTTTAATTATTGCTTTAATAAAAATTACCTTATATTACTTCTTTGTTTGCGTTTGGTGTCATAAAAATACCATCCAAAATTTGCAGAATTTATATACCCAATCCATACTGCACTCTACACTTCACTTATTCCAAACCTAGACTGCACCTGTACCAACCCTATATTGCATTATACCAAACCTTTACCACATCTGCCTTGCACCTGTACCTGTACTGCATGCAGGTTAACTGGCACTGTCATTAAGTGCAAAGATGCTCATAAGGCCCCAACAATAGTCGGCAGAAAAAAATCTCAAAGGACTGCCTCTCCTGTAATAATTATTCTGCAAGCCCCTTTGTTCCCCTGCCCCTTCCACTACCATCGTCCTTTTTTTTTTGGGCAGTGCATACCCAGTCAGTCTAGGACTAGCATTGCCACCCTAAATACGCTCTGGCAGTATAGTTCCAGCAGTTGGTAAATTAAACTTTACTATTGCTCACTGCTCCACTTGAGGTGGCCTTGCTACTGTTTATGTTGATCAGGATGCAAAATGTCATCTTATCCAATGACTTTGTATGCTAAATTGTGTTATTACCATTGTTAATCCATGTTATGCTTGCTTAGTTGACATATATATATATATATATATATATATATATATATATATATATATATATATATATATATATATATATATATATATAAATAAAGATATCTATATTGTTTTCTGTATGCAGCCTAAATAGTATATGGGAAATCTTGATGGACAGCACCAAACCGGAGAAATAGGTTTTGCACATACATGTTTTTACGAATGTGACTATTTAATCCCATTACCACACATTTTACTTACTGATTTAGATGTTGGGTGCCAATATTTGAGCAAAAAAAAATACTACTAAATGCTATTTTTGCAGAGCAGGAATATGCCTGCTGGAGCTCTGTTAACACAGGTCACGGCAGCTGCTCACCTCCCACTGTGCAGCCGTGCCTGTGTCAGCTCCGAGGTAGATGGCTGCAGAGCTGAGCTATGTCTCACACATAGCTCAGCCTCAGCGCACACCAGTGCTGACATCCCCTTCTCTCTCTGCACAAACACGAGGAGAGATAGAGCTCATCTGCTCCTCCTCCTTCTGAGTCTGCCCTGACCACACTCCCTGGGCATGTGTCGGCACTGGACAGGAAGTTTGAACCCAAAAAAGCATCAGACAGCCTGCCTGCGCCTCAGCCTCCATCCTAGTAAGCTCACCCTCTCTAGTTTCTCCTGCCTCCCAGTCTATAAAAAGGGGTGCTCTGTGGACTTTGTTAAAGGGGAGGGGGGCAGGCTTTGGTGAGCAGAAACCCTCTTTACACAATAATCCACAGCATGTACCCTTAAATCAAGTTTCCCAGAACACCCCTTACATCAGATATGATGTATATGGGTTCTGTGCGGACTCTGATGTAAGGGGGGCCTCTGTGCGGACTCTGATGTAAGGGGGGCCTCTGTGCGGACTCTGATGTAAGGGGGGCCTCTGTGCGGACTCTTGTGATCATGAAAAATCTTAGACTGTTTTCCTCGATCCATCACTTTTCCACGCTCTATGGGCCACTTGAGTGGACTTGTCCCCCCAGGCCAAAGTCTGCCAGCCCTACCCTGCTTTCAGTACATGTAACCAGCCTTACAAAAGTGAAAAAACGATTTACTGGGTCTACAACGGTGGAGAGGGAAACATTTTGGAGCCGAGGTCACCTTGAGCAAAAATGTGCTCCTCTTACAACACATGTAATAGGCACTTGCTGCTTAACTCCCTCTGATTCCCCATCACTACCTGTCTGTAAAAGCTGCATAACCACACTGAAAGCTTACTGACTTCCCTTTCAAAATGCTAGGTGCCTGGCTGTATCTGGCTTCTTCAAGCTTTAGGCAATTGGCCCAGAACAAGTGTGCATATCGAAAATGTCACAGTAAAGCCGTAACACCTGATCTGCATACCTGTTCTGGATGAGTGACTAGTGACCCAGAATTTATTGAAGCCAATGGATCTACATGCCAACCAGGGAATTAACATTTTCAGAAATAGGGGTCAACAATGATAGTCTACATACGTTTCTCAGTAGAGGTGAGCATTCGACAGAGATGAGAACTAAGTAAATTAGGCTATGGTCACTTAGCCCAAGTGCCAGTCCAAAGAACACCTGTGCATGGTTAAGAATTGTAACCATTTTTTGTACTTTATATATGCAAACAACAATAAAAAAATTTATAATTTAAAAAAAAAAGAATTGTAACCATTGATCGACCTCTGTTATAGTTGTGCCTCTACCATATGATATAGGAATCAGAGCCAACTGACTTTGGATTTGAGTTGATTGCATCAATTTGACACCAGTTTTAGACGCCTTCGGGAGAATTTATTGACAGGCACGGTTAAGATGAAGTTAACCTCTGTCCTCCTAGATTGTATGTAATTGCAAATCCCACTTGACGTGAACAAAAGCCAAATGACTCAGGTTCTTACACAGCTGAATTTCCAAGTAATATGCTTCTCTCTATATTTTCAACATATTTCTGCAAAATATTGTAGTATGGTATACATACTGTATATACTCTTTATTTTATATAAAAAAAATGTATAAAAGAGAATTCAGATAGAATTGCATTTCTTAAGGGAATATGTCTAAAATAACATACTATATAAAACATGCAACTGACCCTTTTCAACCCAGCAGATTATAAAACATGTATAAGTCTCCCCCCTTTCATATAACCACTTCCATAGTAACCCTACTGTCAACAAGACCAAACTGTTCAACTGAAACAGAGAATTCACTTGGCAGGTCAGGGATTACTTGAAACCTTTATGGCCATCAACCCGTTTAGTGTGAAAGTATTGGTTTTACTACAACAACCACTTGGGACCTACAATGTTTAACTATGTCCACGATATTTGGTTTAAACTCTTGTCCAGTTTTAAAAGGTGAAGTATGTCTTTCATTCAGTGCCTGCAATCTGATCACACCTCTTTTACTATCAGCTGCCAGGCAGAAAATAAGTGTTAACTATACTGCAGTCTTTTGGGGTATTTTAGAAATATCCTTTCACCCTTCCTTCTAAGAACCTAGGAGCCTGTGGTTTGGATAAAATGGAACATTTTTAGGAGCAATAAAGTGAAACAGTACAAAGAGCTTCCAAAAAAGTGCAGTTGTTTTTAGCAGTAATATCTAGGCGTTCTTGAAGGCGTTCTTATGTATGATGACACTGAGTTATTTCTGAATGTCGAAAAAAAGTGGCAATGCAACAGAAATGTCACCTTCCCACTTTATGACATGATGTTCCTGATTCTGCTGTTATTTTAGTATAAATACAGTATATGCCCATAAACTAAAACTGATTATCTACAAAAAGGACATTAATGGAATGATAACCAGTTGTGCTGTTAACGTGTCAGAACAACAAAACTTTCTTTCTTCCAGTTTTTTAGACTAGCTCTACAATATCTTTTATCTGTGCAGCCTTACAGGCATGTTTTAGATTATCGAGCATATCGATTTCAGTTACAGGGCAATTGTAGATATGTTACACAAATCCTTTGAACACCAAGAAGCAGGTTGAAGTCTTAAAGCCCAGCACCAGCATATTAGCAACCCCCCCCATCTTTTAACCCCCCTCTAACTGATATGAAAGAAAAAAATATTCAGATGCCCATTTAACTCACCTAAAGCCATGGCCACATGATAATCTTTCTCTCTTCTTTTGTTTACTTCCTGGAATCCTTCCTTGGATGTCCACATCACTCCGAGATTGAGGGGGAAACCTCATATTGGTGGAGGCAACACTTTCAGTGGCCAGGTCCTCTCTCATAGGCTCCAGAAGCAGAAGAACTCATGGGGGCGGTGAAAGGACCAGTGCCCAAGAAGATAAGGAGGACGGAAAATTGTCTGGTCAGGGCAAAAAAATAGCTTGGCTCAAATAGGAAGCTGAGACTTTGATTCATAACACAGCAGGATAGCTTAAGTAGAGTGTTTGGAATCAAGACTGAAGAGTAAGGTAACTTATGCACAATGTATTATGTACATTTTATCTTTGCCTGGAGTTAAGCTTTAAAGCAAACATGTCAGGTTGAAAAAAAAAATCTGGATCAAAGTCAAAGTTTAAAGTTTTCTGTGACAGAAGAGCTTTTATGCTCACCTCACTCCTCCCATAGCTGTTGTCGCCTTCAATATTCTCTTTAGTATTCATCCTGGGAGTGTCGGGTGCCTATGTCCCCTGCTACTCGCCATGGTCTCATCCTACAAACCCTACTCACTAAACGACTCAGCAATGACTTTCAGGTCGAAAGACAGACCCACAGAGCAAGGTGGGGGACACATGCATCTCACACTCCTATAAATGTTAAATGCTCAATAGTCTTAGTGAGAATTTAGGCCTGGAATGAAGGGAAGGGGGAACACAGGTTACCAGAAAGGCAAGTATAGAATTTATTTTATTGCAAGGGTCTTTGATCTGGATTTTTTTTACCCTGGCAGGGTAATTTAAATGAGCACAGTAGCTGCAGATTTTACTATTGTGTTATTATAACAGCCATCAAAAAGAACAAGAGGTCCAGATACAACTTTATTCCATTAAAGTTTAGAGGTACAGATCAAGGAATAGCAAGCATGTTTCGGGTTTCTACATGCCCCCTTCATCAGAGCTTAACTGGTAACCAAGTTAACAAACCAGTAGTGAACTGGACCTACAATAGTATTTATTCCAGTGTGAGTTGAAGCACAGACCTAATCAGCAACCAAGGGTTGCTGCCAAACAAGCTGCTGACTAGGCCTGTGCTTTTAACTCAGACTGGTATAAATACCATTGTAGGCCCAGTTCACTACTGGTTTGTTCACTTGTTTGCCAGTCAAGCCCCGATCAAGGGAGCTTTTAGACCCCCAAAATGCTTTGGCTATCCCTTGATCTGTACCCCTAACCTTTAATGGAATAAAGTTGTATTTGGACCTCTTAGCAGTGGCGTGATGCTTAAAATTCAACCCTTCTTACAATACACTACAAGCCAAGGAGAGTGTGGAGATCCTCTGGGGTGTAGAAGCCACCTGCTCAGGAACCAGATCATACACCAACATTAATACCTTATAGCGGAGGTCCAGCAGCTACAAATACTGCAGCTGCTGACTTTAAATAAATAGACACTTACCTGTCCAGCGCGCCCGCGATGTTGGTAGCAGAAGACGAGCAATCGTTCGTCTCTCTGCTGCCCTCACCACCATCCTCGGTGAGGGAATCAGGAAGTGAAGCGGCTTCACTGTTCGGTTCCCTACTGCACATGCACGAGTAGCGCGGCGCCTTCCCTGTGGTCCCCGCTGTCTCCTGGGACCAGTGTGTTTCCCAGAAGGCAGCGTGCGGGGGGGGGGCTAGTGGAGTGACTCCCATGGGAGTCTCTCCCCGGAAGTGGGTGCAAATACCTGTATACCCCCCTGAAAGGTGCCAAATGTGACACCGGAGGGGGGTCCCAAAAAGCGGAAGTTCCATTTTTGGGTGGAACTCCATTTTAAGATAACAATAACAGTAAAATAAACCTACAGGTCCAGCGCTTTCTTTCCACTTTCCTCAGCTATTAAAAAAAGACAAATCCATCAAATATACATTTTTTTAAATAAAAATTGTCTTTTTGCAGCCATAGCACCAGTACTCACAATATGCAGAGCTCCTTAGTAATCCAATGCACCTACTGCTTTTTTTCAGAAATGTGCAAAAAGCAGGAAGCCAAGTTACAAGCATTCTCTGAATCTCTTGTAAAACTCCTTTGTGCATAAGGGGATGGGGGAGCTGTAGCTTTTCTTATTATAACACTGCTTAAATAGGTGGGTATAGTAAAGGCAGACCTGCCCATATAGCAGTCTGTATTCAAAGGTGCTGGCAGTGGCAAGGCCTCCATTGGTATCTCCAGAAAAATAAAGTCAAGGATTTTCAATACTACTTACTAAAATCCTTGCATTGTATAAAGATCACCTGGAAGGATAAACTATATTTTTATTTTCCAAAAAAACTGAGGTTTCAATTTAAATGTTTTTTTGCTACGCCAGTACCAGTTTAGGTACATTTTAACAGCAAAAGATCCTTTACAGGCCTTGAGAAGTTCACCCCAGCAGTGCCTCTGTCAGTGCAATGATGGTCAGCTGTTAGGAAGATGTTATATAGCACATCATGTGATAGTGCTTTTCTGTATATTTACATTTGCTGGGATGATTATAATGTAAATTGCCAGGATGTTTGCTTTGTAATTTGCTTGACATTTTTATGTCAGTTGATTGATCTAATGTACTTTAATCTACATCTGTAAGCATATTATAATGACACTTTTTTGGTGTCTCTCATGAGTTCGATTTTTTTGCAAAAAAATAAAATAAAACAAACACTTAACAAAGCACAGACTCCACTTGGTACCCATGGCAGTTATTATAAACTTTCGCTGGCCTTCATTTATGAAACTACCGTGTTTTCCATCTCACATTCTCAATACAAAGAGCCTGCTATCACAGACACATGAATTAGGTATCCCACAATGTTTAAAGTAGAACTATAGGGAAAACAGTTTTATTTTTATTTTGGATAGAGTAAGGAAGGGTTATAACTGCTGTCAGTTTATTTTTGCCACCTGTGTCCCATTCGTGAGATTTCCCTTCAAATCCCTCCAAAGTGAGTGTATACCTGGTTATCAACAAACTCTAAAAAACTAGTGCCCCGATTGGAAGATTTTCCCTCTCTTCCTGTTCTAGTGACAACTCAAAATTTTGGAATTTCTTTTACTTTTATTTCCAGCGATAATAGTAAACAGGACAAGTAAAAGTTTTGGAGTGACTTGTACTCAACACTACCAAAAAATAAATAAAGTTTTAGTTATGCTTTAAATGTCCATCTTCATGTTAGTCCTTTCCCTTCCTAAAGTGCCCCCCACCACATATCCTTTTGCCCAAAAACAAAAAGTTAGCCACTGCCTCCACATATAACTGGCCTTTGCAGCAAGGAGCATTGGAGGGCAACATACATTATCTCGCAAAAGTACACCCCTTACATTTTTGTAAATATTTTATTATATCTTTTCTTATGTGACAACACTGAAGAAATTACACGTTGCTACAATATAAAGTAGTGATTGTACAGCTTGTATAACTGTCCCCTTAAAATTACTCAACACACAGCCATTAATGTCTAAACCGCTGGAAACAAAAGTGAGTACACCCCTAAGTAAAAATGTCCAAATTGGGCCCAACCTGTCAATATTTTGTGTGGCCACCATTATTTTCCAGCATTGCTTTAACCCTTTTGGGCATGGAGTTCACCAGAGCTTCACAGGTTGCCACTGAATTCCTCTTCCACTCCTCCATGACGACATCACGGAGATGGTGGATGTTAGAGTCCTTGAGCTCCTTTACCTTCCATTTGAGGATGCCCCACAGATGCCCAATAGGATTTAGGTCTGGAGAAATGCTTGGCCTTAGCTTCTTTAGCAAGGCAGTGGTTGTCTTGGAGGTGTGTTTGGGGTTGTTATGTTGGAATACTGCCCTGCGGCCGAGTCTCCGAAGGGAGGGGATCATGTTTTGCTTCAGTATGTCACAATACATATAGTTGGCATTCATGGTTTCCTCAAGGAACTGTAGCTCCCCACTGCCGGCAGCACTCATGCAGCCCCAGACTTTGACATTCCCACCACCATGCTTCACTGTAGGCAAGACACACTTGTCTTTGTACTCCTTACCTGGTTGCCGCCACACATGCTTGACACCATCTGAACCAAATAAGTTTATCTTGGTCTCATCAGACCAAAGGACATGGTTCCAGTAATCCATGTCCTTAGTCTTCTTCTCTTCAGCAAACTGTTTGCGGGCTTTCCTTGTGCATCATCTTTAGAAGAGGCTCCCTTCTGGGAAGACAGCCATGCAGATCAATTTGATGCAGCATGCGGCATATGGTCTGAGCACACACACACTTTGACCCCCCCCCCCCACCCCTTCAACCTCTGCAGCACTGCTGGCAGCACTCATATGTCTATTTCCCAAAGACAACCTCTGGATATGATGCTTTATCACATGCACTCAACTTCTTTGGTCGACCATGGCAAGGCCTGTTCTGAGTCTTAAACCGCTGTATGGTCTTGGCCACCATGCTGCAGCTCAGTTTCAGGGTCTTGGAAATCTGATTATAGCCTAGGCCAGTGGTCTCAAAGTGCCGACCCGCGGGCCATTTGCGGCCCGCGGACCAGTTATAAATGGCCCGCAGGCAGGGTGGAAGTGGGGCGAGCAAAGAGTAAAAAAAAAAAATATATATTTTTTTTTTTTTTTTTTGTGAGCTGGTGCTATCTGCTGGTGAGCCGTTGGTATTACAAGTTATTACCACCAGATTGGCATTACAAGTTAAGCATTACAAGTTAAACAGAAATTCTAATGTCATTTTACACTATTTTCACTGCCATCTTCTTCCCTCTAATTAGAACCCCCAAACATTATATATATTTTTTATCCTAACACCCTAGAGAATAAAATGGCGATCGTTGCAATACTTTCTGTTACGCCGTATTTGCGCAGCGGTCTTACAAGCGCACTTTTTTGGGAAAAAATTTCAATTTTTTTTAATTAAAAAATAAGACAACAGTAAAGTTATCCCCATTTTTTTTAATATTATGAAAGATAATGTTACGCCGAGTAAATTCATACCCAACATGTCACGCTTCAAAATTGCGTCCGCTTGTGGAATGCCGACAAACTTTTTTACCCTTTAAAATCTTCATAGGTGACGTTTAAAAAAATCTACAGGTTGCATGTTTTAAGTTACAGAGGAGGACTAGGGCTAGAATTATTGCTCTCGCTCTACCAATCGCAGCGATACCTCACATGTGTGGTTTGAACACCGTTTACATATGCGGGCGCTACTCGCGTATGTGTTCGCTTCTGCGCGCAAGCCCGTTGAGACGGGGTGCGTTTTCTGGCTCCTAACTTTTTTAGCTGGCTCCTAGATTCCAAGCAAATTTGTCAAACCCTGACTTACACCAGTGCTGGTGGTAATAATGCGCTCGCTGACACCAGTGCTGGGGGTTAATAATGTGTTCGCTGACACCAGTGCTGGTGGTAATAATGCACTCGCTGACACCAGTACTGTTGTTTTTGAAGTTTGAAAGTTTGCATGCGGCCCCCCATGGCATATGAAAACTTGTCTTGGGCCCTCAGGTAATTTGAGTTTGAGACCCCTGGCCTAGGCCATCTTTATGTAGAGCAACAATTCTTTTTTCAGATCCCCAGAGAGTTCTTTGCCATGAGGTGCCATGTTGAACTTCCAGTGACCAGTATGAGAGAGTGAGAGCGATGACACCAAATTTACTACCACCTGCTCCCCTATCACACCTGAGACCTTGTAACACTAATGAGTCACATGACACCGGGGAGGGAAATGGCTAATTGGGCCCAATTTGGACATTTTAACTTAAGGGTGTACTCACTTTTAGACCACGTGATTGATCGAAACATGTCGGTTACGATACCATGGCAGTGATGCCCCTACGTCACAGATGATGTACCTAATCACATCAGCGCAAGCTCATTGCACACCCTGCAGACAACGGAGCCTTTGTGTAAGGAACCAGGATGGTTTATCCAGACGGTGTTATAGCGCTACAGAGACACAGCAAGTGGACCTACAATGGTCATGCCTCGTGGATCTACAAACGGGGATCAAGCCCCACGGAAGACCGACTTTGATTAGTGTAAGACTCTTTACCAGGCGGCTATATACGGGAAACCTGGGATGTCAACAAGCCATAGAGACTCCTGCCTTCTTGTCAGGTGAGCGAACCAGGGAAACCTGCACCCAATTCGCATAGGTGTGAACCCAGCCTTAATGTTGCTGTAGGCCTCTTGACAGCCTCCCTGACCAGTTTTCTTCTTGAATTTTCACCAATGTTGGAGGGAAGTCCAGTTCGCCGCATTGCTCGGGACCCTGGTGCACGTGCCGCGATGTCCGCTGGGCACCCGCCATTGCCCGCAATCACGGCAGGACCATGGATCTGTGTGTGTAAACACACAGATTCCATGTCCTGTCAGTGGTGAGGAGACTGATGTGTGTTCCCAGTACAGAGGAACACACATCGATCTCCTCCCCTTGTGAGTCCCCCTACCCCTAACAGTTAGAACACACTTTAGGGAACATATTTAACCCATTCAGCGCCCCCTAGTGTTAACCCCTTCCCTGCCAGTCACATTTACACAGTAATCAGTGCAGTTTTATAGCACTAATCGCTGTGTAAATGTAAATGGTCCCAAAAATGTGTCAAAAGTGTCCGATATGTCCGCCGCAATGTCACGGTCACAATAACAATCGCAGATCGCCGCCATTACTAGTAAAAAAAAAAATGCCATAATTCTATTTTGTAGATGCTAGAACTTTTGCGCAAACCGATCAAATACGGTTATTGCGATTTTTTTTACCAAAAATATGTAGAAGAATACGTATCGGTCTAAACTGAGGAAAAAAAACTTTTTTTAAAAAAAAATTATGATATTTATTAAATCAAAAAGTAAAAGATATTGTGTTTTTTTCAAAATTTTCGCTCTTCTTTTGTTTATAGCGCAAAAAAAAAAACGCAGAAGTGATCAAATACCATCAAAAGGAAGCTCTATTTGTGGGAAAAAAGGGTGTCAATTTTGTTTGGGAGCCACGTCGCACGAATGCGCCATTGTCATTCAAAGTACGACAGCGCTGAAAACTAAAAATTGGTCTGGGCAGGACGGGGGTGAAAATGCCCTGTATGAAAGTGGTTAAAGGTGTAAAAAGTTCTGAAATTATTTCTTTGTCTGACTTTTTTACATCACAGCAGGGACGGATCCAGGGGGGGCAATGGGGAAATTGACCCCACTTGAGAAATTAGTGATGGGCCAGCGAGGTGGGCAGGCCGGCGGATGAGTGAGCGGACGGGCCAGTCAGCAGGTCGGCGGGCGAGTGAGAGGTGGCGGGCCAGTCAGCAGGTCAGCGGGTGAGTGAGCAGGCGGGCCAGTCAGTGGGTGAACAGGCCAATCAGCAGAGGAGCAGGTGGGCAGGCCAGTCAGCAGGTCAGTGGGTGGGAGAGAAGAGAGATGACATCATCTCTCGGCATTTGGTGTCAGGTGACGTGGCAAGGGGCAATTCACATCTGGTGGTAGGCAAGTAACAATCCGCAACTTGTGGCAAGGCCATGGCAAGTGCCAATCTGCATCTGGTGGCAGGGGCCGTGGCAAGTGCCAATCTGCATCTGAAGGCAGGTAATGTGGCAAGTGACACGCTGCATCTGGTGTCAGGTGACCCCCCGAACACAACCTTAATCCCAAACAGAGTGGTTGTATACATCCCGTGGTCGTGTTTAGTGGCAGTACTGTCGTCAAACGAGACCCATTCAAGTGAATGAGGCTGTTCCTCGACCCAGTTAAGACTGGTTCTATTTCAAGTTTATGTTATTAAAGAACTATTGGGATAGCGTTATTGGAAGACTTGGAGCTCATGCAGAGATTTAGATTAAGCAATCATAGAAAGTTGTACAGTTGGTAATGCGAACACATGCCAAGAATTACATCTGCCAGACAAGTGCATACTACATATAGAAGTCAATGAATACATAATTGATACAGATACTACAAATACCCAGTATACAGAACAAGGGAATTAAAGCTCTGCAGTGCCCATACAATAATAGATACTAAAAAATAATTTTCAGCAAGCAGAGAGCAGTGGCACGTCCCACTATCCCCACATATGAAAGATCAGATTTTTAAGAACCAAACCAGCAAGAAAACCAATGATAATTATACTATATGGTGTCTATACAGATAAAATTGTAGCAGCAGCAAACAAAGCAATGGAAATTGTGCTTAAAATCTTTTCTTTGATATATGGGGTGTAAGATTGGGATGATTAGACTCCAGCGGTAGGTGCGTTTTTAGTGAGTACGCCAGTCCAGAACTGATTTTTAAGGGCCTGGTAGCCCACTTTTATTTAAAAAAACAGAAAAGTTCACAAAGATATCCGTAGCCCACACAGGGGGTTCCACCATTACTGTATCTGGCATACACAATACTTTAGCCTCCCGGCTTACATTCTTGCCTTACGGCTGCTTCAGGCCTTTAGCCTAGGCCTTAGGTCTGCTCCTCAGAACCAAACAGTTTCCTGGAGTTAAACTCACTCCTGATCAGCGCCTTGCTGCTCTATAACCAAGGACATCGGCCTTCTGCAGACATGCATGCTCTGGCTGCACCCATGCAGCCTCTGACTCCTCTCAGAGGGATGGGAGTCCACCTGACTCCCATGCACAGACTTTCTGTCTGTTGGGTGGGGCCCTGAGCCACAGTCAGGTCACAACTAAAAAGCCCAACACACAGCTGTGCAATCAGCGTGCCTTTCTCTCCAAAATCTGGCGTAAACCAGCAATCCTTAAGGTAGCACAGGGTCCCCTGCCACAGGGGATAGTGGACAAGGATACACCCAGGATAAGAACATATATGGAAAATAACACAACTGAGGTTTCGCATGATCTTCATGCAGTTCCTATTTATAATAATAAATAGTAACCTAGACAGCCACATCCATTTGACAGATGCCATCATTAGGTGATTTCATCTATTAGTCTACAACCTTTTACAAAACAATCTGCTGAAAATAATAAAAATTAGGGTTGTCCCGATACCGATACTAGTATCGGTATCGGGACCGATACTGAGCATTTGCGCAAGTACTTGTACTCGCGCAAATGCTCCCGATGCTTCCCCCGATACTCCCCCCCCCCGAGAGCGGGTGGAGAGGGGGCGGAGAGCGGAGCAGAGCAGTCCTTGGGTATGAAGGAGAGGAGAGCTGGTGCCGCTACCGCCTAGTCCCCAAAGAGAAAGCCAAGCCCCCCCCGCCGCTGCCATCTAGTTGATTAGCGCTTGGGGAACATAACAGCTTTCATTTGAATAGCTGTGTGTTCCCTGCCGCACCTCGTCATATATAGCCCCTCCCCCTTGTCCGGGCACTTTGATGGACAGATCACCCGTCCCAGGATTGGACGGGTGATCTGTCTATCAAAGTGCCCGAGCAATGGGGAGTGTCTATATATGACGAGGCGTGGCGGGGAACACACAGCTATTCAAATGAAAGCTGTTATGTTCCCCGAGTGCTGATCAACTAGACGGCAACAGGGGTGGGGGGGGGGCTTGGCTTTCTCTTTGGGGACACAAGGCTGCATTTAGGGACATGGATGCATTTAGGGACAAGGCTGCATTTAGGGACATGGCTGCATTTGGGGACACAAGGCTGCATTTGGGGACACATAGCTGCATTTTAAAAAAAAGTATCGGTAATTGGTATCGGCGAGTACATGAAAAAAAGTATCGGTACTAGTACTCGGTCCTAAAAAAGTGGTATCGGGACAATCCTAATAAAAATCTTATCTAAATAGTGTGCATTATTGTCAAAGTGTTAGCAAAAAAAATCTTCATTCCAGGCAGATATAAAAGATACAAAATTGATGCAGCTCTGTATTATAAATGTATCATTTAATGATTATTCATTACCTGACTTTGACTTGGTATCAGCCTCTTACAATCTCCACTACAGTAGACCTCAGATTGGGAAAGGGAGAAGCAGCACAAATAGACAGTCCGTTAAGCTTCAGTTTCCACATGCAAACAGGGAATATTCTGATAGGAAGAGAGGGCAAACAATGAGCACATTAGTCTGCTACTTCTCCTTTTACTGTCCAATCATAGGGTGGGGTGTGGAAGAGACCTTCACATGTTAGTGATCTGTAGCAGATCTAAATCTGGTAACCTGTCATGCCAGACTGAACTTTGATGTGTGCCAGGACTGTGTAACAGTTCAAATTCTGAACGAACCCTCTGCACACTGCTATACACCCTTTCCAGCAAACTATGCAATGAAAAACAGGGATTTTTAGTTCATAAATATTGCAATACATGCTTGAGCTGGCCAACTGCATCTAAGTAATCCCTCTTATGGCCAGTCCTAGACTGCTCTGCCACTGCAAATGCTACGGAGGACACAATGCCCTATTGGTTGCGGACTGGTCACTGACCTGCATTGCAGCAGAAACAAGACATACCTGTGCTATGAGCTATGAAGTAAATGGACAGAAATCATTTGACAGGTAAAACAGTTACCTTATATATATTTCATCTGAGTATTTATTGTAACTGTTTGCCAATTCAGCTTTAAAATGGTACTCCATCCAATTTTTAGCTTTAGATAGAATAGAGCAGGGATCTCCAAACTTTCTAAACAAAGGGACATTATGGTTCTTCAGACTTTAGAAAAGCCAGTCAAAGAAAAAAATGCCCCACCCTCAATGGGATTAAATAGTGCCTCAGACTTGGTGGTCAGTGGGAGTAAGAAAATTAGATAGTTCCTGTGGTCAGTAGGAGGAGATATAGTGCCCCATCATTGGTATTAGTGGAAGGAATAATTCCACTTGTTTGTATCAGTTGTGTCAGTGGAAGGAAGAGTGTACCAATGCCATATCATTGGTGCCAGTGAAAGGAATGGTGTCCCATCACTGGTGTCAGTGGGACGACTAGTGCCCAATTATTGGTGTCAGTGGGAGGACTAGTGCCTAATTGTTGGTGTCAGTGGGAGAAATTGTGTCTGATCGTTAGTGTCAATGAGAGGAAAAGTACTCCACTATTGCTATCCAAATGCTGGTTTCAGTGAGAGAAAAAGTATCCCATTGTTGATGTCAGTGGACGAATAGTGCCCCAATTTTAATTTCAGTGGAAAGAATAATGCCTCATATAAGTGGGAGGAAAAATGTCCCAGGGTTGCATCTGCCCTGCAGGCCACAGTTTGTAGACCACTAGGAAATAGAGAGCAACAATCCTAAAAGTTAAGGGCAATTTCAATTTTGATAAGTGTCACCAGAAAAGGTGTCTTACTTTGTGAGATTCCTCCTCCTTTTCCACTCACAGTTGCACAATTTTAGATTTCCCTTGCCTGTTCTGTTGATCATGGTCATCAAGGCAGAAAGAGAAGATGAATGTCCTCAATGGGGAGAGGGATGCCAATATAAACCTGACAGATGTTGTAACTTTTCCCAACTCTATCCAAAACTAGAAAGAAGAAATTTGGCTAGGATTCTACCAACGGTCACTATTTTACAGTGATCAGTGCCATCGTCTAAAAAGCTGCACAGACATAGACATAGTAGAATTAAAACTCTTTAAGGCCTATTCATGTTTTCGTTCTTATATATAATATTTTAGTTGTAGCTTAGAAAGTCGTATCAAAAACAGGGATACAGACATGGTTGTAAGGGCCAAAGAATGAATGGTTTGTACTCAGCTTGATTCTGGAGGGTTAAATTCAGCAGTCAGTAAAAGTCGATCAATTATCGGAACGTTTTTTTCCTGTTTGGCTAGACCCACGACTGGCGTTTTCTGGTTTGAATTAAAAGAAAACAGCAGCAAAATGAGGCTTTATTGTAACTCTGAAAGAACTAGCTGGGGAAATGCCAAAGTAAGCAACTGGTTACTTCTGTAAAAACGAAGGGAAAACACAACAAGAAAAAAGTTATACTTGTTATAAAGCTTTCATTTTTTTTGTACAACAAAAAATGAACTCTTTCTTTGTTTAAAACAAAGTAAAAAAATAGGACAAGGTGTGGTGTCCTATCAGTAGGGCAGAAAGAGACAAGAATTTAAAATTCCTGAATTTCTCATTTAATTTGGGTTTAGAATTGGCTATGTTTTCATTATAAACATCTTTGGAATAAAATAATAGGCTCATTTTACTTGAACATTTTAGGGTGAAATAAGGGGCTTTCAGGCCAAAAGCAATGGACAGAAAACGTTCTAGGACCTATCTGCTAATTATGCTCCATGCAGTAAATATACATTTCATATCATAATGCGTTTATTTTTTTTAGGTTTTTCTAGTTTTCTAGTTTTTCTAGTTTATTTACCTTATTCTCCATATTTGCCTAAAGTTCACTAGTTGCTTACTTTTTTCAATACCATATGCTAGGGGGCTCACACAAAACTAAGTACATCAGATCTCACTTTAGCTACAGACCAGTACTTGCTTTGTGACTGTCCCTTTGAAGAGTGACACTCAGCGTGGAGCCAAATGAGCTGACTGTGGACATTTGCTTTAACTGAATATTTACAGATAGCAAGCAATTGACCTGCAAGTTTGAAAATGATTTGCTAAGCTATTGTTAGGCTTCACAAGTTTGTTGCACAATTGCAGCAAGTCCGCATTGCATGACTCCAGATCAACTTTCTTTGCAAACATTCTGCAAATCTGCTACAAGTTCTGGTTTAGTTACGTTGTGCAATAGTCACTGTCACTTGCAGAGCTCTTGCTGGAGACTCACCACTGCAACTTTGCTCTTGCTAGAAACTTGCCATGAAAATTTGCTAGAAACTGGAAAACCTTTGAGATTGACATCACCTGGTCTTCCCAGACGATGATTGAGAACAATCCATGACACTGGCAGGTCTCAGCTTTGCAAAGGGGGCAGTGCATGCTATAAATTCTGCAGGGTCCCCAAACTTTTGCAGACGCCATTTTTTTGTTTTCTGTAATTTTGAAAGTGTAAATGATGGAAATAAAATCTAACTTTTTTGACATATTATAAGAATGTCTAATCTGTAATTTGATGCCTTTTGGAGATTTTTCCATCTTTCCTTGGCTTCGTTATGCACATTAATACAAGTTTTTACCTGGGGTGCCCAAACTTTCGATCCCCACTGTAAATAATGTGAAAAACATGTGTGCACCAACAACCCAGAAGATAGGGAATATAATATTACAGTCCAAATAAGTATAAGTACTAAGGGCCAGATTCACGTAGAATTGCGGCAGCGTAACGTATCCTAGATACGTTACACCACCGCAATTTTTCATCGCAAGTGCCTGATTCACCAAGCACTTGCGATGAAAACTACACCCCAATTCAAATGGGCGTGTGCCATTTAAATTAGGCGCGCTCCTGCGCCGGACCTACTGCGCATGCTCCGTTTCCTAACTCCCGCCGTGCTTTGCGCGCCGTGACGTCATTTTTTTGAACGGCGACGCGCGTAGCGTACTTCCGTATTCCCGGACGGCTTACACAAACGACGTTGATTTTAAAATTTCGACGCGGGAACGACGGCCATACTTTAGACAGCAATACACTTGCTGACTAAAGTTAAGGCACCAAAACTAGACGGGAAACTAGACTAGCGGCGACGTAGAGAACGCGAAAAACCGTTGTGGATCCGCCGTAACTCCTAATTTGCATACCCGACACTGGTTTACAACGCGAACTCCCCCCAGCGGTGGCCGCGGTACTGCATCCTAAGATCCGACAGTGTAAAACAATTACACCTGTCGGATCTTAGGGATATCTATGCGTAACTGATTCTATGAATCAGTCGCATAGATAGAAACAGAGATACGACGGCGTATCAGGAGAAACGCCGTCGTATCTCATTTGTGAATCTGGCCCTCAGATCTTAAAGGATAAATTCACCTTTGTAAAAAAAATTATATAATAAATGCACATCTTTTTGCAGGGAAAAAAAAATTGCATTTATTAATTTTTTTACTAACAGCCTGCAAAGCATTGCCTGAATCTGCAGATTACGGGTGCAATGCAGAGTTTCTGCAGCATGTCAGTGTAAGCTGTCTGCTTGTACCTCATACAAAGCGGCAGTTACACAATGACAGCAAGAAACAATTATCTATGTAGAGCGCACAGGAGCCATCTGGTAGTTCATTGAGAACTACAAGTGGACAACTGCAAAGGATGTCGGTAGTTGTAGTTCTGCCATTCACAGAACTCTGTAAATGAATGACGCGGCTCGGTGAGTGGAGCCCTGCATGGCCTCATTTTTAAAAAATTGCAACAGCGAGTTTGGGGAGAAGGTTCCCGACACACTGTCACTAAATGCTGTGGGTCAGGGAGAGGCTGCAGCAGATGGAACATTTTATCCACCCTAAAAACAGGTGGAATATATAACATGTTCCCAAAGGTGAACTTATCCTTTAAAAGAAGAATATAGCAAAGGGTGTCATCAGATGTCACAAGAAAAAAAAAAAGAGAGGAATCTTTCAGTTGATATTAATGTGAAAACTCAACCAGGAAAATAGCATTTAGTGTTGCACATCCACATTAGAAAACTCTGCAGCTTACCAAAACTCATTGATCCTCAGGCTATAAGTGGTCAACTGCGCTTGAAAGATTAAAGGAGTCATCCTACCTGTGTCAAGCCAAATAATCAGCCCAGCTATCCAAATGAGACCCCCTATGCTCTCCAGGAACAGCATGCCAAGTATAGGAAATTGAACACAAGAACAAACACAAATAAAGTAAAGCCAATGTTATTAAGAATAATTAAAAACAATCACAAATTACTGTGAATAAAAGTGCACTTTATATACCAAAATAAAAATCCTGCTTCATACAATCAACTGTACTTGACTAATATCCAATACAGCATTCATGCATCCCAGGCTACCCCCTACACGTTTTGTCATTAATGATGTCATCAGGGGCAAACATTTGCTCTTGTGTTTTATGTTCATATACTTGGCACGCTGTACCTGGATAGTGGAGAGCTGAGTTGATTGTGTGGACCCGAGTAGATGCCTCTCTTATTCTTTTAAATACAGTTGACTACTCATAGCCTGAGGGTCAATAAGCTTTGCAAGCTACACAGTTTTCTAATGTAGATGTACAGCACTGGATGATATTTTTCCTGGTTGAGGTTGAATTTTTTTTTACATTTTTCATAAATATCACCTTTAATTTTGCATTTGGGCAGATGTCACTCTGAGCAGCTCCAGTCATTTTTTATTTGTTGTGCATTGTGTTTTGATGTATTTGTGATGTGTCGTGCTGTGCTGTGTGGTCCTTCGTTGTGTCATTTTATTAAAGTTGTATTTCCTGTGACATCACTTCCTTCATTTTTCGGGTTGTAAAAAACATTGTTTTTCAGGCTCTAGAAAAAACAACGTTTTTTTCAACTTCAACGTTGCCTACACACGATCGTGAAAAAAAATGCTCTAGCAAAGCGCGATGACATACAACACGTACGACGGCACTATAAAGGGCAAGTTCCATGCCGATGACGCCACCCTTGGGGCTGCTTTAGCTGATTTCGTGTTAGTAAAAGACGATTCGCACTTTTCTGTCTGTTACAGCGTGATGAATGTGCTTACTCCATTACGAATGGTAGTTTTACCAGAACAAGCGCTCCCGTCTCATAACTTTCTTCTGGAGCATGTGCGGGTTTTGCACGTCGTTAAAGCCCACACACGATCATTTTTTACATCCCGAAAAACGTCATAGTTTAAAACGTCGTGAAAAAATAGAGCATGTTCGAAAAAAATTAATTGTCATTTTTCAGAACATGAAAAATGCTCTGAGGCGCACACACGATCATTTTAAATGACATTGTTTTTTACAACCCGAAAAATGATCATGTGTAAGCGGCATGAGTGCTGGAATCCTTGGGATGCTGGCAACTGCCATTTGGAGGCCGAAGAGGTATCAAAATCATGGCTTTTGGGTTCATACTTTGTGTACTGAACTGGAAGGCAACGTTTTGAATCCTATATGTCGATCCAAGTGCACACCCTGATAAGTTTTCTTGCTTTACCAGCATATTTGTTGAAAGGCAAGTTTGTTTAAATTGGTTACCTATTTTTCTGAGGTTATGCATAATGCACTGTAGAAAACAGATCATTTCACAACACAGCCTGTATATCATTCCTTTCGGTTGTGGTGAGAAGCTTCCATTCCATCAGTCACCTGACTTCTCTGTATTACCCTCAATGTATTTGTTAAACAGAGTAGGGAGGAAGGGATTAGTACAATTGTCAGAACAGCCACTGTTAGGGAGATTTATGGACTCTGTTATGTTTACCGTTAAAATCAAAATTTTGAGTTGTCTCTAGAACACTAATAGTAGGCAAATCTTCCAATGGGGAAACTAGTTTTAGTGACCCTGGTGACAACCATGGATTGCCTCACTCTGGAGGGATTCCCTCTCACTGCCTGTTTTATTTATGGAACAGGAAGTGAACAGGAAATGTCCACAATGGGACACAGATGGCAAAAAAAACTTGACATGGGTTATAATCCTACCTTACTCTATCCAAAATGAAAAGCAAAGTTATGCTTTTAGTTCTACTTTAAGATTTGTGTGTTAAAGAGTATACTCACTTTTCTTGACAGCGGTTTAGACATTAATGGCTGTGTGTTGAGTTATTTTAAAGGGGACAGCAAATTTACACTGTTATTCAAGCTGTACACTCACTACTTTACATTGTAGTAAAGTGTAATTTCTTCAGGGTTGTCACATGAAAAGGTATAATAAAATATTTACAAAAATGTGAGAGGTGTACTCTTTTTTGTGAAATACTGTATCTGCTACTGTCAGTAGTGCAGAGAAAACCTGCTACATGATTGGATAGCCAAGGCCCTAAAAGGAGCAACTACTGCTGAACTGCACTGAACATCAAACAGGGCCAGAATAAAGGATACAAACTCCTGTGGATTATGAAGAAACTTTGCTGCTGTGCTTGGCCCTACTATTGCTATGCTGCTTTTATTACCTGTATAAGGGATTCAAGAGGAATTTTGGGATATAAAACCCCTGTATTGTTGGGACTTATTCATATCCCACAGACTTGAAGGACTGTTGAAGTGTGGACCGTGTACAACTTTTAGCCTGGGTCCACTTTACTGCGGTATGGGAAATGCCATGATCCGTGCGTGTTTACCTCACCGCATTAGAATCGCACTGCCTTTGCGATCTGCTGCAGGTGTCAATACAAAGTTAATGACACCCCAAATGCAGGTGGAAAACTTAGTGCGTTTGCCTGCATTGTTTCGTACCGGATTGGATGGTACAAAATGACAATGCAATCGGGTTGCGGTGCGTATCCAGAAAAGGTGCAAGCACGTCCTTGGTGCGATGGGGTGTGATTTGAGCCTATTCAAAATGAATAGGCTCAAATCGCACTGCACTGAATCGCATGTGAATTGCACAGGAAACTGAGGCCTTACATAGTAAACCGTTGTATGTAAATGCTGGAACTGTTTGTCTTCCAGAACACTTTCATAGGTGCGGTTTCTGGCATGTCCAAGAGGGATGGGTCCTCAGCAAGGCACCTACATAGGGATCATTTATTTTTGATGGAACTGTGCTCTTAAAGAAAGAAAATGTATGGTAAAGGATCAACGGAAGTCTTTGTTGCCTTTAACAACGTTCACCCTGTCCAATCAACAATCAACAAGTTAAAAATGATAGTAATAAAATGATGCTGAAGACAAACTTTGAAGCTTTAAATTGTAACTAATGGCAAAACCTTTTTTTATTAATATTATTTTTTATTTTGGATAGAGTGCAGAGGGATTAGAACCCCTGTCGGTTAGAGATTCACTCTCTCTATTTGTCCTGTTTATTGTTATCAGTAAAAGTAAACGAAAATCCCAAATTTTGGGTTTCAGAACACTTATGCCCTATACACACACGATCGGACCTTTGTCTGACTAAATTCACATCGGAATTCCATCGGAGGAAAAGAGTTCTCTATGTAAACTCTGATGGAATTAATCGGAATATCCGATGGAAAAACTCAGATGGGCATACACACGGTCGGAATTTCCAATGGAAAAAGTCTGTCTGACTTTTTCCATCGGAAATTCCGATCGTGTGTACAGGGCATAACAGGGAATATCTTCCAATGGGGACACCAGTTCTGGCATTTGGAGGAATTTCCTCTCACTTCTGGTTTTGTTTATGGGTCAGGAAATGAAGGGAAATATTTCCAATAGGGCACAGATGGAAAAAAAAAGTTGACAGGGGTTATAACATTTCCTTACTCTATCAAAATGAAAAAAAGTTTTGCCTTTAGTTACACTTTAAAGTAAACCTGCACTCTTCCCATAACATTCAAGACAAACACTGTATAGCAGACCATAAGAAGTCTCCTTGAATTATCACCATACCCTCTGACTATCATCCTGATATGCCATTGAAGTCTCAAAGGGAACCATGTACTTCTAAGTATGGGACACATGTATACACTCCACCCAGCCTCACACAACAATTGCTCTTAATCAGTGGTTCTCAACCTCAGTCCTTAAGTACCCCCAACACGCCATGTTTGCAGGTATTTTGGACAGTTTTTTTTATCTAAGAGAAATTCCCTAAACATGGCCTGTTGGGGGTACTTGAGGACTGAGGTTGAGAACCACTGATTTAGAGCAATTGTTGTGGGAGGCTGGGTGGAGTGTATACATCTGTACCACTGCTCTAAATGATCAATCCTTCATAAAAACAAACAAAACATGTGCAAGTACAATATTATTATGCAGTGTGTAGCTGCTGGAGGAGCACAGTGCAGTGCCTTCTCCTTTACCCCTCTCCCACTGAGCGGCCCCACTGTAAACAGCGACAGAGCAGGCCAAACTCATCTGTATGGATACCTTGTTCACCCCCCTGCCCTAGCCACTTCTGTAGAGGAGAGAAGCGCAGCAGTCCGCTATGTGTCATAGCGAGCTGTGATTTCCCTGCTTGCTCCCGTTCCCCCTGCTGTATACACTGGATAGTGGAAGTGGAGTGGATGGATCCAGATGGATGTTAATAAAGTCAGTTCTCCTACATCCGAGGAACACAAATGAGCACGGTAGTCGGGAGATTGTATTTTGGTTTACTTACTACAGACTGAGCCCCTAGGAACAAAGCTGTCTTGTAGCTCCAATACTGGTTGCAGGCCTTATTGCGACTGTTCTCATGCGGGCAAGTGGTACCATTGGGCCTCAACGTTAGCTAGATGAAAATTCAGGACTAAAGTCTATTTAGTTTAGAGGTGGCTCTCAGGAGACATTCCACAGGGCTTAGCTGTTCTTTTAGATTGCACTCTAACATAGTATACTATTATTTCCCTTGCAGTCAATGTTATATGTATTATTTATTGCTGAATTTGCTGTTTCACATGTTTTTTCCAGTTTAGTGGGACAGAACCCTATTTTACCAACGTGATTGGTGCGTTTAGCATTTTGGCGTCCTGTGCACTTGCCTTGAGTAGGAAACATTGATTTAAGAACTGTGTCAAGTGCTTAGGGGTGCACATAACCTTAGAGGAAAATAAAGCTGGTGAAAAATAGTTGATATTTGCGTTTCTGTATACTGGATCTGTTCATTGTCATTTCTGATGGCGTCAATATGGGATGTCCCTTGCTGCATTTTGACTAGGACTGACAGAAGATGCCCAGTGTTCTCCCCTTCGTCAAAGTATATCTGCTGCATGAAAAATCACTTATTTTCAGCAGTAGTCTGGCATCTAGATTGATGATGGATCTACATCGGTAAACAATGTTAGATAAGATACCAGATAAGAGTCTGGAATTGATTTTGGGGGAGACCCAACGTAATTTTTTTATTTTTTTTTACATTTTGGTCTGGGGTTTCCCTTCAAATCCATACCAGACCCGAAAGACTTGGTATGGATGGGGGGGGGGCACAAAATATTTTTTCAGATTTTTTTTTGCTGGCAATTCTTTTTTTACCATCAGCTGTCAGCGGGGAATCCCGCTGACAGCTGATGACTCATTGATTGTTAGGGACGCTCCGGACTGCTCCTTAACAACCAGCTATACACAGTGTGTTAAAGAGAAGAAAATGCTAAAAACATGAAAACTGCATGCAAAAACACGTGTTTAAAAACGTAAACCAAGCTGCGACAACCTCAACCACATAGATGTGAACCTAGACTGAAGGTGTAAGTAAACTAGTACTACAAAAACAATAGCTGTGTAAAAGTATGTGTAATAAGTAATATTTGTTTCTTTATTGTTTCATTTGTGCAGGCTTACAATAAAAAGGAAATGTCACTGGATAACAAAACAGTGGGAATACTGGCTCTGGCCTTCTTGGCCTTTTAGTAGACCCATAACACATTCAATTTGTTTGACTTTTATGCAGCATTTCTTTTTTAACATGACATGGATATTGATCATTTTCAGACACATTGTTAACACACAACTATATGTGTTATGGATAGTAAGTACTAAGTGCATTTGGCATCCGGAGATGCAGACTCCAATATAGTTAACTTTTTCTGCTCCCATGCTTCCTGAACCCACTTGCTTTATATGATACAGTACCTAATACACAATAAGCCCATTTACATTCCGACTGCATTCCCTGCGTAAGCACCGTGGATTTTCCGGGCTTTATAAAAATATGAAAAGAATGTTTTTAATGAAATTAAGTCTTCTGAGCCAGGCTGTTTCATAAAAGACTAATTTGGAGGTGAACACACAGCCCAGACAAATCAACACAAAGTCATTTTTCCCTTCGGGACATTTCACAAAAGAATGTAACAGGAAGGAGAGGGAGGGTCCTTGAGGTGGGCAGCTAGTCTAAGAAGTGGGAGACAAGAATACCCAATAAACCTGGCACTGGCTATTGCTTTTTACTATATAGCTTAGAATATATTGTCATTAGCTGAATTATCACACAGGAAAGATTTATTGATGCCAAAGAGTGTGAACTGATAAACTTATTAGTGAGTTTCCTTTCCCACTACTTGCTGTCTTTGCCAGACAAGGCAAATGTCATGCTTATGTGACTTTTAAACTCAGGAAGCATGTATTACATGCTTCTGGAACACTTACATTTGTAGGAAGTGGAGGTTAACTCTTGCACTTGTATTTGTGGATGACCAAAAAAATCACTAAGTCAAGAGTAAGAACCTACAGTAGATCTGAAAGTTGGAAATAGGCAAGAAATAAATTGGAATAAATGGCAGCAAATCAATTAACACCAAGTCCCTGTGTAACAGAACAGGTGTAGATGCTGATTCAGTTAATTAAATGGTAACTAAACCCAAGATAAAAAAAATTAATATATTGCAGTTTAGATGTGATGGCTGCATTAATTTCCTTTTTGAGCATTTTCAGCAAATGCAGAAAATACCTGTTGATCTTGCCAGAAAAGCAGCATCCTTGTCACTTCCTGTGAGCTGTACTGTGACAGACCCAACAGGGACAGGGGCTTTTGGAGAGGACTAGGGGTAAGCCTCCTACCCACTGATTATGGCCCATGGAGAGAGCAGATCATTCTCTAATTATGCACAACAACTTCATGAACACTTCTGGAGTGGATGGAAAGAGGTTAAATTAATCTTGTACAGGCTAATGGTCAGAGGGAATATGGTGGCACTGTTGGAGAGGCTCCTTCACTTGGGACAGAAATATTTATCAATCATAATCCTCAATGGATCTATGAAGATAAATTATTTCCACTGTAACAGACTGCTGGGACATTGTATGTCCTTTGATGACTTGTCTAGTGTACAAAATATACAAATGTGTGTCTCTCCCATTGTGTGCTTTCTAGGTTGCAGTCCTATTGTTAGTTGTATTAGTGTTAAATAAGTCACCTATTGTTTCTGTCAGTCGGCTCATCTCTTGAACAGGTGATTAATATTGTGACCACTGCAGTAGTGTATTTAGGTTTTGTGCTGCCCTAGGCCTGACTAAATGTGTGCACCCCTAATTTAAATATGACCCACCCCTTCCTGTCAAGGCCACACACCTTTCTGTTTAGGACACACCCCAAAATTATTTGAGTGGGGACACTAGTTCTTAGGGCCTGGGGGGGGCATTGGATTCCCTTAATTTGCATAGATTTCCTCTCACTTCCTGTTTGGCTATGGGGCAGAAAGTGAAGGGAAATCTCTTAAATAGAACAGGGATGGTAAAAAATAAACCAACAGGGACTATAATCCTCCCTTACTCTATCCAAAATGAAAAAAGGTGTTGCCTATAGTTCTACTGTGAGCACAAATTTCTGATAATTTTATGGAGAGGACTAAGAAGATATAACAATGCCAATGGTACAGCAGAAAACATATAGCACAGTGAGGAAGGTTTGTGGTCCAGGCCGATAGGACAGTCAAAATTGGAAGCAGCCTGCATACACTAACAGTGTAGCGCAAACCGGTGGGGACTCTTTCCGTGCTACCCCCTCCAAAGTGCTGCCCTAGGCCTGGGCCTTGTTGGCCTAGGCCAGGATACAGCATTGGACCACTGTACCTTGTTAATGAAACATTGTGGGATGTTTATACTTTCATAATGTGTAATGTACTTTGTTCTGACGTTGGTGCCGAGCAGTCTGACCAGAAGTAGGATCTCGGTTTAATCACAGCGTCGTCTGGGTGGCTAGTTGTTTCTATAATGTAATGTTTATATAGTATACATATGTTGGCTGTTTAGCTATGTTAATTATATTCCTGTTCACAGTTTGTATTATTAGGGTAATATGATCAGGAGGTCCTTCTGTGAGGCATAAAGCATGAGTTCAATTAACAGTCATTCCTTTGGACTTTACCTCACATCTTGTCTGTGTACAATGTTTGGGGTAAAAAGGGCTGGTATTAGCTCTCGCTCTGGTCAGAACAGTTTGCAGGACAGGAGGCACTGTTTAGCAGGAGGCAGCACCTAATCGGGGTGCCAAGCGGTTCTGTCACATGTACCAAAGAATATTTTCCTTCCTAGCTATCTTATGTACACTACCATAGCAAAGCCTGCCATCTAATGAAGATATGGACATGTTTAAAGTCCATATCGGGCAAGGAGTGAAGGGTGACAATTACGACTCCTTTCAAAGATTCAGTGGAGGAGTGACAAAGCCACCCAGGTACAGCAAATGTGTTATTTGCAGGATTACTGAGAGAGGTAAAAGAAGATTGAAAAGAGAAAATAAATGCAGTCACCACACCAAGGACTGGTAAACTGCAATAGATTACATTTATTGCTTTTGGGTTTACATACATGTTGAATACTGCTGAACTTTTTCATACTCCGCTACCAGGGTGCCTCCCAGAGCTGGCCATGGTAATGGAATTTCTAGTACAGTAAAACTTTGGATTGAAAGTAACTTGGTTTGAGAGCGTTTTGCAAGACAAGCTTAATTTTTTAATACATTTTGACTTGATATACAAACGATGTCTTGATATACAATTAGCGTCATGTCACAACTGAGTATAAAAGAGAATAGAGGCGCCTCTAAGTGTAGCAATATGGTTACATTTAATGAAGGTACAACATTTAGCAATTCACATGGTTAATGATTAACTGCCATTGACACCATTGACCGCCATTGATGTCATCCCTTCCAAGCTGCGCTTCACGAGTGCTTCAAGCCTCGCTTTCAGATCACTCTACTGCAGGGTAGTTTTCCCAGTCACGACTGCAGACTGACAGCATTGAGAGCCGGCAGTGCGGGGGATGGTCTATGTGGACAGCTTTACTACGGATGCCTGCATACTTAGATATGCCTCTTTTAATGATCAACCATGTGAGTTGCTAAATGTTGTACCTTCAGTGAATGTAACCATATTGGTACACTTAGAGGCACCTCTATTCTCTTTTATGCTCTGCAGCTCCTGCTGAATTTTGCTTGTGCTGTGGAGGCTTCAATTTGTGGATGGACATTTTATGGTTACACAGCCTATCACATTGCTATAATCTTTTTATATGGACTATAAACTGAAGGGCTTATGAATAAATGGTTGTGGAACGAATGACCTAAGTTTCCATACATTTTTATGGGGAAATTTGCTTTGATATACAAGTGCTTTGGATAACAAGCATGTTTCTGGAACAAATTATGCTCGCAATCCAAGGTTTTACTGTATGCAGTGCTAGTCAAGAGTTGCAATATGGCTATTCTGCAAAGACCAAAGGTCAAAGAGTGGTGGTACTAAACCCAGGACCCTAGACCCCGAATTTACTATATCTGGTCTCCCACAGAACAAGGAAATGCAATTGTTTTAGTAAATATAAACTGCTAAATACCAGTATATAGCAGTCTTGTGACTTATATGAGTTCCTGGTCAAAGCTTGTAGTAGGAGTTTTCATTCTGCACTGAGCTGTCCTATCAGGATTCAGGATCCCTGACCCTCTGTCTGGACAGTTCTGATTGGCCCTGTGCTGATCACATGCACTCTCCCAAGAAAAAAATAAAATAAAATTCTCTCTAGCAATACACCCCAAACTGAGCATGTGCAGCCTGACTCCAGTAACTCTGTCTTATTTGGACCTGTTCTGGAGTCAGTGGAAGAAAAGGTGGATCTGTGCATACAGTATCAAACAGCCTTTTTACACAATGCCAAAGATTAACCCCTTAGGTTCCACAGTGAGTATAACAAGCATGCTTTACTGAATATACAGACTGATTCTACTGTTGTGGGTTTAGTAACACTATTGTGACCTGTTGTGGAACATAATGAAAACCATGTTTTACAGCAAACTAACAGAAGTTTATACACATCTGACCCTTGACTCCGCAATAGTAGAAAACTGCCTGTGATGACAGTTAAAAAATACATTTGGTCCTCCAAAAACGGAAAGGAATTGCTGGTGTGCGTAAAACACCCCAGGGCTGCTTTATTCCGTCCTGTATAGCACCAAGCCTCTAATGCCTTGTACACACGATCGGAATTTCTGATGAAAAAAGTCAGATGGAATTTTTTTCATCGGATATTCCGACCGTGTGTGTGCCCCATCGGATTTTTTCCATTGGAAATTCCGACGGACTTAGAAAGAGAACATGTTCTCTTTTTTTCTGATGAAAAAAAATTCTATCGCAAATTTCGATTGTCTGTATGGAACTCCGACGAAGAAAAAAACACACATGCTCAGAATCAAGTCGACGCATGCTCGGAAGCATTGAACTTAATTTTTCTTGGCTCGTCGTGGTGTTGTAGGTCACTGCGTTTTGGACATTCGGGATATGGTGTGACAGTGTGTTAGCAAGACAGCTTGAATGGAATTCTGTCAGAAAAATCAGTCGGAGTTTATCCCGACGGAAATTCCGATCGTGTGTACGAGGCGTAAGGCCTACTTGCAATATCCCCTGCAGTAGAACTAATAAGTAGTCCGTTCCTTGTCACGTAAACTGCAATTTTTTTTTAACCTGCATATGAAGAAGTATTTTCAAATAATTTGTCGGATTATAGAAACAGTTACAACTCATCCTACAAGGACTATATCAACTGTACAGTAGGTGGTGCTATAATAAGCATTGTTACCACCTTTTAGTGATTTCTATTTCTCTTTCTACAGCAAAACTATATTGTTCTAGTTTACCCACTCTTCGTCTGTATTTGCAGCAGGTTTTATCCAACATGTGATAATAGCTCTGTGTGCCAGGAAGTGCCCAAGCACAGTTATTCTACAATGTCTTACTGACTGATGGTGTTAAACTAAAACAACATGTTAAGACAGGTGATAGGTCAAGACACAGCACAGTTTAAAGAGGAAGTAAAGCCTCCTGAAAAAAAAAAAAAATAAATACACCCTACAAGACAAAGGCATAATGAGCTAGTATGCATGCATATTTTGGCCAACAGAATGCATTAATGCTCAAGTGCTAGATGTGCCTAAATGCACCGAAACACATGTGGAATATACAGCTTTTACCTTGTTTTTTAAAGTGGATGTAAACCCAATTTTTTATTTATTTTTTTGCTGTCACAATGTAGAGTAAAAGATTTCCTATCATCTGTTCCCAGTCTTGCCACAAAGTTAATCCAGCTCTGAGCAATCCTCTTTTATTGTTCAGTGAGATAAAACGGACTAACAGAGAAAAACCTTGGTCCGTTCCGCCCCCTTGCTGTGAGTGACAGGTTATTTACATATCTCATGCACTAGCCTGGAGACAGGCATTATTTTTTAATTTCCACCCCCCACTGCTTTTCTGAAGTCATGTGGTTACTTTTCTGGATTTTGACTGGATGTTAGTGATCATAGCAGAATTCAGTGTATGTAATACACAAAACAAAATGCATGTTAAAACGGGAGTTCACCCAAAAATCAACTTTCTGCAGTTAGATCCAGCATACTGCTGACATCTGCAGTATGCTGGTCTTTTTTTTTTATTTTGGTACTTATCGTTTTAGCAGTATTTCTTCTATGGCTCCGAGCAGGGATTACTTCCTGGTATAGGCGTTCCCTTTAAGACAATCAAGTTGATTGACAGCCTTCGATAGCACGTCACGGCTTCCGAAAATACACGAGTGACGCTTGGCAATTTACGGCGCCTGCGCAGTCAGCTCTACACGGCAGGCGCAGGCGCCGTAAACAGCCAAGTGTCACCTCGGCTGTTTTCGGAAGCTGTGACGCACTATCGAAGGCCGTCAATCAACTTGCTTGCCTTCGGGAACGCCCATTCCCCAAAGGATTCCCCGCTCGGAGCCATAGAAGACATACTGCTAAAACGATAAGTACCAAAATAAAAAAAAAAGGCCAGTATACTGCAGATGTCAGCAGTATGCTGGATCTAACTGCAGAAAGTTGATTTTTGGGTGTAATGTTAGGTGTAATGGCGCTAAAACACTAAAAAACTTAAAAAGACTTTAAAACAATAATCTCATCACTAGGCCCATTAATAAATAAGGAAATGTGTACGTAGTAGATCCTCCAATATATGTGAATAAATGTGTTCCACTCTGGGTAAAATCCTGGAATACCATCCGTCATTCACAAAAATGTGGAGGGTATTTATAGTGGTAAATAATAATACGTAACCAATAATGCGTGAACAACTGTGCCAAAACACTGCACAATGTTGCAACAATGTAATCAAAAGTGGATAGTGAAAACAAATCCAATAATATTATAACACCAAAACCACTAATCTAATTAAAGTGCAGCGTGCAATGATTAAAGTGCAAAAATATTAGTTTAAGTGATCCATAATACAAATAGATGACATGCAAACTGCAGCATGAAAATAAATAAATGTCCAGTGAGGTAATAAAATATTACCAATGTCTCTAATAGTCCACCAATTGAAGTAGGAGTAGAGACAAAGTGACAATGATAAAGTGTTCCAGTGCATAAAATAATAAAAAATACAAATTCATGGATGAATGTTCAGTGAAAAAATTGTGCTCCAAATCACAGGTCCTTATATCAACAGCGTTCAGTGATCAAATGCTGGATATGCATGCATGTTAAAACTTCCACCATCAGGCTTCCCAGAAGTGTCGGACAGACTAGGTGTTCCAGCCCCTTACCTCAAAGCGGCTTGTAATCAAGCCTAAATAGATATCTCCCAGGCAGTCTGCTGTTCATCAAACACCTCAGTTCCACGATTCAAACACGGCTGCTTGAAGTCTCTCAGAGGGAATACAAAGCAAGGGGAGCCTCCATAGTGCAGTATTATTAAAACATTTATTGAAAAAAACAAGTAAACACTCACAGTAAGGTAATGAAAAAGTCGGCGTGTACGATCTAAGTGTCAACCCGCTTTGCGGCCGCGAGCGGGTGACGTCACCAGCAGCTCCTCCACGTCCTCACGCGTATCGCAACTGTTACACGTTGCTTACTCATAGGATGGAGAGCGGCTGGCACGGAGGTGACTTATATAGCGCCAAATGGCGTCCTAATAATTCCAAGCTTGAACAGTTTAATACTTAAATTCTGATGTGCAGTGCAGGTACTTCTGAAATGTTTAATACAGTTAAGCAGGATTAAAAATAGAAAAATAAAAAATGCATAATAATAGAGACACGCTCAGAGTGCTCCCTCTGGTGGTCAATATACGGTAATGTGACATACAATCAACAAAGACAGAGGGTGTATAGACACCTTTTGATTAGGCTGGAGATTAGCAATTCACATATGTAGCATCTACTGAAGACAATAAAAGAGAGGAAAAGTGAGTATAAACAATCAATCCAAATAACCCCAGGAGCATTTTAACCAATCCGATCCAGGTCAGTCAGAGCAATGACCACATAACATAGTCACTGAAATTTATGCTTGTAGACCAACATATCAGCGCAATGAAAAGGATAAATATACTCATATAGAGAATAAAAGCCAGATATTACAAACGTAAAAATGGGGTTCAGGGTCATGTACTGCCAAATTAAATAGCAACTACTTCATTAAAATCATTAGAATCATTAAAAACGTTAAAATGTTAAAAAGGGTCTAAAAAGCAGGAGAAAAAATTCTAATAATTGGATATAAAGCAATTCAAGTCGAATTCCACATTGTGTCCATGAGGGGTTAAAGTGCATAGTTCGTGTATCCAGCGTGATTCTGCCTGGCTGATTTTTTGCACTTTATTATCTCCTCTCCAGTGTGGTTTATATTTCTCAATGCCCCATACCATTAATGAGGAGGGGTCTTTATTATGGTAACGTTCATAATGGCGGGACAAACTATGTTTGGGGTACCCATTTTTTATATTTTGAGTATGTTCACGTAGTCTTTTCCATAGATTTCTTTTTGTTCTGCCAACATACTGTATTTTACATGGACATTCAAGGAGGTACACTACCCCTTCCGTATCACAGGAAATAAAATCTTTAATTTTATATTCTTTGCCTGTGACACTGGATTTGAAGCCTTCCTTTTTCTTTTTACTCTCTTTCGTGTGTTTGCATGTAAAACATCTCTTACAAGGATAATATCCTTTTTCATTAAAAAATGAGAAGCTCTTTTTTTCCGGAGGATCCAGTACATTCTTGGCTATTATATCCCTTAGAGTAGGGGCCCTTCTGTATGTGAATATTGGTTTTTCTGGTAAGACTGATGACAAATGACGATCCGCTTTCACAATATGCCAATATTTTTTACAAATTGCTTCCAATTGTTTGTGCTGGACACTATAGTCCATTATCAGTGGTACTTTTCCAGCAAAGGCATTGTTCTTTACGGAGTCCTGAATAAGTGTAACTCTGTCTAGAGCGGCAACATCTTTAATTTTTTTCTCAATATAGTCTTCTTTATAACCCTTTTCAATAAATCTTTTACCAATAAAATCAGCTTGTTCCAAAAATACATCAGTCTTTGTGCAGTTTCTCCTTAATCTTAAAAACTGCCCCTTGGGAATGTTCTCCAACCAGGGAGTGTGGTGACAGCTATCCAAGGGTAAGTAGCTATTTCTGTCCACGGTTTTGAAATGCGTTTTAGTTACTAACTTACTCCCTTCTCTGGCAATTTCCAAGTCCAGAAAGCTAATTTTCTCGTCACTAATCTCCCAGGTTAGTTTAATATTTTTTTCATTGGAATTCAAATAAAAACCAAAATCTAAAAGGCTCTCCCTGTCTCCTGACCAAATAATTAAAATATCATCAATAAAACGCCGGTATAAAAGTAGTTGTTGTGGTTTTCTATTATATAAAACTTCAGCTTCCCATTCGGCCATATACAGGTTTGCCACACTGGGAGCATACTTGGCTCCCATCGCTATCCCACAAGTTTGTTTAAAATAATCATCACAATACCAAAAATAATTGTGGTCAAGACTGTATTCCAAGCACTTCAGTAAAAAACTCTTTTGTGTGTTTTTTAGATCACTAAGACCATTTAGCGCCCAATTCGTGGCTTGGATTGCTTCTTCATGGTTGATGATGGTATACAGAGATGAAACATCGGCTGTAGCCATATAAATAGAGCTTCCGTCAACAGAGATAGTATCAAGTAGTTGGATCAGGTGTTTTGTATCTCTCAGGTACGATTCCGTTTTCTTCACTAGGGGTTGTAGAAACCAGTCTATATATTCACCTATTCTCGCACCCACGGAGTTTATGCCATTAACAATCGGCCTACCCGGTGGGTCCTCTCTAGACTTGTGAATTTTAGGAAGTGTATATAGAACTGGGATTTTACATCCTACTGGTTGTAGATATTTTGCTTCTTTTTTGTTTAGAAGTCCTTTTTTCGTACCCCTCTTGACCAGGCTTGCTAGATCTTCCTTATAGCGTACAATGGGATTTCCTGGAAGTTTTAGGTAAGTGGTGGTGTCATTTAGTTGGCGCTCAATTTCCTTCATATAGGTAGCTTTCGATTGAATGACAATGGCCCCTCCCTTATCAGCTTGCCTAACCACCACATCTTTCCTTTCTTCTAGTTTGCGTATCCCATTCTTAAAATCTCCTGGATCAGATATTTTCTTTATTTTAAGGTCATGTAGATCTTTCAGTACCATTCGCCTGAACGCTTCAATGTGTCCATCATTACTAATAGGTGGATTGAACACCGATTTGTTTCTTAGATTACTATATACAATGTCATTCTCTTCAGTAGTTATTCTTGTTGTCCCATCTCCTGGTTTGTTCATCATATACTTCTTGATATGTAGGTTCCTAGCAAATTTGTTGATATCAACATATGCATCGAATTTATTAAAGTTCTTCTTTGGAGCATATTTTAGGCCTTTATCCAGTACTTTAATTTCCTCTTTGGTAAGTTCTACTCCGCTGATGTTGATAATTCCTTCTCCCACTGGTTTCATCTTCTTCTGCTTCTTCTTTCCCGCTCTGCATCCTCTCCTTGGTTTCCGTGCCTTCCAGATTGATTTTCCTGGGTTCTTTGTGGTGTTCTCCTCGTTTTCTCCTCTCTGTTCCGATTCTTCTGGATATCCTGATTCCTGGGATCTCCTTTCCTCATTTCCCATGATCTCGGTTCTGGACTCCAATTCCTGGATCTCTGTACCCCATTCTCTCGGTGACGCCTCGGGGATTCTTGGCGTCTCTGCTCTAAAAAACGCCGGGGGGAAGCATTTCTATTTTCTCTCCCATAGGAGAAATGCCGATTAGGTGATCTCCTATTTTCATACTGTCTTGGAGTTCTTCCTCCTCCCCCATCATCTCTTCTGAGCTGGTCATAATAATTCTGAACAGGTACATTATATGAGTAATCATATCCTCTTCTGTCATCATATTGGTAATAGTTTCCTTCCCGTCTCTGGTTTCCATAATAGTTACCATCTTGATGTACTTGATTTCTCCATGGGGGTGTCCGTGATCTTCCCCTATTTGGTAAATGTTGGAACGGTCTTGGGGCATTATAGGCGTTATGATTATGCCCATTCTTCTTCCAGAAGGGTTTCCAACCATTATTCCCATTTTTTTGGGGTTTTTGGTTCGGGGTGTTGGTCCCTTGATTTATCTCCACGGTTTTAACCTTCTGGTTAGTTTCTTTTATAATGTTTGGATTCTCTCCTGTATCCTGATCAGGTGTACTTCTATTTGAGACAGTCCCAGATTCATCCAATTTATTTTGCCATTTGAATACTAGGTCGTCTTCATAGTCTTTCATGTCCCTTTGGTATTTTCTTTTTTTCCTAGCTACTGTCTCCTTATCTTTTTGTTCCATGTCGCGCTGAAGTTGTTTTGACAGAGCTATAAATTCTGGTTTTTCCTCGCTACCCTTTAAATTATTTTTTATCTCAAGTAGCGTACGGTCTATTGCTCTGATTTTGCGCTGTTTTCTTTTTATCAATAATCCTAATAACTCAAGCCCTTTGTCATTAAAAAACTTAAACCACTCATCAGTGGCTTCTTTATCTGTTAGGCCATCATTGATGGGTACATCCCACCTGAGTCTCCTAGGGATCAATCTATCCTTAATATACTTTTCGTGGGTAGCAATATCCCACCAGGCATTGATCTTTTTCTCCATTAGATGTCCCATTTTTCTGAAAGAATGTTCAATATTCCCAATTGGATTCTCTTCTGGTTTCTCAAAAATATTTTCTAAATTAATTTCTCTATCCTCAAGATAGCTAAAAACCTCCATGATATGCTGCACAGGTAATGTAGATCTAAAGACAAATATGATAAGAGGGGGGAACCAATGCGCAAGTCACCCTAATCAAGGATAGTTTTAAATTAAAAAACTAAAACTAAAATTAATAAATAGCAGCCACGACGAAAAGTGTTCACACACTCAAAGCAGATAGTATAATGTTAGGTGTAATGGCGCTAAAACACTAAAAAACTTAAAAAGACTTTAAAACAATAATCTCATCACTAGGCCCATTAATAAATAAGGAAATGTGTACGTAGTAGATCCTCCAATATATGTGAATAAATGTGTTCCACTCTGGGTAAAATCCTGGAATACCATCCGTCATTCACAAAAATGTGGAGGGTATTTATAGTGGTAAATAATAATACGTAACCAATAATGCGTGAACAACTGTGCCAAAACACTGCACAATGTTGCAACAATGTAATCAAAAGTGGATAGTGAAAACAAATCCAATAATATTATAACACCAAAACCACTAATCTAATTAAAGTGCAGCGTGCAATGATTAAAGTGCAAAAATATTAGTTTAAGTGATCCATAATACAAATAGATGACATGCAAACTGCAGCATGAAAATAAATAAATGTCCAGTGAGGTAATAAAATATTACCAATGTCTCTAATAGTCCACCAATTGAAGTAGGAGTAGAGACAAAGTGACAATGATAAAGTGTTCCAGTGCATAAAATAATAAAAAATACAAATTCATGGATGAATGTTCAGTGAAAAAATTGTGCTCCAAATCACAGGTCCTTATATCAACAGCGTTCAGTGATCAAATGCTGGATATGCATGCATGTTAAAACTTCCACCATCAGGCTTCCCAGAAGTGTCGGACAGACTAGGTGTTCCAGCCCCTTACCTCAAAGCGGCTTGTAATCAAGCCTAAATAGATATCTCCCAGGCAGTCTGCTGTTCATCAAACACCTCAGTTCCACGATTCAAACACGGCTGCTTGAAGTCTCTCAGAGGGAATACAAAGCAAGGGGAGCCTCCATAGTGCAGTATTATTAAAACATTTATTGAAAAAAACAAGTAAACACTCACAGTAAGGTAATGAAAAAGTCGGCGTGTACGATCTAAGTGTCAACCCGCTTTGCGGCCGCGAGCGGGGTGACGTCACCAGCAGCTCCTCCACGTCCTCACGCGTATCGCAACTGTTACACGTTGCTTACTCATAGGATGGAGAGCGGCTGGCACGGAGGTGACTTATATAGCGCCAAATGGCGTCCTAATAATTCCAAGCTTGAACAGTTTAATACTTAAATTCTGATGTGCAGTGCAGGTACTTCTGAAATGTTTAATACAGTTAAGCAGGATTAAAAATAGAAAAATAAAAAATGCATAATAATAGAGACACGCTCAGAGTGCTCCCTCTGGTGGTCAATATACGGTAATGTGACATACAATCAACAAAGACAGAGGGTGTATAGACACCTTTTGATTAGGCTGGAGATTAGCAATTCACATATGTAGCATCTACTGAAGACAATAAAAGAGAGGAAAAGTGAGTATAAACAATCAATCCAAATAACCCCAGGAGCATTTTAACCAATCCGATCCAGGTCAGTCAGAGCAATGACCACATAACATAGTCACTGAAATTTATGCTTGTAGACCAACATATCAGCGCAATGAAAAGGATAAATATACTCATATAGAGAATAAAAGCCAGATATTACAAACGTAAAAATGGGGTTCAGGGTCATGTACTGCCAAATTAAATAGCAACTACTTCATTAAAATCATTAGAATCATTAAAAACGTTAAAATGTTAAAAAGGGTCTAAAAAGCAGGAGAAAAAATTCTAATAATTGGATATAAAGCAATTCAAGTCGAATTCCACATTGTGTCCATGAGGGGTTAAAGTGCATAGTTCGTGTATCCAGCGTGATTCTGCCTGGCTGATTTTTTGCACTTTATTATCTCCTCTCCAGTGTGGTTTATATTTCTCAATGCCCCATACCATTAATGAGGAGGGGTCTTTATTATGGTAACGTTCATAATGGCGGGACAAACTATGTTTGGGGTACCCATTTTTTATATTTTGAGTATGTTCACGTAGTCTTTTCCATAGATTTCTTTTTGTTCTGCCAACATACTGTATTTTACATGGACATTCAAGGAGGTACACTACCCCTTCCGTATCACAGGAAATAAAATCTTTAATTTTATATTCTTTGCCTGTGACACTGGATTTGAAGCCTTCCTTTTTCTTTTTACTCTCTTTCGTGTGTTTGCATGTAAAACATCTCTTACAAGGATAATATCCTTTTTCATTAAAAAATGAGAAGCTCTTTTTTTCCGGAGGATCCAGTACATTCTTGGCTATTATATCCCTTAGAGTAGGGGCCCTTCTGTATGTGAATATTGGTTTTTCTGGTAAGACTGATGACAAATGACGATCCGCTTTCACAATATGCCAATATTTTTTACAAATTGCTTCCAATTGTTTGTGCTGGACACTATAGTCCATTATCAGTGGTACTTTTCCAGCAAAGGCATTGTTCTTTACGGAGTCCTGAATAAGTGTAACTCTGTCTAGAGCGGCAACATCTTTAATTTTTTTCTCAATATAGTCTTCTTTATAACCCTTTTCAATAAATCTTTTACCAATAAAATCAGCTTGTTCCAAAAATACATCAGTCTTTGTGCAGTTTCTCCTTAATCTTAAAAACTGCCCCTTGGGAATGTTCTCCAACCAGGGAGTGTGGTGACAGCTATCCAAGGGTAAGTAGCTATTTCTGTCCACGGTTTTGAAATGCGTTTTAGTTACTAACTTACTCCCTTCTCTGGCAATTTCCAAGTCCAGAAAGCTAATTTTCTCGTCACTAATCTCCCAGGTTAGTTTAATATTTTTTTTTTTTTTTTTTTCATTGGAATTCAAATAAAAACCAAAATCTAAAAGGCTCTCCCTGTCTCCTGACCAAATAATTAAAATATCATCAATAAAACGCCGGTATAAAAGTAGTTGTTGTGGTTTTCTATTATATAAAACTTCAGCTTCCCATTCGGCCATATACAGGTTTGCCACACTGGGAGCATACTTGGCTCCCATCGCTATCCCACAAGTTTGTTTAAAATAATCATCACAATACCAAAAATAATTGTGGTCAAGACTGTATTCCAAGCACTTCAGTAAAAAACTCTTTTGTGTGTTTTTTAGATCACTAAGACCATTTAGCGCCCAATTCGTGGCTTGGATTGCTTCTTCATGGTTGATGATGGTATACAGAGATGAAACATCGGCTGTAGCCATATAAATAGAGCTTCCGTCAACAGAGATAGTATCAAGTAGTTGGATCAGGTGTTTTGTATCTCTCAGGTACGATTCCGTTTTCTTCACTAGGGGTTGTAGAAACCAGTCTATATATTCACCTATTCTCGCACCCACGGAGTTTATGCCATTAACAATCGGCCTACCCGGTGGGTCCTCTCTAGACTTGTGAATTTTAGGAAGTGTATATAGAACTGGGATTTTACATCCTACTGGTTGTAGATATTTTGCTTCTTTTTTGTTTAGAAGTCCTTTTTTCGTACCCCTCTTGACCAGGCTTGCTAGATCTTCCTTATAGCGTACAATGGGATTTCCTGGAAGTTTTAGGTAAGTGGTGGTGTCATTTAGTTGGCGCTCAATTTCCTTCATATAGGTAGCTTTCGATTGAATGACAATGGCCCCTCCCTTATCAGCTTGCCTAACCACCACATCTTTCCTTTCTTCTAGTTTGCGTATCCCATTCTTAAAATCTCCTGGATCAGATATTTTCTTTATTTTAAGGTCATGTAGATCTTTCAGTACCATTCGCCTGAACGCTTCAATGTGTCCATCATTACTAATAGGTGGATTGAACACCGATTTGTTTCTTAGATTACTATATACAATGTCATTCTCTTCAGTAGTTATTCTTGTTGTCCCATCTCCTGGTTTGTTCATCATATACTTCTTGATATGTAGGTTCCTAGCAAATTTGTTGATATCAACATATGCATCGAATTTATTAAAGTTCTTCTTTGGAGCATATTTTAGGCCTTTATCCAGTACTTTAATTTCCTCTTTGGTAAGTTCTACTCCGCTGATGTTGATAATTCCTTCTCCCACTGGTTTCATCTTCTTCTGCTTCTTCTTTCCCGCTCTGCATCCTCTCCTTGGTTTCCGTGCCTTCCAGATTGATTTTCCTGGGTTCTTTGTGGTGTTCTCCTCGTTTTCTCCTCTCTGTTCCGATTCTTCTGGATATCCTGATTCCTGGGATCTCCTTTCCTCATTTCCCATGATCTCGGTTCTGGACTCCAATTCCTGGATCTCTGTACCCCATTCTCTCGGTGACGCCTCGGGGATTCTTGGCGTCTCTGCTCTAAAAAACGCCGGGGGGAAGCATTTCTATTTTCTCTCCCATAGGAGAAATGCCGATTAGGTGATCTCCTATTTTCATACTGTCTTGGAGTTCTTCCTCCTCCCCCATCATCTCTTCTGAGCTGGTCATAATAATTCTGAACAGGTACATTATATGAGTAAAAAGAAAAAAGGAAGGCTTCAAATCCAGTGTCACAGGCAAAGAATATAAAATTAAAGATTTTATTTCCTGTGATACGGAAGGGGTAGTGTACCTCCTTGAATGTCCATGTAAAATACAGTATGTTGGCAGAACAAAAAGAAATCTATGGAAAAGACTACGTGAACATACTCAAAATATAAAAAATGGGTACCCCAAACATAGTTTGTCCCGCCATTATGAACGTTACCATAATAAAGACCCCTCCTCATTAATGGTATGGGGCATTGAGAAATATAAACCACACTGGAGAGGAGATAATAAAGTGCAAAAAATCAGCCAGGCAGAATCACGCTGGATACACGAACTATGCACTTTAACCCCTCATGGACACAATGTGGAATTCGACTTGAATTGCTTTATATCCAATTATTAGAATTTTTTCTCCTGCTTTTTAGACCCTTTTTAACATTTTAACGTTTTTAATGATTCTAATGATTTTAATGAAGTAGTTGCTATTTAATTTGGCAGTACATGACCCTGAACCCCATTTTTACGTTTGTAATATCTGGCTTTTATTCTCTATATGAGTATATTTATCCTTTTCATTGCGCTGATATGTTGGTCTACAAGCATAAATTTCAGTGACTATGTTATGTGGTCATTGCTCTGACTGACCTGGATCGGATTGGTTAAAATGCTCCTGGGGTTATTTGGATTGATTGTTTATACTCACTTTTCCTCTCTTTTATTGTCTTCAGTAGATGCTACATATGTGAATTGCTAATCTCCAGCCTAATCAAAAGGTGTCTATACACCCTCTGTCTTTGTTGATTGTATGTCACATTACCGTATATTGACCACCAGAGGGAGCACTCTGAGCGTGTCTCTATTATTATGCATTTTTTATTTTTCTATTTTTAATCCTGCTTAACTGTATTAAACATTTCAGAAGTACCTGCACTGCACATCAGAATTTAAGTATTAAACTGTTCAAGCTTGGAATTATTAGGACGCCATTTGGCGCTATATAAGTCACCTCCGTGCCAGCCGCTCTCCATCCTATGAGTAAGCAACGTGTAACAGTTGCGATACGCGTGAGGACGTGGAGGAGCTGCTGGTGACGTCACCCGCTCGCGGCCGCAAAGCGGGTTGACACTTAGATCGTACACGCCGACTTTTTCATTACCTTACTGTGAGTGTTTACTTGTTTTTTTCAATAAATGTTTTAATAATACTGCACTATGGAGGCTCCCCTTGCTTTGTATTCCCTCTGAGAGACTTCAAGCAGCCGTGTTTGAATCGTGGAACTGAGGTGTTTGATGAACAGCAGACTGCCTGGGAGATATCTATTTAGGCTTGATTACAAGCCGCTTTGAGGTAAGGGGCTGGAACACCTAGTCTGTCCGACACTTCTGGGAAGCCTGATGGTGGAAGTTTTAACATGCATGCATATCCAGCATTTGATCACTGAACGCTGTTGATATAAGGACCTGTGATTTGGAGCACAATTTTTTCACTGAACATTCATCCATGAATTTGTATTTTTTATTATTTTATGCACTGGAACACTTTATCATTGTCACTTTGTCTCTACTCCTACTTCAATTGGTGGACTATTAGAGACATTGGTAATATTTTATTACCTCACTGGACATTTATTTATTTTCATGCTGCAGTTTGCATGTCATCTATTTGTATTATGGATCACTTAAACTAATATTTTTGCACTTTAATCATTGCACGCTGCACTTTAATTAGATTAGTGGTTTTGGTGTTATAATATTATTGGATTTGTTTTCACTATCCACTTTTGATTACATTGTTGCAACATTGTGCAGTGTTTTGGCACAGTTGTTCACGCATTATTGGTTACGTATTATTATTTACCACTATAAATACCCTCCACATTTTTGTGAATGACGGATGGTATTCCAGGATTTTACCCAGAGTGGAACACATTTATTCACATATATTGGAGGATCTACTACGTACACATTTCCTTATTTATTAATGGGCCTAGTGATGAGATTATTGTTTTAAAGTCTTTTTAAGTTTTTTAGTGTTTTAGCGCCATTACACCTAACATTATACTATCTGCTTTGAGTGTGTGAACACTTTTCGTCGTGGCTGCTATTTATTAATTTTAGTTTTAGTTTTTTAATTTAAAACTATCCTTGATTAGGGTGACTTGCGCATTGGTTCCCCCCTCTTATCATATTTGTCTTTAGATCTACATTACCTGTGCAGCATATCATGGAGGTTTTTAGCTATCTTGAGGATAGAGAAATTAATTTAGAAAATATTTTTGAGAAACCAGAAGAGAATCCAATTGGGAATATTGAACATTCTTTCAGAAAAATGGGACATCTAATGGAGAAAAAGATCAATGCCTGGTGGGATATTGCTACCCACGAAAAGTATATTAAGGATAGATTGATCCCTAGGAGACTCAGGTGGGATGTACCCATCAATGATGGCCTAACAGATAAAGAAGCCACTGATGAGTGGTTTAAGTTTTTTAATGACAAAGGGCTTGAGTTATTAGGATTATTGATAAAAAGAAAACAGCGCAAAATCAGAGCAATAGACCGTACGCTACTTGAGATAAAAAATAATTTAAAGGGTAGCGAGGAAAAACCAGAATTTATAGCTCTGTCAAAACAACTTCAGCGCGACATGGAACAAAAAGATAAGGAGACAGTAGCTAGGAAAAAAAGAAAATACCAAAGGGACATGAAAGACTATGAAGACGACCTAGTATTCAAATGGCAAAATAAATTGGATGAATCTGGGACTGTCTCAAATAGAAGTACACCTGATCAGGATACAGGAGAGAATCCAAACATTATAAAAGAAACTAACCAGAAGGTTAAAACCGTGGAGATAAATCAAGGGACCAACACCCCGAACCAAAAACCCCAAAAAAATGGGAATAATGGTTGGAAACCCTTCTGGAAGAAGAATGGGCATAATCATAACGCCTATAATGCCCCAAGACCGTTCCAACATTTACCAAATAGGGGAAGATCACGGACACCCCCATGGAGAAATCAAGTACATCAAGATGGTAACTATTATGGAAACCAGAGACGGGAAGGAAACTATTACCAATATGATGACAGAAGAGGATATGATTACTCATATAATGTACCTGTTCAGAATTATTATGACCAGCTCAGAAGAGATGATGGGGGAGGAGGAAGAACTCCAAGACAGTATGAAAATAGGAGATCACCTAATCGGCATTTCTCCTATGGGAGAGAAAATAGAAATGCTTCCCCCCGGCGTTTTTTAGAGCAGAGACGCCAAGAATCCCCGAGGCGTCACCGAGAGAATGGGGTACAGAGATCCAGGAATTGGAGTCCAGAACCGAGATCATGGGAAATGAGGAAAGGAGATCCCAGGAATCAGGATATCCAGAAGAATCGGAACAGAGAGGAGAAAACGAGGAGAACACCACAAAGAACCCAGGAAAATCAATCTGGAAGGCACGGAAACCAAGGAGAGGATGCAGAGCGGGAAAGAAGAAGCAGAAGAAGATGAAACCAGTGGGAGAAGGAATTATCAACATCAGCGGAGTAGAACTTACCAAAGAGGAAATTAAAGTACTGGATAAAGGCCTAAAATATGCTCCAAAGAAGAACTTTAATAAATTCGATGCATATGTTGATATCAACAAATTTGCTAGGAACCTACATATCAAGAAGTATATGATGAACAAACCAGGAGATGGGACAACAAGAATAACTACTGAAGAGAATGACATTGTATATAGTAATCTAAGAAACAAATCGGTGTTCAATCCACCTATTAGTAATGATGGACACATTGAAGCGTTCAGGCGAATGGTACTGAAAGATCTACATGACCTTAAAATAAAGAAAATATCTGATCCAGGAGATTTTAAGAATGGGATACGCAAACTAGAAGAAAGGAAAGATGTGGTGGTTAGGCAAGCTGATAAGGGAGGGGCCATTGTCATTCAATCGAAAGCTACCTATATGAAGGAAATTGAGCGCCAACTAAATGACACCACCACTTACCTAAAACTTCCAGGAAATCCCATTGTACGCTATAAGGAAGATCTAGCAAGCCTGGTCAAGAGGGGTACGAAAAAAGGACTTCTAAACAAAAAAGAAGCAAAATATCTACAACCAGTAGGATGTAAAATCCCAGTTCTATATACACTTCCTAAAATTCACAAGTCTAGAGAGGACCCACCGGGTAGGCCGATTGTTAATGGCATAAACTCCGTGGGTGCGAGAATAGGTGAATATATAGACTGGTTTCTACAACCCCTAGTGAAGAAAACGGAATCGTACCTGAGAGATACAAAACACCTGATCCAACTACTTGATACTATCTCTGTTGACGGAAGCTCTATTTATATGGCTACAGCCGATGTTTCATCTCTGTATACCATCATCAACCATGAAGAAGCAATCCAAGCCACGAATTGGGCGCTAAATGGTCTTAGTGATCTAAAAAACACACAAAAGAGTTTTTTACTGAAGTGCTTGGAATACAGTCTTGACCACAATTATTTTTGGTATTGTGATGATTATTTTAAACAAACTTGTGGGATAGCGATGGGAGCCAAGTATGCTCCCAGTGTGGCAAACCTGTATATGGCCGAATGGGAAGCTGAAGTTTTATATAATAGAAAACCACAACAACTACTTTTATACCGGCGTTTTATTGATGATATTTTAATTATTTGGTCAGGAGACAGGGAGAGCCTTTTAGATTTTGGTTTTTATTTGAATTCCAATGAAAAAATATTAAACTAACCTGGGAGATTAGTGACGAGAAAATTAGCTTTCTGGACTTGGAAATTGCCAGAGAAGGGAGTAAGTTAGTAACTAAAACGCATTTCAAAACCGTGGACAGAAATAGCTACTTACCCTTGGATAGCTGTCACCACACTCCCTGGTTGGAGAACATTCCCAAGGGGCAGTTTTTAAGATTAAGGAGAAACTGCACAAAGACTGATGTATTTTTGGAACAAGCTGATTTTATTGGTAAAAGATTTATTGAAAAGGGTTATAAAGAAGACTATATTGAGAAAAAAATTAAAGATGTTGCCGCTCTAGACAGAGTTACACTTATTCAGGACTCCGTAAAGAACAATGCCTTTGCTGGAAAAGTACCACTGATAATGGACTATAGTGTCCAGCACAAACAATTGGAAGCAATTTGTAAAAAATATTGGCATATTGTGAAAGCGGATCGTCATTTGTCATCAGTCTTACCAGAAAAACCAATATTCACATACAGAAGGGCCCCTACTCTAAGGGATATAATAGCCAAGAATGTACTGGATCCTCCGGGAAAAAAAGAGCTTCTCATTTTTTAATGAAAAAGGATATTATCCTTGTAAGAGATGTTTTACATGCAAACACACGAAAGAGAGTAAAAAGAAAAAGGAAGGCTTCAAATCCAGTGTCACAGGCAAAGAATATAAAATTAAAGATTTTATTTCCTGTGATACGGAAGGGGTAGTGTACCTCCTTGAATGTCCATGTAAAATACAGTATGTTGGCAGAACAAAAAGAAATCTATGGAAAAGACTACGTGAACATACTCAAAATATAAAAAATGGGTACCCCAAACATAGTTTGTCCCGCCATTATGAACGTTACCATAATAAAGACCCCTCCTCATTAATGGTATGGGGCATTGAGAAATATAAACCACACTGGAGAGGAGATAATAAAGTGCAAAAAATCAGCCAGGCAGAATCACGCTGGATACACGAACTATGCACTTTAACCCCTCATGGACACAATGTGGAATTCGACTTGAATTGCTTTATATCCAATTATTAGAATTTTTTCTCCTGCTTTTTAGACCCTTTTTAACATTTTAACGTTTTTAATGATTCTAATGATTTTAATGAAGTAGTTGCTATTTAATTTGGCAGTACATGACCCTGAACCCCATTTTTACGTTTGTAATATCTGGCTTTTATTCTCTATATGAGTATATTTATCCTTTTCATTGCGCTGATATGTTGGTCTACAAGCATAAATTTCAGTGACTATGTTATGTGGTCATTGCTCTGACTGACCTGGATCGGATTGGTTAAAATGCTCCTGGGGTTATTTGGATTGATTGTTTATACTCACTTTTCCTCTCTTTTATTGTCTTCAGTAGATGCTACATATGTGAATTGCTAATCTCCAGCCTAATCAAAAGGTGTCTATACACCCTCTGTCTTTGTTGATTGTATGTCACATTACCGTATATTGACCACCAGAGGGAGCACTCTGAGCGTGTCTCTATTATTATGCATTTTTTATTTTTCTATTTTTAATCCTGCTTAACTGTATTAAACATTTCAGAAGTACCTGCACTGCACATCAGAATTTAAGTATTAAACTGTTCAAGCTTGGAATTATTAGGACGCCATTTGGCGCTATATAAGTCACCTCCGTGCCAGCCGCTCTCCATCCTATGAGTAAGCAACGTGTAACAGTTGCGATACGCGTGAGGACGTGGAGGAGCTGCTGGTGACGTCACCCGCTCGCGGCCGCAAAGCGGGTTGACACTTAGATCGTACACGCCGACTTTTTCATTACCTTACTGTGAGTGTTTACTTGTTTTTTTCAATAAATGTTTTAATAATACTGCACTATGGAGGCTCCCCTTGCTTTGTATTCCCTCTGAGAGACTTCAAGCAGCCGTGTTTGAATCGTGGAACTGAGGTGTTTGATGAACAGCAGACTGCCTGGGAGATATCTATTTAGGCTTGATTACAAGCCGCTTTGAGGTAAGGGGCTGGAACACCTAGTCTGTCCGACACTTCTGGGAAGCCTGATGGTGGAAGTTTTAACATGCATGCATATCCAGCATTTGATCACTGAACGCTGTTGATATAAGGACCTGTGATTTGGAGCACAATTTTTTCACTGAACATTCATCCATGAATTTGTATTTTTTATTATTTTATGCACTGGAACACTTTATCATTGTCACTTTGTCTCTACTCCTACTTCAATTGGTGGACTATTAGAGACATTGGTAATATTTTATTACCTCACTGGACATTTATTTATTTTCATGCTGCAGTTTGCATGTCATCTATTTGTATTATGGATCACTTAAACTAATATTTTTGCACTTTAATCATTGCACGCTGCACTTTAATTAGATTAGTGGTTTTGGTGTTATAATATTATTGGATTTGTTTTCACTATCCACTTTTGATTACATTGTTGCAACATTGTGCAGTGTTTTGGCACAGTTGTTCACGCATTATTGGTTACGTATTATTATTTACCACTATAAATACCCTCCACATTTTTGTGAATGACGGATGGTATTCCAGGATTTTACCCAGAGTGGAACACATTTATTCACATATATTGGAGGATCTACTACGTACACATTTCCTTATTTATTAATGGGCCTAGTGATGAGATTATTGTTTTAAAGTCTTTTTAAGTTTTTTAGTGTTTTAGCGCCATTACACCTAACATTATACTATCTGCTTTGAGTGTGTGAACACTTTTCGTCGTGGCTGCTATTTATTAATTTTAGTTTTAGTTTTTTAATTTAAAACTATCCTTGATTAGGGTGACTTGCGCATTGGTTCCCCCCTCTTATCATATTTGATTTTTGGGTGAACTCCCGCTTTAACAAGGGGAGTGTAGAGGTGGGCAGGGAGTCTACTGACATCATGACTACACCCACCGAGCTCAGACAACAAACCCACCCACAGAATCTGCAGTTTTTCAGTTCTTATAACAGACAGAGGGGAGACATTTGACAGGTGAGGATACATGCAGGAGGCGTGTATATCCTTATAGATCAGCACTATGGCAGTAGTTTAGAAAGGATGAGAGTGGGTTTACATCCACTTTAAGCATTCAGAGGGGCTTTAACATACACCCCATGTGTACAAGAACTAAATAATCTATGTTGCAGAAATCCCAAATGATTTGTAGCTTAGTTGCTGAGCGATTGACTTTTTGTAGCATTCAGTTCTAGCAATAGAATCCTCAGCTTCTGTAACTTCTAATGTTATCCAAAGCAGCTGCTGATGATCGCGGCACACTAGAGATTTGTAGCTGCCTAGATCAGCATTGTAGTCAGCCACAGCAGCAACTCTGTAGCCAGTTCCAATCACTAGAGAAAATAAACAGATTTGTAGCTGCTACAAATCGATGCTACAAAGTGTCTAGTGTGAGATGGCCCTTAACCACTTCAGCCCCAGAAGGATTTACCACCTTCATGACCGAGCTATTTATTGCTATACGGCACTGCATCGCTTTAACTGACAATTTTGCTGTTGTGCGACATTGTACCCACATAAAACTTCCCCCCCCCCCACAAATAGAGCTTTCTTTTGGTGGTATTTGATCACCTCTATGGTTTTTATTTTTTGTGCTATAAACAAAAAAAGATGGTCAATTTTTTTTTAAAAAACAATATTTTTTATTTTTTGTTATAATAAATATCCCCAATAAAAAAAAAAAAAAACCGAATTCCTTCATCAGTTTCGTCCCATATCTACATATTTTTGGGAAAAAAAAGGCGATAAGTGTATATTGATTAGTTTGCGCAAAAGTTGTAGCGTCTACAAAATAGGGAATAGATTTATGGCATTTTTTTTACTAGTAATGATGGCGATCAGCGATTTTTATCGGGACTTCGACATTGCGGTGGAAAGATCAGACACTTATTTGGAACCATATAAAAAATGCACTGATTACTGTGTAAATGTCACCGGCAATGAAGTGGTTAACACTAGGGGCGATCAAGGGGTTAAATGTGTCCCCTCATGTGTGTTCTAACTGTGAGGGGATGGGACTGACTAGAGGAGGAGCCAGATCATTGTTCTCCTCCCCTGTCAGAACAGGGATTTGTGTGTTTACAGAAACAATAATGCACATTTTGCTATAATGCACAATTTTGCTTTTTGCTTTTTTGCTTTTTTATCATACCTAAACCACACTGCCATTGACAATAACTGACACTGATACTAATTAAAAATGCTTTCTTAATCCGACCTGAAATACAGAGACCCTGACCTTTGACCCTGATCTTTGACTCTGGCCATGACCTTTGACCCTAAAGACTCGTACACATGATCAGAAAATAATACAAAACATACTGCTTTTGAAGTGTTCGTACGATATTCTGATTACACACATTTCGTCTGAAATTTTCCGAAGGGTTAAACATGAAAATTTTACAAGTTACCAGATCGTACAATTCTCAATAAATCAGTACAGTTGTCGTCCGAAAATACAATACAAATACATTACATCTGTATGAGAATTGTCATACTTTAGTATCCTATTCATTTTCGATATGGGGACTAGCATGTAAAAAATTAAATAAAAAAAGAAAATGGACGATAATTCGTCTGATAATCTCATTGCGTGTACTAGGCTTAACCCTGGCTCTAACCTAGATCGAACCCTGATTTAGGTATATTTTCTTAATTTTTTTACACGCACTTCCTTGTTTACACTTTTCTCCTCTAGCAAGGAGAAGATAAAATATATATGTTTCTCCTTTGAAGAGGAGAAACAAACGCAGGGGTTGGTTATACCATGAATGATCACAGGTGGGGTGTACAGTGACTGAAACACAGGTATGTATATATGTGGCCCCACGGATAAAGACCCACTTCCGTGAGGCCACATATATGTGTACAGTCAGCCAGAAGGGGTTAAACTGAAAAGCTTTCACTGCAAACTTTGCTTATTTTCAGCTACAGAGATCAATGAGGGCTTATTGTAAAGTTTATTTAACACTTGGTAAGTAAATGTAACAGGTAAGAAAAAGAACAGGTAAAATTCCGCCTTAACCTGTTGCCACCAGCCTCGCACATACAGTATACAGTATGTGATATTACAGATGTGGGCCTTCTTCCAAGGTACCGCCTATATATGTGCACCTGTGTTTGTGGTGGAAACGTGCTCCATACCACAACCCCCAGCACAGAGACCAAGTTGTCATTGACAGCGTCTGGTCTCATACTAACCATCAGGAGTCAGAAGAACTGGCTCCAGATCATTCAAACATTGTAAAAGCCTAACATTTTGGCTACTGAAGTGATCACTAGTTGAAAAACCCACCCCTGTACTCTATCTCCACTGAATTGAGAAAAATATACTTTTTTAGAGGGATTTATTCAAATTGGAGCAGACAGAATTTCAAACAACTTTGCATAGTAACCAATCAGCTTCTGTCTAAAGCTTGTTCAGTTACACTTTAAAAATACAAGAAGATGATTGGTTGCCATGCACAGCTGCTCAAGATTCAGCTCTTACTTACCTTCTAAGAAGCAATCCCTGGTGGGTCACTTTTCAAAGGTTGACAGACAGCTGGTAAGTGATATGTCACCTCCACACTGTCTGTTTTAACCCTCAAAAGCTTGCACTACTAGGCCACAAACATGCACTTCACACACAGTTGCAGTGCAGTTGTGCCATGGCTTCATTCACTTGAGAGGGTATCATTTTTGCCAAAGCCGCGCTTTGGCAAAGTGAACCTCCGCTTTTTGGATCCCCCCCCCCCTCCGGTGTCACATTTGGCACCTTTCAGGGGGGAGGGGGGTGCAGATATCTGAGACAGGTATTTGCACCACTTCTGGGTTCTGACTCCTGCGGGAGTCCAGCCTCGTCACGTCACCCCCCTCCCCCGCTGTCTTCTGGGAAACACTGTTCCCGGGAGAGAGCGGGGACCAGTGACTGTGCGCTGCGATCCTCGCGCATGTGCAGTAGGGAATTGGGCAGTGATTCCCTCACTAAGGATGGCAGCGGAAGCAGCCGAGGACCGAGCAATTGCTCAGCCTCGTCTGCTGACATTGCGGGCGTGCTGGACAGGTAAGTGTCCATTTTTTAAAAGTCAGCAGCTGCAGTATTTGTAGCTGCTGGCTTTAAAAAAAAAAAAAAAAACGGGTGGACCTCCGCTTTAAGTAAGAGTAACTGTAAAACTTAATTGCAACCACTTATTTTTACTGTTACCTAGCAACAAGTGTAAACTCAACCTTCGTGAATTCCTCTCGTTGTATCTTTTTCTCCTCACCTGAGCAGAAGTATGTAAACATCTGTGTAAAAAAATTTAATAAAATAGCTAGATCAGGGCTTAATCTAGGTTAGTGTCAAGATAGAGTCAAGGAGTTTTAGGTAGGGTGAAAAAGAAAAGAAAAATGCACTTTATTGTATTGCCACAAACTACAGGAGTAGAATTTATCTGTTTTTTGTTTTTTATTTGGTGGGATATAGAAAGAAATATACAACTAAAGTAAAAAAATATATATATATATATATATATATATATATATATATATATATATATATATATATATATATATATATGGTGACCCGTCAGAATTGGTAACGGAAGTGACGTTCTGTCGCCACCATCTTGCTACATGCTGCACTCCTCCATTGTAGGGATAATCGAAGAAGGGGAAAGTGGACATGGCTCTAACGAGCAGGGCCCTCTGATCCTTCCTGTATTGAATTGTATTGTAACTGTACTGTCTTCCCTGATGTTGTAAAGCGCTGCGTGAGATTCTCGGCAGTGTTTTCCAAGAAACCCGAGCGTGGGTATACTTACCTCTCCATGGAAACCCGCGCATGCTCGAAATGACTTTGACGCATGCGCGGTAGCTTCCAAGGCATAGGTAGGGTGAAGCAAGATGGTGGCGACGGCATCGAATGTGACGAGCGCATGCTCGTCGTAGTCGATGATGTCACCGAGTTCGTGATATGGTGTGAATGGTGTGAATGGTGTCTCTACATTTTGTCTCTACATTAATCATTTCCCCAATAGGAATATGTGTACTCTATTTAATTTTAACCCCTAACCCGCCGCCATATGCATTCACCCTTATAGATTGTTCTGTTGGGACCTACCTTGAAATTTCCCCTGCATTCCTGCAGGGGTCTGCACACATCAGCCCACGCCCCAGAGGGTTGTTCAGCATTGATTTTGGTGGCTGCTTGTAGGTAGGCTTGGTTTTGCTGCGTATTTTGTCGAACTCTTGAACCAATTGCTATTACCTGTTACTGTTCTATGTACTGCTTCATGTCAATGTCATATCTTTAAACGATTATATTTTTGTAGCATGGTTGTATTTTATATGGCTAATGTATGTATGTTCTTTATCTAGTTATTAAATTAAATTGGATATCGTTTTCCCCTGAGGAAGCGGAACCCCGCGAAACATGTAGGGATATTCGATTTTCCTGTTAAGCTTACTACAATCCCGCTTGCTGATGACCATTGATATCCATGAAATCAATTGAACATTAGATTTTAATATATATCTTTTTTGTATATTCCTATGTATTAAATAAAATGTATTTTGTATTTTTATAACAAAGACATTGTTCTTTCTCATCATTTCCACCAATATAAATGCACCGTAAATTATCCCCTTTCCCTTTACCATTCCAAAAAACTGCTTTCACATGTGTCACAGACACCTAAAAGGTACACATGAACTTCAGAATCAAAGCTATAGCCACAAGAGCAACATTTCCTTAAAGCGGGAGTTCACCCTAAAAAAAAATGTTAACCTTAGATTGATGCTCATTTTGTCTAGGGGAATCGGCTAGTTTTTTTAAAATCGAAGCTGTACTTACCGTTTTAGAGAGCGATCTTCTCCGCCGCTTCCGGGTATGGTCTTCGGGACTGGATGTTCCTATTTTGATTGACAGGCTTCCGACAGGCTTCCGACGGTCGCATCCATCGCGTCACGAGTAGCCAAAAGAAGCCGAACGTCGGTGCGGCTCTATACGGCGCCTGCGCACCGACGTTCGGCTACTTTCGGAAAATCGTGACGCTATGGATGCGACCGTCGGAAGCCTGTCGGAAGACTGTCAATCAAAATAGGAACGCCCAGTCCCGCAGCCCATACCCGGAAGCGGCAGAGAAGATCGATTTCTAAAACGGTAAGTACAGCTTCGATTTAAAAAAAACTAGCCGATTCCCCTAGACAAAATGAGCATCAATCTAAGGTTAAAAATTAACATTTCCGGGTGAGCCTCCACTTTAAGCAAGTCTGGACTGAGCATTTAAAACAGCCATGCCTGGGGTCCCATAAAATGGACCGTTATAGAAGAATATCCAAAATACATATTCACCTACCTAAATGGAAATTAGTGCTAAAATTTTTCTTTTCAATATTTCATTTTTCATTAATAAAGGGTAAACAAAATATAAAAGAGCAGTGCTTTGCAATTACATTCTTCAAGAGAAAAGGGTAAACAGAATATAACAGAGCAATACTTTGCAGTTACATTCAACAAACTAGCCTGTTTAAGATACCTATCATTATAAAAGTATATAACAGAAAGATTAAGTAGAAGGTATATCTGGTATTTTAGTGCTGACATTTTAATACATTGCAGGATTATGTGACCACTACAAAGTTTTATTAAAAGCTACTTGTATACATTGCAGGACTATGTAACGTTAATGGTTTTATCAAAGCCACCAATACAGTGGAACCTCGGTTTAAGAGTAACTTGGTTTGAGAGCGTTTTGATTTGCGAGCAACTTTTTTTTTTTAAATCTGACTCGGTTTGCGGGTGTTGACTCGCAAGACGAGCAGAATTCAACCTAAATAGGCCTGCAGTACCTCATTTGGCCTGAGGTACGGGGGCGCAGAAGCCGAGCAGAGCTAAACATTGGCATGAGGTACGGGGGCGCAGGAAACAAGCCAAATTGTCCTCGGGCCTTTTCGGCGGTTTTTGGTGCTTTCTCGCGCCCCCACCTCTGGCCGCATTCGGTATTGCATCCCATTGAAGTCAATGCGGAACAAATTATTTTAGTTTCCATTGACTTCAATGGGAAAACTCGCTTTGATATGCGAGTACTTTGGATTACAAGCATACTCCTGGAACGGATTATGCTCGTAATCTGAGGTTCAACTGTATTGTGAAATGACAAATGAGATGAATAACACAACAGAGAGCTACACCAGCTTTGTTTCCACTTTATTTTTATTTTTAAGTGGAACTGTAGGTAAAATAAACAAAAAGTTATTTACAGTGCCTTGAAAAAGTATTCGTACTCCTTGAAATTTTCCACATTTTGTGATGTTACAACCAAAAACTTAAATGTATTTTATTGGAATTCTATATGATACAGATAGACCAACACAAAGTGGCACATAATTGTGAAGTGGAAGCAAAATGGTAAATGGTATTTAATTTTATTTACAAATACATTTCTGAAAAGTGTGGTGTGCATTTGTATTCAGCCCCCTTCACTCTGATACCCCTAACTAAAATCTAGTGGAACCAATTGCCTTCAGAAGTCACGTAATTAGTAAATAGAGTCCACCTGTGTATTTTAATCTCAGTATAAATACAGCTGTTCTGTGACCTTAAAGAACAAACAGCATCATGAAGGCCAAAGAACACACCAGACAGATCCGGGATAAAGATGTGGAGAAGTTTAAAGCAGGGATAGATTATTAAAAAAAATTCCAAGCTTTGAACATCTCACCTAAACTGACAGACCAGGCAAGGAGAGCATTAATCAGAGAAGCAGCCAAACGGCCCATGGTAACTCTGAAGGAGCTGCAGAGATCCATAGCTCTGGCAGAATCTGTCCACAGGACAACTATTAGTCGCGCACTCCACAAATCAGGCCTTTATGGAAGATTGGCAAGAAGAAAGACAGTTTGCAGTTTGCAAGAAGCCACGCGGGGGGACACAGCAAACGTGGAAGAAGGTGCTCTGGTCAGATGAAACCAAAATGTAACTTTTTGGCCTAAAAGCAAAACGCTTTGTGTTGCAGAAAACTAACACTGCACATCACCCTGAACACACCATCCCCACTGTGAAACATGGTGGTGACAGCATCATGTTGTGAGGATGCTTTTCTTCAGCAGGGACAGAGAAGCTGGTCAGAATTGACGGGAAGTTTGATGGAGCCAAATACAGGGCAATTTTAGAAGAAAACCTGTTAGAGTCTGCAAAAAGACCTGAGACTGGGGCAGAGGTTCACCTTCCAGCAGGACAACAACCTCAAACATACAGCCAGAGCTACAATGGAATGGTTTAGATCAGGGGTCTCCAAACTTTTCAAGCAAAGGGCCATTTTATTGCCCTTCAGACTTTGGGAGGGCCGGATTGGGGCCAGCAAGGGAATAAAATGTCATGGGCCCGGCATCAGTGAGAACAAATATGGCCTCAGGGTTGGTGGTCAATAGGAAGAGGAGTATTCCCCCTATTAGTAGGAGGAATAGTATATCATCATTGGTATCAGTGGATAATATAGTGCCCCATTGTTAGTGTCAATGGGAGGAATAGTGCCTCATGTCAGTGGGAGGAATTGTGCCCCAAGGGCCGGATAAAGGCTAGCAAAGGGCCACATCTGGCCCTCGGGCCGCAGTTTGGAGACCCCTGGTTTGGATCAAAGCATATTATGTGTTAGAATGGCCCAGGCAAAGTCCAGACCTAAATCCAATTGAGAATATGTAGCCAGACTTGAAAATTGCTGTTCACAGATGCCCTTCATCCAATCTGACAGAGCTTGAGCTATTTTGTAAAGAAGAATGGGAAAACATTTCACTCCCTAGATGTGCAAAGCTGGTAGAGACATACTCAAAAAGACTTATAGCCGTAATTGCAGTGAAAGGTGGTTCTACAAAGTATTGACTCAGGGGGGCTGAATACAAAGGCACGCCACACTTTTCAGATATTTATTTGTTAAAAAAAAATGAAAAACATTTATAATTTTCCTTCCACTTCACAATTATGTGCCACTTGGCCAATTATGTGTGTTGATCTAGTACGTAAAATCCCAATAAAATACATTCAAATTTTTGGTTGTAACATTCTGTAGTAAAATTGCACAGCAGTGTTTTCACCCTGGTTGGCCCCTTAAAAAAGACCCTGTTAGGTCTCTAAACAAATCAAATGTCACTCCAAAGCATCAGCAGAACTTGTAAACTCACCTCTTCAGTGGCCCATATTTCCTACACTCCCTATGTTCTAGCATTGTAACATTTGCCAGTCTAAGTCATGTCTTTTTAAGTCATATTTATTGTGGGGTGTAGGGTGATATGGGATATTCCAAATCGACTGAATAATTGCAGGGAGACACTCCATTTTGCTGAGCCTCTCTGAACAGTCTCTATGCAGGAAAAAGTAAAGATGACAAAACTGAGTCCTTTTCATAAGATTTCTCAGTCAGAACTGTCACTGTCACCGACAGAATTCTGTTCAAGCTGTCTTGCATACACACTGTCACACCAAATTCCGACCGTCAAGAACGCGGTGACGTACAACACTACGACGAGCCGAGAAAAATGAAGTTCAATGCTTCCGAGCATTGGTCGACTTGATTCTGAGCATGCATGTTTTTTTTCTCCGTTGCAGTTCCATACAGACGAACAGAGTTTCCATCGGAAAAAAAGAGAACATGTTCTCTTTCTAAGTCCGTTGGAATTTCCAAAGGAAAAACTCAGATGGGGAACACACACGGTCGGAATATCTGATAAAAAAATTCCTTCTGACTTTTTTCATCAGAAATTCTGATCGTGTGTAGGCGGCATAAGTCTGCACTTGATGTGTCCCACTGTATCAATCTCATCTAGTACGGAATTTCCAACCAGAATGGCAGCACACCATTACCTCAGTAAACAAGAACTCTAATGCCGCATACACACGATCGGTCAAACCGATGAGAACGGTCTGATGGACCGTTTTCATCGGACCAAACCGATCGTGTGTGGGCCCCATCGGTTATTTATCCATAGGTTAAAAAAAAGCAATCTTGTTTTAAATTTAACCGATGGATACCTAACCGATAGAAAAAAAAACGACCGTTTGTAGGCACGGTTAAAAATCCACGCATGCTCAGAATCAAGTCGACGCATGGTTGGAAGCATTGAACTTTGTTTTTTTCAGCACTTTGTTGTGTTTTACGTCACCGCGTTCGGACACGATCGTTTTTTTTAACCGATGGTGTGTAGGCGTGACGGACCATCAGTCAGCTTCATCGGTTAACTGATGAAATCGGTCCATCGGTCCGTTCTCATCGGATGGACTGATCGTGTGTACGCGGCATTATTCAGCATGGTCAACTTACACAATACAAGGGACTAGTATTTGTGTTTTGTTTTAGAGAATGGCAAATAGTACCTGCACTAAAGGTTCTTAATTTGTTTTTCATTTCAACATGCTGTGAATTAGAATTTGCTCTTTTGCTTTCTGAAGTTTCTAGGTTGGAGGAATGTAGTTTAGGGTGTTATATGTATTAATTTGTGCTTCTGTATCAACTAATATAGAGTATATCCACGGATTACCCTACCAAATGTTATTTAGACTTGCCAAGCAATCACATTAATCTTAGCTAAATGTGAATGTGGAATCCAAGAAATGTTAGGGTATTTGAACTACAGGATTTAACTGCCTCCAGCACACTGTTGCCTTTAATTTGGTCTACAAAAAATTATTGCTGGTTGGCAAATGTTAATGGCTGAACAGGAATTCCATTACGTTTGATATATTACAATAACAATCAGCAAAGGTTATGCAACATTTATTTAACAGTGTATCCTGCAAGGATGGTGTGTGTATATGACAATTTAGTCATTTTGCAGACTTGTATATAAGAAAAATAGGAGACCGTTGAGGGCATCATATTACATGTGGGGCTCTCCTCAGTTAGGCTTATTACTGTGTATGGAACGACTTACAGAAAGCACCATGTGTGAGCACGTTTTTTTTTTACTTCCTGAAAAGGTGCAAAGAAATGTTCTTTAAAACATGGCCTTATAATAAGAAGTGGAACATTGTACTATAAAATGTAGAAGTAGAAATGATAGTATTACAAATATGTTCATGATTCATTGTTTAGCGATATGGCCAAATGTTCACAATTTAGAATCTAAACAGACGGCTTAGGCCTGCAGACCTGAATTATCACCTAGCTGTCAATTCATTTTTCTAAGATACCCTGAAGGCTTGTGATGTAAATAAAGTTAATCTACTGTCACCTCATAAACCATCTGTCAGAACTTTTATGGGGGAAAAAAAATATATATTTACTGTATATATACAGTGGAACCTCGGATTGCGAGTAACGCAGTTAACGAGCGTTTTCGCAATACAAGCACTGTATTTTTAAAAATCCTAACTCGATTTGCGAGTGTTATCTTGCAAAACGAGCAGGATTCAGGCCAAAGCAGTGTGCCGACCACGTTTGGCCTGAGGTAGGGGGGCACCGGAGCGGAACGGCACCAATCCCAGCCGATTGGTGCAGTTCAGGGCCATTCGGAAATGCTCAGAAAGACACGGAAATACTCCATTCCCGAGCCTTTCTGAGGTTTACTGAGGTTAGCTGAGCTGTCCTCTGGCTTTTCCGTCTGTTTCTGAGGCTCTCTGGTGCCCCCCACCTCTGGCCGCATGCGGTATTGCATGCCATGGAAGTCAATGCAGAATTAATTATTTTCGTAGGAAACTAGCTTTGAGATGCGAGTACTTTGGATTACGAGCATTCCCCTGGAACGGATTATGCTCGTAATCTGAGGTTCCACTTGTGAAGGATGCTTCAGTGTAATTCTCCCTGCTAGTTATGTTGTGTGTGTTAGAGGATTTCAGGTGTGACTCACTCCTTGGCTAACAGGCTGTTGATATGGTAATGACCTTTCCTCAGCCAGTCCTATTTCAAAGGGTAAATGGTCTAGTGTGTTGTGTGAAGAAGCCCTGTGGTTACTGTTTACTGTGATTAGAAGGGGCTCATGTTAATTATTCTGATTGCTTCATTGTGGTAATTATCTCTTCTACATGCGGGGCCAAGCTGTCTAGATAATGTATTCTGTACAACTAGTAATTACCTTCACTGATGTCATTATCTAAAGAAAATGTGTTTTCAGGGTCGGCTCCGAAATGTCTGCCTATGATCTGTATGGAAGCCCCAGTGTGAGGGGGCGGAGATTTGTCATTGTAACAGTTTTGGAAATTACATATAAGCTGTGTTATACCATTAAAGTCTGTCTTGTTCCAGCATTAAGCCTTGGCTCATGTGTGGATGGTTCTGTTGTTTTCTTTTATGGGAAGAAGGGACGGCTTGACGGGGATATCATTGCAATACCGTCACACCACTATATATATATATATATATATATATATATATATATATATATATATTAGGGCTGTGGAAAATAACTATTAATTCATCGATTAATCTTTAATTTTTTTGATCAATCAAAATTTTTTCGATCAATCAAAATTATTTTAATTGGTACCCACCTCTCCGCCGGCTTCCGGGCCTTCAGGGAGTTCCATCGGAGATCCGGTGACGTCACGGACACCGGCGGGGCTTATCGTATCCATCTGAAGGGCTCCTTTGCTGTGCCTTCATATCTTCATGCCGGCGGGACCTTACTATCTGCCACACGCAAGGGCTGTTACACTTCCCTCCATCACTTCCCTCTATCAACCTGGGATTCTACAGCCATCCACTGGGAGTTGTGATAGTTCCCTTCATGGGACATCTACATGCCGATGGACTGATGTTAACTTCTCCTCATCTAGATTCAGCAGTGGCATCGTTGTACACATTTTTATACCAGTATCATACTTAGCTACATAATTTAATGACTGCTTTTGCTATCGTTTGGTATTACTCGCACCATTTTTACAGTTTATGTAGCTACATCGATTTTATCTCCAGTGCAATATTTTTTTTGTTACCTACTTAAAGACTATAACAGTTTTAATGCTATTCCCATTGAGCGCTGCCTTTGTGTGTTTTTTGTATCCTGCTATCCATTTTTTCAGTGGTTGGTAGCTGCACTGGGAATCAGCCTGCAAGGAGGAGATCAGCTAAAAGTAGTTGGATCTGTATGTGCGTTATAATTAATCTAAATTAGTTGATTAATCGATTAAAAAAAAAAATCTATTAATCGAACACAAAAATTTTGATCAGTAACAGCCCTAATATATATATATATATAATAAGCAAGTGAGTATTTTGACCAAATTATAATTGTTATGCGTATTGTCTAACTCCAGGTTATATAAACTTGAACTTATTGGTTTTAAGCATATTAGGTGATGTGAATTTTGTGTAATGAGGGAGGGTGTGGCCTAAAAAGACCAAGACCCCAGCAAGGTGTGCATAATTATAATTATTAATAATAATAATAATAATAATAATAATAATAATAATTAAGCAGCTTCTTTTCCTTGGGCAAAATGGGACAAAAAAAAGATTTCACTGACTCGACTAAAAAGTTAAAAATGATAAAAAGTCTTTCAGAGGAATGCAGCACTTATGAAATTGCTAAAATATTGGGTGTGATCACAAAACCATCAAAGGTTTTGCTGCAAATAGACAACAGGATCACTAGAAACTTGTTGAGATAAAAAGACACAAATCAACTACCAAGATTTGGGAAGACTCATACATGAAGCTACCAGGAACCCATTATCCTCTAGTGCGGTCATATTCCAGAACTGCAACCTACCTGGAGTGCCCAGAAGTACAAGGTATTCAGCGCTCAGAGACATGGCTAAGGTAAGGAAGGCTGAAACCCGACCACCACTGAACATGATACATAAGTTGAAACATCAAGATTGGGCCAATAAATATCTAAAGACAGATTTCTTAAAGGTTTTATGGACTGATGAGGTGAGAGTCACTCTTGTCGGACCAGATAAATGGGCCTGTCTCTTGATCAGTAAAAGGCACAGAGCTAGACTTCAACTCAGACGCTAGCAAAGTGGAGGTGTATTGGCTGGTATTAATAAAGATGAGCTAGTTGGAGCTTTTTGGGTTGAAAATGGACTCAAAATCAACTGCGAAACCTACTGCCAGTTTTTAGAAGACACTTTCTTCAAGCAGTGGTACAGGAAAAAGAGTGCATCTTTCAAGAAGATCATGATATGTATGCAGGACAATGCTCAATCACATGTGCTGAAGTACTCCACTGCGTGGCTAGCAAATAAAGGCCTTCAAGATGAAAGAATAATGACATAGCCCTCTTCCTCACCTGACCTAAACCATATTGAGAACTTGTGGGCCCCTTCTTAAACAGGAGATTTACAGTGAAGGAAAAAAATACACCTCTCTGTCTCTGAACAGTGTCTGGGAGTCTGTGGTTGCTGCTGCACAAAAAGAAACTGACAGACTCCATATATGGAAGGCTTATGATTGTTACTGAAAATAAGGGTCGCTATTTTGGTCAACTTTTTTTTTAATGTCAGAAATGTTTCTTTGTAAATTTTGACTTGTTTGTTTATTATTCTCACAACAGATGAAAATAAACAAGTGAGATGGGAACATTTTCATTTTTCATTTAGTTTAGAAAGGACCAAAACCTCATTTTTCCTTTAGATTTAACAAACCATATAATATGAGGTCAAACCTAAACATTTCAGGCTGACCCTTGCACTACATAGTTAAGTGTAAATGTAAAGTAAATTGAATAAAAAAAATGTGTAGCAAGGTCCGACTTGTCCAGTCTAATGAGAACTTTCCAGGCCAAAGATAGCTCACATCCTTCAATATGTAGTAGGTTGTGGGGCATAGTGGGTGCAAAGATGGTGAAAGTCATTGAACACCAGACACTTCTTGGATGTAAAAGAGGTTTTATTTCTTTTAACAGTCCTTTTTTGTATTTTTGGTGGAAAGAGTGTTAGGGCCAGGACACCCTTAGGTAATTGCAAATTCAATTGGCAGCCTCAGAGACTTCAAAAAGAGAACAGCCGTGGAGGGAAAGGCCCCATCCAGAAGCCACAACTGCACTTGCAGGAATGCTGTCTCCTATGTTAACAGTAACAGTTCCTAACTCAGACGTAACAGTCCTTTTAGCTTCACTACATCTGTCTCTTGTAGTTCTTCAACACTGAGCTCCCGGTCTCTCACTAGACCCTCTGATGCACTGACTCTGAATCCCTTGAGCTCCTCCAATGTTTGCAGTGGTATCCCCTCAAGCATCACCCACGCTTTCCTGTTGGGTTCCTAGCTTGGCACTCCAGATACTTTTGAAGCTTCACTCCTGGTAACCTGTGAGGTCCCTGACTTGACTCGCAAGGCTGCTCTGCAAGCGTCTCCTCCGAAGGTTGGGTCCCTGACTTGAGCACCGCCTGAAGTTTCCAGATTCTCCACTGTGCCCTTTCTGTGAGAATATGGTTCCGGTACTTGCTTCAGTTACTTACCGTGGTCCCTGGTAAAGGTGGTTGATCCCTTTGTGGCGACAGCTTCCCTTCTACCTCCGACCACTGACAGGTTCTCCAGCCGACAGAAATTTCACTTTTGGTTGGGCTGCGATCTGCAATCCCAACACTGCACTGCTCTCTTGCTTCTGGATAAGCCCTTTAGACAGCCTAGCAGCTGGATGTGCCCAGGATAGGCCCAATCTCCAGCCTAGCAGCCCGGACAATACAACACACGTCCACCCAGACAGCCGTCTGGGTGGCATGGAACATAGATCACCTGACCTCACCCGAATATATAGATTCTCCCAGCAGGCCAAGGGATTCAAGAAAATCCATGCCCATTGGCTGGGCCACCTAGTGGTAGAAGAAAAAAGTGCAACAAGGCCAAACTTAAGGAGAAATCAATAGACCAAGATAACTTCTCCTGCCAAGTAAATCTGTGAAGAGCTCCCTGACTAAACCCTACTACATCTGTATAATGTATGGCCAACTTACATTTAACCCGCCCAAGGGAAAGAAACTGTGCTGGTGGTGTTAAATCAACAAGCTGTTGACATCCAATATCCCAGAACAATGGAGTTTCCGGTATGTACACACACCTGAATCCTGGGAGAAAATCTTATTACCCTAAACGTGATCTCTGTTTGAAAAAAGCCATGGACCTAGCAAACACAGGCAAACATCCTATGGGGAGATATACAGATTTTTCTTTCTATCGTACAAACTACCAGGACAAACGAACCTTGCGTACACAGCTGGCTATTGCTCATAAGACTAAAGGGTTTCTGTAGAACTTTAACCAAAATTCAATATGAAAAAGTTTCTGTATTCCAATGCTATGAAAAAATATAATTGAAACCATTGAGGAAGGTAGAACGAATGTTAACTTTGAAAATATGTGGACACTTTTCAATGTATGTTGATACACACAAGATGCAATTATGAATATTATTATGTGTATAGTTTATAGGTGATTGCAACCTTTATAGTAAGGAAGCTGGGCATTTCATCATTTGATCAGATGACTCTAGTGACACTGTTGAGGCTCATTTCGTTTTGGGTAAAAAGGTTAAAAAGGCACACAGCTGTTTCCACATATATTATACTATATGAAAAGACGTGATAAGGATTAAATATCATATTATCTAAAAAAGGATTTATTAAGCTTACTATAGTTATGTGTGTTTGTTCTGAATCATTATTGTATATATGTGTGGGTGATAATGTATCCATAATCATGTAATGATTTAAGTATACAAATTATTTTTTTTCTTCTATGTATCACTAATATTTTAATTGTTATGTATGAAATTTCACCTCATAGTAAAATATGAATTTGTCCTATAACATGCGTTCTCACTGGAAAACTGAAGATAAACATTTCTAGTCTCAGAGTGCCACCCGGTGGCCAAGGGAGCTAATGCAGAGGTAAATACATAATTGAACCATAACTTGATCCACCAGTCAGAGAGAAGGTTACATCTTTTGGGCCAGGTTTGTTAGGAAGTTTAGGAGTGTATTGTCCTCACTGATTATATAACAAGTCAAGGTGGACGGGGAGGCGAGGACATTGCATTATCTGAAAAGGGGGATCAGACTTCTCCATCAAGACGGGAGACATGCCAGGGTTCAAGTCCTGCGGGAACGCGTGGGAACGGAGTTCCTGCACTTTTTTCACAGCATGAACTCAGTTCCCTTTGCAGGACTAGAGCAGCAGAGAGCAGCCGAGCCACCCGAGCCAATCCTTCACTAAGCGGCGATGCCCAGCTCGAGTCACTGTCAGGGGCAGGCGAACCTTAGTAATCCTTTATGTTACTGGCCGCTTCCTGTATATGGATTCATTGGGTAGTGTGCGGGTATTCCCTCACTACCTCGATGCCACAATGTCTTTTGTCATTGTTCCCAAGAGATATTGCGGAGGTCTGCCGCGAGTTATCGCAGGATTTAGAAAGAACTTTCTTAAAGGATTACTATGGTACAGTGGATCGGAAAAAAAAACATGCGGTTTAGTAATTATGCATATGAGCGCATCATTTTCTTTTTTTGGTGGGTGAGTGGATCTTGGGTGGGAGTTCCCACACTTTTTTCCCCAGGACTTGACCTCTGATGACATGCCCATCATCTACTGAGAGACAATAGGGGGGACACATCAAATCACACTAGTTAATTTGATAAAGGCATCATCTGAGGGACATCATTTAGATCTGATCACACACACTTCATTGTTAGATCCAAAATCATCGGGACCGCCTCATCTAAAACACACTTTATCATCTACAGAAAATCTACCTATTAATCGGCAGCCATCTTAGGAGAGTCTGGCCAATAACCATTTTAAAACCTTCACCTATTTGTGGAAGGGTAACTCTTGTTTCCATATCTATCGTTCATCTTTCTGTGTGCAAGTATTTTATGCTAGCTGTTTTGCTACCCCATTAGATATCCTGCCACCCCAAAATTTGGTCATTTTAATTTACCGTATTGACATAACTTTAGATGGACTTCACCCGGAAATCCAACTGCAGAGGGTTCACAGTTCAAGTTAGACAAATGCAGATTACTATCTGCCAAAGTTTATAAAAACAAGTTAGGATATCTACAGTAGTAGAAATTAAATATTCGGTTTAAGCCAACAGATATACCAAGGCTTTAGCAATTCATTGCAAAAATAATCTAGTGTCTGTGTCAACCTAATAATAAAAATGTTAGTGGTGTTTGTAAAGTGACTTATTGTAAATAAATATTAATGTATTTTCATAGTCTGCAGTCTATAATTACACTGATCTTGTTGTGTTGTTCAAAGAATTTCCTGCATAGGCAAAAGAATTAGGGAATAATTAATTAGTCAGTTAAATTATTTTTATAAATTTGTTTGGTATTGGAGGCACTGTGGTTCATTGATCGATTCAAAAATCGGTTTAGCTGACTAAATTATTCGTTCAGACATTCCCTGACGTACTAAAAAAATGCTCACAGACTGTGTGACTAGAACTGATCAAGGAAGGAGAGCGCTTTATACAATGAGGCTCCGACTGGCCACAATCATGTGTTACTTCCTTAGATCAGAGGGAATATGTTTAATCTATCTTAAGATATAAAATGTTAGTCATAGGGAGATCAGACCAATTGCTTCTGATGGTGAAAATTATAGGCTACATGTTGATACAAAATAGTATGTCCTGGCCTTAAAGAACAGCCCAGGGACTGTCTAAGCAATTTTAAGGGCTCTGTTTATGACAACCATGTTGTGCTTGAACTCATTGCGATCTGGATGACAAGCTATTGTTCGAAATGGAAGAAGGAGTGGAGAATGCCAGTGGGAGACCTCTAAAAAGGAGATAAGTGACGCCTCTGTGCAATATCATTCCACAGAGCAGAGAAGTGTAACATAATTTTTTATTAAAACATAGCCTTTAACATCACTTTAAATGGATTTTAAATGCAACTAGTAAATAAGCGGTGGATCGGTGAGAGGTGTCAGGAAAGTGTTTAGAGGGTGAACAGTTAGTGGAGAGTTTATTACCTTACTGCAGGGAATGCATTAAAGTAATAAATGTTTAGAGGTTTAGTGATATTTTTATAAAAATATAACTGCATTTATTGGTATTTTTTGATATCTGTCTAAATTTGCTCATTAAGCCCAATCATTATTAAATGCCTAAATGTCAGCTCATAGAAAAGGACTTTTTTTTTAAGAGGTTAGCCTTTCCTGTTTAGCTGGAAAAATGTTTTACCCAAATTCCATAAACTGGCTGTGCAATATGACAAATCCTTTTGGCAGGCAAAAAGCTACCATATATGTATTTTAGCTCTGTATTAAAGCGGTAGTTCACCCTGACCCACATGATGTTACCATCGAGACAGGCATTGTAGCGCGAGCTACAGTATGCCTGTCCCGATTTTTTTAACCCCGTACTCACCTCGTAGTCGTCCATCGTAGATTCCGGCTCCCGCGGGGAATGGGCGTGCCTATGGAGAGGGAGGATGATTGACGGCCGGCCCTGGCACGTCACTCTCCCCGAAGACAGCCGGAGTAGGTCTCGGCTCTTCACGGCGCGTGCGCACAGGCTATGCGCACGCGTCGTGAAGACCAAGCCTATTTCGGCTATTTCCGGAGAAGCGTGACGCGCCAGAGCCGGCCGTCAATCATCCTCCGTCTCCAGAGGCACGCCCATTCCCCGGTATCTTCGATGGACGACTACAAGGTGAGTATGGGGGGAAAAAATTCGGGACAGGCATACTGTAGCTCGCGCTACAGTGCCTGATTTAAAGGTAAAAGAAAATTTTTTTTTTTTTTTCCTGTCGATAGGGTGAACCCCCGCTTTAAGATTCTTGCCTGGACATCAGCGTTTAAACTGTTTACCCTGTTGTTATGTGTGGTAAATGTTAAACACAATTAGTACAGTAATTGTACAGTTTATACATTTTTAGCATTTTGCATATATCAACAGCACTAACATCTTCTACAGTGCACTGGAGAATACACAAAACTATTCGCATCAGTCCTTGCCTGTAAAGCACTCTAATCTTCCTGCCAGAGCCATATAAACACAGACAAATGTACTCTTAAGGGACAGTCTAATCAGCAGCCAGTTAACCTTACCTACCAGTCTGTCATAGATTTTGATGGGAATCGGAAGAATACAATTGAAACCTACAGATACTTATAGAGAACAACTCCATGTGACTCCATGTAACTAGCATCCTTTGTGGCAAGTGAACACGATACCCTAGTACTACAAAGCAAGAGTGCTAGCCATGTAGATAGATACTGTGAAGAATATAACGTTTTTCTTGATTATTATTCTAATATATAATCCATGATTTAAGGAATATGATATGAACTTCCACTATACTTCATATAATCATGTTTAATCATTTTAGTACAGCTGGTAATGAATCAATAAAGCCATCAAGTTCAACCCATTCTTCCAAATTGTAATAATCCTGAAACCACCAAAGCAAAATCCCAGTAACATATGGTTGTGACTATTTGTTTATTCTTTCAATAATTTTGGTAAGGTACAAAGAAAACCAAAGTCCAGGCCCCTAGAGCGGATAACCCCCTCCCACCTAACACTTAGCTCAGCTGTAGCAGTCCAAAGAAGAAAGATAGCAAATGAAGAGGGAGCTGTGTCTGTCAATGGACTCAAATAAATAGATTTTACAGTGAGCACAAAAATCCCAATTTCTTAATTGTCCATGGGGGAAAAGCACTCTAAAATAGTTGGGCGGGCACACCAAAAAAGATATAGGTGAACCAGACCAACAAGAAAGAAATCAATAAACCAATCAATAAATCAATAAAAGGGCAATAAACATCTGCTTGCAGAACTTTTTAGCAGAAACTATCTTCAGTGACAAATACACCAAACGTGTAAAACGTTGAGAACATTTAAACAGAAGACTAGGTTGAAGTTTCACAGATTGGAGATCACCAGAAGCATGATGATGAAAATTACTCACAGCTCTAACTACAATGAAGTAAACTTTACCAGAAAAATAAGTGCCTGAGACAGAACACAGCTTGCATTCACACAGCTTGCACATGAAATCTAAGGTGATGGACAGGTCATATGTACGGACTCCATTTTTGTATGACTTTCAAATCTCTTTCGACAGATCATATACTGTTGGACATGTCGGACATGTTGCTTACAAGCAAATAAATGTATATACCTTTAAGAAAGAAGATACTTAATCCCTCATTCAAGGGATTAAAGGACCCAAGCAGTGTTCCAGAGCAGCCTTTCTCAACCAGTGTGCCGCGGCACACTGGTGTGCCATCAGAGGTTCTCAGGTGTGCCGCGGGGTCAGTGGAGAGAAGGCTGTCAGATGAGCCTGCTCTCCTCCCGAACTGTGAGAAGCTTTGTCGGCTTCAATAGTGAAAGTAAAGTGCAGAGGAGTGTGCTGTGCTCTCTGCTTCCCCCTAGAGTGCAGTACCCGGCTGAATGAGGAATCTCATGTGTGTATGCGTGTGTATGCGTGTGTATGCGTGTGTAAGCATGTGTATGTGTGTATGTTACTTTTAATTCTGACCCCCCTACCCCATCCCCCCCCATTCCTGTACCATCAGAATGGCTTTTGTAGGGCTTGTTTGATAGCAGCAAGGATTGCTGCTCCTCTGAAAAGCAATCCATGCACAGATTGATTTTCAGAGGCATTTGACAGGCGGTAAGAGGCATTATGTTGCCTCTTTACCACCTGTTTTAAGCCCGTAAATGCAGCATCACTACACCGCAACCGTTCAATGCACACAGTTGCGGGGTAGTTGCAGTGCAGCCCTATTCACCCTGGGTATACCTCCAGTTGCAGCCACAGCACATGAACACCCTCAGCTGCTGCCTCTGCAGCTAAAGGTGGAGAAGTTGGGGTTGGTAAAACAGCTCAATCATGTGGTTTTACTGCCCCTATGACATGTGAACAAGCCCTTTGTTCACATCTGTGTAGCTGCATGTAGGTACCCGTACCCACAAAATGCAGGGAAACAAGTCCCCAAACTTTTTTATTTAAATTGCACTGCAGCAAAAGCACCCCATGTTTTCCAATGTGTGGGGGTACCATTAAGAATTAATTGTACCCCTAAAGAGCAGAACATTTGTCTGTGTGTCAGGAATGAGCACGATTTTGCGCGTGTTCTGCGACACCGTAATGTGAACCAAGCCTTGGACTGGGGTGCCTCAAGACTGAAAATACTTTTTAAGGGCGCCCCGACTGTAAAAAGGTTGAGAAACACTGTTCCAGAGCATGGAAGAAAGCTGCACCTGAGAAAAAAGTGCTTTAGAGACTGTAACTGCAATTCCCTAGATCAACAGAGAATGCAAAGGATTTGGCCGTTGTTCACAGCACAAGCATGTGTGCATTTGCCAGTTCTTGCTGCAGGAGATATGGCAAGAAGTTCACAATGGTAGTTCAGGCATAAACACTGCCCTGCTGCCACGTAAAAGAGAGAAACACAGCCCAAGGAAGTAAGAGTAGGGTTTTCCCCAGTCTCCAAAATTGTCAATGACCAACAAGTTTGCACTGTAAATAAAAAGGCTCTTTTCCCCAGCAGTGCCCCCTAGCTTTAATGAGGACAAGGTTGGCGGGGAAAGGGACGCGATCTACCGTGGCCGCTATACCAGCGAATCTGAGAAGATTGTCAGGAGGGGGTGGACTCAGCAGCATGCAGAATCTATGTATAAGGCGGGGAGATGGGAGCAACAGAGTACTGACAGAACCATTACCCCGGGTGTGGCCTGCCCCCCTCCATTCCCATAGCAATGTCACTGAATCCAGGGACAAAACCAGGGCCAGTCTTGCTCCGGGGACAGTGTCCTCAGTCTGGTCACCCTAATTTAGTACTGTCGGGCTGTTAACCTTGGCCTGATTTACAGTATATAATCTTATTTTTGTGAGTTGCCCTATGCTCAGGTGATCGTTTGCTTCCTCGCGTTGCTGGGTAGTGTCCCTGGAAATAGTGTGAGAAATGATCATGCCTTGGGTTATGAATATTCATCCTGGCCAATCACTAGAAGGTTTATGGTCAGTGTTGCATGTTGGGGGAGAGTATAACTATTTGGGGAAGCCTTTCGGCTTCTGGGGCTCTTCTCTGGAAGGGGGGGGGGTAGTTGATATACTGTCTATCTGAGCCTCCCAGACCTGATGCCTGGGCAAGACTATGAGAGCCCCAGTGGGCTGGGCACAAGCCTCTACCAGTAGACACTGCAGGAAGTCTGAACTTCCAACCCTACAAGAATTGTCAATCTCGGCCTAAAGGCACAATAAAACCAGTCCAAGGCTAAATCATTTTTTTCCTCTCTGTTTGTGGTTGTTGTGGATGGATCCTTTTTGAAGTTGCTGGCTATCCCATACACCCTATTTCTCCTCCTCAGAGCTGTTCAAATAAATGTATCACCCAGCAAAGATTAGGGAGTGTGGACCCATTAGTTGAATATTATTACTATTCAAGTTTTCAGGTTTTGATACAAAGGCAAGGTAGTATAATCAGAAACAAAAATCAAAGATGTACCTTGAGGAATACCTATAATGCCACCAAAAAAGGCTATATGAATGCAAGTAGGACATCATATGGTGGAGAGCATGTAAAGCCAACATTGCAGTACATAAAATAAGCAAGTGGTAAACCTATAATAAAACTAAGACATTGAGATATGGTGAAGAGGAAGGGAAAGGGGAGAAAAGTTCTGAGAAAACAGATTGGGACCATCTTCAGCTCGCAACATCTCCATTGTCATTTTGTTGTTCGGTTTCCGGGCCCATTTTAACAGACTAGGAGGGGAGGTGGTTTTCCAGTAACATAAAATAGCATCCTGCGCTGCCAACAAACAGTGCCTAAGAAGGGATACAGAAGGGTAACTGTCCGGGATGCCTATATGTCTGAAATAAACATCGATTTTATATGAGGTGAAGCAGTCCCACCAGATGTGTAAGGGGGAACCCTTGTCTTGCTTGCATTTCCAATATTAATTAGAAGAGATGGGGTACATGCGATGTAGGTCCACCAGGGTCTGGTACCATAGGGACAGAATCTCATAGTTGGAGGTCCATAATTGATTGCTGCTGGATAGTTGGTGAGGGCTGTGAGGCAACTAAGGAACTTCTACCTCTAGATAGGTTAGATAGGCTAGGAGGGACCCAAACCAACCATTAGCTCCTTCATCTAATTAAGATTACTTTACCCCCTTAAAAAAAATGAATACAATGGGGGTTATTTACGAAAGGCAAATCCACTTTGCACTACAACTGCAAACTACAAGTGCAAAGTGCTTGGAAGTGCAGTCGCTGTAAATCTGAGTGGTAGATCTGAAATGAGGGGAAGCTTTGCTGATTTTATCATCCAATCATGTGCAAGTTAAAATGCTGTTTTTTTATTTTCCTTGCATGTCCCCCTCGGATCTACAGCGACTGCACTTCCAAGTGCACTTTGCACTTGTAGTTTGCACTTGTAGTGCAAAGTGGATTTGCCTTTCGTAAATAACCCCCATTGTCTGTTTATGACTGACTTACATATGTTTACTCTATGTGCACAATGCTTTACACCTGGCCACTGCCTATTCACCTTGCATATATGTTTTATTTTCTTGCAGCCAAAAGTGTCAAATGATGTTCTCATCTTTCTGGACCAAAATGTATGAGTGTAATATATGTCACTGCACTGGGAAGACTTTCACTACTATATTATACACATGACAATCGTTCAATCCTGCCAAACAATGTCATTCTATGAACTACCTCTATCCTGGGTAAACACCTCTGTATGAATTCACCAGGACATTGTGCATTCACAGTGATTGTGTAGCAGTCCTATGTCTCTCTCAGACAAATTTTGTAGCTGCTGGTGTGTGCTGTTGTCGGCTTGTTTTTTGTAAATGAGAGCATGCTCCCCAGCTGCTATCACTCATGCAACGCAAGTCACCAGCTACTACTGTAGTCTTCTCTTAAGGACTATTTGGTGGCTGCAAGAGGTTGCAGGCTGCATAACAAGGTGGGCTGCAGATTTTCTGTTTGCAGCGCTCAGAGAAGGGGGATAACTGTGCAGGCTCCATCTGCTCTGTTTCTCCACCACACCCTTCCCTTTGTGCTGCCAGCTAGAATTCTGTCTACTTTGTCCAGTGTTTTCAGATAGCAGTGGATGGTGGCAGGAGCTAGCTAGTTCCAGTCGGAGCTTACACAGGGCTGGGCCAATCACATGTTCCTTCTTTACCCAGAAGTAACAGGTATTGCCATTACCCTCAGAGACTGTATAGATCAGTGGGTAGTAATGCATGAGGTGTGGGCTTTAAAATAAACATATTGCTTTCCCCTGCAATGGCGAAACACAGCTTGCTTTAACTGCTGGCACTTACAATAACCTTTAATCTTACCCTAAGGCTCCATTCACTCAAATAAGTTTTTTCATGCTTCTTGCTTTTTACAGAAACGCAGGACATTATTTTCCTATTGAACAAATCCACATCAGTGCATTTTTGTGCCTCTGCATTTTTAGAAAGGTTCAGGGAATTTTTTCCCACAGCATGCAGTGTTTTGCATGTAATAGACTTTAATGGATCCGCATCCAAAATACAAGTACTGCGGTTTTAGCGCGATTTTGCCTCATTTTGAGTTTTGCGATTTGTGTTTTTTTGGGGGAGGCTTTCGGGCTCTGTTTGCTAAGGAGTGGGCCGGGAAGCGGGCCGCTGCATCCCTAACAATCAATGAGTCATCGGCTGTCAGCGATGTTCCCCGCTGACAGCTGAGTGTAAAAAATAGATTTTCTGGCTAAAAAAAATCACGAAAAAACTGTGTGGGGTCCCCCTCAAAGCCATACCAGAAAGGGTCTTGTATGGGTTTCGAGGGGACACCCCCATGCCAACATTTTTAAAAAAATGGCGTGGGGTCCCCCCCATAATCCATACCAGACACTTACCCGAGCATGCAGCCCATCAGGTCAGGAAAGGGAGAGGACGAGCGAGTGCCCTCCCCCTCCTGAACCATACAAACCATACCTCAACCATACTGAAGGGCCTGGTATGGACCTGTGGGGGGACCCCATGCAATTTTTTTCTTTTTTTTTTCTTGAAAGCTGATGACTTATCGATTGTTAAGGATCTGGCAGCTGGCTCCTCGGTCGGCTTCTTAGCAACCAGCTATATACAGTGAATGTAAAAAAAAGCACAAATCACAGCAAAATCATGGTTAAATTGCGGTAAAGACGTGGTTTAAAAAATTTAAAAAGCGCAGTAAAAAGCACTGCAAAAACTCTCAAAAGCAACATGCATAGATGTGAATCAAGCCTAATGCTTAACCTGCAGTCTGAAATGACCCCTAAACTTGCAGCCAGTTACACACATCCAGTCAGCCTAAATGTTTTAAAGAACAACATGAATAAAGCATAAAGACATTATGAACTCCACAAGTTATTGAGCTATGTGATGTTTCTTTACATCAGATCCCATCATCCGTATTTACTGTAAAATGTGCACTTGGATAGTATTAACCTCAGGACTTTGTATAAAATCCCGGTCCTTCTGAAAAAGAACATCACATAGGAAAGAATGCATTCAGTTTTTTTATTCCCTGCCCAGCCTTTACTACATATTTCCTATAGCTCCTACACACCACAAAGGAAACAGCAGCCTTTTTATGCACCAAGGTACCTGCAGGCTATACAAGCTAAAAGCTGCCCAGTGTATGCAAGATGCTATTAATTATGATTAAAGTTCCTTGTCCAGCCTTAGTTAATTGTGATACTGACGCAGATTACGTCGCTCATTTTCTTTCCACCATGAAGAACAATTATTCTTTTTTCTTTTTATACTGTACATTACATGCTGAGCTAGGGATATTTCCCCGGTTTGAATACACAGTTTCCTCTGTATAACTTCACAGTCTCCCTGTCACTGCCAGACTCCTGGTGAACACCTCCTCCAATGTCCTTGCCAAAGCGGCCCGAGACTCCTTCCAGAGCACGTGGCAACCAGAATAGGAGCAGGACACTGGGACAAACAACCCAACCTTTTATATCATCACATCACATTTCCATTCAGTCTGCCCAAACATTAGGCTTTTCTTTCTTTTCTTTATCCTTTCCTCTACTTTCTTCTGTATTTAAACTCTTGCTAATTAGTTTCGGACCATAAAATTACACTTTTTTTTTTCATTCCTTGAAAGTGTTAATGTCTTACTATTTGCACTGTAAGAAATCACGTTGCAAACAGTCAGCATGGGAAACACAAAATAGGCACTGTATTCAGATTAGGGTAAAAGGTGGTATAAGCTGCTTTATAAGGGATCAGCTGGGCTCACTGTAACTATAGTTCCCTTTTCCTGTCTGAGCTGTCAGCACAGTTACCCTCGATATGAATGTAAATAAATAAAAGTAACAGGGCCATATTAACTTCTTCATACCACCGTAAAGTACTGTATATATACTGTATGTAGCAGCATCCATGGGTGTCTGGGTTTGTGTGCTGAGAGCATGCTCGCTGTGCACTCCCAGCACACTGACTGCTCCCTGTTTGTTATGGGGAGCCAATGGGATGGGCTTCTGATCATGTGATTGCTCTGAGAACCAATCACAGTGATAATCTTATTGGTACACTTCCTCTACCACCCAGCATTAAGACCCATTAAAAAGGGCAAATGTTGTATAATTTCTTAATGTACTTAATGGATATCTAAATGCAATGTTTTGAAGGGTTAGAATCACAATTAACTTTTTAATACTTTCTGTGTCCCCATTAGGACTATTCAATTTTCTATTTGCTTTACTGTATACTGTCGCTGGGAAAGAAAGTGAGGGGAAATCCAAAATCTTGAGTTTCCGCCAGAACAGAAATAGAGGGGAAGTTTTCAAAATTGGGGCACTGGTTTATGCAGGAACTGTCTAGGGCAGGGGTCTTCAAACTTTCTAAGCAAAGGGCCAGTTTACTGTCCTTCAGAGTTTACGAGGGCTGGACAGTGGTCAGTGGAAGTCGAAAAGGTCCAGACGTCGGTGGAAAAAATGAACACCCCGTTGTTTGTTTTAGTGGGAGTAATTGTCCCCCGTCATTGGGTCCTATTGTTGGTGTCATCACTGATGTCATTTTGCCCCATTGTGTCATTGAGAGGAATTGTCCCCTATCATTGTTGTCATTGTAAGGACTTGTGCCCCATTTTTTGTGTCATTATGAGGATTTGTGTCCCATCATTGGTGTCATTGGCCCCCATTGTTGGTGTCAGTAGGAGAAATGATGCCCCATGGTTGGTGTAAATGAGAGAAACTGTGCCCCATTGTTAGTGTCAGTAGGAGAAATGATGCCACGTTGTTGGTATCAGTGGATGAAATAGTGCCCCAAGGGCCAGATAAAAGCAAGCAAAGGGCCGCAGTTTGGAGACCACTGGTCTAGGGGAGGACTTACCTCACTTTGAATAGATTTATTTTCACTTCCTGTTCTTTTTGAATTACAGAAAGAAAAGGTAAATCTCTCCAAAGGGACACAAATGACACAACAAACCAACAGGGGTTTTAACTGTTCCTTACTCTATGCAAAATTGACAAAAACAAACATTTTGACATTAGAAATACATTAATACATCATAACAGTGGAAATGTTTGAAGAATTCTAAGCCATAAACCACAATGTTACATAGCAGTACCTTACATTCCTTACAATGTACAGAAAGCACAGCAAACTCTGACGTAGTCCTGCTACTACTATATAGTGTAATTGGATATGTTATCATTTTGGTGCCATCAGGGGTACTATTTAAACATTTGAAGTGTACTTCAAAATAGGAAGAAACCATGTGCCACAGGGAAGTTGGTATATACCATGGGGGTCTGACACCAACACAAGAATGGCTGATAAATGCATCTCAGGAACAAGTAAAGGTATTCATTTTATATATTTGGGGTTAGCCTAAGTTTTTTTTAAAGGTGCCCTGTCATATAAAGATGTATTGGGCAGCACAGACTTTCTCCCATTTATATTAAGCTGCCCCATACTTCGAAATCTGTGGTAAAACTCACAAACTTAAACGAATATAAGGCCGGGGGAAATATAATTGACATGCTCATATTTGAATATGGAAAAATACAAAAATGTATATTTGAACTGTAAATTCAAAAATGCATTAATACATATACAGGGGCTGCTGTATCAAAAGTGAGCTATAAACAAGGATTCTGAATGATTGTAATGGACAACAAAAAATTGCCAGACTTTGGGAAGCATTTTTCTAAAAGGGTATTTTACATATGTTTTGAGTGTAATTGTTTCTTGTTTGGTATGGCTTACCATCACCTGCCATAGGACATTGTTAGGTCCTGACAAGGGCTGGGGAACACTGGTGTTTAACAATGAACTTGAAGTTGCAAGTCTTGAAAAAAAGGTAAGTCATATCATACAAGCAACCGACAAGCCATGAACTTAAAGGGGATGTAAAGGTTTGTTTTTTATTTTCTAAATAGGTTCCTTTAAGCTAGTGCATTGTTGGTTCACTTACCTTTTCCTTCGATTTCCCTTCTACATGGGTTTTTTCTTTGTTTGAATTTCTCACGTCCTGTTCCTCCTCAGTAAGCTGTTCAGTAAACTGTTCTGGCTGAATAACCTGTTCTGAATAACTAACCAGACAAGCTTACCGAGGAGAAACAGGAAGTGAGAAAATCAGAAAAAGAAAAAAAAAACATTTAGAAGGGAAATCGAAGGAAAAGGTAAGTGAACCAAAAATGCACTAGCTTAAAAGAACCTATTTAGAAAATAAAAACTAACCTTTACAACCCCTTTAAGGTTCATCGACAGTACAAATTCGAAGTGGAGGTGGAAGGCAAAATCTTGAACTCATCCAAATGGTCACAACAATAATTGCATTTATCAGAAGCTTGAAGATACTAATATGTATTGCAGAAGTCTGAAAAATGTGTGACCATATCTGAAGATTATATGAGGAAACCATTGCCATTTTGAAAGGGCTTTTTTGGGGTTAGAATATGTCAGATTAACCATACAGCAGTAATGATCCTAGCACTACATTGTACTTTCTCAGCTGGGAAAACCTCCCGACTTGTACTGATTAATGATTATGCATGTCAGATGATGAAGGGATCTTCCAGAGTCTGATTATTGCCAAATAATAGCTAGACATTTAGGCCCTATAGCTCACAAAAGGTACAAGTGGTACCCCTTATACCTTTTTCTCTCTTATCGCAAATCCATTTTGGCCAAAACATTTTCTTTGTTGTGGATAGAGTAGAGGGGGTTGAAATTTGTTAGAAATTTACCGTTGGGAAGATTTCCCTTTGCTTCCTGTCCTGGAGACACAACAGAAGATGAGAGATGATCTCTACGGAATGAGGCAAATTTCAATTTTAAATAGATGTACCCATTCGGGAATTAACTCAACTCTTGTTCTGGTGACAACTGTGGCATTTTGGCTTTCCCTACTTTTTTTTTTTTTAGCGCTAGACAATGATCACAAGAGCAAATAGAGATTTAGAGTCTCCCTAGTGGGGACAGAGCAATAAAAACTTGACAGAGGTTCATCCCCACTCCATTTAAAACTTAAAAAAAAGCTTTGCCTATAAAGACACTTTATAGAATATATAAAGGGAAATTTGTTCATTTTGAATGACGTATTATAGCATTTTTATCTCTTTTTTTTGCCATCTGTGTGTTTTTGGAAAGACTAACCTTCATATCTTGCTTGTCCCATAGGTACAACCTGGAGTACCTGGATCAACTATGGGTATAGAAGTGGGTATATGGGATTGTATGATATTATTATTGTTGTTATTTTATTTTGTTTTATGGTTGAACTGGATAGACTTGTGTTTTTTTTCAACCTGACTAACTATGTAAGTAAGAGGAAATCTCTATGACATAAGGAAAATCCCCTTTTAGACACTTGTCACTGGAATAAGCATCCCCAATAGAAAATGTACCCTAACTTCCAGTGAAAACTTAAAACTCTGGATTGTATCTTACTTTGAGTCCTAGTCACCAGAACACAAGGTGAATTTCCTTAGTGGGGACATAGAAATAAAAGAAAACAATGTGACAGGTGTTCTAGTCCTTTCTCATTCTATCCAAAGCTAATAAAAAGATTGTCCTTCAGATACACTTTATCTAACCCCTACTTTCCTCATACCATACTACTAAAAAAACAAAACACAGCAAATTCAATATACTGTGCAAAATTGCATTTACATTTTTTTAAATTTGTTAGATATAGATAAACAGTATATAAGGCTAGAAGCTTAGGAGGAATTCAATAAAGCAATCATTCACTTTTCTAGCATTATTTCCGCATAAAACAAAGGTCCTGCATCAAATTCACCTTAGCATTGAGACAGTTTAGTTCAGCCATATGTGCCACAAATTCAGGTGGTTCTTATTTGTGCCACTTTTAGAATGTACCACTATGTCTGTGACAAATTCTAATTCTAGCATACAGAGAGATGCCAGTGCTGAGTGTGGGGTATTTTGTGCCGGGAAAGTTGTTATGAATATGACAGATTATCTCACAGCACTTTTTGGTTGCTATGAAGCCAGCAACCGCCAGCATTATAGCAGCCAATGACTCATCTTTAGCCCTATTGAGCTTTTAGCTGGGTGTTCCCCCAGCCAACAGCTAAAGATAAATATAGGGCAGGGCTTCTGGCTGATGTCAATAACCAGGCATTGCAATGGCCATATTTGGAAAATGATGTCAGCCAACATCTCGCCCTTTCCCTTTTACTTTCAGCTGTAGGGTGGGGAATCTCCTGGTCGACATGGGGCCATGAATCAGTCACCTGTTGCTAGGACTTTGTTGCCTGCCTCATCAGCAGTGTCCTAGCTAGCAAATGAATGAACATTGAGGAAAGCGTGTCCGCAGTATGGACATTCTAGGCCTAGTTCTACCCCTTCTATATGACAAATCCATCTACTTGTTTTTGACAAGTATATTAATCTGTCTTCCGCACCAAAATTTGTTGTGGTGGAGGAGTGATGGAATCCAAAGAGTGTCTATAACACTGATTTCTAATTAGTAAACCTGAACTAAAATTGTGAAGATATCCAAGCTGGACAAGAATATGCACAAGTCAAGTACTGCTTGCCCATCTCTATTATACAATGAACAAGGTTCCTGTCGCCAAATATTAATGTTAAAAAGGGAACCCCAAACTACGGCCCTCCCGCTGTTTCGGAACTACACACCCTAGGAGGCATTGTTAATCTCTAACATTCACAGACATGACAAGACATGATGGGAATTTAGTTTCTGAACAACTGGAGGGCCATAGTTTGAAGACCCATGTACTATAAGGACAAAGAACTTTTCAGTTTTTAATATGCTAAAACAGGGCCTATTGTGTTTTGGACACCAGGATATAATCTCTAATTGCTAAAAACTGACATATCTACTTACTTTCTAGTACAGAACATTGGGCATACTATTAGGATTCCACATGGGAGGAACCTTTAGAGATGCAGAGGGAAATCAATAGATTAGCCCTTTAGATTGAAAGTCCATGATGGATTTGTTTTGGTAAGACAGCATGTTAGTAGTTATTAGATATACTGTATATTTTAAATACATGAAATCAGTCTGCAGTTAAGCCCTGTACACACGCTCGGTTTTCTCGGCGGTAAAAAGTCTGCAGAGAAAACCGAGGGGAAAGCCGATAACCCAGCAGGAAAACTGCCATGGAGCTTTGGCCGGGAATCTGGTATATGCTCCATCGGCACTGCCTCTCAGTGTTTCCCATAGGTAAGTAGTAGATCTGGCGGGAAAAAAATGCCAGGAATCCCGACGGCATCAATTTCTCTATTTTCCCGCCGGGATTCCCAGCTGTTTTCCTGATGGGAAAACTGCGAGGAAGCATACGCACGTCCGGTTTTCCCGGCCAAAAGCTCTCCTGGCAGTTTTCCTGCTGGGAAAACCGGTCGTGTGTACGACGCTTTAAAGAGAAAAAAAATGCATAGGTCTTATTATCTTTTATTATCTTTTTGCAATGGTACAAATTATTACATATGGCATACTGCAGTCCTACACACTGTCAGAAAGTCAGTATTTGATTCTACCTTGAAATCTAGAAGAGAATCCTGAAAAGGACACGTCAGGATGGACATCTTAAAAATGCCATTCCTAAGGTAGATGGCCAGAGGTCACCTAAAGTCAGTGACAGTTGCTGGTCTGTCAACTGCCAGAATAGACAAATTTGAAATGGAACAATTATCAGACTTCAGATTGCCTCCGGCGCAGTCTCTTATAAAACCACCATGCAGTATCCTAGTACCCTATATTTTTAAATTGAAGATCATAGAACATATTCTCAAGCGCTATAAAAGCACTCTGTTTATGTCCCAAAACATAGTCTTCAGGCTCACCACCATACAATCTTATATACATTTTATATCATTTTCAGTGTACATTTATACACATAGGCCCGGATTCACATACATTGGCGCATATTTATGCCGGCGTAGCGTATCGAATATACGCTACGCCGACGCAGCGCAGAGAGGCAAGCACAGTATTCACAAAGCACTTGCTCCCACTCGCTCTTAAATCTACGCTGGGTTTCCTCGGCGTAAGCCAGCGCAGGTGGAAGTGGGCGTGAGCCATGCTAATGAGGCGTGACCCCATGCAAATGATGGGCCAAGCATCATAGAAGAACTTAAAACGAACAGCGCATGTGCCGTCCCGTGGACGTATCCCTGTGCGCATGCTCAGAATCACGTCAAAACAACTGCCTAAGATACGTCGAATCACTGCCTACGACGTGAACGTAACCTACGCCTAGCCATATTCACGTACTACGTAAACAACGTAAAATAAGACGGCTTGTGTTCCCTCTTTGCATGACTTGTGCCTCCTATATGGGGAATAACTTTACGCCGGACGTACGACTGCAAACCGCGTATATGATGCGCCGGGCGCAAGTACGTTCGTGAATCGGCGTATCTCCCTCATTTGCATATGTGCATAGAAAATCAATGGGAGCGGCAAATGCGACCAGCGTAAATATGCGCCCACGATACGACGGCGTAGGCAAGTTACGTCGGTCGTAGGAAGCCTATTTTCAGGCGTATCTGGTTTTGTGGGCATGGCACACAGATACGACGGCGCATAGTTACACTTACGCGACGTATCTCGAGATACGTCGGCGTAAGTGCTTTGTGAATCCGGCCCATAATTTTTAATGGCATGCCAGTCTTAGTCCGTAGGGTTCAATATTGGGTTGGCCCACCCTTTGCAGCTATAACAGCTTCAACTATTCTGGGAAGGCTGTCCACAAGGTTTAGGAGTGTGTCTATGGGAATGTTCGATCATTCTTCCAGAAGGGCATTTGCGAGGTCAGGCAGTGATGTTGGACGAGAAGTCCCTAACTTCCAGTGAAAACTTAAAACTTTGGATTTTATCTTACTTTGAGTCCTAGTCACCAGAACACAAAGAAGGTGAATTTTAGATTCACTTTATCTAACCCCTACTTTCCTCATACCATACTACTAAAAAAACAAAACACAGCAAATTCAATATACTGTGCAAAATTGCATTTACATTTTTTAAAATGTGTTAGATATAGATAAACAGTATATAAAGCTAGAAGCTTAGGAGGAATTAGGAGGAATTCAATAAAGCATGCCATGGTGTGTACAACCATCAAACCGAAATCTAGGAGCGGACATGTCCGATGAAAACGGTCCGGGGGACAGTTTTCATCGGACTGTCCGCTCGTCTGTACGGGGCCTAAGACTGGGATGCCATTAAAGTTCATGTACACGTAAAGGCAGGTGTCTCAATACTTTTGACAGTATAGTGTATATCAGTTTTGGGTGGAATGGCATTTTAAAGGCAATACAAGAAAAAAATGTACCATGTGCAGTTTTGCCTAGCAACCATATTTTACTTTTCAATAGCAGTTGGAATAAGTGAGGTTGATGGCTAATTGTTTTTTATGGGTTGGTGCACTATAACTTCTTAAACAAGGTTTTAATGCATTTGATCTGTTGCTAATAGACAGCCCTCAGGATACCTACTCATAATAGTACAAACATCCTGCAAATACAAAGGTATCAGGATATTGTCCTTGGAAGATCTGTTACGCTGACCACACATAATAGAATGTCATTGTACAACCTCCATAAGAGCCTACTTGATTGAATCTAGAATCTAGAATGTAGTGGATTACTTAGGTAAGTCCTCACACATTGTACAATCAGATTGTAACAAAGGTGTCCAGCTTTACACAGACTAAACTCATGCCACCAAATTCTTTCCTAATTCAGTGCCAAAAACACCTAGTTTTCATTAGCCATAGCACTTCTAAAGACTTTATTTCTGCGACAGGCAACTAGGTACAATAAGAACCTTTTACAGTAAAACTTTGGTTTGAGAGTAACTTGGTTTGAGAGCGTTTTGCAAGACAAGCTACATTTTATAATAAATTTTGCCTTGATATACAAGCGATGTCTTGATATAAGAGTAGCGTCATGTCACAACTGAGTATAAAAAAGAAGAGAGGAGCCTCTAAGTGTAGCAATATGGTTACATTTAATGAAGGTACAACATTTAGCAACTTATTGCAACACTTAGAGGTGCCTCTCTTCTCTTTTATACCCTGTAAAAAAAATGCTTTGATATACAAGTGCTTTGGATTACAAGCATGTTTCTGGAAGGAATTGTGCTCGCAAACCAAGGTTTTACTGTACCAGTTTATTAAATGTCAGTACAGAGGGCACCACAATTAACAGTATGTCCAAACAAATAGCAACCAATCAGGTGCCATATGTCAGCAGTTTACCAATCAGGTGTCATTTGTTATCAGTTTACCAATCAGGTGTCATTTATTATCAGTTTACCAATCAGGTGTCATCAATTTAGCACAATGAGATCAAAGAGAGATGATTGCAAACTGGTTGCTATAGGCTGTCATCAATCTATCAGTCAGGTGTCATCTGTCATCAGTTTACTAATCAGGTGTCATCTGTCATCAGTTTACCAATCAGATGTCATCAATTTAGCACAATGAGATCAAAGAGAGATGATTGCAAACTGGTTGCTATAGGTTACGGCAAAGTGCACTTTCCACTTTTGATTTCCCTTGGATTTTGAGGCTCCTCCACTGACCCCCTCCCTACTGTATACAGGTAACTGGCAGAACAGAACAAAAAATGTATAATAAAAATTCATTGCACCTGTTCTGCATTCAGCCTGGTGATTCATCTAGACTTCTATGTGGTCTCAAGATAATATCAAACACACAAGTTTCCAGACAAAACAGGCTGACCCCAGTTACAAATATGTAACCATTTTCTACTCTTTTTATAACCTTCCCCTGAAGCATATTTAAATACGTTGTTCTCTTTTTATTATGTTGTGTCTTTTGCTCTGTGTTTCTCGCATGCAATAAGAAACGTTAGCGGCGTCGCTAGTTTTATTTAATAAAATAAGAATTAGTAACCTATAGCAACCTGTCTGTAAACTCTGACAGTACCCTGAAAGTGGTTGCTATTGGTTACCACACTTCTTTATTGCTCCCTAGTTGTCCCACTGACTGTTAAACACTTCTACTAGGTAAAATGACAAACAAATATAACTAGAGCTTACCGTTGCAATCCCAGCAATCAGTGTGGCATCAGGTTGCTTGTGCTTCTGGTGCCAACAGACAGATGTGATTCTCTCCTCCAGGAACAGCTGGATGTCTGGTCAGCTGCTAGTGGCACCTTGCAGCCTTACAGCAGTCAGCTGAGCCCAGCTCAGCAAAGGAGAAAGTTTTATAACATGTGAATATTCAGGATGAGTACATTCTCTTTAAGACCAAGGGGCGGGAGTGTGTAAGAAGAGAGAAGGGGCAGAGACCAGGAGGTTTGGACTGGATTCCAGCCCCCAGATTACTTTTCACTTTCACAGACCCAAAAGTTTATTTTTTTTCCTCTTCTTGTTATTTCTTTTCAAGAAAAACAAAATCCTGAACGAGGGGTGTGACAAGAAGGAAGGGTGTATGTTCGGAGGGGTGGGTGATATTAAAGTAGGGTGGTTTGGGGTGGGATGAAATGACCTTGCCCAAGGTGTAATGTCAGAAAGCTGGATAAATTTAGATCTGACTTTACATGAGAAAGAAAGCAGTATGATGGAGTCTGCAGTGACTGTTAGGAGAGGGTTAACGTACATGTAAACCTTAACAATAAATGTCTCTTTTGGTCTGTCAAATATATATATACAGTATATACAGTTTCTTACAAAAGTGAGTACACCCCTCACATTTTTGTAAATATCTTTTCATGAAAAAATTACACTTTGCCTTAATGTAAAGTAGTGAGTCTAATGTCTCGTACACACGACCGGTTTTCCCGACAAGAAAACTGCAATTTTTTATATTGGTCGGGAAAACCGGTTGTGTGTATGCTCCATAGCAGTTTTCCCGACGAGAAAAGTGTCTGCAAAAAAATTTGAACCTGCTCTATTTTTTCCTCGTCATGTTTCCCATCAGTCTTTTTCTTATCACGAAAACCGCTCGTGTGTATGCTTTTCCGAGGGGAAAAAAACGTGCATGCTCAGAATCAAGTATGAGACGGGAGTGCTCGTTCTGGTAAAACTAGCGTTCATAATGGAGATAGCAGATCGTCTCTCACCAAACTTCTACTAACATGAGCATCAGCAAAAGCAGCCCAAAGGGTGGCGCCATTTGAATGGAACGTCTCCTTTATAGTGCCGTCGTACGCGTTGGACATCACCGCGATTTGGTCGAGCGTTTTTTTGACTGAACGTGTGTATGCAAGGCAGGCTTGACAAGAATCACGTGGGGAAAAACGTCGAGTTTTGGCATGTCAGGAAAAACCGGTCGTGTGTACAGGGCATAAAGCTTGTATAACAGTGTACATTTTCTGTCTCCTCAAAATAACGCAACACACCATTAATGCCTAAACCCGCTGGCAACAAAAGTGAGTACACCCCTAAGTGAAAATTTCTAAATTGGCTTGTTAGTGTTACAAGGTCTCAGGTGTGAATGGGGAGCAGGTGTGTTATATTTAGTGTTATCGCTCTCACTCTCTCATACTGGTCACTGGAAGTTCAACATGGCACCTCATTGCAAAGAACTCTCTGAGGATCTGAAAAAAAGAATTGTTGCTCTACATAAAGATGACCTAGGCTATAAGAAGATTGCCAAGATCCTGAAACTGAGTTACAGCATGGTGGCCAAGACCATACAGCGGTTTAACAGGACAGGTTCCACTCAGAACAGGCCTCGGCATGGTCAACCAAAGAAGTTGAGTGCACATGCTCAGCGTCACATCCAGAGGTTGTCTTTGTTTTTTTTAGTTTTTTTTGTTTCACAAATGTTGTCTTTGGGAAATAGATGTATGAGTGCTGCCAGCATTGCTGCAGATGTTGAAGGAGGGGGGGGGGGGGGTCAGCCTGTCAGTGCTCAGACCATACGCCACACACTGCCATGGCTGTCGTCCCAGAAGGAAGCTTCTTCTAAAGATGATGAACAAGAAAGCCTGCAAACAGTTTTCTGAAGACAAGCAGACTAGATATGGATTACTGGATCCATGTCCTGTGGTCTGATGAGACCAAAATAAACTTATTTGATTCAGATGGTGTCAAGCATGTGTGGCAGCAACCAGGTGAGGAGTACAAAAATGGTGTCTTGCCTACAGTCAAGCATGGTGGTGGGCGTGTCATGGTCTGGGGCTGCATGAGTGCTGCCAGCACTGAGGGGCTACAGTTCATTGAGGGAACCATAAATACCAACATGTACTGTGACATACTAAAGCAGAGCATGATGATCTACCTTCAGAGACTGGGCCGCAGGGCAGTATTCTAACATGATAATGACCCCAAACACACCTCCAAGATTACCACTGCCTTGCTAAAGAAGCTGAGGGTAAGGGTGATGGACTGGCCAAGCATGTCTCCAGACCTAAACCCTATTGAGCATCTGTGAGGCATCCTCAAACGGAAGGTGGAGGAGCACAAGGTCTCTAACATCCACCAGCTCTGTGATGTCGTCATGGAGGAGTGGAAGAGGACGCCAGTGTCAACCTGTGAATAGTGATGTACAGAACTATTCGCCGGCGAATAGTTCCCGGCGAACATCGCTTGTTCGCATTCGCCGCCGCGGGCGAACATATGCGATGTTCGATCCGCCCCCTATTCGTCATCGAGGACCAAACTTTGACCCTGTACCTCACAGTGAGCAGACATTTTCCAGCCAATCAGCAGCATACCCTCCCTCCCAGACCCTCCCACCTCCTGGACAACATCCATTTTAGAATCATTCGGAACCTGCAGTCTTAGTGAGAGGAGGGACAGTGTAGCTGTTGCTGTTTTAATAGGGAAATCTATAGCTAGGCCAGTGTTTTCAGTGTCCACTCCAGTCCTGAAAGACTCATCTGATCTCTGCTGTAAGGACTAGTATATCAGTCTGCTTTTTTTTTTTCTCTGAAATCTAATTGCAGTTGCCTGCCAGGCAGCGTGTGTGTGTCAGGCTCACAGCGTATACTGTGCCCAGTGCCACTCACCACTCATATATCTGGTGGCACAGTAGATAACATTTAAAAATAATAATAATTTTGGCTGCAATAGAGAATAGTAGTCAATTGTCTGCCAGCGTGTGTCAGGCTCACAGCTTATACTGTACCCAGTGCCACCACCACTCATATATCTGGTGGCACAGTAAATAACATTTAAAAAAACATTTTTTTTTTACTGCAATAGAAAATAGTAGTCAGTTGTCTGCCAGCGTGTGTCAGGCTCACAGTGTATACTGTGCCCAGTGCCACCCATCACTCATATATCTGGTGGCACAGTAGATAACATAAAAAAATAATTATAATTTTGACTGCAATAGAGAATAGTAGTCAGTTGCCTGGCTGCCAGCGTGTGTCAGGCTCACAGCGTATACTGTGCCCAGTGCCACACACCACTCATATATCTGGTGGCACAGTAGATAACATAAAAAAAATGAAAAAAAAATTACTGCAATAGAGAATAGTAGTCAGTTGTCTGCCAGCGTGTGTCAGGCTCACAGCTTATACTGTGCCCAGTGCCACCACCACTCATATATCTGGTGGCACAGTAGATAACATTTAAAAAAAAAACAATTTTGACTGCAATAGAAAATAGTAGTCAGTTGTCTGCCAGCGTGTGTCAGGCTCACACCATATACTGTGCCCAGTGCCACCCATCACTCATATATCTGGTGGCACAGTAGATAACATAAAAAAAAATTGACTGCAATAGAGAATAGTAGTCAGTTGCCTGGCTGCCAGCGTGTGTCAGGCTCACAGCGTATACTGTGCCCAGTGCCACCCACCACTCATATATCTGGTGGCACAGTAGATAACATTTAGAAAAAAAATATTTGACTGCAATAGAGTAGTAGTCAGTTGCCTGGCTGCCAGCGTGTGTCAAGCTCACAGCGTATACTGTGTCCACTTGCCCAGTGCCACCACTCATATATCTGGTGGCACAGTAGATTACATTTAAAAAAAAAACACAATTTTGACTGCAATAGAATAGCAGTTAGTTGTCTGCAGGCGTGTGTGTCAGGCCTACAGCGTCTACACTGCCAACTTCTGCCAGTGCACAGTGCCACTCATATCTGGTGTCACAGTAGCTTGCACGCATAGTACAACTAAACAAATACAAAAAAATGACAGGAAGAGGCAGGCCACCGTGGTCGTGGTGCTGTGATTCCCTTTGGCCCTAGAATAATGCCTAGTATTCAGAGGCCACATACCCTGAACTCGAAAAGTTCTGAGGACATAGTTGACTGGCTAACACAGGACACCCAATCTTCTACAGCTTCCGCTCGGAACCTTGACGCACCATCCTCCTCCAGCTCAGCTTCGGGCACCTCTCAAGTTACCACTCGCCCGCATGCCGCCACCACCAACACTATCATCACAGCTGCTTCACTTGATCTGTCAGAGGAGTTATTTACACATCAGTTGGAAGAAATGAGTGATGCGCAACCATTATTGCCAGAGAATGTAGATAAAAGGGATATGACTCAGTCAGGCAGCATTACACACATGGACGTATGGTGTAATGATGATGATGTACCGCTGCTGCTTCCTTTGCTGAGTTGTCAGATACAAGTGAAGCGGTTGATGATGACGATGTGTCCGGGGATGTCACGTGTGTGCCCGCTCAAAGAGAAGAAGAACAGGGGGAAAGTTCAGATGGGGAGACAGAGAGGAGGAGGAGACGAGTTGGAAGCAGGGGGAGGTCGTCGCAAGGAGCTAGTGGCACAGTCAGACAGCATGTATCGGCACCCGGGTTCAGCCAGACACCACGCCAATCAACGCATGCTGTTGTCACCACCAGAATGCCGTCATTGCAAAGCTCAGCAGTGTGGCATTTTTTTTGTGTGTCTGCCTCTGATAACAGCGATGCCATTTGCAACCTGTGCCAAAAGAAACTGAGTCATGGGAAATCCAACACCCACCTAGGTACAACTGCTTTGCGAAGGCACATGATCGCACATCACAAAAGCCTATGGGATTAACACATGATGACGAGTACAAGCAGCACACAAGCTCAAAGCCACCATCCTCCTCCTGGTGCAGCATCTTCAGTCACGTCAACCACTGCTGTCCTCCTTGCCCCCTCTCAACCATCCGCCACTCCGTCTCTCACCTTGAGCAGTTCCTGCTCATCTGCCCACAGTCAGGTGTCTGTCAAGGACATGTTTGAGCGTAAGAAGTCAATGTCACAGAGTCACCCCCTTGCCCGGCATCTGATAGCTGGCTTGTTGGAACTATTAGCCCGCCAGCTTTTACCATACAAGCTGGTGGAGTCTGAGGCCTTCAAAAAAATTGTAGCTATTGGGACACCGCAGTGGAAGGTACCCGGCCGAAATTTCTTTTCACAAAAGGCAATCCCCAACCTGTACTCTATTGTGCAAAAGGAAGTCATGGCATCCCTGGCACACAGTGTTGGGGCAAGGGTCCATCTGACCACTTATACCTGGTCTGCAAAGCACGGTCAGGGCAGGTATATCACCTACACTGCGCATTGGGTAAACCTGCTGACGGCTGCCAAGCATGTAATGCGTGGCTCTGCAGAGGAGTTGGTGACACCGCCACGACTTGCAGGCAGGTCTGCTGCCACCTCCTCTAGTCCTCCTACTCAACCTCCTCGGCTGAGTCCTCTTCTGCTGCTGAGTCTTGCTCCACATTAACTGCACCCCCCCAGATCCCCAGGGACTATTCCACATCTCGGATATGACAGTGTCACGCCGTCTTGGGGTTGACTTGCCTGAAAGCAGAGAGTCACACCGGACCAGCACTCCTGTCCGCCCTGAACGCACAGGTGGATCAGTGGCTGACTCCGCACCAACTGGAGAACGGCAAAAGGGTGTGTGACAACGGAAGCAATTTGTTGGCGGCATTGAATTTGGGCAAGCTGACACATGTCCCGTGCATGGCACATGTGTTGAATCTGATTGTACAACGCTTTGTGCATAAGTACCCAGACTTACAGGACGTCCTCAAGCAGGCCAGGAAGGTGTGTGGCCATTTCAGGCGTTCCTACACGGCCATGGCGCACTTTTCAGATATCCACCAGCGAAACAACATGCCTGTGAGGCGCTTAATTTGCGACAGCCCGACACGTTGGAATTCAACACTCCTAATGTTCAACCGCCTGCTCCAACAAGAAAATGCTGTCAACGAGTATTTGTATGACCGGGGTGCTAGGACAGCCTCTGCGCAGCTGGGATTTTTTTTGCCACGTTACTGGACGCTCATGTGCGATGCCTGTAGGCTCATGCATCCTTTTGAGGAGGTGACAAACCTAGTCAGTCGCACTAAAGGCACCATCAGTGACATCATCCCATTTGTTTTCTTCCTGGAACATGCCCTGTGAAGAGTGCTGGATCAGGCCGTAGATGAGCGTGAAGAGGAAGAGGAAGAGTTGGGGTCACCATCACCACCAGAAACAGCTTTATCAGCATTGCTTGCTGGACCTGCAGAAATGCTGGAAGAGGAGTGTGAGGAAGAGGAGTCAGAGGAGGAATGTGGCTTTGAGAAGGAGGAGGAAGACCAACCACAGCAGGCATCCCAGGGTGCTCATTGTCACCTATCTGGTACCCGTGGTGTTGTACGTGGCTGGGAGAAAGAACAGACCTTCAGTGAGATCAGTGAGGACGAGGAACGGGACTTGAGTAGCTCGGCATTCAACCTTGTGCAAATGGGGTCTTTCATGCTGTCGTGCCTGTTGAGGGACCCTCGTATAAAAAGGCTGAAGGAGAACGACCTTGTACTGGGTGGCCACGCTACTAGACCCCTGGTATAAGCAGAAAGTGCCTGAAATTTTACCAAATTACCGGAAGTCGGAAAGGATGCAGTAGTTCCAAAATAAATTAAAAAGTATGCATTACACAGCATACAAGGGTGATGTCACAGCACAATGGAAATCTAACAGTGGAAAAGGTGACAGTAATCCTCCTCCTACCACGACCACGCCGGCAAGGACAGCACGCTTTACAGATGTGTTGTTGAAGGAGGACATGCAGAGTCCTACGCATCGCCGCAGCCCTTCTGGGTCCACCCTAAGAGAACGACTCGACCGACAGGTAGCAGACTACCTCGCCTTAACTACAGATATCGACACTCTGAGGAGCGATGAACCCCTTGACTACTGGGTGTGCAGGCTTGACCTGTGGCCTGAGCTAACCCAATTTGCGATAGAACTTCTGGCCTGCCCCGCTTCAAGTGTCCTTTCAGAAAGGACCTTCAGTGCAGCAGGAGGTATTGTCACTGAGAAGAGAAGTCGCCTAGGTCAAAAAAGTCTAGATTACCTCACCTTTATTAAGATGAATGAGGCATTGATCCCGAAGGGACTGACAGTGGGCGATACATTTGACTAAAGGCCTGATGAGATGAGCTTCCTTGGGCTAAAAATGGTCCACACGCTGCTGTATTTTATCTCTGCATGCCGGATGACTTGCGTGACTTATCCGCCCTAACTAGGGTTCAAGCCGCAATGTTTTAGTGCACTTTCTGCCTGGAAAACATCAATTTTTCTGGCCGCTGCTACAGCAGTACCTGCTTTTTCAGGCATGTGTACATGCCTAATTTTTCTGGCCTCTGGTGCTGCACTGTGGCTGCAAAAACAAAAACAAAAAAAAAGGCACATACATGTGTCAATTCCCCTTCGTGATCGTTACCTTGTTGTGGTGAAGGGGCTTGCGTATCACAATGAAGCGACCACCTCTATGAGTGTGTTGGCAATGGCAATGTTGGCACACCCCAGATGATAAGGTCGTTGCTTCATTGTGAACAGACCAAAAGCGATCGTCTGGATTATTTTACATAGAAAAAACATAAATTTTCTTTGTGATCATCTAAGGTGATCATTAAAGCCTACTAGGCCAACAATGGGCCCACACTGCAGAATCATTGTTTTCTGGGTCACTTATGTAACTGTCACTGAACTACCTCAGCACGACCATAGGCTTTGAAAAACCCCCATTGCCTGCAATCTCCCAAACGTGCGCACGAGCACAGTCATCACTATACCAAGATTGACGCATAGAGGAATAAAATTTATGTCATGAGTGTGTCAACTATTGACAACTCTTTGCGGTTGTCTAATATCTATTCCATACATGTCTCCTGATAGGGGACGTAACAGGGATTAACCACTTGCCGACCGCGCACCGTCGAAATACGTCCACAAGGTGGCTCTGCTGGGCGAGAGCACGTAATATGACGTCCTCTCTCCCAGCCGCCCCCGCTCGCCTCCGACTCCCGTGCGTGTGCCTGGCGGGCGCGATCGCCGCCGGGCACACGCGATCGCTCGGTACAGAGCGGGGACCGGGAGCTGTGTGTGTAAACACACAGCTCCCGGTCCTGTCAGCAGGGGAAATGCTGATCTTCGGTTCATACAATGTATGAACCGAGGATCAGTGTTTCCCCTAGTGAGGCCAACCCCCCCCCACAGTAAGAACACACCCAGGCATATTTAACCCCTTCCCGCCCCCTAGTGTTAACCCCTTCACTGCCAGTGGCATTTTTATAGTAATCCAATGCATTTTTATAGCACTGATCGCTATAAAAATGCCAATGGTCCCAAAAATGTGTCAAAAGTGTCCGAAGTGTCCGCCATAATGTCGCAGTACCGAAAAAAAAAATCGCTGATCGCCGCCATTACTAGTAAAAAAAAATATAATAAAAATGACATAAAACTACCCCCTATTTTGTAAACGCTATAACTTTTGCGCAAACCAATCAATAAACGCTTATTGCGATTTTTTTTTACGAAAAATATGTAGAAGAAAACGTATCGGCCTAAACTGAGGAAAAAAAATGTTTTTTTATATATTTTTGGGGGATATTTATTATAGCAAAATGTAAAAAATATTCATTTTTTTTCAAAATTGTCGCTCTATTTTTGTTTATAGCGCAAAAACTAAAAACCGCAGAGGTGATCAAATACCACCAAAAGAAAGCTCTATTTGTGGGGAAAAAAGGACGCCAATTTTGTTTGGGAGCCACGTCGCACGACCACGCAATTGTCTGTTAAAGCGACAGAGTCCCGAATCGCAAAAAGTACTCTGGTCTTTGGGCAGCAATATGGTCCGGGGGGTAAGTGGTTAAACTGATAAGAATAATAATACTTAACATACCACTCATATTGGGTTTGCTCAGTACATTACATGGCGCACGAGCAGTGCCCAAAATTGCAAGTAAGAGGACCGACCAAGCATCTTTTTCCATCTCCCGGTTCCTAAAATCTATTCGATACACCGGCCCCTGATAGGGGACAAAACAGAGATGACTGTTAAGAACAGATTTTTGTTAATTTAAAAAAAAAAAGAGAACAGCCTCTGCGGAGCTGAGTATTTTTTGGCCGTGTTACTGAACGCTCATGCACAATGGCTATAAGCTCATGCGTCCTTTTGCGGAGGTGACAAACCTGGTCAGTCAAACCCAAGGCAACATCATCGACCTCATCCCATATGCGTTTTTTTCTGGAGTGTGCCCTGCGAAGAGTGCTGGATCAGGCCGTAGAGGAGCATGAAGAGGAAGAGTTGTGCTCACCATCACCACCAGAAGCAGCCTTGTCGTCGTCGATTGCTGGTCCTGCGGCAACGAAGAGAGAGGAGTCTGAAGAAGAGGAGTCAGAGGAGGAAGGTGGCTTTGAGGAGGTGGAAGACCAACCACAGCAGGCGTCCCAGGGGGCTTGTTGTCACCTTTCAGGGACCCTTGGTGTTGTACGTGGCTGGTTGGAGGAAGAGACATTCAATGACGTTAGTGAGGACAAGGAACGGGACATGGCTAGCTTGGTATCCAACCTTGTGTAAATGGGGAGTTTGCGGTTGTGCAAATGGACTGTTTGCGGTTGTTTGCGGTGCGTTTGGTCTGTCACTGTGAACCCTAACCCTGTTACAGACTGGGTTAGGGTTACAGATAGGGTTAGGGTTAGGGTTACAGATAGGGTTAGGGTTACAGACAGGGTTAGGGTTACAGATAGGGTTAGGGTTAGGGTTACAGACAGGGTTAGGGTTAGGGTTACAGACTGTAACCCTAACCCTATCTGTAACCCTAACCCTGTCTGTAACCCTAACCCTAACCCTATCTGTAACCCTAATCCTAACCCTGTCTGTAACCCTAACCCTATCTGTAATCCTAACCCTAACCCTGTCTGTAACCCTAACCCTAACCCTGTCTGTAACCCTAACCCTATCTGTAACCCTAACCCTAACCCTGTTTGTAACCCTATCCCTAACCCTTACACTACCTGATCGATACAACATCATACCTTTTTTAAAAGCACGTTATTCCAAACAATTTATGAATGTTAGGTGATGTATGCCCTTTATGGATTAAAAACGGACTCTGCGACAACTACATAATTTTCCATGGGAGTTTTGCCATGGATCCCCCTTCGGCATGCCACAGTCCAGGTGTTAGTCCCCTTGAAACAACTTTTCCATCACTATTGTGGCCAGAAAGAGTCCCTGTGGGTTTTAAAATTCGCCTGCCCATTGAAGTCTATGGCGGTTCGCCCGTTCGCGAACATTTGCGGAAGTTCGCGTTCGCCGTTCGCGAACGGAAATTTTTTGGTTCGCGACATCACTACCTGTGAAGCTCTGGTGAATGCCAAAAGGATTAGGGTAGTGCTGGAAAATAATGGTGGCCTCACAAAATATTGACACTTTTCACTATGGAATTTTTCACTTGGGGGTATACTCATTTTTGTTGCCAGCGGTTTTGCCGTTACATCAGAGGGGGGCACGGTCACCCGCACGTCACTGGGAAAGCCTGGGTTTTCCCTTGCATCAGAGGGGGACGGGGTCACGTGATGGGTGGCCCTGCCCTCGCCTACATAAGAGATGTCACTGGCTGAAGCCGCGTCATTCCCGAGGTGTCTCCGGTGGAGACGGGTGATGCGCTGCGCTGGATGGACATCTCATCGATGGATCATGGACCTGGATGAAGAGGAGATCTTCTCATCGAGAGTGGATTACCACCGCTGGAATCTTTTTTTTTTTTTTTTTTTTTTTTTAATAAAGGACTTTGCCAACGGTGTCTGTTTTTTTTTTACAATTGTTACACTTTCTTTGTGAAATGGTAGGGGTACAATGTACCCCATTACCAATTCACATGGGGGGGCCGGGATCTGGGGGTCCCCTTTGTTAAAGTGGTCTTCCAGATTCCGATAAGCCCCCCGCCCACAGACCCCCACAACCACCGGGCAAGGGTTGTGGGAATGAGGCCCTTGTCCCCATCAACATGGGGATATGGTGCTTTGAGGGGTCACAGACCCCCAAAGCATCCTCCCAATGTTGAGGGCATGTGGCCTGGTACGGTTCAGAAGGGGGGGCGTTCTCTCGTCCCCCCTCTTTTCCTGCGGCCTGCCAGGTTGCATGCTCGGATAAAGGGTCTGGTGTGGATTTTTGGGGGAACTCCATGCCATTTTTTTTAAATTTGGGGTGGAGTTCCCCTTAAAATCCATACCAGACCTGAAGGGTCTGTAATGGATATTTGGGGGGAACCCCACGTCATTTTTTTTTATTTGAAGCAGGGTTCCCCTTAATATCCATACCAGACATGAAGGGCCTGTTAATCGAATTTGGGGGTACCCCCACGCATTTTTTTTTTTATGAATTTTTTCTCTGTATTGCCGGGAGCCGACAATTCATTATAGCCGTGAGTGATTTTAAATTACTTTTTTCCCTTCAGAAATGACATTTTGTGCAGGGACAGTTCGAAGCATGGGAAACAAGCGCTACTTCACAGGCATACTATACACCCCCCCCAGGTACGAAATGTAAAGGTATATTTCACTTTTATTGTTTCACTTTAAGCATTATTAAATTCACTGCTCCCGAAAAAACTGGCATTTCTTTAAAAAAAAATTGCATTGATACATGTCCCCTGGGGCAGGACACAGTCCCCAAACACTTTTTTAGGACAATAACTTGTATATTAGCCTTTAAAATTAGTACTTTAGATTTCAAACGTTCGAGTCCCATAGACTTTAACAGGGTTCTAAAGTTCACACAAACTTTTGGTCTGTTCGCAGGTTCTGGTGTGAACCGAACGGGGTGTGGGGGGGGGGTGTTCGGCTCATCCTTAATGGCCGGGTGCGTGTGCGTCACCTAATTGGGAAAGAGATGGCACCAGGAAGCAGTATAAGAAGGCAAGTTAGCAGAGGCAGTGTGATGCTTTGGGCAATGGGAAACCTTGGGTCCTGCCATTCATGTGGATGTTACTTTGCCTATGCCTTAATGCAGTGGTCATCAACCCTGCCCTACAGGGCCCACTAACAGGCCAGGTTTTATGTACAGTTGTATTCAAAATTATTCAACCCCCACTGAAATTGATTGTTTTGCCCAGTTTGACATTGATTTTGATCATTCAGTCATCCTGCTTACAATTAAATCAAAGATGCACGTGTAGGTCAGACAAATATAACATAACATTTATAATGAAATAACCACAAATGTCTTTTCTGTGCTCACATCATTATCAGTTTTATTCAACCCCCAGTTGACATTCAATCTTAGTACTTAGTACAACATCCTTTTACAGTTATAACAGCTTTTAAACGTGAAGCATAGCTTGACACAAGTGTCCTGCAGTGATCTACGGGTATCTTCGCCCATTCGTCATGGGCAAAAGCCTCCAGTTCAGTCACATTCTTAGGCTTGCGCACTGCAACTGCTTTCTTTAAGTCCCACCAGAGGTTCTCAATCGGATTTAAGTCTGGTGACTGCGATGGCCACTCCAAAATGTTCCAGCCTTTAATCTGCAACCATGCTCTAGTGAATAGTATGGTGTAAATTATTGCGCTGCTATTGTGCATGTATCAAGCTGCTAAACACAGCTACTGAAAAACAAGAAGCAAAAAACAGAATATAGACAAAAAAGTGTAGCGCTCTGATACAAAAAAGGTATGACAATAAAATCAAAAACCGTGCGTGGTCAATATGCAACAATATGAAATGCACATGTGTAAGAAGATACAAATGTCATAAACAAATATATAAATGTCCAAAATGAACCAAGTGATGAGTGGATACAAAGTTCAAAATTGAAGGGTGAGATGAAATCTTCAAAAAATAAGTGACTATAAGTGAATTTCCAAATGAAGAAATATCCCGTCACCAGTGCGGATGCAGGCTTACCGGAACGTGTGGACTCTGCGAAATGTATATTTCCAGAGTCGATCAGGATTGGTATAGACTGGAAACCACGGTGTGGAGTTGCTTCAGGAAGGGGTCCACGAATGATCTTAATACCATGACCTGGGGAGAACTGGAAGGTCTCTCGCTCAGGAAATGCAGGAGATGGTCATCCGTTAGTGAAGGTCACATGTGAACGTGGAAAAGAAAAGAGGGGACGCCATAGTGTAATACCGTCAAAAATCAGTTTAGGTTTAATTAAAGGTTGCACTTACATGTCAGTTGAGAATAAAGCGCACTTCAATAAAATGATGGCAACATTGGAGTCATCCCTGACGCGTTTCGTGTGAGTACACGTTGTCAAAAGGGTATCCCTCTCATGTGGCCAACAGACAAATTTATAGTGAGCCCCCAAACACATACAACTCACCATCTGGGAGGAGTCACTCAGAACAGCAACACTTCCGGGTGGGAATCAGATCTGAACAGAATGTAAATGTGGAATAGCACTCTGAACGTGTAATGAGCGCATGGGTGGCGAAAAAAAACAATAAAAGAAGAAAAGTGAAAAATCAGAACGTGTGTAGTGAACAAGTGCTTAGAACAAGCACTTCCTGGATGTGGCAAGATGGCGGCGGGGCGTGCGCTCCAAGCCTCGTCTTGACACAGTATTCTGATAGGGTGTATAGAAAAGAGGAGGCGCTCCGAACGGGCGCTTCCTAGTTACAGCAAAATGGCGCCAGAGCGTGCGCTCCAAGCCTCGTTCTGACTACATGTACTAAGCAGGAAGTTCCGCAGCACATAACGGCAAGCCGATACAGACTGAGAACGTCAGAATGGGGGGCGGATCAAAATGCAAATCTATGCAGTTCACCCCTCGCTGTGGTTACCGCTGTGCGTTTCAAGTGGACCGGAAGTAATGACTCTAGACTGGTCTACATAATGCTACGCAGTAAATAAATAAAAAAAGAGAAATATAAATGCAGTGGCGAACAGAGAGGCCGAGTGATTATTTAATGGCTGAAGCACCAAACAATAATTGGAAGTGTGACTTCTAAATACATCGGAAAGCCAAAGTGCATTAATAGACAAAAAGTCATTAATGGAATAACCTAAAGAAAGGAAAAATTCTGAATGAGAGTCTAAAAACATAAGTAAAAAATCATGTAAATGACATACGTATAAAGAATGGCCTTTATTATTAAAAAAGGGACAGTGACAGAAATCAACTGTGATAAATGTTGCAGAGTGTGGAATCTGATAAGAAGAAATTCTGCAAACTGCGAAAGATAATTAAAAATGTTTAAAAATGTTTAAAAATCGGAATATGTCTGTAAAGCGATGCTGAGTGAGTCATCCAGATGGTAAGTTGGAAATACGGACGAAACATACATTAACAGATAAAATAATCCAATATATCGACTGTATGTTTAACAATGAATATAAAAATTGTTAAAAAGATGTCAAGTGAATGAGCAATATCTTGAATAACAAAAAAACAAAAAAAAAAAAAAAAAAAAGGGGGGGGTTGTACACAAAGTTCCTGCGAAATTAAAACCTAACAGTTCATGCCTTATCAATAAATGAATTGATATCCAATTCGATGTTCAAGCCGAAGGGATGATAGGATTGGAGTTCATATATCCAAAATGTTTCTAATTGAGAAACGCCTCTTGTCTTAGCCCCTCCTCTCCAGGGAGGTATATACCGGTCAATAATTGTAAATTGTGTACCGGAAGGGTTTCTATCATGACACTGTCTAAAGTGGCGAGGAACCGTATGGTTCGTATCTCCACTTATGATTAAAGCGATATGTTCACCCACACGTATCGAATAAGTACGGATCGTGCGGCCGACATATTGCTTACCGCATGTACAAGTAATGAGATAAACAATGTAGTTTGTTTCACAAGTGCAAAAATGCTTGATCTCATACTGTTTGTTGGTCACAGTGGATGTAAAGTGTGTAATTTTGCGTCCCTTTAATGAATTGTGTAGGCACACCTTACATTTCCTACATGGAAAAAAACCAATAAGATCATGAAAGAAAGAAATCTTTGATGGAGGATTGATGATGTTGGGCGCAATCCGACTCTGTAACGAGGGTACACCCCTAAAGACTAGTTTGGCTCGTTCTGGGAGTACAGGTCTAAGGACACTGTCATTCCTAAGAATGTCCCAATGTTTGTCTATGATGTTCTTCACCTGTCTATGTTGAGTGGAATAAGATGTAATCATGGCATATTTAAAACTATCATCCTGCACCCGTTTTGGTTTGGCCACAACGAGAGATGATCTGTCCAATGAGAGAACTCTCTGTAACTCCAGATCGAGTGCATCACTTAAGTAACCTTTATCGACAAACCTCTGTTTAAGCATCGTGGCCTGGCGTAAATAGGACTCTGTGTCAGTACAGTTCCTGCGTAGTCTCAGAAACTGGCTACGAGGAACCGACTGAAGCCATGAATTGTGATGGCAACTGCCAATGGGAATGAAACCATTCCTATCAGTTGGTTTGAAATAGGTCTGGAAACTGAACTTGCGATCAACAAGTCCGATCTCCAGATCCAAAAAGTTGATTTTGGTGAAACTGTATTCAAAAGATAGTGAGATGCCTCTATCATTCTGGTTGAGAATCTTAAAGAAAGACTCTAACGATTCTGGGCTGCCATTCCATAGGAGGAGGATGTCGTCTATATATCTGGCCCAAAGGACCAAGGACGGATTGTCCTGTGCAAAGACGACATCCTCCTCCCACTTGGCCATGAACAAGTTCGCTAAACTGGGTGCGAACTTGGCCCCCATGGCTACTCCTCGTTGTTGGAGATAGTAGCACTGGTTGAACCAAAAATAGTTTTGTTTGGTTGCGAACTCCAACAACTCTAAGATGTACTCGCATTGAAATGAGGCAAGAGTAGGTTCACGATCAAGAAAATGCTTAACAGCAGCAATGCCCAGATGATGGGGAATGCAGGTGTAGAGGGAAGCCACATCTGCCGTGGCCAATAGGTAGTCCCCCTCTACAGTTGTTTTTTCTAATAGACGTATGGTGTCACCAGTATCTTTCAAGTAGGATGGAGTTTTTTGAACAAGTGGTTGTAAATAATGATCGATATACCGGCCTATGCGGGACGTGACCGAGTCGATGCCGCTCACAATGGGCCGACCGGGGGGAGCGGTGGGATGCTTGTGAATTTTAGGCAGGTAATATATTGTAGGTATGCGTGGAACTTTGGGTACTAAAAATGTTCTTTCTTTGTCATTCAAAATCTTTAACTCATAACCCTTATTGACAAGACTTAATAACTGAGTTTTGTAAGTATGGGTAGGGTTATTGGGAATTTCCTTATAGGTACCGGGTTCACTTAGAATGCGGTACATCTCAGATTCATAGTCTGACTTGTCCAAAATCACAATGCCCCCACCTTTGTCGGCGGGGCGTATAACCAGGTCCTTTCGGTCGCAGAGGGAGCGAAGGCCTGAACTGCAAACTGACATGTAAGTGCAACCTTTAATTAAACCTAAACTGATTTTTGACGGTATTACACTATGGCGTCCCCTCTTTTCTTTTCCACGTTCACATGTGACCTTCACTAACGGATGACCATCTCCTGCATTTCCTGAGCGAGAGACCTTCCAGTTCTCCCCAGGTCATGGTATTAAGATCATTCGTGGACCCCTTCCTGAAGCAACTCCACACCGTGGTTTCCAGTCTATACCAATCCTGATCGACTCTGGAAATATACATTTCGCAGAGTCCACACGTTCCGGTAAGCCTGCATCCGCACTGGTGACGGGATATTTCTTCATTTGGAAATTCACTTATAGTCACTTATTTTTTGAAGATTTCATCTCACCCTTCAATTTTGAACTTTGTATCCACTCATCACTTGGTTCATTTTGGACATTTATATATTTGTTTATGACATTTGTATCTTCTTACACATGTGCATTTCATATTGTTGCATATTGACCACGCACGGTTTTTGATTTTATTGTCATACCTTTTTTGTATCAGAGCGCTACACTTTTTTGTCTATAACCATGCTCTAGTGGACTTGGAGGTATGCTTGGGATCATTGTCCTGTTGAAAGGTCCAACGTCTCCCAAGCCTCAGGTTTGTGATGGACTGCATCAGATTGTCATCCAATATCTCCTGGTACTGAAGAGAATTCATGGTACCTTGCACACGCTGAAGCTTCCCTGTACCTGCAGAAGCAAAACAGCCCCAAAGCATGATTGACCCCCGCCATGCTTCATAGTAGGCAAGGTGTTCATTCCATCATAGGCCTTGTTCTTCCTCCTCCAAACATAGCGTTGATCCATGGGCCCAAACACTTCTAATTGTGTTTCATCAGTCCACAGAACACAATCCCAAAACTTCTGTGGTTTGTCCACATGATTTTTGCATACTGCAGTCGACTCTTCTTATTCTTTGGAGACAGCAAGGGGGTGCGCCTGGGAGTTCTGGCATGGGGGCCTTCATTACGCAGTGTGCGCCGTATTGTCTGAGCAGAAACTTCAGTACCCACATCTGACAAATCTTTTCTCAGTTCCTCAGCAGTCACAAGGGGACTTTTCTCCACTCTACGCTTCAGGTAGCGCACAGCAGTCGAAGTCAGCATCTTCTTTCTGCCACGACCAGGTAGCGTTTCAACAGTGCCCATTGCCTTGAATTTGCGAATGATGCTTCCTATGGTGTCTCTTGGTATGTTTAACATCTTTGCAATCTTCTTATAGCCATTGCCCTTCCTGTGAAGAGTAATCACCTCTTCTCTTGTCTTCCCGGACCATTCTCTTGACTTCACCATGTTTGTAACCACACCAGTAAATGTCTAGAAGGAGCTGAGTATCACAGTCATTTTAAAGCTGCCTGATTGGTGCTTATTATGCTTTATTGCTGCTCCCTGATATCCACAGGTGTTTTCAATACCTGATTGAAAACACTTCAATGAACCTCTGTTCTTCAGAGTGGTAGTCTTTAAGGGTTTAATAATTGTGTAAATGAAGAATTCACAAAATAAACATTTACTACTGTATTACAAAACCAATTGATGTCATTTTAGTTGCATATGGTTCTTTAAGAAGTCCTTGTAGGATTTCATTCTGAATACAATTACAAATGTACACTAAATTCACTAAAACCCTTTACAGCATTGGGGGGTTGAATAATTTTGAACACAACTGTATTACCATGGGGAGATGCAGTCTAGAATACTGCAATCACTGAGCAGCAAATGATATCACCTGTGATGTATTTCAGTTATCTTGCAAACCTGGCCTGTTAGTGGGCCCTGTAGGGCAGGGATGATGACCACTGCCTTAATGAGTCAGGGCAGTTTTAGCAAAAGGGGGCCATACTCAATATTAGGTGGGTGGCCATTATGTTATGGCTGATCGGTGTATGTTCCTGGTCACCAGGTGGTAACATAAAAAAACAGCCATAAAAAGAAAACAAATGTAGCACTCACATCTAACGCTGCAATGTATTACATATTCGTCATTTGGTTTAGATACGTTTTAAGGAAAACTATTTAGGCTAATAAATTAATTTTAAAGAAAAAGTTTACGTCATCCACACAACTTGGAATGCTTTGTGTGGCACAGTAGAAGCATATGTGATAAACAACCCTGATCCACGTTTTACATCTGCTTACTGTGAACATTATGCATCCAAAAATGTCTGAAAGCAAAGTGTTTCTCTTGCCTAGATTAATTAGTTAATCCTTTTCCCTTTAACTGTTTTTTATGGCAGGGTAGATGTGATGGACTTCCCAATCATGTGGCCATTGTGATTGGCTGTCACGGTCTCCTGTGGCCCAGAGTCAGTGGCAAGGATCCAGACAATATTGTTGGGATCCACCTGACTGCCTGATTGACAGCTGGCTCCACCTCTCAGCACATGGCTGAGAGATGGTACATAGTATAAAATACAGTGCAGTCGTTGTACAGTTTCTAATACAGTGCAGACGGTGTACACATTATCTAATACAGTGTGTACAGTTTCTAATACTTTTCTGGTGGTGTACACAGTATCTAATACAGTGTGTACAGTTTATAATACACTTCTGGTGGTGTACACAGTATACAATACAGTGCAGTCATAGTACAGTTTCTAATAAAGTAAAGGCGGTGTACACAGTATCTAATACAGTGTGTACAGTTTCTACTACACTTCAGGTGGTGTACACTGTACACAATACAGTGCAGCCATAGTACAGTTTCTAATACAGTGCAGGTGGTGTACACAGTATCTAATACAGTGTGTAAAGTTTAACAACACGACCTGATACAACCTAATTATAGCAGTGGCAAGCCTCCATTCCTAAAATATGTTGAACAGAAAAGAGAAAGGAATGGGACTTTGTGTGAGGCATGTAACTGAATAGATACCTTTTCATGTTATTCATAAAAAAAATTATTAATTACAAATCACGTTATAAAAAGTGTCAATCTGTGATACAGAACACAATTTACTATGATACACTTGTATGAATATACAATGAATAGCCAAACTTGTCTGGGCATCAGTTCGATGTATACTCGATGCACGTTTCATGGCTCATGCCAATCATCAGGAGTAAAATCATCCCTGTCCCCTGTCTTCCCTTGGACACAGGCTGGGCGTCAATAGTGGGCTGTATTGTAAGTTATAGACCTTTTTTTTGAGAGAGCAATTGTTTATGTCTATTGAATTATTATAAATGCATGAGTGTTTATGTAATTGAACTGCTAGTCATGTTGTATTTTATTCTGTATTATAACTGTATATTCATACAAGCGTATAATAGTAAATTGTGTCCTGAATCACAGATTGACACTTTTTATAACGTAATTTGTAATTAATAAAAAATGTAATGAATAACATGAAAAAGGTATCCATTCAGTGACATGTCTCACACAAAGTCCCATTCCTTTCTCTTTTCTGTTCAACTGTGTGTACAGTTTCTAATACACTTCTGGTGGTGTACACAGTATAAAATGCAGTGCAGCTGTTGTGCAGTTTATAATACAGTGCAGGCGGTGTACACAGTGGGATAGATTCAGGTAGATGTGCGCATCCTTATTCCTGCGTAGCGTATCTCATATGCGCTACGCCGGCGTAATCGTGTGAGGTTATCACATTATTCAGCATGCCTTTTTGCGTAACTTTGCGCCGACGTACTGTAAATTTGAGGGCGCAAGCCGGCGCAAGTGAAAGTGGGTGTGCCCCTATGCAAATTATGGGCTGACCGTTCAGCAGTGGCTTACGCCCGGCGTATCCTCGACGGAGCATGCGCAGACCGATCGCTTCCATGTGCGCATGCACGCAACTACGCCCGTCCTACTTCCTGGGATACGCCATAAATAGGGGCAGACATGCGCCCGTCCTGCGCAAAATTACATCCGGCTTTTTTCACCCCCTGAGCAAGGTAATTTTGTCCAAAAATTTACATGGCACCTTCTCAGAAGGAGAAAAAGCGGAAACGCAACTTTAATGGAGCGGAGATGGAGGTCATGTTGGCGGCACTAACCAAATATGACGCCGCCCTGCATGGTGCCCAGCGAAAGAACACAAGCACGGCACAGAGGAGGGCAATATATGAGACCATCACCCTGGATATCAATGCCATTGGCAATGAACAGAGGACTTAGGATGATATCCAAAAAAAACTTAATGATATGCGGCGTTGTGTCCGTGACAAATTGGTCATTATCAGAAAACATGCCAGGGGCACGGGAGGAGGACCAGCCTGCCCATTGCGCTTAACTCCGGAGGAGGAGATAATTTCGCAGTGTTTGTCGAAGGAGCAGGTGGAGGGCGTCCCAGGATACGACTCCACTGTTGGGGACTTGGGGACAGGTAAGTGTGTTTTATCTCCTATTTGGTGTGTATCATGGGAGGGGGTAGAAGGGAACATGTGACAAGTGTGTGGCTCCACCAACATGTGTTTTTTTTGTGTCATCCACAGATGTTGAGGATGAAGCTGGGCCGTCGTCGGCTGCAGGGCAACCCACGCCATCCCCACAACATCATGTGGTCCAGTCGGCCCCCATGGAAAACCTGGGCATGTTGGTGGAGGGGAGCGCCCATAGGCCATCTATGGAGGTAGTTGTGGAGGAGTCCATTGACCTCCACCAGGAGGACTCCATCTATCTTGAGGAGGATCCCACCATCCCTAAACTCCCCACCACCTCCCCGACCATCACGTCAACCCCCTCCAGGGCAGCCCCTCCAGTGTCACCCCCTCCAGTGTTGCCCCCTCCAGTGTCGCCCCCTCCAGTGTTGCCCCCTCCAGTGTCGCCCCCTCCAGGGCAGCCCCCTCCCCATCTTCTCCATCAGTACGGGCCCCAGCCTCTCCTCCCAGGAAGGCTCTTTCTAAGATGAGGGGTGTACCCGGAGGCCTCCAAGAAGGGCTGCAGGAGGAGCAGGGCCGGCAGACCCGCCATATTGGGGCTATGGTGGGAGACTTGCGGCGGGTGGCGGACAGCCTGGCCTCCTCCTCCTCGTCAGTGCAGCAGGCCCTCACCCTGCATGCGGAGCAGGGCACCAAAAATACTGAGAGCCTGCAGGAAGTGAGCTCCAATACTGTGGCGATGGTCACCTGTATGTTGGAGCAGCAGGCTGCCACAGCAGTGCTCACAGCAGAGGTGAGCAGGTTGGCAGGGGCGGTAGAGGCCAACACTGCTGCTGTGCGTGAGGAGGGGAGACAAACCCGGCGGCACCAGCAGCAGAACACCACCCGGCAGCTTCGGATGCTGGCGCAGAAAAACTCTGTGCTCACCCGCCTGGCCAACGCCATGGAGGGCAGGCAGACACCACCTGCCATGAGTGAGCAAGTAGGGGATGGTGCTCCTCCCCCCTCCCCCCCACCCCAGGCTCCATCACGCCAACTGAGGAGCCAGAGCCGGGGCACCCGTGGCACCAGCCTGGGCAAAATAAAAAGATGATGTTTTTTTTGTTGCTCAGAATATGATTTTTTTACTAGATTTATGCTCTGAATATGAGCTGGTTTTTGTTATATTTATGCTCTGAATATGAGCTGGTTTTTGTTATATTTATGCTCTGAATATGAGCTGGTTTTTGTTATATTTATGCTCTGAATATGAGCTGGTTTTTGTTTAAAGTTCATGCTCAAAGTTTGAGTTTTCTGGTTTATTTTATAGTCCCTACACACGGCGAGGAGTTTAAACTACAGTGTGACTGGTGTGTGAATGGGAGGGGGGGTGTCACTCCTGCTGGCAAAGGGGTGTTACCCTCTGCCGTGTGAAAGGTGTATGAATGTACAGCGACATAATTGGAGCCTTGGCGTGGCGTTGCTGCTCCTTAGTACCGTGTGGTGTACTTAGGTCTAATCCAATTTTATGAGGATGTGGGGTGTGTGTGCTAGGGACCACAGTGGTGTGCATGCGTGCATTCTACTTGTGTCATGATGAATGTGTGTGTTTAACATGCAAAGAGGCGTTCCACGAGACCACTCCTGACTGCTCTTCCCTCAGTAGACCGGGTAGAGTTGGTTAGGGGGGGGTTGGGTGGTTCAGGGGTCAGGTCATCACGTATGTCAATCTCCAGGCCCTTTCTCATAGCGAAGTTGTGTAGAATGCAACATGCCCCGATGATCTGGCACACAAAGTTTGGGGAATACAACAGGGTACCCCCAGACTTATCCAGGCATCGGAAACGGGACTTCAGGAGGCCAAATGTGCGTTCCACCACTGCACGGGTACGTGCGTGTGCTTCATTGTATCTTTCCTCTCCTGGGGTTTGGGGATTCCGGAATGGAGTCATGAGATGGGGTCCAAGTGCATATGCCGCGTCACCTGGAAGGGAAAAGACACGAGGATGTAAGTTGTGCATGTGCCCCTCGTGATGTCTGCATCATGGGGGGGGGGGACAGTCATGCCTGACTCCCATGTCACTCACAAACCAGCCAGCTGTCCCCATACACGTTCTGTTCAAATTCTATGGAGATGGGGCTTTGACGGTATATGAAGCTGTCATGGCTAGACCCTGGGTGTTTGGCACGGACGTGCCATATGAGGCCTTGGGCATCGACTATCACCTGTACATTGATTGAATGCCAGTGCTTCCGATTGCAGTATATGTGCTCCATGTCACGGGGGGGCCGTAGTGCCACATGTGTGCAATCAATGGCCCCCACGGTGCGTGGAAATCTGGCAATTTGATAAAAATCTGTCACTGCCTTCTGCCGCAGGTCCTCCTGGGTGGGTTTTAATAAGTGGTGGGACATGTGTCTGAGGATTGCGGGGACAACCTGGTGCACACATCTGCTCATGGAGGATTGTGACATCCCAGCCACAGCTCCACTTGTTCTTTGAAAAGATCCACTTGCAAGGAAATGCAGTGTTGCCAGTACCTTGACCAGTGGCTCCACTGCATGTCCACGATGTGTCTTGCTGGTGATGTCATCATGCAGGATTGTGGCGATTTCCTGGATGACTTCAGGGCTGAATCTGAAGATGCAAAACACCTCCGAATCTCCTATGCCAAAGACGTTCATGCACGCTCGGTATATCCTCTCCCGTGCCCTCCTACGAGTCGGTTCACTCAGTAGTATTGCTAGAACCATGGCTGCCCCTGGCATGTTGGCACACAGATGTGTTGTCCTGCAAGTGTGGGTGCTCTGCTTGCTCAGCTCGTCCGTATTGGTGCTGCTGTAGCTGCTCTCCAGCTGACCTGTGGACGTCTGTTGCTAAGTTGCCCCTGCTTTTATAAGGCGCAAGTTTGCGCTGGCCGTACAACTTGCGCGCCTTGCGCGGAGACTGCGGCTGACACATGCATGTTTGAGAATCAGCATATCTTCCTCATTTGCATATTTGCAGAGGAAAACAATGGGAGCGCAAGATGCGCACAGCGTAAAAATGCGCATTAAATACGCCGGCGGAGAAAAGTTACGTCCGTAGGAAGAAGCCTAATTTCAGGCATATCTCTTTTTCTGGGTCATGCGCATAGTTGCGGCGGCGCAAATTCTTACTTACGCGGCGCATCTCGAGATACGTCGGCGCAAGTCCTACCTAAATCCACCCCACTATCTAATACAGTGTGTACAGTTTCTAATACACTTCAGGTGGTGTACACATTATCTAATACAGTGTGTACAGTTTCTACTACTTTTCTGGTGGTGTACACAGTATCTAATACAGTGGGCCAGATTCATGTAGATCAGCGGATCTTTAGATCCGCCAGATCTACCTGTTTTACGATCCGCCGGTGCAATTTAGCGAGGCTAGTGCATGATTCATAAAGCACTTACCTCGCAAATTGCACTGTCGGATCCTAACTCCCCCCGGCGGAATGCAAATTTCGTGGCTAGGGGGAAGCCCAGTGCGCATGCTCCAAATGACGTTGCTAGGACGTCATTGTTTTCGGCGGCTAGGTTACTTACGGCCATCCGTATTCCCGACGTACTTACGCAAACGACGTAACAAATTTAAAACTCGGCGCGGGAACGTCGGCCATACTTAACATTAGCTACCCCTCATATAAGCAGGGGTAGCTATCCGCCAGAAAAAGCCGAACGCAAACGACGTTGAAAAAGAGCGAAGTGCGGGCGTACGGACGTGAATCGGCGGTTCTCCTCATTTGCATATGCGACGTTTAAAAAAAAGCGACGACACCTAGCGGCCGGCGGGAGATTACAGCCTAAGATTCGACTGGTGTAAGTCAAATAGAGACACTATGGTATAGTCAAATAGAGACACTATGGTATAGTCCTGTCACCACCAGGGAACCTGTATCTAGGTAAGTGGATGTGAACTTACACAGTATGATAGAACAGGGTGCCTATCTCCACGAGCGCCAAACTCGTTGGGGTCCTAGCTTCTCTCTAGCTTCTCTCTGCCACAGGAAATCCTCCCTTCAATGTCAGTGACAGCAGCCGCTCATTCAGAGATGGTGGTAGTGGGGACAAGGGAGAGAGAAGGAGGGACGCACATTGCGTGATACCGTACAAAATGGTTTATTAAAAGGAATAAAAAACATCTAAAAACTCACATGGAGCAGACTTAGAACGGGGTTACCTTTACGCCGGAAAAAGCGTTACGCAAACGACGTAAAAAAATGCGCCGGGTGGATGTACGTTTCTGAATCGGCGTATCTACCTAATTTACATATTCCTTGCGTAAATCGACGGAAGCGCCACCTAGCGGCCAGCGTAAATATGCAACTAAGATACGACGGCGTAAGAGACTTAGGCCAGTCGGATCTTAGCCAAATTCTGGCGTATTAGATTAGATTAGAATTTACGCGCCGTATCAATAGATACGCCAACGTAAATTCTTTCTGAATCTACCCCAGTAAGTCTTTAAAATTAGCACTTTTGATTTTTCACGTTCGCGTCCCATAGACTTTAACGGTGTTTGCGTGTTCGCACAAATTTGTTCGCATGTTCTGCTGCAAACCGAATCAGGGGGTGTTCGTCTCATTCCTACTCACCAGTAACAACAGCTGTGTAGCCTCTCATCAGCAGCAGCAACACCACCAATACCAACTGCTATGCAATCTCTCACCAGCAGCAACATTTATGTGTCCAAACTGCCATTCAGGGACAACCCCTACCCAAAAAAAGATGAGGGGGGAATGTAATCTCGGGGTCGACGGGGAATGTGGCGGCAGGGCTGATTTGTTGGCTAAATGGCTGGTGTTAGCATTTAATCATCCCGACGAGTAGTTTTAAATTACTTTTTTCCCTTTAGAAATGTAATTTTGTGCAGAGACTGTTATAAACACGGGAGGGAAACATGCGCTACTTTACAGGTATACTATAGACCCCCCCCCCCGGTACGGAATTTAAAGGAATATTTAACTTTTAGGCCGCGTACATACGATCGTTTTAAACCGATCAGAATGGTCTGATGGACCGTTTTCATCGGTCCAAACCGATCGTGTGTGGGCGTCATCGGTTATTTATCCATCGGTTCAAAAAAGCCAACTTGTTTTAAATTTAACCGATGGATTCCTAACCGATAGAAAAAAAACGATCGTTAGTAGGCACGACCATCGGTTAAAAATCCACGCAGGCTCAGAATCAAGTCGACGCATGCTTGGAAGCATTGAACTTCGTTTTTTTCAGCACGTCGTTGTGTTTTATGTTATCGCGTTATGACACGATCGTTTTTTTTAACCAATGGTGTGTAGGCTTGACTGACCATCAGTCAGCTTCATCAGTTAACTGATGAAAACGGTCCATCGGACCGTTTTCATCGGATGGACCGATCGTGTGTACAGGGCTTCATTGTTTCACTTTAGGCATTATTAAAATCACTGCTCCCGAAAAAACTGCAGTTTTTAAAACTCTTTTTTGCATGGATACATGTCCCCTGTGGCAGGATCCGGGTCTCCAAACACTTTTTATGACAATAACTTGCATATTAACCTTTAAAATTAGCACTTTTGATTTCTCCCATAGACTTCTAAAGGGTGTTCCCGGCTTTCAAATTTGTTGCGAACACCCCAAATTGTTCACTATTCGGCGAATGGGCAAACAGCCAATGTTGGAGTCTAACTCATGTTCGACCCGAACATAAAGCTCATCCTACTTACAGTTTTTCGCTTAAAGTGGTTGTAAAGTCAATTTCTTTTGTCTACACTTACCTGCTCTGTTCAATAGAACAGAACTCCCCCATTTCTCTTTGTCTCGGGTCCCCCGCAGGTGCTCCTGGCTTCTCCTCTCTTGTTGGTGCCCCCAGTAGGAATAGGATTCCCATGGGGGCACTCATGTGGGCTCGCTCCTAAGCCCTGCTGTCAGTGTCAAAGGACCATCATCACTGGAGTTGATTGACAGGAGTGGCAGCCAATGGCTCTCTCTGCTATTAATCTGCCCACTGCTCTCACCACGGTGTGGTGACCTCAGATAGTGTTGCTCCACCCGACGCTGCATTTCTCCATACGAGATAGCCTCCTATGCCTGTCAAAGCCTCGCAGAAACGCAGCGTCGGGCGGAGCAACACTATCTGACGTCACCACGCCCCCAGCTTACTGGCTTGAGCCGCGGCTGGATGACAGCAGAGTTTTTTTAAACTGTTTTACTACATGAAAAGTTTTTTTGGATGTCAGTACCCTGATATATCAAAATAAAGGGATGTTCTATTTTTGATATACTGCACCAAGAAGCCTTTTATTTCTTCCCCTACCATACCCTTCTACAATACGTCCTGTGCCGGGAGTGATTATGAAACGTCAGGAGTAATCCTGTCCGTGCCACGATCGCATGCACCTGGTCCAGACGCTGTTTGGTGAAGCAAGAACGGTTCAAACTAGAGGAGAAAACAATAGTTTGCCATGGAGTCCTGTGGAGACTCGCTGAGCCCTTATGATCTCTGTGACAGGGATCCATCAGATCCGGTAAGCGGATTTTCTATACACCATTTTTGCAGTCTGGACAAAGAGTGCTTCCCACCCATACCACTGATCACAGTTGGCTGTGTTTTCAGCCACAAGTGGACTTTGTTTATGTTATTACACTGAACGATCTAAATTAAGCTTATTCACCTGCAATGTTATTTGCACTTTAAAGGTTACGCATTTGTACCTATTTTTGACACTTACCTTATTGATCTGAAACCTGTTTTATGTTAGAATGTTCCCTTTCTTTAAGATTTCCCTCCAAGTTTTATTGGAATGTTTTGTTTTGAATAAAAATTATTTTGAAGATTTTACTAAGCAGTAAAATTAAATGATGTATCTACTTTAGTATAATACACAACCACCAGTTTCTCTAGGGCAGGGGTGCCCAACCTTTTGAAGAGTTGGTAACTGGTCGTGGGCCACAATGAGCGGAGCGAGTGGATGGCAGCCCACTCTACCCTATAGAGCCCACTCTACTCTTTTTTTTGCGGATCGGATTGGAGGTAGGCGTTTGTAAATGGACACAAGACCATTTACATCTGCCACTCCTTAGAGGTGAATGGAGGGTCTGATTGGGTCGGACTGACTGTGTGAAAAGGGCCTAAGGCTACTTTCACACTGATGCATGGTTGTTTACCCACACCGTGAGTACAGCACAGTTCACCTTTCAGGTTAGCTGCACTTTGCCATCTATTATATCCTGTAGGTGTGGTGCACTTTCAGAAAGCACACCAAACTCGCAGGTTATAGAAGTCTATGGCTTAGTGCAGGTAACCCGCAGGTAAACTGCTCTGCACCTGCGGATCAGTTTAAAAGCAGCCCAGTAACCACTGCAATACAGATATGACCATATATACACTGTGGGCCAAATCCACAAAGATCGTGCGTAACGTAAATTTTTCCATTTAAGTTACACTGCCTTAAAATTTCTACCTAAGTGCCCGATCCACAAAGCACTTACCTAGAAATTTTGGGCTGTGTAACTTAAATTCCGCCGGCGCAAATCGTTCCTATTTTCATGGGGGCGATTCCCATTTAAATTAGGCGCGCTCCCGCCGTACTGCGCATGCTCGTGACGTCATTTTCCCGACGTGCATAGCGCGAAATTACATTACGCCGAGCTTTGTGGATTGCGACGGGTCAATAAAGTTGCGTCGGGAAAAAAAAAAGATACGGCGGGAAAAAAAAATTCTAATTTAAAAAAAAATTCTAATTTAAAAAAAAATCGCGTCGCTGGACAGAAAGGTCTGCTTTTACATGGTGTACTAACTTTACACCTTGTAAAAGCAGCCCTAATTTTGCGTATGCAAACTAAAACTTACGGAGAAAAAACGAAGCTGAAAAGCTTTGTGGATCTCCGTAAGTGCTAATTTGCATACCCGAGGCGGCATTTCGACACGAAATGCCCCCAGCGGCGGATGCGGTGCTGCATCCTAAGATCCGGCAGTGTAAGTCCCTTACACGTGCCGGATCTTCTGCCTAACTATGGAAAACTGATTCTGTGGATCAGTTCCATAGTTAGGAACAGGGATACGACGGCGTAACAGCAGTTACGCCGTCGTATCCCTTTTGTGGATTTGGCCCTGTGATTTTAGTAATAAACGTACTTTTAGTAACAGTATTCTATTCTATTCCATCCTAGAGCAGGAGGTTGCGGGCCACATCATAGGGCTCCACGGGCCACATGTGGCACCAGGGCCACTGGTTGGGCACCCCTGCTCTAGGACAACCATTCTCAACCAGGATTCTTTCAGAGGTAATTGGGACCATTGATAAATGTTCCATTATCTGTGGCTGATTGACCTCCTATTTGATGGTGCCTGCAGAGATCCTGGGCCAACACCACTTGTCAGACATTAATGATCTCTTTTATCTGTCTCCAAGGGTAGCAGTCTGACCACTACTGTAAAGGCGCATGATTCCCACTAGCCACCAATGTAAGGGTAATTTTTCCACCAATTAATTGGTTTTAGCAAGGGTTTCCTAAGACCTAAATTATATTTATGGGTTCCTCTGGGAGTAAAACGGTTGAAAAGGGCTATTCTAGAGGATGTCAAATGGCCAATAATCTTTATGCAGTATTACAATATCAGATGAGGGAAATTAGTGACTTCTGGTTGGAAAAAAATAGCTCTAGGTACCAAATAACTGTATATAAAGTGTATATGTGTTTGTTTCATTCATGATAGCACTTTAAATACATCATGTGGGGTAAGCGATCTGCTGCTCTAACTCATGAACTCATAGCTGTTTCTTCAATGTACATAAAAACAAAAATGAGCCATTTTTAGGTATACTAAAATAAACAAAATACTTGTCATTCATTCCATGATTTGTGAATAAAGTAACATTGATTTGTAATGTACTGTATATAAATATATGATCTTTTTAGGAAACTTTGCTGATTTGCATATAAACCAATCAATGCTATAAACATAATGTTCCTGGAAAACAATTTTACCAGAAAATCAATATAATATGCTCCTAGAAGGCTTAATGGGTGAAAACACTTTACCAAACACAGACATTTGAAGAGCTTTAATCAATGAGAACAGCATTACTTATGAAGGTCTTTGAAAGCTCCATGGGATAACCATTAAATGGTCTCCATTGTTCTTTAATTATCCACCTTAATTTGTAAGGGAATTTGGTATGATTTTCTCCACAGACAGGTCTTGGCAGCTGCACCGAAGAACTGGCTCTCTTTGTAACCAACTGAAACCTCTCCTGGTTACAACTTCACTAATCAAGTGAAATATGAGTCCAGCTCTACTGTTGAAACTCATGGCAGTTTGACAATAAAATGTCTAGGACATATCTGCACGAGTAGAAGAAATGCGGGAGCAAGTTGTCCATTTTTTTTTTAGATCAATAGGTATTACACATGTATTAATATTCATTTCAATGGCAGGTAGCCATACAGGATTCCAAATGCAGCCCTAGGCTATACAAAGTGATTTTTATAATCACAAATACTCTTCTATATGTAAAATGATCTATTATTATGAATCGATGTGGCTCATCTGTGCACAAATTGTATGGTCATAGTAAACAAAGAGTTGTCACGAAAATGTAAAGAACAAATGTCAGAAAGCTATCTAAAAGCAAACACATAATCTCAATGGTAGGGCATGGTCTTTTCCTCTAGTTAGAGAGGCTGGGCATATTGCCATGATCTCACTGTTCTGACCCTATTCCTTGTTGGCATGATCCACTCAGCTGGTTCCAAGAAAGTTTGGAAAACCCCCTGGTTGGCATCAATGTTTCATATCAAGATCAAGAAAAAGGAAGCAAAGTTTGCCAGATTTACTTTGAGAGGGCATCTTACCTCTAAATATTTAGCTGTGCCTTCTATGAATTAAAAGAATAGTGTGGGCAAAGCAGTTTTTTTTTTTGGGCATACTTATGGGTCACAGGAGTGTACTTACTTTTGCTCTCCTGTGACCCAGAACCAGCTAACAGTGGGCTACGGCCCTCTGTCAGCTGATGTGGCACAGCTGCTCCAGACTCTGGAAATGTCTCAAGAATTTTTGTCAAGATCCATCCAGCTGCCTGATTGACAGCTGGCTCTGCCAGTGTGTGTTTAAAAGCCGGAGCCAGCTGTATCCACCTCCTCTTTTGCCCAGCGCAGAATGCTGGAAGATCAGAGCAGAGAGCGACGATGACAGTCACTGCTCTTTTCTCTGAGTAGACTGAGAACTGAGCAATCAGCGGTTGTGATCACTCAAAGCACAGAGGTAGGTATGTTTTTTTTTTCAAACCCAAACTGATACTGAGTCAAAAAATATACAGATTACTGTCACATTTTCCATGCTTTCCTTTGAATATTTCAAGATGCAAGTTCAGGTTGCTCTAGGTCCTAGAGTCTAGGAGATGATTCTGAATGAATGCCAGTACCAGTAGTGTAGCAACGGGGCAGGGGCATAAGGAGAAACCACTTACTGAGATCCTCACTGTTTCTATTTCAGAAATGCATCTGGGCCCAAAAGCTTATAGCTACGCCACTAGCTAGGCCAATGCAGTGCTGGACATTAATGTCATAAGAACAACACATCCACAGAAAAAATAAAAACTGTTTATGCAGGACTTTAAAGTCCACCTCAGACATGATTTGAAGACCTCTGATTACTTCCTAATCAATGGAGTGGCCAATGATTTTCATCTGCACCAAATATTACCTTAAAAAGACAGATTCAATGACTCAATTGCTTATATTTAACAACACCAGCTAACTTGTAAGGCCTGGATGAAATTAGGCATCTGCTAAGCTCACAGAAGCTTAATAATTTAATGAATTGCTGGTTGGACTGTAGTAAAAGCTTGGTGCATACTACCTTCTAGTACATGTTTGTACTATTTGTAGTTCAAGTCAGGGCTCAAGTCCTGCGGGAACGCGTGGGAATGGAGTTCCTGCACTTTTTTCACAGCAGGAACTCAGTTCCATTTGCAGGACTAGAGCAGCCGAGCCGCCTGAGCCAATCCTTCACTAAGCTGCGATGCCCAGCTCGAGTTACTGTCAGGGGCAGGCGAACCTTAGTAATCCTTTTTGTTACTGGCCGCTTTCTGTATATGGATTCATCGGGTAGTGTGCAGGTATTCCGTCACTTCCTCGATGCCGCAATGTCTCCTGGGAGCTTTTGTCATTGTTCCCAGGAGACATTGCGGAGGTCTGCCACGGGATTTAGAAAGAACTTGGATCGAAAAAAAAAAAACATGCAGTTTAGTACTAATTATGCATATGAGTGTATCATTTTTGTTTGGTAGGGGAGTGGATCTTGGGTTGGAGTTCCCACACTTTTTTGCCCAGGACTTGACCCCTGGTTCAAGTATTTTAATGTTCTAACTGCTTTATATGGATAATAATGTTAACATGTAATGTTAATATGTCTGCTTTACATGGATAATAATGTTAATATGCAGGGCCGATCCTAGACGGGGTGCAGAGGGTGCACTGCACCCAGGCGCCAGAGGGGAGGGGGCGCCAAAGTGTCCGGACTCCGGAGCACCGTTGTGCCTTGCCGCAGCAGCTGCATGGACATGGACATTACTATCACGCTCGGCGCTCGCTCTGACCTGTCACCTGCACCCGGCCAGCCGGCGCCAGCCAATAGACTTCATCGCTGCCACCGTGCCGCCCACGACATCCCTCCTCCTAAGTTTACAACTACAGCACCGTCCTCACGGCCGGAGGCGGGAGGGGTAATGGGAGGAGCGTCGAGAGTTGCTTGCCTGCTGCGAACGAGAGGAGACGAGCCAGCGCCGCCAAGTTCAGACAGCAGCACAGTGTCAGACTGTCGGTGTAGAATCAACTTTTCAAGTAAGAAAGCACTTTACAGTATAAAATCACAGTCACAGTTAATAATCTTCAGACTGCAGTCAAGTGGCTGCCGCCATACGGAAGGCAGCCACCTGACTGCAGTCTGAAGATTATTAACTGTGACTGTGATTTTTTTTTTTTTTAATATGCAGCATGGCCATGCTGCAGATTAAAAAAAAAATCACAGTTAATCTTCAGACTGTCCTGCACTGGAATACGTGTCACTGTTAAAACAGTAAAAATATCAAGCACAGAGGTGCTGAATTAATTCACATCATGTGATGGGTATTCACAGGAGAAATATATTTATACTTGGACACAGACCTATCTTCAGATACCGTCCTCTCTCTCTCTCAGCCGCCCTCTCTCTCTCAGCCGCCCCCTCTCTCTCTCTCAGCCGCACTCTCTCTCTCAGCCGCACTCTCTCTCTCAGCCGTCCTCTCTCTCTCAGCCGCCCCCTCTCTCTCAGCCGCCCCCTCTCTCTCTCAGCCGCACTCTCTCTCTCAGCCGTCCTCTCTCTCTCAGCCGCCCCCTCTCTCTCAGCCGTCCTCTCTCTCTCAGCCGTCCTCTCTCTCTCAGCCGCCCCCTCTCTCTCTCAGCCGCATTCTCTCTCTCAGCCGCACTCTCTCTCTCTGCCGTCCTCTCTCTCTCAGCCGCCCCCTCTCTCTCTCTCTCAGCCGCACTCTCTCTCTCTCTCAGCCGCACTCTCTCTCTCTCTCTCTCTCAGCCGCACTCTCTCTCTCAGCCATCCTCTCTCTCAGCCGCACTCTCTCTCAGCCGTCCGCACTCTCTCTCTCTCAGCCGTCCGCACTCTCTCTCTTAGCGTCCTCTCTCTCTCAGCCGTCCTCTCTCTCTCTCTCTCTCAGCCGCCCTCTCTCTCTCAGCCGTCCTCTCTCTCTCTCTCTCAGCCGTCCTCTCTCTCTCAGCCGTCCTCTCTCTCTCTCAGCCGTCCTCTCTCTCTCTCTCAGCCGTCCCCTCTCTCTCTCTCAGCCGTCCTCTCTCTCTCTCTCTCAGCCATCCTCTCTCTCTCAGCCGTCCTCTTTTTCTCTCTCTCTCAGCCGTCCTCTTTTTCTCTCTCTCTCAGCCGTTCTCTCTCTCTCTCTCAGCCGTTCTCTCTCTCTCAGCCGCTCTCTCTCTCTCTCTCAGCCGCTCTCTCTCTCTCAGCCGTTCTCTCTCTCTCTCTCAGCCGTTCTCTCTCTCAGCCGTCCTCTCTCTCTCTCTCTCTCAGCCGTCCTCTCTCTCAGCCGTCCTCTCTCTCTCTCTCTCTCTCTCTCTCAGCCGTCCTCTCTCTCTCTCAGCCATCCTCTTTCTCTCTCTCTCTCTCTCAGCCGTCCTCTTTCTCTCTCTCTCTCTCTCAGCCGTCCTCTCTCTCAGCCGTTCTCTCTCTCTCATCCGTCCTCTCTCTCTCTCAGCCGTCCTCTCTCTCTCTCAGCCGTCCTCTCTCTCTCTCTCTCTCTCTCTCTCTCTCTCAGCCCCACATCTCTCTCAGATCCACTTTCTGACCACTACCCTTTCTCCCAGCCCCACATCTATCTCAGCCCCCCTCATTCTCAGCCCAACCTCTCTCACTCAGCCAACCTTCCTGTCCACTACCCTTTCTCTGAGCCCCCTCTCTTTCTCTCTGCCCCACTCTCTGTCCACTACCCTCTCTCTCAGCCCCCTCTCTGTCCACCACCCTCTCTCTCAGCCCCACATCTCTCTCAGCCCCCCTCTCTCTCAGATCCACCTTCTGACCACTACCCTTTCCCTCAGCCCAACCTCTCTCACTCAGCCCCCCTCTCAGTCCACTACCTTCTCTCAGCCCCCTCTCGGTCCACTATCCTCTCTCTGAGCCTCTCTCTCAGCCCCCTTTGTCCACTACTCTCTCTCTCTCTCAGCCTTACCTCTCTCTCTGCCTCATCTCTCTCTCTCTCTCTCTGCCTCATCTCTCTCTCTGCCTCATCTCTCTCTCTCTGCCTCATCTCTCTCTCTCTCTGCATCATCTCTCTCTCTCTCTGCCTCATCTCTCTCTCTATCTGCCTCATCTCTCTCTCTGCCTCACCCCTCTCTCTCTCAGCCTCACCCTCTCTCTCTCTCTCTCAGCCTCACCTCTCTCTCTCTCAGACTCACCTCTCTCTCTCTCAGACTCACCTCTCTCTCATCCCCACCCCCCTCTCTCTCATCCCCACCCCCCTCTCTCTCATCCCCACCCCCCTCTCTCTCTCTCTCAGCCCCACCGCTCTCTCTCTCTCAGCCCCACCACTCTCTCTCTCTCTCAGCCCCACCGCTCTCACTCAAACCCCTTAGGAGAGCATCTCTGTGTTTGAATTGTTGCCATGGAAACATTTGTAAAGGGGGAGGAGTTAGTAAGGTGACCACGCCCTTGTAGGGGCGCCAGAAATATTTCTGCACCCAGGCGCATTTGACCCTAGGATCGGCCCTGTTAATATGTAATGTAAATTTGTAAACTTTGTATAGCTTTTAACCTTGAGATTACTAAAAAAATGGAAAGGCCAATGATTAAGCAGAAGAGATGACCACTTTGGGTGCTTCAGCAGGAGAAGAAAGTAGAAGAGCTTGTCAAATATACTGAAATAGTCTATAGCTCAAGCTCATAGCCTGTAGCTGCCTGATGTCCTTATACCACAAGTACTAACAAACCCCCAAATACAACAGAAGTCAGTGACCCATAGCCATCTTTAAATACCCATGCATTTTAGTGCTCCATTGTGGATTAAATAATTTGTAGACATCATTATTTGTCTTTTATCTTAAAAACATGTTTTTTTTTTCATCATGTATTTATTTTCTGTGTAAAATTACCTGTCTGTTTTTTTTTTTGTATCAGTTATATGTGTGCTGTAGATGTTTATATCCAACTCACCAGACAAGGAAGTTATTTGTCTGCAGCTCGAAGTGTCAGTGTAACAAGGGAAGACTTCCCATGGTGAGCAAACATAAAAACATTTCCCTTTGTAAGCAGAAGTGTCTGAGAACCACCAGGACCCTTAGAAACGGAGGAAAAGATAACGCATGAAACTGAACGAATGATGTTTACTAAAGCGCTTGGCGTCATCTGCGAACTGGATAGATTTCAATCTAACATACTGTGTATTTGCTGTATCAACTCAGCTCTGTTTATGGAATATTACCTTTCTTTACAGAAACAATCTATCTATGCCATACCTGGAAGTAGTTGGCAGCCTTTTACCTTTAACCATTCCAGGGATAAATTCTATAAAGAAACAAGAGAAATTGCACAGATGTATGAGATGCCTCCTAAAGTTTGGAGGCATGTCAATAAAGATAAGTATTTGCTTGAGATACTTACTGGAGTGGCTGTAGAGGATGTACACAACACAATATTTGTGCAACTGTTTAATCAAATCTTTATTTTCAGTAAAGAATAAGCTTACATTACTTCTAGTGCACACTACTAGACTGTTTTGAGTAAATGGATACCAAGTATTTCAGACTTTTAAATTGCATGCATCCACAAAATGGCAACAAATTAAAGTACCCAATATTGTCAACAGGAGGTGCTTTAAAAAATGTCTATGCTTATATGTGCGTGGGCTTTTAAAATGTTTGGGGTTTTAATTTCAGTTAACGGAAAAACCCTCTGTTCTTAAGTTGTAAGCGCTGTTCATACGATCGGATATCTGATGGAATCTAATCCGATGGATTTTTTCGTCGGATATCCGATGAAGCTGACTTTCATCAGTCTTGCCTACACACCATCGGTCAAAAATCCAACCGTGTCCAAACGTGGTGTTGTAAAACAGTACGACGTTCTGAGAAAAATGAAGTTCAATGCTTCCAAGCATGCGTCGACTTGATTCTGAGCATGCGTGGATTTTTGACCGATGGACTTTCACACAGACAATCATTTTTTTCTATCGTAAAACATGTTCTATTTTTTTTAACCAATGGAAAACAAACCGATGGGGCCCACACACGATCGGTTTGACCGATGAAAACAGTCCATCGGTCTGTCTTCATCGGACAAACCGGCTGTAAGCTCGCAGGAGCAGGGCCTTTCTAACGGTTTTGTATTTAATTGTATTGTTGCTGTATTGTTTCCCTGTATATTGTAAAGTGCTGGATAATAATAAATAGTAAAAGGAAAAACCCTTCCTTGCAGTGGTGTTGCACACATTGACTTACCTGGACCTCTGCTCCCCCGACACATGGTGCTCCCCTATTCTCCAGTAGTGGCCTGTTCCTCGCATTCACATTCAGTAAAAACATGAAACAGAGGGTGTAAGCAAAATAGTGTGATAGCTTTATTGTATAAAAAAGACAGATGTGTACTCACAAACAACATCGGCAATAAGGCACATCAAAGTCCATATGTACTTAAAGCAGCCTGGTCACCTAGACAAGTCACAAAATGTGAGAAGACCATGCAATCTGCTATCTTGTTGTGGTCTTGTTGTGTTCTCACATTAAGTGCAGAGCTATGGGCTTTGTCTTGATGACAACAGAGGACCTTAGACCACGGAAGTTCAGGAGAGAAGAGGCTTTTGTGAATGGACTAGCAGCATGGAGGATCAGAATAGTAAAATTGCTTTTCCAAGTACTCTAGACAGACATTTGCATTTAACCCTTGCAGCAAGGGTGCAGTGTAACTTGGGTTCAGTTTCACTGCTACATAAAACTGATGGGGTAGACTTAGGTAAAGGGGCAGGAAGAAAGGGCCCTATCACCTGGGTTTAGGAGGTTGGAGTTTAAGAATGTAGTGGAAAATGGAAAATGTATACAAAAAATCGTCATCCTTAGTTGTGTGTGTAAAGCAGGGTGTCAACCTTTTTACCTCGAAAGAACCCTTGGATGTTTGAGATCTCGGAGAACCCCTGAAATAATGTTAACATCTACAGAATCAATATTTAAAAGTACCTGTTTATTATGAAACTTGTGCTTGCACAGGAGGTTAGGAGGGATAGGAGGGCACACTACATGGGGGCAGCCAGGGCCAGATTAAGAACATCATGGGCCTGGTGCTGGGGATTTTGGTGGGCCTTTTATAAATAATAAATAAATAAATATAACAAATTGTTATAACAAATTAAATTAAAGAGAGAGAGAGAGAGAGAGAGAGAGAGAGGGAGGATGAGAAAGAGAGAGAGAGAGAGAGAGAGAGAGAGAGAGGGAGAGAGAGAGGATGAGAGAGGGGTGAGGGGTAAGGGAGGGAGGATGATAGAGAAAGGAGGGATGAGAGAGAGAGGATGCGCATAAGCATGCATGGTGAATGACATCAACGCAGCCCAGCCAAGGCAAGTGACCAAAGGAACAGAACCCAGAAGGAAGACCGAGTGATGATGGAAGCGCCCGGGACCCGCCTGACAGATCACAGATCGCAGCACTGGAGGGCTAAGTCTGACAATTTAAGTGTATCCTAATGTGCTAATATGCTGTGCACACTTGTACATTGTGGCATAGCCTACCTCAGGGCCTCTAAAAGGTAGTGATGTTAGCGAAGTTTACTACCGCTTTATTATCACAGGATCCCAGGAGCCTCTCGTGGGGTCCCCTACTGACCCGGTGGCCCTTGGGCAGTGCCTAAATGCATAGTTGCCAACATTTCAAAAATATTTTTTTTTACAAGTGCTATGTTTAGAGTAGCTGAGATCCCCTATGTTCCTCTATACATCACAGTAGTAATCACAACATTAAATAAATACTAATAATAGGCAGAACAAATATAAGGACTGAGAAGAGTTCCTTTAGTTATTAAGGATATTCAGTATAATTTTAAAGAACTGTTTTTGTGGGTAAGAGGCAAAGGAGAGGAGTATGGACAGTATAAAACTGGGAAGTATGTGCAGGTGATGGAGAGGAATGTGGAGGGTCTAACAGTGGGCACTATGTACAGGAGAGGAGTGTGGAGGGTATGACAGTGGGCAGTATGCACAGCAGAGGAGTGTAGAGGGTATGACAGAGGGTGGTATGTACCGGAGAGGAGTGTGGAGGGTATGACAGTGGGTGGTATGTACCGGGGAAAGGAGTGTGGAGGGTATGAAAGTGGGCAGTATGTACAGGAGAGGACTGTGGAGGGTATGAGAGCGAGCAGTGTGTACAGGAGAGGAGTCTGGAGGGTATGATGGTGGGCACTATGTATAGAACAGAAGTGTGGAGGGTATGATACTGAGCAGTATGTACATTAAATGAGTGTGGAGGGTAAGACAGTGAGCAGTATGTACAGGAGAGGAGTGTGGAGGGTATGACAATAGGCACTATGTATAGGAGAGGAATGTGGAGGATATGAGAGCGAGCAGTATGTACAGGAGAGGAATGTGGAGGGTATGATGGTAGGCACTATGTATAGGAGAGAAGTGTGGAGTGTATGACAGTGGGCACTATGTATAGGAGAGGAGTGGGGAGGGTATGACAGTAAACAGTATGCACAGGAGAGGAGCATGGAGAGTATGACAGTGGGCACTATGCATAGGACAGGAATGTGGAGGGTATGAGAGCGAGCAGTATGTACAGCAGAGGAGTGTGGAGGGTATGACAATAGGCAGTATGTACAGGAGAGGAATGTGGAGGGTATGAGAGCGAGCAGTATGTACAGGAGAGGAGTCTGGAGGGTATGATGGTGGGCACTATGTATAGAACAGATGTGTGGAGGGTATGACAGTGGACACTATGTATAGGAGAGGAGTGGGGAGGGTATGACAGTGAGCAGTATGCATAGGAGAGGAGCGTGGAGAGTATGACAGTGGGCACTATGTATAGGAGAGGAATGTGGAGGATATGAGAGCGAGCATTATGTACAGGAGAGGAATGTGTAGGGTATGATGGTAGGCACTATGTATAGGAGAGAAGTGTGGAGGGTATGACAGTGGGCACTATGTATAGGAGAGGAGTGGGGAGGGTATGACAGTAAGCAGTATGCACAGGAGAGGAGCATGGAGAGTATGACAGTGGGCACTATGCATAGGACAGGAATGTGGAGGGTATGAGAGCGAGCAGTATGTACAGGAGAGGAGTGTGTAGGGTATGAGGGCGGGCACTATGTATAGGAGAGGAGTGTGGAGGGTATGACAGTGGGCACTATGTATAGGAGAGGAGTGGGGAGGGTATGACAGTGAGCAGTATGCACAGGAGAACAGTGTGAAGAGTATGACGGTGGAAACTATGTATAGGAGAGAAGTGTGGAGGGTGTGAAGGGTATGACAGTGGGCACTATGTATAGGAGAGGAGTGTGGAGGGTATGACAGTGGGCACTATGTATAGGAGAGGAGTGTGGAGGGTATAACAGTGAGCATTATGTATAGGAGAGGAGTGTGGAGGGTATGACAGTGAGCAGTATGTACAGGAGAGGAGTGTGGAGAGTACGACAGTGGGCAGTATGTACAGGAGAGAAGTGTATGACAGTGAGCAGTATGTATAGGAGAGAAGTGTGGAGAGTATGTACAGGAGAGGAGCGTGAAGGGTATGACAGTGGGCACTATGTACAGGGGAGGAGGATGAAGGAATCCGGGAAGTAAAAATGTAAAGCTTTGTGGAAGGATGTTTAGGAAATGCGTAGTGGTTAAGCGGTACATGGATTGAAATTACGCCTATTAAGCAGAGACCAGCCATAGTCGATCTATGTATGGGCTAGCTGGTTTTACACAAGTCAATCTATTATCTGACTAGAGTACAACCAGCCTGTCAGGTTTTTCCCAAAACAATCAGTGCTGCCAGCTATAGTTAGCAACACTGATCATTGTATTCACAGGCAGAACACAATAACACTGCATCCACAAGTCGGCAGGTGAGAGGGTGTGTGGGGACAGGCTGGGGAGAGATACTAGTCAGTCCCTGGGAAGGCCCTGGCTAGTTTCAGAGCCAGATACACACAGGTTACATACGCCACGATTGTTAGAGCGAGAGCAATAATTCTAGCACTAAACCTCCTCTGTAACTCTAAACATGTAACCTGTAAAAAAAATTAAAGCACCGCTTAGGACAGTGGTCATCAACCCTGTCCTCAGGGCCCACTAACAGGCCAGGTTTGCAAGATAACTGAAATACATCACAGGTGATATCATTTGCTGCTCAGTGATTGCAGTATTCTAGTCTGCATCTCCCCAAGGTAATACATAAAACCTGGCCTGTTAGTGGGCCCTGAGGACAGGGTTGATGACCACTGGCTTAGTATACAAAGAAAATTGTGCTAACTGTAGTGTGTTTTATATATATATATATATATATATATATATATATATATATATATATATATATATATATATATATATATATATATATATATATATATATAATGTTTGAGGGTTCTGAGTAATTTTCTAGCAAAAAACAAATGATGATTTTTACATGTAGGAGAGAAGTGTCAGAATCGGCCTGGGTAGCAAGGGGTTAATTACCATAAGTAATATACAAATAATTATTATAAGTCCTGTGATCTCATCCTCTCAGTCTGCTGCTGCAGAGTGTGTCAGCTTGTATTTAAACTGGCTGCTCTGTATGTAGCTTCTGACAGGCTGCGCAAGCAGCCCCGTATCTCCGGAACCATAAATGATAGCAGCCCCATATTTTGACCAGTGGTGGGGTGGGTCTTCAGCTACATACCCCCTCCCCGAGATACAATCCTCGAAGTTGATCTTTTTTTCTTTCTTTTTGGGCAAATGGTCCTATCTTGAGGAAGGGGCCTGGAGCTGCAGCTCCAATAGCCCCTATGTTAATCCGGCCCTGGGGGCAGTAGGGCACATTAAATGGGAACAGGGCACACAGTAGGGCACCTTACATGGGATCACATTGATCATTCCATGAAACATCATAAATCACAAATATTCATGTTCTAAAAAAGTAATAAATTATTTATATATACTGCACTCCCTTCTGGGAGGAAATAGTTAAAAAAAAAACTTTTTGCTGCAATGCAAGCTTTGGTTCTGGGTTAACCTTTCAGCGTTTCTGCTTTGTTCTATGTATTTTGGTTGACGAAACACATACATATGTAACACTGCACAGGCATGTGGCAGGACAAGGGTGTCCTTGTTCTTTGTTATAATTGCCTTTTGAATTTACCTTTCTTCAGGGAATAAAGTCTAACAAAAGCACAGCTATTTGTACATCACCCCTGAGCAAGTAAGCGCTGCCAGGTTATCCTTGATGTAATGAAAAAATCTTTTAAAGGCTATGTATACAGGAGTGTGGAATTGGGAGGAAACCTTGGAACATAGCAGCACACTTTCCATCTGCACTTACCTTAATAATAATGAACTACTCACAGGGTAAGAGACATGTCACTATGTTCACAGCAATACACCCAGTTATTTCCTCCCTAGTTTATACCACAGATCCATTTACAGTTAGGTTATGTTGTGATTTAGCCTACTGTCACTCAAGAACTCATTAAATGGCCACAAGACCGTTTTGTCCTACATCAGCTGATTCATAAGCATAAACTGATTTTCCTTTTCTACAAGCTAAATGTATTAATTGCTGTAATAAGTTAGTATTTTATTTTTCATTTTTTGAAATTAGCACAAAGGATGATGATTACATCCAATAAGAAGTACAATTTCCCATCCACCGTCCCCATAATGCTGCAGCGACAATCTTTTGGTGTGGTGGGGGTTAATACAGCCGTTGGACCTACAGGTATTTATCAAGAGTGGCGACTATGCCCATCCTTTCCACCCCTTTGACCCATTTATAGAAGCTGTACTATAGCTTGAATAAATAAAAAGCTCTCTAGGAATGGTAGAGGCAGACCTTTCATTCAACCACCCATCCTCCATTCATAGATCAGAGGGGGGCGGGAAGGGTGGGCAAAGTCTGCACTCTTAACAAATAACTATGATAGGTTCATTGGCTGTATTAATTACCGGTGTGGGGATATGGGGGGCAGAGAACAGGAAATGTCCTTAAAGGGGTTGTAAAGGTTTGTTTTTTATTTTCTAAATAGGTTCCTTTAAGCTAGTGCATTGTTGGCTCACTTACCTTTTCCTTCCATTTCCCTTCTTAATGTTTTTTTTTTCCTTTGTCTGAATTTCTCACTTCCTGTTGTAATCTTTTATTTTACAAAATATTAGATGGGGGGAATAAACTCCTATTTATTAAACATATATTTTTTACACAGATTTGAAAAACTATGTAGATCATCTGCAGCATTTGCATTAGGTGAGCTATTAGCTCTGAAAATACTTTTATCATAGAACTAATCAAGAGCACAACAATAATTTGACCACTAGAGGGCATTGTTTATTTAACAGGCTGCAAGCTAATAGTAGTTTGTATCAACTTGTTACAGACTTGCACTTTGCAGCTATTGTTTATTGGCTCACTAGTCATAATTTCCTGCAAAATGTATTATCAAGTACAGTTATTTACCCTTTCAAACAGTATTAATTGTTTACCTGTTTCTCTTTATAGTTACATGCTGTTGATCTACAGTGTGTGCTTTCAGGTCAATGCTTACAATTTTCTTCTTGCCTAGGTAGAAATGTGTACAGTTTTTATATAATTTAAGATTATCATAAAACTGCACACTACAGATTAATAAAATGTGTTTTATTCTCTAAACTGCACTGGTTAGAAACATTTATAACATAGTTTTCGTTGCCAGTAATCATGTATTCTCCCTTTTTGCTAAGCATCATACAAGTTAAACAAAATTAAATAATTGGTGCTGGGATGATGATACTACAGTACTATGAGAGTAAAGAATTGAAAAAAAAAAAGCTAAATGATGATTTTAACTGTAAAAAAAAACAAGCTAAATGATGATTTTAACTGTAAAAAAAAAACGAGCTAAATGATGATTTTAACTGTGTAAAATAAAAAGAATAACATAATTGATGGTTACGTAAGTAAGTGAAAGGGTTAGCCGTGCATGGGTGATCAAATTGAGAATAAGTAAGGAAGGGATGGTGCCACATCCTATACTAAGGCCAGCATTTCCTCTACAAGGTTCTATACTTAATTTCCTTCCATTCATAAGTTATATGCCGGCGCCCACTAGAAACTGCCAGCACACCTCGGCCAGTATTACAATATCCAAAAAGTGAAAAAACTGGGCTGGGATAAAAGATTTTTCAGCGATAAAGAAATGTAGGAGTATAAAGACAGGAAATGGGACCAGGAATGAATGATGATAGCATAATTGTTAGGTACACCAGTGACTTACTGTATATGTCTAATATATTATTACAGAGGGATCTTATCTTTAGGCAACTTCACTATATCTGGAACATCGATCCCTTGTCATACCACATCTCCAACAGTTAGATAAAGCTGTTGAAATATGTTATGCAAGGTGTAAGGGGTATCTCACTTATCTGAGAAGTACGTTTTCAAGCTTTTTTTTGAAGAGTGAAATTTTAGATTAATTTCTAATTCTGGATCAAAGAAAAAACTAAGGTACACGGCAACTAATTAACTGGATTGTTTTTTTACAACCTAGAATGAGCAAATTTCAGAATAAGGATAAAAAACGTTGTACATTATGGCAAGGTTATATGTAAACATTGAGGGTGATTTGCAAAAACTGCACCTGTTAACTTAATTACTGTGCAAGTGCTGAAGTAATTACAGCATACGGAATAGTGCTCATAGTTCTGGGATGATAAATTATATTGGGATTCAATCAAGTAACATTCACCTACAGTATAACCAACATATTATTTTAGGGTAGCTTCCTGGCTGTCTTTGGCTTCAGGATTTTCAAAGTTACTGACATGCAACAAGTGAAGTCAGAGTGAAGTCAGAATTCCTGAGCTGTAAACACCTTGCCCATTCAAAACAACCCCTAGACCCCGCCACACTGCAGACCCCCCTCCACTTCAGATCCGACACTGCAACACTCGCTCTATATCTGCGGCTCAGTAAACTTCTCCACCTTCTTAATCTCCCCCAATCTGTCCCTTTTGGGGATCCTGGAAACTCCACGATTTCCTTCTGCATTTGACAACCTGTTGGCGTTTTGTTGGTGGTGAAGCAGAGGAACTAGGTACATTTACGAATTCCTGGCACTTGAATGTATTAAATCTTTTGAGTACTTACGAGACGCCGGAAACTTACGTCCAATGAGACCATCTGATATTCCCAAATATGACATCCCATTCATAAATGCCAGCTCAACTCCCTCAAACGATTAACTCCATTTGAAAACGGAAACAAAGTAGTTTGGATTGGTAGAACACCCATGCAAATAGTAAATGGATTCCTTTATTGAAAAATCAAAAAAGCAATGGATGGGTACAGGCAGGGGAAAAGCAGGTAGGTTGATGCGTTTCACACTATAGAAGTGCTTTGTCAAAACCACCATTTGAAAACTATTGCCGCAGGAATTTTGTTCTGAAAGGCTTAGGCCCCCTGTACCAAGGTTCAGTTTCATCGGTCCAAACCGACCATGTGTATAGCCCATTGGTCTGTTTTCCTTCGGTCCAAAATTTTAAAACATGCTTCATAACTGAACTGATGGACCACTGCCCGATCGGTCCAAACCGATGGTTAGTACAGAAAAGCATCGGTTCAAACCCGCGCATGCTCAGAATCAAGTCGACACATGCTTGGAAGCATTGAACTTCGTTTTATTCAGCACGTTGTGTGTTTGACGTCACCGCGTTCTGACCCAATCGGTTTTTGGAACGATGGTGTGTAGGCACATCAGACCATCAGGCCACTTCAGCGGTGAAAAGAACCAGTAATTATTCTTTCATTGGTGAAGTAAGGGGGAAGAAACAAGTATTCTCAATGCAAGACACAAAACAAACATAGTAATTGAGCGCACTCCCCATAAATGTCTATAAGACCACTACCTGGGATATGTGGGGTGGAAGTGAAATGGGGAAGGGAGCTGGAAAGGAAATTAAATGGTTAAAGTCCAAGGTTAAAGTGCTTTAAAGGAAATGCAATAGTCCAGTTCAGAAATTGTCCACAGCACTATATAGATATTGCCTTGCTTAGGTGGCAGCCAGCTAGCAGATGAAGCGATCTGTAACAGGACAAAAAAAAGACACAATGCAGCGCCTTCTAAGCGTAGCAAGTGGATTTAATATTGTCAATTTTTTTTTTTTTTTTTAATTTGACAATATTAAATCCACTTGCTACGCTTAGAAGGCGCTGCATTGTGTCTTTTTTTTATTCTCAATGCAAGAACTCTTGTGTACGCATATCAGGCCATCAGGCCACTTCAGCGGTGAACCGATGAAAACGGTCCGTCGGACCATTCTCATCGGTTTGGAATGACCGTGTGTACAAGGCCTCAGAGTCTGACCTACATGCCTCGCTTACAGACACTATGGGCCCTTGTATACTCTCCTATGTGTCAACGTGGGAAGCTGATCTAGGTGCTGTAGAACCTTGGAGCTTGAAGTCAAATCTGGCTAGCCTTATTTACCTTTTTCACAGAACATATTCTCCCAAGAAAACACCTACAAATTGCTAGACATGTGCATCTGTTTTCGTCCGAATGCATTTTTGTCCAAATTTCGGGGGTTTTCACGTTCGTTTTAACAAACGATAACGAACATGCATAATCCGAAATCCGAAAGATCCGACATAAAAAATTATTGATTTTCGTTTTGTTGCGACAACAGTTCTATACAGATAGAAGATTCAACATGAAGGTAACAATAGCGATCTGTGTCTATCGATAGGTTGAATGTGCCTATCCTAACTCTATTAGTCCAAGATTATTCGACATAGAGAGAAAAGATTCGACATTATAGAGACATGAAGATTCGATGAAGCAGCTAAAAACATAAAATTGCTGCGAGCAGACAATTATGGTCAAATGCTCCTCCCACAGGGTATAGAAGAATTCTAATGTTGGTTGGTTGGTTGAATAGTAATATTAATTATTAAATATTTTTGTTAATTACTAGTTATACAACATTAGAATTCTTCTATAGCTTGTGGGCAGAGCATTCGTCCGGAAATGTACGATTGTGGCATTGTACAGTTTAGCTGCTTCGTTGAATTTTCTTAGAACATTCGACAGACACCATAAGCCTTCAATTGACAGATTCAACCTTAATTAATTTGGATTTTCGGACTTATGCATTTTTTAACAAAACAAAATAAATAAAAACAAATTTTCGGGAGTAACTAAATAAATGTATTCTTCAGACAAAAACGAAATCCCGAAACAAAATATTTCAGTGTGCACATGTCTACAAATTGCAATCGTGCTGGTACATGACCCCAATATGGGTTGCCAAATTTGTTCCCTCTGCATCTCCCTTGTGCTTCTGGTGTTGTATGGAGCTAGGCAACCTATTTCACATCTGGTGGATGTGTCCAAAAGCCTTATGTTTTTACACTGACCTTGGCTCACAATACTTCTGGTCACATTTATACTCAAGCAATATTACACAAGTAGTACTCTGTCTATGAGTAAGGACAAGGAGGTCTTTGTTCTTAAAGGGGTTGTAAAGGAAAAATGTATTTTTCATAATAAGCATCCTTTACCTGCAGACATTCCTCTTTTCACTTCCTCATTGTTTGTTTCTGCTCAGAAGTTGCTCTATTTCTTCTCTGTTCTGTTCACTTCCTGCTTGTCTGATTTTACTGACCACCGTGATAGGAGGCTTTACTGCGGTGGTCAGTAACATGGTCACCCCCTCCTGGGAACTACATCTGTGTGGCAGGATGCTCTCTACGTGTTAGAGACTTCAAGGAGGTGTGAATTACTGGGCGTGCCACAATTCATACTGGGAAATGTAGTTCTTACATGAACGAGCGATGCAAACCAGGAAGTGAATGAGAGAACAGAAACTAGAATGCTGGAGGTGATATAGATGAAGGAATTTAATAGGTATTTACTAGTTTTTTAACAGAATCATTACACTATTCTGTCCGTCTACCTTGCAGACATTAATTTTAGGCAATTTTTTTTTTCCTTTACAACTCCTTTAAGAGGATAGACCCATGATCACACATGCCTGGCCTGAAGATTGCAGGGTTTAAAGTATATGTAAACCAATTTGTACAAAAAAAAAGATCAAAGCTGAATAATTTTTGCATAGCTACATTGGCCGAGCTTAGACCAACGATGGTTTGTATATGCCATACATGTTGATTCCTGTGGAAAGTGAAAATCACTGTAACAGTCACCATTACTACAATGATTACAACTATATTCCAGGTCCCATGGTGAGAGACAGTCCTGCTTCTCCGGGGACACTCAGCACGGGCACCATTCACAGAATACTTTGCATTTTTTTTATATTAAATGGATATGGTGATGTTACCACCCAGCCTGATTGGTTGCAATCATAGATAGCCTTGCATTTATTGACAAAAATGTAAGGCGTCTTTTGAATGGCGCCCATGCCAACTGGGTAATCCCCAGTATTCACAATGCAGCAGGGCAGCAACTCGCCACAGAACCAGAAAAGTACTGGTGATCACTGTATTAGCGCTGACAACACAGTGATTGTCACCTTTTAAAGGGATGATACAAGTATGACATATGCAAACTTATACTGGTTCAAGCTGAACCAATGTAACTATGCAAAAAGAAAAAAAGCCACACCTGAAACTCAGCTGTAAAAGAGAAGAAAAACAAGCATCAGAAGTAAAGGATAATACAAACTATGAGGCAGATACACATTAGAAAACTTTGTAGTGAGTGACCATTTTATATTTTTAATAAATGTTCTCATTTTGAATTGGAATTACACTGTGGCCCAATCTTTTTCCTTCTACTATATGTTACATTGGGAGGATTTATATGTGAAGTACTGCTGCTCCAACCATGGTCTATATTCATTGATGTCAACTCTGTGATATATCTCTGCCTGATTCCATTGGAAGTCGTACTTGTTTAATTCTTCCTGAGTGAGATACACCAACAAGCCCGTTTGACTCATCAGGTGTAATGCCGCGTACACACGATCAGTCCATCCGATGAGAAAACGGCTGACTGATGGTCCGTCGCGCCTACACACCATCGGTTAAAAAAACGATTGTGTCAGATTGTTGTGATGTAAAACACAATGGGGTGCTGAAAAAAAACAAAGCTCAATGCTTCCAAGCATGCGTCGACTTGATTCTGAGCATGCATGGATTTTTAACCGATGGTTGTGCCTACTAACGATCGGTTTTGTCCTATCGGTTAGGAATCCATCGGTTAATTTTAAAACAAGTTGCCTTTTTTTTAACCGATGGTGCCCACACACAATCGGTTTTGACCGATGAAAACGGTCCATCAGACCATTCTCATCGATTTAACCAATCATGTGTATGCGGCATAAGCCTCGCTGGGTCCAACACGTTTGGTAAGCCTTCAATCTTCACAGTGGTGGATTACCTACAGACAACTGATTATATAGTCATTTTCATTTCAGTGGAATTTTTTGGACTTTATACTCACTTGTTTACCAACACACTTGGTTTATTGTCACTTTGGTGTTTATTAACACTATCACCTTGATGTTCAATATAGATATTTATTTATCTCTTTGTACATCTATACACTTTGTTTATCAGAATTTTCGTTTTTTATGTTTTATGCGCCATTAATTTTGGTTGTTTTATTAATATTCATTTATTACCTTCTGTGTGTATATTGAAATGAGCACATTAGTGCAGATTCATGGTTCAATTCATATAGATAGCACCCTCTTATTCACCTATTTATATATTTTTTGATCACATCATAATCATAATTTTCAGCACCGCACTTTACCATTTCCACTTTGCCTATATACAGTATACCTGTTGTGCAGGCAGCTATTATATATATATACCACTTGACAGCACGGTTTTCCTTCTTTTCTTATACGATGTTACCACCCAGCCTGATTGGTTGCAATCATAGAATGCCTTGCATTTATTGACAAAAATGTAAGGCTACTTGTGAATGGCGCCCATGTCAACTGGGTGATCCCCAGTGTTCACAATGCAGCAGGGCAGTCACTCGCCACAGAACCAGAAAAGTACTGGTGATCACTGTATTAGCGCTGACAACACAGTGATTGTCACCTTTTAAAGGGATGATACAAGTATGTGTAGCGCCCCCCCTACTTTCAGTACGGGCGCTACCCAAAAGTTAGTTTGGAATGGGAGGCTTAGTTTTACTCCCATTCACAAATTATGGAAATTTAGGCTGCTGTCCATTCCAGAATTTGTCCTGTAGGTCAGTCTGCGCTCCAGGGGTGCGTTGACACCCCTGGGTGGCAGTTGGCGCTAGAGGGATTCTGGCAGACCCACCTGCTCCCAGCAGCAAATCAGAGGAGTCTTCCCTCGTTGGGCATGCTGGGGGGGGATATATCTGGGGCAGCCGCGTTTGCGGGGCCCGAGTTCCAGGTGCGGTACCCACCTTCAGGGTACGCGCATCCATGGGCCCCGCCACTGTGTCCTGCCATGCTGAGGCCGGGTACCATGCAGAGCCCCTTCCTACTACTAAAAGGGGCCCCAGCGACTTGCTGGGTCCCTACCTTCTGCTGAGAGGATCCTAAGCCGGGAGCTGTTTGATGGGGGATTGGCCCGCGAGAACCTAGAACCAGAGGTTGTACAGGAGGCCCAGACGAACCATCGGGGATCCGGTCACCGCACCGTATGACAGGTATGCTTAAGCTGTCAGTGGGTGACATTGATTGAATTGACTGGGAGGATTTGCTCAAACTGTTTATCACAAATCCAAAATTATCCAGCCTGTGGCAGAGGCCCTGTGTCAGGCCTGTGGCAGAGGTCTGTTTCCTCCCAGTGATTTATAAGTGACGCTCCGGCTGCCAGGCCTGAGATAGCTGCCTGTCCGGGGGCACTTTACCCACCCGGATTGGGGTGGCGACGAATTGAGCTACACTATTGCTGAGAGCAGGCTTGCTCTCTGTCTGAATATCCAAGGCCTGATACTAAAAGTTCCTCTACGCTCATCAACCTTCTCTATCGTGTGTCATGTTGATGTTGGCCAGGTTGAGCCTTGGAATAAAGCATTGAAAAACTGAGTTTGTGTCTGGACACTTGCTCTTTGCTCACATTCACAGAAATCACCCCTAGACCAAGTCAAGAAGGTAACTTAGAAAGCCGGTCCCAAAACGAATCAGCGGCTCCTTCGGGGGTGAGCACTACATATGGCATATGCATACCTATACTGGTTCAAGCTAGACCAATGTAACTATGCAAAAAGAAAAAAAGCCACACCTGAAACTCAGCTGTAAAAGAGAAAAAAAACAAGCATCAGAAGTAAAGGATAATACAAACTATGAGGCAGATACACATTAGAAAACTTTGTATGGATTTATTGTCACAAGCTATGCCATGCTTAAATGACACATTAAGATGACATTTTGACAAGTTAGTAATGAATTGGCATTTACAGCATGATAAGAAGTTTATACAAATCTGGAGTACATATGTTATTCTTGAGTAATGCAAGCTTCCAGGGCTTCAGCCTCTCCACCCTTCTTGGTCAGGTGAACTCCCAATCAGACTATTATGCTGGGTTATAAGAGGGATACTGTTACTGGATATATAAAAACATTGCGGGAACAAATGTCATTTGAATTTCTTAGTTGAGTTCAAGGAATATTGACACGATATGAATATAAATGTTCCATGGAATACATTTACGTGTTATTTATTTATTTATTTATTAAAATGCTTATAAAACACAGCGCAGTCTTACACACGTGCCTCGATGCGCTGGCGGGATAAAAACAGAACAGAAAAGGGGCAAAAACTACATCGACCAAACAAGTGACAATAAAACAATAACAATCAGCGAATAAAAAATATAAAACATACAAAGCTAAATATATAACATTTTTGAGCTATCAAAATACTTAATATTTAAGTCACCCCGAAAGCCTGGATATAAAGCCATGTTTTTAACAATCTCCTAAACTTTAGGAGATCATTTTCCAGTCTTATATGAAGGGGCAAGGAGTTCCAGAACTGAGCTCCTTGAACTTCCAGGGTCCTCCCACCACATTTGTTTTTAGCAAATTTGGGGATGTTCAACAAAGCCAAATTCTCAGACCGCAGCGATCTAGTAGGCACATGTCTGATGAATTTTTCTCTGAGATAGCCCGGTCCAAAACCATGGATGGCCTTATGCACAAGACACCCCGTCTTAAACTGAGCCCGTTGTGCCACGGGCAGCCAGTGTAAGGCTTGTAGGGATGGAGTGATGTGATCGTACCGGCCCACGCCCGTGAGTAACCTGGCAGCCGCATTCTGCACCAGCTGAAGCTTGTGCAAGATGTTCTTAGACACACCCATATACAGGGCATTGCAATAATCAAGTCGACTACCAACCATTGCATTGACCATAGAGATTTTGTCAGAGTCCTCGATAAAGCGAAACGTAGATCTCAGGAGTCTCAAGTGGAAGTGGCATACACTTACCACTTGATTCACCTGGCTACGCAATGCCAACTTAGAATCAAGGATAACCCCCAGGTCCCTGACCTTAGAGACTGGTACCGGACTCGGTTTAAAGGAGTCTGGCCAGTCGGGCATCTTACTAGGGCAATCATGGTTACTGAAGATCATAGTTTCAGTTTTGGAGCCATTAAGCTTGAGGTAATTGGCTCCCATCCAGGTTCTAATCTCCTCCAAACAAGAGGCAAGATCAACTTGCCTCTCGTTGGTCCTGGGGAGGCGGAAGTATATCTGGGTGTCGTCTGCATAGACGTGGAAGAGAAGGTTATGGCGGCGTATGATGTACAACAATGGTCTCATGTAGATATTAAACAGGATGGGCGATAATGCCGAACCCTGAGGGACCCCACAGGAGAGAGAACTATCAGCAGAGTAATACGGTCCCAATCTTACCCGCTGAACTCTCTCCTGCAGAAAAGAGGCCATCCATGCCAAAGCAGTACCATCAGTGCCAGCCACAGTCCCTAGTCTTTCCAACAGTCTGGTATGATCAATGGTGTCGAAGGCTGCAGACAGATCCAGAAGTACTAAGGCTGAGGTGTCATTCCTATCCAAAGACCAGAGGAGATCATCCTGGACTTTAACCAAGGCCGTTTCAGGGCCTCTACCAGGTCGGAATCCTGACTGGAGGTCATCAAAGATGTTGTTAGATTCCAAGTGAGGCTGATACTGCCATACCGCTGCTCTTTCCATGATCTTAGCAAGGAACGGTAAGGTGGAAATGGGTCGATTGTTACTGAGCATGGAGCGTGGCAAGTTAGAATTCTTCAGCAGTGTTATAATCACCGCCTGCTTTAGAATACTTGGCACCACTCCACTCCACGTGTTCACTTTAGAAAATTATGTGTATACCTTCAACAAGTAAAATATAACAAATATGTTCATTCTATGAAGCCTGTCAAATAAACATGTCTAATTTACTGTATGTGCCCCAGCAATTCTCTTAGGGTTTCAAAACATATGCTCCACAAGAGACCATTAGGCACATTGGTTACCAGTACTGGACTGGGATTAAAATGGAGCCCTGGTACATAAACATCACAAACTGACATATCTACTGTATATTTTACCAACCTTCATCAAGTCCTATGAAGCATTCATGTTTTACTGAATTGTCTCTATTATACCGTAAGTATAATATATATATACAGTTGTGCTCATAAGTTTACGTAACCTGGCAGAATTTAAGATTTCTTGGCTTTTTTTTCAGAGAATATGAATGATAACACAAAAACTTTTCTTTCACTCATTGTTAGTGTTTGGCTGAAGCCCTTTATTATCAAGTACCCCAGTTCTTAATACCGTGTATTGCCCCTTTAACATCAATGACAGCTTGAAGTCTTTTGTGGTATTTGTGGATGAAGCTCTTTATCTTCTCAGATGGTAAAGCTGCCCATTCCTCTTGGCAAAAAGCCTCCAGTTTCTGTAAATTCTTGGGCTGTCTTTCTTGCCGGCCCCTTTGATACTCCTCCTTTTCTGAATTTTAGGGTTTATCTGTTAGGGGTCATTCCGAAGAAGGAACCTGGCTCCTTTTGACTTATGCATCATTTACCTTACCCTGACGGTTTTTCCTTGAATAATGAAATTGATTCTAGTATGTGTTCTGTCTCTTATTCCTCCTTTGAGGATACATTACTTAAAATTCACAACGTCGACAATTCTGTTCTTATAGCGAAAGCTGATATAAAATTTGCGTTCTGTTTGTTGCCTATACATCCATCGGCATTCAATTATTTGGGTTTCATTTTTCAAGGTGAAAACTTTTTTGACAAATGTCTGCCGATTGGATATTCTTTTTTTTTTTACATCTTCCTATGGATAAAATTGTGAAAACCAGACTGCTGTTGGAATGTATTCTATCCAAAAAGAAGGTGCAATTGCAAACGATTCAGACCTTGTTAGGTTTGTTGGCATTTGCATCCAGAGTGATGCCTATGGGTAGAGTATTCTCGAAATTCCTATTTCGAGCCATTTCAGGAATTACTTCCCCTACTCATTTTGTTTGGCACAAGTTCTTGTCCTCTTTTAATGGTTGCTTTTTATGGCAATCTACAGTACCTTTTGTGAGGAGAAGGGAAAAACTAGGGGCAAGTTTTTTATGGACTTTTCAGGCACAGTATGCTAGTAAGAATACAGTCGTACAAAGAGAAATTCGCTAAAATTAAATTTAATTGAACATGGAAATACAGTTCATATGTACTGTATTTCCATGTTCAATTAAATTAAATTTTAGAGAATTTCTCTTTGTACGACTGTACGAATATTCGCGAATAACTCGAATTTCGCGGCCAAAATTTGCTATTCCGAATATTCGTATTTTTTCAAATTTATTTTTAAAACAGATCACATCCTAGTGATCTACATCGACGTCTAAAAGCATTGCTGGTATGATTAGAGACCCTGGGCCGAGTAGCTAAGCTGAGGCGATCCTTTTATGTTGCCGAATATTCGCAATCGCGAATATTCGTATTACGAATATTCGCGAATACTTTCTCCGCCCTTCTTTTGCATCAGAGCCAATCAGAGTTCTCCTACCACAGTTGTCATAGGAGAGAGTGGAGTGTTTCTGTGCGTTTTTCCAGTGTATCACATCTTCAAAGAATTTTCCATCTTTTGTCCCGTGTCATCATTTGCATTTCACCTCTTTAATGAGAATAATAACTGTTTAACATAAAGACATTTAAGAGATGTCAACGTAAACGGTTTACTTGGCTTTTTTTTAACTCAACAGAATCAGGGGCCCCAGTGTGCGGTTGATCTTTACCTAACTCAATACAGGTCAGTCTAGAGGAGAGATCTGTATTTTCCAAATCTATGGTTATTCAATATTTATTAAACTAATCAATATACAAATTGGTCAAAGTAAACCCTCAAATCTATATAATAATGTATTTATTTTATTAATACCTTGTTGTTAGTTGCAGGGTCCATTACGTAAAACCACACTTTTTCCAAAGGGCAGGTGAAATTGAATGTTTCAAAATTTCGCAATAAATTTTGCATTCGCATTAGCGAAATTTCGCAATCAATTTCGCATTCGCATTTTTTTGATAAAATATCACGAATATTCGATTTTAGCGAATATTTCACGAATATTCATCTATATATTCGTGATATATTGCGAAATCGAATATGGCGTATTCCGCTCAACACTACGTGGCACCCTATCAGAATATTAAGTATCCACATGTTCACTACATGTGAGGATACTGTTTCCTCCTCTTTATTCATACAGTACCTTTTGTGTTTCCTCAGCTTCTAATCTTTTTTCAGGCGCCTCTGGAGCTTGTGGATACAGGACATTTTGGCAGGGATATTGGTCTGCGAGCGTATATGGCATTCTTTTTGGATTAAAGTGGAGTTCCACCCATGTCATTTTGGGGGGGGGGGGCGGATACCCTCTTTTTAGAGGTATCCAGCTCCCACTTCCTCCAGGCGCTCCACGGAACCGAAAGGAAGTTCAGCTGTCCTTCTCCCTTCCTGCAATTTCTGGGATATGTCACAGGTACCAGGAGATTGCCCGGCCAATCACAGCGTGCAGCGCGGCTTGCGCATGCGCAGTGCATGCACGGATGTGAAGCCACAGCCGAGTGCCCACAGTCAGAAGGCCGGTGCTGCGGAGAGGAGAGGAGCGGGGCTTTGTTCGCCCGCATCGCTGGACCGTGGGACAGGTGAGTGTCCGATTATTAAAAGTCAGCAGCTACACTTTTTGTGGCTGCTGACATTTATATGGTTGGAACTCTGCTTTAAGAATGGTTTTACTACTAATATCGTCCTTCTGGAGTTGTTTCCTGTTCTTGTGGCTCTTGAACTATGGGGTACACAATTTAGGTATAGGATAATTCTTCTGCATTCTGATAATAAGGGTGTTGTCTTTGCAATTAACTGTTTGGTTTCCAAATCCTTGCCAGTTATTTATATTCTTCGATATCTGGTATTTAAATGTTTAGATCTGAATATCTGGCTTAAGGCTAAATATATTCTGGGTTTTAACAATCTCATTGCAGACTCATTGTCTCGTCAACAGATGGGCAGATTTCGGATGTTGGTTCCAGACACGGATCCTATCGGCCTATTTTGTCCACCCCATTTGTGGAAACTAATATGATTCCAGTGAGGCTTGCTATTCCAAATTCCTTAGCTCCTTCCATGTGGGCATGTTATGAAGCTGCGTGGAGGCTATGGTGTTTATTTTTACGACATTGAGTAATTGCGTTACCGAAGATCTGGTCCTATGATTTTTTAATTATTTAATGAGTCGTAAATACTCTTATCCTATATTTTGAAAACATTAGCAGGAGTGTCTTTTTTCTTAAATCTACAATGATACTCTTCCTGCATTAGTTTTTTTTTCAGTGAAACAAGCCTTGAAAGGCTATCGCAAAGTAGCTGATAAAACACTGCCAATTTCAGCAGATATCTTGGTTAAGATATGCTCTGCAACTACGCCAGTCTGTTTTTCGCCTTTCAAATCATTGTTATTTAAATTTTCCTTCTGCGCTTTTCAGATCTCGTAGCTGTTTACTCCTAATAGAACTAAGAGTCTGGCCTAATGTTTTCTTCAGTGGCGCAGGAGTAAAACTGATCAATTTGGCCATGGCCGTTGGATTACTCTCCACAAGCACTTAGATCTTTCTATATGTGCAGTATCTTTGACCCAGAAATATTTAAAGTATCGGCCACCTTCTGATAAGCAATTCCTTATCCATGCTAATAGTAATCCTTTGACAATTTATCAATTTCATCCTGTTTTGATAAGATGTCTCAATTTTTTGAAGATTGGCCATCTTCCAATTTCCTCACACTTATTCCATATTGGTGCTGCTACTGAGGCTGCAAATTTAGGTTTTTCTGAATCTGTTATAAAAAATAATAGTGGTTGGAAGTCCAAATGCTACAGTTCTTATGTACGTCCTAATGTTTGCCTTTGGATTTCAGATTCTTTGTATGTTGTTTGGATCATTGGACATTCCTATGTCTTTTGGGCTCATAGGAGAGCTGAATTTAGATGTTATGGTCCAATCTTAGGTTTACCTGCATCTTGTTTTCCTGTCTATTGGTATGGTCAACGTGGCATGAAATGGAGTTACGTAAAGCTTTATCTTTGTTATATTTACAGTGGCCTGTTCCACAAATTATTATTTTCCATTTGGCTGGTAACGGCATAGGTCTCCGCAGAACTTTGGAAATAATTTCTCTTATTAAATCAAATTTGATGTGCCTTTATTATATCCTTCAGAATTGCATCCTGGTTTTCTCTCAGATCATTCCTCGTTTACGTTGGCTTAGCCCCGAATGGAAACATTTTGAAAAAATTTGTAAAAGGATTAATAGAGCTGTAGCTAAATTTATGCCTGTGTTAAATAATTTGTCTTACAGACACATGGATTTGGAAGTAGGTATTCTCTTTTTTTACCGTCTTGACCAAATTCATTTGTCTGATATTGCACTGGACATATTTAATATGAATTTACAGTCATCATATGTGGAATTGGCTGTGGGTTGGTTGGGGTGCCATGCTTATGGTACATAAGCACGGCGTATGGGACTTTACGTTGTAATTTTATTAGCTCAAGCTTTAATAGCTGAGCTAAAATGTGTTGTTGGTATACTTTATTATCGGTATTAGATTATATGCTGCTAATATAATTTATTACATACCTATAATAAAGGTATGAATCCATAAAAATATGAGTCCAGTGTTATATATTATATTTTATAAGTTACATTTGTGTAGAGTGTGTTCTGCCTAATATCCCATGGTAATGGAGGGTGGGGCATAAAATGTCCCCACCCACCACATATGGGATAGTTGCAGACCAAAAATAAACAGTTTAATCAATTTTTTTCTGTTTTTGTACTTACCTGTGATTGGCCACATGATTCCATCAATGGTTCTGGCACGAGCAGTCTACTATAAAAGAAGGAAAAAATGTGTCATTAGTAGTGCAGTCAGCGGGGATTTGAAGAAGAAAGCACATCCCGCCCTCCCTCCCCAGAGGCGATTCAGTTTGCATGTGTTGCGCTATATAAGTTTTTCACTCACTCACTCACTCACTCACTCACTCCCTCCCATTTCGCTGCTCACATTATGTGGTCTTGTCCCTTTCTTTAGAAAGGGGGCTTTACGTTGTAATTTTAGAGCGAGAGGAGCGGTGCCACTCTGAGTGCAGTTAAAATTCAATGTTTAACCACTTGGCGACCGCTGCACGACTATATACGTCGGCAGAATGGCTCGCCTGGGCATATGGACGTATATATATGTCCCCTTTAGGAAGCGGCATTATAGGTGCGCCGTGTGCCATGTGTGTGTGACCGCAGAGAAAGATTTTCACCGCTCCAGGTGAGGCTTGTAGATGATCAGGGACGGTCGGATTACCAAGGTGCTGGCGATGCAAGTAGCAATAGCAATGAGAAGAGGAAAATGGACAGCCGCACTCCGGAAAAACTTTTAAAAGAAAGTTGTCTTTATTTTCAAGCTGGAACATGTACAGTCACCGCAACCACAAAACAGGACAGCCGACGCGTTTCGCACTTAACTAGTGCTTAGTCATGGCTGTGTGTGTGACCGCAGATCTCGCAAAAACTCGATGTCTGCCGGGAGTCCCGCTGATGTAAACAAGCATTTTCCCATTCTGCCTAGCGACAGGACACTGATCACAGCTCCCTGTGATTGGAGCAGTGATCAGTGTCGTGTCACATGTAGCCCACCCCCCCTACAGTTAGAACACATCCCTAGGACACACTTAACCCCTTCAGTACCCCCTACTGGTCAACCCCTTTACTGCCAGTCACATTTACACAGTAATGAGTGCATTTTTATAGCACTGATCGCTGTATAAATGTGAATGGTCCCAAAAGAGCGCCAAAGGTGTCCGATGTGTCCGCCATAATGTCGCAGTCACAATAAAAATCGCTGATTGCCGCCATTACTAGTAACCTATACCTATAATAAAGGGCAGCAGCCATTAGAATCCTATCAGGAACCTGTACTCACCGAGGCCGATATGCTGAGGACTGCTCACATTTGCGACCCTGCGCAGTCCACTCTCTGGAGTTGAGACAGAGGAGGGAAGGCACAAGGAGGCACCGGTGCCGGAAGCAGGTAGGTAGACTTGGTGCGTCTGACGGTAGCTGAGCAGGCGTGGAAGACTGGGAACAACTGGAGATCAGGCAGACACTGGCAGGAGGTCCAGAAGAGCCAAGCAGGAGACAAAGACAAGTCCGGGTCACAGGCCGTGGGTCAAGGGCATGAGAAGGCAGAGAAAGTCCGTAGGTATAAGCCAAGGTCAAGGGCAGGAGATAGCAGCAATCCAAGGTACGTTAGCCAAAAGGTCAGAGGTTCCGGGTGAGAGGAGAGTCGTCAGGAAGTCCAGGTCAAAACAAGAAGATATGGCAACAGGTAGACTCACTAAAGCTGATGACAAACCAGCAACCTGTTCAGGGAATGCTGCTGGTTTAAATAGGAGTGTCAGTCCTCTGATTGGCCCCAGGGATGCCACGTGCGCGCCCGTGCGCGCGTCCACGCACACGACGCGCCGCTGTACCTCGCATGCGCGCGCGCAAATGGCGCACAGGTACGCGCCGAAGCCCCATTCCACCGCGCATGTGCGGGAGTCTGTCATAGACGGGACTAGTACCCTGACAAATCCACAAAAATATGGCCCAGATTCACAGAGAGTGGGTGCACATTACGCCGCCGTAGCGCAAACAATGTACGCTACGCCAACGCAGAGCAGAGAGGCAAGCATGGAATTCACCAAGCCAGTGCTCCCAACGCTGCGCTGGGTTTCGAAGGCGTACGCCGGCATAGGTGGAAGTGGGCGTGAGCCATGCAAATGAGGCGTGACCCCATGCAAATGATAGGCCGAGCGCCAGACAGATACTTATCAGGAACTGCGCATGCGCCGAGACGTGGACGCATTCCCCCTTCGAATGCTCACAACCACGTCGGAACAACTGCCAAAACTGTGCCGGATCACTGCGTACGGCGTGAACGTAACCTACGCCCAGCCAGACACGTCCAACGTAAAATACGCCGGCGTGTGTTCCCTGGTGCAGACCTTTGCATGTCTGCTGCTGGGTTACACCTCCTTTATGAAGAATAACTTTACGCCGGGCGTACAACTTACGCGCACTGCGTCAGGCGCACGTATGTTCGTGAATCGCCGTATTTCACTAATTTGCATATTTGAATGGCTAATCAATGGGAGCGCCACCATGCGTCCAGCCTAAATGTGTGCCCACCCTACGCCGGCGTAGGCAAGTTACGTCGACGGGATGAAGCCTGTTTTTAGACGCATCTTAGTTTGTGGGTCCGGCGCACAGATACGACGGCGCACATTTGCACTTACGTTGGCGTATCTTGTTATACGTCGGCGTAAGTAAGTGCTTTGTGAATCTGGGCCTAAGAGTCCAGTGTTATATATTATATTTAAAAAGTTCAATTTATATAGAGTGTGTTTTGCTTAATATCCCATAGGTATTTTTGTCCTTGCCATGTGTGTCAGTGTTGACAGGTATAGTCCTCTGAAGCATCTAGATAGTGGTCATGACCATCAACTGTAGCAGGCCATTTAGCCTCCAGCCACCATGCTACTTTTAGACTGCCCAGTGACAGTTGGGACCAAGAGGTTAGAATGTGTCAGTTAAAGTGATATTAAACCCAAAACCAAAGATGTAAAATATTGCAGCTTACCAGTCATTAGGCGTGGTGGCTGCATTTATTTTAATTTTTTCAGGCTTTTCCCCCTGTGTTTTCACCTGGTGATCTCACTCGTAACACACCTCCTGTATCAGAGTGTCTCCACTCTGGATGAAGGAGTACAGGGGGCATATTTGGACAGGAGCATTATCAGTCTGGGGGGAGGGGATTGTTAATTGTACTAGCATTTTTAAATACCCTAAACACATTTAAGCCAAATTCCAACTAACACTTTATAAGCAATTACAGCAAACCATTTTGTTCCTTTTGCATAAAGGTTTTACATAAATAAATAAAAGCTGATCATTGTAAGCACTGCTGTCAATGTTAAAAGGTTTGTCTCATTCTTGTAACTAATACATCTGCAAGAGAGCTTGTTCTTTTGAAAAACAACAGACTTACTGGCTGTATCGACAGATCAAAATGGAAGAAAGAAAACCTAAAAAACAAAACTAATACAGCACCACATCCAAGAATTGGTAAGCTGCAATACAATAAATGTTTGCTTTTGGGTTTTATACCGCTTTAATGTAAGCAAGATGGAAAGCTGTACCAGGGAATTGTAATACAGTTATTAGTTTAAATCCTTCTTTACATTAAAACAGGCAACCAGCCACTTTGGCATAGACAGTCAAGTTATTTTTCTTTCCCATATTATATTAATTTTAAACAAAATAATTCAATTTCAAGTACACTGATTTTCTTTGAATGGTGGCTGCTTTGCTCAACCACTATGTATAGCCAGACGGGATGTTTGCTATTATAGAGACAAAGTAACTTAATAAATGTGTGGGTGTTCCTCTGTACTATTTAACCTACTACAGGAATCTACTTTTTTGTTTTAAAATAATATTTAGGCATGAACAAAGAAAAGACACTGCTAAAGGAATGCACAAAGCTTCCAAATCACCCCTCGTTGGTTTGTTGGAATTCGAGTTCAACAACTAAAATGTACCTTATATTTCAGACAGATGCTGCATTAAATCAGTAATAAAGTAAGGCTGAATGTTCCTGTAATTTTAGGAAAAAGTAATATAGCAGGAGGGGTAGCTGTGGCAGCAAGCAGCCCTTAGTGTGCTGAGCCTAGCTCAGTATTAGGGCAAGACACAAGAGTTCTTGCATTGAGAATACTTGTTTCTTCCCCTTTACTTCACCAATGAAAGCATAATTACTGGTTCTTTTCTATATACTGTACACCTGGTATATTTTGTAATAGCTTATATTGTAGGTGATGTTAGTGTAGCACCCTCTAGTGTGTTAGAAGAGTAGTACATATTGTGAGGACAGGTAAATTGATCTGGGCCAGGAGTGGCTCAGGGTAGTGCTGGGTGACTCACAGGTAGCATCATCAGGACGTCCCACTTCTTTCCAGAATGCTCTGGTGTTTTCTGGAAAGAGAGGTGGAAAGGGGAGGTGGAGCTGCCTGGGGTATTCTGAGGAGCCCTGACCAATCCCCAATCCGGATTGGCGGGGGGCAGGCCCCCTTAATTACCCAGGGTCAGCTCAGCTGGGAAGGGCTTGATCAGTTGGAAGATGGAGATGGAGTGCTAGGCTGTCGGGTCCTTTGAGGGAGCTCAACAGTCTGGGGGGGTGACCTAGGGCCTAGGCTCGGGTGCAGACAGGACCCTCTTACAACCCACAGGGGTGTCCTGACCAGGAGGCACAGGAGGATCAAGATAGGGCAGTGGGAGAACACTAACTGGCAAGTCTCCAGGAGTTCCACAGAGGCAGCCAAGAGGGCTGGTGAGTGTTCACACAGTCAGGAGGACTGGGAGGCACGCCTAATTGGAATGGTTAGTACCTCTGTCAAGTTTATATTGTTTCTATTTGTCCAAGTGGCCATTCACTGTGACAGAAAGCATTGAGATGGGTGCCCAACCTTTTGAAGAGCGAGGGCCACTTAGGCAACTTAGTAACCGGTTGTGGGTCACAATGAGCAGACCAGGCAGATGTCTGGTCCCTGTCTGCTATGAATATGCAGAGCAGACACGAACACAGCCCACTCTACTGAATGGGCCCTCTTATAAGATCCACCCAGATGGAAGGGGGTGGATCCCCTTTAGTTTATTTTTTAGCGAATTGGAGATAGGCGGGTGTAAATGGACACAAGTCCATCCATAGAGGAGAGTGCATTAGGTATCACTCCGCCTATGACAGGAGCCGGTGCTATACAGGTAGAATCGGCTTATACTGCTCTGCTCCACAGCTGCTTGCTTCCTCTACTACCAGCTTCATTCACAACACTGATGCTCTGGGATGGTGGGTCGGCAACCCACGATCTTGGCTTGCCAACCTGCCATCCCAGAGCAGAAGGTCAAGGGCCACATCAGAGGGCTCCATGGGCCACATGTGGCCCGCAGGCCACTGGTTGGGCACCCCTGGCATACACAATTGCGACACAAGTCATGTTGTAATTGAATGTGATTTAAAATTACCTTTCCTTTTCAATCTGCAACATTTTCTGAAAATGCAATGCAATATGGCTACCTGGAGGTGTTCTGTACACAGAATGTATACAGAATGGCCCCCAGAAACATAATTTCCTGCTTGTGTGATGGGCTCACCAATTTTCCCAGAAGACTGCACTAAGATACAAGTCGGATTTCAGGCCTCCCCTGCAACAAAAATTTCATTTTTGGTGGGATACTTCCAATAGGAAATCATGTCTAAAGGGATGCAGACCCAGCAGCTTTCCTCATTAGAGCCCTGCGGGTGCAGCAGCTGATTGATAATTATAAAAACCACTTCCATTAGACTCACTTTCCACATGGATATAAACACACAGGGATTTCTTCAGAATAACAAAAAATAGGAATTTATTTTACCGTATTTGAGTATGCAGTAGAAGAACACACAGCGTTTCAAAATAAAACTGTGTAATTCACAAAAAAACTCTCCTTAAAATCTCACATGCGTTATATTTCAGAATTATGCCCCAAATACTGCATGAAACCATGCGGTAGGTTATCTCAATCATCTCACTTGTGTCAGTGAAAAAGTGTAAGGCAGCCAACAATTTAATCATGGCAGGTATGGCATGGCTGCTCTGGTTTGAGGGCTCAAAGTACCCTATGAGTTGGGTATACAGCTCCATGATCCAGCAATTTCCTTTAAAAGGACCACTCGAGATCTTCGCCTTCTCCTCTTCTGCATTGCTTTAGATTCCAGAAGACTGGATTCAAAGGGCTCCATCCTCTGTGCTATGCTGTCTGCCAGCCTCCTGAATAGAATCTAGATGACACCTGCTCTAGCTTATACATTCCTGCCTATTTTTTTTAAACCAATCATACACCTAAAACCCAGGATCTAACTGTAGTACTGCCCCCTTGAGGACTTCTAAGAATTACCTGCTCATCTGCATGGCCATGACCAAGTGAACCTTCCTGCCCACCTGACACTCAGGGTTCAGACATCCTGTTAATACTATAAAGCAAACATTTTAACAACTCGGTAGTATAAGGTTCTGAAATGGTTTACTGGAACCAAGTATGAAAGTTATTATATATAGCGTAGATCCACTGAGCAGTGATAACAGCACCAATTCAGCAAACAGACTCCTCCCAAAACACAACAGTGGTTAAACAATGAAGAGTATTATTTATGCAAGGATACACTATGTTCAGATCCTGGTGGATGTTTCAGTTAACTACACTAATGGCCACACTAAGATAAATGTAATATAAACAGCCTATGCTATATTCATGGGAGAGCTATGGTGTTAGATGAACAGTTAGACCCCCAAGGACCCTCTCCACCGCCGTCCCATAACATGCCTAAATGTACTCTCAAAGATAATGGAAAAAGTAGTGGTACAACAGCTGCAACAGCATCTAGATACCCACAACCTACTTGATCCATTTCAAACGGGTTTCTGACCCGGACACGGGACGGAAACAGCATTGCTTAAAATATGGGACGACGCTCTCGAGGCCACAGAGGAAGGAGAATCTTGTCTTCTGGTTCTTTTAGACCTAAGCGCAGCTTTTGACACTGTAGACCACAAACTATTATTGTCACGGCTAACTGAAGTAGCCAGAGTTGCAGAGGGCGATTTATCTTGGTTCTCCTCTTTTTTGGAAAACCGATCTCAAACAGTGAAGTTAGGACCCTTCACTTCTGAGAAACGCACAGTATCGTGCGGAGTCCCTCAAGGATCGCCTCTGTCACCGGTGTTATATCTTCATCCTCTTTTTTAAATCATCAGCAGCCAAAAAATGCTTTATCACTCATATGCAGATGACACGCAACTATATTTCCGCATTTGCAATAGAAGGGATCACCACCTCAATCTAGAGACATGCTTCTCTTTGATAGAGAACTGGATGACAGAGAGTTACCTTAAACTCAACGGAGCAAAAACAGAACTTCTCCTGTTTCACGCCAAACGGAGAAATCAACATGCAACACTGTGGATACCCCGCCCATTCTGGGCAAAATCATCTCCCCTAGCGCCAAAGTCAAAAGTCTCGGGGTCATCTTCGACTCCGACATGACAATGGATGCACAAATAGGGTCGGTAGTCAGCAGATCTCACCATCTGCTGCGCCTACTACACAGACTGACTCCTTTTATTCCCAAAGAAGACATAGCAGTCGTAGTGGGATCAATTGTGAACTCCAGACTGGACTATGCCAATGCCCTTTACCTCGGATTCCCAAAGTACCAAATCGCTCGTCTGCAAGTCGTTCAAAATACGGCCGCCAGACTAGTGACCGGGAAAAAGCCCTGGGAATCAATCTCACCTTCACTGAGAACCCTTCATTGGTTGCCAGTAAAAGACAGAATTGCTTTCAAAGCACTCTGTCTAACCCATAGATGTATCCATGGGAATGCTCCCCATTATCTATGCGAAAAAATAAAAGCCCATAATCCCAATCGCGTTCTGCGATCCACCAATCAAAATCTTCTTCAGATACCGAAAGCCAACTAAAAGTGCAAAGGAGATAGAAGATTCGCGGTCCAAGGTCCCAGACTATGGAATGCTTTACCAACCACCGTTCGGTTGGAGGAGAACCACTTAGCCTTCAGGAAAAAGATCAAAACTCATCTCTTTTGATATCAAAAGAGATAGGTACATCAAGTGCCCAGAGGCGATTAAGTTCGCATGTGCCGCGCTATATAAGTTTCTCATTCATTCATTCATTCATTCAACAGTTGTGCCCATAACTTTACATACCCTGGCAGAATTTATGATTTCTTGGCAATTTTTCAGAGAATATGAATGATAACACAAAAATATTTCTTTCACTCATGGTTAGTGTTTGGCTGAAGCTATTTATTATCAATCAACTGTTTAAATAATAATCACAATAGAAACTACCCAAATAGCCCTGATCAAAAGTTTACATATCCTGGTGATTTTGGCCTGATAACATGCACACAAGTTGACGCAAAGGGGTTTGAATGGTTATTAAAGGTAACTATCCTCACCTGTGATCTGTTTGCTTGTAATTAGTGTGTGTGTGTGTGTGTGTGTGTGTGTATAAAAGGCCAATGCCTTTCTGGACTTGTGACAGACCCTTGCGTCTTTTATCCAGTGCTGTGCTGACATTTCAGGATTCTGAATCATGGGGAAAGGATCTGCGGAAAAAGGTAGTTGAACTGTATAAAACAGAAAAGGGATATAAAAAGATATCCAAGGAATTGAGAATGCCAATCAGCAGTGTTCAAACTCCAATTAAGTCAGGAAGTGGAAAATGAGGGGTTCTGTTGAAACCAACCACAATCGGGTAGACCATGGGTCTTCAAACTACGGCCCTCCAGTTGTTCAGGAACTACAATTCCCATCATGCCTAGTCATGTCTGTGAATGTCAGTGTGTTACAATGCCTCATGGGATGTGTAGTTCTACAACAGCTGGAGGATCGTAGTTTGAGGATCCCTGGGGTAGACCAACTAAAATTTCAGCCGCAACTGCCAGGAAAATTGTTCGGGATGCAAAGAATAACCCACAAGTAACTTCAGGTGAAATACAGGACTCTCTGAAAACATATGATGTGGCTGTTTCAAGATGCACACTAAGGAGACACTTGAAGAAAGATGGGCTGCATGGTCGAGTCTCCAGAAGAAAGCCATTACTACGTAAATGCCACAAAGTATCCCGCTTTCAATATGTCAATAGCACAGAGACAAGCCTCAAACCTTCTGGCGCAGTCATTTGGACTGATGAGACCAACATTTAGCTTTTTGGCCACAACCATAAAAGCTACATTTGGAGAGAAGTCAACAAGGCCTATGATAAAAGGTACGGAGGTGGGTTGCTGATGTTTTGGGAAAGCGTGAGCTACAAAGGCACAGGAAATTTGGTAAAAATTGTTGGCAAGATAAATGCAGTGTGTTATCAAAAAATACTGGAGGAACATTTGCATTCATCAGCCAGGAAGCTGAGCATGGGAAATACTTGGACATTCCAACATGACAATGATCCAAAACACAAGGCCAAGTTGACCTGTCATTGGTTACAGCAGAATTAAATGAAGGTTCTGGAGTGGCCATCTCAGTCTCCTGACCTCAATATCATAGAGCCACTCTGGGGAGATCTTAAACGTTCAGTTCTTGCAAGACAGCCCATATCATTCATATTCTCAGAAAATGGCCAAGAAATCGTACATTTTGCCAGGGTATGTAAACTTATGAGCACAACTGTGTGTGTGTATATTGTGACAGGAAGTCAGGTAAATCTGTGGGTGTTGTCACAGACGGGACATATATTTCTGCCTTCTTTAGACAATACACCAATCATTATTGGGCGTCGGCTGCAAAAATAGCCAGGAAGGCTAAGGGCCGTTGGAAGACTCCAGCTGTTCAGAGTGAGGCAATTAAAGGCCTCTATAAGAAGTCCAAAGGATTACCACTAATTGGCTGCATCACTCCTAAGGCTGTGTGAACAGGAGAGCAGTGCCAACAACAAAGCCTTGTGTGAAGGTGAGAAGAGGATTGATTTTTCTGTGTGATAAAAATCAAAAGACTATTGTTTTGTGCTGTATGACTTGACCAGCACTGTCTACCCAGCAGTAGCCTGTGGTAGACTTCATAGATAGGTTCCTGTGTGGAAGGTAGAGGCCCAGAGTGGCTAGAGTTTATTTTATGTTTTGATTTTGTTTATGCTCTTTGGATACTTGCAATTGTTTTCCAGCAAGATGGAAAAATAAACCAGAAACTTTGTTTTCAACCGTCTTTGACTGCCAGTCTGTATAAATTCAGTGTGTGGTGAACCCATCCAAGGGGTCACACACCCCGCTACCGAGCTAACCCCTCACAATATATATAGCAGTAGAGTTCCTCGTGGCAGATCTGTTGTTCTTTGCTAGCTTAGTTGGAGCTTATTAATTGCAATCCGTTGGGTGGCAGATGAAACGGTAGATTTCAAGTAGTGTAGACCTAAGCCTTCTGAGTACAGTGTTCCAGCAATTCAGTAAAAAGTTTTTGGGTGAAGGTGTGTGCGCACTGTGTTCTGTAATGGTGGTAGTGGATAGATAAAGATTGAACTGATTGCTCTTTCACAATGACCCAAAGAGTTTTGCGGTCTTCTGGACAGGAATAAGGATGGCGACACTCCGGCAGCGGATCCTTTGTCTTGAGCTTCTGTAGCGAATTTCCCCACACGTCTGCACCAATGGTTAGCACTGTAAATGGTGTTAGTAACAGGATGGCTGACAGTCGATAACAGGACTGGCCTCTCCAGTATCGGGGTGTTGTAATGTTCCGTGTGGTAGACTGCGACCTCTCCCTGTGTCACACAGAGAAGTCTGTCTTGCATCAGGCCCAGGAGGAAGAGAGCATGTCCGGCTTCCTGGGCTCCTTTTATTATCCCTCCCAGCAACCTCCAGGCCGGCGCAAGCGTCCCTGGGATTTGCAGTCTCAGGCCCCGTACACACGACCGAGTTTCTCGGCAGAATTCAGCCAGAAACTCGGTCGGAGCTGGATTCTGGCGAGAAGCTCGGTTGTGTGTACACTTTTCAGCGAGGAAGCCGACGAGGAACTCGTCGGGCCGAAAAGAGAACATGTTCTCTATTTTCTCATTAGTCAATGGGAAAAGTCGGCCCGCCGAGTTCCTCGGCGGCTTCCACTGAACTCGACGACTCGACTCGACGAGGAACTCGATGTGTTTGGCACGTCGAGTACCTCGGTCATGTGTACGGGGCCTCAGGGTGCAAGAATGTATCGCAGCAAATTCCAGAAAGACTACACACCCCATAACGCACTCTGCTGGCGCACAGGTATGAGGTCACTGGTTGCCGAAAAATCACGTGGGACAAACAATGTTCAGAACACTGGAAGGTATGAAACTTTCTGGTAACAGTTCACATTGCTATATGACTATTATCATAGTTATCGCAAGCTTGGACCAGTACTTAATTATCGTGTGCATTTATTTATTTATTTCCTTCTGTGAATTGTCATTAATGACATTTTATGGGGTATTTAACAAGCATTTTTAGTGTTTGCACTAAATACCGCATATGAGCAATAGTGAATTTAAATTTTCATTATCGGATGCGCTAATGTTTACCATCATAACACATGCGATAACCTTTAATGAATTGTGCCCGTAGTTAGAGATCCCTACATCATGACAAAAAAGAGGAACAACTGAGGAAGAAACAAGGTTGGAGGGAAAAGGTTCCAAAAGAAGTACAGTTGGGAGCTATGCAATTCTAACACTAATCACAAATCCTTCTCTCCATATATACAGTCTTCAAACATTCACAGCTTGAAGAACATGGCCCTATTTTCAAGGCGCCCACCCTTTTACTTCTGGTGCCTGGCAAGGAAAGTGGTGAGAATTCTACACACCTCCTTAAATGAAAATATTTTTTTTTGGACTCATAATGGAACATTAAACCAGGCAGCATCGGAGATGAAAGGTCAAGCCACAGGACTCAAATGTGCCTTCAGACTTTCTTTCCTATGTCTGTAGGCACAGAGTTTCCTGCTTTTCTTTTCTTGTTGTTAGGGGTAATACGATTTACTAACTAAATAAGCATTAAGCGTTAACGCAAACATTGACGAAACCCTGCCTGTCTCTATAGTAAAACAGTAGGTTACACAGCACATGCTGTTTAGTTCATGGAATAAATAAGGAAGGACCACTAGCCAACTCTGATGATCAATTTCATTTGTAAACATTTAACCCGGTAATTTGCCACTTTAAGAATGACGCAGCTATTAGCCATTTTGTTGTTTGTTTATATTATTGGAACGTGAATGTGTTGTTTATCCTGGAAGAGGCTAAATTCCAACACGTCAGCAACTCCCTAATCTCTTTAATTTATATATAATTTATGACTTATGTTATGATTTATGATCATATGAAGTATGAAATATAGGACAATGTGCCAGATCTTACTTCTCAAATGAATAAAGTGGTGTCTGGTTTATAATATATATATATATATAATGAACAGGCAAGCAGGTTTAAACTTGCAAGGGATACGGTATGAAATGACTATAGCAACCAATCAGCATCCTTGTTTTTTTTTTTTTTCAACTGTACACTGCAAATATGACATTCTGAAACTGGGGGTCTTAAAAATAAAACTTTGATTTAATGAGATTCTGTTACATTTACATTGATGGATTCAATGCCATTTTCTGCCATTAGCATTATCTTTTCTTTTTTTTTTTTTCAGAAGATAGGACGCCTGTTGGCAGTGTGTGCAGAGGGTTAAATGCTGACATATGTGTATTAATTCAGGCTAAACATCTTAGTTTGCATTATGGAAAATGTATATTAGCTTGGATGTATTTAGACAATCAAAGAAGGTCTCTAATAGCAATTATTTATAAAGTCGATGACAAAATCAATCTTTCACAATCTGAAAATATTATTTATTGGCTAAAGCCAATACATGGGTCAAATGTCAAAATCTTATCTAAGAATTTTCACTCAAATTCCACCCCATTAGTGGGCCGCAGCAACAGCCGATCAATGGAATACGAGTGATCAGGCATGTTGGAAAGTTTTTGAAAAACAAGCGATTTTCAAATCAATGATGGAAGAATGTAATATGATCGAAAAAGAAATGCGCATGAGTGCAAGAAAAGAAAATTCCCAGAAGATTCCGAAAAAGAAATGCGCATGAGTGCAAGAAAAGAAAATTCCCAGAAGATTCCGAAAAAGAAATGCGCATGAGTGCAAGAAAAGAAAATTCCCAGAAGATTCCGGGTTACAAACATTAATTTCTGTAGCAGCATGAGGTGAAATTAAAGACTTGGTTGGTCAAATTTCAAATCCAATAGTGGCATCATCGGATCACAAAACGCACAACATTCCTGATTTTCAAAAGAAAATCTGTTGGGAATTTGACCCATGTATGGCTTGCATAACTCCACAATTTCCCCAAGAAAGTGACCCATAATAACTTATAAAAATATTAGCATTTACTTCCAACCACATATCTGTACTGAGATAAAGACCTTCAGTCATGGGGCTTGAGGAATTATCAATGACACCACCGCACTTGTGCTCCATTGGTAACTACCAGTTTCTCAGTTGCAATGGCAGATTATTGTGAATAATGATGGAGCCATGGACAAATTCAATTAATGACAGAAGTCATTAGAGAAAAGAACCTCCAAATTATGTAAGGGGGTAGGGAATTGCAGTCTGTGACCATGCTCATAGGTCATAAAGATTTCTTAGTAAGGTGACTGTACAGGTGAATTCAAATGCTGAATATGTTTATAAATGTGACAGATTATTACGCAACAATTCACTTAATCATTTCTCTTTTATAAATGGATGTAGAATATTGTCCCCAGTTATAAAAGAGACCCTGTTGCTAGGTTAAAATGTTCCAGACAGACGCACGCTGTAAAAGAACAAAAGCATTTCTGCTATATAGCACTGGGGCTTATAGAAAACGAAGATCTCAATTACGACTTACTGGAGAAGTAAATATTCAACATGTTATTTTACACTGTGCTTCTGCCTGAAACATTTTTGTGTTAGAAATGGGGTCATGTTAAAGCATTTATCAACCCAAAAGAGTGATGGCTTAACCAGAATCAACTCAAATTCAGCTGAAAGCAAAATACAAGTTTTCTAAGGACTAGAAGTTCAAAGCAACTAGTATTCTCTATGTACAGAAACATAGACAGAGTTTCCTTTTCTACCCACCTACCATGACCAACAGGATGAATTACATAATGATACTCACAATGCTTTATAATGGCTGCATCTGGGAAGAAGGGTAGTAATGGACAGGTGGAAATGCCCACTGGAGAGATACAATAAGGCAGAAAATTATTCATTCCAAAAGGCATCAGCTTTGGGTAAACCTTGAGATTTAGTAGATCGGTGTAAGATGCCGGACATCTTTGTTATCTTTTGGCGGCCTGTAGCCAAGAGAGAGCACTGTAAATAGTTTTTAGATGTGACCATGAGAGTGCTCTCTGCAAAGTGTTTGACAGTAAAAACATATTCAGAAACAATCAGTTTGGGTATGGATACTGGATATTATAGAGTAATGCTTACAACAATCAGGCAAAAATAAGGGTTTCCCCAGGGGATGACGATATGTTTTTGACATTTGTGGGCACTCCTCACATAGCGATAAACCAAAATGTCATTGTGCAAAGGGTATTTCCTTTCCCTTTAAAATAGAGAAAGGGGAATTTACTACTCACAATGCATTTGCTGTGTCACCTGTCAGTTGAACAGATTACCCAAACAACACTGAGATGCAAAAATTGGTTAAAATATAGACATATAAAATAGCACAATACAGGTTTTGCCTAAAAATTATTATATATGACACCACCATAACCACCAAGACCCATTGCTGATAGACATTAGGCGTCCAAAATCCAATCGGGCTTGGTGTAGGTAGATGTGGTGTGATAACGCTCTACATGTTGCATGCATCAGCACTTCCTCAGGAGCTTAGGCGATTTGTGTATAATAGCACACAATATACGGCTGTACTGGCTGGATAAGACGGTAAACAGGCAGAGCGGTAGGTGCAGAGTAGGTCCCCAATCATCCAATATATCCAAGGGGATACTCCCTTATAGGGAGAAGACCTGCACCAAAGGCACTATATAGTCTAGGAGTTCAAATTCTGTGTAGCATCCAATCCCTCAATGGTTTAAAGGCAGCAGCCTCCTTAGCAGCTGCATGATATTGCCATCAAAGATACACTGCACCGTCGATCCGCCATACACAGAAACCACCAGGTGCTATGAAGACTGCTGCCTTTAACCCATTAAAGGATTTGATGCTACACAGAATTTGAACTCTTATGCCGCGTACACACGATCAGTTCATCCGATGAGAACGGACTGATGGACCGTTTTCATCGGTTAACCGATGAAGCTGACTGATGGTCCGTCGCGCCTACACACCATCGGTTAAAAAAAACGATTGTGTCAGAACGCAGTGACGTAAAACACAACGACGTGCTGAAAAAACGAAGTTCAATGCTTCCAAGCATGCGTCAACTTTATTCTGAGCATGCGTGGATTTTTAACCGATGGTTGTGCCTACTAACGATCGTTTTTTTCAAATCGGTTAGGAATCCATCAGTTAAATTTAAAGCAAGTTGGCTTTTTTTTAACTGATGGTTAACTAACCTATGGGGCCCACACACGATCGGTTTTGACCGATGAAAACGGTCCATCAGACTGTTGTCCTCTGTTTAACCTATCGTGTGTATGAGGACTTAGACCAGGGTTTCTCAACTCCAGTCCTCAAGGCGCCCCAACAGGTCATGTTTTCAGGTTTTCCCTCAGATGAAATGGCTGTGGTAATTACTAGGGCAGTGAAACTGATCAAATCACCTGTGAAAAATAATGGAAAGCCTGAAAACATGACCTGTTGGGGCGCCTTGAGGACTGGAGTTGAGAAACACTGCCTTAGACTATATAGTGCCTTCAGTGCAAGACTTTTCCCTATAAGGGAATACCTTTTGTTTACAAGCTTTCTTCCCCCTTGGATATATTGGATGATCGGGGACCTACCCTACACCTGCTGCTCTGCCTGTTTACTGTCTAATCCGGCCAGTACAACCGTATATTGTGTGCTATTATACACTAATATTCGCCTAAGCTCCTGAGGAAGCACTGATGAGTGCCTCATATAGAGTGTTATCACCCCACACCTACCTACACCAAGCCCGATTGGATATTGGCTACTGCTCGATTGGACGCCTTATGTCTATCAGGAATGGGTCTTGGCACTTATGGTGGTGTCATATATAATAATTTTTAGGCAATATCTGTATTGTGTTATTTCATGATATGTCTATATTTTAACCAATTTTAGTAATAAAGCTAAATATTTTTTTATCAAACCTTGTGTACATATGCCTATAAAGTCCATGGTATTGTCCAACGTAGTTTCCCAATCTAGTTAGGGTGTGGCACATTCCCTACCATTTTCTGTATCCACAGGTCCATCCTGTTGTGATACAATGAACTTAATCTAACACTGAGATGCAATCGAACATGGTCAGATAGCTTACTGTTCACCAATCATTCATGGTAAGGCATCCGATTAGCTCATCTATGGCTATGCTAAATTGTGGTGTAAAGTTTTAAAGAAAACTCAGGATTTCTTAAAATAAGAAATAGTGATATAATCGACACCATGAATGTACCACATACTAAATTGTAGAGTTGTAATAATTGTTGTTTTAAGGAATTCTGAAAAAAAAAACACTTGCTACTTACAATACTGAATTATTAACAGTGGAATTACAATTATTGTAAGCATATGCTTCCACATATGTTTTTGTATGTTTGTACATTTTTTAAACTGCAGCGTCATATTTATTGGTAAAAAATATTTTTGTTTTCCAAATTTTGCCCCAAAAAGATTGAAACAATCATCTTAATCTAGCAACACTAGCATCTGTTCTATGCCATAATTAATATATATATATATAGGGTTAAATAAGTATTGAATACGTCACCATTTTTCTAGGTAAATATATTTCTAAAGGTGGTATTGACATGAAATATTCACCACATGCTCATGACAACCCATGCAATCCATAGATACAAAGAATACAAAGAAATCAATAGGAAAAAAAATAGGTTTGGAAATTAAAGCGGGATTAGGGGCACAGTTTTTTTTTTTTTTTTGCAATCCACAATACATTACATTCAATATTCTTTTACAATTATCAAAAAAACACAATCGGTACATAAAACAGTGTAAACACTTACCTGATATCTGCTCAGCGATCTTGTGGCCATTTCCATGTTAGCTGTGGGCATGAGAAGCCCAGTTCCTGAGTCTTCCTGGATTTCCATAGAGAGGTGAATGCTGGGATTTTTAGGCACAGTAATGCCCAGAGACTCCTGGGAAATGAGTGTCATAATTTCCCAGGAAACAATGGGGTTTTAGGACTAAAAAACTATTTTTTAAGATTTTTTTATTTACATTAACCACTTAAGTACTGCCGCACGACTAAATACGTTGGCAGAATGGCACGGCCAGGTACGTCCCCTTTAAGAAGCCCAGCCGTGGGACGCTGGCGGCACACTCGCGACCCCCGGTCCTTTGCTTTGTGACCGCGCCAGTTGTCCGCTGGAAACATGTCCGATCTGCTGGAAAATTGTCCAGTCGGCCCTACACACGACCGAACATGTCCGCTGAAACTGGTCCGTCGGACCAGTTCCCGCGGACATGTTCGGTCGTGTGTAGGGCCGACCGGACAATTTTCCAGCAGATCGGACATGTTTCCAGCGGACAACTGTTTCTTAGCATGCTAAGAAACATGTCCGCTGGAACCATGTCCGCCGGACATGTCCGATGGTCAGTATGACTCATCGGACATGTCCGCTGGCCCGAGAACCCGCGCATGACGTCGAATTGATTCGACGCATGAGTGGAAGCTTTGAACTTCCGCGTCAGAGAACATCGGTGTCGTATACGTCACCGCGTTCTCTGTCCGTGGGGATTTTGGTTTGATGGTGTGTACAACCATCAGACCAAAATCCGGCAGCGTATATGTCCGATGAAAACGGTCCGGCGGACCGTTTTCATTGGACAGATCCGGTCGTCTGTACGCGGCCTAAAGAAACCTCTCCCGTGCTTCCTAGTGAGCTTGTCACTGATCGTCTGTTCCCTGTCATAGGGAAGGCCGATCAGTGATGTCACACACCCAGCCACGCCCCCCTATAGTAAGAAACACACATTAGGGAACACTTGACCCCATTAGCGCCCCCTACAAGTTAACCCCTTCACTGCCAGTGTAATTTTCACAGTAATCAGTGCATTTTTATAGCCCTGTTTGCTGTAAAAATGACAATAGTCCCAAAATAGTGTCAAAAGTGTCTGATGTGTCCACCATAATGTCGCAGTCACGATACAAATCCCTGATGCCATAAAACTATCCCCTATTTTGTAGACGCTATAACTTTTGCGCAAACCAATCAATAAACGCTTATTGCGATTTTTTTTTACCAAAAATATGTAGAAGAATACGTATCGGCCTAAACTGGGGATATTTATTATAGGAAAAAGTTAAAAATATTGAATTTTTTTCAAATTGTCGCTCTATTTTTGTTTATAGCGCAAAAAATAAAAACCACAGAGGTGATCAAATACCACCAAAAGAACGCTCTATTTGTGGGGAAAAAAAGGACGTCAATTTTGTTTGGGAGCCACATTGCAGGACCGCGCAATTGTCAGTTAAAGCGACGCAGTGCCGAATCGCAAAAAGGGGCCTGGTCCTTTAGCTGCATAATGGTCCGGGACTTAAGTAGTTAAAGGCAAGCTGTTGATAAAAAGTTTGTTTTTAGGGTGGAACTCCGCTTTAACGCTATGTGTAATAACATGGAAGGACACATGGAAAAAGTATCAAACGTGCTTACTGAAATTTATTTAATATTTGGTACAAAATCCTTTGTTGGTAATGACAGCTTCAAGGTGCATTTTTTATAGAGAAACTAGTCGCGTGCATTGCTTAGGTGTGATTTTGGTCCATAGATTTTCTATTGGATTCAAGTGAGGTGATTGGCTGGGCCATTCTAGCTGCTTTATTTACTTTCTTTTAAACCAATTGAGAGTTTCCTTGGCTTTGTGTTTGGGATATTATCTTGCTGAAATGTCCACCCTCGTTTCATATTCATCATCCATTTGACCTCCAAACCTATTGTATATTATGGTCTCCAAAGAGTTACATTTTGGTCTCATCTAGCCAGACTATATTCTCCCAGTACCAGGCTTGTCTAAATGTTGTGCAACAAATTTTAAAGTGGAACTTCAGTATTTTTGTTTATCTTTCCATCTATTAAATCCTCAGCCCTTGTTGTTTTAACTTTAGATAGTAAAACATTTTTTATGCCAGTAAATACCTTATACAGCCCACTTCCTGTTTCTTGTCTGGGGAAAAAAAGCCTAGGCGTATGACATCATGCACAGCTCTCTCTCTCTCACTCTCATGAGAGTTTGCCAGGAAGGGAATGAGTCATAAGAGATCCAATGAGAGCTGCAGAATTGGAGGTGTGCCTCTGTGTGTCTGTGTAAATCCAGGAAGTGAACAGGCAGCAGCTTCAGCTGCCCACAGTTAAAATGATTGCAGCCAGACTTAGTGGAGGGAGACTTCTGCAGTATATTTGGTAAGTACAGAATCACAGTACAGTGGAACCTCGTATTGTGAGTAACGCGGTTAACAAACATTTTGCAATACGAGCACTGTATTTTTAAAAATCCTGACTCGGTTTACGAGTGTTGTCTTGCGAAATGAGCAGGATTCAAGCCACAGTGGTGCAGTACCGCATTTGGCCTGAGGTGGGGGGGGCCGAAGCAGAGCGGTGGCAATCGGCGCTGTTCGGAGCCGTTCGGAGATGCTAGGAAAGACTCAGAAATACTGAATTGCCAAGCCTTTCCAAGGTTTTCCAAGGTCAGCCGAGCTGTCCTCTGGCCTTTCCGTGTGTTTTTGAGGCTCTCCGGCACTCCCCCACACCTCTGGCCACATGTGGTATTGCATGCCATTGAAGTCAATGCAGAACGAATTATTGTCGTTTCCATTGACTTCAATTTAAAAACCCGCTTTGATATGCGATACTTTGGATTACGAGCATTCTCCTGGAACAGATTATGCTCGTAATCTGAGGTTCCACTGTATATAAAAAATAATATGTAAAGTGGTTGGAGGGAAGTTTCAGAATGGCAAAGATGTTTTTATTCCAAATTATGTGAGCAGACTGCAGTTCCTCTTTATACAAGCTTCAACGTGCTTTTTCTTCAGCAGTGGAGTCTTGTGTGGTGAGCATGCATACAGGCCATTTCGGTTGAGTGCATTACTTAAAGCAGAGCTCCACCCTCAAATTAAACTCTGCATGAGCACTTTTAAAAAAATGTCATTAGCTGACTAAAAAAAAAAAAAAAAAATTTTTACATACCTTAAAACGGTTGTTGCTAGGCAGACTTCCTAATCTGCCTTCTTCCTGATCCGCGGTCGTTTTCCTCTGCCTACACCGCACAGACTCCTGGTATTGTTGAGTCACCTCCCCTCCTAGTAACGTAGTATACGCAGTAACACCCCCCCTCCCCTCTGAGACGCACTCAATAATCATTGTATAATTGTCACTCGCGGCTCCCGCGGACACCCCCCCCGCTTCTCAATAAATTTTTCTTTGACTTTCACTCGCGGCTCCTGCGGAAACCCCCCCCCCCGGTTCTCAATACATTTTTCGTGGATTTTCACTCGCGGCTTCTATAATTGTCACTCGCGGCTCCCGCGCCCCCCCCCCCCCGGTGCTCAATACATTTTTCTATAATTGTCACTCGCGGTTCCCGCGGACCCCCCCCCCGCTTATCAATAAATTTTTCTATAATTGTCACTCGTGGCTCCCGCGGATCAATCACCCCCCCCCGCTCCAGATACCCCCACCCCCCCCACTACTCAATAAATGTTTCTATAATTGTCACTCGCGGCTCCCGCGGATAACCCCCCCCCCTGCTCCACTTCTCAGTGCAGCACTGAGCATGTGCAAGGTCTGCAAAGCTGAAATCCAGGAAGTAATACAGTCTGGCTTCATATGCCCACACTTAAAGGGTCACTAAAGGAAAAAAAATTTTTAGCTGAAATGACTGTTTACATGGTATAGAGACATAATAGTTAACTGATTCCTTTTAAAAATGATTAAAAATAGATAAAAAAACAATCATATAATGTGCCTGCAGTGTAGTTTCGTTTTTGCTGTTGTTTGCTGGTTCTCTGATGTACAGAGAGCCACTAGAGGGCAGTCAGCCAATAGAGAGCAGTGATACTTTGTCTAAAACTCCTCAGCACCAATCCAGTTTCGTTTTACTCACACCTCCTTGATTAGTGACCACCGTGAGAAATCTCCCAGTACTGTGGTCATCAGGAAAAGGGCAACCAGGAAGTGTCCAGAACAGAGAGGATTTACAGCAACATCAAAGCAAAAACGAACAATGAGGACATGAAACCAGGACTGCAGTAAGGTAAAGGAAGCTATTTAGCTAAAAAAAAAAATTCCTTTAGTGACCCTTTAAGATTGCCACGGCCTAATGCTAGTTTATAAAGTGTCTAAATGCTGTAACAACCTAACAAAACGGGCCTTAGTTTACAGACTAACTTTACTAGAATACATTAAGCTTGTGTATTACAGGGGTATTTATATTTAAAAAGTGAAATTGTGGCCGGAACTCCGCTTTAATGTTTTCTTTGAAACAATTGTACCTGCTAATTCCAGGTATTTCTGAAGCTCTCCTTGGCTCTTGGACAACTCTTCTGATAATTATTTTCACTCCTCTGTCAGAAATCTTATGAGGAGAACATGGTCGTGGCCAGTTTATGGTGAAATTATGTTCTTTCTATTACTGGATTATGGCTTCAACAGTGCTCACTGGAACATTCAGGAGTTTAGAAACCTTTCTGTATCCAATGCCAGTCAATGGCCCAGATTCACGTAGGGCGGCGTAACTTTGTGCGGGCGTAGCGTATCTAATTTACGCTACTCCACCGCAACTTAGAGAGGCAAGTGCAGTATTCACAAAGCACTTGCGTCCTAAGTTACGGCGGCGTAGCGTAAATGGGCCAGCGTAAGCGCGCGTATTTCAAAGTAGGCCGGTCGTGGGCGTGTTGTATTTAAATTAAGCGTGACCCCATGTGGATGCATGGCTGAAAGAACGACGCATGCGCACGCATGCTCAGTATCACGTTGAATTTTCAAAGTAACTTACGCCCGCTGAATGCTTAGTCGACGTGAACGTAACCTACGCCCAGCCCCATTCACAGACGACTTACGCAAACGACGTAAAAAACGGCGCTGTTCGTACGTTTCCGACGTCAATACCTAACATGACTTACCCCTGCTTTATGAGGGGTAACTTTACGCCGTCCGACGCCTTAGGTAAACGACGTATCTTTATACGCCGGGCGCATGTACGTTCGTGAATCGGCATATCTAGCTAATTTGCATATTCGACACGGAAATATATGGAAGCGCCCCTAGTGGCCAGCGTAAATATGCACCCCAAGATACGACGGCGTAAGAGACTTACGCCGCTCGTATCTAGGCAACAGTAAGGCGTATCTGATTCTATGAATCAGGCGCAGAGATGCGACGCCTCACACTCAGAGTTACAACGGCGTATCTGGAGATACGCCATCGTAACTCTTTTCTGAATCCGGGCCAGTATATTTTGCAACAATAAGCTTGCAAAATCTTGAGAGAGCTCTTTGCTTTTAGCCACCATGACATGTTGGTAATGAGACACATTTTTATAGGCCATCATTTGAGAGTGAGCTAACTGATATTAATTTGCACTGACAAAGGGCAGGATTGCTTTCTTATGTCTTGTGTGTGTGTAGCACCCTCTAGGTAGTGAGGTGCTAGAGTGAGTTTTTTCCTCTGGCAGTGTAGGTAAATTTAGAATGCTTTTTTTAGATGGGGGGGGGATTGGTTAAATCATTTACTTTTATTCAAGCCACAGTCTCCTGTTTGTGCCAAAAGTCCAATGGGCACTATCTCCACTCAAAAAAGGCCAGAATGCCAAGGTATTCTGTAAATGGAGGAGGTGCACAGGAACATCATAATCTGCTCTTTGCCAATCACAAAATGCCTTGTATTCAGTGAAAAGAATGCAAGGCTTTTCCTGAATGGAGGAGGTGCTAAGTGAGCGACCCGCTGTTCTCAGTGTGCTGTAGCTGAAATTGTCATTCTCTGTAATGAATATTTAGAGCACACAGAAGCCTGCAGACTTTACCAGATTTAAAAAATGCTGTTGAAGCCAGAGACGGGGTACACAATAGCGGTAACTTATTTTTACTGTGAAAATTTAAGAAATCAGTTTTCGTCCATGCATTAGCTTTGAGCTGTTGCTAGCTGCACTGGCACAACTACATTTTCCCACAGCTGCATAGCAAGACTCGTTAAAGCACATCTAAACCCAAAAAACAAAAATGTTAATATATTGCGGCTTACCAGTCCTTAGATGTGGTGACTGCATTCATATTTTTTTTCAAGCTAAGAACATTTTTAACAAGTACATAAAATATCTGTTAATTATTCCAGGCATGCAGTGTCCTTTTCACTTCCTGTAAGCTCAAAAAAAAAAAAAATAGAGATAGTAGACAGCACAAGTGGTCAAACCAAACAAATAACATTGTGAAAAACAGCTGCAGGCACACTAAGTGACATCAACTTAGTCACAAATACAGTGCATCCAGAAAGTATTCACAGCGCTTACATTTTTCAATTTTTTTTTATGTTACAGCCTTACTCCAAAATGAATTAAATTCATTATTGTCTTTAAAATTGTACAAACAATACTCCATAATGACAACGTGAAAGAAGTTTGTTTGAAATCTTTGCAAATTTATTAAAAATAAAAAATGAAAAAATCACATGTATTTAAGTATTTACAACCTTTGTAATGACACTCAAACTTGAGCTCAGGTGCATCCTGTTTCCACTGATCATCCTTGGGATGTTTCTACAACTTGGTTGGAGTCCATCTGTGGTGAATTCAGTTATTTGGAAATGATCTGGAAAGGCACACGCCTGTCTATATAAGGTTCCACAGTTAACAGTGCATGTCAGAGCACAAACCAAGCCATGAAGTCTGAGGAATTGTCTGTAGACCAAGTCAGGATTGAATCGAGGCACAGATCTGGGGAAGGGTACAGAAAAAATTCTGCAACATTGAAGGTCCTCATGAGCACAGTGACCTCCATCAGCCATACATGGAAGAAGTTTGGAACCAAACCGGACTCTTCCTAAAGCGGGCTGTCTGGTTAAACTGAGCGGTCAGGGGAGAAGGGCCTTAGTCAGGGAGGTGACCAAGAACCCGATGGTCACTCTGACAGAGCTCCAGCATTTCTCTGTGGAGAGAAGAGAACCTTCTAGAAGAACAACCATCTCTGCAGCACTCCATCAATCAGGCCTGTGTGGTAGAGTGACCAGACAAAAGCCACTCCCCAGTAAAAGGAACATGACAGCCTGTCTGGAGGTTTCTTAAATGCACCTGATGGACTCTCAGACCATGAAAAACAAAATTCTCTGGTCCTATGAAACACAGATTAAACTCTTTGGCCTGAATAGCAAGCGTCATATCTGGAGGAACCAGGCACCAATCATCACCTGACCAATACCATCCCTGCAGTGAAGCATGGTGGTCGCAGCATTATGCTGTGGGGATGTTTTTCAGATACAGGAACTAGGAGACTAGTCAGGATCGAGGGAAAGATGAATGCAGCAATTTACAGAGACATCCTTGGTGAAAACCTGCTCCAGAGAGCTCTGGACCTGAGACTGGGGTGAAGGTTCATCTTCCAACAGGACAACGACCCTAATCACACAACCAAGATAGCGAAGGAGTGGCTACGGGACAACTTTGTGAATGTCCTTGAGTGGCCCAACCAGAGTCCAGACTTAAACCCAACTGAACATCTCAGGAAAGATCTGAGAATGACTGTGCACCAATTCTCCCCATCCAACTTAATGTAGCCTGGGAGATCCTGCAAAGAAGAATGGGAGAAACTGCCCAAAAATAGGTGTGCCAAGCTTGAAATGTCATACTCAAAAAGACTTGAGGCTGTAATTGGTGCCAATGTTGCTTCCACAAAGTATTGAGCAAAGGCTGGGATACTTATGTACATGTGTGTCATGGTCTTACCTCTTGCTGGCTTCTTTCATCTGACATGTGCTGGCGGCCATGTTGGTTTCTGGGCTTCTTATAACTTACCACACCCTGCGGCTCCTCCTTCCCACTGGGAGGAGCTGGATGCCTTGCATATATATAGGAGGTCTGTTGCTTCAGTTCCTTGCTTGGTCCTCTTGTATTCACATGCTCCTGAGATTGTGCTGCTGCTTTTGGTTACCGACCCGGCTTCCACGGACTACCCTTCTGGCTCCTGATTCCTGGCTTCGTTCGGACTACCCTTCTGGCTCCTGATCCCTGGCTTCGTTCGGACTATCCTTCTGGCTCCTGATCCCCGGCTCCGGTGGAAGACTCTGCACTGTTTGATCATCCGTTTGGGCTTTTACCTTGCTGTTTGGTTTTCAATAAAGCCTTCCTATTTTCATTTATCTATTGTTGTACGTCTGATTCATGCTTCCGTGACAATGTGATATTTTATATTTTTAATAAATTTGCAAAGATTTCAACAATCCTCTTTTACGTTGTTATTATGGGGTATTGTTTGTAGAATTTTGAGGAACATAAATTCTATTTTGCAAAAAGGCTGTAACAATAAAATGTGGAAATTTTTTTAAAATTAAGCGCTGCAAATACTTTCCGGATGCACTGTAACTAAAAATACTGTGCTGTGCTAAACAAAGTAATTATAGTGCAAAGATTAGTGAAATACCAAAGAAGCTATTTAACAATACAAATTAGAGATGCACAGAAATTTTGGTGGCCGAAACATATCGGCTGAAAATTGTGTTGTAGTCATTTTGCCGATAAAGCCAGGTACACAAAGTCCAAATGTCGGGAGACATTTGCCGGTTCAAAAAAAAAACAGCCGACATTTGGGGGTCCTCTTTACCCCTAATGTGAGAACAGCATAACATCTTTGGGTGGTTTTGCATTTTATCTACTAGAGTTGTGTGTCCTACAGTGTGCCAGGGAGATTATATCCATGCAAGTTATGACCTTTCTATTAATTTAGGAGGTCGTGGAACTCTAGTAAGCCTCCATACATTCATTTTTTGGTGACAGTTTATTACACTGGTGAAGGATGCAATTATTTGATTTCTCAGTGAAGAATGGGATCATCACATGGACTTTGAGTTACAAGTAGACATTTTTTTCACTTGTATATGTTTTGTATTTTTTTAATGTTACATAGCTATTTCTTCTATTATTTCACTAATCTTTGCACTATAAAATGCAGCCACTTCCTAAAGGACTGGTAAGTTGTACCACAAGGTGTGTCTAAAATGTTTGGTGAATGGTCCGATATCTCAATAACATCATGGCCCAGGTGCATGAGCATGCACATGGCTATACAGAGACACATCGAGAAGTGCCACCTAGTCTGGAGTACATGTGACCATCAGGGTAAACCCGCTGTGGATACTCAAACATAGTCAGTGTGAGAGGTAGGGTCACAGTACAATGGAGCAAAGAGTGAACATCAAGTTCTGCTACAAATTGGGGAAAATGGCAATGGAGACACATGAAATATTGGTGCAAGAGTACAGGATGGAAACCATGAGAGCAGAAAATTTGAGCAGAAAATGTGCTTTTCGCAATGGGAAGGAAAAGAGAATAAGCCACATTTGGGTCAGCCGTCAAAAAGCAGGACCCCAGACATGATCGATCAAGTGCGACAAATGCTGGCACTAGATCGGCTACTTACTTTACAATTATTAGCAGAGGAATTGGGCATTAGCAAGGACACGTGTGCCCCATCGTCCATGAAGATTTGGGTAAGCGGAAGATCGGTTCCCGGTTTGTGCTGCACAAGTTGACAGATGAACAACAAGCATACTGAATGGACACCTCTGGAGAATCTATTACCATGGGTAACCAGAATCCATTCTTTCTGTGAACAATCGTCACAGGGGATGAGACCTGGTGCTACCAGTTTGACCCGGAATCCAAACGAAAATCGATAGGATGCATTCACAGCGACCCAAAAAGGATTGCCTGCAAAAGTCCAAGGTCAAGAAAATGTTTTGCTGGCGTGGCGTCGATCCAAAAATGCATGACAGCGGTTTTTCGATCGATTCCTAAAGAGGTCTTTGCTGACAGTTTGCAGAAGCTTTATGAACATTGCCAAAAGTGTGCTGTAAAGGATGGCAATTATTTTGAAGGCCAATAAAGGCAATTAATTTGTATCTTCTGTTTTTTTAGACACACCTCATATATTGTTTTTATTTTTTGTGTTTAGATATACTTTAAACTAAAATAGGCAGAAATGACAGGGACATCCATAGTGCATTTTTATACCAGTGTAGGCAAAGTATTAGCTGTCTGTTAGAACTGTGCTAAAACATTGCAAATTATTGCTGCGTTCAGCTGATAGAGTGTCAGGGTGTTGATCTAGTGTACCAATTAGACATTTTCGTGTGACTGCAGGGGGCTATTAGATGTACCTTTTTGCCATCAGAATTTGAATTAGAGGGAAAATGAAGAATCTATTTAGACATGTAGAGTTATTGCAACTGACAATGAATGTCATTAGGATGCTAGCTGATACCTAAGGTGTTGAGGGCTCTTCCCATGAGTATTCCTATATATACATGTGCATTAGCATTTTTTTAGAGTATTATGTAATGCACAGTTTCCAGATGGTTAGGAGGTTTTTAAGTTTGGAATCTGGTACAGCAGCCAATAGGGGAACCATGCAGCCAATGACAGGATATTCTTTGAAATATATGAAAAGTCCCACTTTCTTTAAATAAACCAATTACTAAAAATCTACCTTTCCAGATTTTGCATTTTAACAAGATCCATGGGGACCAAGTTTAAACTCTCCTTTGAAATCCCTCTGAAAAGGATATTATGTCAGCACGAGAATACTGTTAGGTGTAATTAATATGCTATTTTTCTTATTTCCCTGCCGAGTGTTGAATAACGCAGCTATAACTCATTTATGTCACCCTCACAGAGTAAGCAAGCGAGCAGGGACATTCTCACACTTGGGGAAGAGTTCGGAACCAAAAAGTAGTGGGGATTTATGGGGAGCTTAATGGAAATCATCTCAAGGATTTTGGCTCTGGTTTCCACTCTCACATCACTCAGCAGCTTCATGGGGACATTATGAAAACATGTCTCAGCTTCCAGTTAGAGTGGACTATAAATGAGGAGAGATATAAAAATGGCTTGGTTAGCTATTCATTCTGCTACACATTTAGCCATTGCTTAGCATTGATAAAGGGGATGTCTTGCTCCGAAGATAAATTTCCTATAATGGGAGCTGCTGCTTCCACCCTTACACCTACCTGGGTAGGGTCTAAGTATGAAAAGATAGTACGGGTATTGGTGGTTATGGCGCTGCTCTGAAACTGTGCAATAAACCTTGCTTAAACCAATCTAAAAGTGATACGTGCTGATCAATGAACCTTAATAAGTGTGATGATATAAACCTTGGGTGAACCAATATAAAGTGATCCGTGCTGATCAATGAACCTTAATAAGTGTAATGATATAAACCTTGGGTGAACCAATATAAAGTGATCCGTGCTGATCAATGAACCTTAATAAGTGTAATGATATAAACCTTGGGTGAACCAATATAAAGTGACACATGCAAGTTTTATGAACCTTAATGAGTGTAAAGTGACAAAGTGTAAAAATTGGGTATGGTACAGTGAAGAATACAAATTACGCTAGCTAAATATAAAACTGAAATTTTAAAAATTTATATAAATTGATTAAAGTCCTAAAGAGTGTAAATAAACAGTCCATATAAAATACCACAAAAAAAAAAAACTAAAATCGAGAAAGGTTTTTCAAACAAAAATCAGGTGACTGGTGACTTTTTCTCTTTGTGCCTTGAGAAAATAATAACTTATTTGTGCAGGTCCTCCACTCCGTGCTCTTCTTATGTATTTTCACTTACCAGAGTACCGTCCCCTCTAGGGGGTAATGCACTGGGACAGACCTCCATTGGTAATGCCTCTTATCAGCCCCTTCTCCTCGTTGTTGCACAGTATATGCAAAGAGAAAATGATACTCCGTAGTGCAATAATGTTTAAACCAAATTTATTTCCCATTTACGTGTGGGTATGCACTTACATTGTTTAAAATCAATTGAGCAGTGAAAAAAATGGGAAGTCTATGCTTCCTCTGCGTTCCATGAATGAAAACAAGAAGTAAAGCAATGACGGTGTGGCTGACTAAAAATACTAGCAAAAACCCATTCACTGAATTGAATGAATACTAAAGTAATCCTTAAAAATGTACTAGTGGTATGAATGTACAATATATTGTGAAAGGTTTAGCAGTCCAGGGAATGTACTGTAAAGGACAGAACACAAAATGAATTAGTTTGCAGTGTGTGGTGTGCTGTTACATTAGCAAAAGCCAGTGGCAAACTGCATGGAGGGCTGTGGCAGAATGTGCACTAGTTGTCAGTGGTAGTTAGTTAGAAGAATGTGACGGATCCTGGATACCCCGTCTGGGCACCTCCACCAGAGCTGTGTCTCCTGTTGTCCAAACGCACCCTCAGGGGCGCATGCCCGGCGGGTGCGATCACCGCCGGGCACCCGCGATCGCTCGTTACAGAGCGAGAACCAGGAGCTGTGTGTGTAAACACACAGCTCCCGGTCCTGTCAGGGGGGAAATTGACCTATCATCTGTTCATACAATGTTTCAAATGTTTCAAAATTGTCACTCTATTTTTGTTTATAGCGCAAAAACTAAAAACTGCAGAGGTGATCAAATACCACCAAAAGAAATCTCTATTTGTGGGGAAAAAAGGACGCCAATTTTGTTTGGGAACCACGTCGCACGATTGTCAGTTAAAGCGACGCAGTGCCGAATTGCAAAAAGTGGCCCAGTCATTGACCAGCAATATGGTCCGGGGCTGAAGTGGTTAATGGAAACTTGACACTTGTACATTCAAACAGAAACTACAGTTGAACACATAAAGGGATTATGAAATGTCTGGAGGTGGCGTTTTCTCCTGGTGTCGGGAGATGGCAAATAGCCCTCCAAATCTCCTGTTTTCTGCTGGGCCATAGTCTGTGGGTAGGAGGCCAGCCCACAACCCCCTCCAAAACACACAGTGACAGTGGGTTCTGTCACAAGGAGTGAATGAGTACAATGGTGATCAACAGCAAAATGTGAGGGTCCAGGGGTGGTCTCTACACGATGACACACATCTATTCACATAGTCACCCATACAGTAACCAAAAAGGGAGGCTTATCACCCTTAACCAAGACATTATTTAGTTTATAGCCACAATACCCTGAATACATTTAATGTCTTCTGGTCTCAAATGCTAAACAACTGTCAGGAAGTTTAAACAACTAATCAAGACAGCAATGCCAATTATTTACTTAATCAATATAAGACAGTGCCTCAAGCCATCTGACATGCTAATTAGCATGAAATAAATGAAACCACACTGACTTGATTCATTTCCTGAGTCTGATTAACTCTGTATAGATATTTTTAGCGCAATAAAACAATTACAAAGTGTAGACTAGGTAACAATAGAATAAATAGCAATTAATTCACTGTCAATTCACTAACAATCACATATATACAGTAATTCTAAATTATCCCGAGAAATACAGTATACACAGTTAAATCAATATACTGTAACATTGCTTCAACAGTACTCAATATAACAATAATATAACAATAAATGGCGGCCTAAGAACTTAGAATAAATTTGATTATTTATTTTTAATTCATTAGGTAAAGACACCACCATCATGGAATGTAAGTAATTATGATTAAACTAGCAGACAATAAGGTCCGCCCTAATCAGACGTTCCCCTCAAACTCTTCTGCTGCCGAATGCGAGGGTCAAGCCTATGCTACTGGCTACACTGATACAGCTTAACTACTCCTAAACCCAGGACCCTGCATTCACTATATCTGGTCTCCCACAGTACACAGAACATGGAAATGCAATTATTTTAGTAAACTGCTAAATACCTTTTCTCATCAGCAGTATATAGCAGTCTTGTGACTTCTATTAGTGTCTGGCCAAGCACTGGTTAAAGCTTGTAGGAGGAGTTTTTATTCTGCTCTGACTGTCCTATGAAGCTGCATGACCCCTGACTTTCTGTCTGGACAGTGCTGATTGGTCATGTGCTGATCATATGCACCCTCCCAAAAAAAGAACTCTCTAGCAAAAAACGCCATACTGAGCATGTGCAGAGTGCCTCCAAGGCTCTGTTCTATCAGCAGATGGACTGGGGACAGTAAAAGAAGTCAGGATCAAAGAAGACAGAATTAAACAGCCTTTTTACACAATGCAGAGGATTAACCCCTTAAGTTCCACAGTGAGTATAACAAGCATGCTTTACTGCATATACAAACTGATTTTACTGTTGTGGGTTTAGTAGCACTTACATTACTAGAATTCTGAGGTAAAGAATATACCTTTGAATATGATATAATGCCAAAGAAACTATGAAATACACATACAGTTAGCTTCAGAAGTTAGAGGGAAATGTTTCAAAGTAGTTATTAAATTCTACCTTACCAAAAAAAATTGTTGTGGTGAATTATAAAACCACACACGTGCATTCACAAGGCTGCTTAGGTAATGACCCACAGAGAATGTTCAGGGAGCTTTCAAGGAGACTGATCGACAGAGCCCTAGATCTGAATCAAGTGTGATGTTCGGGAGATTGTGTCTGGTTGGAAGAGTGAGTGAGTGATGATCCCTTTTGTCTCTGAACTTCCACTTTCATTCAGAAATTTCCCTTATCTAAGGACTAGCCTAAAAGGTTTCATTTAGAAAAATTACCCCATCTAAAGCACTTCTATTGATTAACCTAATTTTTGTTTACGTGTTAATTGTATCTGTCCACCAGGTGACGCTCTAAGACCAGGAATCCTTATTTTATTCTGGAAATAAAATTGGATTTATTCAAATCAAACCTTTATGGGACATTATTTTTTTATACCTGGGTTACATCTAGATATAGTACCCTCATAATAGTAGGATTAGATGGGGTCCCTGGTGTGGATAATATCACTTCTGATATTAATATTTAATGTACCTTTGTTTTATTCATATGACGTTTGTTAAAGATGTGTAATTTATCCAGAGATCAATTTTGAGTTAGTAATAATTATTCCTCGAAGAATATCTAGATAACTTTCACATAATTTTCCATCTCTCTTCTAAATAATCCATATTATGAAAACATACTTATTTCTTATTTTAAGTATGACATTAATACATTTACATGGTACCTTTAGGGCCAGATTCACAGAGGAGATATGGCGGCGTATCTCCTGATACACCGTCGTATCTCCTGTCCTATCTATGCGGCTGATTCATAGAATCAGTTCCGCATAGATAGCCCTAAGATCCGACAGGTGTAATTGACTTACACCGTCGGATCTTAGGATGCAATACTTCGGCCGCCGATGGGGGGAGTTTGCGTCGTATTCCAGCGTCGGGTATGCAAATGAGGATTTACGGCGATCCACAAAGTTTTTTCCCGTCGTTACGTCGTCGCTAGTAATTTTTTCCCGTCGCAAATTTACACCTGCTTTAACATGGCTTAACTTTAGTCGAGCGATGTTAAAGTATGGCCGTCGTTCCCGGGTCGAATTAAATTTTTTTTTGTTTTGGCGCAAGACGTCCGGGAATTCGAATGGACGCTACGCACGTCGCCGTTCTAAAAAATGCGCAGTACGTCCGGCGTGGGAGCACGCCTAATTTAAATGGTACCCGCCCCATTTGAATTGGGCAGGCTTGCGCTGGACGTGTTTACGATACACCGCCACAAGTTTACAGGTAAGTGCTTTGTGGATCAGGCACTTACACTGAAAACTTGCGGCGGTGTAACGTAAACGGGTTACGTTACACGGCCGCAATTCTACGAGAATCTGGCCCATAGTTCTTGTCATCATTGAGTCCTTTAGATAGTATGATGTCCTATGTATATCTAACTTAAAGCGGGAGTTCACCCATTTGTGTTTTTTTTTTCTCTTTTCCCCATAGCTGGATGCTCGTTTTGTCTAGGGGAATCGGCTATTTGTTTTAAAATATGATCCGTACTTACCCGTTTTCGAGATGCATCTTCTCCGTCGCTTCCGGGTATGGGTCTTCGGGAGCGGGCGTTCCTTCTTGATTGACAGTCTTCCGAGAGGCTTCCGACGGTCGCATCCATCGCGTCACTAGTAGCCGAAAGAAGCCGAACGTTGGTGCGGCTCTATACTGCGCCTGCGCACCGACGTTCGGCTTCTTTCGGAAAATTGTGACGCGATGGATGCGACCGTCGGAAGCCTCTCGGAAGACTGTCAATCAAGAAGGAACGCCAAGTCCCGCAGCCCATACCCGGAAGCGACGGAGAAGATGCATCTCGTAAACGGGTAAGTACGGATCATATTTTAAAACAAATAGCCGATTCCCCTAGACAAAACGAGCATCCAGCTATGGGGAAAATGTGTTCTCCATGGGTGAACCTCCGCTTTAAAACATTTTTTAAACATTTTATTGTTTTATTTATTTATCTCTTGATTCCAATGATGTCCATGAGGTCTAAACTAGTTTTGTGTTATTGAGAAATGGTTTAGAGTTCAAACAGTAAAGTAAAGTCTATTCCCCCTGATGTGACCTCTTCCTGGATTTTTTTTATTATTATTATTTATAGAGAAGACCCAGAAAGTCCCATTATGTTTATGATTTGTTGTGTACCACCAAGTTTATTAGCAGTTCTCCAAAAAAGTGTTGTTCTCCGTAAGCTGGATAAATAGACTTTGTATCATCCAAGTTATAAAACTGATTGTTTCTGTTTAAATCATTGTCCATCAGTGTTGAGTGTCCTTGGCTTAAGCTTTCTATGTGTCTCAAACTGATTCAGTACTTTAAGGCCATGGTTTCGAGATATGTGAACACCAGTGACACTGAGTTCATATGAGGTCAAGCTGCATAATTCATTAATATTTGTATTAGTCACACATTTCATAAAAGAAAACACCTGTTTGAGGCTTGTTTAGGTTAGATTAACCTCACTGTCTTGACTACTGTACATCTAGCTGCAGGCACTGTGGAACAATTCAACTACAAAGCTCACAGAAGAATCGGTGAAGTCATTCAAGAAGTTCTCTTGCCAGCTTACCCCATCCCGCACCCACCTTCTGGAACTTTTGCTCTGTGTTTACATTAGAGCAGGGGTCGCCAAACGTTTTAAACAAAGAGACAATTTTTTTTGTTGTTTAAACTTCAGGGGGGCTGGACTGTGGCATCAGAAGCAGTAAATATTTGCACATTTGGTATTAGCGGGAAGAATAGTGCCCCGTTTTTAGTATCATTGGGAGAAATGGTGCCCCATTTTTGATGTCAGTTGGTGGAATAGTGTCTCATATCAGTGGGAGGAATAGTACCTCAAGGGCCAGATAAAGACAAGCATCCAGCCCCTGGGCCGCAGTTTGAAGATCACTGCATTAGGGAGTAGAAATCTGAAAGACTGCCAAGTGATTACTGGGAGGGGTTTGCTGAGCTATCAAGAGAATGATGAACAACTTCAGTGTTACTGTGAGCTTTGTGGATACAAAATACATTTATTCATAGTAGCTGCACCTAAAAAAGTGCTTAGGAAAGTTAAAGATCATTTACTGCCTGTTAAGAATATGTAATAGTTGAATGCCCAGTTGAATGGCCAAAGCTACAATTTCAACTGTTGTTTAGCCTCTTGCCGACCCGGAAAGCATACGTGTGGTGGTAGGGAGGGTGGGTCTTAACGCCAATACTCTGCACATATTCATGCATGGGGGCCGATGCACATAGACAGAGCTTTCACAAACAGCTCACAGTCCCTGTTTATGATTGGTATCTGGCAAGACCACTGATCATTCACAGTGATCATGTGTCGTTCACAGTGATCATGTAATTTGGAAATCATCCCACCTCTCAGCATTAAAGCAGTATTAAACCCAAAACCAAAAACTTATTATATTGCAGCTTACCAATCATTAGATGTAGTGGCTCATGCTGAGTCTTGTAGTCCTTCAATTTAGGGGGGTCACATACTTAGATCTTGGGGGTTCATGCTGGGACTTGTAGTCCTTTAATTTTGGGGGGTCACATCCTTAGATCTCTGGGGTTCATGCTGTGACCCCCAAAAGTGAAAGACTGCACTCATTATCCACTTTTAATGTACAGAGAGGAAGAGGTGGCACTCTAAGAAGAAGAGGTAGAGCCTAAAGAAGAAGGGGTGGAGTTTACAGATAAAGGGGTGGATGTTAAACAGGAAGGGGTGGGGAAAATTTAGATGGGGGGGTGTCTGATTTTAGTCTTGCCTAGGACAGCACAAAACCATAATTTACCACTTGTCTTACCATTTGTGAGTACATGTAAACAATAGTAAAAAAATAAAAAAGAATAATAAAGCAATTAAAAACAAGTAATAATGTCAAGCCAATAACTTTTTTCTTGTTTTGGTTTGAGAGAAGAATTAGAACTCTCCTGTACATTGACCCTGTAATTACATTGAGTAATTAAAGCGGAGTTCCACCTAAACATTTTTTAAAGCCAGCAGCTACAAATACAGCAGCTGCTGACTTTTAATAAATGGACTCTTACCTGTCCAGGGTGCCAGCGATGTCGGCAGCCAAAGCTGATCAATCGCTCGGCTCTTGGCTGCCCCCACCGCCATTCTCGGTGAGGGAATCAGGAAGTGAAGCTTCGCGTCCTCACTGGTCCCTGCTGTCTTCTGGAACCTGTGTGTTTCCTAGAAGACAGCGGGGGAGGACAGTGTAGGCGCCGGACCTGACGAAGGTCACCGCGATCACCGCGGTGATCTATGCCAGGAAGTGGGAGCAAATATCTGTATTACACAGGTATCTGCTCCCCCCTGAAAGGTACCAAATGTGACACCGGAAGGGGGGATTCCAAAAAGTGGAAGTTCCTATTTTGGGTGGAACTCTACTTTAACCCTTGCTGTACAGGGGGCCTCATTGCAAGGGTAGAGTTGATCTCATTCCCAGAGTTCAGCTTTAGGGGTGAAGGGAAAGAAGGGCTTATTTAGGAATCATTATAATAAACTAAGGGTTAAGAACAGGTTAAATAGGAACACATTTTATTAAAAGAAAAACATTTTTATTTTTTTCACATGTCATATTGAATAAAATGAAATCATATGCAGATCAAAGCTCATCCTTTTCATTTGCAGATGAATGAAACAGAGCAGATACAAACTTAAGAGTGTAATTTTGTGTCTATCTATCATGTGTCTGAATGATGTTTACAAATATGTCTGTCTGTGATTTGACAGCAGCAGCTATTACACTTGCTGGATTTACACACTTACGTCTGTAATTTTGACAGTCGGGAAATGCTGGCAAGTATAAGGGAAGAGTAACAGCGGGGGAAAAAGATGGGGTGTATTAAATATGCCTTGTGTATTGCAATGATGGGGTTTTAGGGCGTGTATAATGCAGCCAGTGCCCACTACTGGTTAAACAAATTTCATACAGTGTTTTATCTGGGCACAGATAAGACTAGTGCATTCGCTAATACCAAAAATGTGAATTGTTGTAAAGGCGCAGTTGTTCATTAAGCCTTTGTTTTCAAAGAGAAATACTTGCTGTCCTGAGTTTTCCACACCGCACTTACTAAAATTAATAACCCCTCATTTAAAGAGACATTGTTTTCACAGATGGAGAGTGTTTTAACACAGGCACAGTTCCTGGCCTTCCTATGTTTAGGTCAGACAGTTTTTAGGACTGTTAATAATGGTCATCATTCATCTAAGTCACCTGCTTAATAAAATTTGCTTTACGACTGTCAGTTTATATCATTAATAACATGTACAGTATGCACATCTTCAGCTTTGTATAAGGCTTAAACTGAAGAGCACATCACTTAAATCTAAAACCTCAACCAACTACTTCATACTCTGTGTAAATATGATTGAGTATTTCTCATTCTCCATATGATCATTGTAAAATAATTAAAGTAAAGCCTACAGAACTGTTAGAGCCGAGGTGTATGTCCAGCTAAAGCTGTGTAGCAGCGAAGGAGCTGCTGGTTTGTTTTGGGTGGCACATTACCTCTGTGCCTCTGTGTCTCTGCCGTCTAGGGTACTTGATGAGAGTTGTAGTAATGGAATGTCCACACAACAGGTGTCTTTTCTGTGCTTTTATTACCCAGCCGGGTAAAAACAGTAGAACTTGGTGAAGAGTGAAGTAATAGCAAAAATGGAGAACAACAGATTCAGGTGTATGTAGATAGGAAACAGTCTTCCAACGACAACTTCTACTTCACCACTCTAGCCAGAGTGGGCACAGCGCATCTGGACAGGCCTCTCTCAGAAGCCTGTCAGCCAGAATGTCACTCTATGCCACAGACCCTTCCAATGGTTGAAAATATTGGAGATAATAGTGGTCCGGAATCCTTTTTAACAGATTCGACACCCGGATCTCCTTCAGGAAGTTTTGGTTAGGCTACCGACCGATAGGCGAACAACGTCAAGCCTCTCAGTACCCGGTTCCCCTGGTCCCCCATAGATAGTCAGGCCCCTCTTAGAACACCAGCCTCTCTTGGCATTCCTCAGGTAGACACTCCACCGGAACAGCTTCCTCCAACAGGACGGACAGCTCAGGACCTCATCAGATTGGGAACCCAGTCGCTCACTGGACCCCAACAGTAGATCAGATGTTCCGGCCAACATGGTCCCAGAACCAGGATCACTGCATAGCATGCACACCCTGGCCCAGAAGGTCATTTGCCGGGGTGCCGTGGAATGGCTACCCTGAAGGTGGGTGCCACACAGGAAGACGACCCAAGAAGATGGCATCTGCCCCATAAATACCCCTCCCCAGCATGCACAGCAAGGAAAACCTCCTCCTGATAGGCTGCCAGGAAAAAGCATCCAGACCCTTGACTCCACTGCTTCCACCTGTCGGGTGTGATCAGCACCCCAGAAACGTCAGCATGAACCCACAGCACAGCCAAAGCTGGGACAGAGGCTTCAAATTTAAACAGATTAACCTGGTGAAAGTCACTTAACTCTCTGACCCCCTCAAATTTTCACTAGCACTGGTTCTGAAAAGTAACCAGGCGCTACAGCTGTTTTTTTTTTTCTTGGTTTGGATTTTTACTGCTATTCAGGACTCCATGTTTCATCCTAAACAGGGCTTAGTCATAGAGGTAGGCAGGCATGAATCAAGTTTACCTGCCTCCATCAGCCACTCAGAGGGACAGAGATTTCCCCCCACTTCCTGTCCTGCTGACAACATTTTACCAGACAGGAAATGTAGAAAACTTGCATAGAGCAGCATAGACAGAAATAAAAGTGTTTTTCTTTGTAGAATATGGGAACGCTAGAACCCCTGTCAAATCTGTTTTTGTCCCTGTTTCATATTTCTCTCATTTGCTATTTGGTGAAACTGTTGTCACAAACACAAGAAGTGAGGGGAAATCTCTGTCCCTCTGAGTGGCTGATGGAGGCAGGTAAACTTAATTTATGCCTGCCTACCTCTATGACTAAGCCCTATTTAGGATGAAACACACTAGAGGACTGTTGGGGCAGAGCGCACAGGAGGGACAGCAGAAAGAAGCTGGTAGGAGGAAATGTCGGGGTGGCTGCATGTAGAGCAATTGAGCTCTTCATTTTTATCCTGCAGCCTCTGAAGGCCTGCTTCTCCTCCTCTCCCTACTGCAGGCATTCAGAGGCTGCAGGAGGAAAATGTATGCAATCACCCCCACCGCTCCTCTAATAGTCAGTGAATATTTCACCATTGGCAGTCTGGCATTCACTAACTCTCCAGACTGGCTTGTGGTGTCTGTGGCAGGCCGCAGCAGTAACATTAATCCCGACATCAGGCCATGGGGTCTCCTCCAGCTCCTCTCCCTTCTCCGTCACGGATCAGATGACCTATAATTTACACCCCCCCCCCTCCCCCATGCTGCAACGGCTGAACTAAATAGGTGGCCGGCTGGCCGTGTAGAGCCCCAGTGAACTGCGTGGGCTCAAGGAGCAGCCCAGCTGCCGCAGCTACTTTGGGCTCCACAAGGACATGTGGCCCCTGCTCACTGGGCAAAAATGCCCAGTGTGCCAAATGGCTAGTCTAGGCCTGTCTGTGCCAACAGTGAATGGGCTGACAAAAGCCCAAGCGCCAGGACACAACTTCCAGTCGCCATGACGACCTGTAGCCTGGGATTTGTCAAACCCTGAGTAACATTATAGTTTTCTAAAGCTGAAAGAAAAAAATTAACAAATGTCTGGCTTTCTTTCATTGATTCCAGTGTACTGGGGAAGGACTGGATTCTGAGCCTGTCAGGTCTTATCAGAAAAATAATGTGATCTATATTGCGGAAAAACATGCAGTACACAGGTGTGTGTGGCCCCAAACAAAGGTGAGCAGTGACCCCGAGATAGCTGGGGACGAATGCAAATGCTCTTCCTGCTCCATCTCAACTCTGCCTGAAGCCAATAGAAGAATTCCTCTACTCTTAAGTCACCTTTCTACACTCCATGTGCTGCAGGTAAAAAAAATCCCTTCTGTAACCACCACATCAGTTTCATTTTTATGTTCCTCAAATGTCTATAAGGATGTATACTTAAAGCTCAATAAAGAGTAATTTTGAATAAGCTAAATACATTCTAGGTATATCAAAACAAAAGAAGTGTAAAGCGTTAGACTGTTTTCTTTACAAAGCAGCCTCAGCCTGAGTAGAAAAGCCTGTCCTTGTTAAAAAAAAAAAAAAAAAAAAAAAAAAAAAAAAAAAAGAAAAGCCTGTCCTGCCAACAGATTTAGACCCTTGCTCTCTATGGGGAAGCAGTGATCTCACTGCAGAGGTCTTACAGCTCCCCTGCTGAATCACAGTCAGAACCATCCAAACAGCAGGGAGCATACACTTTGCTGATTGCAGGACGTCAGGTCTGTCTCAGTAGGGGGCATATCAGTTTTCTGGCAAGACACCACTGTTTCCCCACGGAGAGCAAGGGTCCTACTCTGCAGAAGCTGGCAAGGGCAGGGCTTTTTTTCAGGGGGAACTTGGGGGAACTCAGTTCCACCACCTTTGGCTCAGACCCTTTGGTGCCTACTCACCACAATCACTTGTAAACACAGAAGTCTGGTTTCTTTGTTTACAAGTGACAACTCTGCACTCTGTATGTAATGCAATCCTGGTATTTAATGCCCCTTTAAGACCCTTCTACTGTTTGTGAAATCTGAATGGGGTCGTGGTTGAGTTCCTGCACCTATTTTCTGAGAAAAAAAGCTCTGGGCAAGGGACAAGGTTTTCTACTCAGTCTGTTGCTGCTTTAGAGAGAAAACTGTCAATAAGAAAATAAACACTTTAATGTTTTAATGTACCTGGAACATATTTTGCTAATTTAAACTGAGGGTTCCACAATTAGCTCATTTAAACTGAAGGATCAGATGGGCTTCAAAGGAAATCTGTCATTAGGGAAAAACAAGGGTTGCCATTTTTGACCTCCTTCCTTAGCTCTAATGTTATTCCACTTCTGCAACTCATTATAAGTGTTAATCCAAAACTGGTAAAATTTGGTCGAAACAAATCGAAATTCATCTGGTACAGCAGGTTCAGTGTGTGGATATCCCCACTCGACAGATGTTGATCGTTTGAATGACTTCTGTCGAAGTAGGAAAATATTCCTTGTTCAGTCACTACAGCTAATGTCAAAATGAAAAGTCCCATCAGTAGGAATCTTTTAGTTTTTTTAGTCAGCCTGCTGTCTGATGATAAAAAAAAACTAACTGTGTATGGCCAGCTTAAAGTCCCATATACACTATTAGATTAAGGTGACCAGATTTTTTAAATAAAATCCGGGGACATATATATATATATATATATATATATATATATATATATATATATATATATATATATTTTTTTTTTTACTAGTAATGGCAGCAATCAGCGACTCTTTGCCCATCGCCGCTCGCTTCACAGCCTGTCAAGTCTAAGGCCCCGTACACACCATAGAATCCATCCGCTGAAAAATCCCAGCGAATGGGTTTCAGCGGATAGATCCTATGGTGTGTACACTCCAGCGGATCTGTTTCCGCGGATATTTCTCCCCTGGGATGGATTCCAGCAGATCGAATATTTGCTGACATGCCAAGCAAATCCATCTGCTGGAATCCATCCCAACGGATGGATCCGCTGGTCTGTATAGACTCACCGGATCCATCCGTCCGAAGGGATCCCCCGCATGCGTCGTAATGATTAGACGCATGCGTGGAATTCCTTATATGACAGCGTCGCGCACGTCGCCGCGTCATAATCGCGGCGACGGCGCGACACGTCATCGCCAGAGGATTTCGGCGCGGATTTCAATGCGATGGTGTGTACACTCCATCGCATGAAAATCCGCCGAAATCCTCGAGAGGATTTATCCGCGGAAACGGTCCGCTGGACCGTATTTGCGGATAAATTCTCTCGTGTGTATGGGGCCTTACTCTCCGGGACCCCGGCTACTACTGGGTGGGGAACGGAGGAAGATCACTCCGCCAGGGAAGGCAAGGAGATAAGCAGGCAGGTGGCTGGCTGGGACTTGAGCCAAGGCAGAAGAACATGCAAGCGGAGCTGAATGGGCATGTGCCCGAAACTGAAGAAATATTCCCTCCACTCTGACCAGCACATGATCATCAGAAAGGGGCACAGATTGTTAAAAAAATACACCCCCCTAAGCTTATAGGAGCGGCGGAGCGGGGGGGGTGTAATTCAGATATTTTTTATTCTGCACTGACTGTCTTTGAAATTGCCCCAGCCCCTTCTCAAATTCAATCCGGAGACAAAACCAGGGACAGACTTGGTCCGGGGAAAGTGTCCTTAATCCGGGGACTGTCCCCTGAAACCGGGGATGTCTGGTCACCCTATTTCTGCAGATTTTTGTCTTCAGATTTGACAAAACCATGTAGTGCAAGGGCCTGCCTGATTGCATACAAATTAAAACTCTCTTTCTCTCTCTCTCAGAAAAAGAAGCAGCGATATAAACCATTGCAAAATCAATGCATCAAATGCATATCGAACATTTTTAAAAGATAGATCAAAAACTGACATGTGAAAAATAAACACATTTTTTTTTTTTTTACTTTTGTCCATAGAAAAACAAAAACAGGGTATTTGGTATGAGAACACCTTCAGGTAGCCATATTGCATTGCATTTTACAAAAAATTACAGAGCCGCAAATTGAAAAAGAAAGGTCATTTTTAATAGTTTTTTGTCTATTCGCTATTTTTCCCCACAAAAGTGGAGTTACCCTTTAAGTAAATTAGTCAAGCTATTGTCAAGCGATCAGATACATACTCATAGGTGTGCGCAGCCTATTGCATTAGGGTGTGCACCAATAATACACACATGCATACAGACACACACACACAATCTTTTAAATAAATGTAAACACATGTTTTTAAATACATTAAAAAAAAATGTTGAAGTTTTAATACATTTTACATCTTATGGCAGAGCAGGTCAGAGGGAGAGAGAGGGGAGGGGTTAGAGAGAGAGAAAGAGGGGTGTGACGGTATTGGTATGATATCCCCGTCAAACAGTCCCTTCTTCCCATAATAGAACATCACAGAATCATCCACACATGAGCCAAGGCTGAATGCTGGAACCAGACAGACTTTAATAGTATAATACACAGCTTATATGTAATTTCCAAAACTGTTACAATGACAAATCTCCGCCCCCCTCACACTGGGGCTTCCATACAGATCATGGGCAGACTTTTCGGAGCCGATTCTGAAAACACATTTTCTTTAGATAAGGACATCAGTGGAGTTAATTACTAGGTGTAACAGCCTGACCACAATGAAGCAATCAGAATAATTAACATGAGCCACTTATCTAATCATTGTAAACAGTAAGGCCGGTCTCCTTCACACACACAATAAATCAATTACCATTTGAACTAGGGAGCTGGCTGAAGAAGGGTCATTAACATCTCAATCAGCCTGTAACACATGAACCCTTTTTACCTCTAACACACACACAATATAACTAAAACAAGCAGGGAGAATTACACTGAAGCATATGCTTCACAATGGCCCCCCTTTTTCTCCCTGCTCCGGCAAACCCGGTTGGACCTTCCCTGGTCCAGTAGGGTTGACGGGTTCAGAGCTTTTAGTCCGAGGTTAACTCCGTTTGGCGTGACTGACCTCCCTTGGCAACTGTTTCAGACTCAGGTATGCCACCGGGTCGTCAGATCACACGCGGGTGAGTCCCCAAATCTTTGTGCGATCTGCAGTCACCAGAAGTCAGTGTGAAGACGGCGAATGGGTCTGTGCGCCGCCGTCTAGGTGTCCCGCTATGGGAGGGGGCAGGTTATGGCTCTGAAGTGACAATCACAGGAGATTCATAAAAAGAAAAAGTTATATTTGTTGAAATGCTGTAGCACTGGTGCTCAGAGTTCGGGGGGGGGGGATCAGTGCCCCATAGGGTCAGCCACCCCCTGCTCCCTCCGCAGCCGCCAGTTCTCCTCTTTGAGCTTCTCCAGCTCCATCTCCAGTTCATGGAGCCTGGGGGGGTCAGCCTGCTGTGACCTCAGGTGGTTGTTCTCCTCCTCCATGCGGCTTATGCACTCCTCCAGCTCCATGTACTCACGGATCAGCTCCTGCTTGCTCATGTCCTGCAGGCTCTCCACATGGTCCTTCATCATCAGGAACTGGGTGGTGGTGTAAGGGGCCACCGGTGGGCCCTTGGCGAACATCTCGGCCCGCATCTGGGACGCCCGCTGCGACTCCCTCTCCTCCAGTCGCTTCTTCTCCTCCCAGGTCAGCTTGTTATACGGCTTCCAGGACCTCTTCTTCTTGGGGGGTAGCCGGCGGTGCCTCTTTCTGCCCAGCTCCCTCCAAGGCCCCTCCGGCTCATGGCTGTCACCCATGACCAGCTGACAATGGTGTTCCCTGTTGTCCGTAATAACAGATTGTACCGTGAGGACTTCGTAAAGGGTGTCCAATGGTTCTTCCTGACCCAGCTCCTGGGGATCCCAAGCCGAGTCTACACAATGGGCTGCTCCTGTTGGGCGGTACCCATGTTGAGACCAATTTGACCTGGTGTTGTTGTTCATGGGGCAATTCTGCTTGAAGTGACCCAGCTGTTTGCACCGGAAGCAGCGTTGTTCGTTGTCCTCCTGGCGTGGATAGCGAGGGCTAGATGTCACCGGTCTGTTAGGAGGTTGGTATCTAGCGGCTGGTGGGTGTGAGGGCGCCGTTGGTCATGGAGGTTGTACCTGTGGTGTGACCTGGTTCGTCTTGCGAGTATCCGCATATTCATCCGCCAATTTCGTGGCCTCTGGTAGAGTCATGGGCCTGCGATCTCTCACCCAGTCTTTGACGTCCGTCTGGATGTGATTGTAAAATTGCTCCAGGAGCATTAGTTGCAAAATGTCCTCTGCGGTGGTGGCCTGGCTGCTGTTAACCCAGTTAGAGGCCGACAGGGATAACTGGCATGCCCATTCCGAGTAAGAGTCTTCCGTGGTTTTGCGTGAGTCCCTGAACTTCTGTCGGTGGGACACTGGGGTTACTGCATAATGAGCCAGGAGCACTTCTTTAAGCATAGCTATGGATATCCTGATCTGGCATGGTCCGTAGCTATGGATATCCTGATCTGGCACGGTCCGGAAAGCATCAGAAGCTTTGCCTGACAGTTTGCCTGACAATATTGCAACCCACTCTCTTTTAGCTATTCGGTGCAGGTTACATTGTCTCTCAAAATCTGCCAGGTAGTTATCAATTTCACAGTCCTTTTCATCAAAAGCTTTAAAAGCGCTAAATGGAATCTTCCTTGCGTCTGCTGTGCTGTACTCACTGTTTGGAGAATGTGCGGCTGCTTGTTGGACTGCTGCCAGTTTTAACTGTAGCTCTGCGTCTCTTATTTGTTTATCCTTCTGTAGTTCTGCGTCTCTTATTTGTTTAGCCTTCTGTAGTTCTGCCTTTGCTAACAGGTCTATCACTTTCAGCACCACATCCGCCGTTGGGTTCGGACCGAACCATGCTAGCTTCTCTCTCATTAGCTTGTTGGCTGGCGATTCCTCTTCCTGAATCACTGGTGTCTCCATCTCTTGTACTGCTGGCGTTGCTGCAATCCCGTCCTCCTGGTCTCGCTCCATTAATTCTGCTATGATGACCCGCTTGGTTTTGTTGCTAGCAATCCTTCCACGAACTTCCAGTAGTTCTTCCAGTGTCTGCTTGGAATCCGGATGTAAAGGGGAATAGAAGGGAAAATCCCACTGCTGCCAACCAATTGTGACGGTATTGGTATGATATCCCCGTCAAACAGTCCCTTCTTCCCATAACAGAACATCACAGAATCATCCACACATGAGCCAAGGCTGAATGCTGGAACCAGACAGACTTTAATAGTATAATACACAGCTTATATGTAATTTCCAAAACTGTTACAATGACAAATCTCCGCCCCCCTCACACTGGGGCTTCCATACAGATCATGGGCAGACTTTTCGGAGCCGATTCTGAAAACACATTTTCTTTAGATAAGGACATCAGTGGAGTTAATTACTAGGTGTAACAGCCTGACCACAATGAAGCAATCAGAATAATTAACATGAGCCACTTATCTAATCATTGTAAACAGTAAGGCCGGTCTCCTTCACACACACAATAAATCAATTACCATTTGAACTAGGGAGCTGGCTGAAGAAGGGTCATTAACATCTCAATCAGCCTGTAACACATGAACCCATTTTACCTCTAACACACACAATATAACTAAAACAAGCAGGGAGAATTACACTGAAGCATATGCTTCACAAGGGGGTTGAGAAGTAAAGGGGTAGTGAGAGTGTGAGGGGGTGAGAGAAATGTAGAAGAGGGAAGGGGAGGAGGGGATGAGAAAGAGAGGGAGGTGAGAGACAGGGGGTAAGAGAGAGGGATGGAGTGAGAGAGAGAGGAGGTGATAGACAGAGGGTGTGAGAGAAAGAAAGAGAGGGGGTGAGAGAAAGAGGGGGGAGGGTTTAAGAGAGAGAGAGAGAGAGAGAGAGAGAGCAAAAGAGGGGGAGAGAGAGAGTGGACAAGGGAGAGAGGGAGGGAGAGAGAGAGGAGGGATTTAAAGAGAGGAGAGAGGGGCATGAGGGGGGAGAGGAGGGGTGAGAGAGAAGTGGGTGGGGGTGAATGAGAGGAGAGTGGGGGGTAAGGGGAGGAGGGGTGAGAGAGAGAGAAGGGGGGGTATTCAGTATGCCTGCTACTCACAATCAGGGTGGACCTCCCAGGGCTCACACTTGGGCACATTGGATGATACACTCACACTTGTAGTGATTAGGGTGTGCTCAGGCACACCCGGCACACACCCTGTGCATGCCTATGCACATACTGAATCTTCTACATTCATCTGGGCATCGACAGGCTAAGTGTTTTGTATGATGAAAAAAGGCAACTACTGTACATAATAGCTATTTTGGGGTCAGAAAACATACATCGGTAAATAGGTACGTATAGTATACTAGAATGCTATCAAAAATATTTATAAGGGTAATTACAAATAATGATAATAGGATTCCTTTATTTTTTTATACAAGCTAAAGTAGATGGAAACTTTAACTAAAGATATTTAGTACAATAAAACACTGTGTATCATAAACTGCATTTTTTTTTATTTGGAATTTTTTGTATCTCAGTCCTGCTGATCCGGCTGACTGCACAGCATTGTTTAGGACTGGCTTCCTGATAGTGAAGCCAATGGAACATGCATTTACATGGAACACTGGCATAGCTGCTGATAAGCTCCACTGGAAGCACATGTGCAACAAAGTGACAAGATAACATATGAGATCATAGACATCCAGAACCTTGTAACCCCATAACAGGAAGTGTCTAAACAGGGATCTTTAGGCCCCATTCACACTTTGTGATTTGCAATCATGTGTGAAAATTGTCCCGATTCTGCCCACGATTGGCAATCGGTGCAAAATGCATGACGCATGTTTGGGTGCCATTTATTCTAAATGCCACCCCAAATACGGAGCAATTTTGCCACGATTGTTAAGTGACAGAACCATGGTGGAATCATGGCAACGTGCGACATTAAAAATCAGGTAAAGTATGTCGCTCAGAAAAGAGGAGGAGCTTCTTTTGGGCGACAAACGTGCATAGGGCAGCCCATTAGAGAATGTGTCACACAAGGAATCACGTGAAAGTTTCTCACACAAAATCACAATGCAAAATGTGAATGGGGCCTCCTGGTAGGATCACCAGGTATTCTTTTAATCAAACCTGCAAATTTAAAAAATACTTTTAAAGTTACATTACCCAGTTAAAGATTATATGAGATTTTAGGGCTCATTCACAGCAGATGTGTTGGGGCTACACTACAAGCTATTTCCAGCAGAGCCCCAATGCCAAAATGTCTGGTTTCTTATTGTGTCAGTTCACACCACAGTTTTGCACTGGTGTGCATTGAAAAAATACAGCTAACAGGTTGCAAGGCAATTGTGAAAAAAAGGAAATGGTGCGATTGGCTGTCTCATGTAGAACTACAAAAACAAAGAAGGGGAAGACACAATCCCCTAGTGCATATCCAAGTGAAAACTGAATTGATTAATATGTAGCACTTCGAAGAAGAAGGGGGTTCGCCCCGAAACATGTTAGCGTGCTTATGTGAGTCCGCAGAAACACTTGGATGTTCTACCCCTGTTATCCTTATATGTACTTGCTCTATACTTACGCACCTTTGTGAGTATGCATTTTATTGGTTGCTCCCAGCGCATACAAGCGGCTGTGTAGTCAGCACACCTCACTGATGTAACCGAGCCCTTAGTGACAGCGTTTTTATCCACTTTAAATGCATACAGTTCTTTTTCTGCCAATGAGCAATTCGAACTCTATCACACATTAAGTGTGAATATGATCCGCCAAAAAATAGTAAATTCCACTTTATTTTTTTATAGTGAATATATTATTTCTCTTTTGTGGTTAAGGTTTTTTCAGTTTTGCATTTGTCATACTTTTCAGCACCTTTGCTGACAGGCTTTTACATCAGTCCGTTGCTTTTATCTAAATTCCCAAAGTTCTTCTCTATTGGGAATCCATGTTCAAAAGCATTACTTCCTCAGACATCAGTGATACTTCAAAGACATTATTAAGTCGATACGCAATGTGCTAAATAAAAATATACATTCATCCATAATTCTCTGCTATGCTAATCACTCCAGTGCATGTTTAAGATACCCAGACAGATCAGACACTATGCAGAATGCTTGCCAAGATATCCATATGGACACTGTATATAGCACATAGCACATAGTTTCTCAGATTACCATATTTATACCAACTAGCAACTCTCATCCTTTCAACATCTAAACACACACAATTCACTTCCTCTGCTCAGTGTACAAAACATTTAAACAATGCAAACAATATAGCAAGAGTATGGTTGCAAGGGAAACACCATTACATTGGTTAAAGCGGAGGTCCGGTTTAAAAAATAAATATATTAAAAGTCAGCAGCTAATAACACTGTAGCTGCTGACTTTTAATAAGGAGACTTACCTGTCCAGGGTGCCCGCGATGACTGCAGCCGAAGCCGAGCAAACTCTCGGGTCTCGGCTGCCCCACCGCCATCCTCGGTGAGGGAATCAGGAAGTGAAGCCTTGCGGCTTCACCGCCCGATTTCCTACTGCGCATACGTAAGCCGCACGGCGCAACGTGAAAAAACCCGAGCCAGCATTGGTGAGAATAAATATGAACTCATGGGGCCAGATTCAGAAATAATTACATTGCGCAGCGGCGGCGTAACGCATCCCATTTACGTTACACCTCCGCAGGTTTACAGCGTAAGTGCCTGATTCACAAAGCACTTACCTGTAAACTTGCGGTGGTGTAACGTAAATCCGCTCGGCGCAAGCCCGCCTAATTCAAATGGGTGGGCACCATTTAAATTAGGCGCGTTCCCGCGCCGAGCGTACTGCGCATGCTCCGTCCGTCAAATTACCCGACGTGCATTGCGCTAAATGACGTCCAGCGCCATTCACGGACGACTTACGCAAACGACGTGAAATTTAACATTTCGACGCGGGAACGACGGCCATACTTAACATTGCTTAGACCATCTAGGAGGCAGCCTTAACTTTACGACGCGTATCGCTACGGAAACAACGTAAATTTAGATCGACGGGCATCGCGGACGTTCGTGAATCGCCGTAACTAGTCATTTGCATATTCTACGCCGACCGCAATGACCTCGCCACCTAGCGGCCGGCCTAGAATTGCAGCCTAAGATCCGACGGTGTAACACAAGTTACACCTGTCGGATCTTAGGGCTATCTATGCTTAACTGATTCTATGAATCAGTCGCATAGATACGACAATCGTATCTCAGAGATACGCCGTCGTATCTCTTCTCTGAATCTGGCCCATAGTTGCGATCAATAGGATAAAGAGTAGTGACCCTACTAGTAGGAGTAATTGTATCTCATCATTGGTATCAGTGGAAGAAAAAGTGCCCCATTGTTGGAGTCAGTGGGAAGAATAGTGCCTCATATCAGTGGGAGGAATAAAGGGGGTAATCCACAAAAGAGATATGACGGCGTATCTACTGATACGCTGTCGTATCCCTGTTTCTATCTTTGGAACTGATCCACAGAATCAGTTTCCAAGAGATAGACAGAAGATCCGACATGTGTAATTGAATTACACTGTCGGATCTTAAGGATGCAATTCTAGGCTGGCCGCTAGGTGGCGAGGCCATTGCGGCCAGCCTAGAATATGCAAATGAACACTTAAGGCCAACCCCCGAACGTTCCGACGGGCCCGTCGCGCTAATTCTACGTCGTTTACGTCGAGTTACACCGTGTAAAAATAGGGCTGAGTCCTATTTGACTAAGCCCTATTAAGTATGGGCGTCGTTCCCGCGTCGAAAATTCTAACTCTACGTCGTTTGCGTAAGACGTCCGTGAATGGCGCTGGACGCCATTTACGTTACCGTCTAAGCAAATGACGTCGGAGCGACGTCTGTTAGCGCAATGCATGTCGGGTAATTTACCCGACGGAGCATGCGCAGTACGTCTGGCGCGGGAGCGTGCCTAATTTAAATGGGAATCGCCCATTTGTATTAGGAACGCCTTGCGCCGGACGGAGTCAAGTTACACAGCCGAAAATTTCCAGGTAAGTGCTTTGTGGATCGGCACCTAACTTGGGAGATTTGCGGCAGTGTAACTTTACTCTGAAAAGTTAAGTTGCGCTTGGCGGCTGTGGATCTGGCCCAAAGTCCTGAGGGCCAGATAAAGGCTAGCAAAGGGCCGCATCTGGCCCTCGGGCCGCAGTTTGGAGACCCCTGTTCTAGATGATCCGCCAGGAGCCAAAACTACATCAACATGTATATAAACATGTATATAAATTCCCACACTTGTTTCAATGTCTGTCTTGCAGCTCAGCAAAGTAAGGAGCAATCTTTTACTATTAAGGCCCGTACACATAATCGGATTTTCAGACGGGAATTGTGTGATGACAGGCTGTTGTCGGAATCCAACCATTTGTATGCTCCATCGGACAATTTTTGTCGGATTTTCCGCCAACAAATGTTGGATAGCATGCTTTAAAATGGTGTGTACAGAAGTCCTTTGGACAAAAATCCAAAGTACAAACACACATGCTCAGAAGCAATTCTAACCATAAGACAACATTAGCAGAAGTTGCCCAAGGGTGGCGCTAAAGAGCTGAAAAACCACATAGTTTTGTGTTTGTTGACTGACAATTCTTTGCCGTTTGTATGCAAGACAAGTTCATGGCCAACGCCCTTCGAACAAAAGTCCTACACTTTGTCTGCAGGAAAATCTGATCATGTGTACCAAGCTTTAGACATAAGGGAAAAATGGCAGAGCACACCGACTTGAAGTAGTATTTTTCTCAATATTAGTTAGTAAAAAAATCACTGACAGGGATGTATAGGTATACAGCTCACTGCACAAATTCCTAATCCATGGGTTAATTATATGGATTTTTGATTTTAAACAGATAACTACATCATGATGGAGCGTTTTACCATTTTTCCCTTATGGTTTTGAGGAACCCAGCTATTATTCCTTTTCTGTATCCAGGATGTCAGTACTGGAATATCCAAGCAACCACCCAGCATGGAATTATTAATTAACCACTTGACGACCGCCGCATGATGATATACGTCGACAGAATGGCACGGCTGGGCATATGGGCGTACAGGTATGTCCCATTTAAGATTCCAGCCGTGGGCAGCGCTCGCGACCTGGTCGGAAGCTCCGTGACCGTGCCCGCGGGACCCGCGGACCTGATCGCCAGTGTCCTGCGATCGGGTCACAGAGCTGAACAACGGGGAGAAGTAAGTGTAAACAAACCTTTCCCCGTTCTTCCTAGTGGCTTGTCAGTGATCGTCTGTTCCCTGTCAACGGGAACAACGATCAGTGATGTGTCATGCCAAGCCACGCCCCCTAACAGTTACAATCACTCCCTAGGTCACACTTAACCCCTTCAGAGCCCCCTACAGGTTAACCTCTTCATTGCCAGTGTCATTTTTACAGTAATCAGTGCTATATTTTTATAGCACTGATCGCTGTAAAAATGACAATGGTCTTAAAATGGTGTCAAAAGTGTCCAATGTGTCCGTCCATAATGTCGCAGTCATGATAAAAATCGCTGATCGCCGCCATTACTAGTAAAAAAAAAATATTTATGAAAATGCCATAAAACTATCCCCTATAACTTTTGCACAAACCAATCAATAAACGCTTATTGTGATTACCAAAAATATGTAGAAGAATATTTATTGGCCTAAACTGAGGAAAAAAATAGTTTTTTTATATATTTTTTGGGGTATATTTATTATAGCAAAAAGTAAAAAATATAGATTTTTTTTTCAAAATTGTCGCTCTATTTTTGTTTATAGCGCAAAAAATAAAAACTGCAGAGGTGATCAAATACCACCACAAGAAAGCTCTATTTGTGGTAAAAAAAAGGACGTCAATTTTGTTTGGAAGCCACGTGGCACAGCCCCGCAATTGTCAATTAAAGCGACGCAGTGCCGAATTGCAAAAAGTGGCCTGATCTTTGACCAGCGAAATGGTCCGGGGCTGAAGTGGTTAACAAACCCTGAGCATGCATAATATGAGAATACAACTTTTCCATCCACATTTCTGATACAATTCACCTGATGGGAGTCACGTGTATCCATAGGGCATGTATACCTCTTTCTAGCAAAGTTACCAACATTTATATTAAATTAATTTTCCACATTCAGGTGCGGTTGACAATAGCAGCAGCTGGGATTTTTAAGGTGTGAATTTTTCTGTCAACGGTGTTTTAGCACATTAATAAAATAAAATAGAAAACTCCTTTAATAGGCGGTGGCTAAGCCCTTTTCTTAAAACCCATGAGTGATCGGTGAGTTTATGAGTCCAGTAGTTCTGTGTTGGCCCTCTCAACCAATTAGAAAGCATATGATTTAAGAGATGCTGATGCTGATGCTGATGGATGAGGATCTGAGGAAGGGGGGACCCTGTTACTGAACAGTATATAATGGAAACCCCTTAAAATATTACAGTATTACCTTTATAAAAACAAATGTAACCTAATCTTAACCTACCTTAGATTTAAACTGCCTATACTTCACATACTACCAGCCACATTTGAAGCACATCATACACCTCTTCATGTTTCTTTCCCATACTCTATCAGTCATCATCACTCATTAAGAATATATATTTATACAGTACATAAACAAAATTTTGGAATAAATGCAGTAAGTGATTCACAAACAAGCAGTGCCATTATAACCACGGTGCCCCATAGGTAAGCTCAGTCTGAACTGACCTAAGATTATAACCTCATCGGAAGGCCCCCTCCTTAACTCTTACTCCCCACACCCTGCTGTCTGATGACCTCATGGTTAACCACCTGTGTTATCAGAGAGGTGAATGAAACAGTGTTTGCCAGAGAGCCATACCAACAGACCTTTGTGTACCTCCTACCTCCAGGGTAGAGCCAGACCTGGAAACTGTGAGCAAAAGCCAAAACTTTCACCAATATTTATACACCTTTGTCTCTAGGCTTTTAAAACCCTGGAATCATGTTACTTGGTTTCCTGCCATGGAGATTTGTGTCTTTACAAGCTAGAGGAGATGCTGGTGGAAACGGCAATGCAAGAAACGTTGACAGAATACCCTATAACAACATTTATGCAGTGGAATAAACATTACACAAGCAATGGTTTTATGTTTTACATGAATGAGGGAATTAATCAGTATATTAACTGTTATACATTACCATGCTATATGTAAAACATGAATCTACAAGTTTCAATTCACGGTCATGCTTTCCTTCTGACCTGTGGTAAGAATGCAAGGCATGCAAAGCAAACAAAAAAAAAAAGATAACAGTGCTTTTATACATTTTAAAACATTCTGTGAAGAAGAGAAAACTCTGAAGCCTCGTACACACGACCGAGGAACTCGACGGGCGAAACACATTGTTTTCCTCGTCGAGTTCCTTGTTAGGCTGTCGAGGAACTTGACAAGGCAAGTTTCTCCATTCCCATTGAGGAAAAAGAAGACATGCTCTCTTTTTGGCTCGACGGGATTCTCGACAGTTTCCTCGTCGAAAAATGTACACACGACCGGTTTCCTCTGCAAAAAAAAAATCCCAGCAAGTTTCTTGCTGGTTTTTGCCGAGAAACTCAGTCGTGTGTACGAGGCCTGAGGCCTCGTACACACGACCGTTTTCCTCGGCACAATCCATCCAAAAAAATTCTGGCAGAGCATTTTTGCCAAGAAAAACTGTTGAGTGTATGTTTTTCGTTGAGAAAACTGTTGTGGATCTCGATGAGAAAAAAGAGAACATGTTCTCTTTTTTCTCGTCGGGAGTCTCTATTTCCTCGTTGTGTTTCTAGTTGGGCTGGTTTACGACGAGAAACACGTTTGTGTGTATGCTTAGAAACCCGCGCATGCTCAGAATAAAGTATGAGATGGGAGCGCACCTTCGGTAAAAGTAGCATTCGTAATGGAGATAGCACATTCGTCACGCTGTAACGGACTGAAAAGCGCAAATCGTCTCTTACCAAACTTTTACTTAACACGCAGTGACATGAGATTAGCAAAAGCAGCCCCAAGGGATGTGTCAGTGGAATCGAACTTTATAGTGCCGACGTACGTGTTGTACGTCACCGCGTTTGAGAACGACGAGATTTTGTCTTGACAGTGTGTATGCAAAGAAAGCTTGACAAGATTTTCGACAAGCCTGACAAGAACCTCGTCGAGGAAAACGACGTTTCATTCACAATGAGATTCCCGGTCGTGTGTACGAGGCCTAATGCCGCAAGAAAACCGTGGATTTTTTTCTGACGGAATTTTGCCTCAAACTTGTCTTGCATACACATGGTCACACCACTATGACGAGCCGAGAAAAATTAAGTTCAATGCTTTTGAGCATGCGTTGACTTGATTCCGAGCACGCGTAGGATTTTTCATACAGACGATCAGAACTTCCGACAATAACTTTTCCTGTCAGAAAATTTGAGAACCAGCTCTCAAATTTTTCTTGTCGAAAAGTACAGTTGGAGCCTACACACGGTCGGAATTTCCAACCAAAAGCTCACATCTGACTTTTCTTGACGGAATTTCCGATCATGTGTACGCGGCATAAGAGCTGATACATACAAGAAAAGGTATATGTGTTTTACTCGGGCTCTTCCGCCGGGGCAATCTCCATTTCTGCATCCCTTTGTTTCTTATACAGTGAACCCAAGATATAAGAATCTCATTAGCCAGTGCCTAGTTCTCTGATGAAGGCGCACACGTTACATTTCCTGTTATCGATATTGTTCTTCTGTTACGACATGATTAATGTGCTTTTTGTTACGCTAAATGTTTTGTTATTTGTCATAATTTGTCTATTTTATGTACAAGTGCTACTAACTTGCAAGTCATTGATGATACATTTTTTATCCCTATATATGAATGCAGTTACACACTTAAAAAATTAATTGTTTTAATAAAAACTTATTGAAAGAGAAAAGGGTATATGTGTGCAAAAGTGGAGTAGTTGCTCATCATGGAGTACATTTTATTAACAAATTTTAGATACCACAGATAGTAGCCTCACAAAAAAACAAAGGACTTCAAGGCCCGTTTCACACAAGCGATCTGATCGGGTCCACCTGTTCATTTTTCAGGCAGACATGATCGAACCATCCAGTCACAACACCAGCCGCCATCTGGTCTGATCTGATCCTGTCCACCAAAAACAGATGGATGGTTGTGCTATTCCCCATCTGTCTGGGGGATTGGTCCATTTCCATCCAATTGTCCCATAGAGGTGAGCGGGACTGTGTCCACTTCCCCTTTCTTCCCTTTCCCTTTTCCCCTCCCCCCCACACACCCCTCCCATCTCTTCCCCTCATCTGATTGTTCCTCTTCCCCCCTTTCTTCCCCCTCACACCCCTCCTGTCCCTTGTCCTTATCCCTCCAAAACCCCCATCTTTCTCTTCCTGTTCAGCCCCACCCCCTTCCTTGGAGCACGTTTTTATCCTCTATGTGGGTAATTTTTGATTCAGTACTCCTTACAATCCTACCCTTATTTTCTATCCAGATTTAATCCTGCACAATCCCCCTTATCCGCCGCGGGGGGAATTATTTGAGCGGCTGGGTTTTGTATTTGGCAATTGACCTGTTGGGTAAGCAACCTTCCATTGTTTCTGCTGAACTGTATTAATCTATAATATGGCTGTTATAAATTTTCATTATGTATTTATGTGTTTTTGTTTCATATTTGATCACTTGTTTTATAGATTACTCCTCCTGACGAAGCAGTGCTTTCACCGTGAAACTAGTAGAGGTCTGGTTAATCTATGAGAAACACTTCATCAACAGATACTTCTTGGGGAAACCTTTGAGTTTTTATATACTGTTCATTCAATCATTTTAAAATGATCTTTCTGTATATTTTTGTTTTCTTTTATATGTAATAAATACATTTTTTATCTAAAGAATTGTATTTCTATTGATCAGTACCGAGATAGTCCACCACAAAAACTGTTGGTTTGAGCTTATGTTCAGTTAAGGCCCATACACACGATCTGGCTTTTTGACAACAAACTTCAAAATGAGCAGGTTTTCAAAAAAATCTGACTGTGTGTACGTTCCATGGGACAAACTTTTTCGGTTTTCATCGGACAAAAGTTTGCTCTGCAAACGGACAAACTTTTCTGCAAAAAAAGTTCTACAGTGCAAAGTCCTGCCTTTAACTTTAGTCCGACTTTAGTCCAAAGTACAAATACGCATGCTCAGAACCAATGTTAAAATCAACCAACAATAGCAGAAGTTGACCAAAGGGTGCCAGTAAAGAGCAGAAAAGAGCAGAAAAACCATGTGATTTTGGAAAAGTTAGCTGAAAAAATCCTGTCGTGTGTATGCATACTAAGTTCACGGCCAACGCCCTTCAAACAAAAATCCACGGAAAAGTTTGTTTGAAGTCCGACCGTGTGTATGAGGCTTTACTCTCTTGCCTCTCCCTGTTCTCCTATATCACTTTTTGGATGATGGTACTGTTTTACGCCTAGGTTTGGGCTTTGTTATTGGAGGCTATACTGAAATATTGAGTATATAAATATGTATTTATATTAGTCATTTAAAGTAAAAACGATCAACCATTTCTTTAAAAAAAAAAAACATCAATTACATAAAATGGTACACTTTTTTTATGCATATCAAAATAAAAAATGTGATTGATCACAACACCCGTATTTTTTACGCATTTCATGGACCACTGCTGCTGCTTCAGGACTGGGTGATGAGGTGCAAACTCTTTTATATATTTTCTATTTTCCTTGGGACCATTGTATAACTACTTGTTACAGAACGGATCACAATTACTACCTACTTGCTTGTTACTCTATCAAATATGGAAATAATATCATTATGGAAGTCTACACAGGTTATTTGATAGCTTGGATTATATGTGTTTTATCACAATGTGTCTATTTTAGACAGATCAACTGAAAGTGTTTACACAGTACGCATTATCACCCAGTCCTGAAGAAGCAGTAGGTGGACTGCAAAACATGACAATAATATGAGTGATCAATCACATTTTAAACCCTAGAAAAAATTGTACCATATACTTTTATGTAATTGATGAATAATTTAAGAAATGTTTACTTTTAATGGCTAAAATAAATAGGAATGCAAGTCCCATGTTTTTTTGTGGTGGGTACTATCTGTGTTATTGGCTCCACTCTCTGTTTATACAAAGCTTTATTAAAGGGGTTGTAAAGGAATTTTCTTTTTTTCCTAAATAGCTTCCTTTACCTTAGTGCAGTCCTCCTTCACTTACCTCATCCTTCCATTTTGCTTTTAAATGTCCTTATTTCTTCTGAGAAATCCTCACTTCCTGTTCTTCGGTCTGTAACTACACACAGTGATGCAAGGCTTTCTCCCTGGTGTGGAGAAAGCCTCTTGAGGGGGTGAGCAGGAGTGTCAGGACGCCCCCTAAAACACAGCTCTTTTGCCTATCTGCAAACTAGAGAGTGTCCTGACCCTCCTGCTCGCCCTCTCCCCCCTCAAGAGGCTTTCTCCACACCAGGGAGAAAGCCTTGCATTACGGTGGTGAGTTACAGACAGAAGAACAGGAAGTGAGGATTTCTCAGAAGAAATAAGGACATTTAAAAGCAAAATGGAAGGATGAGGGAAGTGAAGGAGGACTGCACTAAGGTAAAGGAAGCTATTTAGGGAAAACATTTTTACCTTTACAACCCTTTTAACAAATTATAAATTAGATTTCTAAATGGTTGCTTTTGGTAAAACTTTTGGTAAAACTCCCTTTTGTGCTCATTTTGTCTGCTGAGGTTTCAATGAACCAATGAACCATCCTTTAATTTGTAAACTTTACATTGATACTGTATGTTTGTTTGTTTTTGTTTGTTTGTTTTCTTTTTAATCTTCACTTTAAAGTGGTAGTAAACACAGAATTGTTCAAATCCACTGACAGGCAGGCTTTTTTTTATATAATAGAAGAGACCCTTATATTCTCTTTTGTCATACATGTCCTACCTGCCTGTCAGCAGGTAATGTAGTCTGAGACGCACATGCACCTCTCAGATCACATATATGGCCTGCCGGCCAAAGTGACTCCCACGCGCATGCGCGGAAGTGTCATCACATCGGTCCGCCCATCAAGAGTTCGGAGATGTGAAACCCGGAATGAAGGCTGAGTGTGAAGATGGAAGCACTGGGAACCGGGGAGAGTCCTGACAGTGCAACGCTGGAGGGCTCCATCTGTATGTAAGTCTGTCATAATGTACTAATATGTACATTATGGCTTAAACCTGCAAAGGGGCACATTATTTTACATTGTAAAAGTAACTTTACTACCACTTTAAGGTTTGGGTCACACTGATGGTGGTGAAAGAAAAGCCACATTCCGTGTGTGTTTTCAACACCACAGGGGATTGCGCTGCCCTTGCAATCTGTATGAGGGTACCAATGTATTGTTTACCCCAAATGCAGATTGCAAACACTTGTGGGCACCAAACCGCATGATACTGAAGAAGTCCTTATCTATGTACTTGTTCTGGAAAAACTGAATACGGGCAACAGCACTGTATTATCTTTGCTCTCGGTTTTACAAATGAACTTGTCAGTATTATACACTAAATCTAATCTTTTGACGCAAGCTCTTCCAGTGTGGGATGTTTTGTCATACATTTCCATGAGTTTCCATGAATCTTAACCTGAAAACAGATGCTTTTTCGCATGCTGACAGAAGTATGTAAATGTGTGGAATAAATATAAATTTGATGTTTATTTAATGAATAACAGTGAAGATTGTACCATCTAAGTTAGAAGAAGGATTAAAGCTGTGGAATGTATATGTGCATTTACTGATCACTACATCTTGAAAGGTTTCTGCATCAAATTATTAGATTTAAAGGTAATGTAAAGTATGTGTATATATATATATATATATATATATATATATATATATATATAGTACTGTATATACAGTATCGTGCAAAAGTTTTAGGCAGGTGTGTTAAAAATATATATTTTAATTGCTTATTTTTACCAATTTACAAAATGCAAAGTGAGCAAACTGAGGAAAAATCTAAAGCATCATACACATGATTGGACTTCCAACTGACTTTTCCGTGGATTTTGCTCCGAATGGGCGTTGGCCGTGAACTTAACAAACACAAACGTAGTTACGTAATAGATGTACTACGTGGTTTTTCTACTCTTTACTGCCACACTTTGGGCAACTTTTGCTATTGTTTGCTGATCTTTATCATTGGTTTTGAGCATGCGTGCTTCTACTTTGGACTTCAGTCCGATGGACTTGTGTACACACGATCGGATTAGCCGTCGTAGGACATTTGTTGCCGTAAAGTTTATCTGTTCTCACAGCGAACATTTGTCTGATAAAAAAGCGAAAAAGTTTGTCTGATGGAGCATACACACAGTCGGATTTGTCCACTAAAACAGGTCCGTCGGACATTTGTTGTCAAAAAGTCTGATCGTGTGTATGGGCCTTTACACTTGCACAAAGTCATGAATTTTTTAGGGATAGAGTCAGGTGTGTGTGATTAATCAATTATACCAAGCAGGTACTAATGATCAATTTCATGTAAAACACAGTCATTAACTGAAACAGAAACAGCTGTGTAGGAGGCTTAAAACTGGATGAGGAACAGCCAAACTCTGCTACTATTTCTCTTCTGTTTTTTTTTATTGATAAAAAATAAACTTTTAACACTTAAACCTCAAAAAGCTCTCTTAATTTACAGCATTTTTTCACACCTGCCTAAAAATTTTGCACAGTAAATACATATATTTATATATATATATATATATATATATATACACATATTATAGAGCCGACTATTACCCATTTTTTAAATAGTTAAATTATTTAGCCTGGGTAAATAAGAAATCCCAACTCATGGGGCCCCCGGGCAATGGAAGATTATGGGGCCCCCGGGCTTACAGATGGCCACCAAGCCAGGAGGCAGTGCAGAGGCAGGGCAGCTAAAATCTCTGGATTTTCACATCAAAAGCATGTCAGTTTCAGACATATCATGGACAGATGTAAAGAAAAACACAGATTTTTACATACTGTCCCTGGTTTTGCTGAGCCTGGCAACCCTGATGGGGCCCCCTAGTGGCATGGGGCCCTGGGGCAGTGCCCGAGTGACTCAATGGTCAGTCCGCCCCTCGCTATAACTGATATGTGAACATCAAAAAATATTAATCGCTGATATTGGTGATACAAATGACATCCAATCAAAAATACAAAAATACAGAGTGCTTAGTGATAATGAAGCATGCACTGCTATATAGTAGCAAACCTAAGGCAACACACATGAGTGATAATAAGAAATCGCATCAGTGTCCATGCAGAAAAAAAGCAAAAACCAATGCTGTTTAAAAGATCAAAATATCAAAGGAACAATCAACAATAAAGTGCTGGTGCTTATGCCGAAATATTCAGCGTGAAGGTGGTGCAGAGAAGGAATTCCAATATCCTTATGAAGTTTTAGTGAGGGTGTCCCCTTACCTTACTGCTGTAAGGTAACAGCATGTACTGTATATTATGGCCAACGGTGTTCCAGTAGTGTGTCCCGGTGAACTATAATCTTTCTCTATGGATAAAGTCCCCCTCAGGAGTCACGTCCAATGGACAACAATGACCCTCACCCAGGGAGGTAAAAAGCGCCAATAGTGCAGTATCGTTTAAAAGTTTTTAATAATAAAAAAAAGGCATACATTATGGTACTCACATGAATGCAATAAAAACAGGCATAAAAACAAGTGGCGAGTTCGCAAGCGTCACCTCCGGTACCTTTTAGTGGACTATTGATTCTGAAACGGAAACAGCTGTGTATGAGGCTTAAAACTGTATAAGGAACAGCCAAACTCTGCTACTATTTCTCTTCTGTTCATTAACTTGTTTTTTATTGATAAAAAATAAACTACTAACACTTAAACTTCTAAAAACTCTCTTAATTTACAGCATTTTTTCACACCTGCCTAAAAATTTTGCACAGTAAATATATATATTTATATATATATACACATATTTTCGAGCCGACTATTACACATTTTTTAAATACCGTATTTATCGGCGTATAACACGCACAGGCATATAACACGCACCCTAACTTTAGGAGGGAAGTTTCAGGGGAAAAAACTTTCCGCAGCCCCCTGCGTATAACACGCAGGCACAGAATACCCTCTATTTTCAGGGTAAAAAAGTGAGTGTTATACGCCAATAAATACAGTAGTTACATTTTTTAGCCTGGGTAAATAAGAAATAGGTAGAATATTGATACACTGACTCGTTTGGCTCTTCACATTTTAACATGTGTCTACTCTTAGCTGCCCTGTTGAAAAAAAAAAAGTCTGGTTACTGAGCACAATAGGTTAAGCTAAAATTTGAACAACTAAAGAAGTCAGAAGGATTAAATTGTTATTCATCTCATCTTCCAGGTTATTCCGCTCAGTGGGTTAGTACAGCGTTTTGATGAGAGAAAAAGAGTCTTAAAATGACATTAAACCTTCTTTTTTTTATTTTTATATATATATATATATATAACAAACATGTCATACTTACCTGCTCTGTGCAGAGCAGCCCAGATCCTCTTCTTCTGAGGTCCCCAACCGGGACTCCAGGCCCCTCCTATTCGACGAGTGATCGACGATGATCCTGCAGTACAAAAGGATTTTTACATAATGCATAGAATGCATTAAGGTAAAAAACATTAAAGCTTTATAACCACTTTAGGGCAAGCAGCTCCTTCTATGTTCCTTTTTAGGGACCTAGCAGGTCATCAGGGGTGACACTTGAAGAGTATCTGTGAGTGCCAAGCCAGGGACCCAGCAGGGAAGCGGGGGTGGTGCTTGAGGAAGATACTGAGTGCTAAAAGTGGAAGAGCTCAGGGAAAGACTGGGAGTTTATTGAGTAAAGACCCACAATGAGAGACTGTGTAGTAGGAGGAGAACAGTTCGTGTTGGCAATAGTTGAATGCAACTACCGTTAATAACTGCTACAAGATTGTTGCCATAGTAGACAGCGGTCCTACCTGTACAGAAGCGGTGTCTGGCTGGAGGCCTTAACCTGTATAGCTGTCTGCCTATAGAAGTCTCGGAGTCTGATAATTATCTGATAATTATCATTGCATCTACTTAACCACTTGACCACTGGGCACGTAAACCCACTTAATAACCAGACCAATTTTCAGCTTTCGGTGCTCTCACAATTTGAATGACAATTACTTAGTCATACAACATTGTACCCAAATAAAATTTTCGTCCTTTTTTTCACACAAATAGAGCTTTCTTTTGGTGGTATTTAATCACCGTTGGGTTTTTTATTTTTTTGCGCTATCAGAGAAAAAATACTGAAAATTCTGTAAAAAAAATGAATTTTTCTTTGTTTCTGTTATAAAATTTAGCAAATTTGGTATTTTTTCTTCATTCGTTTGCATAATGTGAAAGATGAAGTTACGCCGAGTAAATAGATACCCAACATGTCACCCTTCAAAATTGCACACGCTCGTGGAATGGCGCCAAACTTCGCTACTTAAAAATTCCCATAGGCGACGTTGCAGGGTATTGTGGGGTATTGCAGAGTATTGTGGGGTATTGCAGAGTAGTGTGGGGTATTGCAGAGTAGTGTGGGGTATTGCAGAGTAGTGTGGGGTATTGCAGAGTATTGTGGGGTATTGCAGAGTATTGCACAGTATGGGTATGGAGTATTGCAAAGTATGGGGCAGGGATGGCTGAGCAGGGATGGATGGCTGGCTGGATCTGTGACTGCATTTGTCACAGATCCAGCCCACAGCACTCGTGCTGCATCCGCTCTCTCCCCCCCCCTCTCCTCTCACACTGTACCGTTCGGTACAGAGAGGGGAGGGAGGAACCGACGTCATTGGACAGAGCGATCACGTGGTAAACCGCCACTATCAGCGGGCGTGCGGGAGCGCGATTCTGGGAGGACATCCATGGACGTCCTCCCAGAGTTAAGCAACCGCCTTGTAGACGTATATCGTCTATAGGGTGGTTAGTAACTGGTTAAAGGGGTTGTAAAGGTAAAAAAAAAATTCCCTAAATAGCTTCCTTTACCTTAGTGCAGTCCTCCTTTACTTACCTCATCCTTCAATTTTGCTTTTAAATGTCCTTATTTCTTCTGAGAAATCCTCACTTCCTGTTCTTCTGTCTGTAACTACACACAGTAATGTGGTGAGGAGAAAGCCTCTTGAAGGGGGAGGGGGCGAGCAGGCAAGTCAGGACGCTCTCTACTTTGCAGATAGAGAAAGGAGCTGTGTGTTAATGGGTGTCCTGACACTCCTGCTTGCCCCCTCCCCCCTCAAGAGGCTTTCTCCACACCAGGGAGAAAGCCTTGCATTACTGTGTATAGTTACAGACAGAAGAACAGGAAGTGAGGATTTCTCAGAAGAAATAAGGACATTTAAAAGCAAAATCGAAGGATGAGGTAAGTGAAGGAAGCTATTTAGGGAAACATTTTTTTACCTTTACAACCCCTTTAAGGGTGTTCTGGCCCTAACCCTCTCTCCCACAGTTCTGTTCAAGAAAAAATAAATCTCTTTGCATTCAAAAAGTGTCTGACACCCACCATTTCATCTTGCAGTACACCCACCATGCCTTGTAACCCACGCTACACAGAAGGATTTCAGCTGTCTCTAACTGTGGAGGTCACATTAGGCCTCAAGGGACCCGGGACTTTGCTACAAATGTTTTTTTGTTAAATTAAGACTCTATAAATCTAGTAAAATAACTACAATTTCTATTAGCCCATCATTATAATGAGCATCCTCACTGTCCAATAGGGATGTGCAGCAAAGGACAGCAAGAGGCAGTACTATGAAGAAGTGCAAGAACATTTTGGCTGTCAGAACAGCCAGGCGTTTAGCCATAACAGCTGCATACCTCTATGTGCCTGCACTTTATATCTGCAACAGTTATGTTTATTTTCTCATGACAGAGCCTTTTTATTTTATTTTTTTAATAGTTTGACAGTAGTTTGTCATAAGTGCTGTCAGCGTTCCTTAACAGACTCCCGACCTCCTGTGTCTCATTTTTTGACAGTCCTGCTGAATAGGAAATCCCTGTATACTTAGTGTAGCACTTACCCCCAAAGGAGCTGCTGGTTTGTTTTGGGTGGCATGTTACCTCATGTTTCTCTGCTGTCTAGGGTACTTGATGCGAGTGTATTAAATGGAATGTCAACACAACAGGTGTCTTTTCTGTGCTTTTATTACCCAGCCGGGTAAAAACAATAGAACTTGGTGAAGAGTGAAGAGATAGTAGAAATGAAGAATAGCAGATTCAGGTGTATGTAAATGGGAAACAGTCCTGCTTCAAACGACAAATTCTGTCTCACCACTCCAGCTGGAATGGATATAGTGCACCCGGACAGGCCTCCCCCACAAGCCCGTCAGCCAGAATGTCACTCGAACGTGGGGTTAAGTCTCTGCCACAATGGTTGAACACAATGGAAATAATAGTGGTCCGGAATCCTCCTTAACAGATTCACCACCCGGATCTCCTTCAGGTAGTTTTGGTTTGGTTACCGGCTGATAGGCGACCAACGTCCAGCCTCTCAGCACCTGGTTTCCCTGGTCCCCGGTGGATGGTCAGGCCCCTATTGGAACACCAGCCTCTCTTGGCACTCCTCAGGCAGACTCTCCACCGAACAGCTTCCTCACACAGGAACGGACAGCTCAGGACCTCATCAGATTGGGGACCCAGTCGATCACTGGGCCCCAGCGACAGCTCAGTTGCTCCGGGAGAACATGGTCCCGGAACCAGGATCACTGCGTAGCACGCACACCCTGGGCCGGAAAGGCCATTTTGCCGGGGTGCTGTGGTATGGCTACCCTGAAGGTGGGCGCCACACGGGAGGAAGACCCAAGAAGATGGCGTCTGCCACATAAATACCCCTCCCCAGCATGCACAGCGAGGAGAACTCCTCCTGATAGGCTGCTGGGGAGAAATATCCAAATCCTTGACTCCACTGCTGCCACCTGTCGGCCTGGGGTGTTATCAGCACCCCAGAAATGACAGCATGAACCCACAGCACAGCCAAAGCTGAGACAGAGGCACCAAATTTAAACAGATTAACATGGTCAGAGTTACTTAACTCTCTGACCCCCTCTAAATTTACACTAGCACCAGTTCTGAAAAGTAACCAGGCGCTACATTAGTATTGCGCACATCTACATTTGTGATCACCTCAGAGTACAACCTTTTCTAGTGATGCTAGTAAAATCTTCTTCCATGTTTTTTTCTGTTAACCCCTTAAGGACCGCCTCCTGCACATATACGTCGGCAGAATGGCACATGTACGTACCGGTACGTCCTGTACTAGTACCCAGCCGTGGGTCGTGGGCGCGCATCCGAAGCTCCGTGACCGGGACTCGCGGACCCTATCACCACTGGAGTCCCGCGATCGGTCCCCGGAGCTGAAGAACGGGGAGAGTCGTGTGTAAACACGGCTTCCCCGTTCTTCACTGTGGCGGCAGCATCGATCGTGTCATCCCTTTTATAGGGGGACACAATTGATGACATCACACCTACAGCCACACCCCCCTTACAGTTGTAAACACACTTCAGGTCACACATAACCCCTTCAGTGCCCCCTAGTGGTTAACTCCCAAACTGCAATTGTCATTTTCACAATAAACAATGCATTTTTATAGCATTTTTTGCTGTGAAAATGACAATGGTCCCAAAAATGTGTCAAAATTGTCCGAAGTGTCCCCAATAATATCGCAGTCACAAATCGCTGATCGCCGCCATTAGTAGTAAAAAAAAAATGATAAAAATGCAATAAAACTATCCCCTATTTTGTAAACGCTATAAATTTTGCGCAAACCAACCGATAAACGCTTATTGCGATTTTTTTTTACCAAAAATAGGTAGAAGAATACTTATCGGCCTAAACTGAGGAAAAAAATTTTTTTATATATATTTTTGGGGGATATTTATTATAGCAAAAAGTAAAAAATATCGATGTTTTTTCAAAATTGTCGCTCTATTTTTGTTTATAGCGCAAAAAATAAAAACCGCAGAGGTGATCAAATACCACCAAAAGAAAGCTCTATTTGTGGGGAAAAAAAGGACGCCAATTTTGTTTGAGAGCCACGTCGCACGACCGCGTAATTGTCAGTTAAAGCGACGCAATGCCGAATCGCAAAAAGAGGCAAGGTCCTTTAGCTGCATTTTGGTCCGGGTCTTAAGTGGTTAATATAAGGTCATCTTACTTTTTTCAGCCACTGCAATCTAAAAATAATGACCCGCAGGCACGCCCATGGAGCACGCAGCGATGCGCGAGTGCCCACTATGCCGCGATTTAAAGGTGACGTACAGGTACATTGCTTTACGCAGCTGTGCCATTCTGATGACGTATGTCGGCAACAAGTCATTAAAGCAAACCTATTGTCAAAATGTACTCCTATTAATCTGAATTATCTTGAAGTTTGTGAGATCCTCATACATTTACTTCCTTGGACTCTGTGACAAGCATTCACTATGCCCTGTCATTGGACACTGTTGTGTCACACATTACATTGAGCCTGCCTTCTGAACTACAGAGGTGAGAAAGGAGGAGCTTCAGGAGGCAGACTACAAAGCATGCAGGGAATCCAGGAAGTTGTGAAAAGAGATGGCCACCAGACAGACAGAACTCACAACATAAAAGGAGATTTTTCAAGTAAGCTTATATTGAATTGTCAAAAATAACAATTGTTTATAGCATTACTACAATTCTGATGTAATATATTTATAGATCATTTTTAAGGGTCAGCTCTAACATGAGAAACTAAAGCCCAGTTGCTATACCAAGATGGCCACCCCCACACAGATTCACAGTACAGAAGAAGGCATGGTAAGTCAGTAATGAAGAACAGATCAGCAGCAAGAAGTCCTTAGGTAATGCTACAACTCAGTGGCAGCTGGTGCTCCATCGGTGGGGGTGGCAGACAGACCTGACCACAGACATCCCTCCCGTTGTTCCAGCATTTACCCCTTCCCTCCTCCCCCCTCCATCTCCTCCGTGTCACAGCCGTCGCTTCTTTTCTCTGCCAATCAAGTCTTTGGACATCCAGCCAATCGGGTCTTAAGACTCAGAATCAGAAGGACAATAGTGAATATTAATTTGCTATTGTCACACATCAGGGTGGGCTCAGGGCGCATTGGAATCCATGTGTCCGGTGACCTCCATGTACATTAGGGGCCGGATGCATGGATTAGGGGGGCGGCACCCCTGTGCCCGTAATGAGCGGCCGCCACTGCTACAACTATTCCTTTGACCTGCGTTTGCCTTTTTAGGCCACAGCTTCCGCAGTACAGGTCTTCATTATGGTAAGTAAAAGCACCCTTTTCTGTTTTTAACCCCTTCCCTACCGGCGCATTGTAAAAGGAATCCTCCCTCGATCTGGGTGGACGTCATATGACGTCCTGTGTTCCCGGCGATCTAGGGCGCTCGAGCGCCCGCGGCAGCGATAGCGACCCGGCGCCCGCGATTGCCGGTGATCACGGCAGGAGTGTGGATCTGTGTGTGTAAACACACAGATCCACCTCCTGTCAGCGGTGAGGAGACCAATGTGTGTTCGAGGAACACACATCGGTCTCCTCCCCTTGTAAGTCCCCTCCCCCCTACAGTTAGAACACACCTTAGGGAACATATTAACCCCTTCAGCGCCCCCTAGTGGTTAACCCCTTCCCTACCAGTCACATTTACAGAGTAATCAATGCAAATTTATAGCAATTATCGCTGTATAAATGTGAATGGTCCCAAAAACGTGTCAAAAGTGTCCGATGTGTTCGCCGCAATGTCACGGTCACAATAAAAAATCTAAAATTTCCGCCAATACTAGTAAAAAAATGAATAAAATAAAAATGCCATAAATCTATCACCTATTTTGTAGACGCTATAACTTTTGCGCAAACCAATCAATATATGATTATTGCGGGGTTTTTTCCCAAAAATATGTAGAAGAATACGTATCGGCCTAAACTGAGGAAAAAAAATGTTTTAAAAAAATTGTGAAATTTATTAAATAAAAAAGTAAAAAATATTGTGTTTTTAAAAAAAATTGTCGCTGTTCTTTTGTTTATAGCGCAAAAAATAAAAACCGCAGAGATGATCAAATACCACCAAAGAAAGCTCTATCTGTGGGGGGGGGGGAACATAAAGATTTTGTTTGGGCACAGTGTTGCATGACCACGCAATTGTCATTCAAAGTGCAACAGCGCTGAAAACTAAAAATTGGTCTGGGCAGGAAGGGGGTGAAAATGCCCTGTATGGAAGGGGTTAAATGTTCTGATCATTTATTTTTTTTATAAAAATGCAGAAACTGAGATTCACACACCAGAAACAATAAAAAGTAAAATATTGTAGAGTTGCCCATTAAAATCCAATGGCCGGGATTCAGATACATTGGCGTATTTTTGAGCGGGCGTAGCGCATCTCATATGCGCTACGCCGACGTAACAGAGAGGCAAGTACAGTATTCACAAAGCACTTGCTCCCTAAGTTACGGCGGCGTAGCGTAAATGGGCCAGCGTAAGCCCGCCTAATTTAAAGTAGGCAGGTAGTGGGCGTGTTGTATTTAAATTAACCGTGACCCCATGTAAATGAGTGGCCGAACGAACAGCACATACGCGCGCATGCTCACAATCACGTCGAATTTACTCCATAACATACGCCGGCTCAATACCTGTGAAGTGAACGTAACCTACGCCCAACCCCATTCACGTACGACTTACGTAAACGACATAAAATTCGACACTAGTTCCGACGTCCATACCTTTGCATTACCTGCGCCTCATATAGCAGGGGTAACTTTACGCCGGACGTAAGCCTTACGTGAACGGCGTAGCTAAATCCGACAGGCGCAAGTACGTTCGTGAATCGGCGTATCTAGGTCATTTGCATATTTGACGCGTAAATCTACGGAAGCGCCCCTTGCGGCCAGCATAAATATGCACCCAATATACGATGGCGTAGGAGACTTACGTCGGTCGTATCTTGGCAAATTTCAGACGTATCTAGTTTCAAGAATACGCATATAGAAACGACGGCACACATTTGGACTTACGACGGTGTATCTGGAGATACGTCGTCGTAAGTCCTTTCTGAATCCTGGCCAAGATTTGTTTTCATTGTCATCCCATTTTAACTTACTCTTATATGGAACACTTCCCGCATCACCAAAATAGCTTCACAAAGGCTGTTCCAAACCATTTCAAGAGACTCTGCAAAACATTCAATGAAAAGAGGTGTCTTTATTCTAGTTTTTATAACTTTTCAGACATTATTGTTATGTACGTAATGCCAGTACAACATGCCTACATAACAGACTGACCACATCAAGCAGAGAACAATACGCAGGGTTTCTGTAACATGAAACAGACTCTTTTCAGGCTCTCAGACTACACTTCTGGATCAAAATATTTTTTCCAAGCTAAAAAAGGGAACTTAAAGCGGTAGTTCACCCCCCCCCGACACATTTTACCATCGAGACAGGCATTGTAGCGCGAGCTACAGTATGCCTGTCCCGATTTTTTTAACCCCGTACTCACCTTGTAGTCGTCCATCGTAGATTTCGTCTCCCGCGGGGAATGGGCGTGCCTATGGAGAGGGAGGATTATTGACGGCCGGCCCTGGCACGTCACTCTCCCCGAAGACAGCCGGAGTAGGTCTCGGCTCTTCACGGCGCCTGCGCACAGGCTATGCGCACGCGTCGTGAAGACCAAGCCTATTTCGGCTATTTCCGGAGAAGCGTGACGCGCCAGAGCCGGCCGTCAATCATCCTCCGTCTCCATAGGCACGCCCATTCCCCGGTATCTTCGATGGACGACTACAAGGTGAGTACGGGGGTAAAAAATTCGGGACAGGCATACTGTAGCTCGCGCTACAATGCCTGATTTTAAGGTAAAATAAATTTTATTTATTTTTTCCCGTCGATAGGGTGAACCCCCGCTTTAACAATAATTCATACTGGCTCTAGCAAAGTCTACAAGCAACTACTGTTAAACTTTGTAGCAGCAAAACAATAGTACGATTCACATCTCCCCTGTAAGCATAAAAGTGTGTTTCTCCTAGGAGCTGCAAAGATACATTTTCGCCAGGGGCTTAGTGCTAAACGACCCCCATCTGCTCCCATATTCAGGATAAAATGCATTAAATTTTGCATTTCCACATCACACCAAATTAAATAGTAGATATCTATATATAATTATTTTTGTGTGTATATATATATATATATATATATATATATATATATATATATATATACACGGTTTTCACTCTCCATATATATATATATATATATATATATATATATATATATATATATATATATATATATATATATATATATATACACACACATACACTACATATACTGTGTATATATATATATATATATATATATATATATATATATATATATATATATATATATATATACACAGTACCCATTCATATATATTTTATACTGTATATATATGGAGAGAGTGAAAACCTTAACAAAAAATACCCTAAATAACTCTGATCTTAAAGCAATCATCTGAAAATGTTATTATAACTGTACCCATATGTGAGACCACACACAATGGGTACACATTCAACAGCAAAAAAGGAAACACACTCATTAGGGTTAGTAACCTTTTGATTGCCTGAAAGATCTAAGACATTGAAAACAAATGGGGTAATTTTGTTTTTCTTTTTATAGATCACAACACGTAGGCAGTGGAATTTTTTTTTCTCACAGGGAACAGAATGTTAGATATAAAAGTACATGAACATGAATAACAGGATGTTATTTTCTTGCATATATAATATATAAAAGATGATAGAAAAGATTCTGTTTTGCGAGTTGCTATTGGCAATTATTCTGTCTGAAAACATTAGGCTGTACTTTGTATAAAGCTTGACTGATTGATGATTCTTCAGTAGTGATCAAGCATGTGTTGATGTCAACACTGATATTGGGATAATTGCCCAGTGCAGTGCTCATGTATGGCGCCGTAAGATTTGGCATGCTAAAAAATGTCAGAAAACATCTACTGACCACACTAAGTTTAGGTATCTAATAACTGTTTGTTCAACTGCTTACCAAATGCTCATAGCGGTTTTCTTGCCTTTGGTAAGAAGTTTGAAAGCATTTAAAAAAATCAGTTAGAAAACACTCCAAATTATAAAAAAAACACCTAGGGCCTCATTTAAAAAGCAGCAGTATGGTTGCACATAAACACCACACATATATAAAGCATAGTGATGCGCTTTACAAAAGTGTTCTGCGCTCTGCCATTATCAGGGCTCCAAAACTAATGGAAAACATTGGTGAGTCTGAAACTGGTGGAGAACAGAAAAAACAGAGAGAGCACATTGACAGCTGTTACAACGGGGAATAATATACTGCAATATACTGTGTCAAATGTGCAGTAACGCACAGAACTACATGGCGTTAAACTTGCAGTAACGCAATGAAATATATGGCGTTAAACTTGCAATAACGCAATTAAATATATGGCGTTAAACTTGCAGTAACACACAGAACCATACGGCATTAAAATTGCAGTAATGCAATGAAATATACAGCGTTTAACTTGCAGTAACGCACAGAACTATACAGCGTTAAACTTGCAGTAACGCAATTAAATATACAGCGTTAAACTTAAAAAAAAAAAACATTTTTAATACAGAAATGTTGGCTTACTGAAAAGTATGTCCATGTACAGTATAGTATGCACTTGGTCGGGGGTTCCTTTTGCATGAATTACTGCATTAATGCAGCATGGCATGGACGGCTTTGATAGTGGCCTTCAGCTTGTTTACGTTGTTGGGTCTGATGTCTCTCATCTTCCTTTTGACAATACTTCACATATTATCTATGGGGTTTAGGTCAGGCGAGTTTGCTGGCCAATCAAGCACAGTGATACTATGATCATTAAACCAGGTATTGGTACTTTTGGCAGTGTGGGCAGGTGCTGGAAAATTAAATCAGCATCTCCATAAAGCTGGTCAGCAGAGGAAAGCATTAAGTGCTCTAGAACTTCCTGGTAGAGGGTTGCGCTGATTTTGGACTTGATAAAACACAGTGAACCAATACCAGCAGATGACATGGCTTCCAAAATCATCACTGACTTTGGAAACTTAACACTGAACCTCATGCTTGGATTCTATGCCTCTCCACTCTTCCTCCATACTCTGGGACCTTGATTTCCAAATGTAATGTTAAATTTTCCACAGTCCGTGATGATTTGGGGCGCCATATCATCTGCTGGTGTTGGTCCACTGTGTCCAAAGTCAGTGCAGCCCTCTACCAGGAAATTCTAGAGCACTTCATGCTTCCCTCTGCTGACCAGCATTATGGAGATGCCGATTTCATATTCCAGCAGGATCTGGCACCTGCCCACACTGCCAAAAGTACCAATACCTGGTTTATTGATCATATCACTGTGCTTGATTGGCCAGCAAACTCGCCTGACCTGAACCCCCATAGGGAATCTGTGGAGTATTGTCAAGAGGAAGATGAGAGACACCAGACCTAACAATGTAGACGAGCTGAAAGCCGCTATCAAAAAAACTTCCATAAAACCTCAGCAGTGCCACAGGCTGATCACCTCCATGCCACGCCGCATTGATGCAGTAATTCATGCAAAAGGATCCCCGACCGAGTGCATCCTTTTATTATTTGTCTTCTGTAATATTCTAGTTTTCCGAGATACTGAATTTTGAGTTTTTAGTAGCTGTAAGACATTATCTTCAAAATTAAACAAAAGAAATGCTTGAAATGTATCACTGAGTAACGCAGCTATATATATAATATATGAGTTTCACTTTTTGAATTGAATAACTATAATAAATAAATAAACATTTTTTGATGATATTCTAATTTTATGAGATGCACCTGTATATGCGAAGGACCCTTTGGCTCAAATGTTGGTAACACAGTTAACCCCTTGATCGCCCCCTATTGTTAACTTCTTCCCTGCCAGTGACATTTATAAAAGTAATCAGTGCATTTTTATAGCTGTATAATTGTCACTGGTCCCAAAAATGTGTCAAAAGTGTCCGATCTATCCGCCACAATATCGCAGTCCCGATAAAAATCGATGATCACCACCATTACTAGTAAAAAAAAAAAATCATAAAAATGCCATAAATCTATCCCCTATTTTGTAGACGCTATAACTTATTTTCGCAAACCAATCAATATATGCTTATTGCGATTTAAAAAAAAAAAAAAATATATATATATATATATAGAAGAATACATATCGGTCTGAAATGGGGAAAACATTTGTTTTTCGTAAACAAAAAATGGGATATTTATTACAGCAAAAAGTAAAAGATATTGGGGTTTATTTACTAAAGGCAACTCCACTTTGCACTACAAGTGCACTGCAAGTGCACTTGGAAGTGCACTTGGAAGTGCAGTCGCTGTAAGAGGGGAAGATCTGAAATGAGGGGAAGTTCTGCTGATCTTATCATCCAATCATGTGCAAGCAAAAATGCTGTTTTTTTTTTTTTCTTACATGTCCCCCCTCAGATCTACAGCGACTGCACTTCCAAGTGCACCACCAAGCTCACTTGCTGTGCACTTGTAGTCCAAAGTGGATTTGCCTTTAGTAAATAAACCACATTGTGCGCAAAAAATAAAAACCGCAGAGGTGATCAAACCCCCCCAAAAGAAAACTCTATTTGTGGGGAAAAAAGGACGTCAATTTTGTTTGGGTACAACATCGTACGACCATGCAATTGTCAGTTAAAGCGACGCAGTGCCGTATCGCAAAAAATGGCCTGGTCTTTGAGCAGCTGAGGCTGAAGTGGTTAAGGCAGCGAACGAGAAGAGAGAAGGAGGGGCATAGGTGAGGAGCAAAGGAAGGACAGTGTTGGGAAGTTCCTCCAGACTGGGGGTTGAGAAAGATTAATTAGGCTGGTCGGGTGCAATTTTGGAAGAGAGTAAGACCACCATGGAGCCCACACTTTCAGGAATCCCCCAGAGTCTTCCAGTGACAGTACTGAAAGATGGCTTTCCTGCCTCCGGATCCCTCTCCAGTCCTGGCTGCTGTGTTATTCATAAAAGGCGCCATTACATGTGCTCTAATCAACCTGGGATAAACGTTATAATAAAAAAAAAGAAGGAAAAGACCCCATTTAACAGAAAAGGGTACAACAGAGCCAAGGTGTTGACAGTTGAAGAGCTAGCTAACAATCAGTTGCTGCGGATAGGTTAAACTGTATACATAAAAAGTTTGGGATTTTAAAGGTGTTGAATCCTTCTAATACCCAGAAATTGACTGGATTAATGGCACTTCTGGGACAGTTAAAGGACAAAAATTTAAAAACCTATTGCAGGACAATTTTATGGTGCAGTTTATTGAGGCCCCAACTAGGAATGATGCCCTGTTGGACCTGATAATCTCAAACCATGCAGAGCTTATTACTAATGTTCAGATAAAGGAACACCTGGGTAGCAGTGATCATAACATGATTTCATTTAATATTAACTATAAGCAAGAAATACATACAGGAAATATTAAAACACTAAATTTTAAGAGAGCAAATTTTCCAAGGATGAGGGCTGCTCTCCAGGACTTGGACTGGGAGGGAATATTGGCACAGCTGAACACAGAACAGAAATGGGAATTCTTCAAAAAGACTGTGTGGAACCTCACTGCAAAGTATGTTCCCATGGGCAATAAGTTTAAAAGGCTAAAAATAAAACCTATGTGGCTCACGGTCAAAGTTAAAAAAGCTATAAACAAAAAGAAAGCAGCTTTTAAAAAATATAAAAATGAAGGAACACTAGTGTTGTTTAAATGTTACAAAGAATATAACAGGATATGCAAAAAGGAAATCAAGGAAGCAAAAATTCAATACGAACGACAGATTGCAAAAGATAGTAGGACAAACCCCAAAAAATTCTTTAAATATATTAATAGTAAAAAGGTGAAGTCTGAGCATGTAGGCCCCTTACAAAATAATCTAGAGTGGGTGACTGGGGACAAAGAGAAGGCAAATTTATTAAATGTTTTCTTCAGCTCTGTGTATACAATGGAGCATGGGGGAGCTCATGTCCAAAATGGGGGTGGGAGTGACACAGCCTCAAATCCACAATGGCTCAAAAGTGATATGGTCCAGAAATATTTAGACAGAATAAAGGTGGATAAAGCACCTGGACCTGATGGCATCCATCCACGGATCCTAGGTGAGTTGAGCTCTGTCATTTCAAAGCCACTGTATCTAATATTTAGGGACTCATTAAAGACAGGAATAGTACCACTGGATTGGCGCAGGGCCAATGTGGTGCCCATATTTAAAAAGGGAACAAAGTCTTTACCAAGTAACTATAGACCTGTTAGTCTAACTTCTATAGTTGGGAAGATACTGGAACGTTTAATAAAAGACCACATGGATGAGTTCTTGCAGGAAAAAAACTATTTAAGCAGCAGACAACATGGATTCATGAAAGACAGAAGTTGTCAGACAAACCTGATTTCCTTTTATGAAGAGGTAAGTAAAACCCTGGACAGAGGCGTGGCTGTGGACGTGATATATTTGGATTTTGCAAAAGCGTTCGATACAGTTCCGCACACACGGCTCATGTGTAAGGTAAGGTCTACAGGATTGGATATATCAGTTTGTAAATGGATAGAAAATTGGCTGAAAGACAGAATTCAGAGAGTCGTGGTTAATGATTCTTACTCTGAATGGTCCAATGTTATCAGTGGTGTACCCCAAGGTTCAGTGCTGGGACCCTTACTTTTCAATATATTTATAAATGATATTGGGTCTGAGATCAAAAGTAACATTTCTGTCTTTGCAGATGACACCAAGCTATGCAGTGGAATAACGTCCTTGCAGGATGTCTCCAATTTACAAGCCGACCTCAATGCTCTGTCTAATTGGGCGACTAAGTGGCAGATGAGGTTTAATGTAGATAAATGTAAAGTTATGCACTTAGGGACTAAGAATATGCATGCATCATACATACTAGGGGGAGTACAACTGGGGGGATCTGTAGTGGAGAAGGATCTGGGGGTTTTAGTTGATCATAAGCTCAATAATGGCATGCAATGCCAAGCTGCGGTTTCCAAAGCGAGCAAAGTCCTTTCTTGTATTAAGAGAGGTATGGACTCCAGAGACAGAGATATAATTTTGCCCCTGTACAAATCATTAGTAAGACCTCATCTGGAATATGCAGTTCAGTTTTGGGCACCAGTTCTCAAAAAGGACATCGGAGAACTGGAGAAAGTGCAGAGAAGGGCAACCAAACTGATAAGAGGCATGGAGGAGCTCAGCTATGAGGAAAGATTAGAGGAACTGAATTTATTCACTCTTGAGAAGAGAAGAATAAGGGGGGATATGATCAACATGTACAAATATATAAGAGGTCCATACAGTGAACTTGGTGTTGAGTTATTCACTTTACGGTCAACACTGAGGACAAGGGGGCACTCTTTACGTCTAGAGGAAAAGAGATTTCACCTCCAAATACGGAAAGGTTTCTTCACAGTAAGAGCTGTGAAAATGTGGAACAGACTCCCTCCAGAGGTGGTTCTGGCCAGCTCAGTAGATTGCTTTAAGAAAGGCCTGGATTCTTTCCTAAATGTACAGAATATAACTTGAGTATTAAGATTTGTAGGTAAAGTTGATCCAGGGTAAATCCGATTGCCTCTCGGGGGATCAGGAAGGAATTTTTTCCCCTGCTGTAGCAAATTGGATCATGCTCTGCTGGGGTTTTTTGCCTTCCTCTGGATCAACTGTGGGAATGGAGTTGGGTGTATAGGATTTTACTGTGTTTTTTATTTTTGTTTTTTTATTTTTTGTGGTTGAACTGGATGGACTTGTGTCTTTTTTCAACCTGACTAACTATGTAACTATGTAATACGCCAACATCTTTTAATTTTGTTAAAAAATATGTGTTTATTACAAATTCATTCTGGCAGAAGGATTCAACACCTTTTAAAATCCCCCAAAAATGTTCACATGTCACGGCCACTATGCTTTTTGTTAACACGGCATGTCAAGGTGACAGAAGGCACTGCCTGTCACCCTCTCCCATTCAAGTCAATAGAGCCACACTGCAACAAGGGGCCAAATACTTGGCTTGCGGTTGCGTCGCATTAGTTCCTTAAAAATTGCAACATGACCTCCTACTGTACACACTCTGACAATCGAACCACCTTAGATTGCTTTTCAAGATAAGAGTAGTTGTGAAATGGTCCTTGTGCCTTATGTCATGCACAATTCACATATGCATACAACCAGCAAATCCAGTGTTAGGTTGCTACTATCTGCCCCACCCCTGCCACATGCTGGGTCCCGTCCATCTTCTTTTCTCATGTCATCAGGAGCTGGCTGTCTCTTCCCGCTTCAAGCAGCCAGCCCACTAATGTCACACCTTCAGGTCCACACTCCTTTGGCAGCTTATTGGAATCAAACCAGTTAATTGCTATAAGTCAGAATCCCAACTACTGTTTTTCATATCTTTATGCTGCAAAGAAGACCATTGCTAGATCACGGAGAAAGCCAAACATTCATTTTGATGAACTTAAAGAGGTACTGACTAAAGAGAGATTACTGAAATGCAGTTGGCCAGCCTAAACATGTATTTCACTATGTGTGAACTAAATATCCCTATTTTTTATTGCAGTGTTTGCTTCAAAGAGTGTAGCAGTGTGCAGAGGGCTTATCCAGTATTTTTTGTGTTAATATGTGGTCACACCCCTTTAGCACCTGGTAGATTATATGCATGGACAAGCTATTGGGATCTGAGCACCTCCTGGGGGTTAGAGGGGGTGGGTGGTGAGGGAGGGTGAGAAGGGGATGAGAGAGGGGGAGTGAGAGAGAGAGTGGGGTGGGTGAGGAAGGGTGAGAGAGAGGGGGTAAGCGAGACCCCCTAGCCCTGCCTGCAGTCCCTCCTGTGCCACCCTTTCCCAGCCCCAGTCTGTGGGTAGTTGTGTGTGATGTACCTTCCTCAAGCCCGTCCTCATCATCGGGGCCCTCTGTCAGCCTGGCTTCCATGTCACAGATGGGAGCAGAGAGGAGGTTAGAAAAGGAGTGCAGGCTCTGGGAGGCACCGGGGATTCTGTGCCCGCTGCTGCTCAGGTCAGGATGGTGGTGGAGGTCTTCTCCCTCCCAAGCTCTTTATTCTAGCCAGCCTCATGATGTTTGCCTTTCCCACAGCCTCTGGGGCCGCCCTCTCGCTGTGTGAACTGGAACGGCAGCACTCTCCATGACAAGGGGCTCAAGCGGCAGTTGCTTTGGGCTCCATGAGCACTATGTGCGAAGAAGGAGAAAGTTAAATCCTCCTCCGCTTTGAATTCTGGGCAGGGAGTCATGGCCGTGATGTCACTGGTTGCTAGACGCCAGGTGGCTGTAGCAACCAGTGGCGAGTAGAGTATATCAGGTAGAGTCAGAGCCATCACCAGCCCCTGTTCCCTGCATTCCAGACTGCTCGCTGTGTCCGTTTCATTCCAGGACACTGTATTGTCCTGGAATGAATGTGCTGGGGCATGGGACAGACTGGAAAAATGTGGGATTGTCCCAGGCAATCCAGGACACATGGTCACCCTACTCTATAGATTGAAATTTACCTTGTTGAGCATTGTTGCCCTCTTCCTTTCTTTTTCCTTTTCCCTCCTACTCTTTTTCTCTTTTCCCCTCTATGTTTTCATTTTTTCTCTCTCTCTCTTAGCCCTCTCTGTGATATAAGGAGACACAGCAGCGCTCATCTGAGTGCAGTAAATTGAAACGGGCACATGTTTTATTAAAAGTAAGAATAGCAACTCACCAAGGAGGGAGTTGTAAAAGGCATATCAGAATAGTGGCCTCATCGTGTAGCCCTAGTCCAGATCGCTGGTGGCGTGGGGCGCTGCTGGTGACTCACTTGCTCCGGGATTCCCAAGGCTCCGAATTGATCCGGCAGTTGTCTGCTCATCAACTGTGATGTCACTGGACGTGGGACACGGGACTGCCAGGAACGCATTCGGAGCTTGGTGCTCCTTGAGGCTGTGATTCCGCTATGATGGTGTGGGGCAGTATTTATATTAGACCCCTTTCACACTGGAGTGGGCAGGCTTGGACAGTAAAACGCTGCTAGTTTTATCAGCGCTTAACTGTCATTTTAGCAATGCTATTTGTACCACTAGCGGACGAATAAAGGGTTAAATGCGCCCGTGTATCGCCGGTGTATACATCGCTCCTTCACTGCCCCAAAGATGCTGCTTGCAGGAAATTTTTTAACGTCCTGCCAGGGCAGTACCCCAGTGTGAAAGTGGCTTTTGCTCTGGGACTGCAGGGGCGCTATTTTTAGCTCACAAGCGCCTGAAAAATGCCTCAGTGTGAAAGGGGTCTTAGTCACATTGAGGGGGAGAAAACTACAATTCCCAGTATGCTGTGCAAGCTGCTTCTATGAGACATTAATACTGAGCATGGGGCTACAAAAAGAGGACATTGAGGGATATGTCTATGTACTAGGGCTGTTACTGATTACAATTTTTGTGTTCGATTAATTGATTTTTTTTTTAATCGATTAATCGACTAATTTCGATTAATTATAACGCATGCAAATCCAACTACTTTTAGCTGATCTCCTTGCAGGCTGATTCCCAGTGCAGCTACCAACCACTGGAAAAATTTATAGCAGGATACAAAAAACACACAAAGGCAGCACTCAATGGGAATAGCATTAAAACTTTTATAGTCTTCAAGTAGGTAACAAAATAAATATTGCGCTGGAGATAAAATCGACGTAGCTACATAAGCTGTAAAAATGGTGCGAGTAATACCAAACAGTAGCAAAAGCAGTCATAAAAACATGTAGCCAAGTATGATACTGGTATAAAAATGTGTACAACGATACAACTGCTGAATCCAGATGAGGAGGGGTTAACATCAGTCTGTCGGCATGTAGATGTCCCGTGAAGGGAACTATCACAACTCCCAGTGGATGGCTGTAGAATCCCAGGATGATAGAGGGAAGTGATAGAGGGAAGTGTAACAGCCCTTGCATTTGGCAGATAGTAAGGTCCCGCCGGCATGCAGATATGAAGGCACAGCAAAGGAGCCCTTCAGATGGACACGGCAAGCCCCGCCAGTGTCCGTGATGTCACCAGATCTCCGACGAAACTCCCTGAAGACCCGGAAGCTGGCGGAGAGGTGAATACCAATCAAAAGAATTTTGATCGATCAAAAAAATTTAAGATTAATCGATGAATTAAAAGTTAATTTCCACAGCCCTACTATGTACATAATCAAAAATACAAAAATACAAAATACAAAAATGTCTCCACTTCTATTTGCCCTGTCACTAGAGCCTTTTCTGTGTACGCTACGTGTAAACTCTAATATTTCAGGTATACGAATAGGGACCACTGTAAAATTACAGCCTATGCAGACGATATGTTGTTCACTCTTACAAATCCGTTGACCACAATTCCAGAATTAATGAAGAAATTTGAGAGATACGGATCTTTATCGAACCTACTTATTAATTTTAATAAATCGGAAGCGATGAGGGTAAACGTCTTAAATCTAAATTAAAAATTCAAGTTTAAATGGACTGATAATGCTCTGACATACCTTGGTATACAACTAGCAGTGAAGGTGGAGAAGATCTTTGAGCTGAACTTCCCACCCCTCTTACATAAAGTAAAGATCTTATTGGATAAGTGGAACCAGGGTTTTCATAGCTGGCTAGGATGCTGTAATATTATTAAGATGAACATACTCCCGAAAATGTTGTATTTATTACAAACATTGCCAATACATATTCCATCAAAGTATTTTAAACAGTGTCAGAGAGTGATCTTTGAGTTCATATGGGCACATAAGAACCCCCGGATACATAGGAAACAACTAATGAGCACTAAGCAGCAGGGAGGACTGGAAGTCCCAGATATAAGGAAATATTATTACGCAATACATCTGAACAGGCTAATCGACTGGAATAGGCATTCAGATACGAAGCTATGGGTACAAATCGAACAGGCGCAATTCAAAACACCTCTAGAAAGAGCATCGTGGTGGTTTGCCTCACTCCCTAAAGAAATTAATAAAAATCCAATAGTGGGTAACACAGTGAGGATCTGTGAAGCAGCACTACCTATGATGGGCATCGAGCCCAGGACCTCCCCACTATACCCAGTGATAGGTAACCCCCTCTTCCCATCGGGATACGAAGACGGAGCATTCTGGCAGTTGAGGAAAAGAGATTGTACACAAGTAGCACGGTATATCCACATGGAAAGATGGGTAACCATAGCGGAACTGATGGAAATAGGAAATGTATTTGTTTGAAATTCTGGAATGCACTTCAGATAGTTCACTTCCTGAACACTTTGCCAAATCCAGAGAGCTTTGAAAGACCACTCATGAAATTTGAGAAAATATGTAATGAACAAGGAACATTACTACATAGTCTTTCAATAAGCTATGAGTTATTAGTGCGATCAGGAGGTTGCCCTCTGAGGTGCGTTCAGGAATGGGAAAGGGAATTGGAGAAGTCCTTCAGTCCGTAACAGCGACAATGCATATACAGGCGAACACACGAAACATCAATATGTGTGAGAATACAAGAGACAAACTATAAGATCTTCACGAGATGGTATAGGACACCAGAAAGGCTAAGCAAAATTTTTGCAGAGGTATCAGATAAATGCTGGAGGTGCCAGGGAAGCAAAGGAACGATGCTACATATATTCTGGGAGTGCCCAATGCTAAGGAGTTTTTGGGCAGAGATTAAAGGAGCTTTACAGTTTTGCTCAGATTATCTTCTGCATTTAAACCAAATACCAGAAAAAGCCTATAGGGAAATGATTATATGCCATCTATTAGATGCCGCTAAGGCCTGTATAACGAAGAGGTGGAAGTCACCAGTTCCACCAACAGCGGAGATGTGGATATGTAAAGTTAAGGAAATAAGCAAATTAGAAGAGTTAGTTCTGACAACACAATATAAAAGGGGAAAATATTTAAGAACTTGGACTCCCTGGAAGTCTTCTATGGACTACAGGGGTGAAGGCTAAGGAGGATAAGGCTGAATGGTATAGAAGGAGCCCGGGAACTTGGATTGGGTATATGTGGGATTTACTGAGAAACCACAGGAATATGGAGAAGGGTCGGAGGAGAGGGAAGTAGGGTGGGTTGTGTTTTTTTTTCTCCCTTTCTTCTTCTTTCTCTCTCAGGGATGTTCGGAAAGGGGAGAGATACGTAAGAAGGAGATATATGTTTGATTTTGACAACAAGGTAAAAGGGGATGTATAATAATAAGATGGACCGTGACTGTTGTTTTGTAATAATGTTCTGTTATGTATTATTTTTTTTTATATATATATATATATGTGTTGTACTGATTTGTTTTAAAATAAAAAAAGAATTATAATCAAAAATACAATAATAAGGAATAAGAGTAGATATGTAAAAACATCAATATCTACTCTTATTCTTTATTATTGTATTTTTGATTATGTACATAGACATATCCCTCAATGTCCTCTTTTTTTAGCCACGTGCTCAGTATAATGCCGCGTACACACGGACGTTTTTTGTCTTGGAAAAAAAGTTTTTTATCTTGGAAAAAATGTTTTTTATCATGAAAAAAAACAACGTTTTTCAAACTTCATTTTAAAAAACGACGTTGCCCACACACCATAGTTTTTTCAAAATGCTCTAGCAAAGTGCGGTTACGTACAACAACACCCCGTCTCATAACTTTCTTCTGAGCATGCGCGGGTTTAAAACGTAGTTTAAAACGTCGTTTTAGCCCACACACGATCATTTTTTATGACACAAAAAACAACATTTTGAAAAACGACATAAAAAATTTAAGCATGTTCGAATTTTTTTTGGGATGTTTTTTAGAAGACAAAAAACGATGTGAAGCCCACGCACGATCATTTTAAATGATGTTTTTAAAAACGTTGTTTTATTTCATCACAAAAAACGACCGTGTGTACGCGGCATAAAGGTTTCATAGAAGAAGCTTGCACAACATACTGGAAATTGTAGTTTTCTCCCCCTTATTGTGACTAATATAAAATACTGCCCCAAACCATCATGGTGGAATCACAGTCTGAAGAAGGAGCAACTGACGTGCCCGTGTTCTGTCAAATTAGATAACTCATCAGAAACTCCAACTACTTAACGTCCAGTTTCTTTAAACTATCAGAAATTGCAGATTTTGACAAATTGCTGTTTGGACACAACACCGGAAACCGAATACAATCTGGTGCACGATATTATGAACGGATATTGTTACTCTGCTCCGATACTAGCCAACAAAATGAGGTGGCGACAACTTTGTCCTCGTTAGCCACTGTGCTGTCAAAACAGCTAAATCTTCTTATACCGGACTGTATTTGGTTTCCGTTGTTGTGTCCAAACAGCAATTCGTCAAAATCTCCAATTACTGATGGTCTAAAAAACGGAAGTGACATGGTTGGAGTTTCTGAAGAGTTGGCTAATTTGACAGAACACCAGATCCACTAGAAGCCTTGGGAATCCCGGAGCAAGTGGAGTCACCAGCAGCGTCGCACAGTGCCAGCGATCTGGACTAAGACTACACGGCAAGGCCACTATACTGTTATGCCTTTTACAACCCCCTCCTTTGTGAGTTGCCATTCTTAGTTTTAATAAACCATGTGCCCGTTTCAACTCACTGCACTCAGATGAGCGCTGCTGTGTCTCCTTGTTTCACATCCACAGAGCCGCTTCCTCTTTGATATCTGACTTCACATCCTGAGTGTTTGAACCAATAGGAAATTTTTTTTTTTTTTTTAGATCCTTTATTTTATCCAAATTTATCATACACAAAATAGTAAAACATTTTCCCTTCCAATCGGTATATACATGCTTACTGGGCACATATACCCCCTTCCTGCCCAGGCGAAATTTCAGCTTTCAGCACTGTCACGCTTTGAATGACAATTGCGCGGTCTTGCGTGGCTCCCAAACAAAATTTACGTCAATTTTTTCCCACAAATAGAGCTTTCTTTTGGTGGCATTTGATCACCTCTGCAGTTTTTATTTCCTGACGCATTCATGGCAGCACACACTGGGTTGTGACTCCGCCCCCACAACCTGACAGGATTGGTTAGCTATAAATTTGAAGGGGAGACACCCGGCATCATTCTCTTTTTTTATCCTCACCTGACAGGACGTGGACGTACAGCTTGTCTCCTACCGCTATCGCCCCAGCAGGTTCAGCCTCTCCTGTTTGGAAGTCCCCCTTGTACAGTCTCTAATAGAGCTTTATAGGGGGAACCCCGCTCTGGTGGTCTCAGGGGTCAATCCCGGCTAAATTCCTGGCATGTATACAAGCTTTAAATAAGCTTAGATAGGCAGTGTGGCTCTCCCTCTCTCTCTTTCCCCCCTTGAGTTTCCACCTCGTTTCTTTTTTATCCTTACACATTGCCATAGCGAATCTCCTACAATGCTATTATGCCCTCTGAAGTTTCTGATACCTTGCACACATTTTTTTCTTTTACTCTGTACCTTTTAACAGCAGGCTCTCTGAGCCATGTAGTTCCCTTCAGCGCCGCGTCCCCCGGGTGTACTGCGCATGCGCGCAGCAGAATGATGACGCCGGAGGTCTCCCTCGCCCTCATCCAAGATGGTGCCGGGACGCGCGAGACGCTACTGCGCATGTGCGTACGCGTCATCAGCGCCGCGACGGCGGCGCCGAATTCAAAAGGACAAAAAAAATCCTTTTGCTCCCTAAGGCTGCTGCTTTGCCCGAAATCTACAGGGATTTCTCCCTGGGTATGCAGATGCTTTCTCCCTACTAGCCTTCCCTTCCCTTTTGCTTATGTTATTTATTTAATTATTTATTTTTTAACCACCTGTTGGCTTCCTTTCCAGCATCCATATCTGCTGCTTCCCTGTATTCCTCATGGAGCCCACTGCCCTCGCAGACCACTACCAGCAAACAAGGTATGGAGGCCGCCTTTCTATTAGGTAAGTAGCGAAGAGACAAAAAAGAGAGCAGGCCGCTAACACTGCCTTTCTGTTGCAGTCCCATTAGGCCAAGAGACGCAAGCCCACGGCGCAGGGAGAGGTCCAGGCATGCATCAAGCAGGAGGTCCCGTAAAAGTCGGTCAAGGTCCTCCTCCCGCTACCATCGATCAAGGCATAGCCGATCACGCCGCAGCCGCTCCCGTCACAGCCGGTCTCATCACAGACGGTCTCCCTCATTTCACCGCGAGCATTTACATACCCGTCCTGCAGCAAACGCTTGCTGGGTGTGCGGTGCTACTGCTTTGCCAGGAAAGCTAGCATGTCGTAATTGCTTTAACGAAGCAACTAGAGAAAAGGAGACGGACGTCAGAATGGCTACGGATCTCTCTTCCCGACAACACATAGAGGAATTGTCAATCTGGACCACAGCTCCTCTGGCTTGTGATGAGCCCATCCCAGGCACTTCATCCGCCTCTGGCCCATATGCCCAGCTAACAGAAGCTCATTCCGATCATGAAGATCGGGAGATCGTGTCTGGATTTGACTTTGGCCTGGTCGAACCTTTTGCCCGTTCGGTTAAGGAGACAATAGGCTGGGAAGAACCCGTGGCGGAGCCACTGAAAGTTGGGAAATACTTCCTCGAGTTAAGGAGGGATCCAGAACTGTTTCCCTTCATTGAAGAATTGGAGGACCTCATTAAGGAGGAGTGGGAAAAACCGGACAAGCGGCCCGGTCTGTCCAACAAACTTGCTAAATTGTATCCTCTGAAAGAATCTAAAATTGCTTCCCTCATCAACACTCCTGTTGTGGATTCATCCCTTATGCGGCTCGCCAGGCACGTCACTCTGCCAATAGAGGACGCAGTCTCATTCAAGGACGTTCTCGACCGCAAGATCGACCTAGAGCTGAAGAAAGCATACTCCACGGCGGGGGGAGCATGTAGACCAGCTATTGCCACAGCGGCTGTCGCCAAGGCCATTTCCGTATGGGCAGCCAGCGCTGAGAAGGCTCTCCTAGAAGGTGCTGACCGGGGGGGACATAATATCCTCCTTACAGGAGATCAGGCTAGCCGGTGACTTTGTGGCAGGGGCCTCGGTGGACGTTATTCGTTCTTCGGCCAGGTCCATGCTAGCCTCAGTTATGGCCCGCAGAGCCTTATGGCTGAAGCCTTGGGTCGCGGACACGGCTTCGAAATCCAAATGGTGCAAGATTCCGTATGATGGCACAAGCCTGTTCGGCACGAAATTGGACTCGGCAATCTCCAAAGTCACTGGAGGAAAGTCGGGACTTATTCCCTCCGACAGGAGGCCTAAGCCTCAGAAAGGTCCTACCTTCAGGCGTAATCTGCCTGAGAGGTATAGGGAAGCCAGATCCTATCGCCCCGGCAAGGAGTTCAGAAGGGATTGGAGGTCTACTCGCCCTCCCTTTTCGAGGGGTCAGAAGTCCAAGGCCATTACTGCGGGGGATCAGCAAAAGTCCTTTTGAAGAATTGCCTGCCCACCCAGCTCAGGTGGGCGCCAGGCTCAGCAGTTTCACACAAATATGGTCGGAACACATAACGGACCCATGGACTCTTTCTATAATAAAACATGGCCACAAATGGAACTTTATGGGGGCATTGCCTCACGCTACTTTCCAGCCTACCAAAATACCATCTTCCCTAGACAGAAGGAAGCTACTCATTCAATACATCTTAGAGCTACTTCAGAAGGGAGCTATCGTAGAGGTTCCTTCGCACCAAAGGGGCAGGGGATTTTATTCCCCTCTCTTTTTAGTGCGGAAGAAATCAGGGGATCTACAGCCCGTGCTGGACCTCAAGAGGCTCAACAGAAGGATTCAAATAGAAGCCTTCAAGATGGAGAGTCTCCAGTCCATCCTCATGGCAGTGAATCTCGGAGATTGGATGCTGTCGGTAGACTTATCAGACGCCTACCTTCATGTGCCAATTCACCACGCATTCCAGAAGTTTCTGCGCTTCTCCATCGCCCAACATCACTACCAGTTCCGATGTCTACCATTCGGGATCTCTTCAGCTCCCAGGACATTTACGAAGGTCCTTCTCCCCCTCATAGCATTCCTCAGGGAGAAGGGGTTGCGGGTACATCATTACCTGGACGATATCCTGCTCTTAGCAGCAGATCGGGAGACTCTACTCCTCCAGCGGGAGATCCTAATCTCAACCCTCCAAAAGTTCGGATGGTTAATCAACTGGCGGAAGAGCAGCCTTCAGCCATCACAGTCTATGGTATTCCTGGGGGCAGAATTGGATACCAAACAGTACAACTACCCTTAGAGAAGGTGGAACCCTTAGTACGGAAAGTACAGAATCTATTGTCCTCCAGTCTCACGTCTTCCAGAACCTGCCTCAGTATGCTGGGCTCGATGTCATCAACCATACCCATGGTACAATGGTCCCAATGGCACATGAGAACCTTGCAGAACACCTTTCTCAGACAATGGGACGGAGCCTCAATGCACCAACCCATCAGCATCCCCAGCCATGTAAAGCACTCTCTTTTTTGGTGGACTTGCCCTCCCAACCTCAGAAGATTCAGGCCCATAGCCACTCCAAAACCGGAGATAGTGACATCAGATGCCAGCGAGAAAGGTTGGGGGGCTCATTACCTGGATCAGACAGCCCAGGGTCACTGGCACTTCCCTGCTCGGGGGACAGTCTCGAATATACTGGAGCTCCGAGCGGCATTCCAGGCCCTCTTAGCCTTTGCACCTCTGCTACGAGGGAAGAGCATCCTAATTCAGATGGACAACAGGGTAGCGGTGGCCTACATCCAGAGGCAGGGCGGTACCCGGAGCCACACTCTTCTAGAGGAGGTTCACCCCATAATGGAATGGTCCCAGGTACATCTTCTGGACCTGAAGGCAGTCTATGTTCCAGCAGCACAGAACACGCTAGCCGACTTCCTGAGCAGGGAACTTCTATCCAACAACGAGTGGTCTCTGAATCTCCGGGAGTTCTCCGTTCTGACGGAGGCATGGGGGGTTCCGGAGATAGACCTAGCAGCAACACCAGCAAATGCCAAATGCTCAAGGTTCCTTTCCAGAGTACCCTTCCCGACAGCAGAGGGGACAGATTGCCTTCTTCACCCATGGGACTTCAATTTGGGATACATCTTTCCCCCGACTCCTCTAATAGCGAGGTTTCTGTCTCGTCTCCGAAGGTCATCGGCCACAGTAATCACAGTAGTACCATTCTGGCCAAGGAGGCCGTGGTTTACGACGCTCCTACAGCTCAATACCCGACCTCCAATCCACCTACCAGTCACAGCGGATCTCCTACACCAAGGTCGGTTTCTCCATCCAGCCCCAGACAGGCTCCACTTGACAGCCTGGAGGTTGAGAGGGCTAGACTAAGAGAACAGGGATGTTCCCAGGCGGTTCTAACAACTTTAATGCAAGCCAGGAAAACCTCCACAAACACCATTTACACCAGGGTGTGGGAAAGATTCGCCCAATTGGCGCAACTTAAAGGCTGGAATCCCATCTCGCCCGATCCTTACCAGATCCTGGAATTCCTGCAAACGGGAGTCGACAAAGGCCTAAATTCAAGCACCCTAAAGGTACAGATCTCCGCTCTGTCTGCCAAAACTGGCACCAGATGGGCCTTGCATCCTCTGATCATCCAGTTCATAAAGGCATGCATAAAAATTAGACCACCCAGAAGACCGGCCTTCCCGGCCTGGGATCTTTCGGTAGTCCTCGAGGCGTTTTCCAATCCACCCTTCTTCCCACTAGACTCGATTTCTCTATGGGATCTGACCTTGAAGTTATCCTTCCTCATTGCCATTACCTCGGCAAGAAGAGTGTCGGAGCTGCAAGCTCTCGTGTCTAAGGAACCATACCTGGTTTTTCGGCCCGACAGGGTGATACTGAGACCTTCAGATCTTTTCCTTCCCAAAGTGACTTCGTCCTTCCACTACAGCCAGGACATCGTCTTACCATGCCTTTCTAACGAGAGTGGCGAACCTCATGCCTTGGACATTAAGTCTACAATTTCCAAATATCTATCGGCTACTACCCATCTTCGATCAACAGACACCCTCTTGATTATACCTCACGGGGCCAGGCGGGGACAGGCGGCCACTTCCCGTACCATCGCCTCTTGGCTAGTCAAGGCTATTGGAAAAGCGTATTCCACTCAACAACTGGAGATCCCGGAAGGCACACTCAACCAGGGCAGTGGCAACCTCTTGGGCAGCATATTGTGGTGTTTCTTCGGAAACTATCTGCAGAGCAGCAACCTGGTCGTCCAGGCATACCTTTATCTCCCACTACAGGGTGGACGCCACTCTCTTGGCTACAGCCGAATTTGGCAGATCTGTCATCAGGGCTAATTCTTCTGCTCTCTGGGGAATAAAATACTTTTGCATTGAACCCTCCCGACTGGCGAGTTATTTCCCAGTGTGTGCTGCCATGAATGCGTCAGGAAAATGGAAAATTGTATACTTACCTTTCCGTAATTTTCCTTTCCTGACGCATCTTCATGGCAGCACACAGCTGCCCACCCTACTGTTCAATGATGATATTTACGGAGAATGATGCCGGGTGTCTCCCCTTCAAATTTATAGCTAACCAATCCTGTCAGGTTGTGGGGGCGGAGTCACAACCCAGTGTGTGCTGCCATGAAGGTCAGGAAAGGAAAATTACGGAAAGGTAAGTATACAATTTTCCATTTTTTTTGCGCTATAAACAAAAATAGAGAGACAATTTTGGAAAAAATTCTATATTTTTTACTTTTTGCTATAATAAATATCCCCCAAAAAATATATAAAATATATATTTTCTTCCTCAGTTTAGGCAGATACGTATTTTTCTACGTATTTTTGGTAAAAAAAATCACAATAAGCTATTATTGATTGGTTTGCGCAAAAGTTATAGGGTCTACAAAATAGGGGATAGTTTTCTCAGTTTAGGCCAATACGTATTCTTCTACCTATTTTTGGAAAAAAAAATCGCAATAAGCGTATAGTGATTGGTTTGCGCAAAAGTTATAGCGCCTACAAAATAGGGGATAGAATTATGACATTTTTTTTAATTATTATTATTTTTACTAGTAATGGCGGCGATCTGCAATTTTTGTCACGACTGTGATATTACGGCGGACACATCGGACACTTTTGACACATTTTTGGGACCATTCACATTTATACAGCAAACAATAATATAAATATGCACTGATTACTGTATAAATGTGACTGGCAGGGAAGGGGTTAACACTAGGGGTCGAGGAAGGGGTTAATGTGTGCCCTGCATAGAGTTTCTAACTGTGGGGGGGGGGGAGTGACTGGGGGAGGTGACCGATGGTTATCCCTATATACAAGGGACACACCATCGGTCTCCTCTCCCTGACAGGACATTGATCTCTGTGTTTACACACAGAGATCCATGTCCCTGTCTCTGTGACTGCCGATCGCGGGTGCCTGGCGGACATCGCAGCCGCCAGGCACGCGCATCGGCACCTGAGTGACACGGCGGGCGTGCGCACGCCGGCGGCGGTGCTCGCCCGCCCCCCAGTGGCTGGAGGCCGGAGGCCGTATAAAGACAGCCTCCCGGCAATTAACATCCACATTGCTGCCCGGCAGGAAGAGGTTAACAAATTTTATTTACAAATCTTTATCTACCCTTACCCTCCTTCGACCCCAATCTTAGACGATTCTTTCTCCTCTTCTCTAAATAATTTCAATCTCACTATAGTTCTTTGTTAATGTAAACTTTTTTCACTTTTCCCATCTCTTAATGAATCCCTCTCTAGTATCCTCATTCCATGTTATATATCTTTTCTATTTTATCAAACCATTCTCTATTTTTTGGGCTCTATACTTTCTTCCATTTCCTCAGTATCAAGCTTTTTGCAGCGTTCATCATATGTACAAGCATTGAGTTTCTATATTCTTTTGTCGGAATATCTACCCATGAAATATACATGAGGAACCATGGACATGTCTATCTATATTAGTAATTTCCTTAATATAACTCAGTATTTCCTTCCAATACATTCACCATATACCACCATATATGGGCCATGGTTCCACAGCGTGGCTCTCTGGTACAGCGTGGCTCTCTGGTACAGCGTGGCTCTCTGGTGGTGTGGGCACAGCGTGACTCTCTGGTGGTGCGGGCACAGCGTGGCTCTCAGGTACAGCATGGCTCTCTGGTGGTGCGGGCACAATGTGGCTCTCTGGTGGTGCGGGGTACAGCGTGGCTCTCTGGTGGTGCGGGGTACAGCGTGGCTCTCTGGTGGTGCGGGGTACAGCGTGGCTCTCTGGTGGTGCGGGGTACAGCGTGGCTCTCTGGTGGTGCGGGGTACAGCGTGGCTCTCTGGTGGTGCGGGGTACAGCGTGGCTCTCTGGTGGTGCGGGATACAACGTGGCTCCCTGGTGGTGCGGGGTACAGCGTGGCTCTCTGGTGGTGCGGGATACAGCGTGGCTCCCTGGTGGTGCGGGGTACAGCGTGGCTCCCTGGTGGTGAGGGTACAGCATGGCTCTCTGGTGGGGCGGGTACAGGGGTGCAGTGTGGCTCCCTCTCTGGTTTCCCCCAGCACAGTATTCTCTTTTTCTGCTCTTCTAACACCCCCTTCTCCCCTCCAGCAGAGTGCTTGCTTGGTGTCTATGGACACACTGGGGCCGGAACTCAGACTACATTTCCCATGATGCCCCCAGAGTCTTCTGATTGGCCCTCTGCTTTGGCCAATCATGGGGAGGGAAACATTGGGCAGAGAGCTGGGCGACGGCGGCCCGGCGAATCCAATTAGAGCCGCTCTCTCTCTCTTTCTCATTTCTCCCTTCGGCTTACAGAAAGGAATGGGGGGCGTCAGGGGAGATACAGACAGCAGCTCTCCTCTCCCTGTCACAGCGCCACTGCTCTATTTGCCAGAGGACTCGGCAGCGGCGCTGTGACAGGGAGAGGAGAGCTGCGCGCTGTCTGTACTGTATATCTCCCCCGCCGCCCCCCTTCCCCTTCTGTAAGCCGAAGGGAGAAAAGAGAGAGAGCGACTTTAATTCTTTCTGCCCGCTGTTTCCCTCAATATGATTCGCCATAGCAGAATCACGGCTGTAGGGGGGGGGGCGGCTCCTATTTAAACTGATTCCTGGCCCCCTCCGCACCCGGCGCAAGCCATTGCACTTGCACTACTAAGCATTGATAGTGGCCCTGCGTGCGGGAGTCAGGAGGAGGGCGCAAGTGCCATTTTCATGAGGGTGAGGGTGAGGGGGGGGTGGCCGGCCGCCCCCCGCAAAGTGCCGCCCTAGGCCTGGGCCTTGTCGCCCTAGGCCAGAATACATCACTGGGTTACGCACTTATAGTTCATTTCCACCGTCCCATTTTTTACTGATGATCCATGTACTCGTTTCAGGATTTTTCCTACTTCTTGGTTCCTCCCTCGTTTCCCCAATTCCCTCTCCCAATTTTTTATAAATGTCTGAATTTCCAGCTCTTCCACTTCTATCAAAGTTTTATATATCCTAGATATATTCCCATTTGTTTTTTCGATTGTACATAATCAGTTTATCAATGTAAGTGCTTCTCCTTCTCTTATTGGGTGAGGAAGTGCTGCTATGAAATGTTTGAGCTGAAAATACCTCCATTCATTAATCTTCAGCACATCTTTTTTTTATTTTTAACTCTTTAAAGTGCAAATTGTACCCCCTTGTATTATATCACGTAGTTGTGCGTTTTCTTTTTTAATTCAATTCCCCCATATCAAACTTTTCCCCCGTGCAAATAAATTATTTTCCTTTAGTGCCATCAATGGTGAATTATATTTCCATTTATTTTTCTTGTGTAGTGCATCCCAAATTTTCAATACTATTTATGTCAATGTGTGTGTATTTTCTCCCAATGTCCTATAATGTGGTGGTATCCAAACTAACTGGTTGCTAGGACACAGGGAAGTGCAGGTTCCCGTGGGCGGGATTTAGTTACGCCATTTGCATAGCGTAGCAAGCTTGGTAAGGCTTGCTCTATGCTGTGCTGAAGACATAAGTCAGCTTAGTGGATAGGAGGCGGGTGAGTGAGCTGTTTTCAGGAGCAGCTTTCGGTTTGGTGAACAATCTGACCACGCTGTAAGAATTGGCTACAATCAAGCTATTATTGTCTTGTCCCTGGATCGACATCTCTTCCAGGAGAAAAATGCTCAGGAGGCCGTGAAGAAAGGCTCTACGGCATTGAGCATAGCTCTGCATTTTCTGTGGAATGATATGTGTCCCACCTGGAGAGCATATGGTTTCTATGGGCATCAGCTTCAGGTCTCTTTGCTTGATGAATGAGAAGTGAAACTGTTGCCCCTAGTAGCCAATCAGATCTCAGGAAACAGAGCATCTGGTTGCTATGGGTAACAACACCAGGTCTCTTGGCTTAATGTAAGAGCGAAACTGTTACTCCTGGCAACCCAGCTGATCTCAGGATACGGGACTTAAGGTTGATATGGGCAACACCTCCAGGTATCTGGACCTGATGGGAACCCAACAGATCTCAGAATCTAGTTGTTGTGGGCAATATAGCCAGGTCTCTTGGCCTTAGAGAAGTCAAACTGTTGACTGTAGCAATCAGTCAGGTCTCAGTAAACAAAGCATCTGGTTGCTATGGGCAACATAACCAGGTATCTTGGCCTGATATGAGAGGTCACCACAGTCAGTGATGATTTGGGGAGCCATGTCACTTGCTTATGTTGGTCCACTGTATTTTATCAAGAGTCAGCACAGCCCTCTACCAGGAAATTTTAGAGCACTTCATGCTTACCTCTGCTGACCAGCTTTATGAAGCTTTATGCTGATTTCATTTTCCAGCAGGACTTTGCACCTGCCCACACTGCCAAAAAGTACCAATATCTGGTTTAATGATCATGGTATCACTGTGCTTGACTGGTGAGCAAAAGCCCCTGTCCTAAACCCCATAGAGAATTTGTGGGGTATTGTCAAGAGGAAGATGAGAGACACCAGACCCAACAATGCAGATGAGCCGAAGGCCGCTATCAAAGCAACTTGGGCTTCCATAACACCTCAGCAGTGCCACAGGCTGATAGCCTCCATGCCACGCCGCATTGATGCAGTAATTCATGTAAAAGGAGCCCCGACCAAGTATTGAGTGCATACTATACTGTAAATGGACATACTTTTCAGTAAGCCAACATTTCTGTATTAAAAATCCCTTTTTTAAATCGGAGGTATTTAATATTCAAATTTTCTGAGATACTGAATTTTGGGTTTTCACTAGCTGTAAACCATAATCATCAAAATTAAAATAAATAAATGCTTAAAATATATCACTGTGTGTAATGAATCTATATAATATATGAGTTTCACTTTTTGAATTGAAATATTGAAATAAATTAACTTTTTGATGATATTCAAATCTTATGTTGTAAGTGCATCCATATCAGTATTAAAGTGACAGATGCTATATTCAAATTTGTGAAAATGTACAAATGGCAGTTTTTTTTTTCTTCTACAGTTAGTAACAGTATATGTGTGGAAAATACAAAATACTCAAATGCTACAATGCAAAAAACTCATGTAACTGTGTAATCACTTGACAAGTGAAATTGATCCAAAGCAATGATAACGTGATATATGTGCTGTGTCCAAAAGTGGTTTCTCCAATTAAATTGACTGTAAAGGCAGAGAGTTTTTTATCTTAATGCATTCTACTAGATCCAGCGATGTTGTAGGATTGTCTTGGCTGGCCAGGACTCCCTTCCTCATTGGCTGAGACAGCAGTGCCATTGCTGCTG